>NC_143554.1:146327500-147710000 GCF_054136105.1 Typopeltis vanoorti
TCTCTTCAAATTTATCACTTACATTAATTTATTTTTGTCTTAAGGCCGCAAATATTAAAGCTCATGTGTCCAAAACCTTTAGAACAAAGAAAGTACCTCGAGCTGGAGCCAATCTCTTTGATCTACTGGTGTATTTCTAATTTGAATTTTGGAAAATTTATTTGACTTCTAGCTGCGCCACCGAAATTCGTGGATAGGAGATGAATATCCCTCCGAAGAAAAACACAGTAAAACACACGGAACTTTCCTCTCTTATCTATCACTAAATCTATCAACGTATATTTACTAATGTACAGTCGTGGCAATCTAACTTTAGGACACACAGATTAGAATTAATGAGTAGGGCATTGGAAATAGAAATCAGGAAAGTTATTTAAACATGAAAACAATTTATTATCATCAAAGAAATGTAAAAAAGGTCAATACTACATTCCAAGTAAATTAGTTTCTATGCTTCCATTAACAACTCATAACTACGTTTACATTTAGTCCCTCAACATAAATAATTCTAGTAAGACCACGTGTCTATATTTTTACGCTTGGTAACACTTAGTTATACTCAGAGCATTGTCACATAAATACCGTATTTGCAGGCTTGGATAATAGCTACAATAATAAACACGCGATGTTTCACCTTTGATTTAAACTAGGCTTTCTCTCACATATAACAAAACAATTCAAAACATCTGCATAAAGCCAAAAGTCAAGTATCATAAAACAATTCCCTTAAATAAAACACCATCACAATCTTGTCTCTAGTTAAAAACACTGGAAAGATCTTGCTTTGTACAGATGTCTAGTCTTTTCTGAATGATCTCTGAAATCACTTCCTTCTATTACCGTCCAACTTTAGCACTGCACTCGGGGTACCTTCTCTAGGATTTGTGAGATCTCCTCTGAACATCAGGAATTTGGCAGCATGAAAATCCGGTATCTAATTTCTTCTGAGACAACTTAACTTAGTTGTCACTCTTCTGGCATCTACCGTCTGGAATGCAGGTCCCCGCTGGCGATGACGAATCATTTTCCACGATGTTTAGCAAAACTCCGTTACCATAGCGTACATCGTGCCTCGGTAGCTCCTCGACCCTTGCTGACCTCTTCGCCTCTAGCTTGACCACAAGAACTCAGCTCCAGAACCGACTCTAGAACGCCCCCGTATCGACGTAGCAACCCTCTATTTATCTGGTTCCGAGGACCTTGGCTTCACTTACTGTCGTCTCCTGGGTATTTCGATGTTCTGCACCCGCCATCTTTTTGGGTCGTTGCAATAAGGCAGGAAACCCCCGTGCAATGTTGACCTTCGTGATGTTAGTTGCCCTAGGTCATAACTTAATACGATAATCCGTCTGGAATTCTCGTTGACTAGAGGATTCTTCTAGACAAATTATTTTAACACTTAATTTTCTTTGTTCTAATACAAAACATTTCTAGGCTACAATATTCAGTTATCCACAATTTATTAATTCTAATTCATTAAACATAAATTTTTTCCTATTAAATCGCAAATATTTTTATTGGTATCTTGTTTACCAGTAAAATCGTTATATAAGGCGTTTTGCATAAATTTCCTTCTATACACGATTTTACAGCGTCAGGTAGTACAAAATTAGATTTGTTATCCACACAAAGACAGCACAAAACTAATTGAAACACGTAGACAAAAGACTAGACTCCTAAGTGGGACGCCCTCTATGGACACCTGATGGCGGCCTCGAATATAAACTGGGATATCGAAGTATTAGTTTCCTATATTTGCGGAAATTTTATGCAACCATATTAATTTAAATTAGGCTGAAATAGCAGCCTATTTTTGGAAGCTGCAGATTCCCAAAATAGTCTTTTTTGTAGTCCCTGACGATGTCTCTAACTTTTGATTATATAAATTAAGTGGATATTAAATCCAACATTTCAAAACCGAGTACAGAAACTATAAAATGTCCGTGTGAAAATTGATCAGGAAAAAAAAAAAAAAAGATTGTCTTTTGGATTACGGGAGTTTTGGTTTGCGTTTATTATCTGTATTGAAGATCATGCAATTTTGATTCAGTGCTCTTACCAAAACAATTCAGAGTCCTGCAGTAGTGCCGGTAAGGCTATAACTGCATGGTAAACGTTTTTTTTTTTTTAAGTTCACATTGACAGATATGGAATTGCAGCCAAACGAGACAAAGTTTGAAAAAGTATATCGAGAATTTATCAGACTGGGCGAACTACTCGACAAAAATTGGCCAGGAAAAGTGAAACTTTATAATACGTTTCCCCCGGCAAGTGTCACACTTGAAAATCAGAAATACTTCCGATTTTCAAGAAGTCCGCGTACGTAAAAAGCAGACAACAACAGATGAACCATTCAAAGACAACATAATGAAACAACACGGTCAAGTTTCGGACTACACTGTTTCTCCTGAAGAAAAGGTGCCTGCGATTATATTACAAGAGAAGCAGAGATGGGCAGCTTTAAGATCAACAATGTCCAACCTACACATTGGCTATATAATATAAAGGCTAAAAATGTGGATGAAGGAATAAATATATATCCTACAACGGTGATAGACTACAGGTGCCTAACAAAAGAAATGGACAATATAGGTATACAATATCATATCTTTTCGCTCAGCTCGGAGAAAAATTTAAAAGTCTGTGAAGACATTGATACAGACGATATAGTAGCTGATCTTAATTTACAGGATCTACTTCCTGTTAAGGTCAGCAGAATGTACAGATCCAACAAATCCCCCATACCGTTAGTCCTCGTAGAGATCCATAACATCTATAAAGATATCGCAACTTGAAAACAATCAATGGGCTCATTGTCACACCAGAGCCACTCCGAAAAAGGGCATCTTCTGGGCAGTGCCAAAAGTATGGTCATGGCCAGAAATTATGTAAAGCTGAATTTAAATGTTTGAAATGCAGGGACAGCCACCTGACTAATATCCGCACAAAGCCGAAAACAATCCTGACTAAATGTGCCAACTGCGGTGGCCCCCATCCTGCCAACTACAAGGGATGTATTCGGCACCCAAAAAATAGACGGATGGAATCAGCCAAACAATCCTCTTCCTCTAGTACAAGAACACCAGAGGCTCCTCCACCACACCCAGAGGCTCAGCGTCCGCAGCCAGAGACCTTCAAAGATAGTGAACCAGAAACAAAAAATAAGTTATGCTGACGTGGCCCGTACAAACAAATCAGCACCTACAACCCTAACTGTTATTACAGCCTCTCTAGCCAACATGCTACAAGACTTCAGCTTGTCAAACCCTTCAGCAACCTCCACCAACAGATTTCTCCACCAGCTCGGCTGGCAGACTGAAAATCTACTCTGCTTACAACCCACCTCTAAAAACTCTATTACACTTTGACCTAAATGCCATCTTATGCGTCAGAGAACCCACCATTATAGCCGGGGATCTGAATTCCAAGCACTCTGCAGGGAATTGCAGATCCACCAACAAGAACGGTTGTATCCTTTCCAACTTCATAGGATCACACTATGTTGTGGCAGGCCCCGCTGAACCAACTCATCTTAGTACATTTGGAACTGCAGACATCCTCGATATAGCTATCCTGCGGAATATTAATCTTCAATGCAGCCTAAGATCATTAAATGAGTTGTCATCTGATCACGACCCAATACTACTACAGGGGCGAAGATATGAAAACCTGTCTCCTCCCCCTCACTCCTATATATCGTGGGAAAGATTGTCGGAAGTGCTTAGGCATAGTAATGTTATGTTCCTCACATACGTACAAAAGAAGACAGAATCTGCAGTTACAAGCCTCTCCCAACTAATTAACTCCACCATAACGGTAGTCACCTTCTATAAATCTGTCCACAAGCCTGGTTGTCTGCCTGAAGACATTATGAACTTGATCAGGGACAAAAAACAGTCATGAAAGATTTCGTAACATTCGTATGCCGCAAGATAAAACAAATCTAAACAGACTTACTGGGGCTGCGAGAGATGCACTCAAGGCTCACAGAGACCATCTATGGAAACAAAAGTTAGCCTCTATCTCACCTACTGATCACTGTCTGGAAATTACTAAGAAATATCAAAAACAAAGGCAAATCTCTTCCCCTAATACTTTCTGACCAGGGCCTTGTACATTGATGCGGACAAGGTGGAGGCAATGCAAGAAATTTGGAAGAGCAGTGCAAACCGGCATATGGAAATCTATTATTATTACCATTATTATTATTGTACGGGTGACTCCAATGAGTCCTTAGACTCATTGAGGGAGGCCCTAAACATCATGTCCACACAACTACTTGAGATTCTCACAGTATCTATCATACCTTGCCTTGAACCCATTCAGTGTCACAGCGCCCACAACAGACTCTGGCAGCTTATTCCACTCATTTACCAATCTAAAAGTAAAGAACCCAGAACTAACACCCTTATTAACCATACTCTTGCTCAGCTGCAATAGATGTCCCCTATTCCTCCCACCACCAGTCCTGATCTCAAAAATATCCTCTGAATTAATCCTATAGGAACCCTTTAGCAATTTGAATTTCTCAATCATAGCTCCTCTTTTTCGTCTATCAACCAATTTCTGCAACCCGCAAATCTTCAACCTGTTCTCATAAGGTTCATTCCATAGACCTGCTATCATCTTGGTCACTCACCTCTGTCTGGATTCTTTCAACCTCTTCCGCATCGTGAAGAAACCTAGGTGACCAAATCTATGCACAGTAGTCGAGATGTCTTATCAAGGCTCGCTACAGAGGAACAATAACTTGCTTATCTCTGCTCGTTAAAGTATTCTTCAGCAACCAAAGGTTTTGATGAGCTGATTTAGCCACTTTTGCAATGTGCCTCCTAAACTTCATCACCCTATCCACCAACACCCCCAAGTCCCTAACGTCATCAATCTCCTGGAGTACAGTTCCACCAATGTGGTATATTGCTGCTAATCTTATCCCAAAATCCATGACCTTACATTTTGTCACATTAAATTGACATCCATGCTCCTTAGATCTCCAGTCTATCCAAATCATCCTGCAAGATTTTGATATCTTCTGCATTCACTATTGCCCTACTCAACTTTGCATCATCAGCGAACAAATGAACCTATTCTCTTAGATCTTTCCCTATATCGTTAATGAACAAATTAAACAGCAGTGGTCCAAGAAGAGAACCCTGTAGCACACCACTAGTCACAGGCCGTCTTTTGGACTCTATTCCTAAATAAACTACTCTCTGATATCTCTCCATCAACCACCCTCCTATCGATCTCACCAACCCTTTATCCATTCCCATGTGTTGCAGTTTACGGATTAGAATTCCATGTGGCATCCTATCAAAGCCCTTAGCCAGGTCCAGTAGTATCACTGTAAACCCATTACCCTTATCCATTTCAGCCTTCACTTGCTATAAAACTTCAAGTTACTGAGGCATGATCTACCCTTCACAAAACTATGTTGTCCCTCATACAATATCCCATTTTCATCTATCCAATCCTGTATTCTTTTCTTGACTACTTTCTCCAAGACCTTGATAACGATTCCTGATATGCTGATCGGTCGGTAATTTGCAACATTAGTCTTGGATCCTCCTTTATGCAGTGGAAATATTTTCCTCTCTTTCCACACCTTCCGGACTAAACCAGGCCCGAGACTCAGATTAAACAACATGGTCAAGGGTACTGATAATTCTTTAGCCGCTTCACGTATGACTCGTGCCGGTATACCGTCCAATCCCACAGATATATTCACATTAAGGTTCTGTAATAGACTATTCACCTCCATTTCATTCACCACAATTCCTGTATAAACTAATTCCTTCATTCATTCAATATTACCACCTGGATGATATACTCTTGCTAAGTGCTCACTCAGTAATTCCACTATATTAACTGATTCAGTGACCTCCCTACCATCGGCATTTCTTAAGGTCATTCTGCAGTGTACAGTTTTTCTTTTACTTTCAACATATTGAAAGAACTGTTTGGGATTCTCTTTAGCTTGCATAGCTAGTTTCCTTTCATAATCCGCTTTTGCTTTTCGTTACCCTTCTGGCCTGCGCTTTATACTGTTCATGTGCCTACAGGTCGCCTTTCTGTTTAAATTCCCTCCACAGTTGTTTCTTTTTTTGCAGCTCAAGCTTAATGGTGTTATTCATCCATTTAACCCCTACTTGTTTTACTATTCGGAACCAAGGTATACAATCAGCCATAACCTCCTGCTGTTCCTTTACCACTTCCCATGCTCCATCGACTTCCAGACCTTGCAGTTTTACATGCCATGGCACTGAACCAAGCAATCTCCTAAGCTTTTCATACTTGCCAGCACGATAATTCCACATACACCCTGTCTTAATCGAAAATTCCACACCTTTAGCCACCTCCCAGGTCAAGACCTTATGGTCACTCTCACCAATAGGTGGCGATATGGACATATTCATTACAGTCAAATTCTCAGATGCTCTTACCAGGTCAAGCACTCTCAAACCCCTGGTATTTTCTATTACAGGCTGTCTCGATTATTATCCCTTAGTAACTGAATAAAATTCAGTTCTTTCCTCACATGTGTCCTCTCCTCTTTCCAATCAATGTCACCATAGTTGAAATCCCCCATAATAATTACCCTCCTTCCACTCATTTCATCAATTTGTTTATGCATACCATCTCCGCCATCTATTCCATCACCTGGTCTATAGCAGCACCCAACTGTATATTTTGTTCTGCTAGTCTTCGATCTCACATCAAATAGCCTCAAATGAGCTCTTTTCACCATCCTGCAATACAACTTCTATTCTCCTTGGCTGCAGTTCATCAGCTAACATCAATAACACTCCTACCCCCATTTTATTCTCTCTGTCCCTCCTAAACACGCTATAACCTACACAATCTATCCCACTAACTATATCATCTTCCGTCAGCCCTGTTTCACTAATGCCAATAACCTGTGGCCAGGAAGAGCCAATCAAGGACAAAAATTCTTCCTTCTTGTTATTAATACTCCTGGCATAAGTATACATGAAATGCAGAGGTCCCTTTGTCCCATCTGTATCTTGGTGCATTATTCTAACTATTCCATTCTGATTTCTTGTCCTTAGTACTGGCTCGGGTACATTATATACATTCTTACACTCAACTGTCTCACTGATGTCCACATAACCACTCCCCCTCCTTGATAGTTCTGTTTTCCCTGGTTCTGGACATCCATTTTCACTTCATTCAGCAACACTTTTCCAGTCTCCGCACACCAAATCCATTCAAATTCAGGCCATCCTTCTTGTACAAATCCTTTCACCTAGTCCACAAATTCCAAACCACACCGTCTGCATAACCTGTGCGTAAAGTCATTTGCGATTATGGCCCTCCTAACTCCTCTCCGTCATACTGTCAACAGACTCACCATCCTAACTCTGTCACTCTTTGCTTTCACTACCTTTAACAATACTTTCAAGTCCTCTCTCATAAAAAAATTCATCTCTTTTCAATTCATTCGTACCTGCCACAATTATCAATTCTTTCACCCTCTGTTTTGCGCTCTAATACTCTCATGTACAGCCTTAAATTTCGCACCCGGTAAGTACAATTTAGTTAAATTCTCATCTATCACACCTCGTACTAACGAATCACCGTACAACACTCTTTCCTTCATTTCTAAAACTCTTCAACTCTTACGCCTATTTTTTCTTTCAAACTTACTTATTTCCGTTAGCCAAGGCACTCTGGAAAGAGTTTTGCAGACTCTCCAACTGTCGCTTCGCACTGTGTATTATTCCGCATAACCGTGCGATCTCGCTCCTTACAACTAATTCCTCATTTTTTTTCATCATTTAAACCATTTTCTCTCTCTCTGTATAATTACTTTTACTCTCTCTTTGATCACCACTCTCATTGCCATCTTGTACAACATCGCAGTTTCCAACCAAGCCACTATTTGCACTAGCATCATTCTGGATTTCTTCTACCACAACAATCTCATGACCTGACACAAACTTCAATTCCTCACTTTCCTTGCACTTTCTGCACCGTCTCCCACCACTAGCATTGTTCATCCAAACTTCACCCTCATTTGAGAAAGCACACACATCACACTGGACAAACTCCTTTGTTCAAAAACTTACATTAAAGTTTTTGAACAAAGACGTCGTATTTTTGGACGCCATTATTTTTTGTCGCATTGACGCCATGTGCTACTCTATCAAACGTATCTTTAAAATACTAAGTTGAATAAAGCGGAATTCACACCAATCAGACACAACAAGCTACCAAAAATAAACAATACTATATTAAGATTTAAACCAATATTCCAATTTTCACTCAAAATAACCCTTAGCTTTTGTGAACTCTCTGAAAACACTACACCATGTAGCCCTCTAGCGGTGAAAGTGCAGTCTTGACTTCAATCACAAATACAAAATTTACAGATAGGTCAGACACTCACTCAAACTTCCTGTTACCAGTACTGACCACATTGTACCCACATCATCTAGTAAAATATATAATATTATTAAAAAACTTAAAGAACAAAAAACTCCTGGACCAGATGGCATTTCAAACAGGCTGATCAAGCTGTTGCCTCGAAAAGCTGTAGTGCACCTGACCATTATAATAAATGCAATCTTAAGATTTCACTATTTTCCTTCCACCTGTAAACTAGCTGATGTAATCCCTATACATAAGCCCGGCAAGGACTCACACCTACCTCAAAATTATCGTCCAATCAGTCTTATCTCCAACCTGGGTAAGGTTGTGGAGAAGGTCATCCTCTCACGACTCTAAACCTCAGTAATTGACCTAAACATCCTCCCTAAAGAACAGTTCGGTTTTCGGCAACCATAGTACTACCCAGTAAAGCCACAGAATTGTGGAATACATACATTATCACCACCAGTTAAAACTGGCACTAGTACAGGAGCTGTTTTTCTAGACCTATCCAAAGCTTTGCCAAAATCTGGCATTTCGGACTCCTATACAAACTTATCTCAGCCGGTATCTCACTAGAAATTGTTCATTGAATCCGTTCATATCTTCAGAATAGATCAATACAAGTCAAAATCAATGGTTCTACCTCATCCCAGTGCCATATCTTTGCTGGAATGCCGTAGCGATCCCTACTAGCTCCATTGTTGTTTTCTATATACATGTCGGACATCCCGCACAATCCGATGTCTTCCATCTTGGCCCTGTATGCAGACGATTCAACAATACTAACCAGATCTCTCCCACCACATTTCATTACAAGAAAGGAAAGTTTCAAGAAAACCTTCTAAAGCTGGAGGGTTGGTTCTCCAAATGGAGATTGAAAGTCAACCCCCCCCCAAAAAAAAAAAAATCTCAGCCATTCTTTTCTCGAAAAGGCCAATATCTCCTGCAGGACATGTATTACTATTCAATACTAAAATTCTGTGGCAGACAGAAACAAAATACCTGGATGTAATTCTCGAGGAAAAGCTAACTTTCAACCAACACATCAAGTCTGCGTGCGAAAAGACATCTAAAGCCATCGCTCAGATCTATCCGCTAATGAATAGAAATAGCAATCTAAGTAACAGAATCAAATTGCAGCTATACCAGATGATGATTCGTCCTATCATCACCTACTCCGCTCCAGCCTGGAGCCACACCTCTAATACTAACATTATCAAAATACAACGAGTACAAAACAAGTGCTTGAGAATAATTCTGAACGCCCCATGGTATGTTAGAAACAATCAACTTCATAGAAATACAAATATTCCCTATATTTTCTCTTTCCTACAATCTTTAGCATCTAAGTTCTTCCTAAAGACGTCTATACACCCCAACGATTTGGTTCAGCATACGATGCAACGGACATATTCAAACATAGAAGACCAAAAGCTATTTTAACCTTCTGTAGCGATGCATAATCTTTAAACCCAATCAGGGCGAGCAAACTGCTCATAAATTTTACCCTCACTGTAACCGCAACAGATAGCGGGGAATATGAAAAGCATCTTGCTTCACCCCTAAAGACATAAATGTCAAATGACCAGAAAGCTTGCAGTAATATACTCTCCGCCATACTACGAGTTGCTATAGCCGACCCAATTAGGAAGCACGAATGTTCCCTTATATTCGCCTCCAATTGGTCCATTTTGATAAGGTTTCACTGGTCTGAGAGCTGTTTCAAACTCATTGGTTTTCATCAGAGACCAGGCGGAAATCTAAGAGCAAAAAATCTCATTACTAAGGATACCGGTGCTTTGAGCGTTCGTGCTTCCTCGTAGGGTCAGCTAGGGCAACTCGTAGTATGGCAGCGAGTGTATGCTCGCGAGCTCTCTGGTCAATTTTCGCTCGAAACTTTTATGGTTTCTGTATTCGGCTTTGAGATGATGTTGGATTTAATATCCACTTAATTTATATATTTTTGCATCGGCGAAGTGAAGGCTCTTTATTTTTAATAAACCACTTTTAATCGTTTCCTAGTACTGTTTCACTGCATTAAACTTTTATCATGAGTTTTTCCCAGCACGTAAGCCTAACCACACGGATATTATAATTATTACTCTTTAATTTAATTCAATAAATAAGTAAAGAAAGAAACTGAGAAGCAACAATTGTGAAAATTGGCATATAGAGAAAGTTTATTATTCAGTGGCCAGTTAGTGTAGCCTGGTTATAATTAATAATGAAGCTACACGTAGCGGCCACTGATTTCGAAACTTTTAATTAAAATTGTGTTTGACCTCCTTTAGTCCAAATTACATAACACATGCGGTTTGGCATAAATTCCACAAGATGTTGGATTGCATCTACGTCTACAACCTACCAGGTCACGAGGTAGTCCTAAAGAACTGTCTGGTGGCTTGGTAGGTTGTAGACGCCAGGCTCAGATTTGACGGATCAGAACTTTTCTTCGGGATTTGCTTTTCTAACAAGTCAAATACATTGTCATTAGGATTCAGATCTGGGATTTGTCATGCTCGCTGAACAACATCGAGAGGATGTTGCGTGTCAAGAATAAATGGTGAATTCAAGAACGAGAGAGAGAGAGAGAGAATATGACAATAGAAATATTTCATTATTGTTATGTCCCTATCTTACGATTTTTGTTTGTCTTACAAATTGCCTTCGTCTATATCCTTCTAACTTCTACTCTCAAGACATCACCAAAATTTCTACTAATATCTGAGTTATTGTTCCTCCTAGTATTTGTATTTTAACTGCGCCCTTTGGGATATTTAGTTTAGGATATTTTATACATAAGCAGAGAAAAAGAACTCAAATATCTGAAAGTAACTATTGCAGTCGTGACACTATTTCTTGTTACTCAACATTAATTCCTTAAACTTCCCGTTTCTTAACATTAATTCCCCGCGTGATTAGGCTCGAATGTTCTAAGCGGTGCATTGGATTAGCAAATTCAGACAACTGTTTTTTCTTTACACATAATGTTTATTATTTCTCTAAGCATGATACATATCAATCACTGAACTAAATTACTTACACACTAAAATTAGCTTAACACAAGTAGTTTGGCTATGATTCGACAAAAGTTACTACGATCATGCCGCCACAAAATTTCATACAAAACATAAATTCACTTAACATGGACAAATTAGATTACCACACACTATTAGATTATTCAACTTCAAGTACACTAACAAAATCGTTAACTACTTTAGCACATACCTATGACAATTCCGATTTTTTACACATCACACTAGGCACTCAAATTCCTCAGGCTACTTAATTACTCAATTCACACTAATTAAACTCAATATTAACGAAACCATTTACTTCATTAACACACAACTATATCATTAACTTTCCTTTTGCAATATAGTAGGCACTCAAGATTCTTAGGACAATTAATTATTCACAAATTATCACCACTAGCTAGCTTACTTTTAACACTCTCTATCAAATTCTGAAGTCCTATTATAATTTCTCCCTAATCACTTTAACAGGTCCGTATTATGACAATGGTACCTATCACAAACAACTTCTAGTTAACATAAGACAAAATTCACAATACTTTTCTTTAGCTTCACTTACGGGCCTTTACCTTCTACTGAACGAACTTGCTTGCATAACTTCTTGCAATTCAGGGCTATATAAACATCTGCGCGGTCGGCTGTAATATCCGAAACGAGGACATCGATATCTTCACTTCACAGCTTTCTATGACTATGGCATATTTCGCTTTCTACATAGGAATACGGGAATAGCTTTCCCGCTCACCTTCGATTCCTTGTTGTGGCATGAGGATATAAGCCATATCTCTCCACTCAGGAACACCGTGAAATCCACTAGAAAGCCAAACTAAAACCACCACGACTATCCAAACGTTTCTTCTCCTCTCGCAAAAGGCAATAAGGCCTCAAGCCTCCTTGACTATCTAAACGTCTTCTCCAAAAACCAAAGGAGCCTACTCTCTCCTCGAGGGGGGGTTACCAACCCTTTTATAGCTGCTTTCCTAACGGCGCCCTTTCTTACTTCTTTCTCCCGCCTCCTACTTGTTTTTCGTCTGTCTACCAATTGGGTAGCATTTTGCCACCATACGTCATTTTGATCGGCAACTCGTAACGAAGTTTCTATCCGGGTATAGGCCCTTAAGCGATATTCTGTTATTTCTCTTGTTAGCCTCTATCTTAACCCCTTTCAAATACCTTTCTCAGAATTCTACTTAATGCTTAATCTGTAGCCTCTCACATAGCGTATTTCATGACTCATTCTTTTCCACTTATGTACTTAACTCTTTCATTCTTAATCGCATTACAACATTAATTCTTAGATAGCTACTTATTTAATACAAATTCCTCGTTTAGTCATAATACATTCTTTTCTTTGGCTATTTTAACTAAACAATAGCCCTTTACATTTTACTCAATTTATACTGGATGCAAGAATATTTTATTATTTAATTCATTTTGTTATGCAGGGGTTTTAATTTATGTTATTTGTTCTTCATGTTACACCATGATAACTGAGAATATTATATTCTCAAGATATCAGGTGTAACATTATTGACAAAGATAGAAGAATCAATTATAAATGTTATATACAATCAAATATTATATTGCGATGGTAACAATAAAATAAATCTCATCCTAACGAGTTTGTGGAAATGATAACTGGCCATTAAACCATCTCGAGGCGACGACCGAAGGAGAAATTATGCGTTTTACTGGCGACTACATTAACGAAAACAAATTACGGCTGGAGGTCTGGTTGAAATACAGATATCCTTAATCGCTATAGGCGAAAGTCTATTGTCCTAAGTAACTTTTAGATATCTGTGAAGCTCCCAACCCTCAGTTGTTGATACTTCAATTCATGTTGCCCATGATTTTGCAGAGTTCCTGGAGAGAGTGCTATAGACTGCAAGTGCTGCCATCTAACGATCATAAATCCTAATTAGCATTGTTGTCTGAAACAGTATGGGGAACCAAAGAGGCAAGAAGTTGTATTCTTGGCTTCTTTACCCAAGTGCAAGCAAACAAAGCATGAAGGTTTTTCAGGACTGGGTTTTTCGCTACTTGCATACAGAAGCCAATAACTTCATATCGCTTGCCTTAGTATCCCATAGTGCAAAGCACACACTATATGGGTGTGTATAATGCTAAGCATTATGGGAAGGGTCACTACCCAAACCGGTTTCGATCTTAATTGAGGTATGTTAAAGTGTTAAAGATTACCTGTCCGAAAACTGACTGATCTATAAGATCACTCAAAATCACTATTAAACTTATCATTCCTAACATGAATCACTCCAGAACAGACAACAGTAATGACAGAAAAAACCCTACCACCAAGCAGACCCTCTCTACTCCCCAGGTAGCAAGTCAATAAGACGAACATTATTAAATTATGTATTACTGCGAGCCAAACACAAGTAATCACACAATTGACTGACAATTGACATTTATGACTTAAGGGGTGAAGCGAAAAGATTTTCATATTCCCCTTTGTCTGTTACGGTCACAGTGAGGGAAAATATTATGAGCGGTTTGCTCGCCCAGAATGGGCATGGAGATTATACATCACTGAAGGAAGTTAAAATGCTTTTGGTCTTTTGTGTTTGAATGTATCCGTAGGCTCATAGGCTACAGCTTGCTGAACTAGTTCACTGGGATGAGTGGACGCCATTAGGAAGAATTTTGCAGCTAAAGTTTGTAGGAAGGAGAAGATATAAGGAATATTTGTATCTCGGTGAAGTTGATGATTTCTGACGAACCATGGGGCGTTTAGGACCATTCTCAAGCATTTATTCCTAACCCGTTACAATTTGATAATATTTGTAGTGGAGGTGTGGCTTCAGGCTGGAGAAGCATAAGTAACTATAGGACGAATCGTCAGCTGGTATAAAAGCAGTTTGATTCTGATGTTTAGCTTGCTGCTTCTGTTTATTAGGGGGGTAGATCTGAGCGATGGCTTTAGATGCCTTTGTACATGTAGTCTTGATGTGTTGGTTAAAAGTTAATTTTTTGTCGAGTACGACACCTAAGTATTTTGTTTCCGTCTGCCAGGGAATTTTGGTGTTGAATAATAAGATGTCTCCTACAGGAGATATCGACCTTTTTGTGAAGAGAATAGCTGAACTTTTTAGGGGATTTACTTGCAGTCTCCATTTGGAGAACCATCTTTCTAATTTTAGAAAGTTTCTTGAAGTTTTCTAGTAACGAAATGTGGTCGAAGAGATCTGACTAATAATGCTTATCCTTATAAGGACTGTCTTAAAGGGGCGAAGCAAGAATGCTTTCATCTTCCCCGTTTTCTGTAGAGGACAGTATAGGGATAAGGATTTATTGAGCTATGAAAGCTCTGGTCATGGCAGGAGGGTAATAACAATAGCCGAGCCTCAGTTAAAACTTCATTGGCTACAGCATTGCCATTCATTACCCTCCCAGGGTGGAAGCATCATTTCACCCTGGGAGTCTGTTTATATACAAATAGTGAAAAGGTTTAAAAACTTATTATTAATTTAATCTGGACAATAGAAAGAAATTGAAATATGTTTTACTTGATTAAACTATATGTTAAAGATGCCAAGGAATTATATTCTTGGTTTCATCCTTTACTCAAGTGTAAGCAAACAAAGTTTGTGCGTGAAGTTTCTTCATGGCTAGGGCTACTTGTATATAGAGGCTAATGACTTCTGCTGTTACTTTAACCTTAGTCTGGGTTTGACTCCCACTGATGAAATTTCAATGAAGGTCGAAACCGGTCTGGGTAGTGGTCCTTCCTATAATTCGTAGCATTATACACGCCCGAAGGAGTATGTGCTTTGCATTATGGGATACTAAGTCAGGTAGTGAAGTCAATCGCTTCTGTATATAAGTAGCCCAGTCGTGAACTAACTTCACGAATTTATCCAAGTTTAATGAAACTTGGATAAAGGATTAAACAAGAATATAATTTCTTGGCATCTTTAATTTATAGTATGGAAAAGTGGAAAAGACGGGAGGAATCTTTATCTGGTCGATTTCAATCGATGGTAAGTTAGTCGATCTCATACGGAGGTAGCAGGGTTTTTTCTCCCGGAAACTCGGGTTTTTCATCCCGCATTCATACAAATCGGCCCTTCAGAACACACGCAATTTACAGACAAAAATTACTAGTTGTGGTGGTGTTGGAGGTGGACGGTAGATGGCGTTGATTCGTAGTAGAGGTAAGGTGTCCTCCCGCGATGAGTCTTCGGACTCCTTGGAGGTATCAGGAATAATAATAATAATAATAATTCTCCGTGCTAAACAACGATAATAATGCTTTACCTTTTTAGGGGAATGATAAATCTTTATTTCGATAACATTGTTAGTTATTCCCCGTTGTTTCAATACGTCATTACTACTATTTTCGAAGAACTAAAAACAGAAATTTTTGAATTTAGTTTCTATTGTATTAAATATATATTTTGATGTCAGCTTCATCGAAGTAACAAAGAAGTTTCTTCCTTTTTTCTCAGTCTCCTTCTCCCATTCATAGATTCACTCAAATATACTTTTTTTTCTGTATTCGAAATATATTTACACTACATTTTGGATTTTACACTTGACAAAATGGCTAATGAAACACGCTATTTGCTGAAAACAGCAGATGGCGATTCTGCGATAGAAGTATTTCGCTGAACAAAGAGGAATGAAGCTATCTGGCATTGGTGGTTGAGCCAAGAAAGTATCCCCTTGGCAATTAAGACGCTATGAATAGAATTCCACTGTGACCTAGCTATGAATAATCTATTTATACTACATAAAAACGTAACTTAAAATGGATATATTAACACTATTTTAGCAATCTGAAAACCAATCCAATCATTCTGAAAATGAAACAAAATGCAATAATATATTTTATTTTATTTTTCTTTGTCATATATACCGTTAAGATTTAAATAAAATCAAGAAATAAAATCAAACTAAATTTTATTGGATGAGATTACCACAGCTGGTTCCATAAGAAGTAATATCTTCTGCTCAAGGAGTTACAAAGATATTCTGAAAATTCTTGGGAAATCAAAATTCATATCACCTGCAGCTAATAGTTGACGTGTGTCAAAAAGTTCCAACTATTGTCGAAGATAAAATACAATTCAAGTAAGAAAATTATTATTTTTTCGTTATTTTCATATGGTTCTCATATGAATTTGAATAAAATGATCTGTCGGAGTATATTTTCTTTACCTAGTTTCAGGGAATGAAAAAAATGATATTTAGAGTCAAGTCATACCTATTTTCTACAAAACACAAACGCAAAGGTAGTGCGGGAACATTTCTCAGCTCTGTGTGTTAGTCAAGTGATCCAATACCTAAGAATAGACGCGAGAGGAAGAGAGAGAATACAGCAGCTAGATCCTGTTTATATATTATTGAAAATATCAGAAAAATTTATCTGATATTAAGTTGAATAAATAAAAAAAAATATTTAAACAGAATGTAAATAATTAATATAAAACTAAGATCATTCTTCACCCATATTCATTACATTTTTTGTTGATGTTTTTTCCAACAGATAATCATGGAAACAGTTAAAGGAAGACTCCAGTTCTTTTTGAAGAACTTACAGCTTTCTGATGTGATCTTCGTATTTGGTGAAGGGGAAAACAAGCCAACGGTAAAAGCCCACAAGTTGTTACTTGCTATGGCAAGTCCGGTGTTTGAAACCATGTTTTATGGCCTTTTACAGGAACAGAAAGAAATTTTGGTTCCTGACGTCACACCAGAAGCATTCCAGATTATGCTCACGTAAGTCATAATTTTTTCAATTTTATTTTCCTATTCCTTCTTAATCTGTTTAACAATATATTAAGTAAGTGAACCCTCATATCTTATTTCACTTAATGTAAAAATAAGATATATGAGGACCTTCATTTTTAGTTTTTTCATCGGACATTTGTTATGAAAATGGTCGATGCAATTAGCGCTTTCCTCTAGAACATTTGAACGAAACGTATAATATAAATAAATGAACAAATAAAAACACGATATTACCAAATCGCTCAAAAAAAAAAAAAAGATATGAGATGTTCATTCTTTGATTAACGATGTTCATCTCAAGTTTATATTGTTAGAAACGTCTGATAAAACTGTGAATGGGAATGACGAGCTTTACATTCAGCTTCAGATGATACATCTCTGACAAACAGGTTATCCATTAAAAATTCCAGACGCATCCCACAACAGAAATGACTAGTTCAGTTGCCATTCCAAGACTGATCAATTGCACTATGGCCTGAATGACAGCAACTACCCTTTGGGACATGCTTTCAACCAACTTCTAATTGGTCCAAAGGAAATATCCTTCCATTCCCCGCGCAAAGCTACCTCTAGTGATAATTCTGATGACTACCGCTGTGGTCTGGAGCGAATTCGGCGTTGTAATTCTTCCCAAAGATGTTCGATGAGATTGAGGTCTGGACTTTGAACCGGCCAGTTCAACACTTCAAAATTGTTTTATGGAAACCTGCCTTGGACACGCAATGCAGTATGACATCACTGCTGAAGTACTTTCACAGCATCGGAAGCATGACGTTGTCTAGGATGACTTCGTAGTCATCAGACGTCACAGTTTTGGGCAAGTCCACCAATGGACCAAGCCCTGTTCAACTGAAACACCCCCCATACCATTAACAAGTGTCCATCAAACTTGTTAGTTTGATGGAGACGAGGAATGATGCACTGCATTTCCAAGACCGTTCCGGGTAATCTCCAGATCCAAACACACGACCATCAGAGTGATAATTTGGAAGTGTGATTCTTCCCTCCACAGACCCCTTTTCCAATCATCCACTGTCCAAGAACGTGTGAAAGACACCACTCCAGAACGTTGTTTGGCGTTGAAGAAGGTAATCTGTGCTTGTTCGCAGCAGCTCTTCCGTGGTAACCTAAGGCACTCAACTTTCTGCAAACAGTTCTAGTGGTGACAGATGTCTCTGCACCATTTTTCAGATTGACTGCCAGGTCGGCCGCTGATGACATGCGGAATGCTCGAGCACTCCCAGAACGAGATCATCGATCTCAGTCAGTGAGTGTCAGGGGCATCCCAGGGCCATTTTCCTGCCCTGGCAGCACCACCAACTTTCCATTTACGAATCACATAACCAGTGGTGAATTTCAATATACTGAGACGGGTAGCAATGTCACGGACAAAAAGACCGCTATGTGACACCCAAGTACTCTTCCATGTTGGAAATCTGTCGGTTCAGTTGAACGTGGTAGCTTGACATCGAGTAGAGTGCAAAACAGCAGCACATTCTAACTTTCATTACCAGTTTTACGCAGACACTCACGAATAACTGCATATGTAGGATCCGAAATTTGAATGGTACCTAAGGTGTCTAAAAAACAAAAGTGTGTGTGTGTGTGTGTGTATATATATATATATATATATATATATATACAGGGTGTTCGGGATAAATTTGACAGTTTCGTAAGGAAAAAGAAAATCTTCTTTGTATCTATTAAATTTAATGAATTGACAAAAAAACATTACAGGCAGAGTTAATTACAATACTATCAACAAGATTTACTCAAAATAACCACCATCAGCATCGATCACAGCTTCAATTCTGCTTCGGAACCTCGAACAAGCTGATGCTACAGTCTCCCTGGGAAGGGCCGCAAAAACTGTTTTAATTTTATCCATTAACTGGGCTTTTGTATTACTGGAAGTGCGATTGGTGTCTTTTTCAACTGCGCCCCATACAAAATAATCCATGGGGTTAAGGTCTGGGGAGTTTGGAGGCCAAACATTTGGACTGGTGAAGTCGTAGAAATTTTCAGACAACCATTTTTGACTTTTCCCAGAGGTGTGGCAAGGGGCCGAATCCTGCTGCCATACATACGGCCTACCATTGGCTACCCTTGTTATCCAGGGCTTGACTACAGTTAGCAACTCCACGAACAAAGCCCGAATTCCAATGCCAGGGTTCTTCAACACCTGTTCCTGCAGATTTGCGAGGAATTCTGCTGTACGAACGCAATCAGATCGTCTGCTAGGAATCTTTCTTCTTGCTACATCCTCGTAGTCACCATTGCAAGTCTCTAGTTCATTCCTGATTGTTTTTACTGTATTCAGGGAGCATTGGGCAGCAGTCGTAATATCCTTATTTTGATGGCGGGCACGAATCATCATGATACAAGTTATTCTCTTCCATGATTCAGGTGGGTTCCAGCTATCCATCCTTTCTGACATCTTGTATATGAATGAAGAAGGGTCCAAACTTTTAAATGAAGAGAAGTGTGTGTTAATACATGTAACTTACGGAAAAATATAATTAATTATAAATATGTCAAATTTATCCCGAACACCCTGTATATATATATATATATATGGAGTATGTTCTTTCTAGCGAGTATAAAAACAGATACGTTCCTGTTAGTTATTTGAAATTAGCTGGTGAGACTGCTAAAAGAAAAGAATAGCTTACAAATTTGTTAATGTGAATTCCGCTCATGGAAAATCATACAGATTGGTTATTCTGGTTTTTCTCAAGCCATTCAGGCCTCCAGTAAGTCGAGTTTGGTCACACACCATGCAGCTATGATCTAAAACCAAATCAAATGATTAAAGCCAAGATGGTAAACCCGAAATCACTATGGATGAAGGTCATTACTTACTTGATAATGAGGTAAAGAGCAAAAAGCTGTTACGAACATCAAATGGGAGGAATCCCATCTTCCTCTAGTAGTTGATGGGATACAGAAGGAAATGATATTATTGATCAGAAATCATTCTAACCATTGGAGTATGTTCTTTCTAGCGAGTATAAAAATAGATACGTTCCTGTTAGTTATTTGAAATTAACTGGTGAGACTGCTGAAATATTCTCAAAATACTGAATTATAAATAAATGAAAACTAAAAGCAAAGTTACTGTGCGAAATAAAAATCCAAAACGAATATCGAAATTGACGGAAGACAACTAAAAAGAAGGAAATATTCAATTAACATGGTAGTGTGATTTACTAACATGAAATTTAAAAAGATGCACCAGACCAGCGACATCTGCATTACTGAAACTAAACTATTATAAACGACTCTAAAGCACCACTGGAAACAAGAATCAGGTTTACAGAAAGTGCTCCTTAAATAAAAATACATTTTTACTGCCGTACTATAATATTGGGCAAGTTGGATATCATTTTAGTCGTTAGAGTGTGTTCATTCTACCGAGTACAGGCACGTTAAGATACCTTCATAAGTTCACACGTAGAGAAACTATTTCAGTGAGATAAGGTTAACTCCTCTTGTAAACAGTTTGAAACTAGAACAACGAGAGAGATTTTATTTTAAACTGGAAAAATCCCTTTAGAAACATAATGACCTTAAATCGGTATACTGCCTATCACGAGTTTTTGAGTAGCTTAACTGCAGAAGCCTCCAGTCAGAGCAATGCTGCTTAAGTCGATATTCATGGAATTGTTCGTAATAAATTTGTCATGGGTGGCCAATTGGTTAACGGTTAGTGCTGTCTCAGTATCAAGCAACGTCTGCATCAACGCACGAAACTAGTGAGTGGGAAGCAGTATCGAACTAATAGCTAGTTGGTACTGCACGACAATGCGCCTGCACATTGTGCGGTAAACGTGAAATAGTTCCAAACTTCCAAATAAGCCATAATGCAAGAACACACTTTGTACTCGGCAAAGTCAGTTGTTTAGTTTCCGAAATTCAAAGGATGCCGGTTTGATTCAATAGCAGTCATCCAGAAGAATATGATTCACCAGCTCAAGGTAGTTAATAAGGAAATATTATTTGAATATAAATAAATTGTTCATTTTTCTGTAGTTAATCTTTATTTTTATACGAAATTTGTCTCGTTCTTAACGGGTGCCCTGCTTATTTTATCCACGTAGTTTGTGTGCTGTTCTATAGAAAATACACAGAGAGAGAGAGAGAGAGAGAGAGAGAGAGAGAGAGATGAGACTAGTCTTCACTGAAAGAGGATGAAAGGAACATTACTAGTGGAAATGAATATTAGAAAAGATAACTGATGCCATATTACGACCATAGAAGGTAAGAATATGCGAGAAAAAAGGATGTATGATATAGTGGAAACTAACGCAGAATAGGAATAATAATAAGAAACAAAAAATTGATTAGAGTAACATATCGTGTGTATCTGATATTAGGAAAAATCACACACACATACTGATGTATTTATGTATAATTTTTATCTTTCAGGTACCTATATACAGATGATATTTTACTCGATTCAGTGGATGCAGCTATGGATGTACTGTATATTGCCGACAAATATCAAATATCATTCCTTAAGGGAAAAAGCGAAGAGTATTTGCTAGAACACACAACTTTGGAAAACGGATGTGTGTGCAAAGTTTATGAATTCGCTAAGCGGATGGATTTACATCACTTAAAGCTTAATTGTCTGGATATTATTTATAGACACACAGAAGTGTTTCTGAAATCATCTGATTTGTTGAACTGTCATGAGGATACTTTAATGATGATAGCTGCTAGAGATAAACTCACCATGAATTCAGAATATTCCCTATTTGTAGCTGTTTATAAATGGGGATTGAACCAACTCACAGTAAAGAAAATGGAAAACGTTGGAAATAATTTAAGGACTTTGTTGTCGCCTGTTTTGAAAAGTATCCGATTTGCCTTAATGTCACCTAAAGAACTTGCTTTTGTCGTGGAGACAAAGCTATTCACAACAGAAGAAATCACCCTCCTGTTTTGGAGAAGCTTGAAACCGGAAACAGCCTTCACGTCTGTGCCACCCATTGGTTCCAGCTTCACAGCTAAGAGGACTGCTTCAAGTTGTGATGTTTGTTGGGTTACGCTTTCCAAGGAAGAAGTAGCATTACCAGTGATCCCTATCTATACCAACAAAATTTCTTTCAATGTAGAAATAACCAAAGGGCCAATAATTCTTGTAGAACCTTTCTTATTCGTTAAAGTAAATGGAGAGAATACTAAGAAAACAGAAGTTAATATCAAACAGATTTACACATCTGACATTAAAGAAGTAAAATGTGCAAATAAGTGGCATGATTTGGCTGATCCAATATTAATTCACGCCAAACAAGGACAGAAATTTCAGATGATTGCATACTTTAAAGAACAAATGTGGAACAAATGTTCAAACGGATGCAATACTCTCCGAAAAGAGTTTTCAAATATGAGTTATGGATTTAATGTAGAGTTATTAGATAACTTGTATGCGACATCCATCGAATTTGGATTAAACATCCAAGGATAGTCTGTGACTGTTTCAGGTATATTTTGAACATAAAGGAATGCTGATGTAACCAATAAAGAAATTCTGATATTAAAGTTTTAATTATTCGTTTATTGTATTTTACTTCATTAAAATATTTTTTCATTCTACATATTAAGCTCACATCCACAGATAGTTGTAAATTTATTATGTGGATTACTTATGAGGAAGGTTGTTTGAAAGAAAAGCGAGAAAAGTAGAAGAAAGGGTATATTCTAGATTGGGTGGTGGCTGTGCAAAGGCTCTGATCAACACAGTTTTACTGTTAGAAGTTTTAAGGAAATGAAAAATACTGACTGAGGGAATCAGTGATATTGTTTTTTTTTTTTTTATTATTTATTTATTAGAAACACGAGCTAAAGTCGGGTTTGTTCCGGGTTACCAGCTGTGTGGAAGATAAGTAACATCCAAATTAGAGAAGGACTCACGAAGGAGCTCTCCCGAAGAATGGCATGAAGATATCCATTTCACTCAGCAGTCAACGGAGAGAAAAATACCCAATCAACCATAAACATCAAAAGCAAAATGGTGTTCTGAAAAGACATATTCCAGAATGTCAAATGACTTGGTAATTGCTTTATTTAAACACATGTACAAAGTGCATGATATGGACAATGATATCCCAGTAGATTCAGAGCAATGGAATACACCGTTGGTGTTAATGGTGTGAACACCTCCATTAACATCAACGGTGTTAATGAGATTACAAGAGCACACGATTTCAGACAGTTTGAAAATTGGAAGATTTTTTTTATATCTATTCTCCAGTACTACACGGGGCTGTCTTCTCAATAGAAGATTATGCTTATATGACTAACCTATTTTTTTTTTTTTTTGGTATTCCTACCATTCTAAGTACAAACGTTGGGTTTGATAAGCTCAGCTATTCAGCGTATAATTCGAATTTGACATTCTAATTTTGCCAGCAAGTAATAGCTACAGTTTAGGATTAGGGTGAAGCTGTAGATTCATTTCCGTCACTTGTGATATGGCGAATTACTTTCTTAGATTGCACTGTTGGAAATGTTTTCTTGGTTGCAAGTGTCGTTTCCGGTTTTCGATGGAATAAGAAATTTCCTTTATTCCGGTAATAATCAATTTAGTTTTTTTTTTTTTTTTTTAAGTTAAGGGATATATATCCCATATCGTTTCTTAGCCGAATAAGAAACTCAAAGAGTTTCATGCTGAATATAGGAGAAACTATATAAAGTTCGCGATTCCAAGCGTAAGCAAATACCTGGATACTGCAGCAACTGACCCTTAAGGTAGTGCAAGCTGAGGCAACTCATGTCTAAGGTGGAGCAAGCTCCGATCACTATTCTTGATATTTACCCATAATGTGAACTTAGCTCCTAGGAGCTGTATTACTGTGAAACTCTTTGAGTTTCTTATTCGGCTAAGAAACGATATGGGATATATATCCCTTAACTTAAACAAGTTATATGTCGCCGAATTGAAGCCTTTGGCTCTTCATATGTCTAATAATTTAGTTTTTTTTTTTCCTGTTGGGAGGAGTGTTTAGATCAGAACAAGGAAAATAATACTCAGTTGATCAAAATGAGGTGCAGAAATCACACAGTCGTTCCATTTGCGACGGCAGTAGTTCCACAGAACACAATATTCAGAGGTGGTGAGCAAAATACATTGCATTGGGAAAGAAATTCGGAAGTGGTTTCCTGAAAGTTCCCACTGCTATATATACCATGAAGGAATTGTTCCTCACATGAACTATCCTTAACCCCTTAACGTACCAATTAAAAATCAGAAAGTGGTCGTTTTTCTGCCAATTTTTTGGGCGAGTTTTGGGCGAGGGTGATTTGCTGGATCAAATTCATCATTTGAAAAATAATGATGAATTTGTGCAAACGTAATCGAAATAGCCGATACACG
Organism: Typopeltis vanoorti; assembly: GCF_054136105.1. Taxonomy (NCBI): domain Eukaryota; kingdom Metazoa; phylum Arthropoda; class Arachnida; order Uropygi; family Thelyphonidae; genus Typopeltis; species Typopeltis vanoorti. Next base: position 146,352,065 of record NC_143554.1, read on the forward strand.
CCGTTGGCAACTTTTCTCGGCTGAAAGGTAATAGGCACAAGATTGTCTAGCGTCTATATTCGGTTGTATTTATATGTGAAACCAAAATTCAAAATCAATTTTGGTGCAATAAACAAAAGACATGTCACAGACGTCTTTGTATGTTAAGGGTTAATCTTATTTGTGCATCGTTAGCAAACTTATAGCCGATTTAATAATGAAGATTCTCTAAAACAATCTCCATTGTTTTAGGATAATTCAAAAAGCAGTTATTCAGGATCCATGAGCTGTGCCAAAAAATAATACGATGATTTCGTAATCAGAAACAGAAAATGATTACATTTTGAAAATACAACCTCTGATTTGTTGCTGAGGATGCACAGCACATATCTCTCCATCAGTGTGTTTTATATGAAAAGATATGGTGCTTGTATCTAGAGAACGAGTAATAAAATATAAGGGACTGGTGAATAAAGTCCATGGAGTGGGGTGTATAGTGATTTCTTTTATTCGAATTTAAAAACGTAATGGTGTGAAGCGAAGGGATCTCCGTGGTAGACTGATTTTACATTTTTCATTATGAATTAAATAGCCTTTTCACGACTCTATATTTACGGTATACATTGGGTTCATTTTAATAAATTTTGCAAAATCTAAATTACAGCATCATAAAAAACCTTTTATTACAAGAAAATAATAATGAACTTTTTTTTCATTTAAAAATATCAATGACAGCTTTTTACATAAAATGTCACAATAGAATTTAAATACAGGCTTTTTAAAGACACTCTCTTTAAATTTTCACCCTTTATAGTAACTCCCCTCAGTGCTTAGTTCTCAACCAAGTACTGTGAGTGTTGACACTGTTATATGGACAGCAAAATAATCATATAAGACATTCAAACTAAAGGTACAAAGTTAGTTGACTAATGATTCCGTATAACTAGCTATCCATTCAACATTGTCCAAGTACATCAGGGTACCAAGATCATTTAACTAAGAACACGTAAAGAACATGGCATGCACTCATGTCATTGATACAGCTGCTTCAGGCAAAGCCTTCGATGTAACATGCGATGACATAAAAACACCACACTGATATTTCCTATCTCGTAGATGCTTGGGCGGCGCCCAAGTCTTCTATTAGTACGCGCTAAGGTAACTGGTGAATACCGAGGAATGTATTCCCGTTAGCTCTGTGGTCAGCGTTTTTATACAAAACGTTCATAATTTCTACATTTGACTTACAAGCTTCCTAAGTTAATATCTTGCATCGTAATAACACTGCTTGGCATACGATCTTTGATAGCCATCTTCCGAATAAATTCTACAAACCTTTACTAATCATATAAAATTGTTTCACTTGCTTGCAATCTAAGTGTATTTGATATGAAACTGCATAAATGCGAATATTGACAGAGAGAGAAATAACGTGACTTTTTTTACATCATACTTCCTTAACTCCTGATAGATTCTTTTTAGGTGCGTATATGGACATCGCCAGAATGACTTCGCTTGTTGTCAGTTTAAGATATCTGTGAATTACAAAAATCTGCTGGTACCTTCCAGTCGTATTATAAGGGCTGTTAAAATGTAAGTACGCGAAAGTTTATTGCAACGAATACGCAGTACAAGAGCTATGTAACAGCAGCAAGCTGTTACATAGCTTACTGCTGTTACATAGTAATTACACCCGCATCTATTTTTCCCACTTTCCCCCATCTTTTTGAGATACTTCGCTAACATTATTGTTCTCGATTCAAAAAAATTTAATTTTATGATCTTTTCATCAAAAATTCTTTGTAACCCTTTATTACGTCATTCTCTTGGACTCTGTGTCCTCTCTATGTTGTAATGAAATATTCACATATAATTAAGAGGGAGAGAGAACACTTAGTTGAAATACACAGGTTACGGGTAGCAATTTGTTACGCCTTGATCTGGTACTCGTGATTTATTTTATCCACGTTATTTGGTATTTAATTCATGCAGAGATTGTCAAGTGTCAGGAATTTGACTCAATCTGCTGACATCCAACATCCGTAAACAGAGATGTTTGTGGATGTCAGTAGACGGAAAATGATTTTCATCCTCCGGTGTGAGACTTCCATCATAGAAGCTTGAAAAGTTTCAACTTTACATTTCGTGCACGAATGTTACATTAAAAAAAAAAAAAAGACAATACACTGGCTTCACATATCATTAGCTGTTTCAGCTTTAATTAAATGATCACCGAATTTCGTTACTATTATATCGCAAAAGTTTTATATGTATCTTTATCTACTCTCCAATGAAGAACGCTGAAGTTTTTAATTAGAGTTCATCAAGCTGCCCATCTGAAGTTCATTCAAAGGAAAGTATAATGTATTAAGTCTTCGTATATTAGTGAGAATAATATTCGCTCATTCGGAGTATATTGCATGTAATACTCGCATGAGATCTCTAACTTCTCTTATTGCGATTAAGAAATTTGAGATAAGACAAAATGAATGAATAACAAAGAATAAATATATAAAAGAAGACACAGAGAATGGTAATAAGATAAATGCTGCACGGGAAGTTCCCATATCTGGAAGGGACACCAGGCTCGACAGTGTTTGATCTGGTCATAGCATCATAGAACTTAACATCAGCCAATCTAGCTTTGCTTGGAGAAAGTGCTCATGTGGTCTTGACCTGCGAGATTTCAGATATAAAGAGTTTCCTATTAAGCAAGATTATGTATAAAAAATTAAAAAAATCCGCTAATGCCTTTTTATTCCCGTATAGGGAGTAGGCGAGGCCGTTTAGCCCTATCTAACTTTTGGAGACTGAGTGGGCAGTTCAATCTCCACTGGTACCAATCAGAGATAGATGGCCCAAGGCTATCGCTAATTAAGCGGTACTCAGTGAAGAGAGACGGCTCAAATGTGCCGCCATCTTGTGGTCCCTAACACAATATGTTTAATGTCCGAAATAATGTGGGTTCTACGGTCGATTTTCTTGAGTTTACGGGACGAAAAACCCGATTGCCCGTGCCAGAGAATGACTAACTCGGGAACCGGTCGAAAAAAGGCTTAGAAAATTTTCCTCTAGTCGACGACTAGATTCTAAACAAAGTCTTCCTTCTTGTGGTCAAGCGCTCTGGTGTGCAAGCACCACATCCACTGAACTACACAGGCATTTTTTGTATAGTATTTATGTCAAGGATTATGTATAGAATTATAAACCACGTGATTATGAAAAACTGATGCATCACTTTCAGCAGTCACACGGCATAAGAATTCAGAAAGGCGAGATGTTGGTGGTGTATGGAAGGTGGTCAAAGGGGTATCTGAATGAATACCTAGAGTCAGAAGGATAAATCAAGTAGGAGTTGGACAAATACTATCATTAAGCAGGAGATTCAGAAAAGAAAAAGTGGAGGAAATATAAGGAAAACGATGAACAGCATGCACATGAGCAATACAAGCACAGATAAGAAGAGTGACCTGTACGGTAAGGAAGTGGTCAAAGCTAATTATGAAAAGAAAGCTAGCTGATGAGTTCAAAAGTAATCCTAAAGAATTCCTTCCGTATGTGGCAAGTAAAAGGAGGAATGACTATGGAAGGATAACTTTATGAAGTGCTGATGGTGTGTAGTTGACAGAAAACCAAATAGTTAAATTACAGTGTGAGCATTTTGCAAGAGTATACAATCTAAGTTGTGAAATGCAATGTCAGATGTGACAATGACTGATGGGAAAATAACTGCTCATGAAATGGAGTTGCTTAGAATATTGCAGTACTTCAATGGTGAACACGACCATGGGATGGCTGTTAAATTAAACAGCTTTGTCAGCACCTCTGATCAAGTGCTTGATTTAAGCCTCAGTACTGGGAAGGTTTGAATGGAGTGGAAAGAGAGCAAAATAGCCCCGTTGCATAAAAGACACTCCAATACAGAAGTAGCAAATTATAAGAAAATTCGAGAAAAAAATTCGAGATTTTTTGAAGAAAGAAAATTCGAGACGCCATGATATTGCTGAATGCCATTTGATAGGATTCCACATATAACTCTGCAGCATATATATTGGAGCAAATGAGGATGAATATGAATCTGGGGATTTGAATTAGAGGACAGTTTATGGAGAAGTTGAGTCCTGGAGAGGGCAGGTAACTAGTGGTGTATCACAGAGCTCAGTATATTCTGCCTCTTTCGTTTAATTTGTATATCAGTGATATAAGATATGAATGAACCGAAAGATTTAGTTGTTTGCTGATGACCAAATCTAGGAAGAGCATGAATTTTTTTTTTGGGGGGGGGGACCTGACTTTCCTGTAGAAAACATTTGACATCTCTTTATGAGATCAACTAACTCACTTTCATTGAAAAAAATAGCTCTTTGAAAAGTATTTTGCGTTCTAGACATAATAAATTTAGTTTAATCCTTTATCCAAGTATTAGCAAACAAAGTTTGCGCCTGATCTCTTGCGCTTAGTCTCAGATGTGGAAATTTGTTTAATAATAACTTCCGTATTCTTATTTTCTTCATTCATTTTAACGAACAAGAAAGGCTCAACACGAATCATTGGCCCTTTCTTTATTTCTAAATTAAAAGAAATCTTATTATCAGGGAAACATTTCACCACACCAATTGTACTTTTTCTCTCCACAAGAGTTACCCAACAGAGAGTACAGCCAATATTCCTTTGTGCTATGATACAGAACCTATGGACAGTACAGAAGTGGAAGCTAACTCTGCTTTTAAGCTTATACAAAACAGGGGGATAATTTCTTCCATTGTGAACAGCTTTGTCTCCACGACAAGAGCAAGTTCTTTTGGTGACATTATAGCGAATCTGATATTTTGAAAAATAGGCCACAACAGAATCCTTAAATTATTTCCAACGTGTTCCATTTTCTTTATTCTGAGTTGGTTCAATCCCCATTTATAAACAGCTACGAACAGGGAATATTCCGAATTTATGGTGAGTTTTTCTCTAGCTGCCATCATCATTAAGGTATCCTCATGACAATTTAAAAAATCAGATGTCTTCAGTAAGACTTCTGCGTGTCTATCAATGATATTTAAACATGTAAGCATCACGCGATGTAGATTCATACGCTTGGAGAATTCATAAACTTTGCATACACATCCGGTTCCCAAAGTTGTGTGTTTCAGCAAATATTCTTCGCTCTTTTCTTTCAGGTACGATATTTGATATTTGTCAGCAACGTAGAGCACATCCATAGCTACATCCACTGAGTTAAGTGAAATGCCATCTGTATACAGATATCTGCAAGATAAAAACAGTGATTTATATATATATATATATATATATATATATATATATATATATATATATATATATATATATATATATATATATATACAGATATGGAGGAAAATATGGAGGAAATATTTCAAGAAATAGGCATTCTGGCATCTTAATTCCCAGTATCTAATAGAAATTTATCTACCACTCAACATGCCCCCATATTATATTATTTAGATTAATTATGTCGATAAAAATACGGAATAAACACATCCCGTTGTTTGGCCTACCTGGCTGCAATCATCATTAAGGTATCCTCATGACAATTTAAAAAATCAGATGTCTTCAGTAAGACTTCTGCGTGTCTATCAATGATATTTAAACATATAAGCATCAGGTGATGCAGATCCATACGCTTAGAGAATTCATAAATTTTGCATACACATCCGGATCATAAAATGTTCATAACCTACTTTTTGGGTTCTCCATATCTCTAGAATATTCGGGATGGCAAGTCATCATCTTGCAGATTATTCTTTGAGATGGCGATCCATTGGACAACTTGCTGTCTGACAGTCGCAAGCGAAGGTGGCACGTTAGATTAATAGAACAAAATGTTTCAAATCAATATTTTATTTTATCAGTGTGTCTAAAGGAAATATTTCACGTAATAGGCATTCTTGCATCTAAATTCCGAGTATCTAATTGAAATTTATCTACCACTCAACATACATTTCTATTCTCCAGTTACTTCGGTTTTCACCTTCGAAATGGACTTGAAATTTGATCAGGAGTGAACGTGGAATACGGTGTAATGAAGGGTGTTGTTTTCCAATATTATTTGTATGTAATATAAGAAAATAAACTTTATCTTTATATGATTGTTCTAATTTTGCTGTGCTCGTTCTCTCTCTCTCTCTCTGAATCTTTCTTGCTTATATTATTACGTACTATGTTTATCTACCCTTCGCACTACGAGTCTTATTCCTAAGATACTAGAAAATTTATTTAATTTAGACTGCGCCACTAATATCATTTAATTAGCGTAAAACTCAATAATACGGCTGGCAGATTTCTCTCTCTAACACAAATTCCTTCAATAAAACTTTACACAAACAGTCTTGGTCTATTCTTTTACTTAACTTTACCCTGCTTCGGCTATCTCACTTAGTTTCCCGCTCACAAGTCTATTTTATTTAGGAACAGTGTAGTTGTAAAACTAAACAATCAAGCAGCACTACTTTAACAACAAAAAAGCAAAACACATTTATTTACATTACTATGAAATAGAAATGAATTTAAACAATTAAGGAGATTGCTTTCTCTATCCATCTATGAAAATTCTTTAGCATAAATTAGAACCTTTTTTACTTCAACATTAAATACTTTTTTAACTCAAAACTTATCTACTCTCAGTTTACAATTTTCACTTATTAAACTCGATGTTTACAATTTGCACTTATTAATTCTCCCACAGCGAAAAAGAAAATCTTCCGAGTGAAGTTGCTTCGGTTAATTCACATCGCCTTATTTCCTCTGCTTGGGCTCGCCAAAAATGCCTGGACGACTGGCACTTTTTTTTTGCCGTCTCCAATAGCTTGAACTCCCACCTCTAAGAAAATATAACTGCCGCCAACTCTCAACCGGGTTCCCTCTCTCTCTGGACTGGAAGCTTTTCTCCGGCGAATGGAACTTCTCCTTTTGACAACTCGATGCCCTCTCTTTAGACTGGAACCGGGACGCCCCGTCTGCGGCCTCTGGAAATCCTCTCTATGGTCTGGAAGTCGTCTCTGTCTAGTGACGTCACGAATCGGGGAAGCTCCATATGCTTGGCTCTGTCCCTTTTTTATTATGCCTTCTCTGAGACTTCGCACAAAGTTTGTAACCCCCTGAAGAATTCGGCATGACTCTTTCATCTTTTTTCAAGTTCGGTCCACTTTTTGTTCTCTTCCACTTTCTTTTGATTGTAAATTGCTAGTCATTGGAAAGTTGTTTGAACCTTTCTGACTGACTTCGGAGGTGTGCTTATGTGCAGAGCTTGTAAGCCTTTCACATACACACAAAATTTCATAAAAATTCACCAAATATCGAAGCTGCCTGACACACTCGGGTCAGCCAAAGAACACCGCCTCGATTTAAGGCTTTTTGCATTTCGGGCCGAATTTCATCATCATCACCGCCAGCAGCCTTGCCCGATTTTAGCGATTTCATTGCTAAATGGACCTCTTCTGCTGTGAGAGTAGTCATCGTCTGCACCTCTTTGATGTCCACAACTGCTGGGCCACCCGGGTTAAGAAGGCTCTCAAAGTATTCCCTCCATCTGTGGAGGATTTCCTTCTCGGTTGTTAAAAGTGCACCATGAGAGGCCTTAATTGTCTTGCTGTGCACGATTTCCTCCCTCGAAAGCTGCGGATGGTCAGCCAGAATACTTAAATTTGTTTGCGAGATTCTGTTAATCTCACACTGCAGTATGAACATATGGTACTGCACTTGGTAATTTGCAAATGTAAAAAAAAATTTGCATGCACAATTAAACAGAAATCTTTGTTTCCAATAATCTTTTATTATGTATTATTGTACGCCCACACTTCGTAGAGCCGACCTTGGTTTTGTGCCAAGAATAGTCAATTCATGCTGAAGGGAAGAAAGAAATAAACGATACATGAATTTTAGCTAACACGCGAAGTCACGTGCTTTATACATAAATTTTCCAACAGTTGTACAAACAAAATAGTTACCACTTTAAGAACTAAAATTTTCTTAAAAGAAAAGCTAATTTTCTGACGTATAATAATAAACACTAATCCCACGAAACGCATTGATTGACCTGATATCGGAAGGGATTCTCCTTCTTTTGAACCTTCTTTTGAATGCGCAGAAATGTCGAAGGGCCTCGCATATGGGTCGTACATTAACAGGCCATTGCCAGTATGATATTGTAAGCGTAATTCAAATAATGGGTTATTTTGTCAGAATTAATATTCTGACATGAGGGTAAACAAGTCGACATTTTTGCAACAGTTTAATGAGTACGATTGATCACAGAGTGCCTTACGTTTGTGACTTTTAACTTAACAAGTGTCTGAAAGTAGGGTTACCATATTTCTTGAAAACTATGACATCAATGTCAACCAAAAAAAAAAAAAATCTAAAGAAATGTGAGTCATCTGTGCAAATGTTACATTTTGAAGAACACGGTCAGGGTAAACAATCCTATAAGGGACAAGACTCGAGTGAATTTTTTTAGCTACTGCAATTCGTTCATTCAGCGCAGAAATCGTCTTGTGTTGTGTGTCTGGTAAAGTAAAATAATGGATGAGCCCCAAAAGCCTTTGAAATTTTCTCTTCACGAAAATAGCACGAATTCCAATCTAATCATTACTTATAATGATACACTAGAACCAAAGGCTCACCTCACATCACTGACAGATGGCGGCACATCCCAGAATTCCTTGCTCTGAACATTACCCACAATGTGACGTCACTGAGAGATGTGCCCCCACCCCACCCCAGGGAAATTCCAAGAATTCCATACTCAAACCATCATCAACTCAATAACGTCACTTATCTAATCTCTAACCATCACCCAGAATTCCACACTTTAACCAAAGACACAGCGTGACGTTAGAGATGATGGGTCCCCAGGAAAATTCCAAGGATTCCATACTCTAACCTTCACCTCAATGATGTCACTTATCCTTATCTTATCTCTTATCATCAACCAGAATTCCATATGCGAACAATTACCCAGAATTTTATACTCGAATCAAAAGCATAACGTGACATCACAGAGGGATGCGTCCTCCAGGGAAATTCTAAGGATTCCAGACTCATGACATCACTTATCTAATCAGTCAAATGACTGGTATACTACTTTAAAATGACTGGTATACTACTTTAAAATGACTGGTATACTACTGACCACAAGTCTGCTCATTAGATCCATGATGTAGCTGAAGAGTAGCTTGCATGGTCTCTTCAGCTGGTGGAACATGATTAACTAATTATTTTCTCAACCACGATACAAAAAAATGTATCACAAGTTTGTTTGCGACCTTTTATGATGTACGAAGGCTCTACTTATTAACACTGAAAGAGCCTCGTTAGCTAAGCGGGTATGAGACCAACTCAGTTATATTGATCGACGGTGTCCTTTCCATAGAAATATCTGTGCCATCTAGGACGTGAAGAATCTTTATTAGGGGTTTGTCAAAGGTGAGTTTGTTGGTCACATACGGAGATACCAGAGTTTTCCCTTCTGTACACTCTGGTTTCTTCATTCTTCAAAACAGCCCTACCAGAACAACGTAATCCAACTTACTGATAGGGACTTATGTACTCCGGCCTTATTACCAAACAACAAATCAATCGCAGAAATCATTTAGAAGTTCATCGTTTTTTTTTCAAATTATCTGTAAAATAGAGACAAAAAAAAAGTACATTTCTCATTGAGATCAACAACACTGTTCCAGGTAGGAAAAAGTATTGTTAACATCTTCTTTTGAATGTCTTTATATTATCAAATGTTTTTTTTTTGTTTTTTTGCAAGTTTCTTGTAGTTTTTCGAATATGTCATTTATTTGTATAACATGTATATAACAGAATTTATTGATTTTCATCGAATATTCTGTTATTTCCATTTCTGTTAAATATTTGTAAATGTTCTGGTCTTTTATATAGTTTTTGTTTTTGTGAGAAAGACGAGGAGATAATTTGGTTGAATTACTTCATTTATGGCTCTCAGAGAGAATAAACTTCTTTGTCAGTCTGTTTATATGTTTGTAGAACAGAAAATCACAGTTGCTCAAAGCACATTTTCCACCTCCTACTAAGAAACCTAAGAAGCAGGAAATATTATGCTTTATATATTACTAAGCTATTAAAGAGATTAAGAAGAGATCAGAATACAGAACTGCGTAAAACATAACGACTTACGTGAGCATAATCTGGAATGCTTCTGGTGTGACGTCAGGAACCAATATTGCTTTCTGGTCCGGTAAAAGCCCATAAAACATGACTTCAAACACTGGACTTGCCATGGCAAGTACCAGCTTGTGGGCTTTTGCTGTTGTCTTGTTTTCCCCTTCTCCAAATACGAAGGTCACATCAGCAAGCTGTGAGTTTTTCAAAATGAACTGGAGTCTTCCTTTAACTGTTTCCATGATGAGCTGTAGTACAGAAAAAAAAGATTTTTATTATTTTTTTTATTTTTATATGTTGTGTCACTGATATGCATGATTTTACCTCCCGGAAACACTAGTTCTTTATCCCGAAAAACAGGAAAAATGGCAAATCAATGAAGTTCATTCCTCTTTGTTATTTATTGCATTCTTCATGCAAAATATTGCGTTTTTGATCAGCTGTGAGCAGGCTTTGTGCAAGATGGGTGCTGCTCTTGCTGATAGCAGATTAAAAACGCAGTCGGAAAATCTCTGCACAATGTTTGGAGCGTTGTAAGAAGAATAAAACTGATTTTTTGTGTCGATTTATTACTATGGATGAGAATTGGATTCGCATTACACTCCAGAATCCAAACAGTAGTCAAAACAGTGCACAGAAGCTGGTTTTTCAGCGCCAAAGAATTTTTTTTCGTCTAGTCTGGTTAAAAGATCGGAATAATATTTCTCGGTTATGGTTTTACCCTTTTTAAGATAATTAATAAACAAAATGCTTTTCGCATCCCAAATCGACTATAGTCATTTCAAAAGAATTTCAATGCCATCTATGGTCGAGGACGAGAACTTTTAAGACCACCCTCGTATGATTGGCAAAAAGTTACTAAAAGATGCTGATTTGATTCCTCATTCAAATGACACTCGGTCGCAGAATTAATATGGCAGATGACGTTGAATCTCAGTTAATCGAAAGAGTTTAGAAGAACCCTTATTATGGGTTACAAACAAACGGCACTACTGATGCTACAAATGATGCGCAGTTAATATGCTACGTAAGATATTCGCATGATAACAACATTCATGATGATATTCTGTTTTGTAGAAGTTTGCCATCCAGAACAACTGGAGAAGAAATATTTCACACTCTCAATAATTACGTGATGCACAAAGGGATGCAGTAGGAAAAACGTACAGGCTTCTGTTCGGATGGAGCTCGCGCCTTTACAGGCAGGCATAGTGGGGGTTGTTTCTATGGTCAAGGAAGTGACTCCGAATATGAATCGGTATATTGTTTCATACATAAGGAAAGGTTGGCCTTAGTGTGTGGCCTCCAAAGAAATGCCACCAGAATTTAAAACTGTGCTATACAACGCTGTAAAGCTAGTTAATTTTATTAAGGCTCGACCTTTAAATAACAGGTCATTTTCAGTACGCTGTGGTGAAATGGGCAGTGAATATATACACCTTTTGCTTCATTCTGAAATTCGCTGGCTTTCCATTGACAAAGTACTAACAAGGTCATTTCGATTAAGGCACAAAGTTTTGTTTGTAAATGAATGTAATTCTTATTTTGCATCCCTCCTTGTTGACGAAGCAGGTTATCAACACTATCCTATCTTTCAGACATTTTTTCGAAATTAAATGAACTAAATCTGTCTTGAGGGTGATCGGAAAAGTCCTTTCAAGGAACTTCGTTAATTTTAAAATCGAGAAAAAACTGGTGTTATGTATTAGTTATACAGGGTGTTCGGGATAAATTTGACAGTTTCGTAAGGAAAAAGAAAATCTTCTTTGTATCTATTAAATTTAATGAATTGACAAAAAAACATTACAGGCAGAGTTAATTACAATACTATCAACAAGATTTACTCAAAATAACCACCATTAGCATCGATCACAGCTTCAATTCTGCTTCGGAACCTCGAACAAGCTGATGCTACAGTCTCCCTGGGAAGGGCCGCAAAAACTGTTTTAATTTTATCCATTAACTGGGCTTTTGTATTACTGGAAGTGCGATTGGTGTCTTTTTCAACTGCGCCCCATACAAAATAATCCATGGGGTTAAGGTCTGGGGAGTTTGGAGGCCAAACATTTGGACTGGTGAAGTCGTAGAAATTTTCAGACAACCATTTTTGACTTTTCCCAGAGGTGTGGCAAGGGGCCGAATCCTGCTGCCATACATACGGCCTACCATTGGCTACCCTTGTTATCCAGGGCTTGACTACAGTTAGCAACTCCACGAACAAAGCCCGAATTCCAATGCCAGGGTTCTTCAACACCTGTTCCTGCAGATTTGCGAGGAATTCTGCTGTACGAACGCAATCAGATAGTCTGCTAGGGATCTTTCTTCTTGCTACATCCTCGTAGTCACCATTGCAAGTCTCTAGTTCATGCCTGATTGTTTTTACTGTATTCAGGGAGCATTGGGCAGCAGTCGTAATATCCTTATTTTGATGGCGGGCACGAATCATCATGATACAAGTTATTCTCTTCCATGATTCAGGTGGGTTCCAGCTATCCATCCTTTCTGACATCTTGTATATGAATGAAGAAGGGTCCAAACTTTTAAATGAAGAGAAGTGTGTGTTAATACATGTAACTTACGGAAAAATATAATTAATTATAAATATGTCAAATTTATCCCGAACACCCTGTATAAAAGACGGACAATTTGCACCTGTTCCAACATTGGAATCCTTTCTAGTGGGAAGTCATTTTTTGGTTTATTGTGATTTTCTGGAAAGGGTTTGTGACCACCTCAATACTCTGAAACAGAATTTTAAAACATATTTTCCGAATAACTTTTATAAAGAAATTTCTGTGGATTCGCGATCCACTGCAAGATTACAGTCACGAGAACGACCTTTCGTTATCAAAAAAAGAACAGTTAATTGAGCTTTCAAGTGACAGTGGGCTTAAAATGCAATTCCGTGATTTTGGTTTGACTCGATTCTGGATCTCGGTTTCAGTCAGAAATGAATGTCCCGAATCTGAAGAAGCATGGAAGATCGTCGTGCAGTTTTCTACAACATATCTTTGTGAGAAAGGATTTTCATCGCTCCTTCAAATAAAAACAAAATACAGAATTCATCTTGGTGTGTGTATGTGTGCCGATCTTCGACTAAAATGAGCAGAAATGAGCCAGATATCAAGCAACTCTGCAAGGGCCGAGAAGATCAACCATCTGATTAAAAGTAAGTAGTAACATAATTATATCATATTATTTAAATTATTTAATAAAAATTATAATTTTGTTCAATGATGGTACACTTTCAATCGTTTATGTCCAATGTAATTAATTATGTTTCCATATGTATTCAAAACATGTTTTTAGATTTATTATGTTATAAATGGCACAGTTTTTCCCAAATTTTGATAATCCTCATTTTTTTTTTAAATTAGTACATAATTTAGTGGTCCGTGAAACTATTTTAAGCATTTTAATGGTCCTTGGGTTTAGAAAGGTTGAGAAACGCTGTATTATACTATAATGGTGTGGTGGTTTATTTATATTTATAGAAATTTACTTTATTTATATTTATTTACATATCCACCTGTGTGTTGCTTACGTTGTGATGTGCGTTTGTGTACAATCCACGATATCCATGATGGTACTGACGTTGTTGTGTGCAGCAGATTCTTGTGGTTGGTCGCATATTCTCCGCAAGAGACAGTACCGTAACCAGAGAGATCGTTTATTTACATTTTTGTTTTGTCAAATAGATTTTATTTCAGAATAAATTTGGGCATAATGGAGACGAAAAAAAATTATTTGGAAAAAAAAAAAGAAAGAAAGAAAAAGAAAAGCGGCAAAAGCAAAAGAACTGGAAAAAGAGGAACTGACAGTTGAGCTAACTCATGTTAATTTTCTCAAAAAAAAATCTGCAGATACGAAAATAGAATATGAAGATAAAGAACAAGATGAAAATGAAGCAAAATTAGTTTCCACAAATTTTGTGGAACTTTCGACTCCGCTAGCAGGGACGAATGCTGGTCTTGAAATTCACGCTTGCTCATAATATCATTCAGGGAGTGAGAGGTGTGACTGAAGTCTGATTAGCGGAATAATGAATTACTGACCATTGAAAACTATATATTTAGAAATTTATGTACATTTAATCATACAAATACATTTATTTTACTATTACTATTACTATTACTATTATTACGAGCAACTCCAGGGAGTCATTGGACTCATCGAGGGAGGCCCCAAATCATATTCATCACAACTATCTGACATTCATACAGTATCTATCATACCTCGCCTTAAACTCATTCACTGTCACAGCATCCACTACAGACTCAGGGAGCGCATTCCACTCATTCACTACTCTAAAAGTAAAGAACCCAGCTCTAACACCTTTACTAACCACACTTTTGCCCAGTTTCCATGGATGTCCCCTAGTCCTCCCACAACCAGCCCTGTTCTCAAAAATATCTTCTGAATTAATTTTATAGAAACCCTTCAGTAATTTGAATGTCTCAATCATATCTCCCCTCCTCCGCCTATCAACCAATTTTTGAAACCCACAAATCCTCGACCTGTTCTCATACGGTTCATTCCACAGACCTGCTATCATCTTGGTCACTCGCCTCTGGATCCTCTCCACCTCCTTCCCATCAAGAAGAAACCTAGGTGACCAAATCTGAGCACAGTAGTCTAGATGGGGTCTTATCAAGGCTCGATACAGAGGAACAATAACCTGCTTGTCTCTGCTTGTCAACGTATTCTTCAGCAACCAAGTGATTTGATGAGCTGTTTTGGTCACTTTTGCAATGTGTCCCCTAAATTTCAATTCCTTATCTACCAACACTCCTAAATCTCGTGCCTCATCAATTTCCTGGAGCACGGTTCCACCAATGCAGTAAACTACCGCCAATCTTTTCACCCCAAAATGCATAACCTTACATTTTGCCACATTAAACTGACATCCATTCTCCTTAGCCCAGACCTCCAATCTATCCAAATCATCCTGCAAAATTCATTTTACAAATGATATTCTATCTTTTTCAATTTAGCTGCTTGAATACAAATTCTACCGTACGGTTCTTCTTTATAAACGGGTCAATAACATCGTCATAGAAAGTTGGTTGCAACTTAATTTTCCCAAGCAACACGCACACTTGTAAACGCTGGCTGAAGCTCACTAGCTAGAGCTACTTTCACTGTCTATGGCCTTAACACCACGTTAAGGGAGCGGAAATGGCTATGCGCGCGCATGAAATCACAGTGCTGCTGCTGCTGCGAGGACCTGGAAGCTCCTACAACCGAGCAAGCCAAGGTAGCTTTGACTAGACGAGCAAGCATCAGCCTTCGATACACAACGCAAAGCTCAATTATTAAGACGTCTTCTGTCAACAAAAATAAAAGCCTAAATGGAATGCTTATAAATGCATGCATTTATTAACAAATAAATAGTACTTCTTTCTCAATTAATGAGCTTGAGCAGCAAGCATGGAGAATTCATTCCTGTAAACGCAAATACGACTTCAGATTTTGATTTAGATAAAGATGATTGATTATTTTCGCTTTCTTTCAAGAATCCTAGATCCCTGTATTATGGAAGAGCTAATGGACAGGACATGAACAACTAGCGACAACCCTCATAATAAGTTATCATGGGGATTTCAGAAACGTCGTAGTAGGTAGATAAATGAGGATGTCAGCGGCGTCGCACTCTTCCCGATTCATCTGCCCACAAATTTAACTGTTATCCCCCTTTAATCTGCATTATGAGATGAGAACCAGCTTGGTCAGCCACATATTGCACTAGTCACGGATATTCGCATATTACCGCAAGCGACTTCGGCCGCAAAGATACGGAGCGTGGCTAAAACGAGCGAGCGTACCGTAACCAGAAAAATATACCGAGAGGGCAGACCATATCGTAAAAAAAAAAAAAAAAAAAAAAAAAAAAAAAAACACGGAACCTCGCTAAACATGCCGCGAGCTGATCATGATTGTCAGAGTCGTTGTGGGCAGATAAATAGGGATTCGGAAATATCGTTGTTGGTAGATGAATGTCAGCGGAGTCACACTTATCCCCATTCATCTTCCCCACACGTTAAAATCGTTTTGGGAAGATGAATTTGGATAAGAATAAAAACGTTTCTATCTTTATCCACATTATTATTATTGTTATTATTATTATTATTATTATTATTATTATTATTATTATTATTATTATTATTATTATTATTATTATTATTATTATTCGTGACACCTCCAAGGAGTCCGAAGACTCATCGCGGGAGTACACCTACAACTGTCTCAACCAGTACACCGAACCTCTACTACGAATCATCTCCATCAACGCCATCTACTGCCCACCACCACTACCACAACTAGTATTTTTTGTCTATAAATTGCGTGTGTTCTGAAGGGCCGATTTGTCTGTATGCGGGATGAAAAACCCGAGTTTCCGGGAGAAAAAACCCTGCTACCTCCGTATGAGATCGGCTAACTCACCTTCGATTGAAATCGTCGAGATAAAGATTCCTCCCGTCACGACGAGAATCGAACTTAGGTCTATTCCAATCGAATATGCCCACAACAACTTTTATCTGTTATTTCCTTTAACCCTACGGAGGTCACGTGTGTCTGAGAGATACATTCATTACTAGTATGTGCTGAAAAAATGCAAATATAATACATGATGGTTTATTTATTTTCAGTTCCATTATAGAAATTACTGAACAAAGAAAGAAATATAAAGAATAAAAATTTAGCCAATTGTTGCGAGGTAAACCAGCTCAATATAAGAGGCCGAAAATGCTTTCAAATTTGTGTTGTCTGTTCGTTTAACATCTCTTTCTCTTGAGTACCGTTTCGAAATAGAATCAATGTGTGTATTTGTATATAATAAGATTACATCAAAATTATCATCTGTGAAAAAGTAATTCGGTCCTGGTCTGTCTTGGGATTTTTTGCGTTTGGCTGAACTAACGGAAGTTGACACAAAATATTCTGTCTTCTTATAGGATTTTTCCTCCATTTTGATTCTTTATCCTTTCCAAGAAAATACTCTGCGTTTATCTAATTCATATCTTGTTCGGTATCCGAAATCTTCTGAACGTACTTTCACATAATCATCATCTTCTAAATCACTTTCATCTTCTCATTCGACTCTTATCATTCTCATCATCGGATTCGAAGAACATCCAAGCAATCAATACAAGCAATTTGTTTGTACCTCGGCCCAGGGATGTAGTCCTAAAAGAAATAGTGCCAGGAACAAAATCCAGAGCACGAAGTGCGGCAGAAATTTTGCATCGTATTCCGAACTCGTACTAGAATTTTCATTCTTTTTAAGTTTTGAGAAATAATTGTTTACTTTGTTTTCAATGGTTCTCTTCATATCGTTGATGCACTATTACACTTTTCTTCTTAAAATACTTTATCCAACGCCAAATAGCAAACTACAGCGAGGACAGTTACACAGAGCACACTACACGTTTTTACTTGTCAGGTCCATTGAACTTGTTATGGGTGTAGGGACGGGGTGCAATATTGTCAGTTTTGTTTGATTTTGAAACGTCGAAACCCAACATAAACTCATGTCATTGCCTTGTTTTCTGAAACGAAAATCACAAGAGTGGCAAGCTTTTTTAACCGAAAGCTGGAACTGTATTATAAGAAATAGCGCACTCAGAATTTAATCTTGGAGGGGGCCCGAGCTGAGTTAGACGATTTAAGAATACACACTACGCGCCGCATAAGACCTATGACTGAACATCTGCAATGATCGCTAATTCATAAGTACAGTACTGTAGAAATAGAAGACACGTCACAACATAAATTTAAAAAAAAAAAATTGAAATTTAATTAGGGAAAGATTTTTGGAATTTTTCTAGTGTTTTTTTTCCCTTTCTCTTTCAAGGGGATCAGGGTCCCTTCTCCCCCCCCCCCTCTGAGTGCGCCACTGATTATAGGTCTCATTATTATAATTCTTATAATTTATTATAATGAATTTAAAATTTTGATAGTTTTAAAAAAAAGTACCAGGCTACGCCCTGGACCGACTACACCCCTGCCTCGCCCGCCATACCGTAAAATGCAAGATACGGAGTCTCGCTAAACAAGCCGCGTGTGATCGGCCGCATATTCGCGCAAGCGACCGTATCGTAACTAGAGACATACGGAGACCACGGCCGGTATCCTCCTCGCCGGCAGAGAGAGAGAGCCGAGCGTCACCGTGACGTCAATAAGATGTAACTTCTTTTTTATCCCCTTTCCGGCGACGTCACTTCCTGTAGCGAACGAAGACGAGGTACCCGCTCAGACATTAGTGCGTCCGCTACGGTCTCCTTTAGGCCACCACGTGCCTTTGGAAAGTAAGGAGTCCGATTTTCGAAATGGGTTAATTCCCACACCTGAAAGGAGCGCCAATTTTAGTGAGTTGCGCTGTAATAACCACTGAAAGGTAAGAAATTGCATGATATGCCGATTTTGGAATTTCGAAAGAAAACATGTAAAGACTTTTGCAGAATTAAGCTCTGTTCTTCCTGAACGAACTGAGGATTAAAAAAACAAACACACCCGCCTACCATCATCGCCATCTAACGCCACGCTTTGTCAACTAAATTTAAATTTATATGATATTAATAATATAACCAAACAGACCACGCAAAAACGAATTCGAAAACATTTCTCTTTCTAACAAAAAATCGGTCGCGTTTAGCAGTCGTCACATGCCTAAAGAGACGTAGTAGTTCAAATACAATAATTGCTGAGAGGTAGGTAAAAAATTATAAGATCATCAAATAACGCAAAGCACTTTTTTACCTGTTTAAATATTAAGTGTGCAGAATAAACAACACTTATTTATTATCGGGTTATTTACTTCCAAAGTGAAATCGATCTACAGCTTTGTCTCCGTCGCAAACACTTCTGCCGAGAACCGCGAGTGAAACGTGCGATGGGGACACGTGCTTGAAAGACGGAAATGACGTCATCTGATTCGAGACACGTGCAGTATAATTTTTAAAATTCGCAAATCGGCACAGTGTATGCTGATTAACATATTAACATTTATAAACACATATTTCGATGTTCATGAACTTTTGCAGAATTAAGTTTATCAAGTTCTGTTCTTCCTGAGCGGGCTAAGGATTAAATAAAACGAAAATCCCTCTTAGAGATCAAGTGTGGAATTATTATTTGTATAGATTTCTTTTCGCTCTATTAATGAATCTAGTTCAGGTGGCTATTATTATTTATTATGCTGTTTTCCATTTTATTCTGTATTTTCCTGTTTTCATTATTGGAGTTTGATTTAATGCTTTCAATATGGCTTTATTTCGCGTGTTTTCTATTCTATAGCCGTTGTTTGTTCTCATATTCTTTTCTGCTGAGGTGATTTTTTTCTTCTGTCTTTCTTTGGTTCACTTCCAAGGTTGCATTATGTTGGTTTTGATAAAAAATATTATGCATCCTTAGTCTTTTTTTTTTTTTCATATAGACTGTAAAATGGTTTTAGTAACTTTATGGGATGTGATTTTTTAATTAAACAGAGATTTTATACCTTTCTCTCTTATAAAGGCTTTTTATATTTATTGCTGGTTACTTTTCTATGATCTTTTCTCATAAGAAACGATGCTATGATCTGTTTTCATAGCATCGTTTTCTAGTGAGTATTTTATTTTGTATGTTTTATTCATTTTTATACGAAGTCTTTAATTTATTTTCTTCACATAAGATTTATACGCATTTTATCTTCTAATGATTTTCCATTAATCTTTTATACAGTTTCTAGGTATAATCTCTTCATCCTCCTGTCTTATCTGTATATTACTCCATATTTCTACTATCTACTGTTTCTTTCTTTATTTTTTTCCTCTAAGAACTGTGTTGCTTTAATATTTGTTGAGGTTTATATGTTGTGTTTTCTAATCTGCTAATATAATCTACCAACTTGTTCTGCTAAGCTTTTTGTTTGTTTGTCTGTTTGTTTCTTTTCGCTGTTGCTCTTTTACGATAAGATTCTTTTAGCGTTTTAAGTTTTCTTGAGATAAGATACTTAATGTCTGCTTTTTTTTTAATCGTATTCTTGATTTCATCATTCCATATTCGGAGTCCTTGTTTTCTCTTCTTTCATCTTCTTCTTTTATTATTATTTTTTCTAGACTTTTTCTCTTCCTTTATGGTGAGTGAGTGTTCTCTATCTGCTGCTCTTCTTAATAAATAAATACTTAGTGTATTAATGAATTAATTAATAAATATACTAACATTAATTAAACGAAATCGGATCTTTCCATTCAATTTTTCTTTTAAGTATTTGTATAGTTATTTTCTCTTGAGAAATATTATTTTTTATGTTTGTAATAAGTGACGTATATTATATCATTTGCTTTTCTAATTGATGTTCGAGGTTTAATGGAATATTATATTAAGCCTCAACATATGGCTATTCTAATATAATGTAATATTTCCTGTTATTGAGCAATGAATTACTTCATCATGTTTTATTGCATTTTATTATTGCATGACACCTCCAAGGAGTTCAAGGACTCATCGCAGCAGGACATTCAACTCTACTCCACTGCGCACATTTCTCCATCTCCACTACACACCCGCCTACCATCAAAGCCATGTAACGCCCAATATCACCACTACCAACAACTTTTTTTTTTTTTGTATGTAAATTGCTTGTGTTCTGATGGCTTATACTCGGAAAACCTGAGTTTCGGGAAGTAAAAACCCTGCTATCTCCGTTTGTGCTCGGCGAACTTAACATCAGTTGGAAAAACCCATATAAAGAGGAGGACTAGAAACGAATCCAGATCTTTTGTAATCAACGGGCGCAATGTTTCGCTGTTCTTCCACATTCCGCTACCGAGGCTCTTAGTAATAAGAAATATTACACCACCTCACTACATATCTTTTCCTGCCACTTCCAGTTCACACTGCGTTCTTTCAAACACATCACAGCCATTTCGATCCTGAATCTCAGCCCTGAGTGGAAACGATTTCGACTTCTATCAAGTAGCACTCGCATATTTCTTTCAGTTTCTGTTCATGCCAGAGCATATGCTGTCGGATACATAACACTAATTCTTGTGATCTTCCGCAGATTTAACCCATCAAAAGCTTTGTATCTCAGTCCGCTTGTTACTGATATATTCCTAGTATTCAACTGCATAAAAAACGAAGACAGTATTCTCTCTCTCTCTCTCTCTCTCTCTCTCTCTCTCTCTCTCTCTCTCTCTCTCTCTCTCTCTCTCACTCTTTCTTTTGTGGGTTCCAGACAAGTCCGTCCTTTTTACCCTTTACTCTACTAACTCAAAACACGCACAGAATAATAACCACTGTAAACCACTACGTTCCCCTCTCCACTTCATCAGTTTCCATCTCTTGCACACATCTGACATGATCCCAAGAGAGTAAGAAGGTTTGAATATGCAGTCGTCAGGACCGCGTATTCAAACCCGTTAGGATAATGTCATTTATCATCCTCGTTTATTGCCTCCTGTTCTCAAAATTAACGGACACAGCCTTGAAGCAGACTAACTTGTTCCAAGAATCCAACAGTTTGCTCACATACTGCATTGCCTTATAGCTTTAGTTCCTTTGACAATAAATCTAAAACCACAACAACATCCTCAACATTTCATGTCGTGCCAGGCCAGGTGCACACGATACTCCCTCCCCCATTTCTGCTGCGCTATCTCTAGCATTACTTTCAAATCGTTCGTTTCTCAATTCACATTTCCTCTCAGGTCATCATTGGCAATGATCAAGGTCATCTCAACCAAATTCTGATTTCTCATGATTGGTATATCAAGACACTCTTTCGTTACACCATGCAAACGCTCCTCTAGAATTATATTTTCCTCATACCATCAAATCCTCTTCCAATGTCTCTTTTCTTAATCCTATCTCTGACATCAGAGACCTCACTCTGTCCTATAAATACAGACAAGACTCACAGATTCAATAAGGATATAAGTGTCAAATATCATTGAGACTGGTAAGATATTTTTACTACTACTAGATGAAAAATGCACAATAGGTCACCTTACGAAAGTCTCCTTAATCTTTGGTGATGATCTTTTAAATTTATTAAAGGCTGTAATACAATATGAGATGGAAGCTGGAATTCTTGATTTGAGTCATTGTCTTCTTCATTTCTAGATTGGAATGTTTTGGCAAATTTTATTAAAAATCCAATCGAATAAGCGTTAGGAGTTTTTGAGTGAAATAGAGAAACAATATTATGGACAAGGTTATGGTAAGAGTTGCTAAGAACAGACCTAATATCAATGTATTGGAAGGGAGAGCTTGTTAAGCAAAGGTAAAGGTGTTGGAAGAATGATGAGGTATCTGCAAGGATGGTTATAGAAGAATAAGCAGTGGGGATTGTGGGTGTTGAAATATCGAGAGAAGATTATCTGACTGTTTGGACGATTATACTCTATATCAGTGTTTCTCAAACTTCAGATATCCGTGTACCCCTTCTTAAATTTTCATTATTACCAAGTACCCCCTAATCAATTAATTACAAAATTAATTAATTAATTAATTAAAAAATAAATACATTAATTATAATTAATTAATTATTTAAAATATTAATTAAAATTAAATATCTTTTTTATTTGAATTTATATGTTCATGTAAACAAAAAATATGATTTATTTTTAAATTTTGGTTCTCTAGAGATGTCAGACGACACACTCATCAATTTCATTTGATCCAGATGCAATATCAACGTTTTCTTGATGCTTACAGCTACTTGTATTTGCTATATTGCTCTCTTTTGGAGGTTTTATAAATCCAATCCTTAACCAATGATCCATACGTAAGAATTTGAAAAAAAAAAAAAAAAATACTGTATTTACTCGAATATAACTTTTTTCCCAAAATTAAAGCTACACGCTGGAATTTTCGGAAACTAAAGTTTTAAGAAAAAAACTGAAAATGATGCGACGTACCAAGCAGCTCCTACTCGCTATCACTACTTTTGGCATCAAGAACAGTTTCTTTGTGTGCATCGTCAAAGTCATCTACCCAAATAGCTTCAACTTCTTTCCCATTATTTCAAGCAAAAATTACTAGTAATTTACAAGACTTGAGATACGTAAAGTAGCGAAGAACTACATATGATTGGTGAGGTATTAACAAAAGATCGCGCGAATCAAAGAACAAATTAGCATTTCAACATTTGAGTTGAAATGCTAATTCCCTTCAACCGAATTCCATAATATCTGAAACACATTCACTATATATTTCTTATTTTTAACACGTTAACGACGGGGGTGGTGTCAAGCAAAATCATATGTTCCACCGGCAACATATGGTTTTGCTTGGTTTATACAGCTATTTCTGTTGGAGAGGGGATGCGATTCATTAGTTAGTGCCGTTTTATCCCGGTTGTCTCTAATTGCACTGTTTGTTGAAAAATATAATGACTCCTTTAATTATGCATAACCGAAAATTGCCACGTACCCCCTAACGACCTTTCGCGTACCCCGGGGGTATTCGTACCACGCTTTGAGAAACAATGCTCTATATGATCAACTCTTGGGTAAAAAAAAGGCAGTATACTAATAAGAAATCAGGTAAAGACTACATTTAAAGACAACAAAAGGAAGCAAGGAAATCTTGAGCCAAAGCAGATCATAAAAATAACTTTCCAATATGGTAGCTTTTGACACGAGATATCGATCTAGAAAAAGCGCATTTTTCACTCTTCTTACAAAAAAGTATGTTTTATAGTGTAACGTGGAAACTTTCAATTGATGACCTTTTGTAATAGGATGTTGGTTAATGTTCACTAATGAATAACTTATCGAATTTCGATGTCTGCAAGTTGTGCACATTGCTGATGTCAATTTTTGATATATTTCTAAATTTCCCTGTAAAATTGCTTGAAGGCGTTTGTAACATGGGTTGGATAGAACTGTTTTGGAATTTGGACAGATTATGTCTAATAAATATTAATTGAGTATTTTCGGTCCGGTTTGCTTACTCTCCGGGATGAAATCCATGCTGTTCCATATGGAAGGGGTTCAAATCGAATTCTTTCTAGCCAAAGCGTGTCGTCCTTACCGACCGAGCAACAGAGGCTCATTCCACACAGAGCGATGTATGAGTTCCTTCTAATGTGTCTAATAAGTGCATTTTACTCTTTTAATTACAAAATTTCATATGCGGCATTTCATAATTCTGCATTGTAATATTTCTTTGAAGAAACTCTTGTATTGTACAAGGCGTTCCAGAGTGAGTGGGGTAATTTGGAATAATGTCAAAATTTTTGAGATAATATTGGGAAAAAAATAAAATGACAAAATATTTTATTATATGTTAATATATTAAACAGTAATTTTGTGAACTTCAATGGATGAAGTTATTCAATGTGTATTTGTTCCCTGATTGCTTCAATAGTAACATAGTGCTGTATTGCTCAAAGTGCTGTATTGATTTTGTGTCAGGTGATAAACCTCATATTTAGATACAGTCCTCAATGATCCACTTTATCACAGAGGTCAGTATATAAATGAATTCAAAAATTCTTAAATGAAAACAATATTTGCATACCACTTGTTTGAAAATAATATTATGTCATCTATTCAGTGTATACAAGCTCAAAGAAGACTTCCAGGACAGAGATCATTTCAAGATCAATGATTTAGGTAGTGGTATTGATTATGTAATCAGTTGAACTCTTTTGTTTATGAACTCCATAAAGCCACCGCCTTTGTTCTTGTGGCCTCCATACAGTATGAGAGGTCATAAGATCAATTCTAGAAGAGTGCCATGTTCAATAGGGAAAAAAAAAAAATTAAAAAAAAATTAAAAAAAAAAAAAAAAATATATATATATATATATATATACAGGGTGTCCCAAAATTCACGCAAGAAGTAATTTTGATAAAAAAAACACAGGTTTTTAATTAAAAATTGTAATTTCTTATTGATTCATAAAGTATAGAGTATAGGGTTATGCATGGAATAGAATATCGGGTAAATGACCTCCACGGCTTTGCTGGCACATACGCACTCTTTTGCCGAAATTTTCCATGACCGTTTTGCATAAATGTGGCTGAATTTCGTTGATACAGCGCTCAATTTCCTCCTTCAAGGCGTGGGTGGTCGTGGGCTTGTTGGCTTAAACCTTAGACTTCAAAAAACCCCAAAGAAAAAAGTCCAACGGCCTAAGTCACAAATGATCTGGGCGGACAATTCTGATCACCAAAACGAGAAATTACACGACCAGGAAATGACTCATGCAGTAATTGAATTGTTTCTTGGGCTGTATGGCATGTGTCACCGTCTTGTTGAAACCACATGTCGTCCACATCCATATCTTGCAATTTAGGCACAAAAAACTGGATTATCATGTCGCGATAGCGAGCACCATTAACTGTTATTGCCTTACCAGCTGCATTTTCGAAGAAGAATGGACCGGTGATGCCTCCAGCTCAAAATCCGCACTAAAAAACAGTGACACGTTGTGGATGCATTTGTTTCTCAACAATCACTCGTGGATTTAATGAACCCCAAATGCGACAATTTTGTCGATTAACGAAGCCATCAAGATGAAAATGAGCCTCATCGTTGAAGATGATTTTGTTCGAAAAATAAGCATCCACTTGTTGTTGTTCCATAATCCATTCAACGAATTGTCTTCGCTGTGTGTGGTCAGTAGGCTTCAGTTCTTGAGTCAATTGAACTTTGTAAGCATAAAGATGCAAATCTTTCGTGAGAATACGCTGTAGAGAGCTTCTCGAAATGCCCAATTCAAGACCACGGTGCCGATCTGGACTCTCAGCAACACTCTAACGAACTGCTTTGATGTTTTTGTTGAACGATTTGTTGAAGGACGGCCAAAGTGTATAAGATCACTAATTGATCCAGTTTCCTTGAAGTTTTTAATTAATTTTTTCATAGTTGATGAAGTTAAATCATTATTCCGACCATATTTTGCACGAAAATTGCGGACTGTAGCTGCCAAACCTTCATTATTTTTAAAATATTGCTCAACAATGAAAATGCGTTGTTCTTTCGTGTAGCGCTCCATTTTTTATAACCCTGAACTGTCAGCTGTCACGGGTCTTTTTTTTCTCGTTGGCAACACTTTACCGCACAAATGGCGCTAAATTTAAATCTTGCGTGAATTTTGGGACACCCTTTATATACAGGATGGTTCAAAATTCCAAGTACAAACTTTGAGGAGTGCTAGAGAACATCAAAATCACATAGGAAAGCATGACCAGAAACGCTACTCCAAGGTACTAACAGGGACACAAAGGTTACGAAATAACACAAGGCAGTAAGTAGTGTAAAAAACTTTATTAGGAGTAACTGAACAGTTCAATAGTACTTGGATACATAATATGGTAAACGAGGTGCATGTCTGCCATCTAAGCGTTCGTAAAACGACGCATGTTCCTCGTACGACGTCAAAGGTTTGAATGTGGAAGTCCCAATTGCTCACCTGCAGGGGTGGCGAACAGCACCACCTATCACTTTCGGGTTGCGTTTTCGGTCATGCTTTCCTATGTGAATTTGGTTGAATTTGAGGTTTACCTCAAAGTTTATAAGTGGAATTTTCAACCACCCTCTGTGTGTGTGTGTGTAGTCAAGTCAAAAAAAAAATATATATATATACATATATATGTATATATATATATATATATATTTTTATATGTATTTTGTTTGATGCCGTGAACTTAGTTCATTCAACCAGCAACAGGAGGCGACTGCGTATTATATGGGAAGTGAATGTGACGTTACAAACATACATACTGTGTATATATATATACATACATAGTACCTGTAGTTAAAGGATAGCTGTGGTAGTCATGCGATAAAAGTTTGTGTGATGATTGTTAAAATGTAATGTACATTATAAAGGTACCTTTGACTCGTCTTAGTTACAACTTGCATTTTATGTGATTGTTCGCAGTTATATTGAAACCTGAACTTATTTAAATATTATAGCAGAGTAACGTAGTTAGACTTTGAGATATTAAGTTATTACTACACAGCCGAAGTATTTCTTTTAAATAATAAGAAATGCTTGTAAATACAACCATCATCTATGTCGTCATTTATTCCAAAGCAATATTGAATTGATTTCTCGCTATTCGGAAAAGTTGCATCGCAGACAGATCTTTCCACAGTTAAAGAGCAAAACGGGGTAAGATCATAGTTGACTACTATAATAGGGGATTACTCTCTACTACCGTCATATTTCCCATAAGGTACGACGGTTATCGATCTGAATAAGGTATCTTTTGAAATGAGGTCCACATCGTTATGTGGAATTAAAAGAACAGGTGTAAGATACGTTATATTCCAGGAGTTTTACTACTTCGGATATTATCTGACTATCTTAGGGAGAGTATCTGGTGAGATGGCGGATGAGCAACTGCCCCTTAAAAAAAAAAAATCCTGCCTCTACATTCCCGTTGAAAAAATGCACTAAGTAATATAATTTGTTCCTTAAATTAATGAAATGCACTATGCATTCCTGCTTTCAGAAAACTGGATTTTGTCTAAATATGCAGAACTTCGACTGACATACCCTGATAAACTGACTACCCCTGTTTATCTGCAAAAATCGGAGGTAAAAGCCTTAACAAGTTGCGTAGAATCGATAGGAACAAAATTGATCTTACGTAAGAAATGTATACCCCTCTTCTGCTCTTCAACTACTCGAACCATGACGATCTTTGGCCAAGCAGTCGAAGTCTCGGACTTAATCGTAGGGAAGTATGAAAGGCAGTTTGGAAGGAAGCCTTCTACGTAAGTATTGTTGGTTTGTAGCTGTATCTCAAATGCAGTTTCATTCTGAACACGCAAAATTAAAATTAGATGTTAACGTAATTAACAGCTGAAGTAACTGACTACAGCAATCTAGCATCTATGCCTATGTTATAGACCAGGGTTGTCCAACCTTAGGTAATCGGAGGGACGCATTAAAAAAAAAAAAAATTATCCGAGGGCCACATCAATGCGTGTCTAGTAAAATTTAGTGAACAGCATAGACCCAACCTCGATAGCTGAACAAACGAACACTAATTGCGCGTTCACGTTCTCCGTGAGCACCCGGGGCATGCTCTTTGGAGAAACAGTGTAAGAACGCTTCTATCACACATCTAATATTTGAAATACAGTTCCCTATATATAGGGATGTAAAAGCACCAAATAAGATTACCAACGTCCAGATTATCGATTACTGATAGAATTAAAATATCTAGTGTGTTTGGTTCAAATTATCTTTTTCGTTCGTGAAAATAAAAATCCACAGGCGGGCCGCACAAAAGTGGCTCGTGGGTAGTGCTTTGGACGCTAGACGGAAAAGCAACTGGTGCAATCTGAAATTAAGATAATGGTCCTCTTTCTTAGTGCAAAGAGTAATTCATTCAACTGAATTACGGCATTTATCAGATTTCTGATAACCATATCTTGACCCCCCCAACTCAATCTCACAATGCGGCGTCCTTACTATCAACAAATGTTTAAATTTTAAATCCACAGTGTAGATATCCTAGATTTTTGTAAAAATATATTTATAAATATATTTTTATTTATATATTGCTATCGCAACTCAAACATGCCTGAGAATGTAACTACACTCGGAAATTACATAAGCAATTGTCCATGAAAATTGTATATCGAATTTAACATGCTTTTATTCATCGAGTACTTTGAATCTCAAGTGCTGGATGGGAAAGCAGTCTGCTGTTAAGTGTTCAGTGGCTGATAACTGAGATAATCTAATTAAACGAACGTATGCGACGGGAGACTTGCTACTAGATTATCTGGAATAAACAGTTCTTTCGAAATAAACAGGAATTAACATGAATTTGCCCAAGACTGACGACGAATTTGTGGAAATGATTTCTTTAGCAACTGTAAGATTTCTCGCACACTCACCGTGGTGGATTTGACTTCACGATGGTTCCATAATTCAGTGAGTGGACGTTCACGGCAATGAACAATAACAAAATGTTATCAGCAGTGAACTCCATTTTTTTTAAAAAATGGAGCCTTTGCTTAATCAGAACGTTCAAGCATAACGGGCATTTCATTGAGGATATGCTGTGTGAACTTGATAAATTCATATTCCAAACGAAAAATTCTTGGCTTATATCGAAATTAGCTGAGCGTACTTGAGGTCTCTGGAAAGACTTAACTCGATTTACCTCAAACGACAATTGTACAACAATATGCAGATTAATGTTAATTTTCGACACTTTTTTGATTAGCTATCTAAGGAGTTATAAAAATCGAATCCAAATTTGAAACTACACTGCGCATGCTCTATTGACAATTTGGATCTTTAAACACTAGCTAGCGAAATAAAATTTGGAATTTTTTAATAGAATCAATTACCCTTCGAATATCGCAGAATAATCTGATCGTAAAGCTACTTCCAGTACTGCGTTAAATGTTCGAAGGGTAATTGATTTTATACACATATTCTAATAAACGTAAACTCTCCTGATCAAACGCGTTTACGAAACCCTCTGAAAGACTCAAAATTGACATTCCCTAGACTTTCAAATTTCGTCTAGTTTGTTCTAAATGTTGGCATTCTTTTCTGTTTGTATAACGCATATCTTTTCCAGTTGTACTGGCCTAACACCCTCGTTCAACTGATTAGAGAACGCTTAAAACTGTTAGTGAACGCC
This sequence comes from Typopeltis vanoorti, assembly GCF_054136105.1. Classification (NCBI taxonomy): domain Eukaryota; kingdom Metazoa; phylum Arthropoda; class Arachnida; order Uropygi; family Thelyphonidae; genus Typopeltis; species Typopeltis vanoorti. Next base: position 146,381,817 of record NC_143554.1, read on the forward strand.
GTACTATTTACATGACACGCGGAATTCATTAATCACGCGCAAAATTCTGTGTACGAGTAGTTCTTCACATACGTTTTCTTCTGCAGTATTTTTTTCATTTGGTTAGCAGCAGTATAAGTTCGCCCACCATTTCTAGATCCCTGCTTGGCTTGGTGCCAAGAATAGTCGATTCATGCTGAAGGGGAGAAATAAATGATGTACGAATTGGTCGCGAACATGCGAAATCACGTGCTTTCTTGTCTGTCGCTGTACTAGTACTAGCGTGATTTTTTTGTTGTCGCTTTTTTGCATTGTTTTATTATTAATTTGTATGATGGATCCAGTACAGTCAATAAGTTCTATTGTTACACGTTTCAGTAGCTCTTGCAAAAGAATATTGAATAATGTGCTGACATTCTGCGAAAAAATCGTCAGAAGGACGTCTTGTTCCCCTTTCTCAAGTCATAAAATGTGCAAGTGCAATTGCGGGCGTATCGGGGTCGACTGTTAAAAGAATTCGTAGGGAATCAAAAGGTGAAGGTAAGCCAAAATTTAAATCTCCTAAAAAAAAAAAAAAAAAAGTGCCAGAGAAAGGAACCCATCGAAACCTTAGCTTTGAATGATTTTGATGTAGACGTTATAAGAAGAGCTATTCACGAATTTTACGTGGTCGAGAAAAGAGTGCCAACTGTTCCGAAATTGATTCCTGTGCTTAAAGAAAAAATTAATTTTCCTTGGAAAAGAGAAACTTTAAGGAAAACATTTCATGAAATCGGATTTTGTTTTAAAAAGTCCAAGAATAAAAGGAAACTTATCATGGAGCGAAGTGACATTGTTTTATGTAGAACGCAGTATTTGCACGTATTAACACTCTACGTACATTTTTCCAACTATTATACAAGCAAAATAGTTACACTTTAAAAACAGCAATGTTCGTAAAAGAAAAGCTAAATTTTCGACCTGTAATAATAAACAAACTGAGTTTGTTTATTACATCCCAGAAGACAGACTGATTACTCTATTTTCGGAATGGATTCTCCTTTTTCTGACATGCGCAGAAGTGTCGAGGGACCTCAAATCGGTGGGCGAACTAATATCTTAGTACTATATTCGTTTCACTGGCGAAGAATAGAGCTTACTGTCTGAAACTGGTTCTTGGCATTCTCAAAATTGAGTGGTCTAATTCTCGCTAACCTAAAAGATGAAAGTGAAGTAACTTTAATTCAGGTAAACCTTAATTTTAATAAATGAGGCGACTTTTATAGTAAGCAATCGTAAATTGGAAAGGAATTGATACTTCCTTCCCGTTTACTTAGGTAATTAGTTTCTTTTAATAGTATCAAACTTCAGTGCTAAAATGAGTTTTTTGTTTTCGTGAAGATTTAAGTAACTTAATATCAACTTCAGTAACATTTTGTAAGGGAGACACGCATGTACCTTTTCTCAAATTCAAGAACTGTACATTCGGTCAACAAATCAGGAAATTCATTTAAATAGGTTAAAACTAAAGAACCCATTTTTATTGGTTCTTTAGTTTGTTCTAAAACTTTCCAAATGGCGAACGATCAGACAAATTTAGGTATTTTAATAGGATAAAGTCTGGTTTTCAATTCCTGTGTAATTTTCCCTTTTCTTCATTCTGCTTCTTCATCAGATGAATTTAAAGTAGAAATTTTTTTCAGGATATTCTAACACTAAAGCAGGAAACTATCCAGGAAGGATAATTTTTATTACAAATGAAAGTTGTTTCGATTACCGAAAACCCACCGCTCCTTTCTTTCCGTCTAATTTTCTGAAGGATGGTAAACCTCTTAGTATCTTTTTAGAGGTAGGGAAGATTTCTTTTGAAGAACTAAGCTTGTGTTCAAGCTTATTGGGAAACCTCGTATTGGAGGACTAAAGTTAATTCTAGATGGAATTATGACATGTCTCTTTTGCTTTAATTGCCGAAATTGTTATTTTAAACAATTTTTTTTTGCTTGAAACTCATTTATATGGGTAAGATATGTAATGAGATTAAGTTTGGGAAACTAGACCTCAATCGAAAAATGAACGGAAAATTTAAGTGTGGGTCCAACACTGATAAACATCCTGTTTTTAGTTCTGAATTACTTCGCAGCGGCATTCGCACATCCGTAAACCAGCCAAAATACATAATGAATGTTTATTTTCTTGATCATCTAACTAGAGAAATTATTTGGACAATAGAGCAAGTGTTAACAAATATTTATGAAACCTACTAGTTTCACCAAACTTTAGCTGTTGGCATCTTCAGGGTACAAGCACTTGTGTAATGCATTTTAACCTAAATATGAATAACTGTAAAATTCTAACGATTATCGTTACAAACTAAGAGCATTGAACGTGAGTGATACACGTATCGCGTGTACATGATTAACTAGTTGTTGCTAAGGTACGTTCTGTAGTTAGCATTGAAGATCATTGCTCGTGTGTTAAGAGATCTAATTGGGATTTTCCATATCTCTGGGAGTATTAAACCTTGGTTCCTGTAAAGGTTATCAACAGAGCGAGCGTCTGTAGCTGCTTCTTTGAACATTCGGGAGGGGTAGTCTTCTATGTAAGGGGGACAGCTTTTATCCCACTCAGTGACATGATTAGTTAGAAAAATGATGACAGGCCTGATATGTCTTGTCTGTTGTTTTTGACGTAACCAATGTGCTCCTTTTGTCTAATTTCGAGGCTTCTTGATGTCTTCCCGATGTAACTTGAACCACATGAGCATGGAATATTGTAAACTCCAGCATATTTATAGAAAGGATGGTTATGTTTTGGAGATCTTAGTAGTTTACAATATTCCATGCTCATGTGGTTCAAGTTACATCGGGCAGACATCAAGAAGCCTCGAAATTAGACAAAAGGAGCACATTGGTTATGTCAAAAACAACAGACAAGAGATATCTGGCATGTCATCTCATTTTTCTATAACTAACCATGTCATTGAATGGGATAAAAGCTGTCCCCCTTACATAGAAGACTACAACTCCCGAATGTTTAAAGAAGCAGCTACAGACGCTCGCTCTGATAACCTTTACAGGAACCAAGGTTTAATAGTCCCAGAGATATGGAAAACCCTAATTAGATCTCTTAACACAAGAAATGAACTTCAATGCAAATTACAGAACGTTACTTAGCAACAGCTAGCTAATCATGTACACGCGATACGTGTATCACTCACGTTCAATGCTAGTTTAGTTATAATTTTAGTTATTTATATTTGTGCAATGCTTTTTAACCTAAGTGCTTGTACCCTGAAGATGCCAACAGTTAAAGTTTGAAACTAGTAGGTTTAATAAATATTTATTAGGTAACACTTGATCTATTGTCCAAATAATTTCTCCAGCCAAAATACAATTGATGACAAGACGCTTACGTTCTTGCAGTTAAAGTAAATCTCCAATTGTTTTGGTGACCGTCTCCTGGTAAACTCGGGAATAACTCACGTAGGTTGAAATGTTTTTATGGATTATTTTCATAAATTCTCATTAACAGTTCATTGAAACCTCCAATTTGTAATTAACAAAAAGGCGTTAGCTAGTTTTTTTACAATTCATTATTCCTGCAAGTTCGCAGCCTTCATATTTCAGGAATACTCTCCCAGCATTTTTTAGTTTAGTATATAAACTAAAGCCTAACGTTTTATCCTACGTACAGGATAAAACGTCTTAGCCTCATACTTTTGGAGAATGGGACAATTCTTCAATCTCCAGTTACAGACATCAAATAGCGGGCCCAGGACTTTGCAGCTAACTGTTCATTGCACCATAACTGGTGTGTCACTGTTCTTTATCCCAAAACTACATTTTCAACTTTATCCTGTAGATGTTTAGTAGATTAACTTCCACTTTTTTCTAAAGGCTTCATGTGCTGTTCAACTTCCCCATCTTTGATTTGTTTCCATCAGAATTTGCATTTCTTGGTGAGTTTTAAATACTTGATGGTTGAACCTTTCTTATGCTTCATATTTAAGTTTGTTTTAACTGATTTCACTGGTATCTTAGTTTTTGTTCCACTATCTGCGTTAATCCTAAATAATGCAACTACATCTCCTTACTCAAAATCCTTTTGCGACTCGCTATAGAGGAAACAATCCAAACTACTCCTAACTTTATCTCCTATCTTCGCTTTTCTTCACTTAGCCACTCAAGTAAGTGGCTAAGTGAAGAAAAGTCGAGTCTACGTAACTCGACGTTGTACTCGGTATTTAATGATATTTGGGCACGTTATAAAAATTTAAAAATAAAATTGAACTAATTTCAGACAGAATAGCCATAACAAGTTATTACCGATTTAAATCTTAACTTTCTTGGCGTAACGAAAGCCATACGTAGCCATCTTTACGGTTTTTATCAAATTTACACTAAACATCACTTTCATCCATTTATTTTAACTAGTAAAATACGGGTTTCTGCAAGAAGCAGTTTTTTCTACTGGCAATTACGCCAATGAGTAGCAAAGTCCCATTGCAGGTATTAAACTCTTGCAACGGAAGCATGACCACAACTCAATTTTTTGGTGGTAAGAATCATCTGGGATGAGATTAATTCTGAGAATCCCCTTTCATTGCCTACTCTTAAAGCACTGGCTTTATACAATGGTTTAATCCTGAACGGGTTTATCTCGATAAAAACAGCGGTAAACACGCAAACATTACTCGAAAGCTTAGTTCTTGAATGCCCTAAAGTTCATTTGACGAAAGCCAAATGAGAATTTCCAGAGAGTAATTTAGAAGTCACTAACACCCAGTTTTTAAACAATTTCATGCTTGTTCCCTACTCATCTACTTGCAATCGAGTAAATTCAGCTAAATTCGAAATATGGTAACAGCAAGCAATCTTAATACTGTTTTCGCATTTGCATTAGATTTTACTTGTTGCTGATCTGAATTCTTCGAATAAATTTTTCTTCCTGTCGAAATCGCAAATCAGCATTTACATAGATCGTAATCTTCTAAACTCAATTAAAACGAACTCGCTTTGATGCGAGCAAAGTATTTGGCTAATTTTGGAGTAATATCATTTCAAATTGAATTTGGAAATGTACCTTAGTTTCATAAGAACGTTACAAAAATTAAGTATTCTGAATAACCTACCGACTTGCACAGTGAATTGATCTTCAGTTTTGCGTTTAGTAAACAACTTTGATCCATTCGAATTAGGTTGACTTGCTTTATAAAATTACAATAAACCCTCTATTTAACAGACTAATAGGGGCTAAGGGGTGTCCGGTAAATGGGGAATTTTTTAAAATATCTAACATCTGCAATTAGCACCTATAATTGTTCTACATTTTTAGATAATTTGATGTTCGATGTCGGGCGCATGGTTTAGGTAATCATGCTTTCGGAAAAAAATTTTTGGACTCTAGAATTCTGCTGTTTTTTATAATTAACTCCCTAAAATTACGAAAATGTGTGTAATAAAACTGCCGCAGAAAGTGACTCCACGCTACAAAACCGATTGGTGTGTCCTAATAATTCACCGAACATGTTTTGTGAGCGGTGACTCATTTATGTCGGCTAAATTACTAGTTTCTTACAATGATGATGGCCTATTCGCCAAAATTGTTAACAGGAAATTAATAACCTGTTAATTTAAGCAAATCTTGGTTAAACGCATAAAATTAACGGTGTTAATTTTCGAATTTAGGCACTGCAAATAACTGTCAGATCTTTCAATACTGTTCATCCTCCCAAAGTGCCCTCGAGAAAGCTTGCATGTCAGGTGTACATTTCCAAAAATTTTCCTTGTAATGTGAAATCGGATTTTACACTAAGACTCATTAAATAATGCAAACTGAAGACCAAGCATAAACTCATCCATGCCACAACGTATTAGGCGTCAAACAACCAGGCAGATAATTTCATCTGGACTTAAACATATATGCCAAAGAGTAGATAACCCAAGGTTAGAAATCGTATTGCCATCCTTGCTTGCAAATTTGCGGTGAACTTAAATGAAAACCTGGACATCTATAGCATATCCAGTTCAAAGCCTTCTGACTAAAAGTATTATTACGGATCGTAAGATCTAGTCGTAAAATATTTAGGATAATCTTCCTACACAATTTCAGAAAAAATGGATCGATAAATTCCCAGAAATTCTTTAGGAATTCAAAACTAACTTCTTAGATCTTCTCTTAAGAACTCAAGACGGTCATACTAGATTAAGAAGCCAACCTCAAATGTTGAGTACGTCCCACTACAGCTGCCTCTCCTTAGTTAATGAGATTTTGAATGCCAAATCTAACCTATTGTAGAAAAAATGCATGGATTTTGATTGTGGATAATCCCTGCCGCTACTAGCGTTTTGCATTTTTAACATATCCTTGATTCTTTTATCAACATTTTATTTAAAAAAAACAGTACGTGTGATTTAGCTGCTTTTAAAACTAAGCATAACTGTTTGGAAGTTGATTTCACTTCAATAACCATTTTTAACTTTTACAGGTACTTGAAATTTCTGCAGCCAGTACAACCCATGTTTCATCATTTAATAAAACGGCTCCATAGTATCGAGCGATGGGTATCATTTTCAGAACTGTCAGGACCAAGAATGTACCTAGTCAGTATTCAAAATGATCTTAGAATTTAAACAAATGACTATTTTCACCTGCTAGTTCTGTAATCTTATTTACTAAAGGACACATGACATAAGGAAATAACTAATTTGAAGAGCCCTCTCGATCCTGAGTTCTCTGGTAACTGGACTTCGTACCGAGCGGATTCTGAGCTGTAGGAAATATGACTGGTCTGCTCTGTGCCACTGAATCCTGATTCTGAACTCGGATTATTGGAGTGATACCTCTCTTATATTTGACTGTACCATGTGAGTTCTACAGAAGGAATACAGGTACTTGGTGCATATTACTCTAAATGAAAATAGTTCTATTTAAATTCTTTACTTCATAAATTGTATGAGTACTACAGAAAGTTTAATCTGATACCGCTGCGGAATTTAAGATCTGAAAAAACCAGTTTGGATGTGTAAAAACCACTTTCACATTTTCTTAACTTGCTATTCGATCAGGACAACTCGAACGCTTTGCAACTGAAGTTCATTAAACGTGTAAATTTCAACCAAAAATTTAAGACTTAAGCATAATGCATTATTATCGTGAATCGGCTAAGGATTTTTGTTTTTTTAATCTAAAATGTTTTTAATATTGAAACAGTTGTAGAAATCAAACATTTTCAGGACTTGAATAAGCAGAGCGGCGGTTTCCCACCAGGCGATGCATTTTATCTCGCTTAAAGATAATGGCAAACATCCATTGGCAGGGAGATATTCACAACCTTTGCGGTTGAACTAATTAAATGGATCTTGCTCTAAAATGTCTCTTTACATTGATATGGTGTTACATGTTAAATTAATTATCCCACCTGCTAGACGCTATGTTTATGCCACTGAAACTAAATCGTATAACTGAATTTAGAGTAATTCAATCTCCTTTTTCCAATTTGAAATAGTTCGACTAATCTTTTGTCATTATACCCTATAATGGGGTATAGTATGGTTTTATTTTGATATTATAAACATTCGTTTATATGAATATTTTGCTACTCAAAGTTAATTCCTTCAACTTGCATTCTGTAAACCTTTTAAAATTTCTCAATCCCAGCTTTGCTGCTTCCTTATCATAGCTTAATTGACAGGTCATTGGTTATGACTTGTACAGTGGCTTCAAGAAACTTGTACATGGAACTCTAATTTTAAGATTAGCTGGGATTCTTCTTCAGTGGATCGTGAACATTTTTCTGTAGAAATGGATAGAACCTAATTTAGTTCTAAAATACTAAAACGCCACTCCTAAAATAACGCCATCAGTTTCCTAAGCTAGTTAAATAACTGATTGACATCGGTACAACTTTATATCCCTCACCACTTTAAATACGTGCAGCGGGGACAAATTTGTCACTTCCGAATTTAAGTTATACCATACTTATTTGATTCGCCTAATCGCGCAATTTCCCTCTTTTAATTCATCTTTCCCATTAGACGCTTCGGTGAACATTGTGTCGGCTATAAAGATTAATTTCTTTACATTAGTATAAAATTACCCATCCAATTACCTATCCAATTAAGATAATGGCATTTTCCATGCCATTATCTTAATCTCCATTTTTAAAATGCCATCATTAATGGTCTAATCTGGATAGATCCTATTAAAGGCATTAGCTGCCTAAGGGGGCCGTAAATTCTATTCGCGAAGAAGTGAATCTAGTTAATTTATAACTTGAATACCCACTAATATCAAGTTCATGGGTTAATTCTCATGTTTGTACCTGCTCTCAGTAAATTGCTGTTAGGTACGGAAGGTGAACTTGTAGACCTTCCGTACTTTCATAAGTTTACGGCTACTCTGCATTGTGCAGCGTAGCCGTAAAATGCTTACTTTGGTTCTACAATTTCGGGTACCTCCTAATCGGAAAATATTTTGAATGTTCTCTTGTCGAGTTCTTTTACAATTTTCGTAATATTTTATCTATGCGTTAATAGTTTGAGTTAACTTTATTTACGCACTTTCCACTCTAATGTTAAACAGGTTGAAAGTAAAGAAATCGAAAATATCGATCAGCTATTAACTTAAACTACCATTTCTGTATTTCTCAAAAATGAGAATTTTCCTAAAATACTCCCAGCGTGTAATTCAGAACTACTACCGTCATGAATATTTCTTCCGAGATATAGCTTTAAAACAGTTATTCCAGACAAGCTAAACAGCCAGAACTGGAACTAAAGCTTCAGGGGTGAGGTAGCAGAATTTTTCTGTCCACATCTTGCTAATATTACAATTTGCATTTTAATGTATTACATCGAATTCATTTGCTTTAAACAAATTATTCGAAGAGTGGAATAACTATTTTGAGAGCGGCGTAGGAAAGAGCCTGTGGAGCTCAGAAGTGGCGTTTGTACTCCGCAGTACTTGACCGCACAAGAAAAGACTTTGGTTCAAATTTACTAGCCGACTAGAAAGTTTTCTGAGCCTCTTCTGGACCGTTCTCCGAGTTAGTTGATCTCTGGCACGGGCAGGTGGTTTTTCTCCTGGAAACAAAATCGGTCGACGAATCCACACTGTTCCAATAATAAAATATTGTTCGAGACCACGAGATAGCGGGACATGTTTAGTTTTCACTACGTACCAACTATCCCTTATGGTCTACCAGTGGAGACCGAACTGTCCACTGTCTTCGGAAGTTAAATAGGGCTAAAACGACGTCTATGCGAGAACAAAAGGCATTAGCTGGTTTTTTAAGGTGAACTTCACCATAGATCGGCTTTCTGATTGCAACACATGAAACAAAACATTCTTGAGGCTTCTGCGACTCTTTGATCTCATATTTGAACACTCGACCCCCACGTATCGACTCGCGTACCTCACTTTGGAGACCACTGCTCTAGGCATATCTTTTAGCTCTTGTGTGGCCCTCGGCAATGTTTAGTGTTGGTTCAGCTTTTGCCTTGCCAAGTTATTCAGTGAATAGTGTACATTTGTAAATTTATAAAATCAATGAAAAAATATTCTTCAAATAACAAATGCAAAAAAACTGATGCACCATGTCAAATTCCAAGGAAGCAAAAGGTGTGAAGCGAAAACGAACTGCTAGCTGCTTTAAAAGTGAATGACTGGATGAAATAGTGGAAACTGCTACGCCAAAAGCTCATGTGTTGATAAACATTCAGCTGCGTGAAATATTTGTATGATGCTACAATTGGTGTTTGTATTTATTGTCGTAATGCAAAGGTTTCTGGGGATTTTTCTAATGGGAAGAAGTTTGTCACTTGGAAGTTGGACTTTTTGAAACGCCATTTGACAAGTAAAATACATCTGGTTGGTGTACACAAACTTAGGCAACAAAATTGTTAATTGCCAGCTACAGGTGTTCTACGTATTCTACGTGAAAGTTCAGATGACCCAGAGAACGAACAAACCCAGAGCAGATTAAAGTTCTTATTGATAGTGTCTTATTAGTTTAGATGAATAACTCTTTACTTTCAGTTCAACATATTATTGAACATAAGGAAAAGTATGTTCAACTTCCAGACAGCTGGCGAAGAAAATTATGCGTTTGAATTTCTGGAAACAATCAATTTAATTGTTGAAAATGACATTTTTGAGGAAATTGCATCTGCAAATTTCCACACATTAACCATTGATGAAAGCACTGATATATAAACTTTAGACCTAAAGATTGTAATGAATATAAAACATATTTTGGCGGAATAATTCAGTTGCAGGTGTGATGCCTCCCCCATTGTGTTAGCTATTAAACAGTTTTATCAAGAAAATAAACTTAATCTCCACAAAATGGAGATGTTTACCTCTGATGGATCCGCAGTGATGCTGGGCAAAGTTAATGGTGTCGCTGCAAAACTTAAATTAGAAGTTCCACATCTTGTCCAGCAACATTGTAGCTCATCGTGAGGATCTATGATAGGTGGAAGGAAATTAAACTAATCAGAGATTGATACATTGAGAACAGTGTACACACTCTTTTCTCGTTCCACAGTGGAAAGACATGAATTTAAAGAAATTGTCGAGGCTTTTGAAAATTAAACTATTGCCTTCAGACCACTCAATAAAGTGCGGTGGCTGTCCAGACATTTTGCATTACAGGCAATAATAAGAAACTATGACGAATCGATCATATATATACTGAAAGACAAATCAAATGATCCCGTGGTTAATTATTGTCACAATAAATTAACTCACGTTGCATTCAAAGTAGCTGTTAATGTTTTAAGTGATGTTTTTGAAGAAATGGCTTCCCTGTGCAAAATCTTACAAAAGGGTAACCTTGCACCACTAGACAGTCATCATTGTGCCACAGGGAAGATTAACAAAATCAGGAATCGGCATTTAGAAGGTGACTCTTGCTAGAGTGACAGAGTAAATGCTTCTCTTAAACAAGAGACTGAACCAGTAGATACTATGCCCCTGTTAAATTTTATAAATTGTTTGTGCACATTTAGAGGACAGATTCCCTGAGAATGAGATATAAAAATGGTCAGTGTTTGATATCTCCTCTATTTCGCATTGTGATTTCTCATTTGGTAGTGAACATGTTAATGCCCTTTGTCATAAATATCGTGAATTTCTGGATGATACTACAGAAATAATTAGTCAGTTTAATTATTTCAAATATTTTGTACAAGAAAAAATTAAATGCAAAATGATATCAAATTTTACACAAATGGTTGTATTTGCTCTTCAAAATGAGCACTTTTGTGATTTGGCAAAGTTGATGGATATGAGATTAACCTTCCTTGCATCTAGTGTAGACTGAGCGAGGCTTTAGTCTAATGAATCAAATAAAAAATCAAATTAGAAACCGTTTAGGAGTGTCATTTGGATATGCTAATGAGAGTGAAAAGTTACTAATTATATGGAAATTCAATTAATTTAGTGTGTACGAAGAGTGGGTGAATGCCGAAGAGAAAAAATAAAGAAGCTAGAACTAAACAAGATGAGAATTAGTAACGGACTTATTATGAATGTTCAACAAGGTGAGAATTAGTGATGGGAATATTTTATTATGTGTGTTTAGTTATTCGCAAAGTTAGAAAATTTAAAGGCAATCAGTCACTAGTGTTTTTTTCTTTACTTTATTTCTTATTTCTAATCAGATCAATATTAAATACATGTAAAATATTTGTTATCTCTGTGATTGTCACACAACTTACTTGATGGTAATAATACACACACTTAAAATCCTATTTAGTACAGTCGGTATCGTGTTGGCCTCGCATGCGCGAAGACCCCGGATCGAGTCGTGCCCAAGGCTTGTGAATCGTGATTTACGACTGTTTACTGGGGAAGCTACTGCCGTGTGTGGGAACACGGTGGTGAGTTGGTGACCTGGCTGACGTCCCATTGACACCAGAAGGTAAAGTGAACAAAAATCTTAACTTTTTTGCCTAAATGATCAGTATGGTGACTCGTATGGGTGCGCACATACTTTTGGAAAGAAGGCAAATTTCTGCTCGCACTCGCAGCAAAAAATTAGAGGTAACATTGGTTATATCCTTAACCTTCTTGAATAAATCTTTTTCATTAGAGTTGGTGTCTTTATTTCTTTACAATGTTTTCGGATATAACTTTATCTTGAGAAGATTCCTTAATAGCTTTGTTCAGGTAATTTGGGTTTGCCAATTTATTATAATATTTCCTTTTCAATTAGTTCTAAAATTTCTTTTGTAATCCATGGACTGTTGTTTTATTGGGATGTTTTGGCTGCAGATTTTGCAATGGTTTAAGTATTCTAATGTAATTCAATGCTTTGTTCTTGAGGTGTACTTTTTTTCTTGAGCTCTGCTTCATTGTCCATCGTAAATCGGTTCATTTGTGAATTCTTGTTTGCTTTCGGATGGATCTTTAGATTAATTGATGGCCTGATCCCGTCTGCAACTGGCAGTGTTTAGTGTTATTGATTAGTGTCCTATCTTCCATCGATTAAAATGTAGTCGATTGATTCTTACATCGATTCACAGGTGCTACCCATGTGTAAAGTCTCTTGTGCTGTTTGTACATAGTAATTGCTGATTCTCTTTCAATGCAGAACTCCAACAATTTTCCTCCTCGTTCATTTCTAATTCCCAGTCCATATTTTTCAATGATTCCAATTAAGTGATCCCAATGTGCATAGATGTCTCCTAGAACTATTCTAATATCCATTCTTGGTATTGTATCCATAATTTCGTTTAGGTCTTTGTAGAATTTTTCACTTCTGCATTTGTAGGTGCATAAAGTTGTATGAGCGTTGTTGGAATTGGGTTGGTATTTAATCTAAATGTTATGATTCTTTCACTAAGTGAGTTGTATCCTTTGACTGATTTACTTATGCTTTTATTAACATTGATGGCAACTCCCTTTCTGCTGTTATTGTCTGGACCAGAAACTCCAAGTTTCCCTTGGTCTTAAAACGATCACGTTGCTTCCAGTGAGCTTCAGCCAACCCCAAACATTAGTATCTAATGTCTTCCATTTCGTTGTGTATAATGTCTAGTTTCCCAGGTTGTAGGAGTCCTCTCATGTTCCTATCTTGATGGTCATTCTGAGTTATTTTATGATCTGACTGGTGATTTTTGTGCGGTTTACCAGTGGAAATTGAACTGCCCACTCATTATCAGTTTACTGCCTATGTGGAAACAAAAGGTATTAGCTGCTTCCGTACAGCTCAGCTTTCTGATTGTAACACATCAATCGAGAAATTCTTGAGGCTTCTGCGACAAAGGTCAATGATTTCTCAATGAAATATTTCAATGTTTGGATAAACCAAGTTGAGTCTTTCACTTTTTTCCATAAAAGAAACTCCCTGTTTTTACATAAAGATACCATGTGTGTACAGTTGCAGAAATACATCTGAACACATGTTTTGAGTGTCTACTAATACTCACTGCACAACTACCAATTTTCATGCAGTGACAAACTCTGCAGGCAACTGCAGATCGTACCTTTTGACAAAGTTCTAGAACAGCAAAGAAACTAAACATGAAAAACTATAGTTATTTACATAGTTCATGTATGAAGTTCATTTGTTAGTTCTAACTTGAAGTTCTTAAATCTAACAATTCTTTTAGATCTTAAAGAAGAAACGGCAAGTTATCATCCTTATCGGTTAAGGTATTTTGACTTTGAAGTTAATTGTACTGATGGGCTAATCACACTTACTTCGAAGCTAAGGTTTTCTATGACGATTGGATTAGCATACACTGTTTGATATTTATGGGTGGAAAGCAGGCGTTGCGTTCGATGCCGGTTTGAAGTGAAAAATATACAAGTGTATCCTGTTCGTTTGGCTTCCATAGTCTGTTTTAAATTTTGTGGCAAGTTGAGTAGTGTGGGTATGAGATGTGATCTCACTGCAGAGCTGAGTTGCAGGATCTTGGGGTGTAAAGAGCTGTGATGGGTCGTTATGCGATACGTGTCAGTTCTTACGATAGATGTTGAACTAATTCCTTTAGTAACATTGTGCAGTGTTTCAGATTTTTTATGCTGGAGATTTTATGCATCTGCATATAGGGTTCGGTTATTGGCTGTATGTGAGACCTCCCAATCACTGAAATTTCCGATGTAATTTTTTATTTTCGCTAGATGGCTGTTTGTACTTGTATCGTGTCTGAGTAGCGAATTGCACATACCGTGTTTCCTTACGTTATATGGAATCATGGTTTTTACTTCGAAACGTTTTGCAATTACGCGGCGTTTAGTATGTAGGTATTCTATTTTGTCCATTTGTAGTGGCAATCTATGTAAATGCCAAGTATTTTGCATGCGTTGCGGGTGATTTCGGGACATCGGCAGCTATTTTTATTCATACAGCGGTATATGTGACAGTGTAGTAATAGTGGTGGGGATGCAAGATTCTCGGTCTTTCTGGTGTTGCTATTCATCATAAGTTGATTTCATATTCGTGTGAACATGTTAATGTATCTGAACAGAGCAGCTGTTGAAACTTGGTGTTTTTATCTGTATATTCCCCTGTAATGTGCCTATTTTTGTCACTTTATTACCAATACCAGCATTACTTGATGTCCAAAGCGTATCTAAAACAGTTCTAACCTATTCTTTTTTGATTTTTAGTCCAAAATCCATGGATATCACGTGCAAATCATCTTGTGTGCTTACAATAAATGCATAACTGTCATGTGAAATTTCTTTGCGGAGAAGAGGATTGCTGCGGTCCGATTATCTGTTAAAGAATTCCTTAAATTGCAGTCGTCTGAAATTTCTTACCTTGCTTGGCGTGTATCAGCATTGGTTCAGCCAAATAAAGCCATTTATTAGAGCACTTTACTTCCTTGATTTCAGATGTGGAAATTTGTTTAATAACTTCCGAATTCTTGTTCTTTTCTCCATTTATTTAACGAACAAGAAAGGCTCAACAAGGATCATTGGTCCTTTCATTATTTCTACATTGAAAGAAATCTTGTTATCAGAGGAAGTGTTCACCATGCTTACTACATTCCCTGTTGCTGTATTTTTTTTTATCCAGAAGAGTTACCCAACAGGCGGTGCAGCCTGCAATATTCCTTTGTGCCATGATACTGGAACCTATGGACGGTACAGAAGTGAAAGCAAATTCTGGTTTTAAGCTTCTCCAAAACAGGGAGGTAATTTCTTCCCTTGTGAAGAGCTTTGTGTCCACGACAAGAGCAAGTGCTTTTGGTGACATTAAAGCGAATCGGATATTTTGAAAAATAGGCCACAACAGAGTTCTTAAATTGTTTACAGTGTGTTCCATTTTCTTTACTGTGAGTTGGTTCAATCCCCATTTATAAACCCCTACGAACAGGGAATATTCGGAATTCATGGTGAGTTTATCTCTGGCTGCGATCATCATTAAGGTATCCTCATGACAATTTAAAAAATCAGCTGTCTTCAGAAAGACTTCTGTATGTCTATCAATGATATCTAAACATGTAAGCATCACGTGATACAGATCCATACGCTTGGAGAATTCATAAACTTTGCATACACATCCGATTCCCAAAGTTGTGTGTTCCAGCAAATATTCTTCGCTCTTTTCTTTCAGGTACGATATTTGATATTTGTCAGCAACGTAGAGCACATCCATATCTGCATCCAATGAGCTTAGTGAAATGTCATTTGTATACAGGTATCTGCAAGATAAAAACAGTGATATATATATATATATATATATATATATATATACACACAGCTCCAGAAAGTTAATAGAAGAAAATGTTTCAATGAACATTTTATTTTAATCAGTATCTCTAAAGGAAATGTATTTTACATAATAGGCATTCTGGCATCTAAATTCAGAGTATGTAATGGAAAATTATCTACCACTGAACATACCTCCATATTATATTTATGTCGATAAACATGCGGATGATGAACACATCACTCCATTCCGTTGTTTGGCCTACTTTTTGCGTTATCCGTATCTCTAGAATATCCGGGATGGAAAGTCATCCTGCAAATTATTCTTTGAGATGGTGATCTGTTGGGCAACTTGCTGTCTGACAGTCGCAAGCTACGGTGGTAAGTTAGATAAATAGAACAAAAGGTTTCAATCAATATTTTATTTTTAGCAGTATCTCTAAAGGAAATATTTCACGTAATAGGCATTCTTGCATCAAAATTCCGAGTATCTAATAGGAATTTATCTGCCACTCAACATACGTTTCTATTCTCCAGTTACTTCGGTTTTAGCCTTCAAAACGTAACTTAAATTTGATCAGGAGAGAACGTGGAATACGACACTATTCATCAGAGAATGGGAACTTATGGAGGTAATCTTTCCCGTGTGGTTCGGAATAATGATCAACGACCACACCCGTCATCTTTTTTAAGAATACCGTAACTGCGCAGAGCTATCAAACAGCACTTCGACCCTATGTCCGACTTTGTATGGGTTTGGTTAGCTCAAATTTTCTTTTATATGCATAACAATGCCGCTGCTCATAAAGTCCTATTTTTTTTTAAGATTACATGGTGATCAGTATTCATATTTAGGGACACAAAACACAGGTATTCAAATGATTACTTTACTTGTTAATAAAATATCACTTCACGTTTCGACCCCTATGTTAAGGTCATCATCAGAAAAATGTGTATATGAAGACGAGCTGCATGCTCTTGCACTCTACAAAGATAAATTGAATCTACGCTGTTAATTGATATTTTATTTAGACTGGCCTCTAGTGTGTAATAAACAAACACAATAAACCTTGCTAAAGTCCTCCCGTACTAAGCTTTTCTTCAGGGCTTGTACAGTTCAGATTGCTATACTAAGATTTTCCTTTGGACTTGTACCATTCAAGTTGTTATTGAATGTTTAAAAACCTTAGTCTTCTTGTATTGAGTTTTTTGCTTTTTCTGGTTGTAAATGGGTCCTCTACATTCTTGCAATGGTTAGACCATCATTTTATTCAGATTAGGATTGTGTGTTTGAGCATTTCACATGTGGAGAAATATCTCGAAACTCAAGATATTTATTGATTGCCATGGACAGCAGGATCATCAGACTTGATATGAAATCGAACAATGTGTGGTACGCCTTTGGAATTCGTGGCATCCACCACAGTCCCTATCTCGATTGTTGGTGACATCAGCGTCCACAGAACGGGGGGACAAACGTGATACTTCCCCCCTGGACGGAATAAAACCTTCCACAAATTATACAGTATTTACTCGAATATAACTTTCTTTCAACCGTGATTTTACTTTACGAAAAAAGAAATTAAAAAGTTTCGCATATTCTTTGCACACGAAAAAAATTTTAAACACGGACATGTCGGAGCAATAGTAACTCGCTCTCTGCAGTAAACAACACGCCCTCTCCAACGGCCATACTGCAGATGCAAAAATAAGTTTTATTTTATCAATGAATAAAAGGTACAGAGACATGTGCAGTCTGTGTAATATATTTCTCAACAAATAGTGCAATTAGACAACTGGGATAATGAATGACATCCCCTCCCACAGAAGCTATCGGGTATAGACTCGAGCAAAGCCATATGTTGCACTGACAAACGCCGTATTCAATTAAAAGCTATTGTTCAATTTTTCAATTACATGAAATAAGTTTTTGTTTGATTGCATTTGAAATTTTCGATGTCATTAAGACATTGAATATCTGTAATAAAATTTAACCGAAAGGTTGAAACTTAGTGAGTTGAGTCTGCCCGTGCGATGCAGAAGCTGTACACAAAAGGTAATGAGAAGTTCTGTTGGAATGACAAATAGTTAAAATACCACCTAGTCGTGAACGCGTTAAAATTAAAAATATATAGTGAATGTTATGGCAGTTTCAGATAATATGGAATTCGGTTGAAGAGAATTAGCACTTCAATTCAACAATTATTGGGATGCCTTTGTCGTTGGGTCACGCGATATTTTATTAATATTAATAACGCACCATACATATGCACATCTTCAAAGTTGCTCTATCTCTACTGGCTCACCATTGCTTTTCGTTTCCCGCTCTGCTTTCACTTCTCATTAGTCCTTCGAGAAGGAATGTTCATTACGTATGTCAAGTCTTGTAAATTACTGGTCATTTTTGCTAGAAATAATGGGAAAGAAGATTACGCTATTTTAGTAAATGACTTTTTGTGCATCGTCAAAGAAACTGCTCTCGAGGCCGGAAGTAGCGATAGCGAATAGGAGATTCTTTGGTAAGTGATGCCCATTTTCAATTTTTGTACTGAAAACTTTAGTTTTCGAAAATCGCCGCATATATCTCGCACCACAATTTTTTAGCTTTAATTTTGGGAAAAAAAGTGAGAATTATATTCGAGTAATTACGTAATCGTAAAAGTGATTTGAGATATGTAACCTTACACACTCGACCATGGGATGCTTTATCCATCTTTGAACTTTATTATGGAATGGCCAGTTTCTGACATGGTGGAACGTAACCATAGAACGTTTTTCATCTATTGCAGCAATTACTGCAATAGATGAACCAATTTTTGGTTCATCTATTGCAGTAATTAGCAAAATTACTGCTGTAATTTTGCTGATTTGTGAAAAAAATGTTCATTACTGTTATGAACAGCAACCAGTTCCTTCACCCTGTGTCTAGTGAGTCATTGAGTGAAGTGTAAATTTCGAGTGAAACAAATTGAATATTATTTTAATTGTTAGATTTATTTATTTTTTGCTTTTAAACTGAAATAATTTAATTTAGGATTTTTAATAAAATATGCCCATCAATTTTTTTATATATGAAAATCTGTTACAAGCTGTATTAATTCAGACTACAGAATTAAAGATCATTAAGATTGTAAAATGAAAATAATTATTTTCATTTTAGATCAATCAGCGGTAGATGGCGTTGATATAGGTGTGGTCAGTTGGTGGATTGAGTGGCAGAGACAATTGTAGAGCAGTGCCCTCCTTTGAGTCTTTGGACTCCCCGGGGTTGTCTAATAATCACTAGCAAGAGTGAAATAACTGAGGTGTCAATTGGCTGGATATTCTGATGAATGACATGGTCATCGATGGACCAAAATATTTGATTGGATTCAACGAGCGAGCGGGAAAATGACCACTACGCCAATCTACATCACGGCGAATTTATCATTTGTATGGTGACATGGGAAAGGTGAACAATGTACGGACAGTTTGAGTGTTGGTAATGCCTTCATCCACCAGTCGATTGACATTGGCTAATATGCATGTTGGTCTAAACTCATTTTTACCTTTCAGTTCTAATGTTAACCTAATGCTGATTTTCTTCAGTGCTAACCTCTGACACTTCAATGCATTCAATGGATTGGGCTATAACTCCAGTTTTTCTGATCACTTCTCATATGAAGCAGAACAATTTGCAATCTTTTTAATCCTTTAGATGTTGGCCCAAGCTACCAATGCCCTTAATTCTAAGTATTCCCTCAAAACATGCCACGATGGGGCTTTAATATAGTGTTAACATTACTTCCTAAGATATACTTTCTGAATTGCTCATTTAATATCTTCACTATAGCCTTTGCAGTTGTTATCATTGTACCATTTTCGTCGTCTAATAACATTCACCCGTAGTCATTCTTCTGCTGGATCCAACTCCATAGGTTTCTTTAGACTTAATGCTACTTATATGCCTTAAATACAAATATTTAACCAAAATTTGACTGCAATTAACTTTTCTTTCTCCCGTGCTCTTTTGTAGGCTTCGTGCAACTGAATAGCACCAATCTTGTCCTGCACCCATAATACCGTCTAGATTTGCATCTCTTTCACTAGAGTATGTGAGTACACTTACCTTATTTCACGTCGTTTCTAAATAAATCATGAAACTAATGATCACTTTGTCACTGAAGGTTCCGATGTTTTCGAATCCAATAACGCTGTTTAGCATATAACTCGCACTAAGATTCAATGACCAGTACACCAATGTAAGAAGATACAAAAATCTCAGAATAGAATCCATTCGTAATTAGCATTAAATCAATTCAAAGCAACTTCCATACTCGCAAGTCATCATACTAACGTGTAGTAACTTGTCAGTTCAGTACTTTGGTATCTGGTACAAACATATATTCAGAATGCTTGTTATATCTTAAAGTATTAAAATAACCAGATTAATTTCTGGTTAACAGAAGTTTAGGTCTTCCTCGTTGGTTTGTATGTCACCTGGTTAAGTACCAAGTAAAAGCAATTCCCCAGTGACTCTTCAAAAAGCTCAAGTCATTAAGATGTTTTGTTCGTGCCCTTCGTAGCATTCATTTCAGTAATGATTAAGCTGAACTTTTCAGGGAAAGGACTAGAAAGCTTACATATTATTGGTCTTCAATTTTGAGGGATTGATGATGGAATGATTGAAATTTGCTGGAGAAAATGGACAAACTCTCGATGTAAAGCATTTGACTTGATCAGACCGTTACTAAATAAAAGGCTAAATGTTTGCATCGAACGTTTTTTTACTTCGACCGTGGATTGCAAGAAATCTGAAGTATTCTTACAAGAATAGAGATCTTTTAACAAGGATCGTAGTCATCCCTTCACTGTCTAGGTATTTCGATGAGGCAAGATTATAGAGTAAATTATTAAACAAAATGTCATGTCATTTTATAGATGACAACCTGGTTACCCATAAAATACTTCAAGTAAACACGAGGATCAAGATTGTTGCGTTATTTAATATTTAACCAGCGTAAATTGAACCGAAAAATCTTAGGGAATGAAGTACTCTTAAATCTAGTAATTGTGAATATTAGGTTAAATTTCAAGGATCTTCAAACTAAAGTGGAAATGAAAGGTAAAACAAATCAAACAAATGCATTTATTGAAACAGCCATTTAATTATATTGATGCAAAAACAATACAAAAGAAACATCAAATATATGTACTGAAAAAAAATCCACATTGTTGTATAAACCAGTAACGAATCTAAAAATGAATGGCTTCCTTGGGTCTGTGTTGCGGAGCAAAGCTTTTCCTTTGGTGATACATGAATTGCAAGGGGTTAGGTGGGCGACGCATAAACTAATATTAAAAATTGGGCACATGAAAGAAGGATGAGAAACTCTGGCTTAGTCCATTTTAGTTTCGAAGTAGTATTCACGTTTAATTAGTCATGTTGAATTACTCTTAGTTAAATTGAACTAGTCTTATTACAGACCCTCACCATCTATGGGGAAGTGTCCAGTTTATTGTTCGCCCACTGATTAGAGATCCCTCGACACTTCTGCGCATGGCAGAAAAAGGAGAATCATTCCGATAATAGGGTAATCAGTCCGCATTGTGGGATGAGTTGTTTATTATTACAGGTCGGAAAATTAACTTCTCTTTTATGATTATTGTAGTTAACTATGTTGCTTGTATAACAGTTGGAAAATTTCACCTATAAAGCACGTGATTTCGCGTGTTGACGACCAATTCGTACGTCCTTCATTTCTTTCTCCCTTTCAGAATGAATCGACTATTCTTGGCAAGATGCCAAGCAGACATACAAAGTGAGCGAACTATACTGGCGAGTAACATTTCGAATCTAGAAGTTCGAACGTACTTCATTTTCAACGATGAATTGAAATGTTAAAGGCAGAGCAAGAACTGATTCTCGTTTTTATTTCATAGAAGAAAACTTAATCTTACTTTAGCATTATCAAATTTATATTTTCCGCACTGAAAAAGCGACTGCTTAAATTAGCCCCATGTACGTCAGTCTTAACAGTTTTGGTATATCGACCACGGTTCTTGGTTACCAGTTATCTCACCTTTATATAATTACATCTACGTTCCTTGGTCAGAATCATATCCATGCTCAATGGCATATCGTAATATTTGCATATTTTTGGCGAAGTTGCGCTCGACTATCTCGGGACAGGTTCAAGGACAGCTGCGGAGCTTTTCTAACAAAGCTGTTCTGAAGCCTATGAAGGCTGATGCTCATCCAAGTCAGGACGTATGGAAATATCCTACACAGATGAATGCTATCATGTAAGGAATATTTTATGCAATGAATAACGGACTTCTGTGGTTCTACGGAACATTAACATTGTTCGTTAGGTTCGAGAAAAATGCCAGGTTCTTTGCAGGCAGGCAGTAACTGGAATCGCGAACTGTGCAAGGAATGTTTTAAGCTTAAGTACTCAATGCGATTTGAAAACGCGATGGATCCCTATTTTTAACTTAATGAAGATGGTCGATTACTCCAGAGATGAGCGAATTTTTAGGTTGATCTATCGAACCCGTGTGCGAACTCTAGAAAGGTCTCTTTAAGAGATTCCAGTCCTTTACTTGCTCGTGAATTTCACGTTTAAGAGAACCCTAACTGTTGGAAACTTCGTCTTTCTAACGGAAGAACCTTTTATCCGTTTAAGTAAAATTGATTTATCAAATTGGGTAGCTGGTAACTTCCACAGTAACTGGATAGAACCATCGTGCTGATAAGCAGTGCTTGCTTAAAATGTAAAAATTGCAGGGCATTAAGAATAGAAAAAGCTTTCTTGGGTAATATTTTTATATACATTTGTCTATATGTAATATTTCATTTCGGAATGATTCTCAGTGCAAAGTGATATCTATGGCATGTCGCGTATGCTTCTATCTTTTAGCATAGATTCTCATCTAATGAGCAATTCTTTGACTTCTGACGAAGTGATTTGAAACGTACCGTCATTTGTATAATTGTATTATATTAATAATACTTTTGATCTAAGATTTAATCTAAGGCCTAACAACGTAGCCACAGGAAGAAAAGCACGACAGGACTGGTGCGTAATTTGTTCCTTCAGTCTATTGTCCTGCCTTTAATGGCATCTTTGTAACATGACCGCATAATCAGCTGACGAGCTCTGCAAAATTATACAGAAATTTAAGTTCTGTTTTCGGTTGGCATGTCTAGGTCTTACAGGATCTGCATCTTTTACCTAACTTCAATACTGTTGTTGCGTATTCCAGATTATCTGTTTGCGCAATGTCAGTGCAAGTCTTTTAATCTGTCACTACATAATCAGAATTATGTTGGAATAATGCAGTTCGGAAAATTCAAAATCATCGCCTATTTCAGAAGTCAGCTGTTCATAAGCTCAAATCATGCGTCAGTGTACAATAATTGCCTTTGCTTTTGCATAGGTTCTGTAACTTTTAGGCCACAGGCAGTTTAAGATCCTTCTTCCGATTATTCGATACATTTCAATAGTGAACCATCCGTATTCGGATTCCATACTGCAAACTGCTTGGAAAGAAGTCAGTGGACAATGAGGAACAACATAGGTGCCCATCTTGATGTAGGATCTCCTTTCGCTGCTTTTGCGAAAAGAATGGTCCGGTCTCTAGACACTATCTTTCAGCAACAGTTAGGTATCGAATAGCTGAAATGTTAAATTTAACTATTTTACTACAAAAACAGAATTGGTGATCATTTGAATGTCCGAAAGATGAGCTCTAACACTTCAGGAAGGTCGTGGATAAATATCCGAGGAATTGAAACTTCCATTGTTTCTCTCAAATTCCAATAGCTTAAATTACCAGCTGCTGAACTTTGGATATTCCTTTCTTGCTTTGAAAATCATTGGCTTCTAGATTGTTTGCTTCTTGCAAGCAATCTAGAAACCGATCTTTCCTTGAACATCCCGGTTTTAGTACTAATTTCACGAATTTGATGTTAGCACCCTTATAACGACTCGCTTTCAATAGGTGGAAGGAACGTTAGTATTCTAATCATTCTACAGGAAGTCTGTTCTAAATTATTGGGTAGTTATATCCTATCTTCTGAATACGACACGCATCATTGACAGTTACATCTTTATACAAGATGTAATAACTATTAATAAAATATTAAACCGAAAACAAATCTCAATTTATTTCACTTCAGACATGCATTGAATTCTTAGAAATTAACAATGTTGGAGAAATATCAGATTTCTCAGTGTTTATAAGCATCCTGATATCTTGCAATTGCTGAAAACGGCATAACGCAGCATATGTGCAACAGCAATGCCAATCAGGTGTGTTCTTTCGTCGAACACTTCAAATGGTGCAGTTTGTGGCATACGCAGGGAAAGGCAGCGCACTGAACAGTACACGCCCTATGCATAAGGGATATTAATAAAATGTTATGCTGGTCGCTTTTCTCCTTACTCAAAATTGTCTACATTCGGTATATCATTGTCCTCTGACTAGCGATTTCTCAGATCTCTTCCGCATGATATACTATGTAATCCAAAGTTTTGCATCATTTTGATCAATGGGTGGTGCTCCACCACAAGGCCTTAGACTGGGATCGTTTGATTTCGATCACCTTGTATCTGGGAACTAAGGCACTTGGAATTTGACTGCATCCGTTCAATGAGTCAAAGGAAAACATCCCGTGTAAACCACAGGTGCCGGGAAAAAGGCCAGATCTATTGCCTCGCTCCTGCGTACTTCTGACGTCTCCTGCTGTTCTCTTTCCTACATAATGAAATTCCTGACGTACCCTCTAGGGGTGTACAGGATATGATAGCACTACATGAACTTGCATCCCCACCAACTTCCTATCAATTTTTCCTTAAAATCAATCTTATCTTTAACTCCAACATTATCAATCTTATTTGTCTTCTAAGGCACATTTTACTGTTAATCCCGGTCTTCCTCTGGGTGATTTCCTGCCAACCTGAGAGCACTTGTTTTTGCTGATCCTCCCTGTCCCATTCTGTTTAAGTGACCATACTACCTTTGTCAAAGGAGGCGATGCAAAGAGCGGTGGGTTTATTTAGATGTCTGGTCTGTTTTTGTTTATAGTAAACCTCTTTAGGAGAGAGATAGCACAGTGTCCTGTCCCTGCAAACGCGCTTCAGTCATCGAACAAGTGCTTGCCACGACCACTCATGTCCTTGAGTTTGAAGATTAACACTACAGATTTCTAATTATACTAATTCTCTCTGATTGTATTGAAAGGGTTTCAACATTCAAATAAAACACGGATGTTTCGTTTCACTTGTTAGGATTTCTTTTCTAGTTCTCTAGAACTAGAAAAGAAATTTCTAGTTTCTTTCCATAGATGTGGAAATTTCTTTCCACATCTTTCCTCTTGGTTCTTTTTGGGTGTGGTAACAGCTGTGATCTTCCCCTAATTTGCATCTCTTCTGCAAGTTTAATTTTCGGTGGCTGTTACTGACTAAAAGTAGTGCTGGTTACGAAAAAGTTAATAGATTGAAGTATTCAGTGTAGTTACCGTAACTTATCCGAAGATGGTTTCGATGAACGTCCTTAAGAAATTGTGGAAAATTTGCTTTCAATCATTTCCTTGTAGCCCTGTGCTATCAGACTGTGGATAGCAGGGGTGCTAGTGATACGGTGTTCCGAGCTGTTGCCTTTTCGGTATGGGCTTGGCCACTGACGGAGACACTAGACTAATGCAACTGGAGCACACGGCTCAGACGAACATTACTGAGATGGTCGATCAAGCCGCAGCACAGACAATGCTATAGATTATTCGCCTTCTGTTGCCTATGTTAACGATGTTAGGCAACTGAGCAGATGCTTTGAATACGTCACTCCCCCTGAAAAACCAGGACCGATCTTTTCGAATTGATCCTTAATATTCGCCTTGTTCCACCTTACAAAGGCTTCAATCAATACGTTATCGGCCTCGATGTGCTGCACGGGGAAACGATTTCAATTCTGACTTCCATCACTGGAGTGGGTTCCCCTGTTAGGTTTCTTTGAATCGGTTCTTTGCAACTAAGTATTTGAGTAAATGTGCTGTGCACTGATCTTTCTAAATGTATGACTAGTTCTTCACATCGCTGGTAACTCGATACCAAATGTTCATGTCTAGGGATCTAGAACAATTGCCGAGTCACTGCGTTGAAGTTTTTGCTTTATTCAGTAGGCTTACTTGCATTCTTGCTATCGATAGGGAATTAAAGTCCGCATTATAGCGGGACGAATTCCACACTGGAAAATTCTGTTCTAGCAAAGTAAAATAAACAGTAACAGATTTCCTAGCTAACAAATTACTCCCTCTTGGGTGAATGCCAGAAGCCATAAGGGTTATGGTTCATTCCTGTTAGTGGATTTTCATATGATCTCGTGTTGTCATTTATGGATAATTTTCTACTGTTCAGACATTTTTTTTTTATTCGAGTAGCGCAGTGTGGAACAACATAATTCTCATCCTGATGAGTTTACTACCGTCCTGCAACTTAGCACTGATGTGTACTGTCAATTGACATTTAATGAACCATATAATGCAAATGATCAGCTTAAGTCTGCGTTCAGTACCAGTTGCCTATTCATGCTTTCTTTAGCAAGGCTTTTGCATTTCTCTACAATACATGCCGATGTTTGTCATACCATTAGCCTATCTAGTTTCAGAAACCATTTCTTGGTGTCAATTCTTTGTTCCTATTAGTCATGCTCGTGTCCTGTCCAGTTCCATTTGCCTTTTATTGCTGATGCAATGCCTGTTATCTTTTGCTTCGTAATCCAAATACTATCCCTGGTTATTTCCAAACTGACTTTCTATTTTGTTTCTTCCAGTTTCTGTAACTCTTGGTTTCACTACCGTAGGTCAATATTGGAATACACTTATGAACCTTTTTAAGAGTGAAATCAGGATGGAATGTTCAACTATTAGATATTTAAAACCATTTAACGAAAAATCTTGTTCACGTTTATGGTTGTAATGTTTTCCCAAATTTTTGAACTAAATGTTGTCGTTCTGAATTACTTTCAGCTTGAAACCATAATTCTCCATGTCAGGTCGGCACTGAAGGAAATGAGTGCAGTGTGGTTTGAGTATCCTTCTCATGTGACACATTAGGACCTTCAGTGTTTGGAGAAGTCCTTAAACTCTGCGAGCTAACAATGTGCTAATCATCTATATTTTCATTGCCTTCTCTCATCCTGCAGCCGATAATCTGTTTCAGCAAGATTATGCACAACCACCCAAGCAAACGACAGTTTTTCGTTTGTTTTGAAATTAACTAAATATACAAAATTTGATTATGCTTTCCGATATCAAAAATAGACTTGAATCAATATAAAAATTGAATTTCCATGAGAAATAGCATCACAACTTGGCCCTTTCTCAATGTATTGAGCCAATAATGGGCTAGGCTGCACAAGTTGATAGTCCCTATCGACTACTTTTAGTATAGTGCCCTTTTAAGAAAAGGGAGTCTGAACTAAGGGAGTGGTTTATACAGTAAAGCATCTTAAAATAATTTTAAATCTAAACCAATTAAATCGCAAGCATCGTCATGTGAAGCAACATGTCATATGCTCAAAGTATATCATGAAGAAACGATTTATTTGTGGCCACTTGTAGTTGCCCAAAAGGTTTTCTGCAACTTCAAATGAGTCCATGCATTAGCTTCCTTATTACATTTCATTTACAGTGTGTATGTATATTTCGAAAGTTGCAGCACCCCACGATTTCAAGCCACGAGGCTGCCACTGGAGACTACTGATGTTACAAATGATGCACAGTTAATATGCTACGTAAGATATGCGCATGACGATATTCTATTTTGTTAGAACTTTGTCATCCCGAACAACTGGAGAAGATATATTTCGCACTCTCAATTACATAATACACAAAGGGATCCAGTGTGGAAAATGTGTGGACTTCTGTTCGGATGGCGCTCGCACCCTTACAAGCAGGCATAGTTGGTTGTTTCTAGTGGAGGAAGTGGCTCCGGATAGGAATCGGGTATATTGTTTCATATACAAGGAAAGGTTGGCCTCCAAAGGAATATTACCAGATTTGTGCTATACAACGCTGTAAAGCTATTTAATCTGTTTAGTGGTCGAGCCTTAATAAAATTATTTTCAGTATTCTGCGATGAAATGGGCAGTAAATATAAATCTCTTGCTCCATTCTGAAATTCGCTGGCTTTCCAGGGGAGAATTACTAACAAGATTAATTCAATTAAGGCATGAAGTTTATTGTTTGTAAATGAACAAAATTCTAATTTTGCATCACTCCTTGATGACGAAGCAGGTTAGCAACGCTATCCTATCTTTCAGACATGTCTTGGTGCATTTAGTTATGTAGAAGACGGATAATTTGCTCCATTTCCAACATCGGAATCTTTTTAGTGGAAAATGATATTTTTGGTTAATTCGGAGTTTCTGAAAAGTTTGACCACCTCAAAACTCTGAAACATAATTTTGAAACATTTTCCGAATAAATTATAAGAAATTTCTATGGGTTCGAGATATTTCACAAGAACGACCTTTTGTTATCGAAAAAACAGTTAAGCTTTCAAGTGACTCATGGAAACTGTGCTTAAAATGCAATTCCGTGATCTTGGTTTGGCTACATTCTGGATCTCGCCTTCAGTGAGAAGTGAATTTCCCGAATTACCTTAAGCAGTGAAAATAGTCATGCAGTTTTCTATCTTCGTGAGAAAGGATTTTCTTCCTTCAAATAAAAAAAAAAAACTACAGAAATCGTCTTAGTGTGCCGATCTTCGACTGAAGTTGACCAATATTGAGCCAGATATCCAGCAACTCTGCAAAGGCCAAGAAGCTGAACCATCTCATTAAAATTAAGTAGTAACATAATTATATTGGCATTAGTTTCAGATTATTCTCGTTACTGGTTTTGGAATTAATCCATTTCCAAAGTCAGACAAAATCGGGTATGAAACGACAGTTATGCAAAGTGAAGTCACGGTGAGGCTCTGCTGGCACGGATAGCGTCCCCTTTAGCCAATTTCCGTATCTCGTATGGTCGCTTCCGGAAATTTGCTGTCGAGCATACAGAATCTATGGCGTATGGTCATGTGATTGTACAGAAACATATCACAATGTAACGAATGCACGTAGGACGATATAAAACCACATGAATGAATCTGCCAGATTTACGATGATCCTCTGGATAAAACAGGACGGATATAATTAAAACCACCACCCTAACAAGATTAGTACAAATCACATGCATACGGTCGCTGGTGGAAAAATACACCCAATCACGTGAATGGCACTTTGCGACTGACATCGTGGGTTGGACTGTTTATAGATATCGGGAAGGACCTCACATAGCATGTCTTAAATTTTTTTGCTGGTCATGGAAAATTCCTCAGGGAAATAAGCCGATTCGTATTGGCTGAAAGTGTGTGGATGGGGGTATTAATGGCTTCGGGATGTTCTGAGTGAAATTTTTGGTATATGCAGGATATAGTTTGGACAGGACAAGAGATGTCATCAATGATGGAATCCATGGATGTCAAGTTTGTATTCAATATTATGGAGTAAAATGAGAACATTTTCCCCTCGTCTCACAACACACTTAGTGAATGGAACAATGGGTGAAGATAATTGTAGGGCTAGCTTTCATCAGTCCATACTCATAACGAAGCTTCATGAGTATGGACAGATGAATGGGGATACATAGGAAAATTGCTGTGAGCAAATGAATGGGGTTTCAGCGGGATGGCGGTGACATACCCATTTATTTTCCCACAGAAAATCGGAAACTGATACCTTTTTTATTTAATGAATTAAATTGTTCAGTGATGCACTTTTAATCGTTTACTTTCCACTTAATTATGTTTACATATGTAAAACGTATTTCTTGTAAATGTTGGTATTCCCCACAAAGTATTCTTATTCCTATTTTATTAATTAGTGGTCCAAAGAATTGTTTTAGGTATTTTACTGGTCCTTGGGCTTAAAAAGGTTGAAACACTGTACCACATTCATTGCAATATGTTAGTCACACTAATTTGTATGAAAGTGACACATAAATCACGAAATTCATCACCTGTGACCTAAGCGTCTACGAATGAGTCGATTAAATCATCTGCTGTAATTGCATGACACTTACAGCAGATGGCATTATCATTGTCCTCTATTGTGGCGGTAAAGTCCATGGAAAAACATAGCGGTTATTTTTGAGGGCCCTAAACGTAAATTAGCGATATCTCTCATTACAAATTCAATTTCCATTGAATATAAAAATACATAATATGATTACTTGTGAGGAACAGCATGATTAAAACGTAATGGTTAGAGTAAAAATTCGTATTGTGGGCTTTTCGCGGAGCGTAGAGTCGAAATATTCCAGTGGTAGGACAGTTGACAACACATCCGTTGCCAGACGATGATACATGTGCACTTCTCATTTCTTTTTCGAACGCAGATATTACTGCCTGATTAGTAGACCGTAGACGAAAACCCGTAAAAGTTTGTCAGTGAAATTTAACTAGAGGGAGGAAAGGTGTTTGCCAGATCATAATCTATTATACTTCCCTTCTCTGAAGTAGAAGTGGCCAAGGTACCCAAATAACTCATTTTCTAAATATCGATGGCAATGTTATTTAGGACTATCTTGATTTATTCATTGATATAATAATATAAATGCCTAACTAAAATTAATATGATGCAACTTTCGACTGTATAGCAATTATGGGATATATATACATACAAGCATACTTAAGAGCACTGCAAATAGTTTACCCTCAGACTTCGTTGGATCTAATCCTGGACACTATCCCCGTTATACTTTTTTATACTATTTAAGGTGTCTATCATATGGTCGAAGTTGCTTTTCGACAGTACCTAAACATTAAATTATCCTGATACAGAACCCCCAAGAAGAAACGACCTCGGAAATCGTTAATTCTAGAATCGATGTTTCAACAATATGGATTAAAACAAGTCTCATAATAACGTATTCTTATTCCAGAGCAACTAACTCGGGATGTATCTGAGGTGACTTGTAGTCAAAGTTCATCTCTTAACTAATATTTTATTCCATTTGTTTTTAAGTTGAAATTACACCCATAGTTCTCTTTGGAACGAAAATGTACAAATCCGAGACTACTGATTTCAATTGAGAATCGAAAACTTACCAGTCCACTCCTCGGGAAACGTATAAATCCTGCACCTTTACAACAGTTTTTATATAAAAGTAGTCATTTTACTCTGACCATTCCACTGAGTGACACAAAGGACAAGATTTGTATCTGAAACCTTAATATCTAGAAATGATAGCCGGTAACAAATTCGACATCAGTTTGAATAGTCCTTTCTTCAATAAGGACATTATGCAGTTAAATTTGGTTTGTTTGGAACACGTACAGTTGTCTTGCTATTTCAGTGACATCATTGCCATAATATTTAAAAATATAGAACGTGAACAATGGATTACTGAAGGTGCATGAGTTACACACAGGACACCGCAAATGGATGACCGACGAAACATTGAATAATGATTAAAAATTTTAAATGTTTGATTAGAATAAGATTATCGCATAACTTGGACAGTGGTATGGCGGGTAGCCAGCTGAATAAAAGTTCTGTTTATAAATAATACATTTGATTAAAGACCACAGATGCGAGTTCTGAGAAAAATTTACTGGAACGATCTAATGGCATCCATGCCAGAATTTAAGAAATGAAAATAATAGGGTCTGGTCTTGACGTTTTCATTCAAGAAAACGGCATACGCGCAAAAAGTGTCAATCATCTTCGTTCTTTCGTCGAACACTGCAAATAGTCAGTTTGTGGCATTAAATAGCTCGTGAATGCATAATAGAAATTTATGCTTGTCACTTTTCTCCTTGTTTAAAGAACAATTACATCTACATTCGGTACATCATGCAGCATCCCCTGGTGATGAATATTGATTTCTAATATCGCTTCCGCGTGATGTAAAATTTACTCATGAAAAGGTTTGCGGCATTCTGATCACTGGGTGGCGCTACACAAGGCATATCGCATACACGGATATGATACAGAAAGGGATGGAAATGTAGGAAAGAATCCTGCCCCTGCAAACGTACTTGAAGCATCTAACATGAGCTTGCCAAAACTACTCATTGAATTTGAAGATTGATATTCTACAGATGACTAGTTGAACTAAACTTGTCTAATCTTTTTCTGGAGGGGGGGTCCAACATCCAAATCGCTCGTTTCGTTTTTCTTCCGGGTTTTCTAGTTTTGGAACTGGATCATTCTTTTCTTGGGTGTGGTGGCAGCTGTGAACTTCCCCTTAATTTTCGTCTCTTCTCCAGGTTGAATTTTTGGTGGCTCTTACTGGTATGATAAATATGTTTTGGTAATTGATCACTACTACGTCTGTTGTCTTCAATCTTCAAACAAATTTTAGTGGTCAGCATAAAATCATTCATGGTACGTGAGAAGCATGACCGATGCTCTTCAGAGTAGAAGTACTAAAGGATATCAACTACAGTTACTGGTTAACTAATTTCGTCTTACGTTGAAACCGGATAGAATCTGGCAAATTGCCGAATAATTAGTTCCTCGTGGAGAGGAAATGTTAATCAATAATCGAGCATGTTTTGTGATTATCTTCTGGTAAGAGATGAACTTCGTTATCCGGTGTGAGCCCACTATACTCAGTCTGAAATATTGAAGCTCCATGTTTTGGTCTGAAATTTTTTCAAACTATATGAAAAAAAAATCCTTAGCCTATACAAATGCTCACGAGAATATAGTTCTAGTCATATTAGTTTATACTTAAACGTTTTGAAAGTCTGCATTATCGGTAACATTGTTTTTATGCCAAACGGCAACTAATGCCCTCAGGATCCAGCAGTAGTCATGGAATATAGTAGTCTCAATCTTACGTTATGTAATATCAATATGGATCCCAATCGCTGATTTAGTTTAACTTTGTTTTGCTAAACAGATCAGAATTACAGGAAAAGGTTCTGTCCGTTATGCGCCAATGTTTCCCTAAATAAGCGAACCTTCGTTAGAAGCAAAGTTTGAACAGCTTCCTTATCAATAGTGTAAGTTGGTGGATGTATAGAATTTAAATGTTAATCACGTAAAGGCGGTGCGAATGTGCGAAGTTTAACAAAGGTTATAATTACGGAGTTTAGAACACTTACCGTATACTCTATACTAAGGCAGCTTCATTTCTATTTACCCTCAGTAAATTAAATCTCTTCCCAATGAAATTTAAGAGGAAAGTCTATTCGTGATAACCCACCATTCTAAACGTTGGTTTAGAGTGGATGAAAGAGGAGCTTAAAATTACCTTGAACTAAGATACGAGGGATGAAAATGTAGGAAAGAATCCTGTCCCGTCGCTGCAAACGTACTTCTGATATGAGCTTTCCAAAACTACTCATTCTCCTTAAATTGGAAGATTAATACTCTACAGATGAGTATAGTTGAACTAACTATGCACACTCCTTAATCTATAAAATGTTATGAAAATTTCGTTGTATCTTGTTCGATGTGAACGAACACTTAACTGGCTTTATTTAGATTCAATTATGCTTCAAATTCCGTATGTATCGCAATATATTGACTGATTTCATGAACAAATGTTAAAAGAATACCAGATCGTTTGCTTGTTGTATTGTCGCTGTAAAGCACAGACAAAGCTCCCTCTATACCGAATTAACAGCAAATGCTGCTTCAACAATATGAAATTTCTAAAATTTATATGCCCACTGTCTCATTTTTAGCTTAGTCCAGATAAGTTTTAAGCTTTTCTAAAAGCTTAAAGAGCTAAAAATAAAGCTAATAAAATGACTATTATATATCAATGATCAAATATTATATTATGCCTATTTTCATGTCAATGTAATTTGATTCTTATGTATACTACTCAGTTTTTGTAGATGGGAAATAAAACTTGTTTTGGAAAAATTCAGTTGGATATTTTCATCTCCATATACTACCATAAAGGGACTGCAGAACTTGTTTTAGTTTCGAATAAAATTCTGAATTTTCCAAAGTTGAACACGTTTCTTACAGAAAAATTTATAAATCGTTTGAATGCATCTAACGAAATAACTGTCAAAACCTGAATATTTAATAGTCGAATTCCGTTATTTGAGTTATTTGATTGGCATAACCGAGTACGTAAGAACATAATTCAAGGGTACCATGACGCGTTTATACCAACTAAATACAATTTCACAAATCCAAAATAAAACCAATGCAAAAGATTGAAGTCGGAGACGATGCGCCTACAGCTAATAGAAACGGTTCGTTACAGGATGTCAAATGTCTGAAACTCGGTTATTCCTCATACAAGCAAATCAATGTTAAGGGCTGATTTTCCAAAAACTGCTGAGAAAACAGGGATAATTAGATTTGGTTTAAATGCTATACAGGAAATTTCAAACGTAAATTGAAATAGCTCCAATCTTTTTAAGAACAATGAAAGGCGAAGTATTTTTCCATACTGAATTGACACAACGATCCAAAAAAGTAATGGAAATGCCTAAACTCCTAAGTTAAATTAAACAAATTCAGATTTCAAATTCAAACACTGATCGGAAACCTACAGCAAATAATAAATACATTATTAATAAATAGCGGTGCTTATGGGACAGAATATCAAATGAATGGTTTTCGAACCTTGGCAGCAGGCTGTAATCTCCATGTTCCTGTCAAATTCAGAGTATGAACAACTAATGATAAGCAAATGAAACATTACCATGGGATAGCAACTGTAAATGACTTAAATATCACCCGAGATTTCTTCTTCGTGTACGATATGCATTATACACCAATTGTCCAACCACTTCAGCAATTTACAAAACCAACATGCGAACTCAAATGTCGGGTATGTCCACCTTTTGTCTTTGATCACCTGCATCCTTTGCGGGAGGCCTTCCACCAATGTGTGGTAGACATCAGGTGGTTGTTCAATGGAGTTTTCAGGGCAGTCGTTTAACATCTATTCGTGCCAGTGGACATTGTATTGACAATTACACAGATCCGTTCCATAAAAACCAATGTAGGCAGCGATGATCCAGAATATCAAGGTATTGAGTTACCTTTTAGGGAATCGGGCAACGACCAGTATTCCCAATCAGAACTAGCTGAATGCACTCCACCAACGACATCTCAAAGAAAATAACCCTTAAATAAGCTCACCTAAATTTTTCTGATCTCGTTAAGAGCATTTAACGAACGCGATTATTTTCATAGACGATCAGAAGGCATTCGACTCTGATCATGCTTATACTATACCGCACTGTCAGAATTACAGGAACTGTCACCTACAGCATAATTTCTAACTTATTTAGACAATAGGTGCCAAGCCGTTCCAATGAACTGTACTTGCTCAAGCACTTCTCAAACTGGAGTTTAGAAAAATGGGTCCTAACCATGCTAATCTATATGTAAATGACCTCTGTTTAACTTAATTGAGAGGAACCTAATCAGGTGTGCTGATACAGCAATAGTTTCTGGTCGAACGACATGCAAATTTCAAAGCCTAATATGGGCTGAGATTTATTGAGCCTGCATACATAGTTCAAAATGAACATTCAACTAAACTTATCCTGCTTGAACTGAAGAGAATCCCACAATAAATATTAAATCCTTCCACTTCTACCCTAGAAGTGATGGATGTGAAATTCTTAATATATTTATAAAATTTATGGCATCTAGCCCACATACGCATGATCTAAAAG
Source organism: Typopeltis vanoorti (assembly GCF_054136105.1). Classification (NCBI taxonomy): domain Eukaryota; kingdom Metazoa; phylum Arthropoda; class Arachnida; order Uropygi; family Thelyphonidae; genus Typopeltis; species Typopeltis vanoorti. Next base: position 146,417,138 of record NC_143554.1, read on the forward strand.
GGAAAACCTATATATAGAAGAAATTACAGGTGCATATACTCTGCAATTAATGTTATTAATTCCAACTAATTATGCATTCAAACACTAATTCGATTCGGAATTTGTAGCAAGAAAATCATACAAAAACACCCTTGGAAAATGTAAGTAGTATACTGGACACTTCTGACAAGGAATCATGAAGTGATTGGTTGTTCAGATGATGACGTCATGAGTTTGGAATTATTCTGGGGAACATGTGTGACGTCACGTTGTTTTTGTTCGCGTATGGAATTGTGGGTGTTAAGAGAAGGATTTGTGTCGTGATTGGTGGGAACTACTATGAACCAAACAGGGGTAGGGTGTATGGGGGAAGCGACGTCCGCGTCGTGGATGTGTTATCAGATGAAGGTAAGTGACGTCATTTGTTAGTTGTAAATAAGTGACTGGATTTGAATGGAAAAAGGGGATATATTAGTGGATAAGGATTCGTACAGTGATTGGTGGGACACTTTAATCCAAACAGGGGAAGCGCGTTACTGTCATGGATGTGTGTTGTAGATAAGTAAATAGTTTGCGTATGACATTATGGGTGGATATTGATAAGATAGTTTGGAATCTCACTGGGGGTCCCTTCTGTCAAGGATATCACGTGGTGTTTGGTTCAGGTATAGCATTCTGGATGTTGTTTAGACAAAGGAATCGTGACGTTATGTTTTTGAAAATTCTGGGGAACATGTCTCTGACATCATGTTTTGGTTTGCCTATGGAATTGTGGGCGATCTTTTGAGATAAGAAATCTTGTAATTTCCCAGGATGACACACATTTGTCATGTTTTGTCTTTGGTCGTTTGTCGGTGGCGGCAGACTTTTCCGTTAAGTGTGATATTTCTTTTCTATTAAAGACTATGGAAATTCTTTGAGTAGAGTCGACATGGCTGCAGCGTTTAGGCATTTCTGAATAATTATTCGCTGGTGTCCCCATCAAACACACTCTTTTTTGTCAATAGTTGGGTATGGAAATTTTTAGTTTCGAGTCGAAATGGCGGCAACATTGAAACATTTTTGAATAATTATATGGTGGTGTCCCCTCAACCACACTTTTATTTATTTTTTTTCCATAGCTCATATTTTATTCTAATTCATATTTTCGTCATAACTCATCCGAATATTTTGATTTGTCTAAAATTAAGATCTTAAAGTTCAATAAATTGTGTGAATTCACTGATTTCAAAAGTGATCTTACTTAAATATGCATAACACATCAACGACACCATTTGTTCATTTAAGTTTACACATTTATTTCAGATATTATTTACAATGTAATATGCAAAAATAGGAATTTACAGACATCACTGCAGTCTGTGGGATTTATTGTCGTGACTTGGGTGATTTCGATACTACTTCCCATATGAGAATTGACATTTCAAAACACACAAGCATAAATAGTACTGCTATCAAAACAAACACATGTCACTTTGGCGATGGTTCTTGGTTTTCACCTGCAAAGAAAAGTTTATTGTTAGTGATGGCAAAGTTAGCAGATTACTATAATCCTAATACAGTAGTTAGTTTTGGAAGTATCAAAGCTTTACAGAAACATACAAATTTGCTACACGAAACTGAAAAGTTGGATGCCAACCCATTAGAAAAGTTTAAATGCAATCAATGCAAAGTCCCGACACTTTTACACACATTTTTCAATGTGATTTGGCAGATATGCCAAATCACTTTGAAAAAGAGATGTAAAAATACAAAAGAGAATGGGGGCATGGGTTCGAACACTGAAGAAGAAATTAGCAGACGCTATTGTTAATGCATTGAGTCTATTTTTAAAGTAGTGGCATATTACATAAACACAGATCAAGGAAAAGTTTTTTACAACAAGAAAGTTCGTGCATTGTATAAGAACCATAATATACATTTCTACAAGACCAGAAGCGAAATGAAAGCACCCATTGAGAAAGATTTTTATCAGAACATTGAAAACAAAGATCTACAAATGGATGACGTAAAGTAAAAGTTATACGAATGTTTTGCCGACCCTTGTACATACTTATAACCTCGTACAACACCACACTATTGGTATGACTCCGTGTGAAATTAACCTTCACAACGAGGATCGTGTTCGGAAATATTTGTACGGAATCCAAGAGGAGCTACCAAACCAAAATTTCATGTAGGTGATAGTGTGGTTTTAAGTGATGATACCCACAAATTTAGAAAAGGGTATTGGGGTAACTGGACATGAGTTTTTCACTATTGCTCAGGTTATTAATAGAAATCCTGTGGCATATACAGGTCGTGGCCGGGACGGAACGTGGAGATAGTGGAGGGAACTTTCTATGAAACTCAACTGCAAAAGGCTAATATACCCAATGAACTTCCGGAAGACTTGTATCTAATCGAACAAGTACTTAAACAGTGCAAGCAGAAAGGAAAGCTTCAGTATTTTATTAAGTGGCTCGGTTATCCCTCATCATATAATTCTTCTGTTCGTAACAAAAATGTTTTACTTAACCGTTTCCAGTAACGCCAGTATGAAAATATTTCCTACTAACACGCAAACGAAATTTCAAGTGGAATTACCACACGAGATCAGACTTAAAGGAAAATGGTAAGTTGCTCTTGCCGAAATTCATCTTCCGGGAGAATTTAATAACATCGATTCCGGTTACGATGAGTTTCATATGATACGTGCAGTTGGAGGTGTCAACACTATCAACAGCAACATCATAGGAAATAAAGTGTTCGAAAAGTCTAAAGAAGGATTTTACAGAGTGTACAAGATTCCCTGTGGGAGTCAAAATTCACCCTGAACTTCAAGCAGAGTTTGATGCGAGTTCTGTGATTACTGGAAAAAAAGAACCCAAACAACACCATTTCTGACAGTCCCAAAAGATTACAACCTGTTGTTTCCCAAGAAGGGTTTAGGTCTTCTACTGGGTTTTAATCAGATTGGTGTTAAACTGAAGGGTACAATCACGGGAAAATATCCAATTGATATAAAGAGGGGTGTAGCCGCATATTTTGTTTATTCGGATTTAATCCAAGAACAGATAGTTGGTGATACATGTGCACCATTGTTACGAGTTGTTCAGTACCGCACCAAGTGTTCCTTCGTTTTTGCTCAACCTGATTATTATCTGTTACGAAAACAAACATTTCAGTCAATTAGCATTGAAATTCGTTCTGACAGCTGCCAGTTGTTCCACTTTCGTGGCGGCAAGACAATAGTTAAATTACAGTTCCCACAAGTGAATGATGACTTATCCCGGATATTACACAATGCAGGCAGGTGGAGCTCAAATATTTACGGGGCCCCCAATACAGCGTGGGTACGGATTAGGTAGCATTTTCAGAAGTACCTTCTCCTTTCTAAGTCCACTTTTAAACCCTGCAGCTCAATTTGTCGGTCGTCAAGCCTTAAAAGCCGGTCAGCATATAGATGTATTGGGAGCGGTACCTGTACGCCGAGCCTTTATAAACAGAGCATAAGGCTGGGAAAACCATCGCTGAAAAAGCTCGGAGCCGATTACTTCAGAGTCAAGGAAGCAAGAAGAAAACGAATACTAAAAAGCGCAAGTGAGATGGCATCTTTTGCCGAGGATATATATCAGTTAAATCTTTTTTCCACCCTTCTGTCAACTTGTGTGTGGAAAGAAGTTCTCATGTCGCCTACCAACCAATATCCAGTACTGACAGTGGAGGTTATGTGGAAATTTGCATACCAAGTATATCTGAAGAATATTTTGATTTGGAAAAATCATACCTACACATAACTAACAATGATGGTAAACCTATTGAAGTTTCTTCAGTTGGTGTCGAACAATTTTTTTCCATTCCCTGTTCAGACAAATTGACTTTTTTCTCCAAGATAAACTAGTGAATGTGGCATCAGACACCTATCCTTATAGGGCTTATATTGAAACCTACTAAATTATGACAGATGCTAAAGAGTCAACTGACAAACTATTTGATAAAGATGATGTGGCTAATGTTGGTGATATGTTTACCAAAAGTGAATGTAGGATGCGTCGACGAGAAGCTCGAATTAACCAATCGAAGTATAGAGATGCTTGGGCGAATACATGCTGACATCATCCATCAAGATCGATATTTGATCAACAACGTTTCTGTTCGTGTTAGTTTGGTTCGCAGCTCTCCCGAATTTTGTTTACTGACTGCTACGGCTGAAGTGCAAATTGAAGAGACCACTCTTTTTGTCTACAAAGTCAAAATAAACCCAAACATTCACTGTCTGTGTTAGACAAGTGATACATGGTATATCCCATCAATCGAGTGCAAGTGTCCTATTTTTCGATTTCCAAGGGTATGTCAGATGCCACACGAGACGATCTGTATCTAGGTGAAAAACCATATTAATTATTGGACTAGTCGCTAGTGATGGATTTAATAGTACTTTCAACAGAAATCCATTTCATTTTCATTACTTCAATCTGAATTTTCTAGTGGTGACAGCTGACGGTATTCAGTATCTCTCGCAACCTTTGACTCGGCACTTCAAAGAAAAGCATTACAGCAGATGTTACATGTCGCTGTTCACATCGCTAGGCAAATGGAACAGACCGTGGTAATTATATATCATATGAGGAATACGTAAAGGGAAACATTCTCTATGGATTTGACTTTTTACCATATCAAAATGCCGTTGCCCCATTCTAATACTGTACAGGCTAAGGAATTTGTCGTGTGTGGTTTGCACTGTATATAGTATATGGCATTCTAATACTGTACAGGCTAAGGAATCTGTCGTGTGTGGTTTGCACTGTGTATATTTTTTAATATTGAGATGTCGTAGTCTTTCTACGCAAATATTATTCTAAGGATTTGTGGTTAAATGATATATTAGTCACTTATGCTGTAACATTTACTCCAAATAAAAAATAATTTTAAAACATTTTGTTTTTTTCACTTGCCATTTTTTTCCATACCAGTTTCTTATTCCGACGCAACTTTCCGGGAGATAAAAAGACAAAATTGGTATTGGATCTTCGAGCTCTCTGGTGGGTGGGGAGTGGACTGGAAGCATTTTCCTCACTGGGATTGGCTGATGGGAAAAGGTCTGGGTATTGGGTTTTTTCAGTGTAGGTTCTTGGATGTGATAGTCTATGTTCTTGTTGCTCTCCTTCTGTGTGAGCCAATTGATTTTTCAAACCTAAATGCTCTTGCAAAGTACTTAACTATGCTTTTACTTTTTCACCTGGAAGTTTATTTCTCATTTTTAAAATGACACTCATCTAGTGTGTACCGTTCATGCTTCTGGTGATTGGAGCAGGGTAAATTTTTTAAACATGATTCATTTTCTAATACGTGAACTCAATGAAGGAACAATGATACTGCCTAATAATGGGAACAGTGCTCCCCCATGCTGTAAAACCCGTTTTCTTCTAGTCTCGTAATGAAGGGAAGCGATTTGTTGCTTATTGCTCTTATATTTTTTCCCTCGTGGGCGTGACTTCTGGGGATCATTTGGTGGAATATCACCAGATATAACATCTTTGCAGATTTCAGTGTGGTGATTTGGTTGGAGGTGCAGCGTTTATAGAGGATTTGCCTGTTTGGAGAGGAATGAGATATTCATAGCGTTTGAGTCTATTGGTCATTCAGGAATAAACACTGTGTTGGGTTTTTCTCCTGGCAAAATCCATGATCCTAAGCATAAAATATCAGGTGTTCCCTGTCTAAAATTTAATGAGTGGGGTTCCCATGTTGCCTCTTTATAAATCTGATCTAATAAATTCGTATCTCCTGGAAATACTTCGGAAGCTAAATGAGAAAATTGTAAAGAGTCTTGGGAGTTTTTAAATGCAATAACATAATGGATATTGAGAGAAATTGTCCAAAAATCTGTTCCTTGACAGAAAAATTTTGTCAGTAAAATGATGCTGAGGTTATGGTGATGTGAACCTTTTATTGAAAACATCAGCTATTTCCGTGCTCTCCTTAGCCTGGTGAACCAAATCATCGATTGAGTAAATTTCTCACATTAGAATCAAAATCAGGTAACTTCAAACCATTCACGAATTCTATGTTGGTAAATTTTAATTTATCCTGATTTTCGTTGTAATGGAACGATTCGCTGTGGTGATGGTTTGATTAGTTGATTACAATGTTCTATGAGAGACAACACAAAGGTTGTTTTTCCTGACTGAGTAGCTCCCGAAATAATGCAGGTAAATGGATGTATGAACATAGCAAAAATGATAACATAATTAGACTGATTTTATATAATCAGAGGTCATTTAAAAATGGATACTTGTTTTTAATATAAAAAAAATCTCCCATCAAGATTTTTTTTGAATCAGTCGCCATGTAATCATGCCAAGACGAATTTTTCTGTTTTAAATTCTAAATTTTTTAAATCCTAAAGAAAAAATAGCTATTGTATAATAATGATGAGAAAACTACACAAGAGAAGGGCAACACTGCAAATTATGGTGTTGGGAAACAATCATGGACTTTTACCTACCAGGTAGAATGCTGTTTAGTTTTCTGACCCATAGATGGCATCTTTTTGCTTCTGTGGTATGAGAATGTTAAGAATTATCATTTAAAATATCCATAGGGAAACGTGCATGTGTCTGATACTATGTGCTTTGCAAAAGTGCATCCAAATCTTTTTGGTAGAGGTTGTTTTGAGTTGACGGCTTCATTTGACTCTATGAGCAGAAAATGGCACAGGAATTTGGAAGTTTTCTGGCTCACCCCTTACTGCTGCTATCATAGATTCCAGATTGATATCTATCGTCGTGCGAGAATTTAAAGTAATGCCTTTTGCATTTGGTTACAATCTTACCCCCCACGTTCTATAGGAATAAGATTTGGGGCTTGTGGTACCAAATTCAACTATAGTCACTGGCGAGTTCGTCGCCTAGCTCCCCAAGTGACCAGTGGACAATGAGTATTTGCCTGGTTTTTCACTGAAAATGACAGAATCGGTATCTGTGTATAAAAGCAGTGTTTGTAAAGGTTCCATGACCTCATAACTTTATCCACTTGTTTGCTGCTGCTGCAAATGAAGGGATGAAGGAATTCCCTTTCCTATTTTCAGGCTTGGTGCCTTCAATAGCAGAGTAGGCAACCATCATCTGCTCTTCTAACACTAACCTGGCATCTTGGATAACTTCACTGTTATCTAAAAAAGTACTAAGAGATCTTCATAAGAGGAAATCACCTGGGTCTTAGTTCTCAGCATTCTCATACCAAGCCTTCCCCATAGGGAATTCAAACAAAGCTTAGCAAGCGAACGTTTGCCAGGGTTTTTAATGTGTTCGCTATTTAACATAACACCTTCCCTTAGCAAAAACTCATCTAGATAAGCTTGTCGGTTTTTAACTTTAGGCCATCCAGATGTTTCCTGTTTCAGAAAGGTATCAATGTAGTGAGCAAACAAGTTTTCTTCACTTTCAAATTATTGAGAAAAATGCCACACCACATAAAATTCTAAACCTCTATAACCGCGAGGCTAAACCAGATCTAATTCTGGAGTGCACCAAAAGCGTCTAAAAGATCGGTCAATATTAGAGCATAATGGGGCCATTTTAGAAGCACACATTCCACACAGTGGAAAGATTAAGTTTTCATTCAGTGTGATGGGCAAAACCAGTAAAAAGAGTTAAGCAGGTGCTTCCACTTTTGCATGGCAAATACCAAAGTATACCCCAGGAGAATAGTCGAAATTATTGAGAATAACTTCGGGATGCCCCTTAGGAAATACCTGGTATTTCATCACCCATGGATAAAGGCTGTTGAAGTCCATATAGCAAATAACTTCCCCTTCTGCCTGAGTTTTGTGATACATTTTCTGGCAGTCAGTTTTTCTACCATGCAGAGCACTAAGGGGTAAAATGGGATCTTGAATTTTAAGAGCAGCAAGAAAGTTAGTTATTCATGGCTGTGTTTCCGAAATTTCTGTATTAAATTGACATTCCCAAATTGAGATCACATCGAATCCCAGGCTACAAAAATAGTTTCCGTGATCGTTTGTTTGCTCAAAAGTTGATCATGTTTGTGTTTCTATATGGTTGGAAAGTATTTGGTCTAACATTCCTGACAATCCATGATGGGAGCAGCTGTAGAATTCATATAAAAGGCTTCGACATTTACCATCGACAAAATAAGGTCTGATATGAATTTCCCTCCCACAGAATATACATGTTGTATGTTCTTGCCATTTGAGCTGACTAAAGCCTTTCGACTTTGCACATTTTCCCTGCTGTAACCCCTGAGCAGAAAGTATGACCAAATTGTTAGGTTTTAAAAAGTTCTGGAGAAAGGGATCAATCTGGGTGAGCTGTATGAAGAGTGTGAAAAGTATTGCAACTGTCAACCAAAACACGTCATCTTTTCTGTAAGCTAATAGTAATGCTTTCAGACAGTATTCAGTGTGTAGCTGATTTTCGTACCGAGTCTCGATCTCTGTAAGAGATTCTTTGTTCATAAATTCCAGCTGTAAATAATTTTTTTGGGAATGATACTGCGATAATCCAGAGAATCAGATGTGTGAAACTTATGAAGAAAGAAATGCTTACGAACTTCTTTGAAGTCAAACATGGCTGGAATTCTTCTCAGACCCATACTAATGTATGAAAAACTGTCAAGAAATATGTTTAATGGGTCATAATACACAGCAAGTATCTTTGATCTGTCAAACACTACATGGGGTTGGAATTTTTTTGCAAGAAGATATTTCAAAATAAAATACCTGTCATAACCACAAATTGTGTGCAATCACATGGATATTTTGGTTTGACAGTCCAAAGGATCCTACCATGTCGATCCCATTCCATATTCTTGACAGAAAACAACTGTCAAGAATATGAAATCTAGGAACTGACCCACACCGTTTTCACCCCAGAACTCTCGTTCCTTACAACCAAAATCAGCTATACATAATATTGGAACATGACGATGATTTTTAGCAATTGTTTGTGTCAAAAACAAGCATAGAAACCCGTGTATTTGAGACCTCCGATTTTTGTACAAAGCACATCTATTTTGGGTGTACTAACTTGCAGTGGTGGAAGAATTTTCAGGTGGACAGATGTGGGTTTTATCTGTAGAGAAAGTAGCCAAACATTGTCTGCAATGATGGAATTTTGAACAAATGTTATTTTGTATGTGCAAATTCGGACATTTGTTGCAATATAAAAATCTCTTGCATGACTCGCACAAAAGGTTCTGCACACTACGCTTGTGCAGCAGCGGATGCACACATTTATACATCTATGCATTTGCAATTCGATTGGATTTTTGAATGATTTTATACAACTGGGGCAATAACTATTCCCAGAGCTGGCACACTATGCACAAAATCATGAGATGAGTGATATAAAAGACCAGATTCTATTTACTTGCATTTGGTCCCTGAAACACCACAGAAAATTCAGCAGCTGCCGAAAGAATTAAGATTTGATATTCTAGAATCAAATGCTTTTGAAAGAGAACTGCTTCTGGAATACTACAAGAAGTGAGCAGAACCCCTGCAATTTTGTGGAGAGTTAAAGCCCACTTTGTATCTTTTTACAATCTAACTGTACTCGTCTCTGTTTGGGCATCATCAGTGTGTATTTCGTAATGTCCACAAGAGCTTTTTTATTTTCATTTTATCTGGGCTAAGCAGCATTCTTCTTTTTACATTGGTTTTTCCACCACCATTGTTATTTATATTGATAAGTACGACATCGATAACAAGATCATTTGCCAAAAGAAACTCTCGTTCTGATTGGGTGACAGCATAAAAGGTATTAACTATCCTTTGGATAGTTAATTCAGTGAGCAACATAAAGGGTATGTTAATATTCTGTAAAGTTGATGCACTAACGCACTAGACATGAGAAAAAGTTCCTAAATTCGTTAAATGCTGAATGATCTCATTAAGCATTCAAAAAATGACTCTGAAGGGAGGAGTTAAAGGTCACGAAATTTAATTTGGTACTCCATTTCATGAGTTTGATAGAATTACATGATTGGCCAACTGGAACAGAATAAAAATCCCTGTAGAGTGAGAGCTCAGAAGCAGAGTTTAGTTTCAGATACAAAATCTTAATGTAAAAATTGAGGGGTGGGGGGTTACGACTTCCCCCAGCCACACCAGCAAGTGTTACATGAGGACTAAGGCCATGTCCTGTATTTTATTCAAAAAAGTTTCCTAATTAATATCTTAAATGACTAAATAAAAAAAACAATGGGCCCTGATTAAAAAAAATAGCGTCAGTCAATTAGTAGAGTAACAGCTATCTTTTGATTCACATTTAATTAAATGTAGTAGCATTCTCTAACAGTATAGAATTATGAGTAGACTAAAGAAGGCAGAATGATCTCGCAACATTTTAGAAATGCAAAAGTAAACTACTACAATACTGAGTACAGCCAAGAACTACTTGAAGTGCGGAATCTATCAATAAAAAGTTAGCAGACGATTTTCACTAGCATTTCGTGAATATATTTTCAAAATTATTTGCATGATTGAAATTGTAGGACAAATTCAAATTGCAACTCCGAGAAAATAGAAAAATTAAGTGCAAATGCAATACACAAACATTAGCTATTTTTTACTAAATAGCTTAAGGAAATTACAACGTATACTAGGATATACATTAAAATAACTTTTAATACACTTCCAATATTTCGGAAACATCATGTTGCCATTTTCACAGGAACTTAAGAACAAGACACGTGCAGCAGCACAACAAACAGTAAATGAGACGAAGCAGAAAGCTATTCTTTCTCCTAAAAGTCCTGATGGTGCCCTTAGCGGGCAATGTTGACATTCTTGGACGATTGGGCTGAAGATCTGATGTAGGTTTCCCAAATTTGTGGGGCAGTCTCATGCAACCAAATCGGTTGAGGTTTGGATTGTTTCTTAGGGCTGAGGCTGGTCAAACCTAAAACCATAATGACAAAAGCTGCAAAAGATTTAGGCGAAAAGAAAAAGAGGCCTTAGGGACTGAGATGAAATTATGTATTATTAAATGTAAATTTAGCGCCAAAAGTATTCAACACACTGCCTTTTAACAATAAGAAATGAAACTAACCCAAACAAATACAAACTCTAATCAAAGAGTATTTATTTTCCCACAAAGGATAAAGCTTTTCAAAATAATTGCATAAATTGTTTTTTTAGCATATTTTTATTAAAAGATCCAGGCTCATGCTATTTAACTGCTTTGTTTTATTTTGTTCCTAATTAATTGTTATGCAACTTTCTCTGTACATATTAGCATGCCCCCTGCGATTTTATTATGCAATTGTATTATATGAATGTACATGTGTATATAATGAAAATGCTTTACACAAATGATACAAGAGTATACAGAGGATCTGAAATAGAATCAGATCATTACCTTTTTTAATTGAAAAATAAAATGGCAACAGAGATGGAAAATAACAAAGCACAAGGAAAATTAAAATTTGGGCATTCTAAATCATACTTTTAGACGACAATAGTATTAAAGACTTGTACCAAAAAAGAATAAAGAACTGTATGACAAGTATAAAACAAAATCAGAACATAGAAGAATGGTCAAACCTAAAAACAATGATAAAAGCTGCAAAAAAATGGAAAATGAAAAGAGGCCTTAGGGACTCAGATAATGAAATTAAATGTATTATTAATATTCATGTATTATTAAATGTATAAAAAATCGAATACAGCAGGAAAAAAAACAATAGTAAAAGCAGCATGCAAGAGAATAAATAGAAACAGATGGAACAATTTTTTAACAAAATTAGAGAGAGGCTGTACGCTCATAATACATATAAAATCCTCGAAGATATACGTAATGAAACCAGAGAAAAGGCATATATTAATATTATTAAAATTGAAACATAGCAAAATTACTACCATGATCTATGGCATGAACTAAACATCACTCTAGAAGCATTAACCCAAAACAGGAAAGGTCCCAGAAGAAGACGATATAAACTTGGAACTTATCAAATATGCAGGACTTGAATTTTCGCTGACGTTACTTAACTTATTATAATATGATGTGGAAAGAAGGAAAATGCCCACAAGATTGGACGAAAGCAATAGTTATTCCCATCTACAACAAAGGACACAAATCTGATTGTAAGAATTATTGTGGAATCAGCTTACTTACTACCTGTTATAAAGATTTATTCAAAAATCTTAGCATAGAAACTGAAATGTATAGTTGACTAAAATTAATAGAAGAACAAAATGGATTCAGAAAAGGCAGTTCTTGCATAGATTCTGAATTCATGTTAAAATTATTAATTGAAAAACACAGAGAAATGAACATATATAAAAACATAGCTTTTATAGATTACACTAAGGCATTTGATAAAATTATGGGAAATCCTAGCAGAATATGAAATACCAAACTACTTAGCGCCTTATATGATATATCAAGATCACACAATATCTGAAGTACAATAAATCAACATAACATCAAGCTGGAAACCAATAAATAGAGGAGTACGTCAGGGTTGAGAGGTCAACCCTGACGTACTCTCACAGGTTTTATTTAATATATACATAGATAAAAGAATGGAAGATAACTAATGAAGGATTCAGATAAACCGTAACACCAGCTTAGCTACTCTTCTTTTTGCTGATGACCAAATAATCCTTGGAAACAATGAAGATGAACTACAAATCAGTATGTAGTCTAAATAATCTAAAACGATCTGGTATGGAAATATCAACATACGAAACTAAAGTCATGGCTTTCAAAGGTGCTAATCCAATAACAAGCAAAATAGTAATAAACAACAAAATAATAGAGGCAAGTAAATACATTCAAATATTTAGGTTGCACAATGTCGTATAAAAATGAAGCTGATATAGAACCAAAGATATCAAACTGTCTAAAAGTAACTGGAATTATAAATAAAATTTTTAAACCCAATTATGTACAAAAACACACACGAATAAGAATCTATAATACAGTAGCTAAACCAACCTTACTTCATGGCAGTGAGATATGGACAATAAAAAAAAAGCAGATGAAAGAAGAATTGAATCATCCTAAATGAAACTTCTGCGCAAAACTGAAGGAGTCACAATAATGGACAAAATGAAAAGCAGCGAAATCAGAAAAAAAACCTGGAATTACAACCTCCCTAAATGAAACGGTTATTTGCTATTGAGAAAAATGGAAATTCTTCTAAAAATAAGAATGAATAGAAGCAGAATTCCTAAACAAATTCTAAATTACCACCCAAAAGCTCCTCTATGCAGAGGAACACCCTTAAAAAGATGGTATTGAGTCCAGAAGAGGCCACTTGGCCTATAAGCCTGGAAAGGAAGAAGACGTATATGTAATGAAAATGCGTTACATAAGTTTTTGTAACGCTAAGCATATCGTAACCTAGATGAGCTGTTGCTGTTAGATTACACATGATTTGTTCAACATTTTGTACTATAACAGGAAGCTTACATATAATAAAAATGGTGAATTATAAGAATCAGCCCCCCACAGAACAGTCTTCTCCATTAGGATACGAGCAATCCAGTGTTTTCAAACGGTAATAGTTTATGTAAATTAATTAGAATCGATTATTAGCTGCACTAGTATTAAATGACTTATTTCATTCAACATCTGCGTAGTTATTTTCTCAAAAAAACATTGGAAATTAACGAATTGATTTGACAGATTCTTGTAAACATGAATCGAATTTTTAACCAAAATACATTAAGCAGTTCTAAATATCCTCATTGCTATTATTAGAATATATGTCAGAAATCTGATATTTTTAACTTTATTAAATGCGTGCATTTGGAATGTTAATTCCAACATTGTTGGGCAATAAAATACAGGATATAACGGATCCATCCATAGTTTAGGCGATGCGGTATGACCATATGACACTTGGATGGTGTCATATGGTCATACCGCATCGTCCGTCGCGTGGGATGCATTCGAGTTTTAGGCAGAGGTACCCGTTCGAAAAATATGTTAGTCTCCCTTAGACACCACTTCTCAGCACTCTACTTGAGGAAACTCCATCTAGGAGTCTCTGGAACTGTCGACCTGGATGAGGGGTGGAAGCTCTACTACTCTGTGACATGACAATGCCTGCTCAGGAGGGTGTGGGATACTCAGAAGCCTCCAGCTGTCAGACTGTGTTGCTGAGTGGATCCCATGGGGGAAGGGTATGTGTGTTAAGGCTCCAGATGAAAAACCACCACTTGGGTGCACAGGCTAGCACCATTTGGTTGTGGTGCTAGCCTATGCACCTAATCTGTAGTCAGAATACTCTGCCTTCCTAGAGGAAGTGGATGCTGCTTTTGACAGGGTGGCAGACATGGAATCAGTCCTGCTAATGTGTGACTGCAATGCACATGTTGGCACAGATGACCAGACGTGGAGGGGTGTGGTTGGGAGGAACGGATATCCTGACCGTAACGCAAATAGGTTGAAATTATTGGACTTCGGCGGTACTACCAGCATGTCCATAATGAATACCTTCTTCCAGCACCGAAAAGTCCATAAGTATACCTGGTACAGGGCTACACTTAGACAAAGGTCTCTGATTGACTTCTTTATAGTCTCAGCAGACCTATTTTCCTCAGTGCTGGACTTTCGGGTAAGGAGAGGGGCAGAACTGTCAACTGACCACCACCTTGTCTGCACTCCAGGGCTTCAGAAACTATATGCTACCATCAACGCTGCTAGACCTAAGCAGCTATACCACATGAAATCGGAGGCACTGGAAAATGAGGCTGTGAGGAAGAATTTTGCGGATGACAGTTCCTCTAGGTTCAAAGATTCCTAAACGTACTGCAGATGTTGAGGACGAGTGACAACTGTTCAGTACAGCTGTAACTGCCTCTGCACTCTCATGCTGTGGCAGAACGTGGCTCGGCGTGGCGAAGGGCAGTGAGAAAAGTACACGTTGGTGGAACCAAGAGGTCCAAAAAGCTGTCTGAGCAAAAAAGGAGGCCTACTTACCATGGCTTAGAGTCAGGTTACTTGAGATGCGTTTCTGGTACCCTGAGGCACAAAAAGCTACTGCAGCGGTAGTAAAGACAACAAAGCAGGCTTGGGAATTATTTGAAGAAAGATCAGACTCATCCTATGCAAATACAAAGTATTCTGGCAGACCATCCGCCACCTTAGAGGGAGGAAAGCGTGCATAGCAAGGGCAATTAAGGCCTCTGATTGTGCACTTTTAACAACCGAAAAGGATATTCTCCAGATATGGACGGAATACTTTGAAGATCTTCTTAACCCAGGTAGCCCACAAGTTGTGGACACTGAAGAGGTGGAGATCGGGGCGATGACTAGTCTCACAGCAGAAAAGGTCCATTTAGCAATCAAATCGCTAAAATGGTGCAAGGCTAAAATGATGAAATTCCACCTCAAATGCTAAAAGCCTTAACTGGAGACGACTTTTTGACTGATCCGAGTGTGTCAAGCTGCTTGGATATCTGGGCAGGCAACAAAGCAATGGCAGAGAGGCATAATAATAATACCAGTCTTCAAAAAGAGAGAACAGAGATTACAGCAACTATCGCGGCATTTCTGCTTATCCTGCCTGGGAAAGTATATGCTAGGTGCTTAAAAGGGGCAGTAGCTCAGTTGAGCCAAATTTCCAAGAACAACAATGTGGCTTTCATCCTGGAGAAAGCACAACTGACCAAATCTTCACTTTAAGGCAAGTCTTTGAGAAATCTTGGGAATATGCCAAGAATGTCTACACATGTTTTGTGAATTTGGATAAGGCATATGGCCGAGTTCCTCGAGATAAACTTGGGCAAGTAGTACAGGAATATGGAGTTGATGGCCAACTATTAGCTGCCATAACATCCCTCTATGAATACGTGGTGTTTTGTGTCAGAGTAAACAGCACAAATTATGAACCTTTCAGTCTCCGTTTGGCCTCCACCAAGGATGTGTTCTGTCACCCCTCCTTTTCGTAATATTTATGTTTATGCACTGGAATGATAGGCACAGCGGAGGCAGTGAGTGTGTCAGAATTGGAAGATGTAGCATTGGCGGTCGGTTTTTTCAGATGACCTAGTTCTGCTTAGCTCTTCCACAGATGTATATAGGTTTGTAGCTGTTTGTGCAGAAGCCGGAATGAAGATCAGTGTGGCCCAAACTGAAACATTTGTAGTCTCAAGACAACCATCTCAGTGCACTCGACATGTGAGTCGAGTCCAACTGAGGCAGGTGGAGAAGTTTAAATACCTTGAGTCCATATTCACGAGTAATGGAATGCAGGACGTAAAGCTAGATACTCGGATAGCTCAGCAAGCGTAATATTGTGGGAGCTTGACAGTTCAGTAGTACTGAAGTGGGAGTTAAGCCAGAAGGCAGAGTTGGCTGTCTTCATCCTCATCTATGGTCCTGAAAGTTTGGTAATAACTGAAAGAATGCAGAAATAAATCCAAGCGGCTGAAACAAGGTTCCTTTAAGGGGTTGCGAGACTCACAAGACTCGACAGAGTCAGAAGCACTGCAATTCGAGAAACCCTCAATACGCAACCGTTGGTTTTCCGTGTTGAGAGAATAGCTATGTTGGTATGGGCACCTGGTCAGAATGTCACAAGGAAGGCTCCAACAGCAGGCCCTCTTTGCCAAGCCAGAGGGTGGGAGGCCATGTGGAAAGTCCAAGGACTAGCTGGATAGATTATATAAAAAAACTTGGGTGGATACCTTTTGGGAGTCCCACCAAAACACCTGAGTTTGGTGATGGAGGATCGTGACCATTGGAAGTTCCTCTTGCAGCTGCTGTCCCAACAATCCAATTGGGAAAGGTGGGCCTTGAAGATGAATGAATGAAAATGAATATTACTTGGAAAGAAGTTAACGGACACCACATTGGCATGGTGCATCATGCCATGTAACTAGTCAGGTGTTTACAGCTGGAATAAATTGGAGGAATATGTTGCTCTCAAGTCAGTGCAATTGTGTCTTCCGGAAATGGCTACTAGAAGGAAACTGACGGAGTTTGAAAGAGGCGTTGCGATAAGATATATCGGAAGCCTATCTGTTCACTCAATGTTTGACAATTTGGACCATCATAAGCTAAAAATCATTGACACCATACTGAGATCGAAGCTCATTGGGCAACTTTACATGCTGTCCGAAGTGAACCATTCCCCGAACATGACACCTAGGTGTTACAAAAGATATATATGAAAAAAAAAACGGCCATTCATTGGCCGACATGCTGAATCCATTGGAACAGAAATCTGCACAAAAACATTCAGAATCAAGACTCACAACATGGGTATCCGTGGTATGACAGCAATATGCAAACCTCTCATTACCTCCAACGAACATGTAGCATCTTCAGTGTTGTGTACAGTGGGACGAGGAAGGCGTAAAAGTGTGTGCTATGGAGCAACGAATTACGCTACATCCTCTGTCCAGCAAAAGAAAGGGTGCGGGTGTGGCGGATGTCCGGTGAAAGTCTCTTACCAGAGTGTGTAACTCCGACTATGAGATTCGGAATTGGCGATGTGTTTTCTTCTTGGTTTGGCCTCTTCTCTCTGCTTGTTTCCCCATGAACATTGAACTCCAAGAGGTTTCTGAACAACGTAATGCTTCCCACTTTGTGGCGTTTATACAGAACTGACCATCGTCTCTTTCAGCAGAACATTGTACCGTGTCATAAGACTGCTGCAGCTGTAACTAAGTAGTTTGTGGACATGAACGTCAACACACTTCGCTGACCTCTGTAGAGTCCTGATCTTTCCTCAGATGATCACTAGGGTGATAAACTTGAGCTTCTGGTGAGGTCAGGAGACTTCTTCCACACAACAGGCCCAGACCACATTACATGCCTACAGGAAGAATTGTCCAAAATCCCCATTTTCATAATCGCAGCGAAAGGAGATCCTACATCGTTGTAAGGTAGGTACAGTGGCTGTTTGTTTCTCGCTCCGTAGTGTGACTTCTTTTCAAAGACTATATAAAATAAAACCTTAGATGTTTGGAAAGTTGATCAGACAGCTTATGAAAATGTAATCTTCGGATTGTAGGTGTGACTTGGTATGAACTACTTAAAAGACACAAACTCTGTGAAGGAAAATGTATGGAAAGACAATCGCAAACACTCATGCCCACGCAGGATTCGAACCTGCAGCGTTTTGGTTGGAGAGCGAATACGTTAACCACTCGGTCAATGAGGCCTGCATTTATCCTTTATTAGTACTTAAATTAGGCTTGTCAATTTTCTGACATGCACTTGCTATTTTGAAGACATTTTTAAGGGGATTTTCGATTCAATCAGTTTTTAACATAAGATGAATAATAATCCTTGATCTGAGTTGGACGTTTGTGAAATCTTCATAGTCAATAAATATGAATAAAAAATAAATCAAATTTTCAGGCCATACATCTTTTGCTTTCGATGAAGTAAACGCGTCTTAAGAAGTGTGTGAAGTTCGGAATTAATCTCTCTCTCGCTTTGCCCATTTTTGCTACATCGGAAATGGTGGGTAAACTGCTTTAAGATTTTTTAAATCAAATGTAAGATGAAAAATATGTAGTCTGAAATGTGTGTCCGTATGACAGGAGTATTTAAAAACAACAACATTGGACTGTTGACAGAAGAAGCCGACAGTTAAGTAACATCGTATGTCAGTAAAAAAAAAAAAAAATGCAAGATCTACCCGCCCCCATATACGAGACCATTCTGAGCATGTCACAAAAAGGAGAATCCATTCTGATAATAGGGTAATCAATCCTCCCTCTGGGATGATTTTTTTTTTTTTATTATTACATACTGGAAAATTAACTTTTCTTTTATGAACATCGCAGATTTTTTAAGTGGTAACTATTTTGCTTGTATAACAATTGGAAACTTTTAAGTATAAAGCACGTGATTTTGCATGTTGGTGACCAATTCATACAAGAGCTTATTTCTTTTCCCCCTTCAACATGCATTGACTCTTCTTGGCAAGTTGCCAGACTAGGGTCTCAGATCTGTGGCAAACAATATGGTAAAAATAATAGAGTTGACTGCTGACAGAATTCTCACAGAGTAGTTCTATGACTACAAAATGTGTTAAACCAATGTTCATAAAATTAACGTATTGTATTCATATTCGAAGGCAGGAAAAAAAAAAAAAAACTGGGCGGGAATGGCTCTTACCGAAATACTCCTATCTTCCTTGTCTCTTTATACTAAATCCGAAACTACTTTAAGCTATTCTCTAACTCTTTCATAGATCTTCGTATGTGCCTTTCAAACAAGCATTTGAAACCCCCCCCCCCTTTACTTTTTTTTACAGAAAGCGATTACAAAAAGATGATGGTAAAGATATGTTACCCCTATGAAGGTGACATATCTTTGTCATCTAATTACTGGAGACTGCTCATTACTTCAGTTCTCTCTAAAGAAATGTTAATATTAACACAGCATCTGCGCTATCTCAAAGCCGCTCAAGAGCCAGGGGTAATTCTGAAGTAGGTTACCTATCTTTGGACAAATTCCGTTGAAATATTCGGGGATATATCAAGTGGCTGTCTTCGGTCTCCATAGCATTTGATCTGATGTTCCCCAAAATCTTAAGTTCCCATCATGTGGTTTGTTTTCGTACTTCTGTTCGTGGCTTTCCTTATGGACGCACGTTCCGTGTGATGGTGGATGATAGTTCCTTATCTTCTATCAACTACCTTCATTGATTGCAAATTCAATTCAGAGTTCCACTCCTAACATCACCCTTCATACTTCTGTCTCGTTTGACATGCATTACAGCTATTAAGTCACTACCATTCAAATCTGTTGAAACGCTTGCATCAATCCTGTGTATCTTCACAGAACAGTCCAAATTTACAGAAGATATTTTCATTCTTCTTTCTTTTAATGTTGCTTACAGTACTGAGTAAACAAAGTAGAAAATAAATCTACGGATCTTCAAATCCATTGCTACCCAGTTTCTTCTTCCTCCTTATCTTGCATTGCAAGTTCACCATTCGCGGTGCCAAAGGTTGAACAAACTCAACTTAAAGTCGAATTTAACACACTTACTCTTTCGCATACACTACCAGTTAGAATATTGGAAATGGAAACGGCGGTTGTCACTGAGTCTCATCCGTAGCGAGTGAAACCTTGGCGATTATTTCTCATTCTACAAAACTGTACTGATCAAGTATTCCCATCAACAACGCTCCATCTAAGCTGTGCGCATGTGCGCGCGCACATGTTTTACAACTAGCGCAAAAATATGCGCACACTAGATTTTCAACATGAAATTAAAATTTATTAATTAAAGAAGTTCCACCTAAACATTAACCTATAAATTCTTTAAAAAATACAGTAACTCGGCAACGCTAAAGCCTATAACCTCGCATTTTTATTACATTCTCGAAGTTGCACAAAACTTATAAATTAGTGCATACATTTTCCCTATAGAAAATGTTAATACTGGAAAGCAAAAGGAACCTCGATAAACAAATATAGAAAGAATAAGATGGCTACATTATACTTTCTTAGCCCGTAATCTTTGTTCATCCGACTTTTGAAATACTTCACTTTATTATTATTATTAAGGTAACTCTTCTGGAGTGGAGAGACAGATATTAATTACATATTTATGAGTGGAAGTCTATTTAATCAATGATTGAAAGTCTATTCAGCTTTGGAAATGACCTTCGAATCCCTGACTTGAGAAACAGAGTTGAATTGGGTTGTGAGATCTCTCGATTTTGAATTAAGTATTGAATGATCGCGCAAACTTTTATATTCGAATTGACCATCGACCTATTTGCATATTCTTGAAGCAATCACCGAACTATCAGTCATTTTATCGCTACATTTTTCGCTCTGACTATTGCACTATTTAGGTAGCGCGTTGGCGAGAGAAAGCAGTGTGGAATACAATCTCGAAACACTAGTGCAATGCTTGTATCTGAGGTTAGGTTGTGTGAAAGTTGTGAAGTGTGGTCATGAATGTCACGGAAACAAGGCTGAACGACCGAATTTCGAAACTCGTGGCAAAAGCTTTTTCGGTAAAAACTTCAAAACTAAAGCAAGAAGCTCAACCACCAATTTTTGAACCTAAATTATACAACCTGCAGGATGTGCTGATTGTTGATATATTTGTGAAGACCTGGGTGAAGATATTCTTCTATAGCGCTACTTAGATTTTTTTTTCCTTTTTTTTTTAACTTATTTCAATAATATTAGTTATAATCTCAATTAGTTAAGAATCCTCACTTCTGTGGTCCTGAATTTCATACAGTCATGTGGAGAATTTTTAACTTTCGCAAAGCAGTGATCCAGTATATATTTTTTAATTAAATCGACGACATGAACGCAACTCCCAAGAGCAGCTATTTATACATTTTACCAACACATCCTACGAACTGTTCAATTGGATTAATTACGGACTAAAAATCTGACTATTCTAGATGTACCCCATCATTAATACGCATCAATTCCAAGCAACAGTAGCATAATCTTGAAATATAAAGATGGAGACGCGGTTTTTTATTGTTGAGCACTTAAAGGTTTTACAAAACTTTTTACAGAACTTTGAAAGATATCATATCTGACAATTACTGAATGAAGAATGAATAAGTCTTATCAATTGGAAGGGAAAAAAGCCATTTTTAACATAATATATATTTTTTAATTTTACAATCTGTTTTATCTGAATTCCTGTTCCCCCCCCCCCTTTTTTTTTTCCACAACAGTTCATCTTTATGAGTATACAGTTGATTTGCATTTCTTTCCCGTACAGCAAATAAAAACCATTTGTAGTTCAAAGATTTGTAATTAATAAGTAGGCTTATTAATTACAAGAAACAAAATAATAAATATGATTGGCCAATAGATGTTCAGCAGTGGAGTTACTAAACGAAATGCAGCGTACGAGTTTCACGGACCAAATGAAAGCACTCCAGATGACGCAGCTCAATGTTGAGGGAATTGCTTACAAAGCCATTCTCATTAAGGAATTTAGTATCAGAGCTTGGGGCATCCAATAGATAAAATTTGATATAGAAATATTATATCGTCAACTGCTCACTGGCCATCCACAGCTGCCGTATGGTCACTCCGATGCTCGGTGATTCGCAACAAAAAAAAAAAAAAAAAAAAAAAAAAAAAAAAAAAAATGAGGCCATTTCGGGTAGATTGCGATATAAGGAATATCGGCTTTCCGGTTGAGCTATACTCACGCATTCCTTATGAACCATGCAGGGTCGACACATCATGCCGATAAACTTTTTTTTTTCCGTATAAGTCCGCCATGTATCCCTTCTAGCTGGCTATCCGTAAATTAGTATAGGTTTGCTTATCGTTTGTATAGGAGCAGCTTATTTTCCGTGCCTAGGCGACTGCTTCGGTTCAATAGCAAGTAAAGTTGTTCTGTTGCTTTGTTTTCTTTTGAGATAGGCGTAATCTATATGGGACGCAAAGCGGAGTCCTTTGCTAGCGGTAGGCTAGCAGGGGATAGGGGTGTGAAGCATGATGACCTCACCTTCGAGGCGTGTCTAAAACCTTAAAGCGGACAGCGATACTCTTTGTGTACGTTAACATCGATGCGCCATCTCCTGAACCACTATTCGAATTCTGAGATAGCGGTCTGGAGCTTATCGGTTACCAATCTCGGCCTTAGAGATATAACGATAGACCTTGTAAATAAATGTGGTTAGCTTATTAATTAACGGGACCTCCAACAGTATAAGGAGCGGAACTCTGAAGATATAATTGGCTTTATCAGCTAACATTATCTGATTTCTAATACCGAATATTGAGAATTTCCTAAATCCTAATAACAATAATCAGAATAGTTTTCATAATACGACAGGATAACAAATTCTTGAACAGTTGACGTTTCTCTGTTTCATTTATTAAATTTCTTCAGGTAGGGAATCATGAGCGCTGTGAAAGAAAGAATCAAGTCCTTGCGGAAGGAGGAAAATTTAAGAAACAAAGAAGGTCCAGAATCTGCTGTTGGCCATTGTTGCGAATCCAGCGTTTGAAGACATGTTCTACCGTGCTATACTAAAAAATATAATTGAAATTACTGATTCGCACTAGAAATAATCCAGAGGATGACGGAGTAAGTCATTTCGCATTCTTTGCAAATATATTTACTGATGTATAAAAAATTTCTGCATATGTGACGCTATTATTGCATTTATGCCTCTTGAACATAATCATTGTTGGGATGTACTGACAATGAGTACGCTCAAGAATTTTACGCGGGAGTATATCCCCCGAAATTTGAGTCAAAGTTACATCTTCGGAGAATTTTTTTCATTTTTATGATAAAAGTTTAATGAAGTGAAATAGCACTAGGAAATGATTAAACGTGGTATTAATGCTGCCAATATTTCGTCTCTGTTACAGAGACATCGTCAGAGACTTCAAATTTAGACTTGTAACATACAAACACACAAAGGCAAAACAAAAATGAAACACAAGGACAAAAGACCAGACTCCTAACTAGGTGGGGCGCCCTCTATGGACACCTGATGGCAGCCTAGAAAGTAAACTGGGATCTCGAAGTATTAATGCTTTCCATATGCCCGAAAATTTTATGTAACCATATTTATTTCAATTAGATTGATATTTAAGATCAGCTGCAAATTCGAAAAATAGTCTTTTTTGTAGTCACTGACGATGTCTCTGTAATTGAGACGAAATAGTGTAAGCATCAAACACCATTTATAATCGCTTTCTAGTGCTGTTTCACTCCATTAAACTTTTATCATTAGTTTTTCCCAGCGCGTAAGACTAAACACACGGATATTATAAATTTTTACTCTTTAATTTCATTCAATAAATAAGTAAAGGAAGAAACTGAGAGGCAATAACTGTAAAAAATTGGCATATAGAGAATGTTTCTAATTCAGTGGCCAGTATATGTAGCTTCCTTATAAAGTATAATGAAGCTACACGTAGCGGCCACTGATTTTGAAACTTTTAATTAAGACCATTGGACCTCCTTTAGCCCAAATTACAACATATACGGTTTGGCATAAATTCCACAAGACGTTGGACTGCATCAACGTCTACAACCTACCAAGTCACCAGGCAGTCCTAAAGGAGTGTGCAGTGAATGCCTGGCTCAGATATGATGGAAGAGGACTTTACTTCTGCATCTCTCTTTCTTACAACAACATGTCACATACATTCGCGATGGGATTTTTGGTGGCCAAGAAAGATAGTGATCTCGTTGTCATGCTCGCTGAACAATTCGAGAGGATGTTGCATGTCAAGGGAGAAAATATGATTAAATACAAATATTTCATGATTGACGAAGATAGTAGAATCAATTTTAAATAATACATACAATCAAATGTTATATTTCGATGGCAACAATAACATAAATCTCATCCTAATGAGTTTGTGGAAATGATAACTGGCCTTTAAACCATATCGAGGCGATGACCGAAGAGAAATTATAGGTTGTCCTGGCGAAAACGAATTACTGGAGGATAGGCGGATGTCTGTTTGCTTATGCAACTTTTAGATAGCTGCGTACATTATTTCCAACCATCAGTTGTTGATACTTCAGTTCGTGCTACTCCTGATTTTGAAGACTTCCTGGGGGAGAGTGCTACAGACAAGTACTGCCATACGGAGATCATAAACCCTAATTAGCATTGTTGTCTGAATCACTACGAGGAACCAAATTATCAACAACATTAGGACATAAATTAAAGATGCCAAGAAATTATATTCTTGGTTTAATCCTTTACACAAGTGTAAGCAAACAAACCTTGAGCGTAAAGTTTTTTCAAGTTTGGGATACTTGTATATAGAAGTGAATACTTTGCATCACTTGCCTTAGTATCCCATAATGCGAAACATTACGGGAAGAGTCACTATTCAAACCGGTTTCGATCTTTAAGGTATGTAAAAGTGCAGGAATGCCTATCCAGAAAATGAGGGATCTATAAATGATCACTCAAAATCACTATTAAATTTATTCCTGACTTGAATCACTCCACAACAGGAAATTCAGCAGTGACCCCACTCAGTTACAGACAAAAACCCACAACCGAGCATAACCTCTCTACTCCCCAGGAAGCAAGCAAATCTTAAGACGAATAATATTAAATTTATGTATTGCTGCGAACTAAACCTAGAAAAAAATACCAAAATTAAAATAAGCAGAAAGCATATATTTCCCATACAGAAATAGTGAAAAGGTGTATAATCTTATTATTAATTCACTCTGGATTGTAGAAAGAAATTCGAAGATGTTTTACTTGGTTAAACAATAAAGATGCGAAGGATTTCAACTCATATCCTTCATTAAACCTTTATCGAAATAAGCAAACAAAATTTGAGTGTGAGGTTTCTTCAGGTTCTGTCATAGAAGTATTTCGCTGAGCAAAGAGGGATGAAGCTTGCCGGCATTGGTGGTCGAACCTAGAAAGTAGCCTCTTGGCAGTTAAGACAGTATGGATAGAATTCCACTGACCTGGCTATGAATAAATTATTGACACTACATAAAGCGTAACTTAAAATTGATATATTCACACTGCTTGAGCAATCCGAAAAGCAATCCAGGTATTATGAAAACAAAACAAATTGCGATAAATGTTTTTTCTTTTTCTTTGGCATATGTACTGTTAAGTTTTAAAATAAAATCAATAGAAATAAATAAAACTAAACTTTATGTGGTGAGTACCACAGCTGGTTCCATAAGAAATAATGTAACTCCTTGAAAGTTCTGTGGAAATTAAAATTAATATCTCCTACAGCTAATACCTGACGTCTGTCAAAACGCTCCGACTGTTGTCGAGGAAAAAACACAATTCAGGTAAAACTATTGCTTTTTAGTTATTTTCTTATGATTCTAATATAAATTGGAACAAAACGAGTCGGAATACATTTTGCATTTGAAACAGATTAACTATAAAGTAATTTACTTAGTTGCTGAGAATGAAAATAAATGATATTTAGAGTCGTCATACCTATTTTCTACAAAACACAAAGGTGGTGAGGAAGAATTTCTCAGCTCTGTGTATCAATCAAGTCATCCAGTAGCTAAGAACAGACTCTAGCATTCGGTAAGACAAAACATGAATTGGTGTGTGAGAGAGAGATGAAGAATTTAGCTAGATCCTGTTTATAGATTATTGAAAATATCAGAAAAGTTTATTAAATATTAAGTTGAATAAATAAAAAAAATATTTAAACAAAGTAAATAATTAATATAAAAACTAAGACCATTCTTCACCCGTATTCATTGCATTTTTGACTTTTTCCCCCCACAGGTAATCATGCACACAGTTAAAGGAAGACTCCAGTTCTTTTTGAAGAACTTACAGCTTTCTGATGTGACCTTCGTATTTGGTGAAGGGGAAAACAAAACAACGGCAAAAGCCCACAAGTTGTTACTTGCCATGGCTAGTCCGGTGTTTGAAGCCATGTTTTATGGTCTTTTACAGGAACAGAAAGATATTTTGGTTCCTGACGTCACACCGGAAGCATTCCAGATTATGCTCACGTAAGTCATGATATTTTCAATTTTAGGTTCCGATTCCTTCTTAACCTGTTTAACAATTGATTAGATACGTGAATCCTCATGTATCTTACTTCACTTAATCCATTTTAGATTGTGATGTTCTCCTTTCCGAAAAGGAAATTGTTATAGAGGACCTTCATTTTTAGTTTCTTCATCGGACATTTGCTATGAAACTGGTTAATGCAACCAACGCTATCCTTTAAACATCTGAAAGAAACGTATAAAATAAATAAATGCACAAAAAAAAGATAAGATGTTCATCCTTTGAATAACGATGTTCATCTCAAGTTTATATTCTTAGAAACGTATAATAAAACTGTGAAAGTGAATGACGAGCTTTACCTTAAGCTTTACATCGTACATCTTCGACAAACAGTTTATCTATTACAAATTTCAGACGCATCCCACAAGAGAAATGATTAATCCCGTTGCTATTCCGAGGCTGATCAATTGCATTGTGGCCTGAATGATTATCCTTTGGGACATGCTTTCAACCAATTTCTGATACTTTGCGACAGAAATATTATTTCATTCTCCGCTCAAAGCTACCGCTGTGGTCTGGAGCCAATTCGGCGTTCTAATTCGTGCCAAAGATGTTCGATGAGATTCAGGTCTGAACATTCCAACACTTCAAAGTTGTTTTATGGAAACCTGCCTTGAACACACAGTGCAGTATGACATGGAATATTGTCTACATACAATGGTCGTTACAGAAGTACTTCCACAGCGTCGGAAGAATGATGTTATCCAGGATGATTTGGTAGCCATCAGGAGTCATGGTTTTGGCACGTCCACCAATATGGTAGACGTGCCAAATGCCCGCCCATGCCCTGTCCAACTGAAACACCCCGCATCATTAACAAGCTTCCATTAAACTTGTTAGTTGGAATGATGCACTGCATTTCCGAGACCATTCACAGGGTAGTTTTCAGATCCAGGCATGACCATCAGAGTGATACATTTGGAAGTGTGAGTCTTCCCTCCACAGAACCTTTTTCCAATCATCCACGGTCCAAGAACTGTGAAAGACAACTCCCAAACGTTGTATGGTGTTGAGAGGAGGATTCATCTTTGCTTGTTCGAAGCAGCTCTTCCATGGTAGCCTGAGGCATGCAATACTCTGCTGACAGTTCTGGTGCTGACAGATGTCTCTGCACCATATTTCAGGTTGACTGCGAGGTCGGTGCAGATGACGTGTGGGATACTCGAACATCCGAGACCGAGATTGTCGATCTCGGTCACTGAGTGTTGATGGCCTCCGAGGGTATTTTCCTTCTGTGACAGAACCATCAACTTTCTTTTTACGAATGACATAAGCAACGGTGGATTTCAATACACTGAAAACAAGTAGCGTCGTGCACAGAACAGGAAGACCACTGATGTGACACCCAAGTACTCTCCCACGTTGGGAGTCTGTCAGTTCACCTGAACGTGTCATCTTCACATCGAGTGAATGCTAAACATGCAGCACATTCTACCCTTTATTACCAATCTTACACAGACAGTCCCTGAATAACTGCATATCTAGGATCCGAAATTTGAATGGTACCTAAGGTGTCTAAATACTTTTGTCAACATAGTGTATATATAATTTTTAGAAAAGAATAGCTTACAAAGTTGTTAATGTGAATTCCGCTCATGGAAAGTTGGTTATTTGGTTTTTCTCAAGCCATTCAGGCCTCAAGTAAGTTGAGTTTGGTCACACACCATGCAGCTATGATCTGAAACCAAATCAAATGATTAAAGCCAAGATGGTAAACCCGAAATCACTATGGATGAAGGTCATTAATTACTTGATAATGAGGTAAAGAGCAAAAAGCTGTTACGAACATCAAATGGGAGGAATTCCCATCCTCCTCTAGGAGTTGATGGGATACAGAACGAAATGATATTATTGATCAGAAATCATTTTAACCGTTGGAATGTCTTCTTTCTAAAGAGTAGAGAAACAGATACGTTCCTGTTATTTGAAATTAACCAGTGAGACTGTTAAAATATTCTCAGAATACTGAATCATAAATAAATGAAAACTAAAAGCCTAGTTACTGTGCGAAATGCAAATCCAAAACGAATATCGAAATTGACGGAAGACAATTAAAAAGAAGGAAATATTCAATTAACGTGGTAGTGTGTTCACAAACATGGTATTTAAAAAGATGCACAACACGAGCAACATCTGCATTACCGAAACTGATATGAACGACTCTAAAGCATTACTGGAAACAAAAATCAGGTTCACAGAGCATGCAACTTGAATAAAGATACACATTTTTACCGCCGTACTATAAAATTTGGCAAGTTGGAAATCATTTTAGCCGCTAGTGTTCGTTCTAACGAGTACAGACACATTAAGATAGCTTCATAAGTTCAAGCGTAGAGACGCTGTTCAGTGAGATAAGGTTAGCTCCTCTTGTCAGCGGTTTGAAAATGGAACAAGGAGAGTGATGGATTTTATTTTAAACTATAAAAATCCGTTTCGAAACAATGTCCTTAAATCGGCATACTGCCTATTACGAGTTTTTAAGACTTCACAGAATCCTCCGGTCGGAGCAGTGCTGCTTGAGTAGATGTTAACGGAATTCTTAAGAAATTTGTCATGGGCGACCAATTGGTTAACACTTAATGCTGTCTCAGTATCAAGCAACGTCTGAATCAACGCGTGAAACTAGTGAGTGGGAAGCAGTATCGAACTAATAGCTAGTTGGTACTGCACGACAATGCGCCTGCACATTGCGCGGTAAACGTGATATAGTTCCACACTTGCAAATAAGCCATAATGCAAGAACACACTTTGTACTCGGCACAGTCAGTTGTTTAGTGTCCGAAATTCAAAGGATGCTGGATTGATTCAATAGCGGTCATTTAAAAGAATATGATCGTCTAATTGAAGGTAGTAAAAAAGGAAATATTATTTGAATATAAGTAAATTATTCATTTTTCTGTAGTTAATCTTTATTTTTATTCAAAATTTGTCTCGTTCTTAACGGGTCCCTGCGTATTTTATCCACGTGGTTTGTGTGCTGCTCTATAAAAATAAAGAGAGAGATGAGACATAGGCTTTCCTGAAAGAGGATGAAAGGAACATTACTATTCAAACGAATATTAGAAAAGATAACTGATGCTATATTAAGACCATATAAGACAAGAATATGTGAGAAAAAAGATGTATAATATAGTGGAAACTAACGCAGAATAGGAATAATAAGAAACCAAAATTGATTAGGGTAACATCGTGTGTATATCTGATATTAGGAAAAACTTTATATATGTACACTGATGTATTTATGTTCTATTTTTATCTTTCAGGTACCTATATACAGATGATATTTTACTCGACTCAGTGGATGAAGCTATGGATGTACTGTATATTGCCGATAAATATCAAATATCATTCCTTAAGGGAAAGAGCGAAGAGCATTTGCTAGAACACACATCTTTGGAAAACGGATGTGTGTGCAAAGTTTATGAATTCGCTAAGCGGATGGATCTTCATCACTTAATGCGTAACTGTTTGGATATTATTCATAGACACACAGAAGTGTTTCTGAAATCATCTGATTTCTTGAATTGTCATGAGGATACTTTAATGATGATAGCTGCTAGAGATAAACTCACTATGAATTCAGAATATTCTCTCTTTGTAGCTGTTTACAAATGGGGATTGAACCAACTCACAGTAAAGAAAATGGAAAACTTTGGAAATAATTTAAGGACTTTGTTGTCACCTATTTTGCAAAGTATCCGATTTGCTTTAATGTCACCTAAAGAACTTGCTCTTATCGTGGAGACAAAGCTATTCACAACGGAAGAAATTACCCACCTGTTTTGGAGAAGCTTGAAATCGGAAACAGCATTCACGTCTGTGCCACCCATTGGTTCCAGCTTCACAGCTAAGAGGACTGTTTCAAGCTGTGATGTTTGTTGGGTTACACTTTTCAAAATAGAAGTGGCATTCCCAATGAGCCGTTTCTGTGAAAACATGTGTTTCAATGTAGAAATAACCAAAGGGCCAATAATTCTTGTAGAACCTTTCTTATTCGTTAAAGTAAATGGAGAGAATACTAAGAACACAGAAGTTAATATCAAACAGATCTACACATCTGAAATTAAGGAAGTAAAATGTGAGAATAAATGGCATGATTTGGCTGATCCGATGTTAATTCACGCCAAACAAGGAGAAAAATTTCAGATGACTGCATACTTTAAAGAACAAATATGGAACAAATGTTCAAACGGATGCAATACTCTCCGAAAAGAGTTTTCAAATATGAGTTATGGATTTAATGTAGAGTTACTAGATAACTTGTCTGCGACATCCATCGAATTTGGATTAAACATCCAAGGATAGTCTGTGACAGTTTTAGGTATGTTTTGAACATAAAGTAATGCGGATGTAACCAATAAAGAAATTCTGATATTAAAGTTTTAATTATTCGTTTATTGTATTTTAATTCATTAAAATATTTTTTCATTCTACATATTAATCTCACATCCACAGATAGTTGTAAATTTATGAGGATTGCTCATTAACGAAAGAAAAAAAAATGATATTCTTGAAGAGCGAATGTTGTAATATTTCTGGAACAATTTATGAGGAAGGTTATTTGAAAGAAAAGTAGAAGAATGGGTATATTCTAGATTGGGAGATGACTGCAAAGGTTCTGATCAATACAGTTTCACTATTAGAAATTTTAAGGAAATGAAAAATACTGACTGAGTAAATCAGTGATATTAGTTTTTATTTTTATTTATTTTCTTTTTTTAACAAACACGAGCACCTGCTGAAGTTGGGTTTGTTCCAGGATATTAGCTGTGTGGGATGAGCTGGATGTGTTTGTGCAATGAAAGGCTAAAATTTAAAATAACTGGAAAAAGTTAATTAATATTGTCTGTGAACCTGGATATTATCAAGAGCAATACAAAGTGATGGAAGATTCTTTTTTTTTGAGAAAAGAATACAGTAATGCATTTTGGTTACACTGCAGTTGAATACGTTTCCTTCGCTCGACTGAAGAATGGCATGAAGATATCCATTTCAGTAAGCAGTCAACAGAGAGAAAAATACCCAGTTAATTATAAACATCAAAAGCAAAATGGTGTTCTGAAAAGACATATTCCAGAATGTCAAATGACTTTTGCTTTATTTAAACACATGTACAAAGTGCATGATATGGACAATGATATCCCAGTAGATTCTGAGCAAATGGAATACACTGTTGGTGTTAATGGTGTGAACAGGTTACTGCCAATAGTCTGCTCATTTCTTTGAGAGTAAACGCAATTGTAATTCAAACTAAAGAATTGAAATTATGGTAAAGGGAATATCTGTCGCTTCAGGATTGCTTGGAGAGATGTATGAAGCAATGACAATACATGTGTTTGTTGGGGATGTCTTTCTTTCGCACTCGATTTGAGACAATTTGAAAATTAGATTTTTTTTTTTCATACCCGGTCTCCAGGGTTGTGCTTATATGAATAAGCTATTTTTTTTTTTTTTGGTATTCCTACCATTCTAAGTACAAACGTTGGGTTTGATAAGCCCAGCTGTACAGCGTATAATTCGAATTTACCATTCTAATTTCGTCAGCAAGTTACGGCTATGGTATAGGATTAGAGTGAAGCTGTAGCGTCATCTGCAGTCACTTGTGATATGGCGAATTACTTTCTTAGATTGCAGAGTTGGAAGCGATTTCTTGGTTGCAAGTGTCATTTCTAGTTTTCAATGGAATAAGCGATTTCCTTTAATCTGGTAATAATCACTTTAGTTGTTTTTTTTTTTTTTTTTCTGTTGGGATCGGTGTTTAGATCATAAAGGCTAAAACAATACACAGTTGATCAAAATAAGTGCAGAAATGACACAGTTGATTCCATTTGCCACCACAGAACACAAGATTCAGAGGTACTGAATAAAAACGGGAAGAAATTTTGAAGTGGTTTCCTGAAAGTTCCCACTGCTATATATACCATGCGAGAATTGTTCCTCGCATGAACTATCCTTAATCTTATCCGTGCATCGTTAGCAAACTTATAGACAATTTAATAGCGTAGATTCTCTAAGGGTTCGATTATTTTAGGATAATTCAAAAAGCAGTTATTCGAGATCCATGAGCTGTGTCAAAAAGCATACGATGATTGCATGTATTTCTAATCAGAAACAGAAAATGATTACATTCTCTAATCTACATAAGAATGTAGATTAGAGAATGTATACCATTTACGGTATACATTGGGTTCATTTTAATTTTGCAAAACTA
The DNA here is from genome assembly GCF_054136105.1 of Typopeltis vanoorti. NCBI lineage: Eukaryota > Metazoa > Arthropoda > Arachnida > Uropygi > Thelyphonidae > Typopeltis > Typopeltis vanoorti. The sequence goes on from NC_143554.1 coordinate 146,449,810, forward strand.
AATTACAGCATAATAAAAAAATCTTTTATTACAAGAAAATAATCAACTTTTTTTATTTAAAAATATCAATGACAGCTTTTTATATAAAATAATTTCACCATAGAAAACAAAATTAAAATACAGGGCTTTTTTAAAGACCAGCTCTGTAAAAGTTTCATCCTTTACAGTAACTCCCCTCAGTGCTTTGTTCTCAACCAACTACTGTGACAGTAAACCTGTTATGGACAGCAAAATATGCATCTAAGGCATCCAAACTAAGGTACAAAGTTTGTCGGCTAATGATATCCTGACTAATAATCAAGACCTTTAGCCAGGATACCAAGGCTAATGATCTTGGTATCCTGGCAAACATTGACAAAGTGTGAAATAACATAACTCTTTTACATCATACTTCCTTAACTTCTGATACATAGATTCTTTCTGGATGCTTGTATAGACATCGCCAAAATTACTTAGCTTGCTATCAGTTTAAAATATCTGTGAATTACACGAATCTGCTGGTACCTTCCAGTCGTATTATGAACGCTGTTAAAATTCAAGTACGTAGAAAGCTCTTATTGCAACGAATACGCAATACAAGTGCTATGTACCAGCAGCAAGCATTCACATATAATTTACCCACATCCAATTTTCCCATTTTTTTGAGATACTTCGTTAACATTATTGGTCTCGAGTCAAAAAAAAAATTGAGTTTTATGATTTTTCATCAAACATTCTTTGTGAACCCTTTATTACATCATTCTATTGCATTCTGCGTCCTTTCTATGTTCGAATGGCACTCTCCTCTTTAATTAAGAGGGAGAGAGAACACTCAGTTGAAATACGTCTTGATCTGGTACTCGTTATTTATTTTATCCACTTTATTTGGTATTTAATTCATGCAGAGATTGTCAAGTTTTTCATTGGCGGCCTCTGAACAGCATTTAATATCAGGTACTGTTTGGTGTTATTTATTATTTCTACAAATGTGCTCGGCATGTTAAAATTCACAATTAATTTCTGTTTAGTGAATTACATTCCACCTCCTACATTTGATTGTCGTCAAGAGTATGAACTTAAGTCAGGAATTTGACTTAATCTGCTGACATCCAACATCCGTAAAACAGATACTTGTGGATGTCATTAGACGGGAAATGATCTTCATCGTCCGGTGAGACTTCCATTGTAGAAGATTGAAAAGCTTCAACATCAACATTTGCGCCGGCAAAGGTTGGTCGATTGGTAGAGCCTCTGCTACTAATGGCTCAGTTAAGTAAGTTTGTGCGCGGTTAGTAGTTGGAATGGGACCAATCGTTCGATGCTGTTGGCACACTCTCCCTCGATGAGTCTTTGGACTCCCTGGAGGTGTCAAATAATAATAATAATAAAAATAATAACATTTCGTCGACGAATGTTACCTTAAAAAAAAAGAGGGGGGGGAATACATAATAAACTGGCTTCACATACCATTCGTTGTTTTGGCTTTAATCAAATGATCACCGAATTTCGTTACTATTATATCAGAAAAATTTATATTCCTCTTTATCTACTCTCCAATGAGGAACTCTGAAGTTCTTAGAGTTCACCAAGCTGCCCATATGAAGTTCATTCAAAGGAGAATATAACGTATTAAGTCTTCATATATTAGTGAGAATAATATTCGCTCAATCGGTGTATGTTCCATGAAGTGAGATGGAATCTGCAGTAACTGTCAAATAATACTCGAGTGAGGTATCTTTAACTTCTCTTAAGGAATTTGGGATAAGACAAGATGAATGATTGAATAGAAATAGCAAAGAATAAAGGAAATGGAACATGTACAGCTACTGAAGAATAATTATCTGAAGCTACATGTAGTGGAAGGGACATCAGGTTCGAGAGTGTTTGATCTGTCATAGCATCATGGAACCTAACATCAGCCAATCTGGCTACATTGCTTTTCCTTGGGGAAAGTGATTGTATAGTCTTGACCTAAGAGATTTCAGATATGAAGAGTTTCCTCTTAAGAAGGATTATGGATAGAATTATAAACCAGGTGATTATGAAAAACTTATGCATCACTTTCAGCAGTCACACGACATAAGAATTTAAAAAGGAGAGATGGTGGTGGTGGTGGTATATGGAAGGTGATCAAAGGCGTATCTGAATGAATACCTAAAGTCAGAAGAATAAATCAAGCAGGAGTTGAACAAATGCCATCATTAAGCAGGAGTTGCAGATAAGAAAAAGTTGTTGAGGAAATATAAGGAAAACGATGAACAGCATGTACATGAGCAGTACAAAGCACAGATAAGTAGTGCAAAGCACAGCTAATTATGAGAAGAAAGCTAGCTGATGAGTCCAAAATAAATCCTAAAGAGTTCTTTTCCTATGTGTCAAGTAAAAGGAGGAATGACTATGGAAGGATAACTTTATGAAGTGCTGATGGTGTGTAGTTAACAGAAAACCAAATAGTTAAATTACTGAGTGAGCATTTTGCAAGAGTATACAATCTAAGTTGTGAAATTGCAATGTCAGATGTGACAATGACTGATGGGAAGTTAACTGCTCTTGAAGTGGAGTTGCTTAAAATATTGCAGTACTTCAATGGTGAACACGACCATGGGATGGTACTGTTAAATTAAACAGCTTTGTCAGCACCTCTGATCAAGTGCTTGATTTAAGCCTCAGTACTAGGAAGGTGTGAATGGAGTGTAAAGACAACAAAATAGTCCCGTTGCATAAAAGACACTCCAACACAGAAGTAGCAAATTATAGGCCTATCAGCTTCTCAGGGGTGGTGGTTAAAGTATTAAAGAAAGAAAATTCGGGACGCCATGATATTGCTGGATGCCATTTGACAGGATTCGACGTATAACTCTGCTGCATGTATTGGAGCAAATGAGGATGGATATGAATCTGGGGATGTGGATTAGAGGGGGCGGTTTATGGAGGACATGAGTCATGGAGAAGACAGGTAACTAGTGATGTACCACAGGGCTAAGTATACTCTGCCTCATTTTGTTTAATTTGGATATCACTGATATAGGATATGAATGGACTGGAGGATTCAGTTGTTTACTGATGATCAAATCTAGGAAGAGCATGAATTTAGGGGGTGGTGGAAAATCCAACTTTCCTGTAGAAAATATTTGACATCTCTATGATCAGCTAACTCACTTTTATTTTCTTAAAAAAAGGCTCTTCGAAAGGACAAAGATCACATCGTCCAACTGACTACGCTAAATTGACGTTCATAGGTTTCGAGGCGGGCCTGGTTGGCCGAGTGGTTAGCGTGTCTGTTCTACAACCAAGAGACTGCGGGTTCGAATCCCCCCGTTGGCATGCATGTTTGTGATTGTCCTACAAACTTTGTGTGGAAAGGAATCTGCGACCCTACCACTTATTCCAGCAGAAGACGTCATTGCAAACACCAGATGAGGTACGGCAATGACCATACGATGTTTACGGACGTCAAATGTGAGAATGTTTTTTTTTTTTTTAGGTTTCGAGGAAGGAAAATTTTTATATCGAATTATAAACCATGATTAAAATGGCATTCGTTATTGGTTTATGTTTATTAAAATATATTAATAGTAAAATGTATGCAGCTTATTGGCAAAATCTGGAGTGATGTCTTTTTACCTACTTTAAGAATCGCATACTCTTTCTACAAACGGACTCGCAAGACATTAGGCTAATAATTTAAATAAAAACTAAGTAAACCTTTTAAAGCTTCCCTCCCTTCTTTTTAAAGAAGAAATAATAACACTGTTTTGATCTCTATGGGGGATCATTCGTACTGTGATATGTTAAAACAATCTTTCTACTAGCAGTGTGCTAACGAGTTTTGGATTGAGTAACGAAATGACTAAAAAAAAAACAGAAATTGAAATTATAATTATTAAAAAAATCATTTAATAGTCTCACCGGCTAAGACTTTACAGTGATTGAATTTTAGTTTTACTGGATCAAACAAATCCAATTATACATACCAGACCGTAGCATTTAATTACATAAAGCTTTTTCGCATAAAACCTAACGTTTGGAATCATCTGAAACACGAAACACAAAGAAATTACATTTGTATGAAACTGTGAATTAGGCTGCCCTTTCCGTACGGTTGTGATTTGCCTTCGACGGTGTTACTGGAGCAAGAAATACCAACAGTTCTATACTCATGGCTGGAAAATGGAACAAACCCAGCATTAAGATATTATCATTTAATGGATGACTAGAATGGCTGTTTATGATCGATATCAAAAAATTGTTTATAGCTGAGAAAGATCATGGAGCAGTAAGCTAAATAAGGTCCCTGTTATTTATTGATTAGTCAAATTCTGTACACAAATCATGTGTACAGAAAAATTTTGAAAGGAGTTTATCAGTTTAATGTAGCTACCCATATATTCTACCTAAACCTAGTACTAATGTACTATAGGCTGATCAACCAACCTCTCGTGTACGGGCTCAACATACCAACAGAAGGAAGAACTTGCAGTTCTGTGAAGGGACAGAATTAAGGGGGGGAAAAGTTAATTGATTTTCTATTTTAATTTATTGTTACTTTTTATAAACAGATGAACGTCGTAGCATTTAGGGAACATTATTGTGAGAATTCCTGTTCGAGAGGTAGATGGTATTGAACAGTATTTTCTCACAAAAATGTTCCCTAAATGCTAAGACTTCGTCTGTTTATAAAAATTAACAAAAAATTAAAATAAATTAAATTAAAATAGAAAATCAATGAACTTTTTTCCCCTTAATTCTGCCCATTCACAGAACTAAAAGTTCTTCCACCTGTTTATTTTATTATTTTCAAGCTGCATTTGGAGTGTAAATACCTATTGAGGAATCTACTGCTGTGTGTATTTAAAGAAAGTGTACAAAATAGAAGATTAGTGTTCACAAATACCAAAAAATAGAAAATTTACTTCCAAGACGTGTAATCATTTCTTATCTCATATTGAAAGTTGTTCTGCTAAAAAGTACATTTTTTAATCATTACTGAAAATAATACATTTTGTTTGCTTTCTAAATGTCTACATCACCTACTCACGTCTTTTATACGTTTTTGCCAATCGCGGAAGACTGGAAAATGCGTAAAATCAACTAAGCCAGTAGAGTTATTATATTTTATTTGTCTACGTCTTTATAACAGAAATCTATACTACACCATGTGAAATTCCAAAGGAATAAAATAATAAATAATTATTCTCATAGTGTGATGTGTCTGTAGTGCATATTCTGGGACAGGTTTGTCTATTCAAATGGGAGAAGGGAAAGAGTTTTCGACGGTAAAATAGTTATCACTTTAATCAGTGACGAGATTTGAACCCTGTGTCTTTTGCTAACCAAAAGCATTTCTAAAAATTCCTGATGCTGTCCAAAAGAGGGCGATTTAGTTGATTGGTAACCTTCTGTAACACTCACTATGGTCATCATCTGCAATTTTTTTCTCAAAAATTACAAGCCAATCTGCCTTATGCTCTCTTTTGTTAAAATATTACAAAAACTTATTTTTTTAGAAAAAAAAACTGAAAGTTATATGAATTTCACGCAGAGATCTTGACTGGTTTGAAAGCTGTTTAACGTTCAGATCACAAACAGTAAAAAAAAAAAAAAAAAAAAGCTTTTTAAACTGAAACATGCATCCTTTAATAAAGCCAATTTCTTCATTTTTATACTTCAACACAACTGGAATTGTAAAATTAACTTCAACTTCCATTGCATAGAAATTGAATACGTGAATACTACAAAAAGTTTCTGTTCTATGTTTAAGCGTAAATCCCCAATCATGCTATGCAGGCTTTCAACACCATATCCGACAGAATAGGGTGGTTAATTATTGGCATAGTGTCCTATGTCTGTATCCCAATCCAAGATAAATGGATGGTTGACGTCAGGAAGGGCATCCGGCCATAAAACTATACTGCCAGCTCTAGCTATGATCAAATGAGTCAAGTTTTCAGAGAGCCTACTTAAGTGGGACAAGCTGCAGAAGAACAAGATGCTGAGTGAATTTGTTATTAACGCAGTGGCGCACCCGGAGGAGGGGGGGGGGGCTAGGGGCCCTGGCACCTCCCAAAGAAAAAGAAAAAAAAACACTAGAAAAATTTCCAAAAATCTTTTCCTAATTAAAATTCTTTTTTATTTATGTTGTGTCGTGTCTTCTATTTCTATACTACTTAGGAATTAGCGATCATTGCAGATGGTCAGTCATAGGCCTTCGCCGTATGCGATGGGTAGTGTGTATTCTCAAATCGTCTACTCTATTCGGCCCCACCAAGATTAAATCCTGAGTGCGCCACTCAGGGTTTAATCACACACTTATAAGTTCTAAAGTGGATTTTACGTCCAATTATGTAATAGCAACACTAACAGTTCGATTTTCAAAGAACTAATACCTGTAATTCGACAACGCTGTCTGCTATCTCCCTTATTATTTATACTAATATTAGAGTTTTCTTTTGAATAGACAAGGATAGCCAAACAAAACTCGAAATAACTCGCACATTTCTCAAAGGAGAGAACATGGGAAGTGGAGAAACAATGGACACATGGCATTCATTGACAGAGGGTGGTAAGATTGAAGACAGCGAAGAGTTGGGGAATAATACAATCGATTTTATCTTGTGTAAATAAATGTTACCGTAACGATTCTTACGGCTCCAAAGATTTTGTAATTAATCATAATAATAATTACTTTCGCAACAGTAACAATACATTTTTTGGTTTGCATACCACACAATAAACTTAGAAAAAACATCGAACTCTAGATAAACTTCAATTTTCTGAACAGGAAATCTTACCCAAGTTCTCTAATTGAAACTCATATCGTTTTCTGAATGAAACAAATATTACAGAGTTTATATTTGTTTTTGGAATGAAAATTTTGAGGAGTATTTTTAAATTCAAAACCAATGCAGACTTGTTAACATCACAAAATGGCTAACAATTTTCTTTGTGATTTGTTTTTAAATAAATATCATAATTCCATAAACTGATCAATGCGTACCGCTTAATCAGTGATAGCCTTGGGCCATCTATCTCTGATTGGTACTAGTGGAGATTGAACTGCCCACTCAGTCTCCAAAAGTTAGATAGGGCTAAATGGCCTCGCCTACTCCCGTATACGGGAATAAAAAGGCGTTAGCTGATTTTTTTTTTAATTCCATAATCTTTACAATACTTGTATAATTTAGAGTTAAAATTGGGCAATCCAAAATCAGATTTCACTCTGAGATCGCAACTACAAGAAACTAAGAATGAATAGTTACAGAAGACACTAATTTACTTTACTAAACTTAATTAGCACAATTCTAAAGAATAATTTACCACTTCAGATTTCTGAACGTTCTTCCTGGTATAATATACAAGAAACGAAGGTCAGTATTTCAGCTGACTGTGCTGTCCGTTATCTGAGACAGAGAGATAAGGAAAGGTCAGCATTAATATTAGTTATATTACTGATCTGTTATCTAGAAGATTCCATTATGTGAAGAGAGAGAACAGTGCTTATTAAATATATATGAGCGTATTATATTTGCCGATTTAGGAGTTATAACAATACTCAAAATGATAATTTATATTAAAAATCCTGCGATTTTTTTCTTTTTCCCCAAAGGGCGTTGGCGACATTTCTAATCAATAACGTTTGCAGATGTTTAATTGCTTCTCGTGGTCCTACATTATCATACATTTCTTATAATAGCAAATAATCGGAAGCCGACACAAACACAAGGCAAATAACTCCGGCGATCTTGTTCCTAATCACTGCATGTTTTATAATGCACCTTTATGTGTTGAGTTGTTAAAACTTCATTAACCTGGTTCGATCAATAGGCTGTGAAAATGTCTAGAAAAATTGGCTCTAGAATGTATGAAAAGCATTGACCCTATTTGTGTTTCTTCTTTCAATCTAGGGTCACGGAAGTTATGTTATGTGAGGTAACATAATAAAATAATAATCACATAAATCAATAATTTTGATGAACAAAAAAGACGAACAGTCAGGTGGTTGAGTTTGTACCCTAACCACTCGGTCAACCAGGCAGGAAATATTTACATTCAGTTGTTTATTATGGGCCTGAAGTCATGAAAATACACTCGGGTCTCTTTTTATGCGTATCTTTTTTATACGGTTTTGAAGTTATGTGATGCATTCATACAAATTCGGGGTTTCCCTGTTGTACATAATGAATAGCGTGTTGCTGCACATTCTGGCTTAACGTGAGTAACGTGTAAGCAGTGAGAGTCCGTGACAGTTTAATTTTGCATGTTTGTAAGTGTTTGTCTTTTGATTATCGTAAGTTTAAATTTTGCTAATTTTTATTTTAAAGATTTAATTTGGCCAAATGGGGAAAAAAATCACCAAAGAAAAACAATTTCTTTGGAAATGAAAATTGCAATTTTAGATCGCTTTGCAAAAGGAGAGGGATCTACAGCGATTGGTAAACATTTTAATTTAGGCGAATCCACTATAAGAGCAATTAAAATGAATGAAGTCGCAATAAGAAAATCTGTCATTTCTGGCGAAAACACTCAATGCCAAACTATCATCGTAATCAAGAGATGCTTTATTAGAAAAAACGAAACGAGCGCTCGTAATTTGGATTGAAGAATTAACTCAAAGGAGAATTCCAGTAACTAGTTATTTAATTAAACAAAAAACTCTTCCGTTTTATGAACAGATGAAACAATTGGAGCCATCTACTTGATTACATTGTCAGAAGAAAAAATCAGCACAGAACGAGGGTGAAGCTAATTCTGTTTGTGAGGAATCGTTGCCTTTACCATACAGATCTCATGCGTTGACTATTTCTTCTTGTGATGAACTTGATTTCGCACCAGTTATCAAACGTTGCAGAATATTTTCTAAGAGCGACGATAATTTTGATGAAAAAATATAAAAAAATTGTTACTTTTCAATAAAATTAAATGAATAAAGCTGTAAAACAATCTTAGGCATTCTTATTTTCCTGAATTTTTATAGACTTTTTTTATGCGATCTTAAGTTTATTTTAATTCGTTGCTTCGGTTTTATGCGGTTTTAGAAAAGTATGGAACGTATCCCTAATATTTCAACGTAGGTTAGGACGTTTTTTTGTGTGCGATTTTTATATGCAGTTTTCTGTGGAACGTATCTACCGCATAAAAAGAGACCCGACTGTACCATGATTAATCTTAGCGCAGGAATCTTGAATTATTTATCTCGTTCATGATAATATTTACAATATGCGAATTCCAACATTTCGTTGGAATGATATAGGAATTAAAAAAAAAAGAATGCAAAAATTAAAATTTTTGATTCGACATTTTCCCCCGATAACTAGGCTGGCCATATTTCCTTCAGACAAAAATGAGACCTTGGGATGGCAAAAACGGGAAAGGGATTTCTCCGTTGACTACATACTCTTCATAACAGAAAATATTCTCTCAACAGGTGTTGTACTTCCCGGAATAAACTCTACAATATTACAAACATCGCGAAAGTCTCGCCGTTTTTCGCTCATTTCTGAAAAAATATCTGTACCCATCTATCAGATACAGGAATGCTTTCTTTATTCCATGTAATCAACTGCCTCAAAATTATAGATTTTATGAGAGTCCACTGATCGAATACACGAGTTTCTTCTATTTCTGTGTGTGTGTGTGATGATGAGTTCCTCGTTCAGGCTGTCCTGTATTTCTTTTCATTTAGATGTCTTACTAAGTAGCACCCACTTGAACTTATTTCCTCAACAAGTGGAAGTTGACATATTCTAAGCTGGTTTCATAGACATTCTCGACTACTTCAAAAAACGTAGCCTCATTAATTTCTTCTGAATCTACAAACATTTTTGTTATTTTTTTGGCATCAGTAGTTACAAACACTTCACTTTTTCTCGACTTTAAATTGTTTACAGGATTTTCAATGTTCATGTTCTGTAGCTGAATTATCTTTTTCAATTAAGCTAATGTATGTTTGGAACGTAGACACTTGATCTCTTGCAATCGACAACCACAATTTCAAACAGGGACTTCAAACAATTTTCGCAACATAACAAGGCATTTTTCTTCAAAGAAAGAAAATAAGAACGTAGCTCAGCAAACATAGTTTTGTCAATTGATGGACCCAAGGACAAAAAGCATGTATTTCCTTGCTCTAACAATTTAGCGTAATTGGTTTCAGCAAAGTCACAAAAGGTTTTCAGTTCTTCAACTCTGACTGTGTGTATATATTGAAGTATTTGAATACTTTCACTGCAAAACATTCAATATTAATTTGTAAACAGTCGACAGCACACTGCAGACAATTGTGTATAATGTATGCCCCATTAGACAAATGTGTGCCCCACAACCCAATACCGATAATCTACCTCTTCAGTTCAAATTCAAGTTTTTGCCACACATTAATTTTGCCAATTTTGTGCGACCACTAAAATTGGTGTTCGTGTTATCTGCACATAAAGCAACAATTTTGTTTTCTAAGGCAAATTTGTCACTTACTCCATTCAACATAGCACACCGTAGGTCGAATGTTTCACGAGGTAAGGAAATAACGTCTATAATTTTGTCTTTAACACCACAATTTGGCAAAACGTACCGCACAACGATTGGAAAAAGCTTGATGTCTTTTTTGTTTGATGCATCTAAACTGACTGTAATGTTGTTTGTTTTATTCAAATCCTCTATTACTGGTATCCATGATATTGATAAACGATTATAGGTAATGAATAGGATTTTATGATTGACCAATATTAAAGTACAGTATATTTATTGTTTTTATTTAAAACTGGACAAAATTGAACGTTTCTATTAAAACGACGGGACAGCCTGTTAATATGAAAAAAAAAACGGTGCTGTCTCGTTCAAAACAGTACGTATGGTCAGCCTACCGATAACTCATGTCTAAGATAAAGGCACAAGAACACTGTTGAGTCTAGTACTTCCATAACACAGGAGTATGTGAAAAAGTTTTAGACCTTTCAGGAGGTAGCGACTCGTATTTTCCTTATGTGATACACATGTAATATGTTTTGCCGAATATTTCTTTGAATCAGGACTGGGCATGGTATTTGCGACATCTACATTAGCCAATTTTATTCCAAATTTTATCGGAGGAACCCAGGATTCCACGGATAAAATTTCGGGCTGCGCAATAAAATTAGTTTTTGATCTCTAATTAAGTTTAAAATATGTATGAATATTTATTTGTATAAAGTTTCAAAAATGTCAATAAAATCCGTTAAATCAAGTGGTGGATGAATGAAATGAATACTTGCATTCGATTCTCCCACCACTGTCATATCCCCTGACGAACTCATTTGTAGTGAGGTAAGGAGCAGCGTATGAGTGGGAGTATCATGGATCGGTGGTGTTTTGCATCGCAATCATTTAGTGAGATCTTATGCACTTTTCGTATAAAAATAAAGTGGACATCGTATAAATTTATAATATTTTAATTTGTGTATATCCCAAATTAAAATATTATGGTTCTTTGGTTGACAGGAGGTTTGTAAAAAAGTGTAGCAAGCGGTTCACGTATCTAGTGACAAGGAAACTGATAAAGCCGATGCTGATGAAAATGCAGATCAAAACACTAGCATTACAGCAGACATCATATTTTTGCACCTTCCACATCATCCTTTTCTTACGAATCTCTTGCTTAATAATAATAAAAATAATAAAAATCAGCTAACACCTTTTATTACTGTATAGGGAGGAGGAGGCAGTTTTAGCTCAAAGTTTTGGAAACTGAGTGGGCATTTCAACCTCCACTGGCAGCCAATCAGGGATAGCTGGCACAAGGCTAGCACTGATTAAGTGGCACGCATTGAACTGCCGCCATCTCGTGGTCCCTGACCGTAAGACAATATTTTTTAATGTCTGAAAACAGTGTTCGACGGTCGATTTTCTTGAGATTACGGAACGAAAAATCCGAGTTTATGGGAGAAAAAAACTCGCTTGCATGTGCCAGAGATCGACAACTCGGGAACTGGTGGAAAAAAAGGCTTACAAAAAGTTCCTCTAGTCGGTGACTAGATATGACCCAAGTCCTCATTCGTGCGATCAAGCCTCGTGGATTGCAAAATCCACTTCCACTGAGCTACACAGGCTCTGCTTAATGATATTATACATCCACTTGACTCCTACTCTATTTCTTCTCCGAACTCTGGGGACACATTCTGATATCGCTTCATTTAAGTCTGGTTTAAATGCTTCTCATGCACTGTCGATATTCTTCCCATCCAGCAACCGATCCCCCTTCCACTGAACTCAATATACTCTTCTGTTGGTTATTATTTCGTGTTTCGTAGTTCAGCATGTAGCCTTTTCTGAATGCAAAGTTCATAAACATAGTCACTTTCATGTGAGTACCACATGATCACTGTTACTAACCAGAGGCAGAATAGTTAGTTCTTTAACTCTAACGCCCATCTTATAACACTATAATCAACTTTAACTCTCTTTGACCTCGAGTTCCTTTTATAACATGCTGCTTGAGGAAGATGTCCCGCAACAGCTCAATAAATGCATTTTCATTTTTCAACCGATCCCATTCCACTGAACTCAATATACTCCTTACTTGGTCATAATTTTCTGCTTTGAAGTTCAGCATATAACCTTTTCTGAATGGAACATTCATAAACTTAGTCACTTCCCAAGTTAGTAACCCATGATCACTGTCACCAACCGGAAGCAGAATAGTTGCATCTTTAACTGAAACGCCCTCTGACACTATAATAAAATCTAACACTCTTTGCGTTCGAGTTACATGCTGCTAGAGGAAGTTGTTCGCAACAGCTCAATACATTCATTTTCATTCTTCTCATGAGATTCTTCTGCTACCCAATCAATATTTGGATAACTAAAGTCTCTCATTATAATTACTCTTTGAGCGCTCATCTTTTCTATTTGGTGATACATTTTTTCATCACTAGCAACCGAACCACCAGGTCTGTAACAACATCCCACTATGTAATTGATCTTGTCAGATTCCACCACATACCAGATGGCTTCAACCTCACTGCCACATGAAATATTGTTAGTAGTATTACTACATTCATAGATCTCAACTAACTGGATTCAAATCATCCGATACCATTAGCAGCACCCTTCCTCTCCTATCCTTCCTAAAAATACTGTACCGTTGACACTCGTTACCACTTAATAGGTCTGATTTTGATAGCCAGGTCTCACTAATACCTACAATCTGAGGTCGCAACATATTGACTAAGGTAATAAACTCTATCCCTTTGTTACCTTAGTCAATAAAGGGATAGAGTTTATTACCTTAGTAAATATGATAAGGTAATAAGGTAATAAACTCTATCCCTTTGTTTCTGATACCCCTAGCATTCGTGTATAGGCATAATAATCTACCAGTTTGTTCTTTTGTATCGTCTTGTCCGCAGTCTGCCAGACACAGTTGGGCAACTTGCAGATTTCTATTCTTCTCTAATGCCTTACAAATGTAGACATCTTTGCACACATTTGATGGGACCGAACCAGAAGAACACAAGCCAGAAATCGGTCTCTCCTCGTTAACATTTCCATGACAAAGCCCATTCTGTCATTAACCCAGTTACATAACATTGTCGCTCTTATATGCATATTCACACCAATCCTCTCTTTATAATTTAGTTTCTCTGACTCTCTGCGTTAGGTCTCATATCAGTTATTAGTTTCTCTAGACTCCTGATACCAAACGCATTCAGGTGTAGGCCATCCCTCTTATACAAATCCAATCTTCCCTCAAACTCACTGCACACATCCAAAAACCCATTCCTTCTACATAGCCTACGCATCGAATCGTTTGCCATCATAGCCCTTCTTAATTCATTATCATAGCGAGGTAAAATATTAACGATTTTCACTTTCTCGCTCTTCACTCTTGCCTCTTCCAACAATCCTTTTATGTCCTCTCTCATAGTGAACTTATAGCCAGTTAAATCGTTAGTAGTTACTACAACTACGATTTCGTTTACTTTTCTTTTTGAATTATTGTGTTCTATTTTTAATTTTCGCTTCAGGAAAACTCGATGTTATAACTCGCTCATCTACAGCATGTTTTATTATAGAGTCACCATACCAAAGAACTTCTTTCTTTTTACTAACGTCAGTTACCTGATTTCCGTTATTTGATGACTTACCTGTTTCTGTGCTTTGTTTCTTATTTTCCTGTTTATTTTTCTTCTTGTTTTCCTCTGTTCATTTAAACGCCTCTCGCCTTTTTGCAATTCCAGCGTCGTCTCTCTGATTATCTGCTTCAACGTTAATAAACGTTTAATAAAGTCATTTTCTTCATCCATATACTTCGACACAACTGGAGTTGTAAAATTAACTTAAACTTCCATTGCATTGGATTGAGAATGAATACGTGAATACTACAAAAATTTCTGTTCTATGTTTAAGTGTAAACCCCCAACCACACCATGCAGACTTTCGACACCATATCCGACAGAATAGGCTAGTTAATCATTCGGGTAGTGTCCCAAGTCTGTATACTGCTGTATTCTTCTAACCGGATACCTGTTTTTCGTGAATAGCGTTGAAAAAAAATTTCGGCGTGTGTATATTTAATTTTGCTTTTATTAATGTTTGTTTGTCGCTAATTATTATTATTATGTGGATTTAACGTCAAACTATGCACTAACAGTTCGATTTTCGAAGAACTAATACTGTATCTGTAATTCGATAAGGATGTCGCCTGTCTTCCTTATTATTTAGAGTAAATTTTAGACTAATTTTAGGTCTTTCTTTTGAATAGAGAAGGATGACATAGGAATATGGTGGAAGCTAAATAAAAATCAAAATAACGAATGCATTTCTCAAAGGGTAGAACATGATGAAGTGGAGAAACAATGCGTACATAGAATTCATTGATATAGAGAGTGGTAAGTTTGAAGACAGCGAAGGAGTTGGTGGAATAATGCAATAGGTTTTGTCTTGTATAAATCAAAGTTCCCGCAATGATTCTCCCGAAAATAATTAATAATAATAATTACTTTCGCAACATTAACAATACTTTTTGATTTGTGTACCACACAATGAACTTAGAGAAAACATCGAACTGTAGGTAAACTTCAATTTTCTGAATAGGAAATCTTAACCAAGTTCTCTAATTTAAACTCATATCATTTTCTGAATGAAACACATATTATAAAGTTTATACTAATTTTTGGCAGGTATTGAGGAGTATTTTTAAATTCAAAAGTAATGCGCATTTAGTAATATCATAAAATGGCGTTAACAATATTGTGATAATGCAATGGACAGACCTAATGCACATGGAACATATCCTTAGTTGCCTTTATACTATTGAACCAAATTCAGCCTTTTAAGAATATGGCAGATGCACACATGCCTACCGTGGAAACATTTCAAAAAACATTTTACAAGGCGACTAATCTCATTTCTAGTAAGAATATTACTCAAAACAGCTAGATGATAATGCAATAATATTTCTACCATCTTGACTGAATTGGATGATGGAAATAAGCACAGAAAAGATGACCCTACTTTCCACCATTGGTAGTTGTGGAGTTAGAGTAAAAAAAAAAAATAATAAAATGAGGATAATCACGTGTTTTTTTTATTACAACATACCCACTTTTCAGGATCATCTTTTTTTTTTTTTATCTCTCCTTGACCAATAATCCACACAATGCATTGCAACAACTGGCGATGCACTATTAATAAAAAATAAAAATAAAAAAGAGTAAAATGTTAATAACTCACATGCAATAAACAAGCAATCAGAACTTTAATACTGGAATTACTTCTTTCGTTATATCACCATTACTTTATCACCAATGCCAGCATTACTTGATGTCCAAAGCGTTTCGAAAACAATTATAGCCTATCCTTTGATATTTAGTCCAAAATTCAATGATGTCACAGACAAGTTATCTGGTGTGTCTACAATAAATCCACAACTGCCATCTGAAATTTGTTTGCGGAGAAGAGGACTGAAGCGGTCTGAATATCTGTTAAAGAATTCGTTAAAAATTGCAGTCATCTGGAATTTCTGTCCTTTCTTGGCGTGTATCAACATTGGTTCAGCCAAATCAAGCCATTTATTAGCACACTTTACTTCCTTAATCTCAGATGTGGAAATTTGTTTAATAATAACTTCCGTATTCTTCTTTTCTCCATTTATTTTAGCAAACAAGAAAGGCTCGACAAGAATCATTGGCCCTTTCATTATTTCTACATTGAAAGAAATCTTGTTATCAGAGGAAGTGTTCACCATGCTTACTACATTCCCTGTTGCTGTATTTTTTTTATCCAGAAGAGTTACCCAACAGGTGGTGCAGCCTGCAATATTCCTTTGTGCCATGATACTGGAACCTATGGACGGTACAGAAGTGAAAGCTACTTCTGGTTTTAAGCTTCTCCAAAACAGGGAGGTAATTTCTTCCGTTGTGAAGAGCTTTGTATCCACGACAAGAGCAAGTGCTTTTGGTGACATTAAAGCGAATCGGATATTTTGAAAAATAGGCCACAACAGAGTTCTTAAATTGTTTACAGTGTGTTCCATTTTCTTTACTGTGAGTTGGTTCAATCCCCATTTATAAACAGCTACGAACAGGGAATATTCGGAATTCATGGTGAGTTTATCTCTGGCTGCGATCATCATTAAGGTATCCTCATGACAATTTAAAAAATCAGATGTCTGCAGAAAGACTTCTGTACGTCTATCAATGATATCTAGACATGTAAGCATCACGTGATACAGATCCATACGCTTGGAGAATTCATAAACTTTGCATACACATCCGGTTCCCAAAGTTGTGTGTTCCAGCAAATATTCTTCGCTCTTTTCTTTCAGATACGATATTTGATATTTGTCAGCAACGTAGAGCACATCCATAGCTACATCCACTGAGCTAAGTGAAATGTCATCTATATACAGGTATCTGCAAGATAAAAATAATGATTTATATATACATAGCTCAAGAAAATTAATAGAACAAAATATTTTAATGAATATTTTATTTTTAGCAGTATCTCTAAAAAAAAATATTTCACGTAATAGGTATTCGGGCATCTAAATTCCGAGTATCCAATAGAAATTTATCTACCACTCAACAAACGCACGCATAATATAGATTACATATGTCGATGAAAACGCAGTTCACGAACACATCACTTCACTCCCGTTCTTTGGCCTGCTCTTTTCGGTTATCTCCAGATATTCGGGATTGCAAGTCATCTTGCATATGATGCTTTAAGATGCCGATCAGTTGGACAACTGTTTGACAATCGCAAACGAGGTGGCACGTTAGATTAATGTGTCACGAATTGTCGCAGGACGCAGTTTCAGGAGATTGTAATCATTACAAAGGTTGGACAAGTTCGACATCAACCAGAATACACAATGCTAACTTCTAACAATAAGAGGAATCCCGATGTCTTGTCACCAACTGTTTATTGAGTTTGCTGCTGTAACAGGTGAAAGCATTTTCAACCGAACTGTGTTAAGAAATTGGACGCATTTCTACTTTCTGTTACTTCCGTTTTAGTCTTCAATACAGAATTTAAATTTGTTCAGGAGAGAACATGGAATACAGCACCATTCACCAGAGAAAGGAACACTTATGGTGGAGGCAATGTTTGCCCTATAGTTCGGAATAATGATCAACAACCACACCACCTTCATATCTTTTTTTTAAAGAATACTTGCATTATTCTTTTTAAGAATAACTGCGCAGCGCTGCCAAAAACAGTTCTTCGATCCCCTATGTTCGATTTTGTATGGATGCCGTTAGCCCAGATTTTCTTTATATGCATGACAATGCTGCTGCTCATAGAGTCCTAGATGTGGAGAAATAACTTGAAACTGAAGATATCCATTGACTGTCATGGCCAGCACGATCATTAGACTTAATATCAAATCGAACAATGTGTGGACGTCTTTGAAATTCGTTGCACACCGACAGCCCCACCTGGGTCGCTTGGTGAGCATAAGTCTGCTCTAGTAGAAAAAAAAATGGATTTGTTGCCATTGGACCTTATAGACATTTATATCCGGGATGGTCAACTACAGTCAGGTCTGTTTAAACATTAGAGGACCGCACTCCGTACTGCTATTCTGTGACCATATTTTCAAGCCTATGTACTGTCTGATATATTTGTCCGACATTTCTTGTGGTCTCCTTGTGTTATGCTACTGTACACCACCAATATCAAGCAGCATCTTACTTCGTTGTAAACGGCACTACATTTTCTAAGTGTTTTGATTAATTTTGTTGATCAGCATGTTGCTTGTTGCTGTGATCTATTCCAACAAGTTCTTGTTTTCCGTGATTTTGATACTAGTCTTTCAAGGCGGCTTGGTATTTTTCGACCTTTCAATATATATTTCATCCATTTCATTTTTCTTAATTGTTTTGATATCTATTTTAGTGTCGACTGTATTCGCATGCATGTTGACCTTCAGAACGTAATCCAACTTACGGTATAATACACGGGTCTCATAGCCTTATGTATTCCAGCCTTAATACCAAAACAACTAATCAATAATATAAAAATAATTTAGAAGTTCGTCTTTTTTAAAATATCAGTAAAATAGTTAGAGACAAAAAGAAGTACATTTTCTATTGTTTGAGATCGACAGGGCTGTTCCAAGTAAGAAAAAACACTGTCAATATCTTCTTTTGAATGCCTTTATATTATCAAAAGATTTTTATTATTATTATTATTTTGCAAGTTTCACTTAAATGTTCTCCATACATTAAAGAACTACGTGTTGTCTTCATCGAATATCTGATCAGAATTTATTATGAATTTCATTGAATATTCTGTTATTTACTATTCCTGCTAAAACATTTGTAAATGTTCTGGACTTTTATATACAGGGTATCCCAAAATTCACGCAAGAAGTAATTTTGATAGAAAACACAGGTTTTTAATTAAAAATTGTAATTTCTTATTGATTCATAGAGTATAGGGTTATGCATGGAATAGTATATCGGGTAAATGGCCTCCACGGCTTTGCTGGCACATACGCACTCTTTTGTCGAAATTTTCCATGACCATTTTGCATAAATGTGGCTGAATTTCGTTGATACAGCGCTCAATTTACCCCTTCAAGGCGTGGGTGGTCGTGGGCTTGTTGGCATAAACCTTAGACTTCAAAAAACCCCAAAGAAAAAAGTCCAACGGCGTTAATTGATCTGGGCGGCCAATTCTGATCACCAAAACGGGAAATTACACGACCAGGAAATGACTCATGCAGTAATTGAATTGTTTCTCGGGCTGTATGGCATGTGTCACCGTCTTGTTGAAACCACATGTCGTCTACATCCATATCTTGCAATTTAGGCACAAAAAACTGGATTATCATTTCGCGATAGCGAGCACCATTAATTGTTATTGCTTTACCAGTCGCATATTCGAAGAAGAATGGACCGATGATGCCTCCAGCCCAAAATCCGCACCAAACAGTGACACGTTGGTGTCATGCATGATGGCTTCGTTAATGAACAATTTTGTTGATTAACGAAGCCATCAAGATGAAAATGAGCCTCATCGCTGAAGATGATTTTGTTCGAAAAATAAGCATCCACTTGTTGTTGTTCCATAATCCATTCAACGAACTCTCTTCGCTGTGTGTGTGGTCAGTAGGCTTTAGTTCTTGAGTCAATTGAACTTTGTAAGCATAAAGATGTAAATCTTTCGTGAGAATACGCTGTAGAGAGCTTCTCGAAATGCCCAATTCAAGACCACGGTGCCGAATTGATGTTCCTGGACTCTCAGCAACACTCTCACGAACTGCTTCGAGGTTTTCTGTTGAACGACTTGTTGAAGGACGGCCAGAGTGTATAAGATCACTAATTGATACAGTTTCCTTGAATTTTTTAATTAATCTTTTCACAGTTGATGGAGTTAAATCACTATTCCGACGATATTTTGTACGAAAATTGCGAACTGTAGCTGCCAAACCTTCATTATTTTTAAAATATTGCTCAACAATGAAAATGCGTTGTTCTTTCGTGTAGCTCTCCATTTTTAATAACCCTGAACTGTCAGCTGTCACTTTGTCTTTTTTTTTTCTCGTTGGCAACACTTTACGCACAAATGGCGCTAAATTTAAATCTTGCGTGAATTTTGGGACACCCTTTAGTTAGTTGCTGGTATTCTGAATAATGATCAACGACCACACCCTTAATATCAAATTTGAAAAGATGAAAAAAGAATTTGGGTGAATTCGTCATTTATGGCTATCAGAGAGTTACATAAGTTAGTGACTTATATAAACTTCTCTGTCTATTTATTGCGTGATTTCTAAGACTGTTTGTGAAATAAAAGTTGCTCAAAGCACATTTCCCACCTGCAAACGAGAAGTCCAAGAAGTCTGAAACATTATAGTTTATATATTTAATTAGCTATTAAAGAGATTAAGAAGAGATCAGAATACAGAACTGCGAAAAACATAACGACTTACGTGAGCATAATCTGGAATGCTTCTGGTGTGACATCAGCAATCAATATTTCTTTCTGTTCCTGTAAAAGGCCATAAAACATGGCTTCAAACACTGGACTTGCCATGGCAAGTACGAGCTTGTGGGCTTTTACTGTAGTCTTGTTTTCCCCTTCTCCAAATACGAAGGTCACGTCAGAAAGCTGTGAGTTTTTCAAAATGAACTGAAGTCTTCCTTTGACTGTTTCCATGATGAGCTGTGGGAGAGAAAAAAAGTCAAAATAACATCAGCAAATATATCGGTGTACAGCAATCTTCTCAGCTTTTAAATTAATTAATTTATTTAAATATATAAATTAAAATTTTAAAATTGGTATCCAAAATAAACAATGTTTTAAAACTGAAGATATTCGAGTTGCTTAAGAGGTCAAAGATAGATAACTAGGAGAAGACTTCCACGTAGCCTGTTAAGGAATGCAGAGAATCGACGAGGCCTTCTTAACTAATTGCCAACCCTCATCCTCTTATGGCGCATTCGGTTAGCAGATATCTACTTGGATTTTTAAGGAACCAGTATAGATTATAAAAATTTGGAATTTAGCAGTCCAAAATATATCCTTTATTGGAATAAACAATTCTAAAAAAAATGAAAAATAGCTAGAAGTGAACTCAATTATTAGACAACCCACACCGGTTCTTCTACCGCAGAAAAACATTTACAAACATCTACAGTGCAGTGAGATTCGAAATATAGCCTCCAGGTTACAAAGGGAAGACCATATTAATTCACTCATACAGATCACCTGTTTGCCCACTAAAACTTTTTCAGTAAATCAGATGTTTCACTAATTATATTCCCAATTTTAAAATGAAACCTGGCAGTAAAACAAAGAAAAACAACTCGAACAATAATAATAAAAAAGAAACGATATATGACAAAGAACATGACATTTAGTGCTGTTGTTGAGAATTGGCAAACAGTTTAGAAAGTATTACCACTATATTATAAACACGTTGTTTATAATATAGTGGTAATTTTCTCATTGTTGTTTTTTATTTAAGAATAAATAAAAAACAACAATAAGAAAAAATTGCAAGCAGAAATCCTATGTATAATATCACCTAGCACCTTTTATTTTTTTTTTCAAATTTGATTTTGTATTTTTATTTTTATTTTTTCGATATAAATGGATAGACTAAAAGTTATAGCAGTATTTGTTAAATCCAGTTTAATTAAAATTGTTCGCTAAATTACATGAGTCGACAACACTTACATCTTAGACAAACTTACTAATTATTTTTCGAAAGTTGAAACATGAAAAAGTGTAGGTATTTTTGTTTTACGTGAAAGGCATTGGTTGCATAATATTGATTTCGTATAGTCGAAATCTGCATTACTTCCAGCTCGTAGATCTCAGCGTTCTTCTCCCCCCACCCTCCCATTATCTTTGCGATTTGTTTTTAAATATCATAATTCCATAATCTAATACAACATTTGTATAATTTAGAGTTAAAAATGTACAATCCAAACTCCGATTTCATTTTGAGATCGCATCTACAAGAAACTAAGAATGAATAGCTACAGCAGACACTAATTTACTTTACTAAACTTAATTAGCACAATTCTAAACAACAACTTACCACTTCAGATTTCTAAACGTCTGGTATGGTATACAAGAAACAAAAGACACTTTTCAACTGACTGTACTGCCCATTATCTGAGAGAGAGAGAGATAAGGAAGGGTCAACATATTTGTTATATTACTGATTAGTTATCTAGAAGATTCCATTATGTGAAGAGAGTGAATATCACTTACTATGAGCGTATTATGTATCCATAAACGGCACTAATGTAGTATAGGTTGATCAACCAGCCTCTCGTGTATGGGCACAACATAAAAAAAAAATAAATAAATCATATTTGCCGATTTAGCAGTTATGGCAATACTCGAAATTATAATTTATAAATAAAAACCCTGTGATGTCTTTTCTTTCTCCCAAATAATGTTGGCGATATTTTTAACCAATAATGTTTGCAAATGTTTAATTTCTTGTCGTGGTCCTGAATATTTACATTTCTTATAAGCGTAAATATTCGGAACACAACACAAACACAAGGCAAATAACTCTGGCAATCTTGTTCCTAATGACTGCATGTTTTATGATGCAATTTTATGTGTTAAGGTGGTAAAACGTCATTAACCTGCATCGATCAACACAGGTATTAAGCTGTGAAAATGTCCAGAAAAATTCTCTAGAATCTATGAAAAGCACTGAAGTTATGTTACCACCAGGCTACGTAGCCTCGTTCAAAGTAATAATGACATAAATCAATATTTTTGATGAACAAAAAAGACCAACAAGCAGGTGGTTGGAGAGTTTTTATCCTAACCACTCGGTCAACCAGGCTGGAAATATTTACATTCAGTTTTTATTGTGAGCCTCAGTCATCAAGTACCATGATTGGTCTTTGAGCAGGCATCTTGATATAATGACACATCTATTAACACTTGTTGTGTTAATAGATGTTAGCTTTATATGTCTGTAATTTGTGGTGGTGACTGCTGTGAATGCTGTTGAAAAACAAAACTGTGAATGCTGTTGAAATGCTTCTTCCCTTCTTTTGTTTTTAAAACAGAATCTATTGTTTTATTTTTTTATTGGATCTTCGTTATTGGATTTTTAGTTGAAATTCGGGCATGTTTGCCACACACGAGAGTGCCCTGTCCCCTCTCCATTGCTTGACTTTGCTTCAGAGAGGTTCTCGTAGAGTATGTGTCAGCATGGATTATTCACTAGTT
Organism: Typopeltis vanoorti; assembly: GCF_054136105.1. NCBI lineage: Eukaryota > Metazoa > Arthropoda > Arachnida > Uropygi > Thelyphonidae > Typopeltis > Typopeltis vanoorti. The sequence continues at coordinate 146,472,982 of NC_143554.1, forward strand.
GCTCCAAAGGGCTCTTGGTACAACACTCTATGCTCTCTTGGGTGTGACCTTCAGAACTACTTTATTCCTGAATCCTCAGAATAGAGGAGGATCACTACAGTGTGCGTGTGTATATATGGCATATCTTCAGGCTATCGACCAAGTAACATATCAGAGAAATGTTATTATAACATATCAGCAAACGAAGCAATTATACTACTGAAATAAAATGTTTGGCCAGGCAATCCAAATAGTGGTGAAATTGGACACGTTACTATTTGAGATTTTCCGAAAAATGAATGCAAATTACGTTGCTCAGAAACCAGTAATGAGAACACATCCGTGTGACAGGTAAATAAAATAAAATACTTCGTTCAACAAATTAATTTTCATTTAATGTTCTCATTTTAGAACTTTCAAGGCGACTTCATAACTAGCTTTCCTCTTTCTTTTCTTGTCTAATCTGATGACAAATTACACGAATCAGTTACACACAGTCATAGATATAATCATGTATTTATTGATTATAATGAATTAAAGATTCCAAAATGGTTCAGAAAGTTAATCATGCTTAAAAGATATATTTTGATTAGTATCGGGAGCCAAATAAGATTTTATATTTTAGTTATTATTTCGATAATATCCAGATGTACATACATCTACTTTTTCTATTATAAAAAGTATCGAATTCGTAGCCTCCTCAGCATCCAGAAACACCTAGTGTTCACTTTTAGTTATCGCTACAGCTGCTAACCCTTTCTTAATCTCATATCCACCCAAGTTTAGTATTTTTCACATTTAGAAGGTTGCATCGAAAATCCTAGTAAACCTATTGACGCTGGTCAGAACAGAGATCCGAATAAGAGATAAGCTCTCTCTCTATTTCCCCTTTGGTCTATATTTGTTCACCTCTTTTGTAGACAATATCTTTCCATTTTTCTCTGTATTCCTGGATCTTTTCGTTTATGTTGTAAATTCCTTACTCTCTTCTAATGTCTTCATTTCTATATGGTCTAATTTTATACATCCTTTAATTGTTCTTAAAAATCTCATTTTGCTGCTTGTATTTTAGATCGTTCTTATTAACATTCCATATTTCTGAACCATATAATACAATGGAAGTGGCCATTGCTTTGTAAAAGGTTTCTCTTCTTGTTTCTTTCAGTGTCCTTTTAATAGTTCAACAGATTTTCTGAATTTTCTTTACTTAAATATAAAGAGCTAATAAGCTTCAGAGTTGCCCGGCATTGTACTACGTACTAGGGTCACTTGCATTAGCTCACGCTAGTGTTCGCCGATACTTTATAGTTTACTATATTCGGCATGAAACTCTCCGATTCCAATTTTTGAGTTTCTTATTCGGTTTTGAAACAATGTGGATTTTATACCCCCTTAATTTAAAAAAAAATGAATTTTCTTTATTATTTTTATCTCTTTGTCCTTTAGATATATTATTATGCAACCTAACTAAATAAAATGTCGCCTATTATTTTATTTTCTATAACTATTTTTGATCTAACATGATCTCGACCTTTTAATGTAGCAACTTTTGTTTTCTTTTGTGAAATTTTTAAATTCTTTGGTTGTCTTATTTTGTTTAATTCAGAAACTGATTTTTGAAGGTCATCTTCACTGTCTTGCAATATAATCTGATCATCAGCATACAACAATATAATGCTGTATGCTGATGATCAGCATAATGATTATATTGATGACAGTTCTTCTAGTTAATTGGATACCTTGGATAATAATAATGAATTCTTTATTATTAATAGCAATTCATTGTTTATTAGTCACCTCTGACTAATAAATAAACAATGAATCTTTCTAAATTCATGGAAGTTTATAATATTTTATTTTTTGATTGCTAAAATATTTACACCTACAATAAACATCTTGAGTGACATTGCAACTTATAATTTTACAGAATTCAGCACTAAGTGCTGCATTTTCTACATTGGATTTCAATTAAAATTTTTAATAATACTTTTTTGCCTCTATATTATGTATGTACAATACATGTTCTTCGAATATTATCAATAAAGATTATACAGAATTTTTGAATATAGAATATACAGAATAATAATAATAATTTTTAATAGTAATAGTAATTTATTGATTGTTAAAATATTTACATATACAATAGACATCTTGAGTGACATTGCAACTTATAATTTTACAGAATTCAGCTTTAAGTCTTTTTTTTTTTCTACATTGATTTCAACTAAAATTTTTAATAGTATTTTTTGCCTCTATATTATGTATTTAACACATGTACTTCTAAAGTTAACAATGAAGATTATTCAGAATTTTTTGTATAATTTTTTTTTGTTTATATCATTTTTTAATTATAAGAATAATTTATTACATTATTTCTTCATGTTACATGAGAGTATTATATTAATGATATTGTCACATAATAATCAGTATCTTCTTTATTGTTGTATACTTTACTGTTTTATTACATAATCTGCTTCTTTGGTTACGTGTGGTTGAGTGAAGCGAGTTAATCCTACCTACATCGCAGCTTGGGTTAGCTATTGGAAAGAGAGTGGGATATAGGCTTCACAATTTATGTTGTTGCTACTGTTTATGTATGGCAGTTTCTCAAAGTGTGGTATTCGAAAGGTCGTTAGGTGGTAATTTTGGGCTATGCATAATTAAAGGCGTCATTATATTTTTCAACATACAGTGCAATTAAAGACAACCAGGATAAAACGGCAATAACTAATGAATCGTATCCCCTCTCCAACAGAAACAGCTGTATAGACCAAGCAAACCATATGTTGCCAGTAGAACATATGGTTTTGCTTGACACCCCCCCCGTAGTTAACGTGTTAAAACTAAGAAATATATAGTGAATGTGTTTCAGATATTATGGAATTCGGTTGAAGGGAATTAGCATTTCAACTCAACTGTTGAGCTAATTTGTCTTTGGTTCGCGCGATCTTTTGTTAATACCGTACCAATCATATGCAGTTCTTCACTGCTCTATTTATCTCAAGTCTTGTAAATTACTGGTAATTTTTGCTTGAAATAATTGGAAAGAAGATGACGCTATTTGGGTAGATGACTTTGACGATGAACACAAAGAAACTGTTCACGATGCCAAAAGTAGTGATAGCGAGTAGGAGCAAGCTTCTTGGTAAGTCGCACAATTTTCAGTTTTTTTCTGAAAACTTTAGTTTCCGAAAATTCCTGCACATATCTCGCAACACGATTTTTTAGCTTTAATTTTGGGAAAAAAGTTAGAGTTATATTCGAGTAAATACAGTATTTTTTTTTAGCTTTCAAATTCTTACGTATGGATCATTGGTTAAAGATTGGATTTATAAAACCCCCAAAAGAGAGCAATATAGCAAATACAAGTAGCTGTAAGCAACAAGAAAACGTTGATATTGCATCTGGATCAAATTAAATTGATAAGGGTGTGTCGTCTGACATCTCTAGAGAACTAAAATTTAAAAATAAATCATATTTTTTGTTTACATGATGATATAAATTCAAATAAAATAGATATTTAATTTTAATAAATATTTTAAATTAATTTATTAATTTTAATTATTTAATTTTTAATTAATTAATTAATTAGGGGTACTTGGTAATAATGAAAATTTAAGAAGGGGTACGCGGATATCTGAAGTTTGAGAAACACTGATGTATGGGATGTTGGCATTGGATGCTGGTGATTTGTGACGTGTATATTAGTGTTAATGGTTTCTTAACTTTGTTGGATACATTTTCCAGAGTTCGATTTTTAATTTCTGTAGTTATCTATGTGTTTTAAATTTCTTGGTAGGTTGTTGAGTTGCGTGGGTATCTGATGTGATCTCACAAAAGAACCGTATGAATTGTTGAAGGGTGTAGGAATGTAGAGAGTTGTTGTGGGTCGTGTTATACGATGTGTCTCTGTTGTTTCGATTGGTGAGGTTGAAGTAATTCCTTGTTAATGTCGTGTAGTGTTTCAGGTTTTTAATGCTCAGAATTCTGTGTATCGCCATGTGCTTGTCGGATATTGGTTGTTGCGTGTAAGGTGTCCAGATTACTGTTGACACGATTTTCCTCTGTAATGTTTCTAATTTTGTTAGGTGGTTGTTTGATGTGTTTGCATAGACTGTTAATTTGTATCTGAGTAGGGATTCGCAGATGCCGTGATATAGGAGTTTATGTTGGATGGAATAATGTCTTTAACTTGGAAGAGTTTTGCTGCGATGATCCGGAGTTTGGTGTGTAGGTATTCTATATGTTTTGCCCATTTAAGGTGGCAATCTACGTAAAGACCAAGGTATTTTGCATGTGTTACAGGTTTGATTTCGGAACATTGGCAGGTATTTTTGTTGTTAATGCCGCGGTATGTGTGACAGCGTATGGATAGTGATGCAGGGCGTATGATTCTTGGGTTGTGTATTATCAACATCTGTGTTTTGCTGCCGTTGATTAGAATTGCGTTTTGGTATAAGTATGTTGTGATTTCATTTTTGGTCTTGTTATGCTTTGCAGGGAGCCGTGTTGATGTCTGTGTGGATTGCTGGTAGTGCAGTGTCATCTACGTATTGAAATATTTGATTTCTTATGGATATGTTAATAATAATAATTATAAAATTATTATTATAACAGAAAATGAGGATAATGCAATGAGAAAGTTGAGACTGTAGAACATCTAATCAGTGCCTGCAGCAAAATAGCTCAAACTGATTATAAATGCCGACATGATCAAGTGGCCAAAATAATTCATTGGCACGTAAGTAAAAAATATGGCTTTCCTACATCTGATATCTGGTGGCAGCATAAAATAGAGACAGTAATGGAAAACGAAACAGAAAAAATTCTCTGGGACTTCAGAATACATACTGATCGCATTTGGAACACAACTGACTTGATATCACAATCACTGGACATCGACAGGTTTGGATTATGATATCGCAGTACCCAGTGATAACAGCATTAACAACAAAGACCTGGGGTAAAAAATGACTAATAAATACTAGTCAATCTGGCAATTGAAGTTGGTCGGCTGTGGCTTCAACACACCAAAGTCATTCCAACAGTTATCGGTGCACTTGTTGCAATTTCAAAAAAATATGGTGTGCTGCTGACTGTTTTGGGTTGGTTTTGTGTTGAGTAGTGAAATGTTGTTTATAAAGTGTTGGTTGAAGGATTCTGTTAGGTGTTGTGGTTCTGTGTCTTAACCAAAATTGCTGGCGATGAAGTCTTCCAAGAACGTTCTACTTTTCTTGTTAAGCAATTGGTTGAATGTCGACCATGTTTGTTTCATGCTGCCAATGGCCGCAGAAAATTTCTATAGGTAGTAATTTTTTTGGCGGCGAGTATTTTGACTGTTTTATGAAGAGTATTTTAAAGTTCTTATAACGATAGTGTAGAAGAGGTACTAGGAACAGTTCGCTAGGAAGTACTGGTGACATAAAATACAAACTGACGGAAGTAATAGAAATAACACGAAACTAAGAAAGAAAGTAAACATCCTAAAATTACGCATAGAACATTATCTGTAGAGGGAATCCCAATTCATGTGACAGTAGCAGATATTACTTCATTTATTCAGCACCAGTCAACACACCTCTAAGCAGCAAAAATCTCAGAGATCATATTCTTATTGCATGGAAAAAACTTAAACTAACAACAGCCATGCTTATACACCAACTGCCATCGCCAATCTAGGGAAGAGATATTACCAAGTTATACAGGCAGGCGGGTTGGATCGGAAGCGGAGGCAATTACATACACTCGACTCCGATCCTCTTTTCGCATATCTGAGTCTTTAGTTCTCATAAACTCGTAGTTTATTTCTATTTTCGTCTTTCTGGCTTGAAATTCTCTTACATTTTACATTATTATTACGTAACACCTTCAAGGAGTCTGAACTCATCGAGGGGAGGACACCTACTCTACAACTCACTGCCTCCACCAAGTACAGCGAACCGTCACTACCATCATAACCTACACAAACGCCATCTACTGTCCCAACCAACAGTAGCATTTTTGTGCGTATGTTCTCAAGGCAAATTCTTCTGTATGCGGGATGAAAAACCGAGCCTCAGTAGCTCACTCGGTATAAACGAAGCCCTTTGGTCGGAAATACCTGGATTCGATTCCCGTCAGTGATGTGAGGAACCTTTATCTGGTCTCTTTCGAAGACTTAGTTGGTCTCATATGGAGGTAGGGATTTTTTTCCCCCAGAAAATCGAGTTTTTCGTCCCACAGAACTGGCAAACCGGCCCGTTCTGGGGGAAGCATAGGGTTAACCACCGTATCCTCGCGTTATGGTTGAGAAGCTTCCGGGAGAAACAACACTGAGTAACTCACCTTCAATTAAAGAGAGGAGAAAAGAAAAGAAAAAAAAAAACATATAAAGATCTTATTCTCACAGAAATTTCTATAAACGATACAGAGTCACATGCATGCAATATTAACAATTTTCAATGCCACACCTTGTGTAGAAAACATAGAACGGGAGGGGCATTATGGCCTTCGTTAAGGAACGTAAGAGTTATTCGAAATTCCATCCAACTTTCAATACGCGGAAACATTACTATTAGAAGTCAGTGCTAACAAAAAAGCAAAATACAAATACATTATTAACGCAAAACCTTCGAATACAAACTCGCAAAATTTCCTCCGTGAACTACCGGGATAAACGGAATCACCATTCACACAGCAGACTGCATTATTGCAATAGATGTCAACATCAATACTCTACTGCAGTGTTTCTCAAAGTGTGGTACGCGTACCCCCGGGGGTACGCGAAAGGTCGTTAGGGGGTACGTGGTAATTTTCGGCTATGCACAATTAAAGGAGTCATATTTTTCAACAAAAAGTGCAATTAGAGACAACCGAGATAAAACGGCACTAACTAATGAATCACATCCCCTCTCCAACAGAAACAGCTGTATAGACCAAACAAAACTATATGTTGCCGGTGAACATATGGTTTTGCTTGACACCACCACCGTCGTTAACATGTTAAAACTAAGAAATATATAGTGAATGTGTTTCAGATATTATAGAATTCGGTTGAAGGGAATTAGCATTTCAACTCAACTGTTGAAATGTTAATTTGTCTTTGGTTCGCGCGATCTTTTGTTAATACCACACCAATCATATGCAATTCTTCTCTGCTCTAAGTATCTCAAGCATTGGCGCACCCAGGGAGGGGAGACCAACCGGCCCTGGCTCCCCCCAAAAGAAAATGGGGAAAAAAAAAGACTAGAAAAATTTCCAAAATCTTTGCCTAATTAAATTTTTTATTTATTTATGTTGTGTCGTATCTTCTATTTCTATACTACTTATGGATTAGCAGTCACATAAGGTGGGAATATCTTCTGGCTCTCGGGAATCACAATCGTTGTGAACGCAAGGCGAACGAAGTAGTGCTCGGCGATACTTTGTTTGCCGAAGCTGGGCCAGAGATCACAGGTATCATGTATTGGCGATCACTGAAGATGATCAGTGATTTGTAAGCAATGCATTGTGTGTATTCTCAAATCGTCTACTCTACTCGCCCTCCCCAAGCTTAAATCTTGAGTACTCGGCCCCCTCCAAGATTAAATCCTGGGTGCACCACTGATCTCAAGTCTTGTAAATTACTGGTAATTTTTCCTTGAAATAATGGGAAAGAAGATGATGCTATTTGGGTAGATGACTTTGACGTTGCATACCAAGAAACTGTTCTCGATGCCAAAAGTAGTGATAGCGAGTAGGAGTTTCTTGGTAAGTCGCACCATTTTCAGTTTTTTTCTGAAAACTTTAGTTTCCGAAAATTTCCGTACGTATCTCGCAATACGATTTTTTAGCTTTAATTTTGGGAAACACAGAGTTATATTCGAGTAAATACAGTTTTTTTTTTTTTTTTAGCTTTCAAATTCTTACATATGGATCATTGTTTAAAGATTGGATTTATAAAATCCCCAAAAGAGAGCAATATAGCAAATACAAGTAGCTGTAAGCAACAAGAAAACGTTGATATTGCATCTGGATCAAATGAAATTGATGAGTGTGTCGTCTGACATCTCTAGAGAACCAAAATTCAAAAATAAATCATTTTTTTCATTTACATGAACATATAAATTCAAATAAAATAGATATTTAATTTTAATTAATATTCTTAATTAATTTATTAAGTTTAATTATTTAATTTTTAATTAATTAATTAATTAGGGGTACTTGGTAATAATGAAAATTTAAGAAGGGGTACGCGGATATCTGAAGTTTGAGAAACACTGCTTTACTGCCTATAAATGCCTACCTAGATATACTGTACTCTGTCAGTATAACATTAACTCGACAACAACCTACCCAACAAGAGAAGAAATATTAAGAAATACAGTTAATAAATCATGCATCGACCATATGAACATAAGAGTGCTTACAAACTCATACACATCATCAGTACTAACAACAAAAATAGCGAATCTAATAGCCATCGCTTTCCACAGCATTGGTACCAGTTTCTCCACAAACACGAGCAACAGAACTCCACAAAGCAAACCAGTCTCAACCATCATAGTAAAAAATATTATAAATGCGCTCATAAAAAACGCAGACTGGAAGTGTTTAGTTTAGAGCAGAGGTTCCCAACTTGTGTTTCGCGGAATCCTAGGGTTCTGCGGATAAAATTTGGGGTTCCGAACAAAATTAGATTTTGAGCTGTAATTAATAGTTTAAAGTATGTATGAAAATTTTTTGTATAAAGTTTTAAAAATGTCAATAAAATCTGCTGAGTCAAGTGATGGATGGATGAATGGAATACTTGCATTCGATTCTCCCACCACTGTCATATCTCCTGAGGAAATCATAAATCGGTGGTGGATTGCACTGCAATCATTTGGTGATGTCTTATGTGATTTTCACATAAAAATAAAGTGGGCATCATATAAATGTATAATATTACGATTGTGTATACCCGAAATTAAAATATTATGGATCGTGGGTTAAGAGAAGGAGTTTTAAAAAAAGTGTAGCAAGCAGTTCACGTAGCTAGTGACAAGGAGATTGGAAAAAGCGAATACTGATGAAAATATAAATCAAGACACTAACATTGCTTGCATAGCAGATGAATCGCGGAAAAGGGAAGTGTTGTCAATACTAGAACATCGCTAAGTTATAAGAAACATAAATGACTCGAGTTATTTATTACTCGGATTAACGATCACGGGAAATCCCAAAGCCCCCTGATGCAGTATGTGTATTATTATTATTGCTATTATGCTACGACCCGCACCAGTCATAGTTCGTCTGACAAGCAAGGTTACAAGAAACAATCTCATAAAAGCCAGCAGACTGAAAAAAACAGTAGTCAAGGATTTAAATGCATCGCAAGACAATACGCCAATCTTTCTATCTGAGTATTTAACACCCTTCAATCAGAATCTTTTGTACCAAGCAAGAAAAGAAAAAACAGAAAAAAAGTATCAATTTTTATGGATCAAAGACGGCAAAATATTCTTGAGAAAGTCAGACTTCAAAGTCTATACAAATAAAAAGCTCGGAAGATATAGACAGGTTGCCAGAGCGAAACAAAAGACTCCAACTTAGTTCAATAAGAAGATCTCAACACAACAAAAATGAATGTAAACCATCAGATAGATGTAATCACACCAGAATACATCAGTAATTGTACTTCTGAATCGCTTGATGCATGGAAACAACACACAGTACAAGCCAGCCAGAGGTCTCTCAATTTTGCATATTAACATCAGAAGCATCCGAAAACATTGGTTATTGTTACAGGCTTATGTGAGGAATTACACTGATATTATCGACATATTGATTCTTACAGAAGTATCCATAACTAATGACGAAGCGACTGCTTTCCAAATTCCAGGCTTCCAACAACATAGATCGTGCCGCCAAACAAAAAGACAGGGTGAAATAATAATATTTATCAAACAAAAATTAACAGCAAAAGAAACGGCCTATCAGTTTGAGCATGCTGAAACCCTTTGCCTCGAAATCACAAAAACCACCAATACACAGCATCGCATAATACTAAATGCTATTTACAGGCCACCAAACCTAAACATGATAAAATTCTTGCACGAACTCAATTGCTGGCTTTCAAGCCAAGAAATATGCTCAACCGAACACCTAATGATAATTGGCGACATAAACATAAATATTGCAAACGAAAACCAGAACAACACTGTACAATACCTAGACACACTATCCGTGTATAATCTAATACCAACAATAACATCATGTACTAGAGAAGAAATATTCGGAAATACTATCACTGCCCCTGTCTAGATCATATAAACGTCCGAGCACCACCAAATAGTTACACTGTATCAGTCATAAAGTGCAAAGTAGCAGACCATTACTTCACCGCTCTAAACCTGCACAACAAGACAATATCCATGCAATGTCCCACAGAAGAAAAGCGACAGAAAACAAAAATAGAAGAAGAAATAGTCAACTACGAAATAAGAAAAACAGCCTGGGAACACCTGGCATCAGATTCAGCAGATATCTTATACAACAACATTAAACTCACACTGGAGGAAATATATAAGAAAGCTACAAAGAAAGTCAGAATTCGTTCAAAAACAACACAAAATCCTTAGATAACAGAAAACTTAATCCTAGAAATACACAGAAAGGATGCTTTATGGAAAGAATTAAAGCGATATCCAAATAACACAGCTTTAAAAACTGAATATAAGATAACAAGGAATCGCCTTACAACACAAATCAGAAATGCAAAAAGAAGCTACTACAGAGACAAACTAACCTCCGCACAAAACAACATGAAACAAACTTGGCATCAGATCAATGAGATGCTAGATTTTGTTCCCAACACCACCGCTTCCGAAACCATAAAACACAGCTTCATGAAAGACGCAAAACCTATCCAACAACTAGCAAATGACTTTAACCAATATTTTGCAGACTCCATCCAAGAACTGCACAGAAATATTCCCCCAATCACAAAACGAGACCCTCCACTTGCACCACAATCAAAACAGACACTATGGTTCCCAACCATAAAAGAAGCAGAACTTCTCTCTTCAATACATCAAATCAAACCAAACAAAGGCCCAGGAACAGATAGTATCAGACCTAAAGATATAAAGCAACATGCAACTAGTTTAAGTCCTATCCTACTAAAACTAATAAATAAAATATTTAAAACAGGACAGATACCAAGTATGCTAAAGACCGCCATAATCACACCCATATACAAACATGGAAAAAGAAATTTAATCAGCAATTACAGACCCATAGCAACATTACCAATTATCAATCAAATTATGGAGCGGATCATACTGAAGAAACTCACAGCATACACTGAGACCTTTCATATTATCCCCAAAACACAATATGGTTTTCGGAAAAATAAGGGAACAACATCTCTCTTGGAAGACTTTACAGACGTAATTAATACCGCCTTAGACAAAAACAAAATTGCCATGGTAGTCTTTATTGATCTAACTAAAGCATTCGATACGCTTACACATCAAATCTTGTTAGAAAAGCTGAGGCATGTTGGAATAGACAGGCCTCTTCACAGGTGGTTTACAAACTACCTTGAAAATAGAAAGCATATCACACGTATCGGGTCAAACCGAAGCAGAGATCTACCAGTCACCTGTGGAGTACCACAGGAGGCTGTACCCTCCCCAACTCTATTCAACATTTACACGCACGATATTAATCAGCTACCACTCAAAGGTAAGATATTCCAGTACGCAAACGATACAGCAATAATATCCATCCATAATAACGCAAGCATAGTCCAAACAAATATGCAACATGACATAAATCTGATCATAGACTGGCTCACGAAAAACTCAATACGCCTAAACTCTGAAAAGACAAAATTAATGATATTCAGAAATCCACTGACTCGACCAGTTGATAACAAGTATATAACCATCCAACATCCACTTTCCAACATAAAAAAACACACAGAACAGCAAAGCCACTACAATCACTCAGGTTGAAACAATACGATACCTTGGAATTTACTTCGATGCAGATATGAACTGGAATAGCCACATAAACCATCTACACAACAAACTCCACAGGTTAAAAGACATAGTTCCCATACATCTAAAAACACTAATATACAAAGCACTATGCCAAAATATACTAAGATACGCTATAACAACGTATGCTTTCTATGCACCCTACAAATTAAATAGATTAATATCGCTACAGTACAAAATGACAAAACTGATCTTTTGGGAACAAAGAGAAAATCACGACCTTATATACATTGCAATGTCAGAACACAAAATACTGACAGCAAAACATTTATGTCACTAATGCAGCTTTGCTAAAACATTATTTCGATGTCAACTACAGGACAGTTAGAAATACATACCGTATAAAAAGATCTCAGACTACTAATTATATCATATATAAATACAATAATCACTACGGAAAGGCACCGAAACTTCTACATCCCAGACATGATAAACAAATTACCTTTTGAATACAGAAACCTTACAAACTACAATAGCCTGAAAAGAGCTCTAAGGATATAATATGAACAAGAAACACGCACCCAAAATACCATACAAACTTAATGAAACACAATATATTCGTTCAGGCTTCCAGTTCAGCGACGCATCAATACATTCCAAGTTATTGTGTGTGTGTGTGTGTGTGTGTGTGTGTGTGAGTGAGAGAGAGAGAGAGAGAGAGAGAGTTCGCGCGCGCAAATTTCTCAACCATAGAGTTCATAGCTTCCCAACACAGCAAAAAAAAAAAAAAAACCAATACATAATAACCAACTGGTGTCATCCTGAGATACATATAAGCTTCGAGGATGAAATCAAAGAAATTAGTTCTCATACAAGATGTATCATATGTAACCAAATACATGTAATGTACGTATCAAATGAAAACTAATGTATATAATGCATGTATTATATGTAAACTAATGTACGTTATTTAAATATCACATGTAAAAAAATGTAAGTAATGTATCATATGTAATCAAATGTATGTAATGTATATAATAACCGTAACAAATGTATGCAATGTAATAAAAAAAAAAAATTTTTTAATTATTGTTCAGGCCTCCGTGGAGTCAAAAGACTCATAGTGGGAGGTCCTTCCTAAGAAACTCCTTATACTCATTGACTGTTCTCGCTCTCGCCACTCTATCAGGTAATGCATTCCTTGGTTCACCACCCTCCATGCAAAGAAACCACTCCTCACCCTGTTGCTCAAAGTTTCCTTTCGTAACTTCCAGGGATGGCCTCTTGTCATCACTCCTTTCCGCTGTTCAACCAAGCGAAAGAACTCCCCAGTGTCAACTCTGTAACCACCTCTCAACAGTTTAAAAGTCTCAATCATATCACCCCTCCTTCTATCCACCAAACTCTGCAGTCCCCATTCCTTCAGCCGATCCTCATAACTAACATTGTAGATCCTGAAAACCATCTTTGTTATCCGCCTTTGTACCCTTTCCACAGTTAATTTAACCCCTTCAAATTCTGGGGACCAAATCTGAGAACAATGGTCCAAGTGTGGTCTGATTAGAGTCTTATACTACGGAATAATAATTCTTTTATCTCTGCAGGTCAGTGTCCTTCTCATTATTGCAGCAATCCTCTGTGTTACCTTCACCACCTTTGCAATATGTCCCCTAAATTTCAGGTTTCTATCAATCATCAACCCCAGATCTCTTGTCTCCCCTACTTCCTCCAGTATAGCTCCTCCCATCGATGTGTCCCAAACCTCAAGACCTTACATTTCTGCATTAAACCGACACCCCCATTCATTTACCGATCTGTCTAGCTTATCCAAATCCAATTGCAGGGCTACTACATCTGCACTATTACTAATAACCCTTCCTAGCTTCGCATCATCCGCAAACAATTGAATATCCCCTGCATTCGTTAGCACCAGCTAAATTGCGCAGACATATTTAAACGAACCATTCAGAATATAAAAATAAAGATGTCAATTTTTTTGAACGAAACTTGAGTCTCTTGAAAAAACTCGACATTTTATGTCGAAAATGTTGTCAGATAACGAAAGGGCAACAATTACTTCCTATAAAAAAAGCTACCATGTATGGCATACAATTTCTGAAAATCCCATAAAACAATGCATCGAAAATGTTATTTGGTGTATGTTCCATGAGAAATCCTCTCAACACTCTCCAATATATCAGAATCACAACGGTAACCAGGAGACCAGACCTGCGCATAATAGTCTAAGTGAGGTCTTATCAAGGCCTTGTAAAGAGGCATGCTTATCTTTACATGTGAACGTTCGTTTCAGGATTGCATTTATCTTTTGAGCTGAATTTACAATCTTTGCTAGATGGCACCTCTGAACTTCAACTTCCTATCTACTAACACTCCAAGATTCCCAGTTTCATCAGTTTCTTCTAAGCATGATCCCACCGTTATAATGACATTGAATATCTAATCATGTTAAAGTGAATGACTTTACATTTACTGACATCCATTCTCCCATGCCCACAATTCCGGTCTATTCAAATCATTCTGCAATTACTGCATATTAGCAGCATTCCTGATTACCCTACCTATCTTTGCATCATCAGCAAATAGCTGTAAGTCGCTTGTCAAATCCTCCCCAATACCATTAATGTACAGATTGAATAATAGTGGGCCAAGCACTGATCGTTGTGGTACATCATTTGTTACCTTATTCTTGCACTCATATCCCATGTATACCACTTTTTGATATCTGTCACTCAGCCACCCTCTTATCCACGCTAATATTCTATAATCCAAACCCATTTTCTCAAAATTTATGTAACAGTCTACCATGCTGTATTCTGTCAAAAGCCTTATCAAAATCCAGAAGTAGCATGCTGTATCCATTCCCTTGTCTAGTTGAATGGTAATATTCCTATAGAATGCAAACAATTTGCTAAAGCATGACTTTCACTTAGCAAACCCATGTTGCTCATTGCAGAGTAGAGATTCACTATCAACCCATTTCTGAATGCGAGACCTAACCAGTTTTTCCAAAATCTTCACCACAATTCCTGAGATACTGATTGGTTTAGAGTTGGATACATCAGTCTTTGCATCACCCTTGTACAATGGAATTACCATACATTCTTTCCATGCCTGCAAAATCTTCCCTGTTCTGAGACTCATTAAACAGCCTGGTAAAAAGAATAACCAGTTAAGCTGACACTTTTAGCACCCATTCTGAAATTCCATCGGTCCCTATTACTGAATTCTTATTGTTTGTGCAAATGCTCTGATACTTCGTCCTCATACACCAGTTTTTTCATCCAGCGAAGAGGTAGTAGTGAACTAAATGTTGTATACAACAGGTTGATAGTTTTTAACAAATTGGGCACTCATTAGTTGAACAACCTCTTCTGCCTCTGTTACCCTCATGCCATCTGCATTTTTCATGAGTTTTCTTTAGCACGCAGAGCCAGTTTCTTTTCATACATACACTTTGCGTTCCATACAACAGTCGTGAGTATTCTAGCCTGCTGCTTATAATTTTCATAACGAACATCATCGTTATAAACACGGTATTCCTTCCATATCATCATTTTCTTACGAATCTCTTGCTTCATAACGTTACACATTCGTTTGCCTCCTACCTATTTATTCTTCGAACTCTCGGGACACATTCTAATATTCCATCATTTAAATATTCTTTAAATACTTTCCATGCAATGTCGATATTTTTCCCATAAAGCAACCGATCCCGTTCCACTGAACTCAGTATACTCATCGCTAGTCATAATTTCCTGCTGTTTTGTTCAGCATATAACTTTTTCTGAATGGAACATTCATCACTTCCCAAATGAGTACCACACGATCACTGTCATCAACTGGAAGCAGAATAGTTACACATTTAACTGACACGTCTTCTGACACTATAATGAAATCTAACACTCTTTGACCTAGAGTTCCTTCTGTCACATGCTGCTTGAGGAAGTTGTCTCGCAACAGCTCAATAAATCCATTTTCATTCTTCTCGTAAGATTCTACTGCTACCCAATCAATATTTGGATAATTAAAGTCCCACATTATGATTACTCTTTTCTATTCATCTTTACTTTTTGGTGATGCATTTCTTCATCACCAGCAACCAATTTACCAGGTCTGTAACAACACCCCACTATGTAATTGATCTTGTTAGATTCCACCTCACACCAGATGGCTTCAAACTCACCGCCACATGAAATACTCTTAGTAATATTGCTCCTAGTACTTATAGTACTCCTAGCATTCGTGTACAGACATAATAATCTACCTGCATGTTCTTTTGTATACTCGTCAGCAGTCTACATGACACAGTTGAAATACACATTATTATCATCATTACGCGACAAGGGGTCCAAAGACTCATCGAGGGAGGGCACCTACTCTACAACTCTGTCTCCACCACTCAATCCACCAACGAATCGTAACTACACCAACGCCATCTATCCCCCACACCACTAGTATTTTCAAACAATCACAAACATCCATGCCCATGGCGGGATTCGAAACCCCAGCCTTTTGGCTGAAGAGCAGATACTTTAACCACTCGGCCACCGAGGCCTGCATGTCAAATGGAAAATTCACAATTTATAATTACATCGGCAAAGTGGATATTAGATCCAACATCATTTCAAAGCCGATTGTTTGTAGAGACTATGAAAGTTTCGTAAAATTCACTGAGAGCTTAGGAGAATACAAACCTCGGAGATGCCGAGGACTATTCTCGTAAGCTCTTAGGTCAACTTTATGAAACTTTCATAGTTTCGACAAACATTTGGCTTTGAAATAATGATGGATCTAATATCCACTTTGCCGATGTAATTTTATATCATCGAAATGAAGTCGTATGGCTCTTTCTTTTAGGAATAGCCAATTCGTAAGTTTTAAATTGCGTGCCGTTCTGATTAGTTTTCGATTATCAGATCGAATGTCGCGGCATCGCAGTGCTGAGTTCAAATAAACCCTAATTTACTTAAGAATGGCTCCAAAGTGCAAGAGAAGTGATATTTTGGCATATCCAAAATGCTGGCAATTTGGATATGCCAAAAAGAAGCCATAAAGTGCTTCCTGTTAGATTAGGAACTTTCTTCCTAACTTTCGACTTCATAAAATAAATATATAAAAAAAATCGTATGCGGAAGTTGCTAAGATTCCATTCACATTCAAATAACTTTATTACAGTATTGTTATAATTGTTCTATTTTATTATTAGTTATTGTTGTTAATCTATTACTGTGACTAATTTATAAATTAAACTTGATCACTGGTAGGTATGTATAGAAAAAAAACAGTGTTGTGTCTCTACCTACGATTATTAAACTTTCTTTTATCCTTTCAAGTGAATCTCTACTTATCTTAATTCAAAACTTAACTATGTACTAGATATTACAAAATTCAAATATTTAAGCTTTTTCTCCCCTTAGCGTCCCTAATATTTATATTATACTGTGCCTTTCAGGACATTTAGTTTAAGATATATAATTCAAAAACAAGGAGCAATCACAAAAATATAGCTCAAGAAAACCGCGTGTTACCCATACGAAAATTCGAGAAAAAACTCCGAGGAAAAAGGCTTGTGTGTGGGGGGGGGGCTTCCTAATCCTTTTATCTCTATGGCTCCTCCTTCAATTTTTCCCCCCTACTTGAGTCGATCCTACTCACCAATTAAAGTGGCGTTTTTCTGCTAAAAACATGCTACGGTTCCTTTGCACGTGACACTCACGTGACGACGTCTCACTTCGGGAATTGACCTTGAGCGATCGTCATTTGTTTTAAGCTAGCCTCTATACTAAATTAACCCCCCTTTTAGAATTTACTTGAATATTTTAATCTCCTTTTTTCAAGTGTTAAACTAGCCTCTCACATACAAATTCTTATCACTAATATTCTTTGTCTTACTTAACCTATTTTTTCATATCCCCCTTTTTTTTTGTAATAAGATTCCATCCTTTATTATTTAGTTAAATAAACAATTTCTGCTATAATTATTTTACTTAGATGCAAGCATATTTTCTGTCTTTAAATATTTATTAGCAACTTACAGAGGACTTTATATTTTTATTTTCTTGTTACACCATGTTAACTGTAATTTTGAATAATGAGCAGGAACTTATTTTAAGACTTCGGTCATGTGAAAAATGAGTACTCTTTACAATCTGATGAGGCAACGGACGTTACACACCTATCAATTTTATAGTTTTAGTTCGTTATTACTACAATACTTCTATTGAAGACATGCTACTCCGTAAAAATTTAGACACCAATACAACAGGGAAAATGATATTTAAATGTATCGACGATTTTATTAAGACTCGTGGAATAAGTTGAGAGAAATGATAAGACCTGTGAAAGAGCAGTAACACGAATTAAAAATATTGCTAAAACGTGTACGATTATCACTGTGTTCTTCATAGACATGCACTGGTTGCTCGAAATGTCCCTTCATCTTTAAAATGTATTTTAGATGAAGCAGTGAAAATTATTAACTTTGTGAAAACAAGATTATTCAAAATTATAGTTAGTCGATTGGTAGAGCCTCTGCTACTAATGACTCAGTTAAGTAAGTTTCAGCGCGGTTAGTAGTTGGAAGGGGCCCAATCGTTCGATGCTATTGGCACACTCTCCCTCTATGAGTCTTTAGACTCCCTGGAGGTGTCAAATAATAATATGTGAAGATATAAGCAGCCAACAGACATCTTTCCTGCTACATACTGAAATTAGATGCCTGTAACGTGGCAAAGTTCTTGTCAGATTGAATTAGGAGAAGAGCTCGCCGTAGTCTTACACTTACAAAAATACAATATAATCAAAGCAATATGGATAATAATGTTATTAGATGTTACGGACGCCGTATTAGCGAAAATCATACCAATATTTACAGGCAACTTTTTCTTATTCTGGTCATCGATTCAAATGAACACTGCATTTCGCCACGTTTATCATATATATAACCCGCGTATTTTGATGTGTGCACTGCCTGATCTCGGTTCCTTATGTATTGCACGGTACTTTCGTTGATATCGAACATGCGATTAAGGTAGCGAGACTTTCGCCATTTATCTAGAATCTGCACTTTCTCGTTCATAGCCATCAATTTCTTGGCATTACGTTTCTTCGTCATTACATGCACTTAGTTTAGAATCCTTGGATATTCACATAAGCACAAGTAGCCTAACACTCACAGCGCAAAAAAGTTACAAGCTACCCTACTCGGATAGCCTTAACTGAAGACACACATTTCG
Organism: Typopeltis vanoorti; assembly: GCF_054136105.1. Classification (NCBI taxonomy): domain Eukaryota; kingdom Metazoa; phylum Arthropoda; class Arachnida; order Uropygi; family Thelyphonidae; genus Typopeltis; species Typopeltis vanoorti. Next base: position 146,492,162 of record NC_143554.1, read on the forward strand.
CGACCGCCAAAACAGGAATATGGATACCCGAGTCCCGACTGTATATCTATGTTCTTTATTATTATTATTACGTGACTACTAATAGTAATCCTAGGACTCTTCGAAGGATATGTTATATATGGCAATATATATATAAGGCAATAATAATAATAATAATAATAAAGACAGAAAGAAATTTGAAATTGATAATTACTACTCATTGCTTCCGGTTATCGATTCTCCCCTTCATGTTCACATCCTGGCGGGAACTGTGAACCTTGTACCACGTGCAGTCTCAAACTGTTAAGTTTTGAGGTGAGCCGCACGTCTGTTTTGTGAAATCAGACGAAGTTGAACATCGTTAAGTGTGCTGTTTAAGAAGTAGTGTTGTATGTACTAGTTAACGAATTCTCTGTTGGACACATAAGTAAGTAACGTATTTCATAGGGACCCTAAATGTCTATTATAAGCTTTGGTGAACGTCACAGTAATTATTGCTAGTGTAGTAATTTTCCGTGTTTTTAAAAGATACATTATCAGGTTTCACGCTTTGTTGGAATCCTTTGCTGCCAAAATTAAGATGTCATAGCCTCTTATCTTGGTTAATTACCTATTGCTGAGGAAATTTTCGTATGTGATGTTCAGACAGTGCGGTGATATGTTTCTTTGTTGCCTGTTCAGTTTTTTATTTATTTATTTTATTTTATTTTATTTTTTCACATAAGGCCTCAACAGAAACTAATCAGTTTTTTTGGCTATTTTTGTTTAGGAATGCAATTTTGAAATATCTGCTTTAAAAAATGAAATGAAAACTGAATTCAGACAATTCCTCATCATCAACATATAGTAGTAAAGATAAAATTGCAAAAGCAGTAAAGATTAATATTATACTAAATTATTGCTTTGTATACAAATCAATCCTAATGTTCCAATCCTAATTATGAATTGGAACTTCGTGGAGCCCCAAAATTTACAGAATCCTTGTCCACTTCAGCTTTCATGGTGCTTTTCACATTTTCTTACTGCAAAATATTGCAATAGTCTTCCCCTGTGATTAATTTTCTCCTCTTTCCTTTTTGCTGACCATACTTGTACCCAATTACTAATAATTGAAATTGATAATTATCACTCATTTCTTCTGGTTATCGATACTTCACTTAGATGCACAGCTTGACAATTGTTTTCTGCCATCTTTTGCAAGTTCACATTAGACTCTGAAAAGAGATCAAGTGTTAAAAAAAAAATAAAAAAACATTCCCTTCTACTCAAACAGCAGTCATACCCACTGATCTCTTGCAAGGGCCACAGACACTTCTGCCTATCTGTTTCATCCTTTCTCCCATCCAGATGGTATGATTATAGCATCACACAAGCCAACCCCATCAATCTTATCTTCCCAGTCTGCATTGATGATCAGGATAAATCATTTCTCAGAGTACCATGAAGCACAATAGGTCTTCCTGTCCTAATTCCTTTCTAATTGTTTTTCCTTGCTGTCAGTGCTCTAAACTTCTCCAAAATTAAAACATATCGTACTTTGAAATCTGTTCTTCGGTAAGGTGGGAAACCTCTATTTAATCCAATCCAAAAAAAAAAAAAAAAAAAGCTAGCCATCAAGCTATTGTCCCATTGTTCTCACCCCTTTCAAAGATAATGGCATAGGTCATCTATGTACTTGTTACCATGAGAAGGCCAAGAAATTAATCAGTAACCATCAATATCGATTCTACTGCTCTTGATCATTGGATCTACAAACCAACATTGCCACCTTTACACACAAACCAGAGAAAGATTCAAATAAACTTATGTTGCTCTTGACACTTCCAGTGCATTTGTATCTGGCACAGAGACCTGTTTACAGAACCAGATATCCATAAAGTTTTCCCTTTGTTCACTGTCATGTTGGATGATTTCATCTTTTCAGATTTTTCTACCAATGCAGGAGTAAACACAGGGCTCACATGCTACTTACATAAGGAGCAGTCTCTCTCTCAGTCAGTCAATTTGTCAATAGGATTTATGACCAAGTGTATTAGGCTTCTCCAGTATCGTCCAATAAAAGCAAGAACTTGATCTATCCATTGCCCATGCATGGAGCCTACTTCTTCTTCTAGTTCCTGGTATTTTGCCCTGCACAAAGTTTTTCACTGATATCTCCACTATGTTGCAAAAAATCATGTCAAGATTTGATTGATATCTGATGCTCAGGTTGATTCTTTTCTCTTTCTAAGAAACTCAAAGCATCATTCTCTGACCCCACATTTCAAAAGCATTGATCTTTTTAATTGCATTGTTCAAGTCTCTGAGCCATAAGCACAGAGAAGACAAAGGATCTGACCAAGGGTCTTATCTCACAAGCCACAAATCCTATCCATAGCTTTGCCTAATGGCAGCATGCTCCATTCCTTTTTTCTCATTTGATAAGCCCTGTAGTGCTGAAACATGATTCAAGATTTTCCATAACAGTGTTATAATTGCCGATCTTAATATTTTCCAATTAGGTGAGAAAAATCTTATCAACTATAATGCTACCAAAACACATTTCCAAAAAGAAAGCTATCACTTTCCTTCCTCTTATTTTAGTGTTAGTGAATTGTGATTCATGACATTAACACAATATGAATAGAAATCAAAGGGTGTAACATATTCATAGAAAATAGGCAGGATAAATAAGGAAGGAGATATTGCTAATGAGAGAAAAAATAATTGATCCTCATGTCAAACCAGGTGTTTCACTGTAGTGCTACAGACATTTTTAGAAAGGCAAGGAGAGAATTGCAGTGAAAGAACTTAGTGCAGAATGTTGAGCATGCCAGATGTCAGTAAGGATATGGGATTGGAACTTTGCCAGAGGCCTCTAAGATTGCTCTAGGAAACTGATTGTGGTTATTCATATTTCATATGGTTAATTAATCAATCTTACACTTGGAAGAAATGTAAAATAGTGCCACTTCACACAGGTGGCATAAAAACATGATATGAATTACACACCTGTTTGACATTCAGAAGTGGTAATTAGAGGTTGGAAAAGTTAGACTAAGATGAAGATTGGGTGAAGAAGAACATGATTCTTTATGAGAACTGGCATGGATTTGTTAAGGGACAGTCTCATGTGGACAGTGATCTAGTTATATTTTTGTAGTATGATAATGGAAGAAGTTAATAAGGACAATGCATATACTGTGTATTTTTGGATTAGATAACTTTGCAAAGGCAGTTGGGAAATTGTGTTGCATAATACTCAAACTGCAATAAATATGTAAACAGTTTGCATTTCAGAAGTTTTGACTGAAAAAAATGTAGAATTAAAGCAGTTTTTTTATTATTATTATTATTAGTTGCTAATATATAGAAATTATTATACAACTAGTTTTACTCACATTACAGAAAGCACAAAAAATATATAAAATATGCAAGTTGGCCAAATGCTGAAAAATTGTTACAAAAGAAAATAAATCGATTCATCCTAAAACATGAATGTGAAGTACCATGTCATGTGTTAACTGTCATCAGGCAAAGACTGGAGACGATCGCTGGCAAAACTGAAATTCATGATGTTGAAGGATTTAATGAGATATTTCCAGATGTTATTTAATATAAGAAGATTTGGCGATGTAAAAACGTTACATCGTCGAAATGAAGCCTTATGGCACTTTCTTTTAGTAAGTACTTTTATACACTGACTAGAGTTCACTTACGAAAAATATATTTCTCTGACATTTCAATTTCCTTAGTACTGAATGAGAGTTTTTGCTCTCCTAAGGTTTCTGCCTGGTCTCTAAAGAGAACCAACCAATTCAAAACAGCTGTCAGGCCAGTGAAACCTTTATCAAACGCATTAATAAAAGGTGAATACATGGACGCTTGGGCTACGCTCGTGTTTTAAGTAGTGCATGCTAAGACAACTCTATGATGCCGAGGATTGTATTCTTGTAAGCTCTCAGGTCAAGTTGTGAAACTTTTGTAGTTTCTACAAATATTCGGCTTTAAAGTAATGTTGGATCCATTGGCATAGCTAGGAGGAGGCATCCACCCAGGGAAGCACTTTGAACCTTTTTGAACTTTTGCAGTTAATTCTAAAATACAGTCTTGAGAACTCTGTTCCAAATACTGTATTGTAATACTACTGCGAATTTTCCTCACAATTGCTGTTGTGAGACGAGTTTTTCTAAATAAAATTGATTAAGAATTACCAACATTACCATGAAATAGACTTCGCCAATGTCATCGATGATTTTGCTAACAGAAAACAAGAAAAAATAATATTTTAGAATGTTGAAATTAAAGTTTTACTTCAAAAATAAACATAGTGTTTTAATTTATTTCCCTCTACGTCGTTTTGACTTTTTGTAGTATTTTTGATGTGTATTGAGAAGGGCAGCAAAATCAGGGACTGCCCTGGGTGGCAAAAGTTCTAGCTACACCATTGGTTGGATCTAGTATCCACATTGTTTATGTAGTGTAATGGATTATTTTAGAAGTCTGTAATAAAAATATTCTTCTAAACATGACATACTAGAAATATCCCAGTGTACTGTATGGTGAATGAATGGGGTACAGTTGGCCACACCAGATCTTTTCTTTTATGCTCAATGTTGCTGACACGTTCTTTCTTTCTCATTTCAAATCTGTGGCATTTTTTCATAATCAGGTAGTTATGTTGATGATGTCCTATGTATTGGCAAAAGTAATGCTATGCAAAATCTAAATGTTTCTTTAAGTACCTTTAGTCAGACTAAAATTCTCTATTGAATACAAAGAGGATAAATCCACATCTTTAAAAAATCAAAAAATCAGCTAACACCTTTTTATTCCTATAAGGAGTAGGCGAGGCCATTTTAGACTGAGTGGGCAGTTCAATCTCCACTGCTACCCAGTCAAAGATAGCTGGCCCAAGGCTATCACTAATTAAGCGACACGCAGTGAAGAGAATGGCTCAACAAGTGCCATCATCTTGTTTCCCTAACACAATATGTTTAATGTCTGAAAAAGTGTGGGTTTTATGGTCGATTTTCTTGAGTTTGCAGGACAAAAAGCCTGAGTTTCCAGGAGAAAAAACCCGCTTGCCCATGCCAGAGATGGACTGACTCGGGAACCGGTCGGGGAAAAAAAAGGCTTAGAAAAATTTCCTCTAGTCACTGACTAGACTCGAAACTAAGTCTTTCTTTGTGCAGTCAAGCACCGTGGTGTGCAGACATCAAATCCACTGAGCTACACAAGCTAGATCTGACCATCATATTAGTACTAACTTATACCTTAAATCTACCAGCTTTGGAAACTACCTACATTTCTTCTCATATCTACCAATATATATATATATATATATATATATATATATATATAAAATAAGTTTAATGACTATTACCGAGAGAAAAGATGGCAAGATATATTTAACAATATACTACTAGTTTACTAGTTTCGTTACAAGAACATCATCAGGTATCATACTCAAAGAAGTATATAAAAAACTACAGAGACTTAACATTGTACTAACAGAACAAGTGAAAAACAGTAGCATGTTTGAAAAAATGCAAGTATGAGTTCCATACAAACGAATACTACGCGCTGTCGCGAGTGCGCCAGTACTGAACAGAAGCAACGTGTGCGTCCGAGAGATTGTAACTTAGGCTGTTATTGATATGAGAGGAATCTAGAGAAATTTCTCTTGATTCAACAATCTTTCTTTCCAGTTCATCGTAGCACACATGGATATTAGCAGTTTGAGTCCAGTTTACAATGTGCTGGCGGCCTTCGTCTGAGTTAGCAGAAAAGAGAACGTGGCTAGAGAGAGCGCTAGCTCTAGTCCTGTTATAGGAGATATCTCTACGGTGTTCATCCAAACGTAGAAGGATGGATTTAGCAGTCTGTCCATAATATGGCTTTCCGCAATCACATAAAATCTTGTAGACTCCTGGAAACTGAGTAGGAAGATGTTTCTGTTTATATTGGCAAAGTAATGAACGAAGTTTTGGAAGCGTAGTGTAGCACGTTTTGAAGTTAAATTTCTTGAGAATGTTAGCCAGTTTTGGTGAAAGAGAGCTGATGTAAGGTAAGGAGATGAAGGCTCTTGGGAGAGGGGGATCTTCAGCAGTAGTTGAGTGCCTGGGGGAAAGAAATTTGTCAATCTTCTTTGGAGAGAAGCCATTGTTGATAAACGTTTTTTTAAGAAAACTGAGTTCATTTATAATTTCTGTTTCTTCTGTAAGTAATGATTTGGCTCGGTGGGCTAAAGTGGAAATAATACCACATTTTTGTGGGGGATAATTCATTATCATTATCCCCCACAAAAATGTGGTATTATTTCCACTTTAGCCCACCGAGCCAAATCATTACTTACAGAAGAAACAGAAATTATAAATGAACTCAGTTTTCTTAAAAAAACGTTTATCAACAATGGCTTCTCTCCAAAGAAGATTGACAAATTTCTTTCCCCCAGGCACTCAACTACTGCTGAAGATCCCCCTCTCCCAAGAGCCTTCATCTCCTTACCTTACATCAGCTCTCTTTCACCAAAACTGGCTAACATTCTCAAGAAATTTAACTTCAAAACGTGCTACACTACGCTTCCAAAACTTCGTTCATTACTTTGCCAATATAAACAGAAACATCTTCCTACTCAGTTTCCAGGAGTCTACAAGATTTTATGTGATTGCGGAAAGCCATATTATGGACAGACTGCTAAATCCATCCTTCTACGTTTGGATGAACACCGTAGAGATATCTCCTATAACAGGACTAGAGCTAGCGCTCTCTCTAGCCACGTTCTCTTTTCTGCTAACTCAGACGAAGGCCGCCAGCACATTGTAAACTGGACTCAAACTGCTAATATCCATGTGTGCTACGATGAACTGGAAAGAAAGATTGTTGAATCAAGAGAAATTTCTCTAGATTCCTCTCATATCAATAACAGCCTAAGTTACAATCTCTCGGACGCACACGTTGCTTCTGTTCAGTACTGGCGCACTCGCGACAGCGCGTAGTATTCGTTTGTATGGAACTCATACTTGCATTTTTTCAAACATGCTACTGTTTTTCACTTGTTCTGTTAGTACAATGTTAAGTCTCTGTAGTTTTTTATATACTTCTTTGAGTATGATACCTGATGATGTTCTTGTAACGAAACTAGTAAACTAGTAGTATATTGTTAAATATATCTTGCCATCTTTTCTCTCGGTAATAGTCATTAAACTTATTTTATAATATTCCAACCGAGTTAAAATGAATTGTCAAAATATATATATATATATATATATATATATAAACAAATATAGGAAGGGTGATATCCTTACTATATCAAAAGATCAGTAATTTTAACATTCATTAATGTTTTCAAATACTCTTCTTCCACCACAGCTCTAAATCAAGAAATCACATACCTAATATCGTCCTTTCTCACCAATACTTTCAACAACTAATATGTTATGCTATCTACATAGCCAGAAATCATATGCCTTCTTCGCAAAGCAATTTATCCATATCCTACATCATTTATTATTATTATTATTATGGGTGACTCGAGAGAGTCCTTAGAATCATCAAGGGAGGCCCTAAACATGTCCACACAACTATACGACATTCTCACAGTATCTATCATACATTGCCTTGAACTCACTCACCGTCATATCACCCACAACAGACTCTGGCAGCTTATTCCACTCATTTACCAATCTAAAAGTAAAGAACCAATCTCTCACACCCTTGCTAACCACAGTCTTGCCCAGCTTCCATAGGTGTCCCATAGTTCTCCCACCAATAGTCCTGATCTGAAAAATATCCTCTGAATTAATCCTATAGAAACCCTTTAGCAATTTGAATGTCATAATCATATCTCCCCTTTTCTGCCTATCAATTAATTTCTGCAACCCACAAATCTTCAACCTGTTCTCATAACGTTCGTTCTGTAGACCTGCTATCATCTTGGTCACTCGCCTCTGGATCCTCTCCATCTCCTCCCCATCAAGAAGAAACCTAGGTGACCAAATCTGGGCACAGTAGTTGAGATGAGGTCTTATCAAGGCTCGGTACAGAGGTACAATAACTTGCTTGTCTCTGCTTGTCAAAGTATTTTTCAACAACCAACTGAGTTGATGAGCAGATTTAGCCACTTTTGCAATGTGCCCCCTAAACTTCATCTCCCTATCCACCAACACTCCCAAGTCCCTGGCCTCATCAATTTCCTGGGGTACAGCTCCACCAATGTGGTATACTACTGCTAATCTTTTCACCCTAAAATGTATAACTTTACATTTTGTCACATTAAATTGACATCCATTCTCCTTACCCCTGAACTCCAATCTATCCAAGTTGTCCTGCAAGATTTTGACATCTTCTGCATTCACTATTGCCCTACCCAACTTTGCATCATCAGCGAACAAATGAACTGTTTCTCTTAGATTCTTCCCTATATCGTTAATGAACAAATTAAATAGCAGTGGTCCAAGAACAGAACCCTGCGGCACACCACTAGTCACAGGCCATCTTTTGGACTCTACTCCTGAATAAACTACTTTCTGATATCTCTCCATCAACCACCCACCTATCCATCTCACCAACCCTATATCCATTCCCATTTGTTGTAGTTTACTGATTAGAATTCCATGTGGTATCCTGTCAAATGCCTTAGCCAGGTCCAGCAGTATCACTGTAAGCCCATTACCCTTATCCAGTTCAGCCGTCACTGTGTTATAAAACTTTGAGCAAGTTACTGACGCATGATCTACCCTTCACAAAGCAATGCTGTCCTCCTGTACAGTATCTCATTTTCATCAATCCATTCCTGTATATTTCCCTTGACTACTTTCTCCACGACCTTGACAACGACTCCTGATATGCTGATCAGTCGGTAATTTGCAACAGTAGTCTTGGATCCTCCTTTATGCAGTGGAACTATTTTTCCCTCTTTCCACACCTTCGGGACTAAACCAGACCTGAGACTTAGATTAAACAACGCGGTCAAGGGCACTGATAATTCTTTAGCCGCTTCACGTAAGACCCTTGCCGGTATACCATCCAATCCCACAGATGTATCATGCTAAATTCCCATATATTCATAATATTTAAAAAGACACAAATACATTCTTAGATATTCCAATGACAGGATTGCCTTCACTATAAGCAACAGACTGCAAAATTTTCTCAAAGCATAAACTCACAATATCTTAGACCGATGTTTTCCTATGGCACAATGTTGTTTATTAGTTTAGCTGCCAATCACGATGCAATACCTGCTACGTTAGATCCGTTATTCATTGTTTAAAGTCTTACTTAATGGAGCATTATTGTGATTGCAATATCCACTTACCAGAATACTTACATCCTGCCACTAAAAAATGCATACAAAAACATACTGGTAATATCAACAGGAATTCCCACCATTGAAATGCCATTGTACACAATTCTTATCTTTAGAGGTACCTGGGACATAATAAATTAATAATGGAACACGTATAGACCACAGTAATAACTTTAATTAAATAAAGGTACAAATATTTCGTACTGAAAGTAGCAGTACATCCTCGGTGTAGAACAGTTAAAGGAATGGAATACAAAGTACAGAACAGTCTGTGGATCACCAAATAAGTTATTGCCACGTACCAGAAGATTAATTACTAAAATATTATTAAAATTATCCAGCAGATAATTGACTCCTATTTTCCAACACCTCGGGATTCTTCAACAGACCGCAGAGTTCCATTCCCTTACATTTCAGGCATCTGAGAACCTATAGGCAGAATTTTGAAGAAATATCATCTTATTCCCACATTTTCCTATCAACAAAATTTCTCACTTGTTGCCATCTGCAAAAGACAAACTGTCACCTCTTTCGTTGGCTGGTGTTTACCAGATACCATGTGAATGCAATTTATCATATTTTGGACAAACATATCGTTCTGTGGGAAAAAAAAAAAATTAAGGAACATCAATATTATATCGAATACATGAAACCTCATAAGTCTGGTCTAGCACAACATAGCATCGACACTGATCATAATATCCAGTGGGATAAAGCTTGTCTTCTCCACAGATGCAGGTTTAAATATGAACGCCTTTTTAAATAAAGTTGCGAAGTCCTCTTACATTGACCAAATTTAAATCAAAATGACTGTCTATCTCCCCCCAAAAAGTTTCGGAGACTTATTTTATGCAACCATCAATGATTATCTTTAAAGATGATTTAATAATATTTTAGCAATTAATCTTCTGGCACGCGGCAACAATTTATTTGGTAATCCACCGACTGTTCTGTACTTTGTATTCCATTCCTTTAACTGTTTGTTCTGCACTGAGGATGTACTGTTACTTTCAGTACAAAATATTTGTACTTTTATTTACTTAAAGTTACTACTGTGGTCTATATGTATTCCATTATTAATTGCACACAATACAATGTAAACATACCACTGAAATTGATAAAGTTACCATCTTAATTTCCAAGATAATGAAACCAAATTATGTTGTTCCAAGCACCTCTGGAGCACAATTGGAAGAATGACACTACATTGTGCCCTTCGATTAGAAAAGGCCTAAGTTCGAATCCCGTCGTGACGGAAGGAATCTTTATATGGACTTTTTCATTTGAAGGTGAGTTAGCCGATCTCATACGGAGGTAGCAGAGTTATTTTCTCCTGGAAACTCGGGTTTTTCATCCCGCATACAGACAAATCAGCCCTTCAGAATACATGCAATTTACAGACAAAAAATACTAACTGTGGTGGGCAGTTGATGTTCATGATTGATAGTAGAGATTCGGTGTAGTAGTGGAGATGGAGAGTTATACAGTGGGTGTCCTCCCACGATGAGTCTTCAGACTCCTTGGAGGTGTCACGAATAATAATAATAAATCTCTAGCGATAAGAACTAATCAGGATGCTATAAACACAAAAGATCCCATCTAATTTCATCCTCTTTGCAGTTAAACAAAATAACCTACTCTCCATTATTCTCAAACTCCATAGTTTTGTGCTGTTTATCACCCAATGACAATTCTCACGAAGTGTCCAGCACTAATATCATGTACATATTATTTTGCTAGGTTTTGCTCCTTTTTAATTTCCAAAATTTTCCTTTTCAAAATGTATATCTATTTGCTTCACCATTTTCCTTGTTTACTGGTATTATTTTACTCTTACTTTCTTACTATGATAAAATATTCTGGCTCTGAAAGTATACAAGCTGGAATGTTTTTCAAATTAATTTACAGCATTAAGCGAAATTTATATTAGCCTTTTAACCTAGGCTTTGGTCAGAGCTATTGGAGCAGTTCCATTACCTACTGTTCTACTAATTTTGTATTAACAGACCTACACATTTAGCATTCAGGCATGTTAATGGTTAACATACCCTTATGGATTCATTTAGAAATTTCTGCCTTGCAAATTTTTTGACTTACAATGAGACTATTGGAACAGAATCTGTCATTGTAAGTCAAAGACTAACTCTATGTATATAAAATATTTGTGTAAGAATTGCTTATATCTATAATGTATAATTTAATAATAATTCAGTTAGATTAGGATGATTGCAAAGAGAATCGTGGCATGTTTTGAAAAGTCTCAAATTTTAAAGGACTTGTGAAGAAATTCTGTGTTGTCCCATAGGATTTGCGGCTAGTAGAAACTCATTGTCCTGTGAGACAGATTTTCTGAGTTTGGAGAACATTGGTGTAATTCATGTGTTCTGATTATCAGATGTCTATATTATGATCCATCAGGCCAAAACAGAATATTAGGAACAAGGAATCTGATACATTCCCAGGTGAGATAAGAGAGGATTGAAAGTTGTCTGGAAATCAGTTTAAAAAAAACTTTTGCGATATGTTCAGAAATGTCATTTATATAAAGAATAAAAATTTCCTGATATCTGATAGTGAGCTTGCTAGTGGGAGAGTAATTATCCAGTAATTGTTACTTTCCATGGAGGTGCCTGTATAATAATAATAATAATAATCTTCTTATGACATAACTCGAAGCTGCCTCCTCCTACTGTTCTACTACAAAATTAGTAGAACAGTAGGTAATGAAACTGCTCCAATAGCTCTGACCAAAGGCTATGTTAAAAGTTGAATATAAATTTCGCTTAATACAGTAAATTATTTTAAAGAGAGTTTAAGATTCCTTTAAACAAAAGAACTGAGAGAATCAACATCCCTCTTTAGAAGTGAATCCATAAAGGAAGGATTCAGTTATTTTCTTTTTCTATATAAAAAAAAATATATAGCCAAGGGAGCCAGTGTCTGACTTTGATTTGGGAAAGTTAGCATTCAATTTAGTTCCTGGGAGATTACTAAACATAAGTTGTCACTTAAGAAGGAACTACAAATTCGATTATTAGGACAAACTTAGGAGGCAGCTTGGAGTTGTCATGTCATAAGACGATTATTATTATTATTATATGGGCACCTCCATGGAGTCCCAAGACTAGGAGACTCAATCTATCTACACAATCTATCATACCTCTCCTTGAACCCATTAACAGACAAAGCACTCACAACTGATTCTGGCAACCCATTCCACACATTCTCAACACTCTAAGCAAAAAATATAGTCCTCACATATGTACTAGCCACACCTTTATTCAACCTCCAGGAATGAAATCCTGTTCTGGTCCCTTTAGACAAGTGCTGAAATATTTCCCCTGCATCAATCCTATAAAACCCTTTCAGCAACTTAAATATTTCTATCTTATCCCCTCTTTTTCTCCTATCAACCAACTGCAGTCTACACACCCTAAATCCTATCCTCATAGGGAACATTCCATAGGTCACTTGCCTCTGAATTGTTTCTGCTTCTTCCTCATTCACCAGAAACCCAAGGTACCAGACTTGAACACAGCAGTCCAGATATGAGCATATCAAGGCCTTATAAAGAGGAATAACAACTTCCTTATCTCTACTTGTTAATGTGTTCTTCAGTAGCTAAGTAATCTTATGGGCTACCTTAGCAGTATGTCCTCTAAACTTTAACTCTGTGTACCACCAAACTTACATCTCTAGCTTCATCTATTTCCTGGAGTACAGTGCCATCAATGTGATACATGCCTTGTAATCTACTTTTCCCAAAATGCATAACTTTACATTTCTCCACATTAAATTGATACCCATTATCTTTTGCCCCCACTGACAGCCTGTTTAAATCATCCCACAAGCTCTCCACATTGCCTTGATTAACTTTTACTCCACCTAATTTTGCATCATCAGCAAACAACTAAATATTTCCTTTCAGGTTATTTCCTATATCATTTGTGTACAAATTAAACAGCAATGGCCCCAGGACTGAACCTTGCGGTGCACTACTAGTCACCTGTTTTCGCCTCGATTCTGCCCTTCCATATACCACTTTTTTGATATCTCTCCATACTCTTTTCCACTTAACCAGTGTCATGTCCATCCCCATTTGTTCTAATTTGCATAACAGTTCCATGCAGTATTCTGTCAAATGTCTTTGCAAAATCATTGCTTAGCCATTTCCTTTCTCCAACTTAGCCGTACTCTATTACAAAAAGTTAGTAAATACTAAATCATGACTGACCCTTCACAAAGCCATGTTAACCCTCATACAGTATCATATTTTTATCTACCCACAATATACCCATTCTTGAATTTTATTTTTCACTAATTTTTCTAGTACTTTTATCGGCATGCCTGAGATATTGATTTTTTTATAATTTTTACTGCAGTCCCTTCTTAGGACCTCCCTTATGCAAGGGAATTCCACTCCCTTGGAACTTTGTCAGAGGGCATTGCCAGTTCCCTTGCACATTCTCGCAAAACCCTAGCTGATATTATTATATCCCATATAATCCCACAGCTGTATTTACATTGAGATTCCGCAATATCCTAAGAGCCTCCAATTCATTCACCTCTGTTCCCACATCAGTGTCTGTTGTTACATACATTAAAGCAGTTACTTCACTAGGATGATATGCCCTTGCAAAGTGGTCACTCAGTAACTCAACTATTTTTATCTGTTTCTGTCTCCTCACAACTGAAATTCTAGGGCTTGCAAATCCTGTTTTTTGAGTCAGCAGACTCCTTTACATGGGTAGTTGCCATTTTCCTCCATCATGCATGATGTCAAATTTTGGCCAGAAGTTTCAGGGCAGAGTTTAAGGTTTTTGATTTTCCATATTCACTTTACCATATTTGTATTCAAGCTTTGATGTCTTTGATACATTTTCCAACAACATATCTCTGTGAAAAGACATTCTCACTATATCCAGCTATTAAAACTAAATATGGAACAGACAAAATGAACTTGATTTTTTTTAAATTTACAGAGCACTAAATTGTAAAATGGTGAGTGTTTATTGATTTCTTCCTTTTTTTCATGTTTATTTTAAAGATTGATTTGTGAGATTTCTGCAAAAAATTTTGCTTGCTTTATTGCTCCATTTAGGAAGAAGTTTGAGAAACCCTGCTCTATATGACCCTTAACTATATCCCATGCACTACTAACATCCTTACCCTACAGTGTTTTATATCATGGCACAGATTTAAGCTTCTTCCTAAGTTTGTCATAATCACCTGCCTTGTAGTTCCACATATACCCCCTTCTTGGCAGAATATTCCTCATGTTTTACAATCTACCAATCAAGATTGCATGGTCGCTTTCACCAATCGGAGGCAATTGGTCACCTTGGTTATGGATAGCTCTTCTGATCCTATGACCAGGTTCAATTCTCTCCAACCCCTAGTTCCCTCCATCACATGCTGCCTTAAGTAATTATCTGTTGGTAGGTGTACCAACAAATAATTACTTAATTACATCTGCTTTCTTCCTTCCAGTCTATATCTTCATAGTGGAAGTCCCCCATAATAATCACTCAACTTGTACTAATTTGGCAATGTATGTCTTCCAGATCAGTGTTTAGTATAGGCCAGTATAGGCCAGGGAGTTCCATTCTGTGGAACTCCCTGGCCTATAGTAGTAACCAACTGTATGTTTTGTCTTACTGGCCTTAATCTCACACCAGACTGCTTCAAATGAACAGCTACCCTCCCACCTCTCTCCTATTCTTTTTGGTTGCAATTCATCTGCTTTCATTAGCAGTACCTCTCCCACCATCTCCTCCTTATCCACTTCTCCTCTATCTTCCCTGAAAATACTAAATCCTTCACATTCTATCTCTGTAAGTACATCATCTGCTGTTAGCCTAGTCTCATTAATGCCTATAACTTTTGGCAAGGTAGCACTAACCAATGCAAAAATCTCCTCCCTCTTGTTCCTGATCCTTCTGGCAATAGGCTTTAGAAACTGCACCATCCCTTTAGGCTTCCACCCACCTTTACTTTCTGAATTGACCAAACTATTCAATATTTTTGCTTGAAAGACTTTCTGACTTGGTCATTCTCACACTCACTTTCTTCATGGGTGCCTTCATACAAACTCGCTTGGTTCACCCTAATTGTGTAAGTTTTCCTGAATTGGCACTTCGGCATGCTTAGTGAACAAACCTATCTCTCTCTAGACACATAACACCAAAACCATTTAGATGCAGTCCATCAGCATTGTACAAATTCTTCTTTTTGTCAGACCACTGATCCACAAACCTACATCATTCCTTCCACAATCTATGTATAGACTCATTGGCTATCAGTGACCTCCTCAGTTCACCTCTGTCATAGCTTGGTAGGAGACTTACAGTCTTCACCTTCTGGCGCTTTAGTTTTGCCTCTTGTAACAACTCCTTAACATCCTCCCTCATAGAATACTTCTCGCCTCTATAATCATAAAGATGCTATTGAAGAATGCATTGGAAAATTAAGGACTGTTTGTGAAGCACAGAGAATCTAAAGAAAAGATGATCAGCATGACATGAGCAATAGTGTGCAAAAGAAGGTTGACTAACAGAGTAAGTATGCTAAATCAGATCAAGTGAATGTTAGCAAAACAGGGCAAAGGAAATCCTAGAGAGCTTCTTACTTGCAAAGAAGCAATTTTGCAAAGGATATTATACAGGTGGTGATACTGTGGTTGCCAAGAGGCTGATGCGAGAATCGAGATAGAATACTCTGCATACTGAGAAATATCAATGTGAATACAGCAGTGGAATTGGATAGCATGTTAGCCCATGTGCTACATAAATGTGCAAGAGACCTAGTAGTGTCTCTGACCAATCAGCTTAACCTTAATCTCAGCTCTGGCATTGTTCAGTTCAGTGGAATGAGGATAAAATAGTTCTATTACATAAATATTTGTGTAGTAGCAAATTATATTTACTCACATTTTATAATAGTGATATCTAAGTTGGATTACAGAAAGTCTACATTGTGATACTGAGGGAGACTTTTTGATTTGCAGCATTATCACAGTTATTTATGACACCTTGCATAGCTAAGTGTTTAGTGGGAGTAGGAGAATGTCTCCTTCCCGTGCATGGGCTCTAGTGTCCCCACATACATCACAATACAGTGGTGCCTTGGTTAACAACGAGTGGTTGTAAGAAAAAAAAATGTTTTGGTTAACGACTCTCGATTATGTGAACCTCTATCCGATCTAAAAAACCGGAATTTTCCGATTGCACTCAGCCACGTGCGGGAAGACATTGTCGAATAGAGAACAGCCACGTGGCATAGCAATGAAGCGCAGATGTTTGACCTATCATAGCCAGCTGTTTACGTTTTCCGTTTATTGTTTCTTTTCTTGTAGTGTACTGTGCTTTATTTTAAAATTTGTGGTTATAAATGCATTTTATGATGAAAATGAGTATTTAAGCATTTATTTTTTATGTGTTGGTTCATATAGACAATAAATCGTTGGGTGGGTGTCACTGTTCGTTCACCATCAAAAGGCAAAATCAAATCTCATCTGTATAATAATCATTGTATCTATAAGCTGCTAATCAGTGTATGTTACGGTAAGTGCTGTATCTAATATCGTCACCTTACAAGCAAAATGCACTAAGTCAAAAATCGCAGGTTTCGAATTTAACTGTTAACTTTTATTTCAAAAAGTTTTTTTTTTTTTGAACTTTTACTTTTATTTTCAGGTGACGATATGTTCTTTGTATCCCTTGTCTTAGTGTTGTACAATTTGTAATAATAACGTATTTTGCGTATCTTTTTTTTTTTTTTTATAGAGTGAATTTTTTTACCGTGTGACAAAATGGGTCCGAAAAAGAAAGCTAGTGAGGGGGGAAAAAACAGAAAAATTTTCTATATTGAACAGAAGAAAGAAATAATAGCAAAAGTTCATGAAGGTGTGAAAGTATGCATCTAGCTCGAATATATGAAACCAGTCATTCTACAATATCAACCATTTTGGCTAAGAAAGAAGAACTTAGCTAAGGTTGCTAAGGGAACTTCAAGGTTGAATGTCAGAGGGCTTCTTTTTGAGCAAATGGAAAATCTATTACTAATTTGGATCAAAGTAAGAGAAATGGCATGCGATACTACATCTCAAAATGCAATCTGTTAGAAAGCTAAACAGATTTATCAAGATTTGAAAAAGAAGACTTCGGGATCAAGTTCTGAGGTAGATGATGATGATGATGATTTCAAAGGTAGCAGAGGTTGGTTTGACAACTTTAAAAATGAACAGGAATTCATAGTATGGTCAGACACAGAGAGGCAGCTAGTGCTGACAAAGCAGCAGCAGATAAATTTGTCAATAGCTTTACAAGAATTATAGAAGAAGGAGAATACCTACCTCAATAACTGGTAATTAGTTTACGGAATTAACAACGCATATAAAGTATATTAATTAAAGGTAACTTTAATAAATAACTTCAAAATTTGGGCAACGTAACGCTGCCATCTTCAGGAACATAAAGATATGGTATGTGCACGCAATTGAAGACTCAATAAGTCTTCAATTGTGATGAGACTGGGTTATTTTGGAAGAAAATGCCCAACAGGACACATATCACAAAAGAAGAAAAAACACTTCTTGGGCATAAACCAACGAATGATAGGCTAACATTGCTTTTAACAGCAAATGCAAGTGGAGACTTCAAGGTAAAACCAATGTTAATCTACCACTCAGAGAATCCCCGAGCATTCTAAAAGTTCAATGTCTCTAAATTTAATCTCGGTGTTTTGTGGAAGTCTAACAGCAAAGCCTGGGTCACAAGAATAGAATTTAGAGACTGGATTCGCAAAGTGTTTGGACCAACTGTCAAAGCCTATCTTGAGCAAAACAATCTGCCTCTAAAAGCCATTTTGACCTTGGATAATGCACCTGGCCATCCAACGGGCATACAAGAAGAGCTACCAGAGGAATTAGATTTTATCAAGGTGATTTTCCTTCCTCCCAAGACTACATCTCTGATTCAATCTATTGATCAGCTGATAATTGCAAATTTTAAAAAAATTTACACAAAGGCACTTTTTACCAGGTGCTTTGAAATGTGTGAAGCTACCAACATAACCTTAAGAAAATTTTGGAAGGAAGAATTCAACATTGTCATAGCAATTAGGCTAATTGTAAAGGCTTGGCAAGAAGTAACAATGAAATGTCTCAAAGTAGCATGGAGGAAACTGTCCTTCCTTTGGTAATGAAGAGACTTCAGATGAAGGACACAAATTGCTAAAGGATATTGTGGCAACTGCTCATGATCTTAACTTGGAAGTAGAGGAAGATGTTGAAGAATTATTGGAGATGCATGACCGAGAACTGACTGATGAGCTAAAAGAACTTTTAAAGCAACAATGTGAAGAAAAAGAAATGGAAATTTCATCTGAAGATGAGGATGGAGAGAAAGAACAAAATACGACTGATGAAATCAAACATGTTTTGGCAAAGTGGGAGGAAGTTCAAAATGTTGCTATGAAATGGAATCCAAACAAATCTGAGGTTATCAGAACTGCAGATCTATTTAATGAAAAGTCCATGCAGTTTTTCAGAAACATTTTAAAAAAAGAGGCAGAAGCAAACAACCCTAGACATGTTTTTTACAGGTCCATTTGTCAAAAAACTCCGAAGTGAGCCCAATTGTCCTTTTGGTGAAGATTGATAATTTAAAACTGTTTTCATGAACAGTTCATTTTATTAATGTTAATTTTTTGTAGCAAATACATATACTGTATTGTATAATAAATAAATGTTATTTACAATATTTTTATGACATTTTAAATGAGTTTTATAATGCCTTTTTAATATGTACTATGGTTGTGGGGAAGAGCCGGAACAAATTAATCGATTTTCAATTAAATCTTATGGGGAATCGCACCTTGGATAACGACGGTTTTGGTTAACGATGGTAATCCTGGAACGGATTACCGTCGTTAACCAAGGCATCACTGTATTTGGCTCCTGGTCAGGAACTTTATGATTTGCTGCTGTACATGTTTCATCCCCAGACCAAATGTTTCCAGTTTCTACTCAATAGCCCCTTCTTTCATGGAGTTCAACAGTAAGACTCCATGTAAGAACAGGGTATTGAGCAGAAACTGGAAATACCTGCTCTGTGAATTAATGTCACTTGAAGCCTCCAATAAACAAGGTAGTGATATTTCACTTGCTGGCATATTTAGGGATTGTCCAGTTGGCATTTCCTCCAGATACTCAAAATATATGCCTTTTGATGACAGTACTCACGATTGGCAAAGCCTTATAGAAACAAACCACACTGAAAGAGGGTGGGGATGGCTTGCCTAGAAGAGACTACATATTGTGCAGTGCTGGTAGAATTTATTTTGCACTGAAATGTAAATGGAATTTAAAATTTGGTATGAAGGGTTATGTTAAGTCTTCAATATCAAATTTTAATGAATTCTTTATTTACAGGATGATCGTAAAGTCATGCAACCAAAAGTTTGAATTTTTACCAGTTGGTTCCAAATTGTTATAATTATTCCTTACACCACTAGATGTCACCATCATATTATTTCAAACTGTCAGAGACACCGAGTTCACTGTGATGTGTATACTTTGCTCTCAGTGTAGCTTTGTTCATTATGGAAGTGAGATGGGTTTTTCCCAGCTACAGCGAGTTTTCATTTTGGAAAGTTATTTTGCTAATCATTCTTATGCATATGTCACCAAGGAAATTCCCACGAAATATCTAAGTACAACAGTCCCTCAGAAGTCGAGAATAACAAGATTAACAGCATTTCTGGGAAACTGGATCTGTTGCAGATAGGAATCACTCCAGAAGACCCTCCATTTTGACTGACAATAAAATGGATAAGGTAAAGAGTGCTGCAGTAGTCTCCAACAAAAAGCCTCAGGAAACTTGCCATGCAATGATCAATGTCATACAGTAGTAGTGCTCAGAAAGCTGCAAGATCGTTACACCTTCATCATGTAAGAATGTGAGAATCATGCACTCAGTCGATCTGAAAGACCTAGATAAAGGCAAACAAATAACCTTCTGCAGATGGTTACACTCATTCGTTGAAGAACGTGGTATACAGATGCTTGATGCACTTTTCTGCAATGACAAGGCCTGGTTTTACCTCAGTGGTTATGTGAATAGTCAAAACAATGCGATTTGGTCATGTGGAAATCCACATGCTTTTCATGTAAAAGTTTTGCATTCTCAAAAAAATTGAAGTTTGGTGTGCAATATCAAACTGCTGTATAGTCAGACCCATTTTCTTTGAAACGGCGGTGAATAGTTCCATCTACCAAGACATCAGACAGTTCATGGCACTCATTGATATCAGTGAATGCCATTGTGGTTCCAGCAAGACAATGGCATGTGCCACACGTCAAATAGTACCATACATTTTTTGCACGAATTTTTCGTTGACTGTGTCATCTCGAAAGAATTGTAGCTCCAAGATCACCAGATTTATCACCACCAGATTTTTTCCTTTGGGAGTATCTCAAAGGATTTGTTTATCAGAATAATTCTCACTCACTGGATAAACTAAAAATGAACATTTCGACAGCAATTGAAATCATCAATGTGCAGGGGCTTCACAAGGTTTCATTAAATTGGGTAAAAAGAGTGAGAGTTTGCATTCACAAAGGAGGTGGCCACTTTTAACATATGTTATAATGAGGTTCCTAATCTTTTGTTATAAAGGTCCAATTATAACCTGTATTTATAGCTGTTTCATTTTTCATATACTTGTAATTAATCTTGAAACAGATATGTCATTTCTGGGCATGACTTTACAAGTTTGTTCTTAGTGCTTTTGAAACATACCTGAAATAGATTGAAAAAAACATAGAAAAGTTACTTATATATAAAGAGCCAATAGGCTTCATTTCGGAGATATAAAACATTATTCAAATTAAGGGGATATTAAATCCCACATTGTTTTAAAACTGAATAAGAAACTCGAAGATTGGAATCAGAGAGTTTCATGCCAAATATAGTAAACTATAAAAATATCGGCGGCCACTAGCGTGAGCTAATGCAAGTAGTCCTAGTACGTAGTACAATCTCGAGCAACTCACAGTAAAGATGGTAAAGTTCTGATTGCTAATCTTGGTATTTTCCATAATGTAAAAACACATTTCCTAGGAAATGTATGCTGTTATTACATTATGGTGGGAGGTCACTACCCAGACCGGTTTCAGCCTTTTTTTTGAGGCTTCATCAGTGAGTAGCTAGACCAAATAGATACCAAAGGGTATAGCAAAAAGAACTTATATACTCTGCTATATGAGTTATCAAACAGGTGCGATCAGAACTTTCCCCACCTTTGCAACGAGTTGCCTGAGATTGTACTACGTAGTAGGACTACTTGCATTAGCTCATGCTAGTGGCCGCTGATACTTTTATAGTTTACTATATTCAGCATGAAACTTAATTCCAATCTTTGAGTTTCTTATCTGGACTATTGTGCCCAGTTATGGGCACCAGGGTTTTTTCGTGATGGGGAGGAAGTGGAGAGGATCCAGAGACGAGTGACCAGATGATAGCAGGTCTGTGGAATGAACCTTATGAGAATAGGTTAAAGATTTGTGGGTTACAGAAATTGGTTGATAGGCGAAGGAGGGGTGATATGATTGAGACATTCAAATTACTGAATGGTTTCTATAAGATTGATCCAGAAGATATTTTTGAAAATATGACTGGTGGTGGGAGGACTAGGGGCCATGAATGGAAGCTGGGCAAGAGCATGGTTGACAAGGGTGTTAGAGCTAGGTTTTTTACTTGGAGAGTAGTGAATGAGTGGAATAAGCTTCCAGAGTCTGTTGTGGGTGCTACAACCGTGAATGAGTTCAAGGCAAGGTATGATAGATACTGTGTGAATGTCGAATAGTTGTTCTTGACATGATGTTAGGGCCTCCCTCGATGAGTCTGTCGACTCCTTGGAGTTGCACGGAACAATAATAATAATAATAATTATTATTATTCGGTTTTACAACAATGTGGGATTTAATATCCCCTTAATTTGGATAGAAAAGTTAGTTTTCTTTAATGGTGTCGTACTACTTAAAAAAAAAAAAAAAAATTCAACTTCTTCTTCAGGTAACTATGAAGACAGTCAGAGGAAGGCTACGTTCTTTATTAAAAGAGCCACAGTTCTCTGATGTGACTTTTGTAGTTGGCAAAGGTGAACAGAAAACAGTAGTAGAGGTCCACAAATTGATACTTGCAATTGAAAGTCCAGTGTTTGCAGCTATGTTTTATGGCCCTTTAAAGGAAGAGGGAGAAATACAAGTTACTGATGTTACTGCAGATGCATTCCAGATTATGCTTACGTGAGTACTTTCCTTGGATTGTTTGTACATAAATCAATCACATAGATTCTCTCTCTCTCTTTTCATTTTTATTTTATTTTATTTTTGTTATTAAATACAGTGTCTAATCTGATCTACATTTAGGGCTAGGCTTGCATATACATAGCCCTAAGTTTAAGCGAAAACTTATGATTATGGATTACATCTAAAAATTATGTACAAAATATTTGCTGCCTTCCACAAAATTTTTACTTCACCAGAAACTATATTCTTGTTTACATGCTTATTTTACCCACACATAAGCAAACATCATCATCATCATCAAATTCGTGCCATGTACCCTCAAGGGGTGTACAGGATATGATAGTACTACATGAAAAAAATTACATCATTACTAATTTCCTATCTACAATTTTCTCCAAATCAGTCTGTTACTTGTCAAGACTCCAACATTATCAGATCTTATATTTCTATCGTCTAAGGCACTTTGTACCGTATCAATCCACCTATATCTTGGTCTTCATCTGGGTCGTTTTCCTGCCAACCTGGCAGAGAACACTTGTTTTGCTAATCTTTCTTCACCCTTTTCCTTTTCTTCATAAGTGAACATTTATATGTAAAATACCTTGCAACTAAGTTACTTATGAAGTTGACTTCGCATAAGGTTGTTCAAGAATTGTGCAGCATAGCATATTCGTTGTTGTTGTCTTGTCCTTTGAGGAGTCTTAGATGTTGCCATGTGCTCCTTGAACTGCTTTGGCTATGTCGGTGATTTTGTTTGTGTAGAGCTGTAGTTCAGGATTAGGGTCTATTGCTTGCAAGGCTGCTGTAATTGCTGGAAAGGTAAAAATGTGAGTAGGTGTCAGTTCAGTCTTAGAGCAGTTGCTGCAGCTTCATCTGTATTGATTTTCATTCCTCTATAATATCCTGTTTGTAGTCTTGCTATCATGGTGGAGGTCTTTCTATCAGCATTGATTTCAGGAATTTGATGTTGTATCACTGATTTCAGTGGAATTAATCTAGCTTTTGGTAATGGGTTAGCATCAGCAAGAGTTATCATGTCAGTTTCTTGGTTGAGTTCTCTGGCCTATTTTGCTAATTTATCAGCTGCTTCACTGTAAAATGCAACTTTTTTCTAAACACTTTAGTTGATTTAAGAGTTGATGGGTTTCTTGTGTGAGCTTGGTATTGTCATTTTTGATTGCCTCCATCTTGTGTCACTGTAAATTATAATTCCCTCTGATTGTTGAAATGATGATAATTTTAAGTAGGCTTTGAGTGCCTTATTTATTGCATAAAGTTTGCTGGTAAAATTGGAAGCAGTTCTTCCAGATCCAACCTTTATTGAAAGTTTTTCACCTTTTGGGAGTAGAAGGAGAACACCGGCACTTCCATTAAGCATATCGGTATAGCAAATAACCTGTTTAGAGGATGAAAGAAGGTTGATAGTATTTAGGCCTTTTTCTTTGAGCATTTCTTTTGATTCTTTTTTTGTACAGAGTTTGGTAAAGTTTAGATTTATGGAGGTAAAGGACTGGAAAATAGAGGTTCTTTGTTTATGTGGGCATTTAGCTGATCAAGACCTATTTCCTTCTTGATAGTGCCATCATATTATAAAGTTGATGATCTGTGAAGTCTGCATTTTTGATTCCAATGTTCATAAGTTTTTAGGGAGATATGATCGCTTTGGTAGCTTCTGATATTATTAATAAATTTTATGGTGGCAAATTTTCGTCTGTCCTCCATCAGATCAAGCCCACATTCCTGTTGTGCTCTGTTGTTGTTAGTGGATGAGACTGCACCATTGATAATCTTGGACGCTTTTGCTTGTATTTTCTGATTTTTCCTTTACCGATGAAGCCAAAGGTGACCAGATAGGTCTTCATATTCCATTATTGGCCTTATTAGTGTAATTTTTGGCTTTGCACCCCAATTTGTTCCACAAAGCCTTTTCAGTATATTTAATTTTTTGATAGCTCTCTTGGAAGTATTAGAGATGTGGTGTGCAAAACATAATTCTTGGTCACGCATAATACCAAGGTATTTTGGTTTTGTGACTTTTTCAATTAGCTGTTGTCGATCATGACTTTGGGATTGTAGGAATGTCTATTTTTCCTCTCTGTACTAAAGGTGCTTAGTTTTGTTTTATCTGGGTTGATTTTGAGTTAAAGTTCATCTGACAATTTTTATAATCCTCTCATGGATTTGTTTAGAATGTCTTCTGATTCTCTGATTTTAGCACTAGTGTGCCAGATGGCTATATTGTCTGTGTAGCAAGCTACTTTTGTGTCTTCTGTAAGGTAGGGATGAATGTTATTGACATATAAAAGGAATAGTAAGGGACTGAGTACTGACCCCTGGGGAACACCAGCCCAGGTTCTCTGCTCTTTAGATATTGCTGCATTGATTCTAACCTTGATCTTTCTTCCTCCCATGAAATCAGCGATCCATATTAAAATGTTTCCCCTAATTGCGATATCATATACTGTTTGTATTAATTTTTTTGATCGAAACACAATCGAAAGCAGCAGTCATATCAAGAAATATGGCAGTTGTCTTTTTTGTTGGTTTTTCCTGAAATGAGTCTATTATTGTTTGGCAGAAGTAGAATAATTGATCTGTTGCCAAATGTCAGGCTCTATAGTCAGTTTGGTAGTAGTTAATTTTCTTTTTTTTTTTCAGCCAATGCATGAGCCTGGAGTGTATGATTCTTTCAGTAATTTTACAGAGTATGCTAGTTAATATGATAGGTCTATAGTTTTGATATTCTGCAGCATTTTTGTCAGGTTTCAGGATGGATACAGTAACTGATTTTTTTCCATTCTTTTGAAGTTGCCTGTTCGCCAAGAAGTATTAAGAATGTCCAGAAGTTGTTCTTTGGCGTTTTTCCAAGGTGTTTGACCATATGATGAAATATAAAATCATTACCAGGAGATTTATTAGGTGCAGTTTTCTCAATTGATGAATTCATTTCACTTAGTGTAAATTCTTCGGAGAAGATGAAAGCTCTGCCCATTTCTCTTGCTTGCACTTCCAAATTTCCTGCTCTATTTTGTGTTATATCCATTAATTTCTTTCTGGATTCATCAGTTTTATTAATTCTGAATTGTTTGTTGATATTGTCTCTTTCTGTAATCATTGAATCAATATTGTGATCTTTCCAGTATGGTATCGAGGTATTTTTCCATTTGCCTCTTGGTATTGATGTGTGAAGTAAGGATTTGTAATTTTCTGTCAAGGTTTCCAGAGACAGATTCATCTTGACAGAGGCTCTCCAAGATTTGAGTAAACCTTGTCCAGTCGGCTTTTCTGAAGTTCCATGTCCTTTTAATTTGCTGTTCTTGATCATTCTTGAAGTTTAGTGTTGTCATTATGGGTCTAGTCACTGATGGCATTTTTCATTGTGCACTTGATGCAGTGCTATAATTAATATCTGTGATGTCGATAGCAGGTTTAGTTCCCGTAGTTTTAGAGATAGACACTCTGTCCATTGTTAATTGTTGTGAGTTCCAAATCTGTAAAGAGGGCTTCCAATTGTTGTCTGCGAGTTTCACCAGTGGTTCTTCTGGCTTCTGCACAGAAACTCAGCGTAATCCATATGCTTAAGAATAGACGACCAACATTATCTCAGAAGAAAAAGATATCCTTGATGAACTCACTCTCATATCTCAGAACTTGGTAAACAACGGTTACCCAAGAAATATAATCAAAAAGATTCTTCATAGAAACCCTCCACAACAGCAACCTTATGTCACTAAATATACGTCATCTATCGTCATCCCTTATGCAGGCTCAGCGTCAACAAAAATTGAAAAACTCCTTAAGTCCTTCAACGTCAGAGTTGCTTTTAAACCGGTCAAGATAATATGCCATATTTTAAAATCGCCAAAGGACATTAATTCCTTCTTCAAATATGCAGGTATGTACAACATTCCATGTTTCTGTGGATTAAATTACATAGAGCAAACATCGAGAAGCCTGGAAATTCGAAAAAAATAACATGTAGGAGATGTGAACAACAACAGAACAGATACTTTAGGATTAG
This sequence comes from Typopeltis vanoorti, assembly GCF_054136105.1. Taxonomy (NCBI): domain Eukaryota; kingdom Metazoa; phylum Arthropoda; class Arachnida; order Uropygi; family Thelyphonidae; genus Typopeltis; species Typopeltis vanoorti. Next base: position 146,518,766 of record NC_143554.1, read on the forward strand.
CCCATCACTTCTCGATCACTAACCACACCATCGATTGGGATAAAAGCTCCATGCCTTATATAGAAGAGGATTTTCGATGTAGAAACTTCAAAGAAGCTGCAGTTGTACTCCACTCTGGAGGAAATCTAAACAGAAATCGGGGAATAATTCTGAAAGACATCTGGAAAAGCCTAATAAGTTCGCTCAGCTTACCAGAATTTCATTTCGCTAAAAACTATATGACGCACTCAAACAATGACTGATACACCCTGTTCCATGTTTATGATATTACATGTCGGTTTAATTTATTTGACAGTGTTTACTCCATTCATTTTTACTAGCAAATGTTGAGTTCCATGTACCATTACACATGTCCTGAAGAAGCCAGACAGAGCCGCTGGTGAAACTTGTAGACAGTTGTATATATTTTTCAAAAAATCTCTGGTCAACTAATAAAGCCAATATAAAGGTCCAGTTTAATATTTAATAAGTGACCAAATACAACACAGAGTTGAAGAACTTTTGTGTTGTCCCATAGGATCCTGTCACTAGTAAACTCCATGTTCTGCAAGACTAGATTTCTAAGCTTGGAGGAAGCTTACGTATTTCATATATTCTGACCATCAGATGTTTACAGTATGATCAGCCAAGCCAAAATGGGAGAGGTTTCAGGATCAAGTAATCTCTGGCTCACTCCCAGGTAAGTCAAGTGTAGATGCTTGTCTTTTGTGGTAAGTAGGTAGGATTTGAGGAAGTCTTGTTTATTGGTTTGAAGGCTTTCTGAAATTAAAAAAAAATTTTAGGACGTTTTAAATGCTTTCAGATTCTCTTCGTATCTGATGTTAGCATATGGAAGTATCTGGGATACCAGTATTAACGTTTGAATCCAAGATGAGGCATTGATCAGAAGTTACAACATTACAACTTCCTAGCTGGAAGCCATTGCAGGCTAATATCATTCTCTGACATGCTCTATGTCTGTAGATCTGTGTGTTGACAGGACAGTTTAGGGATGAAAAAACCTTCCATCTCCATATGAGACTAGATAACTTACCTTTTAGACAAATATTTAAGTCAAATACATAAAGGTTCTTCACATCATAGAACGGAATTGAACTTCAGTTTTTTCTGACCAAAGAGCTTCATCTATATTGAGTGAGTTATGGAGGATCCTCGGTATCTGATGACAGACTATTAGCGGGAGAATAAATTTACAGTCTCTCCTATTTTGGCCAGATTGGTCATACTGTAGACATCTGTCGATTAGAACATGTGGAATATATCCGTTTCCTCTAAGCTGAGAAATCTGGTCTTCTGAAACATGGAGTTTCTACTAGCCATAGGATCCTGTGGGACAACCCAAAAATTCCTCACACAGGTTCTTCAAAGAACATTTATTCCAGTTGTAATTGGAATAACAGCTAAATATTTGTAAATTTTGGAACTAGTGACGTTGAACTCTTCCCATTAATCCTACGTTCATATTATAGCATGTCTGCGATGCTTAGGGACTGTTATTTATATATATGATTGCATATATAGTTAGCTCTCCCTTCAATTATCAAAATGGCAAGTTCTAATATCCATCCATCCACTTGGAACCCCAAAGAGCAATAAGTAAAGCTGAAATTAATCATGAAAATAGACATACTCTGATTTATGAAATGTCATTGACATGATACATTTCATATTAATTTCAGTTAAAAGTCATTACATTATTCACACTCAAAGTTATCATAAAATTTTATTTAACAGAATGTCATTAATTCTCTAAGTATCATTTGTGTTTGAATTGTATGTTTATATTAATAAAGTGTTTTGAACATACATGGCATGGTTGTTGCACTTGGTGTTGCATTTAAATGGCATTGATATTTGAAAATTAAACTACCATTCTTTCTGTTCTGAAATTCTGTAGATATGAACTTTTTGAAATGTTGGGCCCATATATGAGAGGTTGACTGATCAAACTATAGTACTTTATTGAAAGTTTATTTTTAACTTGGTTAGACTATAATAAATTTAGTTTAATCCTTTATCCAAGTGTGAGCAAACAAGGTTTGTGCCTGAAAATATCTTCAGGACTGAGGTAAGGTAGTGCAACACCAGGCGACTCGAAGCAAAGGTGGACCAAGCAAACATCCTTCCTATCTCAGTATCTCCATTGCAGATATGTATAATGTTATGCATTAAGGGAAGGACCACTGCCCAGACTTTCGACCTTTATTCTGATCTCGTCAGTGGGAGCCAGGCCCAGAAGTGGAGATACCAAGGCAGAAGCAATGGAGAGGTCATCTTTACCTATAGGAGTAGCCAAAAGGTGTGCCACTTTATTATTAAATTACTCTGGATTTAGAGAAAGATGTTGAAAGTTTCACTTGGTTAGACTATAATAAATTTAGTTTAATCCTTTATCCAAGTGTGATCAAACAAGGTTTGCACCTGAAAATATCTTCAGGACTGAGGTAAGGTAGTGCAACACCAGGCGACTTGAAGCAAAGTTCCCAAACTTATGGATGTCAATGTCCCCTTTGGAAAAATTAAAAGATTTCACGGCCCCCATCTGAAAAAAAAAAAAAATCCTAATACGTATATTATTGTAATATTTGCTTGGTCCACCTTTGCTTCAAGTCGCCTGGTGTTGCACTACCTTACCTTGGTCCTGAAGATATTTTCAGACGCAAACCTTGTTTGCTCACACTTGAATAAAGGATTAAACTAAATTTATTATAGTACTTTCGTACCGTATATGGGTAGAGGGTTGGGAAAGGAGAAACTTGTTGACATTTGATTTAAAAGCCTGTATATTGTATTCCTTGGGAAATGCATCACGGGGGAAGACTGTTCTACAGTATAGCAGTAGCAGGAATGAAGTAGGATGAAAAGAAACTTGTTCTGTGGGTTTCAGGGTGTACTGTGAAAGTATGTTGAGTGGCAGCTGTACGTGCTCCAATGGGCTTAGTACAGAGTGGGGGAATTATTGATGCTGTTTCAGATTAACATTTTCCATGGAAATATTTATAGAATATACAAATTGCTGAGACTAAACGTCTATGTGAAAGTAAGGGGAGTGAGTTGGTAAGGGATGGGTCATTTATCATTCTAATTGCTCTCCTCTGTATTAAGTCAAGCATTTTGAGGGAGCTTTTAGGAGCCCAGTCCAAATGTGAAAACAGTATTCAATAGCTGGGCGGATTTGTTATTTGTATAAGGTTAACAGCTGTTTAGAGGTGAAGTAACATCTTGAGCAAAAGAGAAATCCTAGTTTTTTGGAAGCTGAGGATGTAATGGTTGTGATGTGTTTATGCCAGGAGAGGCCTAGATGTCAAGGTAAATCCAAGAAGAGAAATATCATCTTGTCTGGAAATTTGCGTGTTATCAAAAATAATACTGGGGAAAAATTGTTCTTTTTTGTGGGAAATAAGACAGAACTGGGTTTTACTAGCTTTGAAGTTGACAAGGTTATCTGAGCCCCATTGGAGGATGGCTTGATGGAATGTTCTGTGGGTTGAAGTGAGTTGTGTAGGGCAATGCTTCCCAAACTTATGGATGTCAAGGCCCCCTTTGGAAAAATTAAAAGATTTCACGTCCCCCATCAGAAAAAAAAAATCCTAATACAGACATATATTATTATAATATTTATTGTATTTATATTCAATACAAAACATACACACCAAGCGTATTTCTTTCCCGCGCATTGCCACACCTGTGTACACTAGCAATGAAACATTCATTTAAAGCACGAAAAACTTGACCGTTTTAAATGAGTGCAAGATTTTGCATTTGTAAGTTTTTTTGTGCTTCTTATCAATACCTTTGAAATGAAACTTATATGAATAAGCATATATTTACTAATATTCATTAAGTGCCGAAATATTCAGGAAGCAAAATTTGTGAACCAATACCAATGTGTGAATTTTTCATTAAAATATAAAAAATAACAAAAAAGAAATAATAAATAAAAATGAAATGTGTTTCTTTTAAGATGAAAAATATCTACTTAGTCTTGAAACATTTTAAATATGTTTTCATTATTTCACAGCCCCCAAAGGGGCTGTGGCCCACAGTTTGGGAAGCGCTGGTATAGGATAAGGTTTTTCAAATGAAAGGGAGGAGTGCAATGTGCTGTCATCTGCAAAAGTATTGGGTTGGAGGTCAACTGAAGTAGGTCTCACTGACTCTCTTCCTTCTGATATACAGAAGGAAGAAGGTCAGGGAGAGAAGTTACTTAAAAGGAGACAGATTTCATTGCACTTATAATATTCAAATAATTCACTCGTTTCACTTCATAAGAGACCACAGTATTTGGTGCTGTGGGTTTTGAGTTATTGTTACTAATTCATGTTTCTTTTTTTTTTATTTTTTCAGGTACCTCTATACTGATGAAATTTCCATTCCATCAATAGATATGGCAATTGAAGTGTGTTACATTGCAGAAAAATATCAAATTCCATTCCTTAAAAAGACTAGTGAAGAATATTTATTGAAACACACAACAGTTGAAAGTGGGTGTATCTGTAAAGTATATGAATTTGCAATGCGCATGGATCTGTCTGATGTGATATGTAGTTGTTTGAACAAAATTGATGAGCATACAGAGAAAATTATCGATTTAAATGATTTTTTAGATTGTCACCAAGACACTTTAAAGTTTATTGTTAGTAGGGATCAGCTTGCTATTGAATCAGAATATTGTCTGTTTAAAGCTGTTTACAAGTGGGGTTTAAACCATCTTGCAGTACAAAAAATGGAGCAAAATAATGAGAACTTAAGGAATATTTTATGGCCCATTTTACACCTCCTGAGATTTTCTCTGATGTCCCCAAAACAACTTGCAGAAGTTGCGGAAACAAAGTTATTCACATTTGATGAAATTGGCCCACTGTTATGTAGAAGCCTAAAACATGACACAAAATTTACAACTTCTGCACCTATCAATACCTCTATAGAAAAACCAAGACATTATGAATATTATGGAATCTGTGATGTCATGATAGTTGATGAAGAGAAAAATGAATCTGAAGAAATTGCAGCAACTGAAATCTCCACTGATTTAGACCATACTTTTAGTACTGATAAGATTTGTTTTACAGTTGAAATCTTACAGGGGCCAGTGATATTTGTGGAGCCTTTTTTGAATATAGAAATAAATGAAGAAGGTGAGATTTATGAAAACAAGGAAGTTTATGTAAAGCCACTTTCTGCATCAGATATTAAGGAAGTTAGATGTGAGAACAATTCTCTTCCTTCCAGTGGAGGAATGACAATCTATGCAAAAAAAGGAGAAAAATTTCGAATGGCTGCTTTATTTGATGAACAGTTTTTGAGATATTCAGATGGAACTTGTACTGAAAAGAAAATCTATACAGATTATTATCGTGGCTTTAGTGTAGAGACAGAAGGGAAATGGATAGTGAATTCCCTTACTTTTGCATTATATATTAAATAACATTGAATAACTATCATATGCCATTTACAAGATGCAATAATTAAAATAATGGCACTTTGAAGGTTGTAAATATATCCTCATTTAATGTTATATATACAGCATATTTTAGTAACATTTAAATAGAAATTTCTTTTTCCCAGTGTTTGAATGAATGCTTTCCAGTTATGTTGAATGTGATAACCTGTGTATAAGGTAGTTCTTCGTAGTTATCAGCAAATATAGAATTTATAGTTTGTGGTGTACATTATTGAGAAATAATGTTGCATTACATTATTTTTCATGATGGTTATTCTGTATATCAGTCTGAGTTGTGTATGTATATGGAGAGGGTGAGCTGCACCAAAAATATATACTGAATTACAGTAGCACACTCAGGATTTAATCTAGGGTGGGGGTTGAGTAGACGATTTGAGAATACACACTATGCATTGCATACAGCCTATGACTGAGCATCTGCAATGATCGCTAATTCATAAGTGGTTTGTTTAGAAATAGAAGACATGACACAGCATAAATAAAATAAAATAAAAAATTAAGTTTAATTAGGAAAAGATTTTTGGAAATTTTTCTAGTGTTTTTTTTTTTTTTTTTTTTTTTTTTTTCCTTTTTCTTTGAAGGAACAGGGCCCTATGCCCTCCCTCTGGGTACACCACTGCTGAATTATCATAATGCTAATTTCACTGACTTCTCCCAACCACTCACTAAAGCAGCATTTCCCTGACTTTTTTTTAATCACAGAACACTTTTCATCTCACATTATATTTACAGAACTCTTATATTCTTTTGTGGTTATTTGGTTTTTAAATAAACATATAATTAATGCCCAAATGCATTTTAGTTTAGAGAACAAAATAAAAATTACAAAAATCAGTTGAAGATTGAATTCTACATAAGAAAATATATATACATATCAAAACACAAATCATGATTCATAAAATGACAAAAATTAATTGCATTTAAATGGAAATGGTGTTTCTGGATGTTTTAATCAAAAGATTCAAATCAAAATCAATTGTCATTAATAAAATCTCTAGTAGTAGGACACTGGAGTATAAAAAGTAATAAATAATTGTGAGTTAGTTATTTGGATATTAATGGTTATCTACTAATGAAATATTTTTTTTATTCACATACCTTGATTAATGATTTCAGAAAATCGATTTTGGGTGTTGGTTTGCTCACCATTTGAGAACCAGTTTATTTGATTTGTATCAATAGAGGAATGAGTTAGTACTGACACTTAGTAATCATTAAAATATGATCAAATGGTAAAAACATATATAGGAGAGGAGTGGGCAGAATATTGTGAGCTAAGAGTATTTCAATGTTGCTGCTTTAAGCATTAATGACTTACACATACCCTGGCTACTTTAGGGTTAACAGTATACAGTAATTAGCCCAATCTGTGCTAATTATTATTTTCCTGAGTTGGTTGTTGGATATGAGCTACTCATCTTCTTAATATATCCACATTTACTACATTATGTTAGGGCACAAATAGCTAAGACAGGAAAAGTTTACATAAGTATAGTCATACTATTATATTAGTCTCCGTGGGCAGCCGAGCACAGATATTCAGCAGGATAAACTTAGGACCAGAGTTGGCCTATTCTGACAGCCAGAAACTAGTAATTATTTGAGAAAGAGGGAGGGGAGATATTCTGTCAACATAGGGAACATTCCTCAGACCACTCACCAACTTAGTCACTTGCCTCTGAATCTTCTCAACCACTTTCTCATCTCCAAGTAATCCAGGTGACCACACCTGAGTACAGTAATACAGATGTGATGTATCAATGCTTTATAAATAGGAATAATAGCTTCTTTATCTCTGCATGGTAGTGTCTTCAATAACAAAGTAATCCTATGAGCTACCTTGGACACTAGCAATATGCCCTCTGAACTCTCTATCTGACAACATCCCTTAGCCTCATCAATTTTCTTTGGAGTACAGTACCATCAATGTGGTACACATCTTATAATCTTTGTATCACAAAATACGTAAATTTACCCTTTTCCACATTAAATTGACATCCATTATGTTTAGCCCATATTGTCAACCTATCTAATTCATCCTGCAAGCTCTATACATCATCTTGATTAATTATTACCCTATCCAACTTTGCATCATCAACAAACAATTGAATATCTCACTTCAGACCATTTCCTGTATCGTTTTTGTACAAGATGAACAATAATGGTCCAAGCACAGAGCCTTGCAGCACACCACTGGTCACTTATTTTATCCTGGACTCTGTTCTCATGTCCACATCAGCTGTACAGTAGCGAGAGTATGAAGCGCCTGTGGCAATAGTCTAACTTGCACTCCCCCCAACCCCAAAATGACAAATTTTGAAAAATTTAAATGTAACAAGTTAAATTTTTATTAAGTGCAATATGTTAAATACTTACTATTAACTCCATCAAAATGTGTTGCAGAATTTGTGGCGTATTGCCGAAATTTAAAAATACAATATAAAATAGCGGACTTTTATATCTACTTATTTATGTTTTGTGCCCGTGGCAGGTGCCTCTTTCACCACACCCTCGTTATGGCACTGCACATTAGTATAATATAATATCTATTCCCATTAGTTCCAATTTACATAATAGCATTCCATGGGGTATCCTGTCAAATACTTGAGCAAAATCCAGTATCACTGTGTAGTCATTTCCCTTGTCCAACTCAGCTGTCACCCTTATAAAAAGTTAATAAATTACTAAGGCAAGACCAACTTTGAACGAAGCCATGTGTTCCCCAAAAGAGTATTATACGAGGGTGGTATGAAAAGTTTTCGGCCTCAACCATAGATGGCAACACTATTGGCAAGATTTTTTCTTTCTAAGTTGGTACATCTGTCATAAGCATCCATGTGAAATTGCGAGCCATTCTATCAAGCAGTTTTTTAATATATATCATCATCAGCCATTATCGATCCACTGCTGGATGAAGGCCTTTCCAAAATTACTCCAACACTCTCCATGTCACTCCTGCAAATCTGATGATATCATCAATCCACCGTGATTTAGGTCGCCGTCGTGGTTGTTTTTCCTCTCGTGGAATCCAGTCCAGTACTTCAGATGTTTCACTCTTCCTATGATGTCAGAGACTGGCTTGATTTCTTATCCATGTATTCCTTTTGTGATCCAATCTTGTGATACCAAGCATACTTCTTTCCATACTAAATTGTGTTGTTCTTAATTTTTGAATTTCAACCTTTCTCTTCAGGAATAATGGTAGTTGGCTTTTGAATATTGAATGCAATTTTCCAAATGCTTTCCACCCAAGCATCGCATACCTTTTAATTTCATTCATGATATTTTGCTCCATTGATATCTGTTGTCCTGAGTATATGTAATGATCTACTTGCTTAATTTCCTCATTATTGATTTTTATTATTTCTGGTTGGACATAACTTGGGTCTTCTTTTGGTTTATCTTTACGCCTACTGTTCTGCTAGTAATTTGGAGCTCATGGATAGGAGTCTGTAATTCATGTGCAGTTAAAGTAAAGATAACTGTCGTCTGCAAAGCGTAAATGGCTTAAATATCTTGCATTTATCTTCAGACCTTTCCCTTCCCAATCAAGAAGTTTGAATATTTCTTCTAGGCATGCTGTGAATAATTTTGGAGACCCTGTCTTATACCTTTCTGTATTCCCACAGTAGAGATGTTTTCATTGAAATGAATTGGTGTATGCTGATTTGATGGTTCGGATGTAGGGCTCCTCCACTTGATGGTTTCGTAATGCTTTAAATATTGCACAAGTTTAAAGTGAATCAGAGGCTTTCTCATAGTCAATAAAACCAAGACATAGTGGTAATTGATATTCATTACGCCGTTCAATAATCTGCTGTACAACTTGAATATGGTCCATTGTACTAAAGCCCCTTCGAAAGCCTGCCTGTTCTTTTTATTGTGCTAGGTCCAGAGTCGCACAGATTGTATTAACTAACTTTTGTAAACATTTTGTAGACCACTGATAAGTCAGTAGTTCTTCAAGTCTCTATCTCACCTTTTTTATGTATCAGAATTAGGGTAGCCTTCTTCTATGTTGGTACATAATTTTTCTTCAGGCACAAAGTAAATAGTTTTGCTAAGCGTTCGTAGATTATTTCTCTGCCTGTTTTTAGAAGTTCAGCTATAACCATCCTCACCTGCAGCTTTCCCATTTTGGAAGCTTTGGATGCTCTGCATAACTTCTGATAGAATCTATGGTACTTCAGCTGTGTTGTAGTTGTCTTCAATTCTTTTTGCTATAGCATATTTATCTCTGATGATGGTCCTGTCTTGTAGTTTGGAACCATCTGTTTGCTGTTTGGCTTTTTTGAGACTGGTTGTTTTCAGTTGTTTGTTGTATGAATTTACAATTGAATTTTCTTAGTTCTTCTATGATACGTTTTGTGATTGTTTTGCACAATTCCGTTTATTCGATTTTATTCTGTAGGTTAACTGATTGTTTCATTTCTCTTCTTTTCTTCATAAGCTGTTTTGTTTCTTCGGAGAATTTGTCTTGTTTCTGTTCTGTGGTACCAGCTATTTTAAGTGAGCATTGTAAAAGGTTTTGGATAATAATGTCATTACTTTCTGAGCATTGTCATCTATAATAAGATGTTTAATTCTATTGTTTAGTTTGTGTTGGAATATATATTTTTTAATGTTGAGTTTGTGTACATCTATGTTTTGCTTTGATTTCCCAAACATTTTCTTCTTTCTTTTTGGTAGTTTATTTGAATTTTACTGCATACCATACGATGGTCATTTCCAATGTTGAAGATGTTTATAACGGAACAGTCTTGAAAGATGTTTTCTTATTGCTGAGGATAAAGTCAATTTCACTAGTTTCCTCATTGAGCCTTCATCGGAATGTTGAATTTTAATTTCTTCGTCAGTATGGCTTATTGTTGGTGCATAGATTTGGACGATCTTAAGAGTGTATCTTCGAGATTTGAACAATACTTGCTATTCGATCGGATACACTGTCAAATTCTATTATATGTTCTTCAGTTTTTTTTTTTTGTTGATCTGAATCCAACTCCACTGATTCTTTATCTTCACCTCTATAATATAATATGTCTCCATTTTTTTAATCGAAGAATTTCTTCACCATAACGTTCGCACAGTCCAAGAATGGCCTGTTTTAGTCTCCAGTTCAGTTAACCATGCTTCACTGTTTAGAGTCCTACTGTTTAATGTTCCAAACTCTAGTTTCCAATGGCAGCATGATCTGGTTACCGGGGAGTTAGCACCCTCTGCCTTCATGTTTAACTGCCTACTGCCATAGTAACAATCCAGCCTCCAGGGAATAAGGGCCATTTTATTTCTGTCGGATTCATCTTAAAAGGTTAGGCCATTAATTCACCATGCTGGCCAAGTGCGGGTTGGTAAGTTGCAATATTTTCACATGGGATCGCCAGTCCCAAAACCACTGGTCCACTGCTCTTTATTCAATATATTCAGAGCTGCCCTGATATTCAACGGATGGTAGTCAGGGTTTTACCCCCATCTTCCACCTAGGGGATGTGCTCGGTAGAAGTGGAAGCCCCGACTTTTATATATATATATATAGCTATCTGAAGCAAAAGTGTTGCCTGTATCCCTTGAAATGGATAAAATTGAGTAGTGTGCGGTTATAAAATTCATTGTAAAACGGGATAACGCAAAAAGAAATTCATTCGAAGTTCATAAAAGATTATGGGCACTTCGTTTTGATAATTAAGAAATAGGATGCCGAATTTAAACTGAAGGACGTCCAAAAAGTGTAACAACACCAGGAATCGTTTAACAAGTGCACGATATGGTATTGGATGACTGGCGAATCAAAGGGTGTAAAACTGCTGAGACTACAAATATTTCAAAAGAATGTGTAGGATGGGATGTATTTTGCAGAGTTGCAAATGAGAAAGCTTTGCCAAGATGGGTGCCACACTCCCACGAAAATCGGAACAGTGCTTAGAGCGTTTTAACAAGAATAAAACTGATTTTGTGCGTTGCTTTATTACTATGGATGAAACTTGGATTCACCTTTACACACCAGAATCCAAACAGCAGTCAAACCAGTGGACAGTTGGTTGCACAGTGCAAAAGAAGAGAAAGTCGGTTCCATCAGCAGGCTAGTTCATGACATCGGTGTTTTGGGATGCTAAAGGCATTTTGTTTATTAATAATCTTGAAAAGGGTAAAACAATAACTGGAGAATATTATTCTGATCTTTTAACCAGACTAGACAAAAATATTCCTGAGAAAAGACCTGGTTTGCAGAAGAAAAATCATCTTTAATCAGGACAATGCACCTGCCCACAAAGGTGTTTTGGCAAAGGGAAAAATAGGGATCTGCACTATGAATTGTTGGAACATCCACCCTGTTCCCCAGATTTGGCTCCTGCTGACCTCTATCTTCCCAAAACAAAAACTCTTCCTCGCTGGTCAGCGTTTTTCTTCGAATCAAGAGGTGATTGCAGCTGTAAAGGGGTATTTTGCAGATCTTACTGAGAACCACATTTTCTACCAGAAAAATCTTCATTTTCTGGTAGACTTGTGCATTCACTGAACCTTTTGTGAATTGTAAGGGACCAACACCATGATACGATATGTAACCCCAGATCATCTAATTGGAGGAGAATTTGACTGTTGATACCAGATTGGGTTGAAAATTTTCCCAATAGTCTCCTGTGTGTCTGCCATCGGTGCTCTGCACGTTAAACGTTTCCTCGTCAAAAAAATGTTCTGATCTCTGTCGAATGAGTTTTCTCCTGACAGTTACTGAACTTGCCACAAATCCCGTTTGTTCTTCCAAGTCCCATTTCAGTTCTCTCGAACGACGCATGGCGAATTTTGAGGTAGAGCTGCTATATAACTCGATCTTGGCATGTTTGTAGCAGTGGCATTCTTCCTATCTCCTTCCTTTCAGCAGATCTGGTTTCCTTCACTTTCCACAGCAGTAGAACCACAGTAGATTGGCTACAGGACATCCTTTTAGTTATTTTACGAGTGGAATAGCCTTCTCTGTTCAGAGCTTGAATCACACTTTTTTTCTGCGAGGTGTTAACTGCATGCAACTAACCATAGCGATCTCAGCACTAAAATGCAAAAACTATCTCTTGCTGTATAATTATATAGCATTAAAAATTGTGATGCAATAGCAGTTATTATTATATTATACAGAAACCCGTGGGAATGATAAATGTTGCAATACAACGAAATATCTAATGATAAACCAATGAAAATTTCCATTTAACTAAAAGCATTTATGTAAGGTGATTCAGTTTCTATGAACATGAGTGTGTGTGTGTGTGTATATATATATATATACTGTATATATATATACTAGGGGGGGGGCTCTGCTCCCTATGGTGCCCATACCCCGAGTTCTGGGCTTGTAGGCCGGTTCTCCTTGAATTCTAATGACTCGAATTTTGAAGACTCGACACTCAGGGAGCTACCTTCTCTTGTCATTTCTGCAATCTTGATATTAGATAACTTACTCGATCAAAAATATGTCATAATAATTTATTGAAATTAAAAACTACGACTTCCGTGTTATTTTTAGTTTATAATTTTAAAAGGATATAAGAATTTGAAATTCTAACATATCACATTAAAGTTGGATAAATTCAGAAAAGAATGATATCAAACATATATATGTAGGATTTAAAATAGGCCCGATTTAAAACGTGAACACATATTTATGCAATGGGAACAAAATGTGTACCTGTTGTCAGTGATTTATTATTAGTGGGCATATTAGTTTACAGTTGTCGAGCATAGACCGTGTCGAAAAGACCTGGGATTGAATCCTGTCTCTGGGATGATAAGAATTTATAAGGCTTTTCTGAAAGTGAATTAGCCGGTGTCATACGAATTAAGGCAGTGTTTTTCCTTAGGAAATTCAAATCTTTCAGCCAGCAAACAAACAAACAAAAAAGAAAAACTAGGCGAAGTAATTCATATACAAAATGTATTCAGTATGCATAATTGGCGATTACGCCAACAAGCCCTGAAAACAATAGTATATTATACCGGAGCTATTATACTGCTGATGACGTGTGCCTCACTCGCGTGTAAGGAGGCACAAAATATAAGAACATTTGAAAGAATCCAACTTAAAATCCCACAAACATAATCAGGATACAGGACAATATCTTTTGATGCAGTTTGCCTTATACTGTTTTTAACGCCGTTTTGATTGAACACACACACACACTTAAATATCCTTAAATGTGTTATCACCACGAAAATGCATGCAAATGCTAGCAGTGATCGAAAACTGCAAGAGTGTATTCTTCGCTATGGCAAATGGAGTTACCCAGCTACGAAAATACATAAAGGAAAGTTGAAGCTGTGAAGAATATAACATTGAAACCGATAGTAGCAAAACGGAAATAAGCGACAGATGCTCTTGACTATTCTGCCAAGGGAAAATCGGTACACAAGAACGTTGTTTTAAATTCCATCCCGGCTATTCAAATCAAGCTGAACAACTGGCCATTGTCTTCTCACTATCAAAAAGTCAACCCTTCTCAACAAAACAGTATATATAGTAGTTTATAACGATAATAGGATCACTACAGGCGGCATCTAACGTTAACAAAACAAGTAAGAAACCTCTGGTAAGGTTTTATTCTGTAGAGAGAGAGAGATGGAATATTGAGTTCTTTGCGTCAAGACCAGGAATTGGTGCAAATGGGAGAGTTTAAACGTTTAAGTGCTATGGAAATTTTACAAATGAGTTATACTTCCGCAGGAATGAAATGTAACTTTGTTGAAGAAGAATACAGAAAGTCGAGAAACAGTTTAACAGCAATGAAAGAATCCTTACCAACTGTTGAAAGAAAATTCAGATGAAAGCTGATAATTTCTCTCCAGGACCAAATAAGATGACACCAAACATTATTCACATCACAGATATTCTGTTGAACCACCACGGCATATTTGTAGTTGACTTATTTAACAGATCATTGACCATGTTATTTTGACCAAGAGTTATTCGAATCTACTACCTGGATGACGTGATACGAAACATAACTTCAAAAGAGATCAGTGGCCAGTTTCAAAACAAGGATTTAAAAATTATTAAAAATTCTCCAGTTTTTCCATCAGGAGTGATTTTCAATTGAGGTAACATATATTAAATTGAAAACGAGATTATTAATAGTCGAGTAACTGGCAGCCCAATCACTTATTTTTGTAGGGTTAAAGGAGCTCTCTGGCTACTCTCTTTGTGGAATAAATAGGCATTAGAAGATTTATTTATTAGTAGACTAGCATGACTATAACGTGATGTGTAAAACAAAAACTTAAAAATTAAGAAAATATTAATTCAAATTTATGTAAATATTTGTACTGTATACATGTGTAGAAAAATAAATTACCCATGGAAGCAAGCACGCATGCTTTTCCACAGTTTTAGACAGAAATAATAATTGACAATTCTCGCACAAATTTAGCCAATAATTTTGTTATAGTTGAATAAGTACAAGAAGCCTATGTAGCTCAGTGGAAGCGGCATTTGCACTCCACGATGCTTGATCACACGAATGAAGACTTGTTCAACTCTATCGCCGACATTTTCTATGCCTTTTTTCGACCAGTTCCAGAGTTAGTCGATCTATAGCACGGGCAAGCAAATTTTTTCTCCCGGAAACTCGGGATTTTGGTCCTGTAAACTCAAGAAAATCGACTATCGATCCCACACTATTTTCAGACGTTAAAAATATTGTGTTAAGGTTAGGGACCACAATATGGCGGCTCTTGTTAGCTGTCTCTTCACTGTGGTGATTAACTTAGTTATAGTCTTCGGCTAGGTATCTCTGATCCAGGGTTATGCCGTTATAGAGTAAATTGAGATTCCAGAGAAAGTTTTTCTGGCGTGGCAGGAGTGAGAACTTGTTCGTGGATGCTTTTCCGTCGAATATGAGTGGTTTTTTGCTCAGTGGTAAGGTGGGCCTGTCACTCAGTGACAGGTGGGCCACTGAGGCCACAGGCGATCCCCTGGACCACTCTGTCACTGAGTGACAGAGTGGTCCAGGGGATCGCCTAATTTTTAGAGAGACCATTTACTTAAACAGTGGCTTCTGCTAAGGAAACTTAAGATTTGGGGGTTTTTGCCTTGAGAGATCAATTTGAGTCTCCATGGGTTGTTTTCTAGCGTGGCCTCTATCAGGGCCATGTCGGTGGATGCTCTTTCCTTGGAATATGAGATGTTCTGCTCGGTGATAGAGTGGGCTTGTCACTGAGTGAAACCAATGCTGAACTCGGTAATCCCACAGAACACTCGTAGTGAGCGGTCTGGGGGATCGCCTAATTTTTAGAGAGTTGCTTTACTTAAACAGTGTCTGACTCCTGCTAAAAGGGGGGGGGATTAAGATTTCGGATGGTTTTGCCTTCAGAGAGCAATTTGGTCTCCACTGTTGAGTGTCTTCCTGAGTGACCTTGTTGGTGAATGCTTTTTCTTTGGAATATGAGTGGTTCTGCTCAGTGGAAGGGTGAGCCTGTCACTGAGTGGAGGCAACACTGGGTTGAACGATCCTTTAGTCACTTGTGGTCTGGGGGATCATCTACTTTTTAGAAAAACCCCTTTATTTATTAAGCTCCGGCTGAGGAGGGGCTTAATATCTCGCTGGGTTTGCCGTCAGAAACAATTTGAATCTCTATCGAAAGTGTTTTCCGGCATGGCTCATGTGGAAACAGCTGACGGGCCAGTGACAGGCCTTTCTATCAGTCAATATCACAATGGACTGATAGAAAGTGAATATATAGACGCTTGGGTAGCGCCTATGTTTTCTAAGTAGTCCGTGCTAAGGCAACTCGTGAATGTCGGTGTATGTATTACCGTAAGCTCTCACGCAACTTATTTTTAAAATATTTCAAAGTATCTACATTCTGCTTTGAAATAATGTGGGATCAAATATCCACTTTACTTGTATAATTTTAGTAAATCTTTGTTTCAATTTTATAACATTTCGCATGCCTTTACTTAAACTCTTAAGTAAATGATGCAATAATTTCAAATGTTTCGCCTTTCTCTGCATAGATTACATTTGCTGTTTCTGGAATAATGAGCCTGTTAACAGATTTTAATTTGTTGTCATTAGATGAACTAAATAGTTTTATATGAACAGTCTTATTTTGATAGGTAGTGCTTTCATATTTTATCTTTTTGTTTATATAAGGTTCAACGAGTATCACTGAATCTCCAAATGTTTCCGTTTCAAAACGAACCGTGTTGTTAGTATAAATATTTTCATTTAAGGGATCGTAGATATCTGTAAACAGTTCTGAATTATCTATTTCCTTCATCAAATATCTTAAGAACGTAGACTATTGCAGGCGAATACTTCCTTGGAGAAATAATATTGCTTTCAGTGGATCGTTGAGATTTCAATGGTGTGTTGGGTTTTATGCTTGCACACAACAGAGGACAGATACTACTGTATGTAAACAGTGATATCTGTTTGTTGCTACTTCTGCAAATTCATTCGTAGACATTAATGAAAACCTGATATGAGAGATAACAGGCCGTAAAAGTGTTGGAGAACGTCTGTCGTATTCCAGATCATTTCCTTCGCAAGATAGTTGATACTCCAAAAGTGAATTGCACGAAACAGACAATATTCGGAGGACACTCTCAGTGTATCCCTACTTATTATGAACTGTACGGTTTATTTTTCAGCACTGAAAAAAATCTGTAGACTTGATAATGGGCTGTGTGTGGTAATATCAATCATATCTATGCATTTATAGGTCAGGCGATGAAGGTCAGTGCGTTTAGCAAATTCGTACAATTTGCACACGTATTTATTCTCAACTGTCATATAGTTAAATATAAAGGATTCACTTATTTTCACAAGGTAAGGTATTTGGTACTTGTAGGAAAAGAACAAAACCTCCACATCTCTGTGTACCGAAGGCAAAGAAACTTTATCTGTGTATAGCTATCTGAAATAAATAAATACTACCATCTGTGCTAAAAGTTGATAACGGAAATACAAACTAATTAGATTTAAATGATGTTTACAATTCTTTTTAAATATTAGTTTGCACTAATTACGAAAATTGTAACATGTTCGTAAGAACTAAAGATTCTTCCCCCACTAATTCCACTTAACCTCGACGTTTTTTCTACATTCGATTACCAATTATAGAGATTCCATCACCCGACGCTACAGAATCACAATAAATACTCATTATAAATAAATTAACATCTTTTTAGTCTCTGTCGAAAGGCAGTGTACAATCGTCTCAGTGGAGTCCTGGAACTTCCTGCAACAATGTCGGTTCTACGGTCCATTTTCTTCAGTTTACGGGAAGAAAACACGAGTTTCCGGGAGAAAAAACCCGCTTGCCTGTGCTAGAGATCGACTAAATTGGGAACCAGTCGAGAAAAGGTTTAGTAAAAATTCCTCTAGTCGGTGACTACGCTCTTCCTTCGGGCAGACTAGCGCCACGGACGGCTGAGCAACTTCCACTGAGCTGCACAGGTGCAGTACATCATATATAATAATAATAATTATTATTATTATTAGACACCTCCAGGGAGTCCTATGAGAACAGCTTACAAAGCAATTACTAAAATAAAGAGCTAAACCAGCTTACAAACTGTTAAACTATCTAAATATACAGCCAAACAATTACCTATATCTATAAATAAATAGATTAAAAGGAAAAAAGAATAACGTGTCTATAATTCATGCTACATAAACAATACAAATTTATTTATACCTTCTTTATCTTGATTAACTTCTTTTTCAAGATTGCACATCTTTTGCTGAAGACTGCAAATTTCATTTACTTTTTCATTGACTGTTTTCTCCAAAGTTTGGCAATGTTCACTTTTTTCCGAGAGCTGAATATTATAATGAACTTTTTGTTTTTCAACCTCTTCTTTAAGACTTCAAAACAAATTTATTTTCGATGAAAACATGGAACTTGAGAAGAAGCTAAAAGATGCCCAAGAAATTTGTAAGAGCCTTTCTGATGAAAAAGCTTCATTAGAAAAGCAGTTCTCAGAAATCACAGCTATTTCAGAAGATAGTTCTTAGCAAATGACGTTGCTTTCTCATGAACTGGAAGAATATGAGACACAGCTTCACTGCATTCAGATTAAAAATGCAAAAGTTATTCAACAAAATCAACAGTTGGAAGAGAGTTTAGAGAAACTACAATTTAATCACAGAGAAACAATGGAAAAGCTAACTAAATCATGTTCACACTTACAATTGCAGCTGCAAGATAAAGATAGTGAACTAGCTGATGCTCAGCTGACTATATCTAGTCTTGACCAGAAGTTTAAACAAACTGATGAAAATGCAAAACATCTAAATGACAAAAATGAGCGTATTTCAAAAAAATTGCAAGATATTCAAATCTCTCTGGAAAATCTTTCTCAGCAGAAGCTGAACCTTGAACAGGAACTAATTCAAGCAGCACAGTCATCAAGTAATACATCCCAGCATGCTTCAGGTTTATTAGAGCAGTTGGAAGAAAGAGACAAGAAATTATCCACCATGAAGTCAGAACTTGATATTGCAAATGAATTGTCTTACAAGCTTAAAGAAGAGGTTGAAAAACAAAAAGTTCATTATAATATTCAGCTCTCGGAGAAAAGTGAACATTGCCAAACTTTGGAGAAAACAGTCAATGAAAAAGTAAATGAAATTTGCAGTCGTCAGCAAAAGATGTGCAATCTTGAAAAATAAGTTAATCAAGATAAAGAAGATATAAGTAAAATCAGTGAAAAAAATGAGCAATACAAATTTATTTTTGAATTAAAGAAAAGCTTTTAAATTACATTTTATAAATAACATTTTCGAGAAGCATTTTGCTATATTCAAATATAGCGAATATTCTGATATTCATCAGAAATGCATTGCCTAAAAACCATCAAATAACAAGTCAGTTACTGAAATAAAGCAGCATCGATCAACGGTGTAAATTCGTGCTCAGTCTGAAGACCACGTAAATATTAACAAACTTCCATTACATGTGTTGTATCTAGTTGACATTCAGGTCACAATTTACCACTCCGTAGTCTCCAAATACGTGTCACACAGAAACTTATGTGCAGCTGACCTACACAAAAATTAAGTATACCATGAGAATTAGTTATAATTAGTACATTGTTCTGTTTCGGTGAGTGTGGTCGTGCAACGACAAGGAAAGCGAGCTCTGTGCCCCAATAGCTCTAAATAAATATAAAAAAGACACTGAGTACTATTTCTTAGTCGTAGAAATGTGCAACCACACTCTTTGGCGGAGTAATACATCCGAACAAAACACCTTGAAGCGATTATACTATCCTGGAGGTACTAGTCAACGAAGAATGTCGTTGTCAGTATTGGGGTACGTATAAATGAAGAAACTGACGTTATTTCTTCAAAATTTCAGAAGAAATGGTAGAAGTTTCGACTCATATGTAATTACTAAGAAATAATCTGTCAAATAAACGACAAATTATAAAAAGCTACATATTTTCGGCAAACTAAAATAACTACACATTTGGCACACTCTCCCTCGGTGAGTTTTTGGACTCCCTGGAGGTGTCACATAATAATAATAATAATAATAATAATAATAATAATAATTTCCTAACTGCTTTGCTTTTCTAAACTTCTAGTAATGTAAAATACAGCAAACGAAACTAGACAAGAGGAACTTACTTATTTACCGACACAACACCCTCAGATAATGTTTAATTATCAGTAGTAACTTGATCGTGGTAGCAGTACACAATATAAAATCATTTATATTTAGTAAGAATCTTTTCGAGTGTCATCACTTCTGTTAAATAGGAAATGCATTTAGCAGTTTACCTTGCTAGATCAAGTCCTAGGAGGAAATGATGTCATAGGCGTAGTTGTTAGGTTATTATGCAACCTAAGATGATATGAACTATCTTTCTCAATTATCTATAAATGCAATTTAAAAAAAGCTTGAAAAAAAAAATAATAATATATATATATATATATATATATATATATATATATATATATATATATATATATATATATATATATTTGTAATTGTAATTTTTAAAGAATTCAGTTTAATATATATATATTGCACAGTATTTTGCACTGAATCCTTTAAAAATTACAATTGCATAATGACATATTTACAAAAAAGACTAATCACTACAAGGCGATATCACCGCGATAAAGCAATGAAATAAGCAAAACACTATCTTCCCGCTATTATCTGTTCCCGAGTATATACGAGACTAGGGGAAAGTGTTTATATTTTTCATTTGTGCAGCCGACGACACTGGTGTGTGTTGTGTATTGGTAAGATTTAGTTTTGATTGGTATTATTTAAATACGGTTTGAAGTTTCTGAACGTAATGGAGTCGACTCAGTACACTGTTTGCAAGAAATCTATGTTATTTTGTATTAAATATTTCGATAGCTGTATAATTTGAAAATAATTATGACGTATTAAACGTTAGTATTCCAAACTTACTTAATGTTCTAAAAATTGAAGAGATTCTTAAAAATGTATCTGATTAAACACTTCGTGGATTTTATTATGAACGTTTAATTCAGGAAAGACATCATAGTATGGAGAAATCTTTTCTAGCATTAAAGTATGATTAATAATTATCGTTTACTCAACAGTTATAACCTGTTTGGAATTTGTCATGTCTGAACTTCATAAAGAATTTTCCGATCCTGCTAATGAAAAGGAACAGATTGACAAAAGTGAAACCAAGTTGCTGACACAATGTTCTAATAATGTTAGACATCAGGAAGATCGTAGGATTCAGGTGCTGTGCAACTTTTTTTTTTTTTTTTTGAAAATTATGATTTTTTTTTTATATTGTATAATTGTTTCATTTTTATCCCGATTTTTATAATCTATTATTTATATGCTCAACTACGGAAATCACTCTCAGAATATCAAAGATGGTCGAAAAAAGTATGTGAGATATTCCAATGACCATGCGTTTATTTTCATGTATCAAATCAAGATAACAATGCAAAATTTAGAAAATGTTGGCACACACTGACAGTGTTAGATCATCTTACCATAAATGTAAGGCTAGGTGATGTCCTTCTTAACCAAGGACTCGTTGTTAGGTTAAGTTTAGGGTTTTGGGGTTTGAGGTTTTTAGAATTGCTTAAGATTTATAAGATGAATTTAGAACTGTCCGCGCGGTTAGCCTAGTGTCTATGAGGTTCGCAACCATATGCCTGGGGAAGGAGTATTCTAAGTTCGGTTCCCGTCGACGACGTGAGGAGCTCAACGATCTACCACAGCCAAGTTTGCCGGTCTTGGGCGTGGACAGCAGTTTTTTTCCTGGGGTTTATCATCCCGAAAGCAGGCAAACCGGTCCCGTGAACATACACGGATTACAGTCAGGAATATTGACCCAGCCATAGCCCTGATTCGTCAGCCCAGATAAAATTTGGGGGACTCAGATGGTGCCGTACATTTCCGTAAAAAGGAACTCACGGTATCATCACACGGAAAGGAATTTAGAATTAATTATGTTCACAACACGTTTTGAAGACGACACAAAAAAGTTTTGTGTCGTCTTCAAACTTCACCAGGCCGATTTTCATCGGTTTTGATTTTAATGAATTAATTAAAGCCAATATGGCGTAAATAGTTTCCACATGAATCATTGTAGAGTGACAGGATATTCGCATATCCACCACAACAGTTGATATTACAAAATATGACTAAGTGATGCATTAAGACCCTCTAAATTAAGGGTGTGAATGCAAAATGATTTAGACATTCACGGACTTCAGATAGATCAGGAAGGATTGGATGAACTGCGTGATGCTAAATAACGTTATTAAAAGGTTTGAGCGTTGCAATAATAATTTAAAAGAATTAAATTTTTTATGAACTTAAGAATTTAAAAGAGAGTCTATAAAATTCTGTTCCTTCGCCCTACCTAAAAAAAAAAAAAAAACTTTAAATATTTAAAGGTCTCAGAATACCGCATTATTTTCTTTTAATTATCATAATATTTTCTAGTTGTGAACTTAAAATATAATAATACGTAATCGCTCTAAATATATTTAGGATTACTATTAAACTTTGTCCAGTGGAATCATTTGGACTGTTTTAACGATGGGAAATTCTAGATTCATCTGATATGATGAGATAAAATAGTGCTATTACAAAACGCACCGTTTTTTTCCTGATTATTTGCAATCATCTCCCCTTTCTCATTATCTACATTGATAGAATAGATAATGCACCGAGTTCGTCCATAGTAACTCATCCTCACATTGTTTCTCGTATATGTACTTACACTGTGTGTGTGTGTGTGTGTGTGTGTGTGTGTGTGTGTGTGTGTGTGTGTGTGTGTGTGTGTGTGTGTGTGTGTGTGTGTGTGTGTGTGAAAGTTTAAAACTCTTACGTTTATTACGCACAAAAATGGACTCTTTTATCAACTAATTTTCAGCACAACAGTTTTTATATGCCTGACATAATAATAAAAAAAAAAAAACGACATTCGAATAGAGGAGCTTTAGGAC
Source organism: Typopeltis vanoorti (assembly GCF_054136105.1). Taxonomy (NCBI): domain Eukaryota; kingdom Metazoa; phylum Arthropoda; class Arachnida; order Uropygi; family Thelyphonidae; genus Typopeltis; species Typopeltis vanoorti. The sequence continues at coordinate 146,541,683 of NC_143554.1, forward strand.
GTATAAAGAGATGAACAAGGTACTATATAGATATTATAACGACAGGAAAATTTACAGAGTAATCACTCTCATAGAGAAATTGAATTTTGGTTATATGAGCCTCTAATAGCTATCAACCAATAACGACGATGTCCTTTTTGTTGGGAAGACCTGAATCCTCTAGGACTCAAAGAACCTTTGGAAGAGAGTGTCAGCTGTATGCGAATTAGCCAGTGTCATATGAAGATAACAGTTTTTTTCCCCACAAAATACACAAATCACTCAGAAGAATATTCTTAATTAAAAGACATGAGTTAAAAATATATAATATATAGCCTATAGCCTTAAAATCTTCTGCCATAAAAAAAAAGGTTTAAAAATGCCGCTTGCAAATCTGGTTAAGGAAGATGCATTGGGAATCATAATGGCTCCTACTGTTATATTTTATGGAAGTATTATGTTTAAATACTTTCTTGTCTGTATATTATAAACTCAATGATTTGTTTTATGTTTCTAGGATATTGAAAATGAAGTCAGTTCACTTAAAGCTGAAATTCGAGTAAGTTCACAATCTCTTTATGCAGTCTGCTCTTTACACAATTAACAAGAGAACATGAGATTTTAACAGCTTTCCATTTATTATATTTTGGCACGTGTTCTGAATTTAATTAATTTATTCTTTTAGAAATTAAAAAATGACGTCAGCTCACTTAAAACTGAAGTTCACGTAAGTTCTGAATTTCTTATTATAATATAATTTTCTTATAATTTATGTTAGTAAGCCGATAATAACTATATTGAATAATACAGGCAAAATGATGCCTGAAGAATTTTCTATTTTTACATCGAAATGAGTTCTGCTGAATTTTGCATAACCTTAAGTCAACATCAGTTCAATTGTTCTTCAAGTATATGAAATCCATAAGGGATATCACTTGAATATCAAGATGAGGTAAGTTTTTAATCTTATTTCCCAATTTATAATCGTGTAGTTATTACGCGTTATAATCGAGTAGTTAAGCATCCGTAGCTGGTGATCATGTTTGGATGTAGCATGGTCCAGAAACCCTGTAAAGTATGATATTTCTGTCCACCCAGTCCCGAATTCCGTCTTTTACCAATTTCTCCAAAAACCTTAAACCCCACTCCAGCCTCCAGGAATATTGATTGGCTTATACTTGGAACTTCTTTTATGTAGTGAAACTATTTTGCCCTCTTTCCACTTTATTTGCACCTTCCCAAACCAAGACAAATTAAACAGCCTGTCAGAGGAAATGCTAATTCCCTTGCACATTCTCGTAATACACGGGCCGATATGCCTTCTAATCCCGTGATGATGTTCGCATTAAGATTCTGCAATGTCCAAAGCACCTCCATATCTTCACCTCTATTCTCCAATCATTCCATGTCACATTCGATATTGCATTATCACCATCCAGATGGCAAACCCTTGCAACTGATGACTCAGTAACTCAATTATTTGGGTTATTCCTGTTATCTCTGTACCATCGGGACTTGTTAAATTCCATCCTTCCATAGTCATTCTTCATTTTTTCTGCTGCATAGAGAAAGAACTCTTTAGGATTTCTTTTGGCCTCATCAGCTAACTTCCTCTCATAACTACCTTTGTCCTTTAACCCTACTTATTTCTCTTGCCTGTGCCTACCTTGTACTACTCATGAGCTTGCTGATCACCTTTTCTTTCTATTCAATCCAGAAGGTTTTCAGCAACTGCTGCTTAATTATGGTACTCATCCATCTAACTTCTACTTATTTATCCTCCTGACTCGGTAAAAATTCTGATGACATGAGATAATCAACTGTTTTGTGATTCTACATATATCCCTTCTTAAGAGAAAATTTTACATGTGTGATAATCTCTCAGATCAAAACCATCTGATGGAATTCCTCCAAGCAGAGATTGGTCACTTCTAAGTTCTCGAATGCTATGACCAGTTCCAGCACTCTCGAACCTTGTGTCCATTCTTTTACATGCTGTCTCAGGTAATTATCCCTTAGCAGTTGTATAAATCGTATTTCCGCCCCCCCCATCAATTCCCATACTCGAAATCTCTCCATAGCATTTACTGGACTGCACTCATCATGATAATTTGTCAATGGACGTCATCTACATTCTCCCTTATATCCACTAGCCTACAGGGGAAAACACACACACACACACACACACACACACACACACACACATATATATATATATATATATATATATATATATACACACACACACACACACACACAGTAAACCCTCGATTTAATGGACTAATGGGAGCTAAGAGGTGTCCGTGAAATCGGAAGTCCATTAAATCGCGAATTTTTTAAAATAAAAGTATCCGTAACATTAACTGCAATTTTATCAATATTAGCACTGTAACAACAACAAAAAAATTGTTTTACACACACTTTTAGATAAGTTAATGTTCGATGTTGAAGCGCTTGGTTTAAGTAATCCTGCTTTGAAAAAAAAGTCACTTTTTTTTTAAAAAAAAAACTTTTAGATTCTGCTGTCTTTTTATAATTAACTCCCTAAAATTACGAAAATGTGTGTGTAAAAAAACTGCCGCAGAAAATCACGCCACTCGACAAAATTATTATTATTATTATTATTATTATTATTATTATTATTATTATTATTATTGAGGGGGCTTTAGCAGCAAGCAGCCGCAAGCACGCTATTTCGATGCTCCCATATTTTAAGTTGCAAAGTAGATCTCTTCTTGTGAATTAAAATTTAAAGTACATCAGTGAACTCCGTTCTTCAAGACGAACATATAGATGTAAAAACTGTAAGTATCTGTTAAGTAATAAGTAAAATATAAGTATTCAAAGTTCGAAGTATACGTTGGTCAACTACGCGAGAAGAGAACAAAGGAAGACGCCATATTAGAAAATACAGCAAGATCGTCAAACAAGAAATATGAAGTGCTACAAATGCCAAGAAGACCTAACGGGGGAAGAAAACCATGTAACATGTAGGAACTGCCAAAGAAACATACATTTTTTATGTTCAGGATTGTCCGAGACTACTTGGCAGCGAAAAACAAACAAGAATCGTGACGAGTGGAAGTGTCCCCATTGCAGAGACAACAAAGGAACGTCGCCTTCGACCGCAGGCAGAAAACAACCGGAGGCAGTAAACAGCTATCAACATCAGAGGGAATTAAAAACAAAGAAAACAACAACGGAAACCAAGGTGAGCAATCTTTAAATGCATTACTTGAAAATAGATTACAAAACCTAAAAGACCGTTTAATCGATTTTGTTGAAGAACTATTTAAAAAACATACCGCACAAATTACAGAAAATTCAACCAATATGAGGAATTTATTAAATTTAATAATAACTCGATAGAAGGTATGTTACAGACCGTTAGAGAAATTAAAAACTGCATGAAAGAGCTAACTGAAAGACAGCATAATTTAATTAAAGAGACAACGGACCTATGGGAAGAACTAAACTCTCTAAAGCAACAGCACGAGCTCTCAAACCAACAGCAGCACAAAAATGACCTCCTCATAAATGGTCTCCCAGAAATAGCTACGGAACATCTAAGAGACACCATAATACAACTAAGCCAAAAAATCGGCTCTCCCATTGAACCAAGAGACATCCAGTCAGTGCATCGGTTACCACAAAAAAGGAAAAGAGAAAATAATACCCGTCCTCCCGTCGTAGTGCGACTCACCAACAGCCTAACAAAAACTACACTTATAAAAGCTAGCAGGATTAAAAATCCAGTAGTAAAGGATCTGAAAGGAGACCACGACAACACCCCAATATACTTGTCCGAATACCTTACTCCACACTATCAGAAAATATTCTACCAAGCAAAGAAAGTAAAAACAAAAAACAATTACCAGTTTATATGGATAAGAGACAGCAAAATATTCCTTAGAAAGACACAAGACGCGAAACCAATCGAAATAAAATCCGTAGATGACCTCAACAGGCTGTCACATTGAAAGGAATATTGACAACTCGTAAAGAAGGAACAGCACACCAACCAACATGAATGCACACCATCAAGCAGACGTAATCACCCCGGAACATGATAATTGCCACATTCTGAAATCAATATCAGAATGGAAACAACTGATAATCCCCAAAAAAGGACTATCTATTCTCCACATCAACATCAACATCAGAAGCATTCAAAAATACTGGCTGACCCTGCAAGCTTATCTGAAGGAAGATATAGACGAAATAGACATTTTAATACTGACAGAAGTATCTACAACAAACGAAGAGGCAACCTCCTACCAAATGCCACACTTCCAACAACACAAACGCTGCAGACAAACAAAACGAGGCGGTGGTATAATAATATTTACCAAACATAAATTAGAAGTAACAGAAATAAACTATAAATTAGAATACGCAGAAAACATACGCATCGAAATTCAAAACATCAAACAAGAAAACTCCCTGATATTAAACGCAATATACAGACCACCCAACTTAAGCACCACAAAATTCCTAGAAGAACTAAACAGATGGCTTTCAGCCACGAAAGTAGGCACCTCAAAATACTTGATAATAATAGGAGACATTAATATAAACATTAGGAACATAAATAACAACACAGAACAATACCTAGACCTATTATCGGCATATAACATAACCCCATCCATACAGTCGTATACACGAGAAGAGATAGTCGGAAACACAACAACCTCAACCTGCATTGATCATATAAATATAAGGACCCTTCCAAACAGCCACACAGCGGCCATCATAACATGCAAACTAGCAGACCATTATTTCACAGCACTGCAGTTACACACTGAACCAGAACCCATAAAAATCACAGACTACAAATCAGTATCATAGCATTGTAAACGAAGCAATAGCGAACGATGAAATCAGAAAAACAGACTGGATGCAGATAGCATCTCTAGACTCCGCTGAAGCTCTATATAATAATCTTAAACTTGCATTTAACAAAATATATAACAAAGCATTAACAAAAATAAAAATACGCCCCCAAACGAAACAAAATCCATGGATAACATACTAACAGACATACAAAGAAAAGATGCCCTATGGAAACAACTTTAGAAGTCGCCAAACAATATCGCTTTAAAAGCTGAATACAAAAGAAAACGGAATCTCCTAACAACCCAGATTGGAACGGCAAACAGAAACTATTACAGCAACAAATTAACAACAGCGCAGAATGACATAGAGGAAACCTGGCATCTGATTAATGAAATGCTGAACAATATACACAGAACCACTGCCTCAGAAACAATAAAACACAGCTTTGCCTGCGACCCCAAATCCCTCAAACAGTTGGCAAACAACTTTAATCAGCACTTCGTGAACTCTGTCCAAAAGCTACAAGAAACAACATTTCCTCACACAAACGAACATTTTCCACTAGGTCCACGAGCAACCCAATCGATGTGGTTCCCCACAGTAACAAAAGAAGAACTATCACTGGCAATTCAACAAATTAATCCTAACAAAGGACCGGGGATAGACGGAATCAGACCAAAAGACATCAAGAAACACTCAACCGACCTACTTCCAGTTATACAAAAACTGTTAAATAAAATCTTCGATACGGGACACATACTTGAAACACTGAAGACTGCATTAATCACACCCATACACAAACAAGGAAAAAGAAACATAATAAGTAATTACAGACTTATCGCCACGCTGCCTGTAATCAATCAAATCATGGAGCGCACTGTACATCAGAAACTCTCCACATACATTGAAAAATTTCAAATCATACCCAAAACACAATATGGCTTTCAAAAAAATAAAGGCACAGCAACACTCCTGGAAGATTTCACAGATCTAATAAACGCTGCATTGGATAAAAACAGAATAACATTAGTGGTCTTCATTGACCTAACAAAAGCATTTGACACACTAACACATAAAACCTTGTTAACGAAACTTACCCATATCGGAATTGGAGGTCGTCTACTCCAGTGGTTTAAAGCATACACGAAAAACAGAAAGCACATCACACATATAGGATCAGCGCACAGCAAAGCGGTACATGTAACCTGTGGAGTACCGCAAGGAGCTGTCCTATCTCCCATTCTATTTAACATATACACACACGACATAAGCCAACTCCCCCTAAAAAGTAAAATCTTCCAGTATGCAGACGACATAGCCATAGTATCCATTCACAACAATGCAAATATCGCTTACAAAAATATGCAACACGACATCAATCAAATCACTAACTGGTTAACTGAAAACAGCATATATATAAACCCTGAAAAAACAAAGCTAATGATATTCAAAAACCCTCAAACCCTGCCCATAGAAACTAAATATCTCACTATCAAACATTCATCCTCCTATATACAAAGTGCAGAACCTAAAATCACAACCATCACGCAGGTGAAAACAACACGCTCTATCTTGGACTTCACTTCGATGCTGATCAGAGTTGGAATAGCCATACAAACTATCTACATGCCAAGCTTAGGATAATAGCAAGCAAATTATACAGATTAAAAGACATTGCCCCAACCCACATAAAAATACTAATCTATAAAGCATTATGTGAAAACATTTTAAGATATGCAATCACATCATACGCATTCTGCACAGACTACTGACTTAACAGGCTACAATGGTTGCAAGATAAAATGATAAAACTGATATTCTGGGAACAACCCACTCTTATGCAGGAAGCACGGACAAAACACAAAATATTCAAGGTGAAACACTTATGCCACTACACAGTCATGTTAAAGCACTACTACAGCCCAACATATAGAGTAACCAGAACAACATATCAAATAACAAGACCACAGTCAACAAACTACATAACATATAAGTACAACAATCACGACGACAAAGCCACCCGAAACTTCTACGTACCTGACATGATAAACAAACTGACGTTCGACAACAGAAACCTAGGAACATACAGAGAGCTGAAACAGGCACTATATAAATATTATAGCGAGAATGAAAATTAGAGCAATTCCTGTCTCTCTCTCCCCCACCACACATGCACACACACACACACAAACCTATGACAACTCCCCCTCTCAAAAACTATCACTACAAGAACACAAAGAAACAAACACACCACTTCTAAATTCAACCCTATTTGCACAAAAATAAAAATTAAAAAAAAAAAGTTAAACTGTAATAGCAGTCGAAGTCTTTCAAGCACGTACCAACAAACAGTAAAATCAACACCTGGCTTGTGACCAGTATAGAAACACAACCATGAAACCACCACCCTCTGTCATCTATTATCTTCCTCAGATAAGCTCTGCTAAGCTTCGAGGAAGAAAATTACTAACTTGCAAGAATCTGTTATACACACTTGTAATGCGTTATAAATATTATATATTTATAATTACTACAGCAACTATGTATGCAATTCACCTGAGACATAAAAAAATGATAACAATAAAAAAATGAATAAAATAAATAAATTACTATTATTATTATTATTATGTATATTCTAAAATCAAAAATTCTGTATAATCCTTATAGTAATTACTGTAAATATTATTATTGTATGTAACTTATACTGAGACATAATAAATTGTTTTTTTTTTTAAAAAATTATTATTATTATTTTTTTTTATTATTATTATTATTATTATTATTATTATTATTATTATTATTATACGGTAGCGATAGAAACGCAAGAAACACTCAAACGCGAAAATCAAGAATTGCGGAAAGAAGTAAACACACTCATTGTCAAATGGAACACATGCTACAAAAAGAAAGAAAAAAAGAACTTCAAATTGAGGGAATAACGAAAAAAAATACAGAAGAATTAAGCAACATAATGCAACTGATCGGCAGCAAAATTGGAATTCAAATCGCAACCACAGATATTATCTACATCAATCGAGGCCCACAAAAAAATAAAGAGAGACCGCCACCAATCATCGCTCGTTTTACCAACAGAAATCTGAGAGACGCCATTCTTACAGCCAGCAAGAAACAAGGCCGACAACAACGCTCCTAACTGATAAGAAACTCCCAACACCAATCTATATAACGGAACACTGGACTCCATACTTCAAAAATCTTCTATACCAAGCAAGGAAGACAAAAACAGAGAACAACTACAAGTTCCTGGACAAAGAATACCCAGATATTTTTGAGAAAGAATGAAAACACTCGAGTATACATAATTGCAAGTGAATCCGACTTACACAGCCTACCAATATGAAACACTAACTCTTTACATCCTTAAGAATAAGATTAGAACTCATTTAAAAGCTATATAATGGAGATCTCAAACATAGGCGAACATATCCAGTCAGACAACATAAACTTCAAGGTCTTTGACTCTTTGAAGAAATGGTCAGACAACATTTCCACCAACACCAACTTCACAATCATACACACAAACATAAGAAGTATAAAAAAAACACTGGCTTACATTGATAATACTGCTCAGTTATACCATGATAAGCATAGATGCGCTAATACTGACCGAAGTTGCAATAAACCACACAGAAATTTACGCATACAACATAAATAATTACCAAACCTACAACTTATGTAGACCAAACAAAAGAGGAGGTGGCATTGTGGCATTTATCAAAGAAAATTACAATGTGACAGAAAAACAAACTCACTTCGAACATGCGGAAACACTAATTTTGGAAGTCACAAACAGCCACAATAGTATCAAATGCACAATAAACACAATATACAGACCCTCAGATAATAATCCACTCAGTTTTCTTCACGAGTTAGAAACATAGCTAAGCGGCATCGAACCGCGTACAACACACAGGCTCATCCTAGTACAACGTAAACTCTACCATTAATTCCCCAACAAGAGAAGAAATACTCAATAACTCACTAACACAATCATGCATTGATCATATCAATATACGGGCTCCCATCCATACATATACATCATCAGTAATTAACATCATCAAAATTGCCGATCACTACTTTGTCTCAACTTCGTTTTATTACGTTTCCTACCCCCCCCCTCCCACCACCACAAAAGTCGACAAAACTCGATCATACTAAAGAGCATTGTCGATAACCAAGTAAAAAATACAGGCTAGAATTCCCTACTTAAAATAAACGATCCTGTAACATTATACGAGAATTTTCAACTAAAGTTCACAGAAATATACAAAAACGCAACAAAACCTACACAAACGAGACGACAAACAGACAACAATCCATGGATAAATGACGACATACTAAATACTATTACTGAAAAAGAAAATCTATGGAAAAAACTTAAAAAGTCACCCAGTAACACATACATTTACAAAACTTATACAAACGCACAAGAAATCAACTAACAACAAAAATTCGTGGGAAAAATGACGCTACTACTTCCAAAATTCATGGAATATAACGACAACATTATGCAAACATGGGCTACACTCAACGAATTAGTAACCCGAAAAAAGAAAACTTCAGCACAAGATTTTATTGCAAAACGTTTCGGTCAGGACACAAACCAAAAGGAACTAGCAGACTCATTCAACCATGCTTTCACAAACAACATCACACAACTCAAAAAAGACAAACTACCAACGATCAACAAAAAACTACCAACACAAAATCAACAACAAACGATGTATTTTCCACCCATAGCAAAACAGGAGCTGAAAGAAGCACTCTTAAAACTAAACCCAAAGACCACTCCAGGAATAGACAAAATAAGACTCACAGACCTTATAACACACTTTGAAGAAATAAATCCAATACTTTTGAAACTCGTGAACATAATATTCGACACAGGCATTATCCCACACCAACTAAAAACTGCAGTAATTACGCCAATATACAAACACGGCAAAAGAAACGATACTCAGAACTACAGACCTATAGCTACACTACCAGTCATCTCAAAAATAACACATACAAGTCTACAGAACTATTTACAGAAGTACAACATCATCTCACAAAACCAATACGGCTTTCAGAAAACAAAAAGCACCATTACTTTATTAGAAGATATCGCCGACACAATAAACAAAGCTCTCGACAAAAACAAGTACGCCGTCCTTATACTGCTGGACCTAACCAAAGCATTTGACACAATTGAACATGACATACTACTCACCAAACTATGCTCAATAGGTATAAGAGGAACAGTGCATACATGGTTCAAGAATTACCTCTCAAACAGAACACAAGTAACAAAAATAGGTACATGTCACAGTCGGATCGGAGTATACAAGTAAAATACGGTGTACCTCAAGGTGCCATATTATCACCCACTCTATTCAACATATACATTAACGATGTTCATATCATATCCGTCCTTATACTGCTGGACCTAACCAAAGCATTTGACACACTTGAACATGACATACTACTCACCAAACTATACTCAATAGGTATAAGAGGAACACTGCATACATGGTTCAAGAACTACCTCTCAAACAGAACACAAGTAACAAAATTAGGTACATGTCACAGTCGGATCGGAGTATACAAGTAAAATACGGTGTACCTCAAGGTGCCATATTATCACCCACTCTATTCAACATATACATTACCGATGTTCATATCATATCCATAAGAGGTCAAATATTTCAATACGCAGATGACACTGCACTACTAGCAATCCACACAGACATTAACACAGCTCTCTGCAAAGCACAACAGACTTAAACGAAATCACAACATACTTCCGCCAAAACGCAATTCTAATCAATGGCAGCAAAACACAGATGCTGATAATACACAACCCAAGAATCATACGCCCTGCATCACTATCGATACATTGTCACACATACCGCTGCATTAACAACAAAAATACCTGCCAATGTTCCGAAATCAAACCTGTAACACACGCAAAATACCTCGGTCTGTATATAGATTCCCACTTTAAATGGACAAAACATAAAGAATACCTACACACCAAACTTCAGATCATCGCAGCAAAACTCTTCCAAGTTAAAGACATTATTCCACCCAACATAAAAAAAAAATTCTATATCACGGTATCTGCGAATCCCTACTCAGATATGGAATAACAGTTTATACAAATACATCAAACAGCCACCTAACAAAATCATAAACACTACACGGGAAAATCGTGTCAACAGTGATCTGGACACCTTACACGCAACAACCAATATCCGACAAGCACATGGCGATACATAGAATTCTGAGCATTAAAAACCTGAAACACTATATGACATTAACAAGGAATTACTTCAATATCATCTATCGAAACAACAGAGACACATATCGTATAACACGACCTACAACAACTCTCCACATCCCCACACCATTCAACAACTCATACGGTTCTTTTGTGAGATCACATCAGATACCCACGCAACTCAACAACCTACCAAGAAAGTTAAAACACGTAGATAACTACTGAACATTAAAAAACGAACTCTGGAAAATATATCCACCAAAGTTAAGAAACCATTAACACTAATATACACATCACAAATCACTAGCATCCAATGCCTACATCCAATACATAAACAGCAGCAGCAACAACACAAATAGTGAAGGCTAAATCCAACTCTATTCATAAAAGCAAACCCAAACTTCGAAGTAGGTGGGATTAACTTGCCTCACTCATCTCCAAGTAATCCTTATAAGCAATTGCAAAAATTTGTATGTATAATCATTTTTTCTCAAACTTAAAAAAAAAAAAATAAATAAAAATAAAATAAAAAAATAAAAAATTATACAAAAAATTCTGTATAATCTTCATTGTTAATATTAGAACATGTGTTGTAAATACATAATTTAAAGGCAAAAAAGGTTTTTAAAAATTTTAATTGAAATCCAGTGTAGGAATTGCAGCACTTAGTGCTGAATTATGTAAAATTATAAGATGCAATGCCTACCAAGATGTTTATTGTATGTATAAATATTTTAGCAATCAATAAAATAAAATATATTAAAAAAAAATATTATTACGGGCAACTCCAGGGAGTCATTACTCTTCGAGCGAGGCCCCAAATCATATTCATCACAGCTATTCGACATTCATACAGTATCTATCATACCTCGCCTTAAACTGATTCACTGTCACAGCATCCACCACAGACTCTGGCAACCCATTCCACTCATTCACCAATCTAAAAGTAAAGAACCCAGCTCTAACACCCTTGCAAACCACACTCTTGCCCAGTTTCCATGGATGGTCCCTAGTCCTCCCACCACCAGTCCTGTTCTCAAAAATATCCTCTGAATAAATCTTATAGAAACCCTTCAGTAATTTGAATGTCTCAATCATATCACCCCTTTTCCGCCTATCGACCAATATTTGCAACCCACAAATCAACCCACAAACCTATTCTCATAAGTTTCATTCCACGGACGTGCTATCATCTTGGTCACTCGCCTCTGGATCCTCTCCACCTCCTCCCCATCAAGAAGAAACCTAGGTGACCAAATCTGGGCACAGTAGTCGAGATGGGGTCTTATCAAGGCTCTATACAGAGGAACAATAACCCTTGTAAACGTATTCTTCAGCAACCAAGTGATTTGATGAGCTGATTTGGCCACTTTTGCAATGTCCCCCTAAACTTCAACTCCTTATCCACCAACACTCCTAAATCTCGTGCCTCATCAATTTCCGGGAGTACAGTTCCACCAATGTAGTAAACTGCTGCTAATCTTTTCACCCCAAAATGTATAACCTTACATTTTGCCACATTAAATTGACATCCATTCTCTTTAGCCCAGACCTCCAATCTATCAAAATCTTCTTGCAAAATTTTGACATCATCTGCATTCACTATTGCCCTACCCAACTTTGCATCATCTGCAAACAAATGAACTGTTCCTCTCAGATCCATTCCTATATCATTAATGAACAAATTAAACAACAATTCCAAGAACAGATCCTTGTGGCACACCACTAGTCACAGGCCGTCTTGTGGGCTCTACTCCTGAATAAACTACTCTCTGATATCTCTCTATCAACCACCATCCTATCCATCTCACCAACTCTATAGACATCCCCATATGTTGTAGTTTACTGATTAAAATTCCATGTGGCATCCTGTCAAAGGCCTTAGCAAGGTCCAGTAGAATCACTGTAAACCCATTACCCTTATCCAGTTCAGCCGTCACTGTGTTATAATACGTGGGCAAGTTACTGAGGCATGACCTACCCTTCACAAAACCATGCTGTCCCCGATACAGTATCTCATTTTCTTCTATCCAATCTTGTATTTTCCTCTTGACTATTTTCTCCAAGTCCTTGATAATAAAAAAAATTCTCACTAGGCACTGGTGGGAATCGAACCCACGATCTCCTGTTTACTAGACAGGCGCTTTAACCAACTAAGCCACAGCGCCTTTTTAATTTTTTCGAAATTCTTTCAAAAGCGGCGTGATTTTCTAATAAACCAATTTCATGATTTCGTGATAAACCAATTACATTGCGATTGGTTTGATCACGTGCTAGTCATTCGCTGAACATGTTTTATGAATGGTGACTCATGTCGACTAAATTATTATAGTGTTTTTCCAACATATGATGGAAAACAAAACAACAAAATTTGTTAAAACGCAGGAAATTAATATAAAAAATGACCTGTTAATTTAATTATGAGCAAATTTTGGTTAAAAGCATTTTAAAATTAACAAGGTTATATATATATAAATCTTCGTGTGGGCCTCTTTTACATACTGGATGGCTTCAAATAAACTACTCTTTGTATCCCTGTTCACCTGAAGTAATTGATAATAAAAAAAACTCTCACTAGGCACCGGTGGGAATCGAACCCACGATCTCCTGTTTACTAGACAGGCGCTTTAACCAACTAAGCCACAGCGCCTCTTTGATTCTGACTGTGTCATCCTCAGGGAATGAATTCCCACGAATGCCTATAACCGTTTGCCAAGATGAGCTAACCAATGCCAAAAATTCCTCACCCTTAATCCAAATACTTCTAGCACATTGACCAGTATTTTAAATTAAGAATATAAAACACTAAGATTGAATCAGTTGACAAACAATGTGGTAAGAGCTCATAATTTTTCTGTTAAAGTTAAAAACTTTCAATACCTTCCAAATTAACTGGAACAAATCGATTTTCAAATATTTTTTTATTATATTTCTTTCCTTTTAGGAGAGAACAACAGATGAGACAGTACTGCAGAAGGAGCTAGAGGTAAGATTCTTACCCCTCCCTCGATTTTGTACATTTAAACCGTGTTGTGGACCGATTAAAGTTTGAAAAATCTACAGTATAGATTTTTCTACATGTTCTCTTCTACTTTTTTTTTCTCCCACGAATTAATGTTTAGATAGTTTTGTGTATGTAAAATTTAAGCTTGACAACGGGGTATTTTATTATTTTCTCCTTTGTCTTATTTCAGGAAAAGAAAGATGATATCAGATTTCTTAGGGATTGTCTCCGGGTGAGTATATTTTGTATTTATGACGTAAATTTCCTTCAAATATTCATCTGAATTGGAGAACTGCTGTTAAACATCCAAACAGCAGACCTATTGCTAAACATAAAACATTGTAATACGCAATGCTTTTAAGGCTTTTTCCTTTTAAGTGAATCAGTACATCTATTAGTGCAATTTGCACACTAACTTGCATTGCATAGATCCCAGCAGAAGTTAATTCGTTTTGTGCTTTTTATTATACCAGGAAAAGAATCAGGAGTCCAAATTTCTTCGGGATTGCCTCCAGGTGAGTTTATTTATTATTTTATTTTTATGATTTTGAAAATTTTTCCAAAAATAGTTATCTCAAAGAAGAATTGCCGTTAAACATTTCAAAAGCAGATTTCTTGCAGCTTCTTCCTCTGTTGGACAAATAATCGTATTCATGTATTTGTTCATAAGAGATCGCTGTGCGTGTTTATTATTATTATTAGCAGTTATTTACTTTGGTCTGTTGGGTATGTCAAAACGCAAAAGTTCTGCAGTAAAGTGAAATGATTCCTATAGCTAAAATACTGCAGCGACTTCACGCCCTATCTCAAAGAAATCTTGGTTCGATCTCTCCCACCAACAGGTCGTGGTTTCGAGTCCGGCATGGACATCGATTTTTGTCAAATTCTTTTCTAGGCGAGCTTGAATATCCTCTTGAGTTTATATGGCTAATTTAAAAAAAAAAAAAAAATATATATATATATATATATATATATAACAAATCTGTTCATACTAAAGCCTTTATTAATCCTGACAAAGTTGTAGTAAACAATTCGTCACATGCTTTAACAGTTGCTCAAAAAGATATTCTAAGCAAAGGTCTAAATTTCATTCCCTCACCTAAGTTTATTCCAAAAGAATCTCTGCTTACTAAAATAGGAAATGTCAGTTCACTTATTCCTAATTATTTGACAAAACATCTCCGTATTGAATCCATCTTTATTATCAATAATACTAAACCTTCAAGAGATAACTTTCTCCTGCCGAAAGACAGGCCTTAAAGAATCTTAAAAAGAACAGAAACATCATTATTTTACCTGCAAATAAAGGTAATGCCACAGTCATCCTCAATTCTGAAGATTACCACAATAAAATGCATCAATTGCTTGAAGACGGCATTGCATATTCAATTCTTCAGGATGATCCAACAAGGGAACTACAAAACTGCATAAACAATCTGTTAAAGACTACTTTTGAACTTCCTCACAATATTCGCCTTTCTTTACGTTCTCTTCACCCTCTTATACCACGCATTTATGGAGTTCCGAAGATCCACAAAGTAAACACCCCTCTTCGCCCAATTGTGGAAGGAATTGATGGTCCTACTTATAAGCTTTCGAAACATCTTGCAGAATACCTCAAGTGTTTCTCCAATAAATCTTCATCGTTCATCAAAAACACCACAGACTTCGTTTCTCATATCAAAAATATTTCAATCAGTGAAAATAATGTCATAGCAAGTTTTGCCATTATCTCATTATTTACTAACGTCCCTACTGAGGAGGTATTAACATTACTTAAGGACAAATTGTCTAAAAAAAGATATTTGCTTATTAAAGCATTGTATTCAGTCTGGCTACTTCAGATATAGCGACTCCATTTACAAACAAAACCAAGGCCTAGCAATGGGTAACCCTTTATCCCCGGTTATAGCAAACATTTTCCTGGAAGATTTTGAAACGAAAGCCATATCGTCCTTCTCACTTAAGCCGAAACTTTGGAGACGTTATGTTGACGA
Source organism: Typopeltis vanoorti (assembly GCF_054136105.1). NCBI lineage: Eukaryota > Metazoa > Arthropoda > Arachnida > Uropygi > Thelyphonidae > Typopeltis > Typopeltis vanoorti. The sequence goes on from NC_143554.1 coordinate 146,557,782, forward strand.
CATTTTCATTATATGGAGTCACGGACACACATCTCTCATGGATTTTCTTCAACATCTTAACAACCAGCATTCTAATATAAAATTCACTGCTGAACTAGAACGAAATAACTGCCTTCCTTTCCTGGATGTAATTCTTATGTTCTGATAGATTTAAAGTCTCTATATACCGAAAACCAACTCATACTAACAGATATCTGCACTGTCAATCTCATCACTTTCCACCACAAAAGCTCGGAACTATTTTTACCTTAGGACACAGAGCACGATCTCTTTTAAATGAACTAGATGAACTCCAAAAAGAAATTGAACAACTTTCTCTTATCTTTAAACAAAATGGATATTCTGAAAAAACAATTAAGAAATTTCTTCTGGATCCTCCTAGGCAGCGTACTACGGAAACTAATGTAAGGTAGCATCTCAATACCTTACATTAGTTCAGTTTCCAATAAATTGGCTAAAGTCCTTAAAAAATACAACGTCAGGACGTTTTTCACTACACTCCCTAAAGTTCGTTTTCTTATGAGCCATCCGAAGCCTTTTCATCTTAACCTGAAATATCCAGGTGTTCACAAGTTATGGTGCGATAATAATATTCCTTATTTTGGACAGAGTAACAAATCTGTTGAATTGCGTATCTACATGCGTATTGAGGAGCATAAAAGAGACATCTCCTAGAAAAGGTCACGTGCATCTGCGCTTTCCATTCATGTTCTTTTCTCTAACAATCCTCATGATAATCTACAGAGTCACTCAGTGTGCTGGGATAAATCCCCAAAACGTTTTTCGCTGTAGTGATGAGTTTGAAAGGAAAATCGTGGAGTCCAGGGAAATCCTCCTTAATCCTGAACATTTGAACAGCAATTTTAGTTATAACATCCCTGATAATCATACTGCAGTTGTTCAATACCTGAGTTCACGAGAAACTGCAAGCATGCATGCAACAAACAATAACGCGTTAGATAGAACGACTTGAAAAGTACAACGTTTATGTGTCAATTATGTATTGCATTTTTTGCCTGTAATTCTCAGTTTTTTGTATCTTCAATTTTTATTACTGTGTTCTGCCTTTAGTGGATACCTGAAGAAGGCTGTAAACGGCTGAAACTAGTTGTATCATTTTCATTAAATTTAATATTTTATCTCGGTTTAAAGTCATTTAAATTTTATCCTTTAAAATGTATCATTACAACCGAGTAGAAGCTCAGGAATATGTGTGTGTGTGTGTGTGTGTGTGTGTGTGTGTGTGTGTGTGTGTGTGTGTGTGTGTGTGTGTGTGTGTGTGTGTGTGTGTGTGTGTGTGTGTGTGTGTGTGTGTGTGTGTGTGTGAGATAAATTTTTTAACTTGGGGATATTGTATATTAGGGTTACCAAGTAATTTTATAAGCTTGGTTATTTAACTCCTAATCCCAAGTAAGCAAACAGTTAAGTTTGCGCCTGAAACATAGTGCAAGTCTAAATATGGTACAACACCAGAGCAACTCATTGTAAAGGTGGGTAAAGCTCTGATCACTATTCTTAGTATTTTCCCATAATGTAAAGCACATCTCACTAAAAGATGTATACTACAATACATCATGGGTGGGGTCACTACCCATAATATATATATATATATATTATATATATATATATTATATATTACTCGGTTGGAATATTATGAAAAACCTTTAATGACTAATACCGAGAGATAAAAAGATGACATGATATATTTGAAAAGATACTACTACTTTACTAGTTTCGTTGAATTTATCAACATCTTCAGGTATCACAATCAAAGAAGTATATAAAGAATTACAGAGACTTAAAATTGTAATAACGGAACAAGTACAAAAAGACAGTAGCTTGTTTGAAAACAAAATGCGAGCTTGAGTTCCAAACAAACGTATACTACGCGCTATCGCGAGTGCGCCAGTACTGAACATAGGCAACATGTGCGTCAGAGAGATTAAAACTCAGGCTGTTGTTGATATGAGAAGAATCTAGAGATTTCCCTAGATTCGACAATCTTTCTCTCGAGCTCATCATAGCACACATGGATGTTAGAAGTTTGAGTCCAGTTCACAATGTGTTGGCGGCCTTCGTCTGAGTTAGATGAAAAGAGAACGTGGCTAGAGAGAGCGCTTGCTCTAGTCTTGTTATAAGAGATGTCTGGACGATGTTCTTCCAAACGTAGAAGGATGGATTTAGCAGTTTAATGGTTTTAATTTTACGTGGTTTTAATTTTCTGTAGAAAATGCATATAAAAATGAATTTAAATAACTCTATACCGAGAAAGAAAAGTTTAATATTAAGATACGACTAGTTTCGTTGAAATTCAACTTCTTCAGGTATCACAGGCAAAGAATTACCTGAAAAATAACAGAGACATGATAAAATACATTAACAGATCTAGTATAAAACACACAAATACATTTAAAAACAGAAATGCGTGCTTGAGTTCCAACTGAAGTTGACTACGTATGTGAGCTGACACGAGTGCGCCAGTATTGGACAGTGGCAATGTGTGCATCAGAAATATTGTAGCTAAGGCTGTTATTAATATGAGATGAATCAAGAGATATTTCTCTAGATTCAATTATTCTTCTTTCAAGTTCATCATAGCACATATGGATATTAGAAGTTTGTGGCCAGTATACGAGGTGTTGGCGGCCTTCATCCGAGTCGATAGAGAAGAGAACGTGGCTAGAGAGAGAGAGCGCTGGCCCTGGTTCTGTTTTAGGAAATGTCTCTTTGTTCTTCCATGCGCAAAAGGATGGATTTAGCTGTCTGGCCGTAGTATGGTTTGCTACAATCACACAAAATCTTGTAGACTCCTGGATACTGAGTAGGAAGATGTTTCATTTTTAGGTCTACTTAGTATGGAGCGAAGTTTAGGGAACGTAGTGAAGCAAGTCCTAATGTTGAATTTCTGAAGCATTTTGGCTAGTTTGGGGGAGAGAGAGCTGATGTATGGTAACGAAATAAAAGCTCTTGGTGGAGAAGAATCTTCAAAAGCAGTTGAGCGGTGGACAGAGAGAAATTTATTAATCTTTTTAAGAGAGAGAACCCATTGTTAACAAAAGACTTAAGAAAATTGAGTTTAAATTCAATTTCTGTTTCATCTGTTAATAAAGATCTTGCTCGATGTACCAGGGTTGAAATAATACCAAACTTTTGTGGAAGTTAGTGATGGAAAGAAGCATGAAGGTATCTGTCTGTGTGAGTGGGTTTTCTAAAAATGGAGATTTTGATATTTTCAGCGCTTCTTGTAAGTTTTAAGTCCAGAAAGGGAAGACAGTCGTCGGATTCCAGTTCACAGGTGAAGTTGATTTTCTAATAAAACTTGTTGAGATGGTCCAGAAAAAAGTTGAGGTTGTTGACACCGTGTTCCGATGAGAAATACATCGTTAATATAACCATACCATACTTTAGGTTTAAGAGTCGAGGAATTAATTTCTTTTTCTTCAGAATCTTTAAGAAATATGTCAGCAAGAATCGGAGACAGCGGACTGCCCATAGCTAAACCAGTTTTGTTTATAAATCTTGTTATCATATTTGAAGTATCCTGAGTTCACACAGTGAGAAAGTAAGGAAAACAATTTCTTGGATAGTTTTTTCTGGAGAAGGTTTAGAACTACTTGAGCAGGTACATTCGTGAAGAGGGAAACAATATCGAAACTTGCCATTAAATCTGATGTGTTGAATTTGATGTCTTTTATTTTGGAGACAAAATCTGCTGAATTTTTTACATGGGAAAAGGAAGTACCACAAAGGTTTTTTAAAAAGGATGCGAGGAACTTTGAAAGGTTGTAAGTAGGGAAGTTTATGCCCTCAACGATAGGTCTTAGTGGAGAGTTTAATTTATGAATCTTAGGGAGTCCATATAACCTAAGGATTAGAGGATGAATCAACCTAAGGGAAAGACGGATGTTTCTTGGTAACTCTGAGGTGGTTTTCAGTAAATTGTTGGTCCTATTGTGTAGTTCTTTTGTAGGATCACTATTTAGTTCAGAGTAAGTGTCAGTGTTTAGTAGTTCCAAAATTGTGTTATGATAATCTGATTTATTTAAGATGACGGTAGCATCCCCTTTGTCTGTAGGGAGAATAATGATGTCATTATTGTATCTCAAACTTTTAATAGTTGATCTCTCAGAATGAGAAATGTTATCAGAAGACGGTCTTGCATGGTTTATGGTGAAAATAGCTACCATACGAAGAAGGTTTGCCTCTTGGATTGGTAATGAGGATGCTGCTGCTTTTTCTAGAATATATATATATATATATATATATATATATATATATATATATATATATATATATATATATATATATATATATATATATATATATATATTCTAGAAAAATGGAGTGCAGTTTTTTTTTTTTTTTTAATTCGTGGGATTTTTCTAGTTAAGGAAATTTTCTTTTCCGAGGCAAGTGAGTGTTGATAAGTCACATCACCTTAGAATACGAAGAACCAAATTCAATATTCTTATGATAGCATAATATGCTTATTGAACATTATGTATTCCATTGATTATTTTCGTATGAAAGAAATAACGTTTTTTTTTTTTTATTTATTTTTTTAGGCTCAAATGAGAATCATGAGTTTATCTGCACTTGATCCCAAGGTTAGTACTCGCTGTTTGCATTCTCATTCTTTTTTATTTATTTATTTTTTATTTTATTTTGAATAATAGATGTCCAATTGATAATTCAGCCGAATTACCAATAATAATAATAATATTATTATTATTTTCTTATAGCTAGAGAATGATTTCGCAGCCACCGAAGATATGGCTGCTTATGCTGAAGAGAAGAATGATGAAGTTTCTCGGGTCGCTCCACAGCGAAGTTTTTCAGTTTTCTGAGTGCTTTTCGTAAGAATATATTGTCTCGTTCAAATATGGCGTAATAACTTAGGCAAAAAATCATTCAATACTGTTTTTTTTTTTTTTCAATCCGAATATTTGTGAATTAACTTTTTCGAAATTTGCATCATTTTTATTAATAGCTGTAAAACGAATCTGTTTTAAATGTTTGTAATTTGGTTTAGTTAATTAATTTTATGTAAATTGTTATTTATTTATAATAGATATTTAATGAATTTAGCTGTTTTCTATATATCTCACTTAACATCTGCTCTACCATTATTCAAGATTGTTTTCACTTTAAAATGAAAGAAGTATGTATTTTGGCGTGTAAATAAATGTTTTTCCTTTATAGGTATGTGATAATGTTTCTTTCAAGAGTCCTAAGTTCTATTTACATTTGTTTTCATTCATGAAATTCCAATAGGACACTGTACTTACGTTCTCGAAAAGTTCTAACAAATTAAGTTTGTTCAAATTCTTTGTAAAAAAATAAATAATTTAATTAATTAACCTTGTGTGGATTTGTGTCTATTCGAATTAGATTTTTATAATTTATAATTTTTATAATTTATAAGACTAAACATAAAATACACATATGCAACCACTAGGGGATCTATATTTATTAGAAAAAAATACACTTTTAGTGTAGGGGTAGGGTAGTGTGACTAATATTTACATGTCTATAGATATATGAAAAAAGAGTGTGCGACTCATTAGAATATTTTTTTCAAAAAAAAATTAATTAAATTTATTAATGTTAACACGTACTGTAACATGAAGACAAAATTACAAGCGATAGGGTGATACAAAAGACAAAAATTTACAGTACAGGATAATTACAATTTACAATGCAAACTTTATAACAATAAACATAAAATACACATATGTAACCACTAGGGATCTATATTTATTAGAAAAAAAGACACGTTTAGTGTAGGGGTAGGATAGTGTGACTACTATTTACATGTCTATAGATATATGATTATTATACCACATAATTATTTCATATGTAATTAATTATACACAGTTTATACATTAGATTTTTTTATAATTTTAAGTACATGATGTTTCGTCTATTAATATTAATGTTCTTTTTTTTTTTTTTTTAATTTTCAAACACACAGAATATCTTTTCCTTTTCTTATTGCAGAGATGGCTCCTTTAATTTCTTCCTTTAAGCCAATTATATGTTCTTGTACTAACTCCTGAAATTTCCTGGTGTTCTGCGATTGTTTCGACGTGCTTCATATTTAAAGCTTTGGTTAAATCGCGTTTGTTAATATTTCTATTTTCCACAGACTGTAGGTGTCTTATTGGGGGAAAAGATTGCTACCACTGCAAATGTAGCATTTCTATTTCATTCTTTTGTTCTTTCAAGATCTTTCTCAAATTAGTTTCTGACATACCAGTGCACACAGGCTGAAATTAATTGCGATCTAGCGAGCATTGTAATGATTCATTTTTATCATAAGGCTTATACTTGCAGTTCTAACAGTTTTCGGAAAAGATGACCCTTGACACCTTGAAGCAGATTATCGCGAATTAAACAGCTATAATATACAGAGTGATTATAATCAAAGTTCACATTTCGAAAGGTTGTAACTCGGAAACTACTGGGCAGAATGATTTAATATTTAACATGATGATGTGTGGAGAATAGAATTTTATTTAGCGCAAAAACCAACTTTAGTGCTAAAAGTTACCACTAGGACGATGCATGGCGCTGCAATACCGTAATGGGTAATTGAAAACGTCACCAAACGTACGGTACACAGCGCGTTGTGTGGTTCTGGATACACTGTCCTCTGTTGTCGGATGAATAAAAAAATCGCATGCTCAACCACAGAACATACAGTTTCACTCCAATATTGTAGATATGGCATGTGATTGTCCACTAATGTGTCCACGATAGACAACGTCTTTGAGATGTCCTCACAGTCAAAAGTTGCAGGCATTCAGTTCCGGCGAGCGCTCTGGCCACGTTGTACGAAAATGTCGGCTGATAATTCTGTTCTCGGTAAAATATGTTTGAAGCAACCCGCTTGACAGGGGTGGCGATTTGAGGAGGGGTACCATCCGTATAAAAACTGTTGAGTCGGACACTAACACTATTGAAGTGTTGGAACACCTGATTGGTTAAGAGAGATGCATATCTCTGGTCATTAACAGTGCAACTAACGAGTCTAGCAGGACCGATTATTTCCGCTGTGAAACCTCAACAAATAGTGACTTCGGGGAATGAAGCAAAATCTGTCTCACTACGTGTAGATTTACGTTGCCCAAATTCTGCAGTTTTGCATATTCACAGCACCGTTCAGCGTTAGTACAGAAAATGTATCATAGCGAGGGCCTTACTCAGTTCAGACCGATCAACAAACTGCATAGCAAATATTTCCACGGTCAGAATTAAGCAATTGCTGAAAGTGGGAAATCTTGTAAGGATAATTGCGCAGAATATTCCTTACGACTTTGTGAACCGTGCTTATTGGTTTCTCAGTGCAGTGCAATGCCTCCGTAGCACAACTGGAAGAACAGCAGAAAACATTGCACCCTTCGATTGGAAAAGACCTGAGTTCGATTCTTTTCGTGACGAGGGGAAATCCTTATATTGGCTTTTTCAATTGAAGAGGAGTTAGCAGGTAGCAGAATTTTACTCCCGGAAAATGTGGATTTTCATCCCGCGTATACAGATAAATCTGCTTTCAGAACACATAATTTACAGACAAAAAATATTATTGTTGGTGATGATTGGGGATACAGGGCATTGTTGGTAAAAGCGTCGCAGTTGGAGAATAAGTAGTAGTGGAGAGGGTGAGATGTATTTAGCGAAGTAGAGTAGAATGCCTTCTCGCAATGAGTCCTTGGACTCTCCCTGGAGCTGTCATGTAATAATTAGACCTTGGGCTGCTGCTGCCTACGACATTTGCCATCCTTTTAACCTCTAACGCTGTGGTTACTTCCTTCACTGTCTGCCGTTCGATAGGCTTCCTCTGTCAGGTTTATCATCTAAGGAACCTGTTCTCTTGAAATTTTCGGATCACTTTACGTAAACCATTTGTAATTATAGGATCCATTTTTAATTTTATAGGCTCCTTTAATGTTCTAACTTTCACAATGCTGTCAAGGCATAGCTGCCATTTTGGTAAAACATCTTTATGAGAAGTGCGCGATCCTTGAGTAATGGTGACATTGAACTGAAGCATACCAAAACCTGCTTTCAAAACAAACGTCATTGGAAGCACATGTTGCATAAATGGTACAGTCGCAGCGTTTCACTGCATACCAGTATCATAAGCATCGTACGTGATATACATGTATTGCAGCGCCATGTATCGCCCTAGTGGCAACTTTTAAAATTAACGTTGGTTTTTGGCAAAATAAAATTTTATTGCTGCACTCATCATCATGTTAAATATTAAATCGTTCCGATGAGTAGTTACCTAGTTACAGCCTTTCCAAATGTGAACCTCAATTATAATCATTATGTATTTCTTAAAGAGTATTTATGCGATCTATTCGGAGTAGAAATATTTTATTAAGTAAAAAAAAAATTATATGAAGGTTATTAATTTTGATTAAGGATAACGTTGATGGTGATAAAAGGGAAAGCGAAAACTCATGTTTCTCTCTCTCTCTCTCTCTCTCTCAGTTCTCACTTCAATACCCCATTACCGAAGGATGGATTACGATCATTAGAATTTCAAGAATTCATCAAGATATTTTCCTTTTAAAAACTAAAGAGCCATACTGTTCATGCTACCTGCGCACTCACGCACGCACGCACGCACGCACGCACACACACACACACACACACACACACACACACAAACTGTTTCTCGAATTTATGGAAGGAACCCCTCTCATCTCAACTATGAAGTACTGCATGCTTTTACTACCAGCTAGCACAGACCCTGGCTAATTAGTGGAGGTCTTATAATCCCCAGAATGAACATCTTGTATGTCGATGAAGTTTAAGTAAAGCAAATTGGCCAACTTTTCTGAATTCATTGCAAACAAAATCAACATAATTCCACCTACATCTCATAACTATGAAAGGCTCACTAAACTTCTCAGAGGATCCGGTGAAAACACATTCCGCAAAAAACACAAAACACAGCTATCGCCACCCTAGCCAGTACCTTCCAAGGCCTTAAGGAAACACTGAGCAAAGATCTGACTCTCTATTCCGAAGCTGACAAACACAACTTGGAATTATAATGCCTCGACTCTTAGAGCAACAGCCCTGGCTCTAGTTTTCCCTGTTACAGATTATTCACATGTTTGGAGTAGAAGTCACAACATGACTCTCGTAGACACGCACACAACTCAACATTAGAATGAGGACCATCTCTGGTACCTTATTTACGATCTGCTTAACTCCTGATTACCCGTTCTTCTCCTCATCACTCCTGCTTGCTTTAGAAGAGAAGAAGCTATAATCAAAGAAATAAAGACAGTCAGAATAATGTGTAGCTTCCTATTCCTCAAGATATCTCTTTACCTCCAGCACGCGGCCTTGCCTGCAGATCTCCCATATGGCTTGTGAAATTACCAGATGATGGCCCTCAGGACTGGTGAAGAAGACTGTAACGCTACCATGATTCAACCTACCTCTACACCTCCGGAGTCAGCTAAACAAATTTAGGACTGGACAAGGCCGTTGTACCACTTATTACGTTTGTGTAGAACTTCACTCTCTTACTCTTGCATGTATAATCCTGTGCAGACTACGCACCACATCACTGATGACTGTCCCATACGCTCCTTTCCTGGAGGCCTCAGGAATTTGCATTTACTCTCAGACTGTGCCATCGAGTGGTTAACTAAACAGTCTATGTATGGTTTTGCTGAATAATTTCTTGTATTTGCCTCCCTATACGCTAAATAAATAAATACGACAGTGAAATTCGTAACTTAACCCGAAATATGATTCACAAATTGAAAGTTGCCCAGATAAGAATGGAAAGGAATGTGCTTGCCGAGACATTTAAAGACACGACATTCTCTTGTTTTATAAGATCGAAAATAGGCGTACAAGGCATCAATGTTACATTATGCACTCAGAATGGCGATAGGCTGGACGTATTCCAAGATTATAACAACTCAATATGGTCTAAATTATTGACATAATGAAGGAAAGACTTACATCCAGCAATGAACCGAAAGTAGGTGGTTAGGTGGCTTGTAAGTAGGTGGTTATGGACTTTACGAGTTAATTCGAAAAATAAAATCTACAATTTTTACTACCAACATGAAAATTATGATTGACGCTTAAATAAGATATCAAGAACAGACATTCTAGCAAGTAGATGTTGTATGTTTATTTACAATGTCCCAATGAATGAAGTTATGACTCTCACAGAAAATCCTCAAGATTTTCTGTGAGATGAGTAGATGTTTCCTCAAGACATCTCTCAACTTTATAAACATTGTCTCAATTCAGATTTTTTTAGATGGAATGGTAAAATCTACAAACAGCTTTCAGGCCTTGCGATGGGAAGCCCTCTATCTCCTGCCTTTGCAGACTTATTCATGGAAAAGTTCGAAAATGACATCTTATTTCGTATGCAAACTGAATCGTCAATATTGTGGAGATATATTGACGCCCTATTTATAATATGGAAACACAGTGCGGCAGAGCTGTATGATTTTCTAACATCCATAAAACCGTTACACCATAAAATCAAGTTTACCTTAGAACTTGAAAATGAAGGGAAATTACCTTTTCTGGACATATTAATTACAAAACAAACGGACGAAAGCATTTGTCTTAATGTGTACCGCAAGCTGACCCACGGAGATAAAAGATTATTAACAGAAGAATTGGATTTTATGCTCAAAATATTAACCAAGAATGGATAACCGGGGAAAAAAAATGAATACTCTTCGCCAATCCCTCTTTACAGCAAATCCAGGACTCTCAATACAGGACTTCAGTTTCCATCCCTTTTGTCGGCATACTTTCACAAAACAATATCAACCTCCTAAGGACTCACGGCATTCGGGTAGCTTTCATACCGATTACGACAGTACAGAATATGTTACGCTCACCTGAAGACCAGAATGCTTTCAATAAACACCCTGGAGTTTGCAATATTCCTTGTTCTTGTGGCCTGAATTACATCGGACAAAGGAATTTAGCATTCTTTTTTCCAATTTTCACCATAACATTGAATGGGATAAAGGTACTGTGCCGTACATTGAAGATGAGACTATAGCTCCCCCAACATAAAAGAAGCCGCAGTAGTGATCCGCTCACAAGGCACCCTGAACAGAAACCAAGGAATGATCCTTTGTGATATTTGTAAATCGTTCATAAGATCTCTCCACACATCAGAGTTTAATTTCACGGCTAACTATAGAGCTCACCTGCTTAACAATGACTGACAAGTGCTAGCATCCACGCTCCATAGTTATATTATGTAAAGGTTGCTATGCTTGCTATGCATTCGGCATTTTTCAGTCATGTATTGATTCTTAATCTAATCTGATTTGTTTTAAGCCGATATATATGTATATTCATAAAACGTAGATGAAGCCACCAGTTATCGTGGCGAAAGTAAACGGTTACTAGTTGTATCAAATTCCGACTACCAAAAACCAATTTTCAGTTATCTTAAGTATTCAATGGTCAAAAATAATATTGATCATTATCATTGACACCAGTGAATGAAAATATTAACTTCTGATCTGATTCACTGGTGAGTCAAGAAATGGCTCTTGACACCGATACGTAACCCCGCACAACTTTCCCACAAAAGTGATGTGTGTGGTTCCAGGGTAACCCCTATTTAGAAGACACCCATCCGTAACTTGTTTCAACGTTAGAATGCGGTGTACTACAATAAACACACAGTACTTGGTGGCTCGCAGGTCCAATTCTAATCCATGAAGGCGAAAGTGATTAGACTCAGTTCTCCTGCAACCTTCTACAGCCATTCTCGAAATTGAGACATTGAAAATGATTCTTTGACACCTGTGAATCTTCAAACGCGTTACACACACACACACACTTATACAGACGAGAAAGTATCGACTGTGTAACAGACTATACGCAGATAAAAAATATCATTCGTCCATCGTACATTTGAATGTTACCTCATGTTTTCCATTAATCTCCAGCAGAACACACTTTTTTTTTTTAATGCTTTCTGCCAGAGCTCGACATGACCCAGGTTCCGAAAGCACTTTAGGGATTAAAAATCACCCCGCGGTCTATCCCTCCCAACCAAACAAGAAACAGAAACTACCAATAAATTAATATGGAATTAGCTCGCACGTCACAGTCATTTATCACAAACTACAGATAAATAAATAGGCACCCAAAGTAGTCTTAAAAAAATAAAAATTGGCTGCTCTCAGTTTCAGAATACACTACCTGTTCATCGCTTTACGTCCTCAGCGTATACCGTAGTTAAATATAAAATGTACAGCTTGAGAATCAAAGCAAACAGGAAGTCAAGGGCACGTCGGCATATGTACAATGCGTTCAACGCACGCAGACGCCAGGATAGTAAAGGCGCCAAAGATTTGGTATGATATTTTAAATAAAGTGAATTTTGTCAGCAAAATACTGCAATCTTCATCTATTAATCTCCAACTTGCTTTAGATGCATTGAATGATCTAAATAAATTTTTAAATGATTATAGGTCTGATGAAACTTTCAAAGAAATTGTAAAAAGCTCAAAATTAACTGCAGAAAAATTTGATGCAGGATCTGTATTCTGTAGTAGTAGACCACTAAGGCGACGTAAAAAGACAATTTGATTACGAACATGAAAGTATAAATATAGTAAATAGTATATATATATATATATATATATATATATATATATATATATATATATATATATATATATATATATATATATATATAGTAAATATAGATCCTGAAATTTCATTTAAAGTATTTTTTTTTCTGCATAATAGATCAAACATTACAATCTTTGCAGGAAAATTTTACTTTATTAAAAGAACATATGAATTCATTTCAGTTTTTGTATTTGTTAAGCATTTCACAAAATAAAGAATATTTATTATCTTGTTGTAAAAAGTTACGACAAAAATTAACACATGAGAATCATTCAGATATTGACGCAGACGACTTATGCGAAGAAATTTTACACTGTCAACCATTTATTTCTAATTTAAAAAATGATATATATCAGATAATTCAGTATATCTCTTCAAACGACTTAATCACAGTTTATTCAAACTTTATCCGAACGGATTCTTTTGTCATTACGGGTATCTGTAGCATCTGCGGAACGGTCCTTTTCTAAACTTAAAATTATTAAAAACTTCTTGCGCTCCACAGTGGTACAAATCAGACTTTCAAATCTTGCCATTATATCAATAGAGTCAGTTATTTTGGATCAACTTAATATATATGATATTATTCGAAAATTTTCATTAATGAAAACTAGAAAAGTTCAATTCACTAAGTGATTTTTCTTTCTGTTTAAATATTTATTTACCTATTTCTTTACCCAATAATGTTTAATATGTACCTATTTTATATACTTGTAAGTTACTATTATTTATTTATTTTATTATTTATTTATTATTTATTTACTTTATTTTTTTCCAAATTATTTTTGTTGTTTTTGTACCCTTCTTTTATGTTTATTGTTTTTTATACATTTTTTTGGTAATTTCTGCTTTTTGTTCAATAAACTTTTAATTAATATATTTCGTATTTTATTTTTACTCACTGATACGTTTTCATAAAGTGATTTTTTTATTGGTGGCAGGGGTTTAGGGGCGCCAACTAAAGTTTTGCACACAGGCGTCGGACACTACTGGCGCGCCCCTGCAGGAAGTGGTTCTCATTATCATGCGACTTGTTAGCTTCTGTTATCCTTTCATCCTTTCATCCGTTTACTTTCGTTTTCCATGTTTGCTTGCACTTGACCCTATGTTCCTTGTTGGTGATACCCTACTTTCATTTTACTGCCTTTCTCCTCTTTCAAATGCTGTTTTCTACAAGATTCTATGTACCGCATTTTATAAGACCCCCTCTGAAGAATATGTTTATCTTCTAATCTACTGGTAAGACCTTTTCCTATCTGTCATTCATAAATTAATATTGTAAGATGCGAACTGGCCGAGTGGTTATCGTATCGACTCTCCAGCCGAAAGACTACAGGTTCGAGTCCTGCCGTGGGCATGGAGGTTTGTGATTGTCTATGAAAGTACCAGTGGTGTTAGATGGTGAAGTAGTGAGACGAAGAGTTGAAGAGTGGATGTCCTCCCTGGATGAGTCTTTGGACTACCTGGAGGTGTGATATAATAGCTTTTATGCAGTGCTTTTTTTTCTGGGATAACGCACCGGAACGGCGTTCCGGCACCTATTTTTTTTTTTTTCAATTTTTCAAAAGTAATTTTTGAAATAATGTTCGCGCGTACATAACACGCATGCGCACGTCATTAGCACTACGTTTGTGGCTGTATGAACGTACGATTGACAACATGCGAAAGATTTTCGGTAAAACACTTATTTATCTAAAAAATATCTTTATTGAATTGACGTAAATTTAACGTTCCTTTTACAAATTTACTTTTATATTTGGTCTTTGGTTGTATATTTTAATTTGTTTGTTTAATTTTACATTTGATCATATCTAAAATAAAAAATACTGAAGATAAATTATATTGAATTCATTTATGCGACTCCGTGACAGCAAGAGCTGCTTTATATTTCATTTAAATTAAGATTTGAATATCATTTTCTTTAATAAAAAGCTTAACAAGATGTGAGTTCCGGCACCGTTTTTTCTAGAAAAAAAGTACTGGCTTTATGTATTATTTTGAAGAAAGCTTTAAATAAAAAGTTGGGGGAAGACATACATAACGCCTTTCACTCGAGAGAATAATGCGAAATCATTAGCACAAACTTTTGTAAATTGATGGGTAACGTACGCCTGGATGGTAGTTCAGTTTAAGCTACCCTCAACTTCAAGACGTTCAGGAAGAGCAACGTTCCACATTGAAAGTTTTTTTTTTACGAATCCCAATGAGCGTATGTTCTTCAAAGAAACACGAACAATAAGTTATGTTCTCAAGAAAATAAAAAAGAAAAAATGTACCTCTTTTGGATGGGTTTAGGGAGAGAAATCCCCTTCAGTTCTACTTACATGAAATGGCGTCGTCATTTAAATGCTGAAAACCACACATTTTTGAGATTCACTTGAACAATACAACAAAATGTGTAGCCTCGTTTTATTCGTCTGGTATCGAAACGTGTAATCAGCGGTATTTTCTTTGGTTTCATTGGCAAAACCATCTTATTCGGTTAGATAGTTTGAGGCTGAAAGCTTTAAGACCAGCACATTAAATTTATTAATTTCTGTTGTCTGGTAGGTTTACCTGTTTTATGGGATGAAAAACAGGAGTTTCAGACTCGGAAAAATTTTACCAATGTCGCATGAGACTGGTTAACTCACCTTCAGGCGAAAAGTCTTATTCTGATACTTCGCACTCGTCAGTTGTTTTTCCAAAGCTAGAATGTTTAAAAAAGAGATCAAAAAAACTTTATGGCCAATATAGGAGAACAATGCATTTCATTGTATTATCCACAGAAGATTTTGAAATGTATTCAAGGAGTTATCATCTTTGATTAAGTTGAGATAGTAATTCAGATAATTCTTGTCCAGCAAAATATAATTTCGGGGAGTTTGTGTTGGAGAAAAATTGAAAAATTACGTAACCGTCAAATTAGTTACCGATCGGCTTACCTTAGATATAATTTCAACAAAATTTTGTGTGAATTACAACATTACAGAATTGAATTCCTTACAATACAACTGAAGATAAAGCCACTTAGAAGCCGAATAAATTTCGACAAATGTTGAAAATTTCGGAAAATGGGAATTATATAATCTGTTTTCATTTTCCGCTGTTAAAATATATATCCATATTGCGCCGATTTCTCTAATATATATATTTATTATTATTATTATAATACATAGTAATAACATGTTAACCTATGATTTATAGGTTTAAGTTTAATAACTTGTATTTTGAACATTTTGTTCAAGGATTCCTCATTATGTCAACTGCTGATCTTACAAATAATGGTTACCACATGGGAAATATTTGAATATACAGTACCTGCATAAATATCATACATACATACATACATACATCTTCGAGGCCCACCTTTTCTAATTGGGTTGTGGAGGCAACAGCTGCAAGAGGAACTTCCAATGGTCACCATCCTCTGCCACCAAGCTCAGGTGTTCTGGTGGGATTCCCAAACGTGTCCAGCCAAGGTTTTGGATGTAATCTATCCAGCGAGTCCTTGGTCTTCCACGTGGCCTTCCACCCTCTGGCTTGGCAAAGAGGGCATGCTGATGGAGCCTCTCTTGTGGCATTCTGACCAGCTGCCCGTACCAACGTAACTGTGATCTCAACACGGAGAAGCAGCGGTTGAATATTGAGGGTTTCCCAAAGTGTAGAGCTTCTGACGCTGTCGAGTGTTGTCAGCCCCGCAACCCCTCGAAGGAACCTCATTTCAGCCGCTTGGATTCGTGTCCGCATTCTTTCGGTCATTATCCAACTCTCATGACTATAGGTAAGGATGGGGACATAGACTGTATTGAAGACAGCCAGCTATGCCTTCTGGCTTAACTCCTGCTTCAATACTACCAAACAGCCAAGCTCCCGCAATATTGAGTTTGCTAAGCCAACTCTACGTCCTATTTTCCATCATTCGTGAATATGGACCCAAGGTATTTAAACTTCTCCACTTGCCTTATTGGGACTCCACTTACATGTTGAGTGCACTGGGATGGTTGTCTTGAGACCACAAATGTTTCAGTTTTGACCACACTGATCTTCATTCCAGCGTCTGCACAAACAGCTACAAACCTATCCAGGTCCGCTGAAGGTCATCTGTGGAAGAGCTAAGCAGAACTAGGTCATCTGCAAAAAGCAGACGTCCAATGCTACATCTTCCAATTCTGACACACTCACTGCCTCGGCTGTGCCAATCAATCCAACCCATAAATATTATGAAAAGGAGGGGTGACAGAACACGCCCTTGGCAGAGGCCAACGGAGACTGTGAATGGTTCAGACATTGTGCTGTTTATCCTGACACAAAACTCTGGGCATTCATACAGGGACTTGATGGCAGCTAATAGTTGGCCATCCACTCCATACTCCTGTACTACTTGCCAAAGCTTATCCCGAGGAACCCGGTCATATGCCTTCTCCAAGTCCACAAAACATGTGTAGACATTCTTGGCATATTCCCAAGGTTTCTCAAAGACTTGCCTTAAAGTGAAGATTTGGTCAGTTGTGCTTCTACCAGGACGAAAGCCACATTGTTCTTCCTGGAACTTTGACTCAACTATGCTCCTGCACCTTCTTTCCAAGTACCTAGAATACACTTTCCCAGGCAGGCTGAGCAGAAAGATGCCATGATAGTTACTGCAATCCTTCTGGTCTCCCTTCTTGAAGACTGGTATTATTATGCCTGTCTGCCATTGCTTTGGTGCTCTCCTAGATATCGAAGCAGTCTGACCCACTCGAGTCAGACTGCTTCGTCTCGATTTAAGACTTTTAGCATTTCGGGCCGAATTTCATCATCGCCAACAGCCTTGCCCGATTTTAGCGATTTTATTGCTAAATGGACCTCTTCTGCTGTGAAACTAGTCATTTCCCCGATCTGCGCCTCTTGGATGTCCACAACTACTGGGCCACCCAGGTTAAGAAGGCTCTCAAAGTATTCCCTCCATCTGTGGAGGATATCCTTCTCGGTTGTTAAAATTGCACCATCAGAGGCCTTATTGTCCTTGCTGTGCACGGTTTCCTCCCTTGAAGGCGGCGGATGGTCTGCCAGAATACTTTGTTTGCATTTGCATAGGATGAGTCTAATCTTTCTCCAAAGGAATCCCAAGCTTTGCTGTCTTTACTGCCTCAGCAGCAGCTTTTCTTGCCTCAGCATACCGCAAACGCATCTCAGGTGACCTGACCCTAAGCCATGTTAGGTAGGACTCCTTTTTTTGCCCGGCCAGTTTTTTGGACTTCTTGGTTCCACCAAGGTGTCCTTTTCTCACTGACCGTTCCCACGCCGAGCCGGTTTCTGCCACAGCATGCAAATGCAGAGGCAGTGACAGCTGTTCTGAACAGCATCCACTCCTCCTCAACATCTGCAGTATGCTTGGAAATCTCTTTGAACCTGGAAGAAATGTCATCTGCAAAATTCTTCCTCACAGCCTCATTTTCCAATGCCTCCCATTTCACGCGGTATAGCTACTTAGGCCTACCAGTGTTGATGGTAGCACCTGGTTTCTGAAGCCATAGAGTGCACACACAATAAGGTGGTGTTCAGTTGAGAGTTCTGCCTTCTTCTCACACGAACGTCCAACACTGAGGAAAATAGGTCTGCTGAGACTATAAAGAAGTCAATCAGAGACCTTTGTTCTAGTGTATCACTGTACCAGGTATACTTATGGACATCTCGGTGGTGGAAGAAGGAATTCATTATGGACACGCTGTTAGTACAGCAGAAGTCCAATAATTCCAACCCATTCGCGTTAAGGTCAGGGGCGCCGTTCCTCCCAACCACACCCCTCCATGTCTTGTCATCTGTTCCAACATGTGCATTGAAGTCACCCATTAACAGGACTGATTCCATGTCTGCCACCCTGTCAAAAGCAACATCCATTTCCTCTAGGAAGGCAGAGTATTCTGACTCCAGATTAGGTGCATAGGCTTGCACCACAGCCAAATCATGGTTTTTCGTCTGAAGCCTTAACACACATACCCGTCCCCCCAATGGGATCCACTCAGCAACACAGTCTGACAGCTGGGGGCTTGTATCCCCACACCCGCCTGAGCAGACATTGTCGGGCTCACACCAGAGTAGTAGAGCTTCCACTCCTTATCCAGGTCGACAGTTCCAGAGCCTCTCCTCTGGTCGAGGAAGTCAAGCGCTACCGGCGAGACTTAGTCGGGCTTTCTTTTCTCTTTCCCTGTCAGAGAGAAGATGTTCTAGTTGCCTAAAGCTATACTCTGGTGCCGTTGTCGTTGCCATTTCCGTCCTTTTGCAGAACAACAATCTTTGCGCTGCCTCTAAACACCTCCCCAAACGGGTAGCAGGCCCATTGATGGAGTTTCTTCTAGCAGAGTGCTGAGGAGTGGTGTCTAAGGGAGACTATAACATATTTTTCGAACGGGTCCCTCTGCCTAAAACCCGAACGCGTTCCTTGGAAACCCGCGCGATGGACGATGCGGTATGAACATTTTTTGATGGTCTGATCATGTTACACTGTTTGATAATGTCCTGTTAGCACAAGACAAAATGACACAGCAAAATAGGAAAGATTCCCCTCGAATACTCTAAGAGCATTCGGGGGAAGGAGCAAGAAGAGAAGAAAGAAAGAAGCAAGAGAGGAAGACGAGGGACCAGTCAACAGATAATATAACAGATGTATATTAGGTGAAATAATGCATGGTCCAGCATCAGGTACCTCGGGTTTGCCACGCCCGTACTCACTAAAGTCCATGAGGAATATCAATTTTATTTAAAAAAATATGCAATTTTAAGTAGACGAAAAATATATTTCATATCTGCCACTGAAACATTTGTCGTGATCTCTTGTATATATCAGTAGAATCAGAAAAACTACTAAAAAATTATGGATAATATTTCTGGGAAACATGTTAATCCTCTTAACAAACTATTATATTTACGGTTATTTTTCCTGCTTCTCTTTAGGAGTACCCCTGTTTAAATGTCATTGGCTTTTTACTCACGGATTCTTATGGCATTGTAGATGTATATTTACCAATAAATATACGTAGCATAAAGGAAGAGAAATTTACACATACCTTTTTTCCTGGGTGTTGTGGCTTGTCTTCTTTTTTCTGCGATGTGCAAACTACTGCAGTTATGGTGATTCGGAAGGAAGTGTGTGTATGTGGGGGGTAGGCAATGTGGGAGAATTAAAATAGAAAAATCCCGGGTTTTTTGTATTATATATATATATATACATATATATTATATTATTAGGGATGG
This sequence comes from Typopeltis vanoorti, assembly GCF_054136105.1. Taxonomy (NCBI): domain Eukaryota; kingdom Metazoa; phylum Arthropoda; class Arachnida; order Uropygi; family Thelyphonidae; genus Typopeltis; species Typopeltis vanoorti. The sequence continues at coordinate 146,577,660 of NC_143554.1, forward strand.
GCGGTGCGTTTTTTTATATAGGGTAGGAAAGGGGGAAATGTGTTGAGAACAGTACCTGCTTTTTTGAGGGAGGGTTGTGGAAAAAGGGGGTTGACGAGGTGCTATCCGTTTCGTATATTTATTATATATTATGTTTATTTAGTATATTATATATGTATATTTATTGGTAAATATACATCTACAATGCCATAAGAATCCGTGAGTAAAAAACCAATGACATTTAAACAGGGGCACTCCTAAACAGAAGCAGGCAAAATAGCCGTAAATATAATAATAACTACTAAAAAATGTTACAACAATAATAGAACTGTGGTTATATTCAATTAATGACAAATTAAAATTTTCGTGGACATACGTAAATTAGAATTTGTGGACATACTTAAGGAATTCATTGAATGGATATGACGTAACTCCGATCTAATCATTTTTATATTTGCACTTGACATGCGTTTACTAGTATTGGCATTTTCATTTAATTTACTTCATTTTTATGTTTTATTTTTAAAATGGACATGTTTAAAATATGTAGCACAATGAATTAGCAATAGATAATGATATCCCGATAAATATGCGATCTTTGCTTTCTGTTATCTATGTGCCAAGGGTCACCTCTATCTTTAGTAGTTATAATAATAACTACTAAAAAATGTTACAACAATAATAGAACTGTGGTTATATTCAATTAATGACAAATTAAAATTTTCGTGGACATACGTAAATTAGAATTTGTGGACATACTTAAGGAATTCATTGAATGGATATGACGTAACTCCGATCTAATCATTTTTATATTTGCACTTGACATGCGTTTACTAGTATTGGCATTTTCATTTAATTTACTTCATTTTTATGTTTTATTTTTAAAATGGACATGTTTAAAATATGTAGCACAATGAATTAGCAATAGATAATGATATCCCGATAAATATGCGATCTTTGCTTTCTGTTATCTATGTGCCAAGGGTCACCTCTATCAGCTAAAGCTTTCGTTTTTATTCTGTACAGCAGACGAGCAGGGTATTTTCTTCTGTGTGGTAAGTTATTTTTGATCTGTTTGAAATATGACACGCATTTGTGTAGAAACCTAGAATAAATGTAGTTTTATTTGTATTAAATATATAGATATTTTATATATACATATAAAGCTATTTATAAATATATATATAGCGAGTTCAGGATTTTAAAAGGTAGAATGACAACCACCTTACTTTAAAATATTAATGCAGTTTATATTATTACGGATATCTAAAAGATTGCATATTATCATAAGTATTTAATTTAGCAAACTAGGAACTCGTTTTTCATTAATTATTATGCACAGAAATATGCACAGACACTGAAATGTTATTAAAGTTTTTTTTTCTTTAATTTTATTTACAGATATACGCTTTTTTGTGATTTGTCATGTCTGAACATCAGGAAGAAATTGCTGATAATGTTCTTGGTAATGAAAAGGAACAGACAGACGAAAGTAAAACTAAAGAAGACATGAAATGTCCCGATAATGTGGAACAAATAAACATTGATAGGATACAAGTAGGTGTTCTCAAGATTTTTTTAAAATTATAATTATAATGAAAAATATAATGAAAAATGAAAATTATAATTTCTTGCATGTTATACGAAATTTTTCTCGTGATTCTTATGTATATTTATTAATTACATTATCATTTATTTAATTGTGAGGCAGGTAGACTATCCCTATAGAGGATCCGTTTTAAAATCAGACATTAAATGTTCATAAATATATTGGAAACTGCGATATTCACATTCGAAACAAAAGTGTTATTATGCAAATAAGGGAAAACTGAAAAAGGAATGATTTTGATCATAATACTTCTATACTATGCAGCGGACATTTCAATCCGTGCTACACTTAAACAACCTTTTAATTTTAACTGGAATGTTTCAAAAATTAATGATGGCCTACTGGACTGGAGAAATTTATAGAAAACAAGATGATGAGCTTATTGCTTATCAAAGCGATTCAAAGCATTGTGGGATACCTGTGGTACTGTGGACTGTGGATAGATCAGGCAAGAGTTCTACTTTGTTATAATACCACTAAAAACAGGATTCTTTTTTTCTAAGACTTAACCCTCATCTACCAATGTGTCAATGGTAGCTGTATATATAAGAGTATATATATATATAATATATATATATATATATATATATTTATATATATATATATTATATATATATATATACTCTTATATATATATTATATATATATATATATATATATAATATATATATATATATATTATATATATATATATATAATATATATATATATATATATATATATATATTTATATATATATATATTATATATATATATATACTCTTATATATATATTATATATATATATATATATATATATATATATATATATATATATATATATATATATATATATATATATATATATATATATATATATATATATAGTAGTATATATATATATATATATATATAAGAGTAGTATATATATATATATATATATATATATATATATATATATAAATATATATATATATATATATATATATATATATATATATATATATATATATATATATAAATATATATATATATATATATATATATATATATATATAATATATATATATATATATATATATATATATACTCTTCATATTAGGGATCTTCATTGCAAAAGTAGGAAAAAATATAACAGTTGGATCTCTGTGAAGCAGGTTTTCTCTGGGAAAACATAACGTACCTGGTGAAAGACTGTTCGAATTGCCCATGCTAGCAGATTAGTTACTGCCAATACTGCTTTCAAATTCGCCCACAACTCACCTGTACATGGACATCACCAGTCGTACGTTAAATCACAAGATTGATTACATCCAGACACTCTCTCAGTAGAAGACGAACATCTTTGTTATGCATACTTGTCCTTGAGCAGACGTAACTTCACAGAATGCTAGAGTAATAACTAAGCGGATGCGCAGAAGGAACTAACACGATTGATGTTCTTTTGGAGATTAATAAGAACACACCTGAAATTCTCTGGGGAGGGGTAAAGCTTATTATATGGGCCCAATCAAAAGGCCAAGAGCCCCATGGATATCAAATTCAATTTGAAATCTGATTGAAGGGAGGGATGTTGCTGATACGAAGAGACACACATGGAGTAAAAAATATAAGAGCTTACATACAGAAATCAGAAAAGCCATCATGCAGGACGAGGAAAATTAACATGCTAAAAATTATTATGTGAAGAGACAGGATGTTCATCACCTTAAGCACAAGTTTAATCCACAATTGAATGTTATCAAAGAGAGGAATGGAGTAGTAATAACATAAGAATTGGAAATTTAAAAAAAAAAACGGATTGATAGACAAGTGTGTGGAACTCTATAGCAGAGAGAGGATAAGGGAAATTTAGAATAGCCCTCTTACCTGTAAAATTTCAATTTAGAACTACCTCCATTTGGACATGAGGCTAAAAGACCACTTAAAGAACTTAACAACAATAAGACCACACGTATATGGTGGAATTTTAACATCGTTAATTAAGGCCAGACAGAGGGTATGGAAAGATAACAGTATTTTATAAATTGATATTAAGGATATGGAAGACAGGATCATGGCATAGAGAGTGGATAAGTCGCTATTCATAGCACTGTAAAAGAAAGGAGATTTGAACGATAGTGAGAACTAAACAACTATTACTTCAATTCATCTTACTTCAATATTTCAGGCATGCAAAAATTTATTAAAGATCATTCTAAGTAGATGGCAGCCAAAGTTGAGGTATACCTCTAGAAGAAGCAGATTTCGTGAAAATCAAGGGTACCATAGATCAGATCCTTTGCCTTTGACCAGTGGTCGGGAACCTTTTTGAACCAAAGAGCCATTCCACCAAAAAAAATTAATAAAAACAAATTTTTGGGAGCCGTAACTTCAATTTGATTTTTCCTGGTGACTCAAAGTTGCAGTTAGTTCAAACTTAGGTAAATTTATTTTTAATTCAGTACTTCCAGATATCAAATACCACTTTTGTGTTTGCATATACATTTTTTATATGTTCAATAAATAAAAACATTAAGTTTGATTAAGTTTTTAATCACAAAACATGTTTAATTAAGTATAATATTGCAAAAAAGAATTAGTCCAAACAAAAATACAATATTATGTATTTTAATAGATATTTGATTGTTTTAATTTAAAATTCACTAATGAGACTTTTGTTTTTGCATCTTCTCAGAAAGTTTACTTAAATCTGGATTGCATGTCGTGTACTTTAATAGTAATTCGGTTTTCAAACTTTCACCAGTCAATTTGTTCCTATACTTATTTTTAATGTAATTAATTGAAGAGAAAAATTGATTGCAATTGTACGTTGAACCGAAAAGCATCAAAACCCCAAAAGCAAGTCGCCTGGCATTTGAATAATTAGTTAGGAAAGAATTCCAACATTTAAATATAATTTCCTGTGGTGTTTCTTCCACTTCCATAGTTTCCTCATTTTCTTCAATTTGTGCTACCATTCTCTGAAGTTTTTGTACCCAGATGCTTTTATTCTGAATTTTCAGAAGCTCCATTTGTAGTTCTGCAATTGATATTCTAGGAAAAACTTCAATATCTATTAATTTTAAATTGCAATTTAACGGATGTAATATTAATTTCATCTTCTGATGTTTTTTTAAAATCCTGAAATCTGCTTGTAAATGAATCTAAAATTACAGTAATCATTTCAGCGAATATTTTACAATCAACTTTTTCTTGGTTTACATTTAATGCATGATTTTTTATATTTTCAAAATATATAAATTTTTCTTCAGTAACATCTTCGAAAAACACTCTTAGTTTCTCTTCAAAGGTAAGGACTTCTTCTAGTAATTGTAAGGCTGTGTTTCCCTTCTCCTGCAACTTCAAATTTAGCTGATTAAAATGTTCAGTCAGATCAAGCAAAAAACAAACATTTTATATCCATTCGGGATTACTGAGAAGTTCCACATTATTTACGGTATAATTTTTAGTGGTTAAGAAAACTATTACTTCTTTTAAGCACTGTAAAAAACGTTTTAATGCTTTTCCTCTCGATAACCATCGTACAGATGTAAATGTCACTAAATCTTTATGTTGACTACCTAGTTCCTCTAAAAATGTGTCAAAAAGTCTGTGATTCAACGCCTGAAATCGAATTAAACTGATCATTGGCACAACAACATCCATCACTCTTTTTAGTTGTGGTAATAATCCCAAAGAATTTGCAACTAAAGCTTCTTGATGCAAAATGCAATGAAATGAAATAACTCCATGTGGAATATGAGTGGAGAATAATTTAACAAACCCCTTATTTTTGGCAATCATAGAAGGTACGCCATCGGTCGCAATGCATATTATATTATTCATATTTATATTTTTATTCTGTAACTTATTAGAAGGCTTTCTGAAATATCTTGACCTGTAGTGTGTCCTTTAAGTGTTAGCAGATCAATAAGTTCTTTTCGAATACCGGAAGATGTGATATATTTAACCACCACGCAGCATTGTGTCATATCGGAAATATCATTTGATTCATCAACTGCGATAGATGTAAAATTGGCAGAATTAATATCCATAATTTGCATATTTGAAACTTCTGCAGAAATTGCTACAATCTGTTCCATGACAGTTCTAGCCGAAAGAGGTAAAGCTTTAATTTTTTATGTATCTCGTATTACGTATTAGATGAAGATTTCGTCCAGATTGATAAATTTCTTTGCTGAAGCAATGTTTTCTTTTTAATTCTTCAACAGCTTTTTTTCTATTATCACCCTCAGGATATTTTTTACTGAAGTCTAAATGTTTCCTCGAAAATGTCGTACGACATTACTTGATTTGTTATTTTGAAGTCGTAGATGGCAAATTAAATATTGCGGATTTCCATTTATTTCTATAAATGCAAATTTCTCTCTCCACATTTTATTGAATCCTCTGTTTTCTTCGATTATTTTTCTTTTTCTTGAACTCACATTAGGAGGGTTATTATCACAAATTTACCTGCAAGTAAAAACACAAATTCAACATAATAAAAATTAATTTGTGCATAATATTATCTGACACTAAACACCAGTTTAGTACCGCAATAAATAAGTTAACTAACAGAATATTTATTTTGACAGTTAAAATCCGTATGTATCTAAACACCGTGGTGTTTGACAATAATTAGTTTGATTAATTAGTTCAAATTTTCGCCGTGGCGCTAGTTACCTTAGGTAGGGTTAATATTTAGCGGTATTTCAAATGTAACGTAGTTGTCAGTTGTGTTCATGTCATAAAAGTTCAAGCGTAACACACACATGCATAGTATCTAGCTCCACGAACAGGCCGTATCAAAAAACAACATTTAGTTGTTTGTATTAATTATGTATCTTTTAATTCAATATAAGAGAGCCGCACTTCGTAAAGCCAAGAGTCGCCGATTCCCGACCCCTGCCTTAAACAGATATTTGAGAAGCATAAGAGTTTAGACTCCTTTCGTAATGCGTTTAATCGACTACTCCAAAGCTTTTGATTGTGTCCAGTATGTGAAATTGATAGTGGGAAGTTAATCAAAATAATGGGTTTTCCTCAGCAAATTATCAGGTTGAGAGGTAACTTACACAGTGAGCAAGAAGCCATGGAAAGAACAGGCGTTGGATTAACTGATTGGCTTATTGTAAAGATCCCTAGTTTCTCCTCACCTGTTCGTCATCCATGCTGAGGAACATCATTAGTTATTTTGCACTGGGTGAGTTCAAGACAGGAATTAAGACAGGTGGCAGATGGATAAGTAATCTGAAATATTCTGATTTTAATCGAAAGGAATAAATGGAACGAATCCTATGAGATCAGCAAGAACAGACGACTTACTCTAAACACCAAGAAGAAAAAGATTATGGTTCTCAATGGAAATATAGAGAAAATAACTGAGGAAGTCAGCAAATCCGTACCTGTGATCCATCGCTAAATGGAGAAGTTGCTGTTCATTAGACATCATAAAAAGATTTAAGAGTGGTAAAACAAAAAAGTGATTTGTCTAAATTCGTGATGGATGGATCTATCGTTACAGGAATAAAGCTGTGGATTTTGGATGCAGCTGTGTTTTCAATGGAGACTTATAGATATGAATCTTGGAAACTAAAGAAGTCTAATAGAAAAAGGGTAGCTGCTTTGAGATCTCATATACTGAAAAGCAGACAATGGATGTGCACTAGAAAGGATCGGTAGAACATTATGATTCCTTAAGAGTATTGACAAAAGAAACGTGAATAAATTTGGACACATTAAGAGATATAGAATGAGGACTTCTCAAAACACTAATAGAAAAGTAACTATCCTGAAAATGAAATAGTGGGTAGACCCTGAGTTAGATGGATTAGGTGTGTAGGAAGTGACTCGTGGTCCGTGAGCTGAATCTTCCGGATAAGCATAAAAGCGGATTGGTCCAGTATGTCACCCACGAGCTGAGTGACCATGCTACATCTGATGATATACAATGAATCTATGGATGGATACTAGAATTGCAGTATTTTCAAAGAATGCATGGGTGTCCATTCTTTACTATGATTTTTAAGATTAATCTAAGCATAAAACATTCCGTTCTACAAAACACTACTCTGTGTATAATAGTATGAAGAAATAAATGAAGAACACTATATTAGCATCGATTTATCGCAAGGAATTCAGGACAGGTTAGAACCATTGACTTGTGAGGATGAAAATAAGTAGTAACTACTATTCTATCAATGTAGTCAATACTTTTTTCAACTTAACTATATTAAAACAATATAATTAAGTTATCGATAAGTATTAGTACACTTGTCAAATATCCTGAAGCCTGTCAAAAGTTGTGGCTCGTTAATAAAAGTTCAAATGGTGAATTCAATTTTTTTTCATTATTGCTTTAACCAGCGGTTAAACACGTGATATCGCTGGATATCACGTGGATACAGCAATTCCTCGATTAGTGCGTTTTCGATTAGTGCGTCATTTTTTTCGATACCCAAATTCGATTAATGCGACTATATACTTCTTAAAAATAAATGGTACAGATTTTAAAAATTTTCGATCTATACATTACCGCCAAAATTTATGTCGTCTGCTTTGATTTTTGTGGGTCATATCTCGTGCAATTGTTTTCCTTAATTTTTTATTTTAAATTATTTTCCTAACCTTTAATTATGATAAAAGAATTAGTGAACAAAAAATAGAAGATCAGATTACAAAAAAAAAAAAAAAGAAAATCAGATTACTTTTCGAATCATTTTCAAAAGTAATCTGATGGAAGAAAAACTTGAAATAATAAAGAAAAATGAACAAGGCGAGTCCAGAGCAAAGATAGAACAAGAACACAAAAATGGGTGAATCAACTGCTGAATACAAAGAGAAAGGTAAGGCTGCTTCAAGTTCATCATGCATGCACTCGAAATCAAAGTATTATCATGGTTGGTATCATTAAAGGATAAGGAGTCAGACTTGCCAAATGAGTGTGTCATCTAAATCAACATTCAAGTGGCCTTGATCTGGTTGGCCTTCAGCATCCAGATCAAGGACACTTGAATGTTGGTTTAGATGACATACTCATTTGGCAAGTCTGACTCCTTATCCTTTAATGATACCAATCATGATAATACTTTGATTTGTATATACACTGGTGAAGTTGTATATAATACACTGGTGAAAGTGTAAATACCAGTGTATTGACCCTATCAGTTTCTGATTCTTCAGCTAATTCTCACCTACCAATCAAAATCCCGGGTAGTGAGGACAACAATCCTTTCATCAATTCAGACGAATGTGTGTCAGTTTCTGATGCTACAGTTAATTCTCAATTGCCAATTAAAATCTTGGGTAGAGATGACATCAATTCTTTATTTTCTAGTTTTGATATGTCATCTGAGTCAGCCATTTCTTCTGTAGTTACTAGGGATGTCAACCCAGATTACTTAACATCTTCATCATTTGTGTGTCTATGGTATCATTTCTTGAATCTGATGTCAAGGTAGAAATGAAAGATAATGCAGTCTATTTCACATCTTCTAATGTATCAACTGTTTTGCCTGCATTAATTGACTCGTATAAACACCGAAGTTTTAGTGTAATATATGATGATACATCTGGTTTGTCTAATGCCCGAAGTTTAGGTGATCATCAAGACTTTACAGTTAGGTGCCATCGGTCTCATAGGAGACATTCCTTTTTTATACAGCCATATAATATTACCATATAATACAGCCATTTTTATACAGCCATACCCAATGTAACTGATAGAAGCATGTGGAGTAAACTGTGTTGTGCAAGTTCTCCTGAGACAAAGGAACTGATATTTTTAAATGACTGTAATGTATTTTATAATTTTGATCTGACCAAATTGTATAGTCTATATTTCAGCATTCCAATATATTCTAATGTTTTTTATGGAATAGAAAGTATGGGGGGATTAAGAATGACATGAAATGAGAATGACAGATTATTTAGTAATGAATTAAATGAGTGTGTGCATGGAATAAATAGTGCAGAAATACATACACAGAGATTGCTGAGCGATATACAAAAGAATGTAGGAGATGATCAGGGACAAAAACAAGAATCAGTGGGGGTAAAGGATGTCAAGTTAAAAAGGAGCAGAAAAGATATTGTGCTGTATGGGGATTCTATAATTAAGGGTATGAAGGATGGTAGACTAATTAAAGCGTGTTATCATGGGTCAAAGATTAAGGATATAACTGAAGCTGTGAAATTGCAGAAAGATAGAGCGAGTGAGATTATTGCAGTTATAGGGACGAATGATCTAGGTAGCGAAAGATTTTCTGTGAGACAGGATTTGAAGGATTTAATGACAACAATGAATGCATAGAGCGACACGGAAAGATCATGAGTGTGGTACCAAGATTTGATAGTGATGAATTAAACAGAAGAGCAATTATAGTAAATGGAATGATGTCAAGATTGTGTAAAAGCTTCTGCAAAGAAATGAAACTGAATATTCATTTTATGAATGTCTGGGATGAGTTTGATAAAAGGAAGGAGTATTTTAAGAGAGATGGTTTGCACCTAAATGGATTGCGCGCTTGGCATTTAGAGCATTTATTGATAAAGGATACAGTAAATGGTCAAAAAACTGGGAAATGGGATTTGCTAGGGAGACAGGTGATAGAGTCAACTGTAAGTAGTACTGAGATTATTAATCGCTATGAATTTGGGGTTAATTTAATCCCAAATCCGTTGCCGCTGTATCATAGAGAAGAGTTGAGAAGGAGGACCATAATTGCAAATGATCTTATGCGCAGATTATTCAGGAGAAGTGGTGTGGAGTTTGTGGACCGTATGGAGTGAGTTTGATGGGCGAAAGGACTTATATAAGATGGATGGTTTGCACCTGAATGGATTTGGTGTGTGCTGAGACTGGAAAAGGTTTGCTGAATGACGTGAAAGTGGATGTGCAGAATCAGGAAAACTAGAGCTATTGGGGGGGGGATAGTGGATATGCCGATATCAGGGAGGCAGTTGAGTGTAAGAATGTGTATAATATGCCTGAGCTGGTACGAAGGACAACAAATCAGAATGGGATAGTTAATATAAGGCATCAAGATAGGGGTGGGACTAACAGGCTTCTGCACTTCATGTATACTAATGCCAGGAGTATTAGGAACAAGAAGGAAGAATTTTTGGCCTTGGTTGTCTCTTTCTGGCCACAGGTTATTGGCATTAGTGAAACATGGCCAACAGAGGATGATATAGCTAGTGGGATAGAATGTGAAGGGTATAGTGTGTTCAGGCTGGACAGAGAGAAAATAATGGGGAGGAGTGTTATTGATGATAGCTGATGAACTGCAGCCAAGGAGAATTGAAGTTGTATTGTAGAATAGTGAAAAGCGCACATTGGAGACTATTAATGTGTGAGATTGAGACTAGCAGAACAAAATATACAGTTGGGTGCTGATATAGACCAGGTGATGGAATAGATGGTGGAGATGGTATGCATAGACAAATAGACGCAATGAGTGGAAAGAGGGTAATTATTATGGGGTATTTTAACTAGGGTAACATTGATTGGAAGGAGGAGAGGACACATGGGAGGAAGGAATTGGATTTTATGCAGTTATTAAGGGATAACTACCTGAGACAGCATATAATGGAATATACTAGGGGTTCGAGAGTGCTTGACCTAGTAATTGCATCTGAGAATTTGACTGTAATGAATATGACCATGTTGCCACCAATTGGTGAGAGTGATTATAATGTCTTGACGTGGGAGATGGCTAAAGCTGAATGTTTGGAATTTTCAATTAAGAAAGGGTACATGTGGAATTACCGAGTTGGTAAGTATGACAAGCTTAGGAGATTGCTTGGATCAGTGCCATGGCTTGTAAAACTGCAAGGGCTGGAGGTTGATAGTGCATGAGAAGCACTATCAACCTACAGTTTGAAGGAGGTAATGACTGACTGTATACCTGGAGTCCGGATAGTAAATGAAGTAGGGGTTAAATGGATGAATAACACCATTAAGCTTAAGCTGCAAAAAAAAAGAAACAACTGTGGAGGGAATTTAAGCAGTAACATGACCTGCAGGCCCATGAACAGTATAAAGCGCACAGGCCAGAAAGGTAACGCGTGTGGTAAAAAAAGCAAAACCGGATTATGAAAGGAAATTAGCCATGCAAGCCAAAGATAATCCCAAACAGTTTTTTCGATATGCTGCTAGTAAAAGAAAAAAATGTATACGACAGAATGATTTTAAGGAATGCCGATGGTAGGGAGGTAACTGAATCAGTTGATATAGGGGAATTACTGAGCGAGCACTTTTCAAGTGTATATCATCCAGGTGGTGATATTGCAGGAATGAAGAAACCAATAGCTTATACGGGAATTGCGGTGAACGAAATGGAGGTGAATAGTATATTACAAAACCTTAATGTGAATACATCTGTGGGATTGGATGGTATTGGATGAATACACCTGTGGGATTGGAATTGTCAGTGCCATTGACCATGTTGTTTAATTTGAGTCTCAGGTCTGGGTTAGTCTCGAGCGGGTGGAAAGAGGGGAAAATAGTTTCACTGCATAAAGGAGGTTGCAAGACTGCTGTTGCAAATTACCGACCGATCAGCATATCAGGAGTCGTTGTCAAGGTTTTGGAGAAAGTAGTCAAGAGAAAAATTCAGGAATAGATAGATGAAAATGGAATACTGTATGGGGGACAGTATGGTTTTGTGAAGAGTAGATCATGTCTCACTAACTTGCTTACGTTTTATAATAGAGTGACGGCTGAACTGGATAAAGGTAATGGATATACAGTGATACTGCTGGACCTTGCTAAGGCCTTTGACAGGATGCCACATGGAATCTTAATCAGTAAACTACAACATATGGGGATGTATACAGGGTTGGTGAGATGGATAGGATGGTGGTTGATGGAGAGATATCAGAGAGTAGTTTGTTCAGGGGTAGAGTCCAAAAGACGACCTGTGACTAGTGGTGTGTCACATGGTTCTGTTCTTGGACCACTACTATTTAATTTGTTCATTAACGATATAGGAAAGGATCTAAGGGGATCTGTTCATTTGTTTGCTGATGATGCAAAGTTGGGTAGAGCAATAGTGAATGCACATGATGTCAAAATTTTGCAGGATGATTTGGATAGATTGCAGGACTGGGCTAAGAAGAATGGATGTCAATTTAATGTGGCAGAGTGTAAGGTTATGCATTTTGGGGTGAAAAGATTAGCAGCAGTATACCAGATTGGTGGAACTGCACTCCAGGAGATTGACGATGGCAGGGATTTGGGAACGTTGGTGGATAGAAAGTTGAAGTTTAGGGGCACATTGCAAAAGCGGCTAAATCAGCTCATCAAATCACTTGGTTACTGAAGAATACTTTGAAAAGCAGAGACAAGTTATTGTTCCTCTGTATCGAGCCTTGATAAGACCCCATCTTGACTACTGTGCCCAGATTTGGGCGCAGGGGTTCTTCTTGATGGGGAGGAGGTGGAGAGCATCCAGAGGCGAGTGACCAAGATCATTGCAAGTCTATGGAATGAACCTTATGAGAACAGGTTGAATATTTGTGGGTTGCAGAAATTGGTTGATAGGCGGAAAAGGGGTGATATGATTGAGACATTCAAATTACTGAAGGGTTTCTATAAGATTAATTCAGAGGATATTTTTCAGAACAGAACTGGACTGGTGGTGGGAGGACTAGGGGCCATCCATGGAAACTGGGCAAGAGTGTGGTTAGCAAGGGTGTTAGAACTAGGTTTTTTACTTGGAGAGTGGTGAATGAGTGGAATAAGTTGCTAGAGTCTGTTGTGGGTGCCATGACTGTGAATGAATTTAAGGGAAAGTATGATAGATATTGTGTGGATGTTGAGTAGTTGTTTAGGGCCTCACTCCATGAGTCTAAATACTCCTTGTAGTTTCCCGTAATAATAATAATAATAATAATAATAATAATAATAATAATAATAATTGAATTAGAGAGACTTCTTTTTACATGCATCGAAGATTGTAACCAAAAACGGATCCTGCTAAACACTGGCCTTATTAAATCAAAAGCATTGTCTCTTTGTAACCTGGAAAGAGAAGGTAATCAATGATGGAAAAGAAGATGAATTCCAAGTTAGTGCTGGGTGATTTGAGCGTTTCAAAAAGAAAAATAGCCTACATAATGTTCTACTCACAGGGGAAGCTGCAATTGCAGATAAAGAGATATCCATAGATTTTGAAGAAAATTGTGTAAGAAGGGGACTATTGTGATCAACAAGTATTTAATGTCGATGAAACCGGCCTTTTATTGGAAGCGAATGCCTTCCAAGACATTTCTAGCCAAATCAGAGAAATCTCAGCCTGGTTATAAAGTCGCAAAGGCGAATGAAATTACTGCTAGCAATATGCGAGCTGTTTGGAAACACATTTTTCCACATTGTGCAAATAATTTTAGAGGCTTTTGAAATGAATCTAAGTTAATTAAATCTCATTCTGAGAAGTTGAGTGATTCTGACCTGCTAAATTTAGATGCACAGTGGAATATTCTGGAGAATATGAAGAAAATTCAATCACTGACAAGTCCAAAGAGGTTTCACAGAAAAAATTGAAAATAGCTTTCGTACAATCGAAGTTTTTAAGCAGTAATGCTTAGAGACCGACCCTGGCGAATACAGAGCCAGTGAAATTTGCAGAAGAGACAACAGGGCCATACCGTCAGTTGTATGAAAAAAAGAAAACAGAATGCCGCCAAACTACGTTAGCTCAATTCTCTGTTAAGAAGCAGAATAATAAATTTATATTCTGAATATGTTTTATTGTCTTTCAGCTTCATGGTTTTCCTTTAACTAGGCCATGAGGCATACCCTAATTCTTTTATAAAAAAACTTAAGCGTCAAAAAAGAAATCTGAGGAAAGAATTATACATTTTTCCATAGATTACTATATTCGATTAGTGGGTTTTCGATTAATATACCCTGTTTTAAAAACGCATTAAGCGAGGGATTGCTGTATTATTATTTTTGTGTCATTATGTTCTTTATATATAGTTGGCAAGAGAAAATAATATTTTAACTGCTTTTTCTTTATTATATTCAAGTGTATTCTTCTGTATTTCAATATAAACTCAAACTGGTTCGTTTTATTTTATTTTATTTTGTCCAGCATATTGAAGATGACATCATCAGACTTAAGAATGAAATTCGAGTAAGTATATGTATATATCTCAATTAATCATTGACTTTCCGCGATGAATCTATGGACTGCATGGAAGTGCCAGTAATAATAATAATAATGATAATAACAGTATGTATATATATATATATATATATATATATATATATATTGACAAAGTTTGTTATCATCTTAACATATATAGATTATTTACAAATACGCGATTCAAGTATCACTATTACATTTTTATTCACTATAAATATTCAGTACATAATGATAATTGAATATCTTATTTAACTGTCTCTAAATAATAATAATACTATCAATGTATTGTGCATTTTTCCATATTCATTTATAATTATTTATTTTATCAATATGCAGTATATTTCAAAAAAATAAAAAATAAAAAATCAGCTAATGCCTATTTGTTCACGTATATAGGCTGAAATTAGCTCTGCTAACACATTCCTAGATGCTAACAATATCAAGTTATATATCCTAATATCCTCATTTTTAATACGATATTGCCATTGATGCCATCTGTTCACGCCCCTAATCTTTCTCAGGACTCTCATATTTTCAGTCTCTAGTCAAGTGTTTTATTTCTAACCCAGCTCTCGGATCCGTAAGTTAAAATTGGTTTGAACACTGTTCTGTATACAACTAATTTAGTGTTTTGACTAACTTCTCACTTATTCTATATACATTTATTCAGTTGACTTCCTACCATACCAGCTCTGATTTTGTTGTCTATTTCTATATTGAATTTATCATCTTCATTAAAAATCGTGCCCAAGTAGCTGAAATGTTTCACTTGTTCCACAGGTTCTCCATTCACAATGCAGTTGATATTTTTCAATGCCTCTGCCTATTTTCATTGTCTGTGTCTTGTTATTGCTGATATTCATACCATATCTATCACAGTAGTTATTCAATTTAGTCAGGGAATCTTGCAGACTTGTAGCGGATTTATTTTGAAGTATAACATCATCCACATAAAGCAAAGAGCTGGGATTAACATCTCCAATTATGATATCAGGTTTAACAACCACATTCCTTCATAATGTGATTCACATAAATAATGAATAACACAGGGGATAATGCAGATTCTTGTCTGACAACAGATTTAACATTAAACTATCTTCCTGGACTTCCTTCTATCTGCTGACTTCTATCTGCTGCTGACCCAAATAACGACTGAGTATTGCTTGATATAATGTCCCATTGACACCGTAGAACTGCAGAGTTTGAATAGATTCTCTCTTGGCACCTTGTCATATGCCTTTTCCAGATCTACAATCTTAATATACAGATCTTTGTTATATTCCGATGATTACTCAACTATTTGTCATAAAGTGAAAATCTGATCCTGACAGCCTCTACTTAGCCTGAATCCAGCCTGTTCTTTATAAAGCTTTGCTTCTGCAATCCTTCTCAACCGTTTCTCGAGTATATTTGCATAAATCTTACCAGGAACACTTAGTAGGAAAATACCTCTGTAATTCTGAGATACAAT
The DNA here is from genome assembly GCF_054136105.1 of Typopeltis vanoorti. Classification (NCBI taxonomy): domain Eukaryota; kingdom Metazoa; phylum Arthropoda; class Arachnida; order Uropygi; family Thelyphonidae; genus Typopeltis; species Typopeltis vanoorti. The sequence continues at coordinate 146,593,837 of NC_143554.1, forward strand.
TTCATTTCTCTTTTTATATATGGGTGCAAGGAGTGCTCTACTCCAGTCATCTGGAATTCGTTCTTTTGTCCAGGCCTTATGAACTATGCAGTGGAGCCACTGTGAGACTTTTATACCTCCATACTTGAGCATTTTTGGTGGAGTATCATCTACTCCAGCTGCCTTTCTACCTTTCAGGTATTTGATACATTTTTCTACTTCAAGTATGGATATATATTCCTGATTGCATGCTTGCTCAGTGCTTTTTACCACTTTGCTGTCACTGATTATTTAATTTAGCAATTTTCGAAGTAACTACTCTATATATCAAGGATATCGTTTTCTCCAGTTTTCATGTCCTTTTATCATCTCAAATTCCTTTACAGCAATCTTTCCTCCATTTCTGAGCTTCTTCAACACCCTCCAGAATATCTTGCCACTTTCTTGATATTATTTCCTTTGTTCTTACAAAAGGCTTCCCATGACTTTTGTTTAGTTAGTTTTACACAGTGTTTAGCTTTCTTACATTTGTCTCTGTATTCTTTAAGAGCACAATTTGACTTATTTGCCACGAACGTTTGATATGCTTTCTTCTTTTCCTTCACTGCCTCTTTACCTTCCTGTATCCACCATGTAGTTCTGATTTTTCTATCCTTGTAGACAACCTCACCACATACCTCTCTGGCTGAATCAAACAATGTTTTCGTCAGGGCTTGCCACTGAATCTCCAAGGTCTGGTTCCTGTTCTCAAACTCTTTCATTTCTTGAATAAGAAATGAAAGAGTTTTTGCATTTTAGTCTACAGTTCACATCTGAGAGCATCTCAACTTTTATTCACTTTAACATTTTCTTACATGTTCTTTTCGATATGAAATTCAGCGTTGTCCTGCTTAAGGAGAAATTGTGATCTTTCTAGTTTCAAATCCGCTTCTGTACACCCTAGTGCTCTGCACCAGTGAGAAAACGTAACTATCAACAATAACATGGTCAATGAGACTTTTCGTATTCCTTACTTCTTTTCTCCAGGTGAATTTGTGTACATTTTCATATTGGAACATTGTGTTAGTAATAACTAGTGCATGTACTGAGCAGAAATCCAACAGATATTTTACATTAACTTTGCTCTTTTCTCCAAATTTTTTCAAAATATTTTTTATGTCTCACGATCATTTCCAACTCTGTATTTTATTTCTCCAACAAGGACCAACTTTTCATTTTTCATTGTGTCAGTTGCTTTCTCTAAAACCTCAAACATTTCCTCCACTTCTATCTTAGTAGAAGTGGAGGAAATGTTTGACTGTCATTGTCTGGATATAATATATTCTATTTATTGCTCAGAAAGATCTCACCAGTTTTTCTCTTTTTTGTTTGAATCCTACCTGTTATGTCAATCTGGTACTTTTCCAATTCATTCAGGCTTCTTATGTTCATAGTACCGATCTTGAACATGGTGATGTTGAGTTCTGGAGTGTTTTAGGATTTGTTCCAGTAGCTGACTTTTCACCGTTTGCTCTAGTTTCCTGGCGAAAAGAACGGGGGCATTGATTAACCGAGCGACGCCCCAGCCAGCATGAAATTCTATCATGTTGCAACAACATTTTATCATGGTTAAAGCTAATAAGAATACAAGTTGATCAGCTAAATCCCAAATTGCCAGACCATCCTCATTGTTTCAGTATCCAGGTAGATACCTAACAGGCTGCACTACTAGAATGAGGATTGGATTAGGTCAAAAGCCCTGGTCGGTTCTTTGCATTCCTTTAAAGGCTATGTGGAGGTATACGGCTATGACCATTAAGCACCCCATAAAGATATATGCTTTTTTCTGGTTAAGGTGTAAAGGTGAGTACACCAGCCCACAGACTGCCATTGCTTGAGCACGATTTAACTTTTTCGGTGTGTGTATGGGGGGGGGATGTGGATATGTCGTGTTTGTGCCCTTAATGGTGTTTGAGAGGGGTTTGTTATAGGGGTGTGTGTGTGTGATAGAGAGAGAGAGAGACAGAGAGAAAGAGAAATTTCCCTTTAATTTTCAGTCTCGCTATAATATTTCTTTAACGCCTGTTTCAGTTCTCTGTAAATCCCTTGGTTTTGGTCATCGAATGGCAGTTTGTTGTTCATGTCAGGTATGTAGAAGTTTTGGGTGGCTTTTCCATTGCGATTATTGTACTTATATATTATGTAGTTTGTTGACTGTGGTTTTATTATCTGATATGTTGTTCTGGTTGCTCTGTAGGTTGGAGTGAAGTAATGTTTTAACATGACTCTGTGGTGTTATCAGTGTTACACTTTAAATATTTTGTGTTCTGTCCTTGCTCCCTGTATAAGTGTGGGCTATTCTCTTTGTTCCCAGAATATCAGTTTTACCATTTTATCTTTCATGGATTGTAATCTGTTAAGTTTGTAGTCTGTGCAGAATGAGTATGATGTAATTGTGCATCATAAAATGTTTTCACATCATGCTTTACAGATAACTATTTTTGTGTGTGTTGAGCAATGTCTTTTAATCGACATAGTTTGCTTGCTATTATCCTGAGTTTGTTGTATAGAAAATTTGTATTGTCTATTCCAACTTTGATCAGCATCGAAGTGAAGTCCGAGATAACGTGTTGCATTCACCTGTGTGATGTTTGTGGTTTTAGGATCAGCGCTTTTTGTATAAGAGGATGGAAGTTGGAGAGTAAGATATTTAATTTCTATGGGTAGGGCTTCAGGTTTTTGAATATCATTAGCTTTTTTTTTTCAGGGTTTATATATATAAGTCTAGCTGACCCTGCAGGTAGTGCAAGACCAAGGTGATAAGATTAGTGATCAGAGCTTATTCTACTTTTACCATGAGTTACCTTGGTCTTGCACTACCTGCAAGGTCAGCTAGCTAGACTTGCATTACGTGCAGGGGCAAACTTGACTTATTTGTCTGTTTGCTTACTTGGGAAATGGAGTAAAACCAAGTTTAAAATAGCTTGGTATCTTTAACATATATATATATATACAGGGTGTTCGGGATAAATTTGACAGTTTCGTAAGGAAAAAGAAAATCTTCTTTGTATCTATTAAATTTAATGAATTGACAAAAAAACATTACAGGCAGAGTTAATTACAATACTATCAACAAGATTTACTCAAAATAACCACCATTAGCATCGATCACAGCTTCAATTCTGCTTCGGAACCTCGAACAAGCTGATGCTACAGTCTCCCTGGGAAGGGCCGCAAAAACTGTTTTAATTTTATCCATTAACTGGGCTTTTGTATTACTGGAAGTGCGATTGGTGTCTTTTTCAACTGCGCCCCATACAAAATAATCCATGGGGTTAAGGTCTGGGGAGTTTGGAGGCCAAACATTTGGACTGGTGAAGTCGTAGAAATTTTCAGACAACCATTTTTGACTTTTCCCAGAGGTGTGGCAAGGGGCCGAATCCTGCTGCCATACATACGGCCTACCATTGGCTACCCTTGTTATCCAGGGCTTGACTACAGTTAGCAACTCCACGAACAAAGCCCGAATTCCAATGCCAGGGTTCTTCAACACCTGTTCCTGCAGATTTGCGAGGAATTCTGCTGTACGAACGCAATCAGATCGTCTGCTAGGGATCTTTCTTCTTGCTACATCCTCGTAGTCACCATTGCAAGTCTCTAGTTCATGCCTGATTGTTTTTACTGTATTCAGGGAGCATTGGGCAGCAGTCGTAATATCCTTATTTTGATGGCGGGCACGAATCATCATGATACAAGTTATTCTCTTCCATGATTCAGGTGTGTTCCAGCTATCCATCCTTTCTGACATCTCGTATATGAATGAAGAAGGGTTCAAACTTTTAAATGAAGAGAAGTGTGTGTTAATACATGTAACTTACGGAAAAATATAATTAATTATAAATATGTCAAATTTATCCCGAACACCCTGTATATATAATGTGTGCCGATTTCAGTTAGTCAGTTAGTGATTTCATTGATATTGTGTAAGCGATATTTGCGTTGTTCTGAATGGATAGTATGGCAATGTCGTCTACGTATTGGAGGATTTTACTTTTTAGGGGAAGATGGCGAATATCATGTGCATGTGTTAAACAGAATGGTAGTTGGAACAGCTCCTTGTGGTACTCCACAGGTTACCGGTACCTCTTTGCTTTGCTCTGATCTTATAAGTGCGATGTGTTTTCTGTTTTTCATGCGTTTTGAACCATTGTATTAGAATACCTCCGATTCCGATATGTGTTAGTGTGTTGAACAAAGTTTTTTGAGTTAGTGTATCAAACGCTTCTCTTAGGTCAATAAAAACGACTATTACTCTTCTATTTTTCTCTAATGCTGCGTTTATTAGGTCTGAGAAATCTTCCAGGAGTGTTGCTGTTCCTTTATTTTTTGAAAGCCATGTTATGTTTTTGGGATGATTTGGGATTTTTCAACATATGGGGAGAGTTTGCAATACACAATGCTCTCCATGATTTAATTGTTTACAGACAATGTGGCGATGGGTCTGTAATTACTTATAATGTTTCTTTTTCCGTGTTTTCCCTCCTTTAGTGTTTCAGGTATGTATCCCGTTTCGAAGCGTTTATTTAGCCGTTTTAGTGTAATTGGACATATGTTAGTTGAGTGTTTTTTTTAAGTCTTTTGGTCTGATTCCTTCTATTCCTGGTCCTTTCTTAGAGTTAATTTGTTGAATTGAAGTGACAGTTCTTCTCTTGCTACTCTGGGGAACCGCACTGACTGGATTGCCCGTGGTCCTAGTGGAGAATGTTTCTTTGTGTGAGGAGAAAATGTTTCCTATGGTTTTTGGACAGAGTTTGTGATGTGCTGCTTAAAGTTGTTTGCCAAATGTTTGAAGGATTCGGGCTCGCAAGCTATTAGTTTTTTAAACCAATTGCTTGACTATGGTTTCTTAATCCTGCTAGCTTTTATGTTGTTGCACTGTCAGTGAGTCACATCACACAGGGGGAGGTTGAGGAAAACCCTCTCATTTCCTTATTTGAGTGTAACGACTATAGAATCCTTTTCCATAGAATCAAAAGATTCTATGGCAGCACCAATTTTCTGGCTTAGTTGAATTATGTATCTTTTAAATGTTCAGTAGCAATTTCTGGGACCATTTATGATGAGATCATTTTTATGCTGTTGTTAGTTTAGGAGTTTGTGATGTTGCTTTAAGGATTTAGTTCTTGCCGATAGTTCCACTATCTCTTTAATTAAGTTATGTTGTCTTTCCGTTAGCTCTTTAACTCTGTTTTTAATTTCTCTAATGATCTGCAATACGTCTTATACTGAACTGTTATTAAATTTAATAATTTCCTCATATTGATTGAATTTTTTGGTAATTTGTGCGCTATGTTTTTCAAATAGTTCTCCAATAAAATTAATTAAACAGTCTTTTAGGTTTTGTAAGCTATTTTCTAGTAATACATTCAAAGTGGGCTCACCTGAGTTTCTGTCATTGTACTCCTTGTTTTGCATTTCCTTTATTGTTGATTGCTATGTTATCTGTTTAGCGCCTGCTATGTTATCTGTTTAGCGCCTGCTATTGTTTTCTGCATTGGCCCTTTCCCGCTTGCCCTCGAAAGCGACATTCCTTTGTTTTCTCTACAATGTGGGCACTTCCACTGGTTACGCTTCGCATTAGATTTTCACTGCAAAGTGGCCTCGGACAATCCCGAATGTAGAAAATGCACATTTCCCTGGCAATTCCTGCATGATATGTAGTTTTGTACCCCCGTTAGGTCTTCCTGACATTTATAGTACTTCATATTTTGGTTTTGGCAATCCTGGTGTGACTTCTAAAATGACGACTTCCTTTGTTCTATTCTTACATGGATGACCACTGTATACTTGGAACATTGAAAACTTATATCTTAATTATTACCTAACAGATACTTAAAAGTTTTTACATCAATATGCTCAGCTTGAAGAACGGAATTCATTGATACCCTTTGAATTTTAATTCACAGAAATCTTTTACTTTATCCACAGAATCCTTTACTTTACCACCCAAAATATGAGAGCTTCGAAATGGCATGTTGCTGTCGCTTGCTGCTAAAGCGACCTATATCTTTTTTTTTTTTTTTTATAACATTTTATTATGTCTCAGTATAAATTACATACAATAATAATATTTACAATATTTACAATAAGGTTTATACAGAATTTTTCAATTTAGAATATAATAATAATAATAATATTAATTTTTTTTTTTTTTTTTTTATAAACGACTTATTTATTTTTACAATGAAAATGATAAGGTTTACTATCACACAGAGTATCTGCACACACACAATGAAAAACATATTATCTTTTCTGTACAGTACGAAAATTCGATATACAAAATGCAGAGTATATTTTATAAATATGAATATACATTTTTTTAAACTAGCTAAATATGGATTGGCACCAATGTGCACACAATTCACGATACAATGCAGTAATGCAACATACACACACAATTCAATAATAATAATAATAATTTTTTTTTTTTTTACATTTTATTATGTCTTAGTATAAGTTACATACAATAATAATATTTACAGTATTTACAATAAGGATTATACATAATTTTTTTTTTATGTCTCAGATGAATTGCATACATAGTTGCTGTAGTAATTATATATATATAATATTTATAACACATTTCAAGTGTGTATAACAGATACTTGCAACTTAGTAATTTTCTTCCTCGAAGCTTAGCTGAGCTTATCTGAGGAAGATAATAGATGACAGAGGGTGGTGGTTTCATGGTTGTGTTCCTATACTGGTCACAAGCCAGGTGTTGATTTTACTGTTTGTTGGTACGTGCTTGAAAGACTTCGACTGCCGTTACAGTTTAACATTTTTTTTTTGTGTGCAAATAGGGTTGGATTTAGACATGGTGTGTTTGTTTCTTTGTGTTCTTGTAGTGATAGTTTTTTGGGAGGGGGGTTTGTCATAGGTTTGTGTGTGTGTGTATGTGTGGTGGGGGAGAGAGAATCAGGAATTTCTCTAATTTTCATTCTCGCTATAATATTTATATAGTGCCTGTTTCAGCTCTCTGTATGTTCCTAGGTTTCTGTTGTCGAACGGCAGTTTGTTTATCATGTCAGGTACGTAGAAGTTTCGGGTGGCTTTGCCGTCGTGATTGTTGTACTTATATGTTATGTAGTTTGTTGACTGTGGTCTTGTTATTTGATATGTTGTTCTGGTTACTCTATATGTTGGGCTGTAGTAGTCTTTTAACATGACTGTGTAGTGGCGTAAGTGTTTCACCTTAAATATTTTGTGTTTTGTCCATGCTTCCTGCATAAGAGTGGGTTGTTCCCAGAATATCAGTTTTATCATTTTATCTTCCAACCATTGTAACCTGTTAAGTCTGTAGTCTGTGCAGAATGCGTATGATGTGATTGCATATCTTAAAATGTTTTCACATAATGCTTTATAGATTAGTATTTTTATGTGGGTTGGGGCAATATCTTTTAATCTGTATAGTTTGCTTGCTATTATCCTAAGATTGGTATGTAGGTAGTTTGTATGGCTATTCCAACTTTGATCTGCATCGAAGTGAACTCCAAGGTAGCGTGTTGTTTTCACCTGTGTGATGGTTGTGATTTTAGGTTCTGCACTTTGTGTATAGGAGGATGAATGTTTGATAGTGAGATATTTGGTTTCTATGGGCAGGGTTTGGGGGTTTTTGAATATCATTAGCTTTGTTTTTCCATTTATATATATATGCCGTTTTCGGTTAACCAGTTAGTGATTTGATTGATGTCGTGTTGCATATTTTTGTAAGCGATATTTGCAGTGTTGTGTATGGATACTATGGCAGTGTCGTCTGCATACTGGAAGATTTTACTTTTTAGGGAGAGTTGGCTTATATCGTGTGTGTATATATATGTTAAATAGAATGGGAGATAGGACAGCTCCTTGCGGTACTCCACAGGTTACATGTACCTCTTGGCTGTGTGCTGATCCTATACGTGTGATGTGCTTTCTGTTTTTCGTGTATGCTTTAAACCACTGGAGTAGACGGCCTCCAATTCCGATATGGGTAAGTTTCGTTAACAAGGTTTTGTGTTAGTGTGTCAAATGCTTTTGTTAGGTCAATGAAGACCACTATTGTTATTCTGTTTTTATCCAATGCAGCGTTTATTAGATCTGTGAAATCTTCCAGGAGTGTTGTGTTCCTTTATTTTTTTGAAAGCCATATTGTGTTTTGGGTATGATTTGAAATTTTTCAACGTATGTGGAGAGTTTCTGATGTACAGTGCGCTCCATGATTTGGTTGATTACAAGCAGCGTGGCGATAGGTCTGTAATTACTTATTATGTTTCTTTTTCCCTGTTTGTGTATGGGTGTGATTAATGCAGTCTTCAGTGTTTCAGGTATGTGTCCCGTTTCGAAGATTTTATTTAACAGTTTTTGTATAACTGGAAGTAGGTCGGTTGAGTGTTTCTTGATGTCTTTTGGTCTGATTCTGTCTATCCCCGGTCCTTTGTTAGGATTTATTTGTTGAATTGCCAGTGATAGTTCTTCTTTTGTTACTGTGGGGAACCACATCGACTGGGTCGCTCGTGGACCTAGTGGAGAATGTTCGTATGTGTGAGGAAAGGTTGTTTCTTGTAGCTTTTGGACAGAGTTCACGAAGTGCTGATTAAAGTTGTTTGCCAACTGTTTGAGGGATTTGGGGTCGCAGGCAAAGCTGTGTTTTATTGTTTCTGAGGCAGTGGTTCTGTGTATATTGTCCAGCATTTCATTAATCAGGTGCCAGGTTTGCTTTATGTCATTCTGTGCTGTTGTTAATTTGTTGCTGTAATAGTCTCTTTTTGCCGTTCGAATCTGGGTTGTTAGGAGATTCCGTTTTCTTTTGTATTCAGCTTTTAAAGCGATATTGTTCGGTGACTTCTTAAGTTGTTTCCATAGGGCATCTTTTCTTTGTATGTCTGTTAGTATGTTGTCTGTTATCCATGGATTTTGTTTCGTTTGGGGGCGTATTTTTATTTTTCTTAATGCTTTGTTGTATATTTTGTTAAATGCAAGTTTAAGATTATTATATACAGCTTCAGCAGAGTCTGAAGATGCTATCTGCATCTAGGCTGTTTTTCTGATTTCGTCGTTCACTATTGCTTCGTTTACAATGCTATGATACTGTTTTGTAGTCTCAGTGATTTTTATGGGTTCTGGTTCAGTGTGTAACAGCAATGCTGTGAAATAACGGTCTGCTAGTTTGCATGTTATGACGGCTGCTGTGTGGCTGTTAGGAGTTAGGAAGGGCCCTTATATTTATATGATCAATGCAGGTTGAGGTTGTTGTGTTTCCGACTATCTCTTCTCGTGTATACGACTGTATGGATGGGGTTATGATAATAATAATAATAATTAAATAAATAATAAAAATAAATAATAATAATAATAATAATAATAATAATAATAATAATAAAATAAATAATAAAAATAAATAAATAATAATAACAATAATAATAATAATAATAATTAAATAAATAATAAAAATAAATAAATAAATAAATAATAATAATAATAATAATAATAATAATAATAATAATAATAATAATAATTAAATAATAAAAATAAATAAAAAACAAATAATAATAATAATAATAATAATAATAATAATCATTTCTAGTTTTATAACATGGTTTCATATTTTTGCATTCTGTAAAAATTGGTTCTGCTTTTTTTCGTATAACCTTTCAACAAATATTCCTTTTATTTATCTAGCTTCTCTACAATCTAATGAGTTCACTCAAGAGTCAAGTTGAGGTAAGTTCTTGATCTGTTTATAATTCTATAATGCTTGTTAGAATTTTCCTTGAACTTGAATTTGGAATAACACAATAAACATACTTTTTATACGTCAAAAACTTTAACAAGAGTTATGTCTGCTGTTGGCAGATGAATTCACTAGGGAATGGTACTAAATCGCAAATGGAATTTAGCATTGAGAGGGTAACAGTATCATGACATAGTCTTAAAAATCGGAAGTTTTACAAGGGGAAACACAAGAATATAATTTAATCTAACAGCATTCAGTTATCTTATCTTAAGTGGTTTATACTACCCTACACGACAAACAGACACCCTCCGAGAGTTGGGTCGTGGCAGAAGCATCTAGCTTAGGGAGGTGGGGGGGGCGGTCAGCGTAATTATTCCTGTAAATGCATATGCTCGTCTGGCATTTCTTCATTTAGTAGATTAAGAAAACCTTAGTTTCCTTGAAGCAAAGCCTGCTATGATTATATAACATTTACTTATCCCACACTCAGAAAAGTAATCATAAAGATTCTCCGACTCCTAAGAAGTAGAACTTAGTTTTGATTTCAACTGTAGATTGGTTTGTACTAGGGTAACCAACTTTTGAACATGAAAATAAGCGAGGATTGGGTCGCGACAAATTTTTGAGAAATTTTTGGTATGTGAATCCTACATTAATTGATACGATGGTTTATATTTAAAATATACAAATTACAATATAAATTATAGCACATCAAAATATTTAATAAGTTTAAACATTTATACTTTACATACAATTAAAATATCCATACTTCTTAGATTAAACTTATTTATATTTATCGACAGATGCTGCAGCAGCTTTCATTTTTTTGTCTCCTTGTGTAAACTGCAAAAACTCTTTACAATCATAATCAAAATTAATCACTACCATTAGTTCTAATTTAATTAATTCTAAGCTACTTTGATTCCTCTTATCTATCCATTTATTGTTCATCGTTGAGAACATTGTCTCAGTGTGGGCATTTAAGCCTGGAATACTTAACACAAAGCCTAAAATTTTACCAAGATTTAGAACATTGATTTTCTTGTTATTTAATTCAGTAAATATATTCACTCACTTTTGTTCAGTACTTCCTGATTTCACCATATTCACGACACTCACTGCAATACAAAACTCTTCATTTACAATATCAACATGAAATTGTTGATCAATGGCTTGCAAATTCCTGAAAGAAAGCTCACTGTCCAAATTTAGGGGCACAAGACAATGGCTGGGATTTGCATAAGATAAATCAAAATTCTTGGAAATGTACTTGTACAATGAACAGTAAAAATTAAAAAAATCATGTTTATTTTTCGTTTTATTTTATTTTTTTTTTTGTAGGCCTGGTGTCATACAGTTTAAAATATTTTCAGTGGCATTACCAAAAAGAAACTGTCCTTTATCCTCTGTTGAATTTTACTACCTAAACATTGCATTATACTTTAGCATTCAATGACACTAAGATCTGCAGTTTCAAGGGATTTGGCATCTTGAACAAGAACACACTCATTTTCTGGATCCTCATCACTGAATTATTTTTTTCAAGATTTTTGGACAGTTGTTGACACTTTTAAAATAACTCTTAATAGTTAACTAGTTCTTTATTAACCTATCTATAGCTGATTTCAAAGAAAGCCACCGAGTAAGAATATGACGAAGAATTTCAAGAAAATCAAAGAATGATTTTAATTCTTCTCTTCTTTTTGCAGATACTGCCAAGTGTCCATAAATTTTTAAAACTATCATTTCAATATCAATATCCAATATCAATATCCAGAGGCATGTTTGGTTGCATTATGCAAAATATGATTGCAGCAGTTTGCTTTAACCATGTTTTCATTGTCTTCTGTGAGCAGCTTCATTATAGAATTATCTTTCCTGTAATTCACGTGTGCATTATCTGCACAAGATGAACTAACATTTTTTATATTTAAATTTTGCTCATGAAGGGAAGACTTTATCATGCTATGAATGGAGTTAACTGTCTCATCAGCTTGCACAATGAAGTCCAGGAGTCTGTTTATTATGCCACTTAGAGGGTCAAAATATCTCATAACTAGAGGAAACATCTTTCTATTTCTATTGTTCGAAGTCATCAGTTGCGATTGAAAACAAGTTGCTAGTTTTTGAAGGATCTTTTAAAACATCGATAAAGCCCTGCACACTCCTTGGAGCCAGAACATTTTTCACAATTGCTTCTGCCTTTGTTCGACCAAAATACTTTGAAAATGAATGCAGATACAACGGTTGGTAAGAACGCAAGATAGGAAACAGACAAACAAAATCCTTTTTCGACGCAGTTCATGCTTCTATAACTGATGTTGTGTTTAATAGTGTGAAAAACTAACGCTAGCTCAACTGCAGTGTTTGTTTCAGTTACTGAAAAAAGAGGTTCAAATTCGAAGGTCCTTCAGTGCTGGAATGTTGCTTGCTGTCATGGCACAGGGCAAGTGGCACAGGGTCCCCGCAAAGCGCAAAAAATTGAAAAAAGAAAATCAATGATTTTTTTAAAATTATTATATAAATTAATATTGTAATTATTATATTAAAAAATATTATTATATAGAAAAATATATGTATATAATTTTACAACCAACTGTTGTTGTTATAGTACGCGAAATAAGATCGTCGCGCTAGAACGGTAGTATTTGAAACTACTCTAAGATGCAGCATAGTGATAGGGAAAAGTGCATTTTAAAACAGGTGTTTTTTAATAATTTTAAGGATTTTTTTTTTATTTTAGTTTATGATTTTATGAACAAGTATATACACGTACTGTAATGGCAATATTTTTATGTGACATTACTTGCAAAACATCTTAAAAATATATTTTGTAAACTGGTTTTAGGTTATCCGACATCAGAATTTTTCTTCAATAGCAGTTTTCACTCTATATTAGATTTATTTATTTTCTAATATTATCTATTTTAGATATATTTCATTTATCAGGTAGGTAATTTTGTTTTAATTTATTAACTTATTTTATAATTAAATTTATCGTATTTAATTATTGAGTATGACTAGTCGTGAGAGAGATTATTATGGAAGAAAATACCCAAGTGGGCATGAAAAATGAAAGCGAAAACAAGAAAAAGAAGCGGCTGAGGAACGTCAAAGAAATTCACTGTTTAAATTTATGAAGTTGAACTCATATATTTGTTCAGATATATCAGTTGATAACGGGAGTTTTGAAATAACTAGAAACAGTTCTTCGGCTTCAACATTAATTAATAATGAGAGTTCTGAAATACTCAAAGGAAGCGTAGAACATGATCGCGTTTGGTCAAACAATGAGTATTGAAGATCCTAAAACTGAGACACTAGAGGAAGGTGAACTATTTACTATTGATGATCCAGCAACATGGCCCAATTTGAACAACGCAACACTAACACAAATTGTACAACGTGGTCCACCGTTTCCTCCGACTGAAAATGATTTTCCAAACGATTACAACAAGAGGTGTTTTTCCACAGCTCACTATGTTAGAACAATTGCAAACGGAGAGTAGCAAAATAGAAGATGCTTGGTATATTCCAACTCTATTTTTTGTTTTTGTTGCAAATTATTTTCTTCTGATGATATTTTTTTTTATCTAATAATGGCTTTTCTGACTGGCGACATGTAAGTGAAAGATTAAAGTCGCACGAACGAAATCCAGTGCACATGAAATGCATGTATTCATGGACACAAATGGAATGTAATTTAAAAAATCACAATACAATTGATCAGGCAAATCAAAATGCCATAAAATTTCAAGCAGAATGGTTAAGAAATGTTTTAAGACGAATAGTAGCAGCAATTCTTTATTTATCCGAACATAATTTAGCTTTTAGAGGTAATTTTGATACTTTGTACACAGCCCATAATGGTAATTTTGTTTTGGAATCATAGAATTAATTGCAGAATTTGATCCACTTTTAAAAGATCATTTAATGCGATGTTCGGGAGAAAAAAAATTATAGGTAAGAAACAAAATTCGTATCTATCACCCATTGTGCAAAATGAATTAATTGTTGATATGGGAACCAAAAGTCAACAAAATATTGTAAATATGATACGCCAGGCAAAGTACTATTCAATAATTCTCGATTGTACTCCTCATGCTAGTCATCAGGAGAAAATTTCAGTAATTTAAAAATTTTTACATATATTTGAAGCAGATATTGAAATTCGTGAACACTTTTTGACGATTTTAACAACTAATGACACTAAGTAAAGGTATATGAAAATATAAAATCATTTTTGAATAAATTAAATCTTAAATTGTCAGATTGTAGAGGGCAAGGGTATGATAACGGAGCGAATATGAAAGGAGTATATAAGGGAGTCCGTGCTTACATTTTAAATGAAAACGAAAAGGCATTTTATACTCCTTGCGCCTGTCATAATTTAAATTTGATTTTAGGGGATGTCGCAAAATCATCAATTATAGCAATAATTTTTTTAATGTTATACAAAAAATATATACATTATTTGCTGCCTCAACTTCACGTTGGGACATATTGAAGAAATTTGTTAAACAATTAACTCCAAAACCGTTATGTGATACAAGATGGGAATGTAGAATAGAATCAGTTGGAGCTGTACGTTTTCAAATTCCAGAATTTTAAATGCACTAAAAGAATTATTTAAAACTGCATCAGATAATACTATCAAAGTAGAAGTGGTTTCAATATATGAACAAATAGATTCATTTGAGTTTATACTAAGCCTTGTAATTTGGTATGAGCTATTGTCAAAAGTCAGTTTAGTAAGTCAAGAATTACAAAATGCAAAAATTCCCATAGACGTAGCAACTAAGCATGTTAAAGAGTTAGTGCAGTACTTTGAAGAGCAGGGAATATCAGGATTTGATAGCTGTTTTGAGATTGCTAAAGAACTGTCAAATCTAATAGAAATAGAAATTAAATTTAAAGAAAGTCTAGTACGTCGAAGAAAATTCTTTTTTGATTATGAAACGCCTGATGAATCCCACATAGGTGATAACAAAGATAATTTTAGGATAAATTTCGTTTTTGTAATTTTAGATACTGCTCTACAATCTGTCAAAAAAAGATTTGAATTGTATGAAATTCACGAAAAATCATTTGGATTTCTTTATGATATGAAATTAATAAGAAAAATGACAGAAAATTAATTAAAATTTTGTTGCAAACAGCTGTATCAAAAATTAAATACAGATATTGATGAATCTGAATTTTACAATGAATTAATTGTTTTTAGAAATATTGTTCATGAAGATGCACCGATTAATATTTTAAAATTCATAATTGCAAATAATTTGTCGGATATTTATCCAAATATTACTACGGCATTTAAAATATTATTGACCAGTCCAGTTACGGTCGCATCAGCAGAAAGGTCATTTTCCAAATTAAAATTAATAAAAACCTATTTGCGATCTCTTCTATGTTTCAAGAACGTTTGTCGCCTTGTCGTCCTTGGCAATATTAAGATTTCTTTTAAATCGTATAAGTTGATATACATATATTTCATTCTTTATAGTAAAAATGGATTTTTTTTCATATTTTTATATTATTATTTATATTATTAAATAATTCATTTTTCTGGCGTATTTATATGATAATGTGTACGAACGTAATAAAATAATATATCATGTACATACAAACTCATTTATTTTTTAACTAATTTTTCCCTTTACTTAAATTGATGCTAAAGAGCATACTTGTTTATTTATGTGCATAAATAGTTTTTATATTTGATTTAATTAATTACTTAACAAGGTATTCTTTCATTTATAATTTCCATAAATGTTACTAGCTTTCAGGGGCCCCGCTTTTCCATTTCGCACAGAGCCCCCCCCCCCCCCCCAAATGTAGAAACGGGCCTGACTTAAGTTACGTTTACATAATATGTAATTAGCTTTGTGAACGTTGGATTTTTGTCACGAGTACTGTTCTTCACATTTCTTCAGATAAACACACAAATATTTACATTCCTTTTTGGTTGCCTTTTTACATTATTACTTTCCATTTCACTGTCACTATCTATCACGAAAATATCCTATGACACTCGAAGTTCAAGGATACTGAAAATAATTTGAGAATGAATTCAGACACAACGCTTGGTAAGAACGCAAGATAGGAAACAGACAAACAAAATCCGAAAGTATATATCGAAAATCGCTACCAACAATTTGATTATTCCGAATAGGAATCGATTATTAAAATGGTGCCAAAGGTTACAAGATCAAAGCAACGATATAACATCTTTGCCGGAACACCCATGTATATTTGTTGGCTTGAACGGAATTGTGTTCGATTAGAATTTTCCAAACTATTGATATTATTGTCAAATTGTATTTGGCGGTTATAATATACATTGAAAAATTAACGAAAATGATTGATTATGAAAAATACGGGACTATTTGAAGATCAATTCGGAAGAGTTGGTCACCTTAGTTTGTACAAATGCTGAATATTAATGGCACGAAGAGAAGGACTTCTATTACTCAAAAGATTATCAAAGAATGCCAGTCAGTGTCCTATCAGTTCATGATATTGGTCAACGTTAGATTACACCAATTGCTTTCTTGATAATGGTGAGCAAAGTTTACGCACTTTATCATCTGACGACTATTTACACAAAATTTTCAAAATTTTCCTGTTTAAACTTTACAGTCCATTTGATTTGTCATTTTCTTTCTTTACTAGTCTTATTTAAATATAATTATCTACGCCTTTCTCTGACCTCATATTCTCGACGTAGTCAAGTTTGGATATTTTGACATCCTTGCTTTTATATTACTCTTCAGTAATAATTAAAATTATATATTAGTATTTTAATTTTTTTCTCCGACTGGAATACGGGGCAGCTCTATTATGGAATAAACTCTGCTATTTTTATATTCATGAGTCATCAAAAATTATGGAGAATACCTAGTAAGGTAATGTGTAATCAGCGATAAAGGCTGTCCAAATGGTCTTAGAATTTAGGATTCTACGAAATATGGTGCTGTCTCAATAATCATATTAATACAGGATGTGTATAATTACTTTCTTAAATGTCTTTTTTTTTTTTTTTCAGTTTTGTATAGATGTCATGGGTTGTGAAAAACCAAAGGCGGTGAGTTGATTTTACCATTACTTCATACGTCATTCAAAAAAAGTGTTGGTTGTCTTTTCCGTAACCTAAAATAATTATCAAAGAAAGAAACATACTGCTTCATTTCGGCGATGTAAACTATACAGAATTAGGTGACATTAAAGATCCAATCTTATTTCAGAGCCGAATGTATGAAGAATATTCGAATGTTTCGAAATTTTGGCCACAGAACTTACGAGAATACAATCTTCGGAAATCAAAGTTACCTAATCTTGCCTAATTAGTGCATTTCTTAAAGGTTTCACTGGCTTGACAGCTGTTTGCAACTGATAAGTCACATTTAAAAAATAGACCTCGCTGACATGCGATTGCTTTCGTGTTGAATGAGAATTTTTGTTCTCTTAGGATTTCTTCCTGGTCTCTGAAGAGAACCAACAGTTCAAAACAACTGTTAGGTCGGTGAAATCTTTATCAAATACACTAATAAAAGGCGAATATACGGACGCATCGGCATCACTCGAGTTTTTTAAGTAGCGCAAGCTAAGCTAACTCCGATGTCGAGGATAGTATACGTAAGGCTCTGTGGTGAAAATATCTTCTACATATATTCGGCTTTGAAATAACGCTGGATCTTTAATGTTCCCTATTTCTCTGTAAAATGATGATATGTATTATCTTTTTTTTTATTTATATATTATCTTATTTTTTTTTTATTAAGGATTTAAAAACTAAGATCCACAACATTCTCCTAGAAGATCAAACTTTCATTACATTACTCTGACTTGAAAACAAATACATTTTTTCTGTTTATTTCATTGTAGGAGAAGACAGAGATTGAGAGACTGAACGGTGAGCTGCAGGTGAGATTCCTTTTTTTTTTTCGAGTTTTTTACACTAAATTAGTGTGGTGCTATTTTCAACATAATGCAGTTTAATAACACTATAGTTATTTCTTGTCAACCAAGAAGAGCAATGAGGTGGCAAGTATTGGCTGATAGTACGAAACGAGATGGAATCACAGCATTGTGACTATAAACACATTCCGCGCCCTCTCTGGGTCATTGGGAGTAATTACTATTATTACTTGACACTTACCAGTCATGAAAATATGCATGAGAGACATAATACTGCTGTGTTTTAAATAGTGGTATAAACAAATGTAAGGGAAACTAGAATTTATGAAATATTCCTGTGTGTTTTGCCCAGTATGACATGAGCATCATTCAGGGGGAAAGCAGAATTAGCTACAGCAATTAATATATGAACACAAGAAGGATTCATACAGCATGTTCATACTTCCTCGTATCTTCGGTCGCAACTGTTGAAACACTGCCGGCCTAGTTGACCGATTAGCGTAATCACTTTCCGACCAACAGGCTACGGGGTCGTATCCTGCCATGGGCAGAGATGTTCGTGATTGCCTTTAGGTGGGAGATGAATTTCATTGCCCTGTGTCAGACCATTCACAGCGCTTACTGAAAAACCTGAAATGGCTTGTAAAAGGTCAGTGGTTGGTCTCTACAGAATTGTTTCCGGACTAAGTAAAAATAAATTAAAAATACAAAGAAATATATAAAATTGATAAAAAGTATAAAATATTCTTAGCCCACTCATGGTATGAAATGCACTATAGATATGCAAATAACCTTTGATGTAAGTATGTATGTATGGTAGACTTAAAAGTTTCAAGATGTGAGGAACTTTTATCTGGTCTCTTTAGACTAAAGGTGAGTTAGTCGATCTCATACGAAGGAAGGGAGGTTTTCACCCGGAAACTTGGGTTTTTGTTCCCCAGAATAGGCAAACCGGCACCGTAAACACATTAACATCTATAGACATAAAGACTGCTTCCCGCCTCCTCCTCCTCCTCCTCCTCCTAATGCCAGACGCTGAGAAGATGGTTGGGATTTCCCACAGTCGTATAATCATAGCTGATCCTGCACTAAACGGAATTAAAAACGCCATAAAGAGGAAGAAGAAAAGACAATTTCTGAGGTGGTTTCAAGTGGTTAACATTATATTTGCTTAGAAGTGCTTTTAAAGTAAGGTGTGGGGAATTGAAATCTAGCAGAAGGATGATAATTATCAGTTATTTTCTGTATTGTGGTTTCTTTATATCCGTTAAGTGTCAGAGTGAGTTTTCTTCGAAGGGATGAGAGTCAGAAGAAAAAAATGTTGGAAGTTTTTTTTTTTTTCCACTTGGTTAAACTATAATAAATTTAGTTTAAAATTTAGTTTAATCCTTTATCCAAGTGTAAGCAAACAAAATTTGTGCCTGAAGTATCTTCAGGACAGAGGCAACTTGTGGTAAAGGTGGACCAAGTTCTCATCACTCCTTGGTGATGAGTATCTCCCATAATGCAAAGCACATCTCCTTACAGACATGTATAATGCTATGCATTAAGAGAAGGACCACTACCCAGACCGGTTTCGACCTTTATTGAGGTGTAGTGGCTCTCTCCTTAATGCATTGCATTATAAATGTCCGCAAGGAGATGAGCTTTGCATTATGGGAGATACTAAGACAAGGAGTGATGAGAGCTTGGTCCACCTTTACCACGGTTGCCTGAGTTCTGAAGATACTTCAGGCGCAAAGTTTGTTTGTTTACATTTGGATAAAGGATTAAACTAAATTTAAGAAAATATATTGTGCGTGTTCGGTGCACAATCTGTTCTTCTGTAGCCCATTTTTCAGCTTTCTCCCTGAATGATCCTCCTGCTACATTGAACAAAATATGCAAGAGAATTTAATACATCTAGTTTCTTTTAGGAACCTTCGTAACTCAGTTAGTATATACGAAGCCCTCTGGTTGGAAAGAAGTGGGTTTGATTCCTGTCCGTGATTTGGGGAACCTATATCTGTCTCTTTCGACTAAAGATGAGTTCACCGGTCTCATACGGAGGTAGAGAGTTTTTTCTCCCGTAACTCGTGTTTTTCATCCCTCAAAACAGGCAAACCGGTCCCTTGAACACACACCGGTACAGTCATAAAATATACTACTGCAAGAAAGGCAACGGGAAACCACCTTGCTTATAATCATCTCCATAACAGCTACTCCCTCCCCCAGCATCCGTATGGCTGAAGGAATATGATAGTTTCTTTTAGATGTGAGAAGTTATTTTAAAAAAAAATTTTACCTGACACCTGCAAGAGTACCAAAACTCATCCTAGAAGGGCACACACTACTCCATTACGCACATATTTCACTAGGTAATCCTCCAAACCACACAACGACACTACTGCCATCAACACACAATGGTCAACACCAGCACCAACAATATTATTTTTAATCTGTAAAGTGCGTGCATGTGTGTTTTGTTGTCGTTTTGTTTATATGCTACGTGAAAATCTCGAGTTCTTCCTCTCCTCAAAAAAAAAAAAAAAACGGTAACCTCCGTATCAGATTGTCTAACTCACCTTCAACTGAAAAAAGTTTTAAAAATACTGTCTATTTCCAGAAATGTTTCGAATATCAGTTATGTGAATAATGAAAGTTATCGATGAAGTCATGTGTATAATGCAAGAAAAAAAAAGACAAAAATAAGGTACAGCTGATAAGATTACTTGAGACCCCTACTTCCTCAAACTCTGCTGTCATAAAAATAATTTACGGATCAGATCAGAGTTGCTTCCATAAACGATATTCCTGAATTGAAGCCTCTGCATTACTATCATCTAAGCTTCACAGTCGGAATGGGTCTCTTTTGTGGTAAGCGAATGTTTTACTTTATTGTTTTTGTATTGTTCGACAGTACGTGAGCATTAAAAAAAAAAGGATAGCACTCTTCATAAAAGAACCTGTAGCAATTTATAATTATTTTCTTAATGTTTTGTGCTATGCAAATGTTTTTTCCAAGAATAACCCTTAACCTTTATAATTTGTATTCTCTAAATCCCCGTAAAATATAATTACTCTTCTGATTTGTGTTATTTCAGTGTAAGAAGAATGAGATCCAATTTCTTCGGAAATGTCTCCAGGTGAGTTTATTTTTCTTGTATAAAAAAAAGCGCTAGAATAAAATACAGTGTTAAAAGTAATTTCCTTTATCAGAAATATTTATCAGAAAGTTAGAAAAATTCCCAATTGGAGGTAAGTACACCACTGATTTCAAATACACACACAAATAAAAAGCACAAGAAATCAGTACGAAACCCTCACAGTCCTCTACTAACCTTCCTGTCATAACATGACAGTCGAAATCATAGTGGTACCCAATGAAATCCTTATGTATACTTTGTGTTAATAAAACAAAAAATGTATAAACCCAATTCAGCACCCATCGTTGCTACCAACACAACTCCTCTCTATTGCAAAAGAATACTTGCCCTTAAACTGAATGTAACGTTGTATGATCTCAATCCCATCTTTAAATGCTACCCTATTTGACAAAAGTCTTTCCAACTCCCCCGAAGGAAAAAAAAATCAGGAGACGGTGGCTTATTTTTTAATTTTATTAATCTTACTTGGAACTGCTTAAATCTGTTTTCCATAGCTTGCATGTTGAGGCATATAAAAATGGCTTCTCACCTCATCAGAAAACATCGGTCAACAAGATCACCGCAGAAAAAGGTAATCTTACCAAACTATAAATAGACGACCCTTGTCCATTGTAAACACCAATCGCAGAATAATATAAAGAGTCATTACCAACCTGCACAGACCGCACTGCAAGTAATAATAATTATATAAGACATAATTATAAAAGCCCTTATAAAGGATCTTCGCATCTAGACCGGATTTGAATCCAGGTCTTTCCAAACAAAGGGCATCGTCGAAAGTGACTGACCTAATACTCCAACACTCACATGTGCCACGTGTGTGTTCGAGTATTAGAAAGTTACCAGGGTTATAAATAAAGCAGTGGCATCACTATCAGGAGACATACCTAGTAACTCAAATATTACTCTTGACAGACAGTGACGCAATTGTAGGTACTGCTCATGCTCAAAAGGCGACTCAGCCAATTCTAAAAAGAGTCATTCTGTGGAGAAGTGGTTAAAGTCAATATCTCGATATTGACTTTAACCACTATCATTAACCACTATCAATATCATTAGCGACGCATTAGTGCATGTTCACGAGATCAGAAAAGCAATCCTGGTTCAAGGTCAGAGTTGCACGAGGTAAAGTGCAGGCGACTGTTATCGTGAGCGTAGGGAAGCCTCTGGCGACTGCACTACTGTATCGGACTGTCTCAAGATGGGCCAGTACATTTTGTACTGGTCACCATCACCCGGGTGACAATCGCCTTGCAGGACGACCCGCAATTTCCGATGAACAAGTTTATCTTGTTGGAAACTCCTCGCGGTTGATCGGCGATGAAGTGTACGCCAAATGGCCCAGGACATTGGAATAAACCACCAAAGTGTTTAGCACATCCTAAAAGAGAAGCTCGATATGTATCGTGCAAAATTTCAGTTCGACGGATTCCACATCACTTGAATGGGATGCAAAAATGGCAGAAGTAAGTGGTTCCTGACCTTCATTTAGAACTATTCGAAAACGAAGGGGGATGCATTCCTGAATCGTATCGTAGCCATTGATGAAATTTGGGCAAGGGCTTATAAACCGGAATTGAAGAGATATTCCAGCGAATACCACCACTCAGGATCACCCCCAGAAAAACTTCGCTAGTGACCAAGCAAAGTTCAAGTCATTCTGATAGTCGCTCACGAATATTCAAGGCGTCATTCTTCATCCAGCTGTGCCCAGAGTCAAACTATTTACGCACAGTACTATCGATGATTTCTGGTTGCACCACTTGCAACCAGTTTTTAGAGATTTTTTCATGGGTTTCTTCAATGACAGTGCACGATGTGTTGCAATTGATGATATATATACACTAGTGGCCAAAATTGTGGAAACCTTTCGGAAAAAGGGTATTTCTGAGATTTGATGGCTCATAACACCATTTTGTTTTTGGAGTAATACCATAAAATTATATATCAATGGAAAGATAATTTAATCAAGAATGTAATGCAATAACTTTTATGAAGGATGTTTTATTAGAACATCAGTTATAAAGAAACAAAGTGAAACACATTGAAAAAAATTAGATATACAAAAATTTTCACAATGTGACTTTAGCGTTAATTACAGCTTTAGAACGCCTTCCCATGAAGTGAACCAAGTTTTTTAGTTCTGCAGCTGCTATAATGTGAAACCAAGATTGAATTATTTCTTCTATTAATTGAGTTTTATTGGTGGGTTGCTTCTGACTAACAAGTTTCTTTAGTCGACTCCACAGATTTTCGATTGGGTTAAGGCCTGGGCTATTCCCAGGCCATTCCAGCAGTGGTTTCAAGATAATCATATTTGATTATCAAAAAGTGGTTTCAAGATAATCAGATTTTGCACACAGCAGCAACATGACATGGAGCTGGATCCTGTTGAAATATAAATGCTTCATTATCTTGGAAAATTTTGTTGTTGCATATTCGACTGCTCTATTCACCATTCCTTCTCGTTCATTTTCAAGAAAGAGTTTCAGATTTTAAAGTCTCGCACTACATTTTTGGAAACTTATTCCGCTAGTTTGCATGTATTTTTGAGTTCCATTTACTTCTAAAACTTCATTCCAAAAAGACAGATAACACAAAAAAGTAAAATCGCAAATTGCACCAAGTAAATTTTGAGCTGATCCTCGTGTGTCAATATTTTCTTTTATATCACAGAGTGCCTCTAAACTTAAAATTAACTTTTCGATATTATATCTTGCAGTATGAACTGCTTCATAGTGAGCACTCCATCTTGTGTCTGATAATCTTTTTAATGGTCGTACTACATTTGCCTTCAATACTTCCCAACAGTGAGTTCAACTTGAAAAAAATGACTATAACTTTTCTAAAACCGCAAAAAAATGTTACACACGTACAAATGCTTCCAAAAGCATGAACTCCACAAAGATTAAGTGAGTGATTTGCACATGGCATAAATAACGCTTTTGAATTGATACTTTTTATTTTACGTTGAACTCCACCATGAATTCCAGACATAGTTGCAGCATTATCATATCCCTGGCATAGGTTGATGGCAAGTATGTCCTCTTCTAATTTCTTCAGAATGTCAGAAGTAATATCATTTGCATTTTTTCCTGAGATAGAAAAAAAACAACAACAACTAAGAATGACTCCCTTAATTCAACTTTTCCATTTTCGATGTGCACGTATCTGATAACTTCACAAATTTGATCCACGTGAGATACGTCAGGAGTACTGTCGAAAAGGATCCCGTAATATTTAGTCTTTTTTTATGTCCGCCAATATTTTGTCTTTTACATGATTCCTAGTAAATTTATGAATTCATTTTGGATTCTGGGTGATATGAGCTGAATCTCCTATTATGTAAAGCAGAATGTTCAATTCTTAATAAATGTTCTTTTAGAACAGGGTCATGATGAGACAGAAACTGAATTAACTCCAAAAACGTTTCTTTATTTGTGGCTGAAGAATCTTCTCTATGACCTCGAAGAGTAAGATTTTGACAAGTTAAAAAGAGAATTCCATCCAAAACTCTCTTTGAAACATCCTTCATTCTTGTCTTTTCCTTAATAATTTGATCTCGAGTAACTTGATCTATAGTCTTATTCAATTTTAACCTTGTGGCTAAAGTTTCCCACATTTCTAAGCAATTAAGATGTTCTTCCGAAGTTTCATGTTGCGAAATCTTTGGATTTAATTTCCACCATTTATTAAAACCATTCACAAAACTCGATACTCTAGTTGTATCGCTGCAGGCAAATAAACGGCAACAAAAATAGTATAATTTTTTTGCTGTCTGAGAATAAACCATCCAAGTTCTAAGAACATTTTCGCCATTTGGTAGTTCTTTATAAAAAAAAAACCATGATTTTGTAAGTTGGCGACGATCTCCTTAAATTCCTATTCCAGATCTATCTGCTGCACCAAAAGGTCCATCTTTATTTTGAAATACTTCACTTCCTTGCTTAATAATATCGATTTTAATTTCATCTGGTACTGGGATTGACCAAGCAGCAACATCGCAGAATATTTCATTTGTATTTGTCCATTCCGTTTCCTTACTATTGACGTTCTTTACTTGTTGTTCTATTGTTTATGTCGTATTGAGTTCAATATTCTTTTCATCATGAATATTTTTCTTTTCCTGCTGGACTGTTTGTTCCAAAGTATCTTCCATTTCATGCCATTTTTCTGCCACTATTTCTTCTATTTCACCTGCTATGGTTGAAACTGATGTCGCTGGCATTATTTCTTTTATAATAGCTTTTTCTTTCATTTTTTTAATTTTATTTTTCTTCTTTGATATCCACTTGGTCTTTGTCGTTTCATGTTCCTATAATTTTTGAAATAGGGTTTGATTAGTTTTAATCCATTTCCAAGTAAGCAAACAGACAACTAAGTCAAGTTTGCGCCTGCAAGTAGTGCAAGTCTGGGTGAACCCGCACGTAGTGCAAGTCTAGGTGACCCGCACATGGTGCAAGTCTTAGGCAACTCGTGGTAAAGGTGGAATAAGCTCTGATCACTGTTCTTGGTATTTAACCTTAATGCAAAGCACACCTCCTTGAGGAGATGTATGATGCTATGCATTAAAGGCAAGGGGCCACTACCCAGACCGGTTCCGACCTTTAATGAGGTCTCATCAGTGGGACCCAGGCATAGAAATGCCAAGGTTTAGGTAATACAGAGCTTATAAATATTTTAGCAAAACAAGTTACCAAAAGGTACTTTGACCTCATTGAATAAAAATCTCAGGGAGAGATAGATGTAGAAAGACATTTTTGTATTTCAGGGTTTTTTGACTAGTATAGATTGTATCGATCAAAAACAAATCAACAAATAATAGTAGAAAACAGTTTTAAATTTGTAATTTAGTTTGTTTATAAACGGCCTATTTTCAACACACAGTATTCTATCACCGACTATAAACACAAAAATACGAATGTGTACACTTATACGTTTGAATAAATAATGTGTGATTTTACTATGAAATTGATCCTGAAATTGATTACGAGTATCAATAATATTAAATAATTTTTAAGAACTGAAAATGATACAAAACGTTTTATACAAATATCTGGTGAGTAGTAATGATATTCCATGCTCTTGGCCCCCAATTCAGCTTGGTGCCCCGCTCTCCTTCCCCCCCCCCCCGGGTATGCCACTGGACCTCCAGTTCCTTTAGTCACATCCCGCAACAGCTCAATAAGTGCACATTCAATCTTCGCATGAGATTCTACTGCTACCCAATTAATATTAGGATATTCAAGTCTCACTTTATGATTACTCTTTTCGCGCTATTTGGAGATGCCATCACTAGCAATCGATCCACCAAGTCTGTAACAACACTCCACTAGGTAACTGATCTTGTTAGATTCCACCTCACACCAGATGGCTTCAAACTCACTGCCACATGAAATGCTGTTAGTAGCACTACAATCATAGGGCTCAACTCTAACTAGATTCAAGTCATCCGATATCATTAGCAGCACGCCTCCTCTACTATCCTCTCTATCCTTCCTACACATAATGTACCCTTTACACTCAATACTAGATTCTGATAGCCAGCTCTCACTAATGCCTACAATCTGAGATCCCAATATATTGACTAAGGAAACAAACTCTATCTCTTTGTTTATGGTACCCGTGAACACACGGATTGTAGTCCGGAATACTTATGACCCAGCCATAGGCCTAGTTCCGCGTACAAAGGGCCTCATGGCCGTTATATCATCATACGAATAAATAAAAATAAATATGGTATTCCTAGAATTGTATACAGACATAATAATCTACCTGCATGTTCTTTTTGTATACTCTTGGCTACTGTCTGCATGACACAGCTGGTTAACTTGCATATCTCTGTTCTTCTCTAGTGTCTTATACGTGCATGTAGACATCTTTGCACACGTTTGATGGTTCCAAACCGGACAAACACAAAGTCGAAATCGTTCTCAATTCGTAATGATTATGCCCATTCCGGCCATTAGCCCAATTATATAATACACATATTATATTCTCACAATTTCTCCTATTATAATTTAGTTGACCTAACTTTCCGTGTTAGGTCGTATAGCATTTGTTAGTTTTTCAAGATTGCTAATACGAAACACATTCAGCTGTTCGCCGTTCCTCATATACAAATCTAAGTGTTCCCTCAAACTCACTCCACACATCCAAAAACTCTCATCCGTTCCTTGCACACAGCGTACTCATCGAATCGTTTTCCATCATAGTCCTTTTTCTTAATTTAGTTTTATCATACCGAGGTAAAATGCTTACTCTTTTCACTTTCTTACCTTTACTGTCGCCTCTTCCAACAACCCTTTCGTTTCCTCTCTCATATTGAACTTATCACTAGTTATGCCGTTATTACATATTAAAATACGATCTCGTTTACTTTGCTTTTTTTTTTTTTTTTGAATTGCTTCCAAAATGCACAGCTAATATGCAGTTTTAAAAAATAGTCATTCAGGCATTATCTTAATACCTATGTAGTTGCATTTACCTCCTATAACTTTCATTTATGGTATCTCTGAATGTTAATTCAAATGCACTAGTGGTATGTCACAGCCATTTAATACAATGTTCACATAGTAAAAGTTGTCCAACGTAACATAAAAAAAAAAGGCCTGTTCTCCAAAACCGTTTCAATACACTCTAGCTGTTCATGAGTTAGCAAGTGCATTCCATATTGAGAATATGAACAACGGCATAAATTAAAGATGCCAAGAAATTATATTCTTGGTTTAATCCTTTATCCAACTGTAAGCAAACAATATTCGTGCGAAGTATTTTAACGACTTGATACTTGCATACAGAGGCTAATAACCTCACATCAGAAGCATAACCGAGTGAAAAGAAATTTAACATCTAAATGTGTGGGACACATTTTGACTACTTGTATATGGAAATATGACCTCTGCAGTGGCGCGCCCAGAGGAGGGGAGCCAAGGGGCTCTTCCCCCCAAAGAAAAAGAAAAAAAAACTAGAAAAGTTTACAAAAATCTTTTCCTAATTAAAATTCATTTTTTTATTTGTTGTGTTGTGTCTTCTATTTCTATACTACTTGTGAATTAGCGAGCATTGCAGATGCTCAGTCATAGGTCGTATGCGATGCGTAGTGTGCATTCTCAAATCGTCTACTCAACTCGGCTCCCACTCCAAAGATTAAATCCTGAGTGGACTACTGGACCTCTGTATTACTTTAACCTTGGTACACCTAAGAGTAGATATATGAAAACCGCTACAAAAGCTTTATGCTGATGAAGGACGTCACAGCAAAGAAGATGATGCCACGGGACCACTGATTTTATTTATAAATTGTTACTATCTCAAATTAGTCTTGTTTGTTTCGTTTTCATTATTTTACTTTTATAATTCATTTAAGTGCAGCTGTAGACTGAAGACCTAAATATGTCTCATACATGTTTGTAAACACAGTGCAATTAATTAAAAGTCCAATGTGTTCGTTGCATTGAGAAGTGCATTATCACTTTATAACGAATTAATTGCCTTTCTTTTTATTTCAGAGTCATATGAGAATGATGTATTCATCTATGAAACAATCCCAGGTAAGTATTTGCTATTTATAATTACCATAAGTAACATACTTATTTTAAAATAATAATAAAATAACCAAAAGACGACAGAGGCACCTATTCGTTCATAAGAAAAATCACTTTATGAAGGCGTTTGCAAGAATTGAAATGTCGTCTGTGAAAATTTTATGGGCTGCTTTTTTTTTTTTTTTTGTGGAATATTGTTTTCTTTCTTTTTCTTTTTTTTGCGTGTCTAGTTTATAGATATAAAGATTTTACTAAAGAATAAATGTATTGAATGAATGTAGTCTATAGTTCGATAGCTCCATTAGTAATTTCAATTCTCAGTTAGTAGTACTACATCCGATTATCGAAGTCCCCACCAGTAATCCTTACTACAAGTTCTTGCGCACAAGTGAAACGACTTTTTTTTATTAGGCAATTCACTATCATAGGTCACTATCTCTCACACTATGTAATTCAGGATAAATCTATTTTTATTATCGATTGCGCAAACCTGAATTAATTGTAAGGCACGAGAAGATTAGTTTAGAGCGCATATAGGAATAATCATTTTTCTAAAGAAATCTTAAATATTCAGTCGTGGCAATTATTCTACTCAGACACGCAGGTTCGATTGTTTTTGTGAGACATTGGTCAAAGATCAGGCGAGGAAATTATATCAACAAAACATGTTTATTTAAACTCAGATAACCTTTACAATACAATACTCAATTATTCACAGTACTTAACAACCTCAGATAACCTTTACAATACAATACTCAATTATTCACAGTACTTAACAACTTGCATACAATTCTAGCTAGGGTTGTCAGATTTCTTGGTTGTCACACCGGGACACAGGACCGGATCGACGAAATTTATACAACCAAAAAAAAAAAACTACACATCTTCTTTCTACAAATGAACTATAAATATCACAGTCACGAAATTATTTCTTTTATAAAGATAATACAACTCAAATAGGAAAAAAATCACAGAGACAAATAAAACATTCTTTGTTTTATAAAGATTCTACAACTCAACTAAAAAAAAAAATCACGCTGAAAAATATTAGATATTAGATTAAAGTCAAGTTACTTGACTTTATGCTTGAGTCAAGTATAACACAAATATAATATTTAAAGAAAAGAAAATCACAAATTTTTATTATAATTTAAAATACATGTTTAATTATAACTATAACAAATAATACCATGGGCTTATTTTAACTATTTAAAAATCACAAAACTAATATTAGTTATCCTTTGTTTTAATTAAAGTGTTACTCTTTCTTTTTGAACTTATCACTAGATTTGGCCATTTTCAACAGAGCCTTGTTATTCAGTAGATCATCTTGCATTTGAAGACAATTAAAATCGTGGTTTTCGAGACATTGAAGAATACTTTCAACAGTGTTTATTGAAAGTCTGTTTCTATTCTCCATCCATTGGATTTCTATTATGGAAAATATTCTTTCCACTTTACCGTTGTGACCAGGTATAGAAAAAACATATTCACATATATTATACAAATCATTATATTGTTCCGGAAATTCCGTTTCCATTTTTGAAAATATAAATGCTCATTGTTCTGAAGCTATTTTTTTATTCCACTCTGAAGATTTTAATTCTTCCTCTAATATGATTTTCAATGTGGTGATTTTATTAAATGAGTATGTGTCATTTATATCAATATTTTTTAGCTTCAAATATTCAACATTTTTTTCCACATCTTCCCACTTTGGAATTTGGGCCGAGAAAGAAAAGGTACTATTAATATGTACACTAAACTAAAAAAGATTTAAGAGCATCAAATAATTTTGTAGTTCGCTCAACAGCAGGTAGCAGCGATAATCATCTTGTTTTACAATGTGACAGTAACTTTTTACATTCTACATCCACAAAATTGCGAAAATCTTTTAGTCTTTCTCTTCTTACAGTGCATATAGCAAAATAATTAAATAGTTTTAAAATAATCTGTTCAACATCGCATTGAACAGATTATTGGTCGGTCGGGGTTTGTAATGTATTGTGTAATATGTGGGCTGAACATCCAATTCCTTCAATGTCTGCTCTAATTTCTGTTTTTAGTTTAGTGTACATATTAATAGTACCTTTTCTTTTCCGGCCCCCAAAATTAACATTTGCATTGTCGCCGGCAAATCCGATGCATTTTTTAGTATCGATTTTCAAATCCTTTGAAGTTTGAACACAAAAATTGGCCACCATATCTGATGTCTCCCCTTTAAAATTGCTCAATTTCAATAATTTTAAGTTTATGCCGGTCTTGGAAAAATACTGAATCATGATTCGAAAAATGTTTTGAACCTTGTGATTACTTAGCATCGGTGCTAATGGAATAAAATGAACAACTTTCAATTTCGTTACAAATTATATTAATCGAATTAGGTGCAACAATCCTATTAATTAAGCTCGCTGTTTTCGTTTTTACTGAAGAATACTGTGTTGCATGCATTTGAATCGTTGAATATTTTCGGTATTAGCCTGTTGAGACAGTCTGTAGACGCAAAAGATTGATGTTGTTTAATCACGTGACAAGCGAAACACGATTCTGCTGCAATAATTTTTTCCTCTTCTGAACTATCTTGTTTTACAAAATAATTTGTAATAGTTTCACTCGTACTTGACACTACTACATTGGATTGATATTTCTCTTTTTTATATGATTTTTATATCGGCAATTCCCCCCGTGACTTATACTTAAATAACTGTTACAATGTTTACAAAAACCTCCTATTCTATCTTGCTTCTTTTGATAAAAGGATAATTTTCACTATACTTTTCTAAAAATTTGCATTGTCTCTTCGGCATTTTCAGTAGGGCGAAAAATAAATAATGTAATTAGAAACGTTATTATTAATTTCAAAGAATACATTTCAAGTAATTACTAATGATCAAGATTTAAAATAATAATAATAACTTGACTTACATAAGATAATGAAACAAAATGAAATATAGGAAATAAATCAACAGTACATTAACGAGGGTATGAAGCGCCTGTGGCAAGTATTTAACTTCCGCTCCCTCTAACCCCAAAAATGACAAAAATTTTGTCACCTGCAATATGAGAAATACTTACTATTAACCCCATCAAAATCAGTTGCAGTATGTCCGTTTATGTGTCTAAAGCGGCGTATTGCCGAAATTTAAAAATACAATATAAAATAGCGGACTTTTATATCTCTTTATTTATTTTTAACATTTTGCGCCCCAAACTTAGTTGCGCCCGTGGCGGGCTCCTCTTTCGACACGCCCTTGTTACGGCACTGTAAATCAACGGTCAATGGAACCAAATGCATCTAATTATTATCACCAGTATAATAATTATTATACTGGCTTTCGCTGAACGGTTCTTGGCGTTCAGCGAAATATCCATCTCCAGGAACTACCAATCCTGACTCTCCCCGCTTCCCGTACTTGGGGTTAGGTTACGCACCTGTAAAACCACGGGACCCCGAGCGAACCAACCAACAGCAACCAGAAAAGAAAAAAAAAAAAAAAAAAAAAAACTAGAGAGCGAGCCCTGTAGTCCTGAAGACGTTTCTATATGATCCGATGTTCTTTGTCCTAGGGTCGGAGATCCCCGGATCTTCCGTAAACATATTGACATCAATTGTCCTGACTTTTCGTCTTGGTGGCAAAATCGATGCATTTGAGTGACCTTCAGCACTGTTGTTCACCTTCAGGTTGTCAACATATAGCTGACTAATAACTCTATGCACGTACACTTTTACATTCAGTTACTTTTACAAGTTAAAATTAGATGTTCAACATTAACTTAAAGTTATGTACAATTCAGACATTTATATGTTTTACAACTTATTTCGATGTCACTTTTACATTAGGCTATCTTTACAAGTTAACATCAGAATTTAAACATTGATTTACAGCTATATACAATTCTGTTTTTCACATGCTTTATAAACTATGTAAAACCTCTGTAAGCAGGCGATTTCCATAGTTACTAATGAAGAGTTTCACACGTGATGTACGCGTTTGACGATTCACATCAAATTTCACGATTAATCAGAAGAAGGATTAATTGTCATACTCTTCAAACATATTTCTCTATATAAAGTTTGCTAGTAATAATTTAAAAATGACAAAAAAAAAAAAACTCTAAAATTATATTGATTATATCTTTCTCTTTGCAGTCTAACAGTGATGATTTACTATCCCAAGAAGAGATGGCAAATTTGCTATCGCAAGAGGAGGATTTCGAAAACCCTGAATGATTTCCTAGAAAGTCGACTGCACCCACCTAACAGATCTTCAAAGTAAAAGAGTGCTCCATATTGACAATCATATTGGAAGCAATAATAACTTTTATATTTAAATGTACTCAATTAAATGAATGTAGAAATAGAGTTGCTTATTTTATACGCTTGTGACATTCTTTCTATAGATTTCCTAAATCGCAATCACGTAACCATTAAAAACTATGGGATTTTTAAAAATACGACAACAATATCTGAATGGACAAATAAAAATACCAGCATTTCTTTTCGGTATTAATGTCGTTTCATGTATTTATAAAATTGTAACCTGCATCATATTTCCGTGGAAATGTTGTTTTTATTACAGTATTATACCGAGTAGGATGATTACTTAAATAAAATTCACCATTGAAACGATGTTTTACTGATCGATGTCCCCTTCTATCGACCGATTGTATTCAGGTATACGTTTTATTGGTACTGTACGAGTTTTGAGTGAGACACTAAACACTGAAACTGTAATTGAAAGCACAGCATTCATATAATAATAATAATAACAATAATAATAATAATAATAATTTTTTAATAACATTTTATTTTATTTATCATCTTACAGAGTATTTTCATATATACACTAAAGTATACTATTACATTTTCTGTTCGTTACAAATGTAGAGTACAGTGATTTTTTTTTAATATAAATGTACATTTTTTTTCAATAACAATATCATAGCTTCATTTTTGTTATATACTTTACTGATTGTTTTATTACATAATCTGCATTCTTTGATTATAACGATTACATGTAGATGAATGAGGCAAGTTAATCCCACCTACTTCGAAGCTTGGGTTAGCTTTTATGAAGAGGGTGGGATTTAGCCTTCACTATTTATTTAGTTGTTGTTATTGTTTATGTATGGGATGTAGGCATTGGATGGTGATGATTTGTGATGTGTATATTAGTGTTAATGGTATATTCACTTTGTTGGTATATTTTCCAGAGTGCGTGTTTTAATGTTCAGTAGTTATCTATGTGTTTTAAATTTCTTGGTAGGTTGTTGAGTTGCGTGGGTATCTGATGTAATCTCACAAAAGAACCGTATGAGTTATTGAAGAGTAAGGATGTAGAGAGTTGTTGTAGGTCGTGTTATACGATATGTGTCTCTGTTGTTTCGATAGGTGATGTTGAAGTACCCTTGTTAATATTATGTAGTGTTTCAAGTTTTTAATGCTCAGGATTCTGTGTGTCGCCATGTGCTGGTCGGATATTGGTTGTTGCGTGTAAGGTGAGAAATCAGTGTTGACACAGTTTTCCTGTGTAATGTTTCTAATTCTGTTAGGTGGCTGTTTGATGTGAGCATAGACTGTTATACCGTATCTGAGTAGGGATTCGCAGATACCGTAATATAGGAGATTTTGTATGTTGTATGGAATATTATCTTTTACTTGGAAGCGTGCTGCTGCGATGATCCGGAGTTTGGTATGTAGGTATTCTATGTGTTTTGCCCATTTAAGGTGGCAATCTATATAGAGACCAACGTATACTGCATTTGTTACAGGTTTGATTTCGGGACATTGGTTTTGTTAATGCAGCGGTATTTGTGAGAGTGTATCGATAGGAATGCGGGGTGCATGATTCTTGGGTTGTGTATTATCAACATCTGCGTTTTGGTGCCGTTGATTAGAATTGCGTTTTGGTAGAAGTATCTTGTGATTTCATGTAGGTCTTGTTGTGCTTTGCAGAGATCCATGTTGATGTCTGTGTGGATTGCTAGTAGTGCGGTGTCATCTGCGTACTGAAATATTCGGCTTCTTATGGCCATGTTATGAACATCGTTAATGTATATGTTGAAGAGAGTGGGTGATAATATGGCACCTTGAGGTACACCGTGTTTTACTTGTATACTCCGAATGCGACATGTACCTATTTTTGTTACTTGTGTTCTGTTTGAGAGGTAATTCCTGAACCATGTATGCAGTGTTCCTCTTATACCTATTGAGTATAGTTTGGTGAGTAGTATGTCATGTTCAAGTGTATCAAGTGCTTTGGTTAAGTCAAGCAGTATAAGGACGGCATACTTGTTTTTGTCAAGAGCTTTGTTTATTGTGTCGGCGATGTCTTCTAATAAAGTGATGGTGCCTTTTGTTTTCTGAAAGCCGTATTGGATTTGTGAGATGGTGTTCTACTTCTGTAAGTAATTCTGTAGTCTGGTCTGTGTTATTATTTTTTCTAGAATTTTTGAAATGACTGGTTGGGTAGCTATTGGTCTGTAGTTCTGAGTATCGTTTCTTTTACCGTGTTCATAAATTGGCGTAATTATTGCAGTTTTCAGTTGGTGTGGAATAATGCCAGTTTCCGTAATGGCTTGTGCAGTTGTAACCTAGTAACGTCACTATGGCATCGCTTGCGTGTGTGTATGTAACAGTTTAAGGACATCCTTCTAACACGCGTAAAAAATGATGACTGAGTGTTGTGTCTGAGGAAATTATCGATGAGAGAGAGATTCTAGTGATACGACTCTTTATTGCTGATAAATAATCAGTAAGTTGTTCTAAAAACCATTGATCACGCGTAATATTTATTTTAGTATTAAAGAGGTGTGTGTTTGCTTAGTCACTGTAATTTAGGATGCATTTTTCAATAGGGTTTGATGTATATACTATGGATATTCGTCTCCTGTATGTATCTATTCATAAGGAAGAATTCGTTGTAGTATTTGAAACGTAAATTCACGAACTGCAAGTGTTGTTAACGACTAATTAAAACGATCGAAAAATTCTAGCGCATTTCATTGCTAAGCCTAACGGACAGCATACGTAAAGGTCAACTGCAGGCGCAGATCGGTACGAAATTTCCTTCTCTCTCTCTCTCTCTCTCTCTCTCTCTCTGTGTGTGTGTGTGTGTGTGTGTGTGTGTGTGTGTGTGTGTGTGTGTGTGTGTGTGTGTGTGTGTGTGTGTGTGTGTGTGTGTGTGTGTGTGTGTGTGTGTGTGTGCGCGAGAGAGAGAGAGAAAACGGATTCACGTGATGTGATGGACATTAAGTGTTGCATGCACACCTGTTAGTAGGTGGCTACATTTTCTGCTCTTGAAATTATATCAAAATAGCAACCAATAATTTTTAAACGGACTGCTAAGTGTTTCAAGATTTCTGTACTGTTTCAATTAACATATGCTGCCTTTATTTATTTGCATTAAAAGGATCAGCTAACTGAGATCGAGCATATTTGTTGCCTTAGCGCAATTGGAAGAACGACGGTACATTGCACCCTTCGATTGGAATAGGCCTAAGTTCGATTCTCGTCGCGACGGGAGGAATCTTTATCTGGACGATTTCAATCGAAGGTGAGTTAGCCTATCTCATACGGAGGTAGCAAGGTTTTTTTCTCCCGGAAACTCGGGTTTTTCATCCCGCATACAGACAAATCGGCCCTTTAGAACACACGCAATTTACAGACAAAAAATACTAGTTGTGGTAGTGGAGGAGGTGGGCGGTAGATGGCGTTGATGGAGATGATTCGTAGTAGAGGTTCGGTGTAGTAGTTGAGACAGTTGTAGGTGTCCTCCCGCGATGAGTCTTCGGACTCCTTGGAGGTGTCACGAATAACAATAATAATAATAATAATAATATTTTAATGTCTATTTATTATGTTTTTGAATTCCTTACTGCCATTCAAATAAAGACATAAAGCCAATAAAGATATTATGTAAATAAATTGTAAATAACAAAAATATAACCAGTTCAGTGCTTGTTCAAGATTTCGGTGATTATCTAGTACGTTAATAAATCATGAAAATATTTCACTTCATCTTGTCTTTAATGGATACCAGCTCAATGCGGAAAATGTAAAGTTATGCATTTTGGGTTAAAATATTACAAGCTATGTACCACGTAGATGGAACTGTACTCCAGGAGATTGATGAGACTACTTGGGAATGTTGGTGGACAGAGACTTGAATTCAGAGGACAACATAATGCTATATCTCATAGGATTACTTGGTTATTGAAGAACACACTAACATGAAGAGTTAAAAAAGTTATTTTTCCTCTTTATAAGGCGTTGATGCGTTCACGTCGAAATTACTCAGCTCAGGTCTGGTGACCTGGGTTTCTTGGAGAGGAGGAAGTGGTAGAAAAGATTCACAGGCGAGTGACCGAGTTGGTGAGTGGTACAAGGAATGCTTCCAACATTGATAGACTGACAGTTTGTGGATTAAAGAGGTTACTGGATAGGCGGACAAGAGGAGATATGATAGAAATATTTCAATTACTAAAAGGTTTTTATAAGATTGATACAGGGGAAATATTTCAAAAGTGGGGTAGTAGTGGAGGAACAAAAAGTCATCCCTGGAAATTAAGTAAGAGTGTGGTTAACAAGGGTGTGACGATTATATATATTTTTTCATTACTTATGTTACTGTATATGCATCCGAAAAAGCAGCGGATAGGACACAATAGATGCATTTTATGAAAAAAGTAAAATGGAACTGAAAAATATACGCAAAACGATATAATTACATTGTAAGACGAGTTCACTGCAAAAATAGGAAAGGAAAAAAAAAAAAAAAATATATATATATATATATATATATATACTGTATATCATTTATATATATATTTAGATAGTAATAATGAGCAGTAGCAATTTTATGAGGAAGAATATACGCAAATAAGCAAATCCAAATAAATAAATCCAGAGAGAGAGAGTACTTAAAGTCACTATCTATTTATTTTTTTATTCTTATGGCAAAAGGAATACAGAACAGCTACAGGTCAGTGTCCAGTCTGGAAATCCAATCCAAGGCCTCATCCCTCACCTTGTGGATGTCCTATAGGCCACCGTGAAATTGGCGCCTTTGGGAAGTCGATCACAATATGAGTAAGTGTCTGAGCCACGGGAGAACAATCACAATAAGGGTGATCTAACAGCCTCTATTTATGTAGTAGGTTAGGTAGCCACATCTGCCCTGGTTAGTTCTGATCCTGTTGATTGATGACCAAATCTTCCTAGGAGGAGCAAAACCAGGCTGCAGAGCACAGGGATCTACAACCGGGAAGCCGTTTAATGGGAGATTGTTGGACCAGTATTCTCTGCACATGTCAGGTGTTGATGGCAGGACAGCAGAAGAGAGTTCGTCCATGGACCAGAAAGGCTTTCTAGATTTTAGGCCAAGAATATGTGGGTTTATGAGAGTCTGGTGCAGGGGCAGAAGTAGATTTCTCATTGCTTTATTAAATTCTTTAATCGAGGCTTGTCTTTTCCGTATATTTGGAGGAGCAATGTTAGATAGGACAGGCAGCCAGGAGAGAAGGGTGCTTCTCACTGTCCCACTAATTGTGCGCATGGTAGTGTTTAGCTGGGTATCTATAATGTTCGTGTGTGCACTTCTTTCCCAGACAGGGGCACAATATTCTGCTGCAGAGAATGCAGCAGAATATTGTGCATAAAGTCAAATTGGGACGAACCTTCTATGAGTTTTGAAACGAAATGTTGTAATTCTCGCCTAGAAACATTTGAACCCTCATTAGCGGTGCTGCAGTATTTGTACAAACTGTTTCACTTTTATTATTATATTACATAATATGTACTAAGAACGTGTTATGAAAACATCAAACCGAATAAAAATTATAACTAATGGCATTTGAATCGCAGAAAATGAGTTGCGCTATTCTAATAAAAACAGTATGAAAAAAAAAGTGCTCCATCACACCTTAATCAAATGAAATAATGTAAAAAAATCATACTTTTTATCTTCCTATTTGGCATGCTGAACCACCCTTGTGTCCGAAAGCAAGGACAAACTCATTTTTACCTATATATGAAAAACATTTCATGACTATAGCCAAATGGGGACTTAAATTTATTGCCATCATACTAATAAATTATATTACACAAAAATGTGGTATTAATTTCGTACAAATTAAATTGCAATACGTTTTTGGCAAAAGTAACAAATTTCCTAAGAACGTAGTTAAGAAATTAATGTACGGTGGTTACAGAAAACTATGCGGAGAGTCATTTCAGTATGGAATATGTCCTCTCCGAACCATGCTTAGCACCAAGTGATTCAGGAGTTCTTGAGGCAAATTGCCCACTACGCCTTCAGAGTAAGGATAAGTTTTTTTTTTTTTTTTTTTTTTCTGGAGGGAATTTCGAACAGCAATGATTTTCCCTAATGCGTCCCATACGTGTTCTATGGGGGGGGGGGGGTTGAGATTTGGGGATCGTGCTGGCCACTTAATTCGATTACCACCTCGGTCTCCAGAAGTATTTCCGCCCCTCGTTCAATGTGGCATTGTTTGAAATAATTATAATACCGGATGAAAACTCACGTAAAATATTTATTAGCGTAGGTGTGGCATTGTCATCCAGAGAAATGAATTCTACGCCTACATCACCAGGGAACAGTCGAACAAGACGTTGAAGAACTTCGTTGCAATTAGGTCACCAGTCATAGTCCTTTTTTTACATCACCTGTAGCTCGGTGCTTCCATTTAGCATAATCGTTCCTAGCACCGCCGGATCTATCCCTCTCAAGAATATTCTCGCGATGATAAGCAGACCACTTTCACACCAGATCAAATGTGGTCTAGAATCGAAGGAAAGAATAAAGCGACTCTCATCTGTGAAGAGTGCCCATTGGTGTTGTGTCCAATTTTTATGGATACAACACCACTGAAAAGTGCTATACGATGAGCTGTGGTTAAAGGAAGTTCCTCTTGCAGCTGTTGCCCCCACAACCCAATTAGGAAAGGTGGACCTTGAAGATGTATTATGATATATTTTATGTATTATCTTTTTTATTTTTTTTTATTAAGGATTTAAAAACTAAGATCCTCAACTTCCCACTCAGTCTACTAAAGCTAGATAGGGTTTGATGACCTCGCCTACTCTCTATAATGGAATAAACGGCTATATATTTCTATATATAGACGTTTAACTATATTCACCATATATTTCTTAGTTTGGACAGGTTCACGACTGGATGGTGTCAAGCAAAACCATATGTTGCACCGGTAACATATGGTTTGGCTTGAGTCTATACAGCAGTTTCTGTTGGAGAGGAGATGATTCATTAGTTAGTGCGTTTTTATCCCAGTTGTCTAATTGCACTATTTGCTGAGAAATATATTACACTGACTGCAAATGCCTCTGTACCTTATTTAGTGATAAAATAAAACTACTTGTTTTTCTTGTGTCTTAAGTATAGTGACGCTGTTGGGGAGGGCGTGTAGTTTACCGCAGGAAGCGAGTTACTATCGCCAGGACGTGAATGTTGTGGCGATATTGATAATGATGCATTGCCGAAAATTGCCACGTACCACCCCGTGAAGACCTTTCGTGTACCCCACTTTGAGAAACACTGCTTTAGGAGCACCTGTAGGTCTGTCAGTATAGACGAATCCCGTTGGTCAGAAAGAATTGGGTTCGATTTCCGTCAGTGACGTGAGGAACCTTTATCTGGTCTCCTTCAACTAAAGGTGAGTTAACCGGTCTCATACGGTTGTGGATGGTTGTTTTCCCAGTGATTCGGGTTTTTCATCCCTAGAGACAGGCAAACCAGTCCCGTTAACACACACGGCTGCAGTCATAAAATATATTACGTCAATGAAGGCAACGGAATACCACCTGGCTCATAATCATCTCCCTAATAGCTATCCCCACCAGCCGTATGGCTGAGGGAATATGATTGTTCCTTTAGGTGTGTGAATGTGAAACCGTTATTTAAAATATCGTTTTATTACTTGACACCTGCAAGGGTACCAAGGGCTCATCCTGGGAAGACACATTTCTCCATCACACACAGTTTTTTCTAGTCAATTTTTCAACGACACAATGACACTGATACCTTCAACACACATCGCTATCTATTTTCCACCACCAATATTATTTTTAATCTATAAATTTTGTGTATATGTGTGTATTGTGCTTTGTTGGTCGATTTGTTTATATGATAGGTGAAAATATCGAGTTCCTTCCCTCCTCAACAACAACACAAAAAAAAAAAAAGAAAAAAAAAAAACAGGCTACCTCCGTATGAGATTGTTTAACTCACCTTCAATTGAAACGTTATGAGACAATACATTCTATTTCCAGAAATGTTTCGAATATCAGTTATACGAATAATGAAAGTTGATAAAGGCATGTGTATAATTCAAAAAACGTAAAAAGAAAGACAAAAATAAGGTACAGCTTACAAGATTAGTTGAGACCCCCCCCCTACTTCCTCAAACTCTGCTGTCATAAAATTAATTTACCGACCACATCAGAGTTGCTTCAATAAACGATATTCCTGAATTGAGGCATCTGCATTACTGTCATCTAAGCTTCAAAATCGGCATTGGTCTCGCTCTTAAGGTAAGCGACTGTTGCATTTTATTGTTTTTGGAATTGCTTTCTTAATGTTTTAACCTATACAAATTGTTTTCCCCCCCTAAGAATAAATTCTCAGAGAGTTTCGATTATGGCTTGTTTAACTTTATAACTTGGTATTCTATAAATTCCATTAAAAATTAATTACTTTTGTAATTTGTGTTATTCCAGAATAAGAAGGATGAGATCCAATTTCTAGAGAATTGTCTCCAGGTGGGTTTATTTTTCTTGAAATAAAAGAAAAAGGCACTAGAATAATAATAATAATAAAAAAAAACAATATAGTATAAAGGTCATTTCCTTTATCAGAAATTTTTATTTTTATTTTATTTTGTTTTATTTTTTTGAGGGGAAG
The DNA here is from genome assembly GCF_054136105.1 of Typopeltis vanoorti. Lineage (NCBI taxonomy): Eukaryota > Metazoa > Arthropoda > Arachnida > Uropygi > Thelyphonidae > Typopeltis > Typopeltis vanoorti. Next base: position 146,635,124 of record NC_143554.1, read on the forward strand.
CAGTCTGTATTAATTTGATAAAATTTTAAGGAAATGGCTCGATAAAATGATAGTGAAAAAACACGCATATTTTTATTCTTGATTTGGTCTACGTTTACTAATTGGAGGTATTTCTACCCAAAGGGTATCGTCGAAACTGACTAAGCTAAGGAGGCTCCAACACACGTGTGCCATAGTAGAAAATTACGAGGGTTGTAAATAAAGTAATGGCAACACTATCAGGAGACATACCTAGTAACTCAAATATTACTCTTGACAGATAGTGGCGCTATTGTAGGTACTGCTCATGAAAGCGACTCAGCCAATTCTAACAAGAGTCCTTTTGTGGAGGACTGGTTAAGGTCAACGTTTCACTGTGCAACGGTCCAGGGTGTGTTCACGAAATTAGAAAAACAATCGTGGTTCAAGGTCCAAGTTGCACGAGGTAAAACTGCGTGCTGCTATTATCGTGGTCTTTGGCAAGCCTCTGGCAACTGCACAACTGTATCGGACTATCTCGAGATCAGCCAGTGCATTTTGTAAGGATGGACATCACCCGGGGGACAATCGCCATGCAAGACGACCCCTAATTTCCGATGAACATGTTTATCTTGTTTGGAAACTCCTCGCGGTTGATCGGCGATGAAGTGTACGCCAAATGGCCCAGGACACTGGAATAAACCACCAAAGTGTTTAGCACATCCTAAAAGAGAAGCTTGGTATGTATGTGCAAAATTTCAGCTCGACAGATTCCACATCACTTGAATGAAATGCAAAAATGGCAGAAGTAAGTGGTTGCTGGCCTCCATCTAGAACTATACGAAAATGAAGGGGGATGCATTCCTGAATCGTATCGTAGCCATTGCTGAAACTTGGACAAGGGTTTATAAGCCTTTATATGAAGAGATATTCCAGCGAATAGCACCATTCAGGATCACTCCAGAAAAAACTTCGCTAGGAACCAAACAAACATGAAGTCATTCTGATAGTCGCTTACGAATGTTCAAAGTTCAAAGTATCATTCTTCATCATGGTATGCCCAAGGTCAAACTATTTACGCACAGTACTATCGACGATTTCTGGGTCACCACTTGCAACCGGCTTTAAGAGAAATCGACATTTTTTCATGGGTTTCTTCAATGACAGTGCACGATGTGTTGCAGTTGATGACAAAGCGACATATTTCACGGGTTTCTTCAGCATGTTTGTTTCACGAAAATGCACGATGAGGATGAAAAGGACATAATTCATTTTCATCTTCACGCTTTACGAACGCGCGCCAGGAAGAAATGAACTCTGGAATATACTATATATATGTATATGTATATGTATATGTATGTATGTATGTATGTACACACACACACACACACACACACACACACACACACACACACACACACACACACACACACACACACACACACACACACACACACACACACACACACACACACACACACACACACACACTATCTACCATAAATTGCCTGGACACCCCTGTTATTTAAAGTTATGAGTGGGTAATAACATAAAAACTGGTGTACAGATAGCAGGAAGCAGTATTTTATCGTAGCAGTTGAATACTGTTGGTATGGCAACACAACGGAACTCAGTGACCTCGAGAGGTGTCATCGTTTTCATATCGATAACATATGCATACGTGTCGTTGCTGCTCAACCGCAGCATTCATAATCAACGGTTTTCGAAATGATCAATAAATGGAGACGTTCTGACATCACTAGTGTTGGAAAACACCCAGGTCGGCAGCCAAAAATAACTGATATGGACTGGAGAGTGTTAAAACGAGTGGCATGCAATAATCGGCACATACCATCCGTGATGAGTTCCAGAGCACCAGTAACACCACGATAAGCACTAATACTGTGCGAAAAGAACTTCGTTTACTGGTTTTCAACGGAAGAGAAGCGGTACACAAGCCGGATATCACAACGAAGAACAAGGTGGATCGTCTGGCCTAGTTTACCAACTGATCAATTGTTCAGTTGGTAAACTGAACAATTGATCAGTAGAAAATGGTACTCTTGAGCGATGAATCAAGGTTCACGTGTTTCCACTCTGATGGCAATGTATGGGTGAGGAGGCAGCCTCGTGAACGCTTGTTACCACAGTGTGCTGTACCCACAGTAAAGTTTGGTGGTGGAGGAGTAATGGTGTTGGGTGCATTCATCTGGTTTGGAGTTTGACCACTGGTCACTGTCCGTGGTTCCATGAAGGCAGATCAGTACCATAATATTCTGGATAATCGGGTGCCGCATATACTGTGGAGTTTTCATGGAATGGACCCGTGTTACTATCAAGACGACAATGCTCCATGCCACAAAGCTGCAACTGTTATGGAATGAAAAGATGGGTGTTAAACGACTTCCCTGGCCTGCGCAGAGCCCTGATCTCAACCACATTGAACACCTGTGGAAAGAATTTGTCTGTGTGTGTGTGTGTGTGTGTGTGTGTGTGTGTGTGTGTGTGTGTGTGTGTGTGTGTGTGTGTGTGTGTGTGTGTGTGTGTGCACTCCGCTCTTTACATTCATTTAACTTCATAAAAGCTTGACAAATGACAATACATTTCCTGAACTAAATCACTCCTGAATTTTTTTAATAGCTCTATGACTGGGCATCTGTTTTTACTGTTTTTTTTACTACTATACTACCAGAATAAAAAATCATTATTGGGAAATATTAACAATTTCCCGATTCACAAGCATCCATAGCGAATTCTGCTATGGATGCTTGTGAGTATCTTTAGGAGGGAGAAGAATTTCATCTCCCGTTGTGATACCACAGCTCCGCTTATTTGGGGCCTGATCTGGCTTGAAAAAAAAATGCTTCATGTGTGCTCTCTAGAGTATGGTTTCCTAACTATGAAATAAATTAATACGAATATATAAAATTAATTTAAAATAAAAAATGCTTACAATTATAATTACGGCTATTATAGCCTGTTTTTGTTAAGGAGTGACCCTATTTAAATACATTGGCTATCAATACTCAAAGGGGTATATATATTTTTAGGGCATTATTGGTGAGTACAGAAGGCAATTAAGGTAGAATAAAAGAGGTGGAAAAATTTTGGTACATACCTTTATTGATTGTATGATGTCTTCCACTTCCATGATCTCGCTGAAGGTTGTTTACAAGCGGGGGGGAGAGTAAGAGGGGGAAGGAAGCGGGGGGTTTGCACGCAGGAAAGTGATTTTGATAACCCGGGTTAATACTAATAATATATATATATAAATGTATACATATATTAATTTGATTAGGGTGCATTTTTGTGGGGGGGAGGAGGGGAGGAAGGGTAGAAGACTATTGTGGCAACTGGGGCAGGTTTCCTCCCCCCCCCAACAAAAATGCACCCTAATCCAAATTAATATATGTATACATTTATATATATATTGTTAGTATTAACCCGGGTTATCAAAATCACTTTCCTGCGAGCAAACCCCCCGCTTTCTTCCCCCCCCCCTCTTCCTCTCCGCCCCCGCTTGTAAACAACCTTCAGCGAGATCATGGAAGTGGAAGACATCATACAATCAATAAAGGTATGTACCAAAATTTTTCCACCTCTTTTATTCTACCTTAATTGCCTTCTGTACTCACCAATAATGCCCTAAAAATATATATACCCCTTTGAGTATTGATAGCCAATTTATTTAAATAGGGTCACTCCTTAACAAAAACAGGCTATAATAGCCGTAATTATAATTGTAGTGGTTAAGAGGAGTAACATGGGATTTTTCCCAGAGACTATACTTAAAAAATGCTTAGCTCACCCACAGTAAGAATGTACAATAGGTTTACGGAAAAGTGTCTCGATTTCTAAATAGGGACTTTCACAGTATTTAAAAGACGCCTATTCGTAACTTCTCTTGACATGTAAATGGTGTTGTACTACAACAGACACACAGAACGTGACGACTTGAAGGTCCAATAATAATCCATGAAGACAAAGATGATTGGGGACCCAGTTCTGCTGCATCCTTCTACCACGCTCGAAACTGAGATGCATATGAACGATGTCTCTGAGTCCTCTTAATTGCAATCCAAGAACATCTCAGGAGTTCTTCTGGGAGGCGAAATTATTACAAACCCCTCAAAAGAAAACCAATCAGTGGAAAAGATATTAAACCATCTGCACTACGAAGTTATTATTATTATTATTATTATTATTATTATTATTATTATTATTATTATTATTATTATTATTATTATTATTAAGAGAGACCTCCAGGGAGTCAGGGACTCAATGAGGGAGGACACATAATACACGCACCACTATCATACTTACTCTTGAATTCATTCTCATTGTTGCACATTCTACGTCCAATGGCAATCCATGCGAATCACGCGCCCCCTGTGAGAGAAAAATCTAGCCCTCACCCCTTCTTAGCGCTATTCATTCTCAGCATCCAACGATGCCCTATTGTCCTTTCTCCAACCTCCGTAAAATGAAAAATTCCCTCAACTGAAATCCTGTATGAACCTTTCAGCAGTTTTAAGTCTCAATCACATTACTCCTTTTTCTCCTGTTTGCTGCTGTCTGCAGTCTACAAATTCTCAATATGTCATCATAATCAGTATTCCACAATCCTGATATCATTTTTAACCACGTCGCCATCACTATGTAAAAAACACGTCACTCCTCTACACTTCGTATCCATCAAATATTTCAATGTAATGTCAATGTATTACAATTTTAATATGCACTTCGCACCCATTGTAACTTGGACGTATATATACGTCCTGGCCGGTTTTAACACTCTCCTTTTCATTCTCTCCAATATATCAGAATCACGAGGGAAAACAGGAGACCAGACTTGCACACAATAGTTCAAGTGAGTTCTTATCAATGCCTTCTAAAGAGGCAAAATGACATCCTTATCTTTACATGTGAACGTTCGTTTCAGCATTGCAATTATCTTTTGAGTTGTATTTGCAATGCTTGCTACATGACCCCTGAACTTTAAGTTGCTATCTACTAATTCTCCAAATTCTCTAGCCTCATCTATTTCTTCTAGCATAATCCCACCAATATAATACGATATGGGATATCTAGTCATGCCAAAATGCATGACTTTGTGTTCAGTGATATTGGACTTTTTTTAAAATTGCACACCAGCAATTATTTAATATTATTAAAATTTAAAAATTTTTAAATTTTAATAATATTAAATAATTATTTAATATTATTAAATAATATTAAATAATTAGTTAATAGTTATTTAATACGGCTACAAAAGCTTTATGCTGATTAAGGACGTCACAGTAAAGTGAAGTAGCCTGATACTACAAAGAAGATAATGCCATGGGACCACTGATTTTATTTCTAAATGGTTACTGTCTTTAATTAGTCTTGTTTATTTCGTTTTGATTATTTTACTTTTATAATTCATTTAAATGCAATTGTAGATTGAAGAATTAAATATATCTCATACAGATTTGTAAATACAGTGCATTCAATTAAAAGTACAATGTGTTCGTTGCATTGAGAAATGTATTGTCACTTGATAACGAATCAATTACATTTCTTTTTGTTTCAGAGTCATATGAAAAGGATGTATTCATCTATGAAACGATGCAAGGTAAGTATTTGCTATTTATATTCATGGTTAGTAATATACGTATTTTAAAATAATAATGAAATAACCAAAATATGGACAGGGACACCTATTCGTTGATAGGAAAAAATCTCTGTATGAACGCTTTACAAGAATTAAAATTCTTGTAAAGCGTCTGAGGCCTGTGTAGCTCAGTGGAAGTGGCGCTTGAGTCCTCTGCGCTTGGTCGAAATTAGACTTAGGTTCAAGTCTAGTTGCCTACTAGAGGAACTTTTTCTAAGTCTATTATCGAGGTTCCCGAGTTAGTCGATCTCTGGCACGGGAAAGCGGGTTTTTTTCTCCCGGAAACTCGGGTTTTTCGTCCCCTAAACTCAAAAAAATCGACTTTAGTACCGACGTTATTTTTCAGACAGTAACATATCCTGTTAGGATTAGGTACCGAGAGACGGCAGCACTTGTTGGCTAACCTCTTCATTGGTGACTGCCTTTAATTAGTGATAGACATGGGCCAACAATCTCTGATTGGCTACCAGTGCAGATTGAACTGCTCACTCAGTCTCCAAAAGCTAGATAGGGTATAAAGTCTCGCCTACTCCCTATAAGGGAATAAAAGGCGTTAGCTGATTTTATTTATTTAAATGTCGTCTGTGACGAAAAATTTAATGGGCTGCTTTTTTTTTTTTTTTTTTGGTAGAATATTATTTTTTGTGTGTTTAGCTTATAGATATAAATATTTTACAATGGTGCTTCCTTCTACTAAAAAATAATAATAACAATAAAACTAGTCATATTAAAAGTAGGCAAAAGATAACCCTCGCTGTTGCTTAACTCCCGGTTTTATAAATGTGTTTATTTGCAATATGGCGAAACTTTTGTTACTTCTTATTCATTAAAGGCATTGAAGCTAAACAGCTGCTCAGCAAATAATTTGTTATTTCACTTTCGTATTTATTTTAAAAAAATTTATTTGAATGTATGCATTTTCATAAGCACTCGATTTCCATAGTTACTAATGAAGCGTTTGAGACATTTTTAGGCTTTTGATGTCAAACGTTTGCACGAAAGCACAAGAAGGATTAATTGTCAAACTCTTCATACATAGTCCTCTGTATAAGGTTTGCTAGTAATAAATTAAAAATGACAAAAAATAATTAAAATTATATTAATTATATATTTCTCTTTGCTGTCTAACAGCGATGATTTGCATTATTAACTGGAGATGGAAGAGAATTTCTGTAACTCTGAATGATTTCCTGGAAGGTCGACTGCACTTACCAGAGCTTTAAAGTAAAGGAGTGCTCCATATTGACAATCATATTGGAAACAATAATAACTTTTATATTTAAATGTACTCAATTAAATGAATGTGGAAATAGAGTTGTTTATTTCTTATGCTTATGTTTTTCTTTCTATAGATTTCCTAAATTGTAATCACATATCCATTAGAAACTATGGAATTTTTAAATAGAACTATTAATATTAAAATAAGACTATGGTATCTGAAGGGACACATAAAAATACCAATATTTCTTTTCGACGTTAATGTCGTTTCATCTATTTATAAAATTGGAACCTGCACCATATTTACATGGAAATGTTGTTTTTTTTTTACAGTATTATACCAAGTAAGCTGATTAGTTAGATAAAATTCACCAATGAAACGATGTTTTACTGATCGATGTTCTCTACTATCAGCCGATTGTCTCCGTTGGTGCAGTACAAGTTTTGAGTGAGATACTAAGCACTAAAACTGTAATTGAAAGCACAGCATTCATATAATAGTAAAAAAAAAAAAAAATTCAACTGACGCCTTTTTGTTCCTATATAGGAAGTAGGCAAGGCCGTTTTTCAGCCCTATCTAACTTTTGGAGACTGAGTGGGCAGTGCAATCTCCACTGGTAGCCAATCAGAGATAGCTGGCCCAATGCTACGACTAATTAATCGGCACACAGTGAAGAAGGCGGGTAGTAAGTGCTGCCATCTGGTGGTCCCTAACAATTTCGAGAACGAAAAAGTTCCTCTAGTCGGCGACTAGATTCGAACTCCTTTCTTCGTGAGGTCAAGCAGCACTATAGAGTGCAAACGCCACATCTACTAAGCTACACTGGCTCTCATATAATAGTAATAATAATAATTCAAAATGTGGCTTAGACAAGTTGTATAGACAAAAATACAGATCACATAAATATACATCAATTTTAATTTAAAAATATATCATTATGAAAATGTTTTGCTATTTATTATATTTAAATCGTATCCGATTTATATTATTTTATGCATTAATTAATTTACATTAATTGAAGTAAATTATATTTATACATTTATTTATTAAACAAGTTACGTTAATCTTACATAAGCATTTATATTAGCAAAAAGAACTTAGATAAAATCCCTGCAGATGGCGCTCTAATCATGTGTACTAGAGACACAAAAGCTGAATAATGAAAGTTTCCTTATCCAGCTAAATGACTGTTGCAGTTGTAACGTAGTAAGATCATAGGTGAATGGTCTGCTGTACAGAATTACGTCACCATGACATTGCTTGCACGTGTGTGTAACAGTTCAAGGGCATCCTTCTAACACGCGTAAACATGACCTCCAGCTAGCCTCTAAGTGTTATGTTTAACGAAGTCATCGATGTGAGATACAACGCTTTCTTACTGACAAATAATCAGTAAGTTGTTCTAAAAATCGGATCGGAGATCACTCGTAATATTCATTTTAGTATTAAAGAGGTAAGTAAAGTGTTTGTTTAGTCACTGTAATGTAGAATGCATTCTCCAATACGGTTTGCACTGTACTGTGGATATTCAATAGATATTTTCCTCCTGTATTTATCTGTTCTTAAGGAACAATTCGTTGTTTGAAATGTAATATGTATATATTTATATATTATTTTCATTTATCAAATTCACAAGCTGCAAGTGTTGTTAACAACTGATTAAAACGATCGAAAAATTTTAGCGCACTGCATTGCTAAGCCTAACGGATAGCATACGTAAAGGTCAATTGCAGGCGCAGATCCGTACGGAATTTCCTTCTCTCTCTCTCTCTCTCTCTCTCTCTCTCTCCCTCTCTCTATTGGTGTTCACGTATGCGTTAGAGAAAGAGGGTTCACGTGATCTGACTGACGTGAAGTGTTGGTAGCTACATTTTCTGCTCATGAAATATTAAAATAGAAACCGATAATTTTAACACGGCCTGCTCAGTGCAGCAAATTTCTGTACTGTTTCAATTAACATACGCTATCTTTACTTAGTTCCATTAAAAGGATCAGATAACTGAGATCGAGGACATTTTAATATATTTTTCTACATTTTTGAATTCCTTACTCCTATTCAAATAAATACTACATAAATGCAATATTGTAAATAACAAAAAAAAAAAAAAAAAAAAAAAAGACCAGTTGTGTGCTTGTTCAAGATTTTCGTGATTCTGTAGTAGGTTTATAAATAAATAATAATTCATGGGAATAATTCACGTCATCTTATATGAATATGGATATATATTGGTATCTTTTATCGAAGTTGAAGCTTTTAATGAATGAATAAACAAAGCAAGCTTAGAACAGAAGGAGAATGATTGAATATTACTTTTATTATTGTGTTATGCGCCCTTAAAAGCTGCAGAATATGAAGCAAAAGATGCATTCTATAAATAAAGAAAATCAAACTGAGAAAACAAACAAACAAACAAATGAAGCATACACGAAACGATATAACTATCATATTAAAATTGAGAAGGAAGAAATCCTTCCCAATCTCTGGTCGATCTCTAGCACGGGAAAGCGGGTTTTTCCTCCCGGAAACTCGGGTTTTTCGTCCTGTAAACTCAAGAAAATCGACCGTAGAACCCACATTATTTCAGACATTAAATATATTGTGTTAGGGTTAGGGACCACGAGATGGCGGCACATTTGAGCCGTCTCTCTTCACTGTGTGCCGCTTAATTAGTGATAGCCTTGGGCCGTCTATCTCTGATTGGTACCAGTGGAGATTGAACTGCCCACTCAGTCTCCAAAAGTTAGATAGGGCTAAATGGCCTCGCCTACTCCCCGTATACGGGAATAAAAAAGGCGTTAGCTGAATTTTTTTTTTTAAAAGGAAGAAATCTCTCTCTCTTCCATCTGATTCAGACGGGTTGTGTCTACTCCTAATGAGGAGTCACGGCGAAATAATACAGCCGGCACGCCAGTCCTGTGCTGCAGGCCCTAATTGAGGTATTCATGACTGTCGTCCTTGGGTGTTCACGAGGCCGGTTTTCCTGCTTGTGGAATGAAAAAACCCCAGCTAAACTAGGGAGAAAACCACACTGTCTGTGCTCAAGAGCAGCTAACTTGGCTATGGCTGAGGAAGATCCTTCAGCTCTTCACGTCTCCGAGGGAATCGAACCTAGGACACTCTTTCCCCAGGCATATGGTTGCGAAGCGCACAGCCACTAGGCTAACCGCGCGGACAAGGAAGAAATATATTCAGAAATTGAAAGCCGAAGCCTTCGATATTAATGGAGAAAGATTGATTAATGTGGTCGCATCTAGATATTTATTAATAAGCAATAGCAATTTTATGTCAGTAAGGAAATACTGTGAGTAGACGTATTTAAATAAAATTATAATAACGGAATTAACTCACGTAAAATATTATTTATTATTAAAATTTTCGCCTGAGTATTGCAGGCATCTTCAGTACGTGTAAAAAGCTAATCAAACAATAACTGACAATTCCACAAGGCGCCACCTAAGTAGCTAATGTTAGATAACTAAAAAAGGTCATTAATATTAATATGAATATATTAATATTCACACACACACACACACACACACACACACACATACTATTAAAAAGTTAGGAAAGATTAGCTGATTTAAAAAGAACTATCTCTCACAAAGGGGATAGACGTAGACCATCGGACCTGTTTAAATTAGGAGAGTGAAGTAAAGTTTCACATGTTTCTTTATAAAGCCGTTCCATGAGGAACCGACTTTTGTGAAGGACGCTTGTCATGTTCCAATGAACTCCATGTCTACTGTTGATGGTAAGCTCTGCAAGTCCAGACTGTTCAGATTCTAGGTATTGAATATAAGACTTGTGTTCTTTTAGTCGAATAAAAGCAAATCTTCCTGTTTGTCCAAAATGAGATAACCCACAAGAGCAAGGAATCAGGTAGACACCTGGATAACAGATGTGGAAGCGTGTCCTTTGGAGAAGTCAGAAAGGTGGAGATTTTTCTGATGGGTCGAAAGGCAACAAACATATTTAGTGGTTTTAAAACTTTTGCTATGCGTTTACTAATGCCTTGAACATAAGGGATAGGAATACGCGTTATTTTTTCTGTATTTGAAGAGGAAGAGATACCTCAAAGCTCTTTTGATGAAAGAATTCTTATGACCATTTGATAAAAAAGAGGAAATAATATATTTCAATTCTTTCTGTAATAGTTTCTCTGAAGAACAAAAGGAGTGGGCCAGATGAACCAGTGTTTTAATAGTTCCCGCTTTTGACTGGGATGGTGATGAGATTCAGCATGGATATAATGGCCTGTATGAGTCTCCTTCCTACAGACCGAGAAATGTAGGTTACCTTCTGGTTGGCGAAGAATTAAAAGATCTGAAAAGGCTAACTATTTATTTACTTCTAGAGTGAACTGGATCCTTGGATGAAGTGCATTTAATTTATAGAGAAACTCTTGTAATTAATCCATCAGAAAAGCCATTCCAGATAGCAAAAATGTCATCTACATATCTGAACCAATGAGTTGGTCTAGGTGAAATGTCAAAAATATTGTTCGAAGTGCTCCGTAAAGAAGTTGGCAATAGCAGGAGAAATAGGATTGCCCATTGCTATTCCTTTATTCGAAGTGCTCCGTAAAGAAGTTGGCAATAGCAGGAGAAATAGGATTGCCCATTGCTATTCCTTTATTTTGTTGATATAACTTGTTTTTAAAGGAAAAATAACCAGAATGTATTACGAAATCAGATATTTTAACAATCTCTGAAGGAAATTCTTGTTGCAGTAATTCAATGCTGTCAGATAAAGGAACATTAATCAATAATAAAACAACATCTAAACTAACCATAATATCCGAAGCATCCAAATGAAGATCCGAAATTTTATTTTTGAAATCCAAAGTATTTTTTATATAAGTAGCAGTTCTTCTAGTTGAAGAAGTGAGTAAATTTCATACAAATTTTGAAATTTTATAAGTGGACAACCTATAGAGTCTACACCTGGTCTTAACGGAATACCTGGTTTATGAACTTTTGGAAGACCATACAATCTAGGTGGACGACCGAAGAAGGTTTTAAGTTTTTCTTTTGATCTTCATCCCATGTAGATACATTATCTCTAAGAGAATTAAGTATTTTTAATTGACTGTAAGTCAAATAGTCGCGGAGTAATAGAGACATTTTCCTCTCTTATTTCATCTTTTCTGTCTTGAATAACCACAGCTTTTCCTTTGTCAGCTTTCGTAATTATTATTATTATTATTATTATTATTATTATTATTATTATTATTATTATTAGTCAGTGCTTTAAAATCAGATTAGGACAAGGAGGTTTGGCATTAAAAAGAATTTTTGTACATTCGAAACTCGTCCTGTTAGCTGTTTTTTTGGGGGGGATAACGACCGAATACCTCTGCCTGTGCTATGAAAAAAATCCATCAGGGGTACCATATTCGGATCAACGGCGAAATTCGGAAAATGGCAAAGAAAATATTATTGCGCTTATCATTACGTGATACCTCTAAGGAGTCCAAGAGCTTATCGAACGAAGGCATTCCATAACACCTATGTACTTTACACCTCCATTTACACAATGTTGCTATCCGACATTCATCCCCAAACTATGAAATTGAGAAAAGAAGATAATTCAACTTAGAAACGCATTTAGCATTCATAGATTATTTAAATTAAAAAAAAATAATAATTTTGATAAGATAGACAGATATAAATTCTTTGATATATTAAACCCATTTGCTCGTAAATTTATTAAAACCGCTCTGCAGCTTATATGAGAAACCAATAACTTTTGTAACTTAATTTATAATCCAAATAATTATCGCTCTTTACTTGTTTGATTACTTTATTATCTACTACTATTTCAGTTTGGATGGGAGTTTTTTTTCCTGCGAATACCATGGTGTTTATTTATTTTTTATTTGAGAGACTGGCATATTATATTGCTTTATTGTTAAATTCAGTTCATATACAACTTTTTGTAAAGTGTCCTCAGTTATTCCAAATATCACCTGGTCGTCTGAAAAGATTTCAATTCTTTCTTTGTTGGTTAACCATTATTCTTTGATTATTTCATTCATATATATATATTCCATTTTGGAAAAGTGAATATCCTTGTCTAAGACACCCTGTTTGACTCTGTTCTCACTTTTTTTTTTTATGTTTATTGTTGTTTTCTCATATTAGCTGTAGAGCCATTATATATAGTCTTCTCTTCTAAATAGATGTCACATCCACCTCCACGCGGTGCAGCCTGGAATAAACAAACAGGACTTTCCCCACCGAGTATCGAGGGTATAACCATAACATCAGGATTAGACGAAATGCCTTTCCTAGTTCCGATGTGAGGGCCAAGGTGTCAACCGCACCACCATACTTACCTCATTTTGGCTGGTAACCAACTTGAGGGAAATGGTATTATTAGAAAGAAAATAAAAGGTCCACATATGAAATCATTAACGGACAAACATTGGCTACTAGAGATGACTTAGCTGGAAACTTTCAAATAAGTGGAGAGAGAGAGAGAGAGAGAGTACTTAAAGTCACTGATCATCTGCGATGAACCTTTTGTAACTTTTGAACTGTAAAGTTATCACAATTCTCAGAAATATTTAAGCTCTCATTAGGATAGGCCTGATGAACATTTTACAAACTGTGTTGCACTTTTAGTATTATATCACATAATATGTATTAAGTACATGATATAAAAACGTCAAACCAAATTTGATAACTAATGGTATTCGAATTTTGAATGTATTTCGAATAATGGTATCTTCCTATTTGGTATTCTGAAACTACATTCGTGTTCAAAAGCTGATGATTACTTATATATGAAAACATTTTCATGACACAGCCAAACGTGGACGTACATTTCTTTCCAACATACTAATAAATTATTTTGCACAAAAATGTGTTATAAATTTCTGCAAAAGTTATAAATTTCCTAAGGACGTAGCTAACTAAGCTAATTAATGTGTACAGTGCTTACAGAAAATTATGCGGAGAGACATTTCAATATGGGATATGTCCACCACGAACTGCGATGCAGCTCTCACAACGTCGTACCATACTTAACACCAAGTGATTCAGGAGTTCTTGAAGCAAAATCGCCCACTCCTCCTTCAGAGACAATATAATGCCTTGTTTGTTTCCTGAAGGGAATTTCGAGCAGCAATTCCCCTCCATATTGCGTCCTAAACGTGTTCTATGGGGAGCGTGCTGGCACTCGATTCGATTAATATTCTCACTCTCTAGAAGTATCTCCACTGCTTATGAACGATATGGTGTGGCATTGTCATCCATAAAAATGAATTCTTCGCCTACAGCATCACAGAACAATCGAACATGACGTTGAAGAATTTCGTTGCAGTACCTTCACCAGTCATAGTCCCTTTTTCTAGTACGGTGCGTCTATTAAGCATAATGATTCACCACACCATGACCCGGCACCGCTGTATCAATCCATTTCAAGAACATTGTCGCGATGGTAAGCAGTACTACTTTCACGCTAGAAATGTCGTCTAGAATTGGATTAAAGACTAAAGCACTTCTCATCAGTAAAGAGTACATTAGCACATTGGTGTATTGTCCAATTATTATGGATACAACACTACTGAAAACGTGCTCTAAGATGAGCTGTGGATGAGAGGACGCAGACTGCAGGACTTTTAGCATATAGGTTTGCCGCAGACGTCTTGCCACAGTTGGTCGAGATATTCGCGTACCTCTGCTTAAATGCAGTAGACTTGCAAGCTGACCTGTCGTGTTTCGTCGATTTAAATGTTGCTGTTATAACCAAAAATCTGTTTCCATGTTCTGTGACAGGACGAGGGCGACCTCTTAGCAAACGTTTGGGACACATTCCGTTGGTTTTGAACGCTGTTCAGTGCCTGGATACACCTCTATGTGCTATTCCCAAATTATCTGGAAATATCTAATTCTACGGCCTTCTTGAACGTTTCCAATAATTCTTCCTCCCGTGAAATCATCTAGTGATGTCTTTGAGACATTACAAGATATCCAAGTTTCCAACTTTATTCCTTCACGAAAAGAAACTTCCTTCAAACAGTTAGCTTATCGCAGCCTTTTGCCTTTTATCCTACTGAGTGCTACCACGTGACCTCTTTTGAATGCGTACCCGCTTCTACTCGAAATGGTCAGTGTCACAAATTACCACAAGCTGATTCGTCTGCATTTGTGGTTGTAATCATCAGAAATAGTTTGTCCTTACGTTTTGGACACAAGTGTACATTACATTACATTCATTTTTTTAAAATTCATTTTTTTTAAATGAATTTAATCTAATGAGCGCATTGTAATCCCAAACTGTTTTTAATTTACGTATTTTGCAGATTAATTTAACAGTGAACGAATTATGAGATTCCGATTTATTCATTGTAAAATATTTTCCTTTCTCACATTCTCTCGCTCAGATAATCATGGAAAAGAAAGTCAAGGGAAGACTCTACTCCTTGTTGAGAGATCCTCAGTATGCTGATGTCACATTTATAGTGGGTGAAGAGGAGCACAGAGCAATAGCAGAAGTCCACAAATTGTTACTTGCTATTGCAAGTCCGGTATTCGCCGCCATGTTTTATGGCCCATTAAAAGAAAAAGGAGAGATAACGGTTCCTGACGTCACTCCTGAAGCATTTCAAATTATGCTCACGTAAGTCATTCGAAAACTATTCTTATTGCACGTTAATATTTGTGTTCGTACTTGTTTGTGCCCATGTATATTACTTCGCAGGTGTTGCAAAATGCCTATTGTACAGGGTTCTCGCATATGTGGTTAGCAAAATGCCTACCACACATGCGAGAACCCTGGCTGGCACGGTGCCAAGAAGAGTCAATTCATATTGAAGGGAAGAAAGGAATAAGGCGATGTACGAATTCGTCACCAACACGTGAAATCACCTGTTTTATAAATAAATTTTCCAAGTGTTGTATTGTACAAGCAAAATAGTTACCACTTTAAAAAATAGAATTTTCTTTAAAAGAAAAGCTAATTTTCTGACGTATAATAACCAGTCATCATTGATTATCCTATTATCGGAATAGATTCGCCTTTTTCTGCCACGCGCAAGTGTCGAGAGGTCTCGCATCTCGCACCAACCAACAACCTAGTTTGAAATCAGACCTAGATCTTTGCAATTTCCGGATATCATTGATATTGACTGAACTACTGGGCTACTTTGCTGGAGGAAAGTCATTGTTTAACGCATTTGATAAGTAAAAATAATGTCGAAAATCATGGGAATATGCTTCGCTGAGCATTCCTGAACACTCAGCACTGTGTAGCTTTTTTCCTTTGTCATGGTCATTTGACCATTTCCGGGGCGATTTCTTACGAAATACATCCCAAAGGTGTTTGAGAATGATCATTATATCGTTTGGAACAAATGTCTGTGCACTCACTCTTTTCCTTGAACTTTTGACCAGTTTACATTTTACATTGCAAATGGGGCAAAAAATATAAAAATCAACTTGGTGGTAGCTTCAACCAAACTCAGTCAAGTTATTACGTTCTTTTCCAGTAGGTGGAATCAAGTTTGTAGGTTCCAAAAAATCTATCTCTGATATTTTTGCCGTTCCTAAATTATAATCACAAATATAAATCAATTTATATTTGTGATAGATATTGGAAAATTAATTTAAAAAAAAAAAAAAGGTTGATTTCATTCATTAAATTAAAACTCCTGTAAGGCGAGTTCTAGGAAAATATCTTGTTCTCATAAGGCTGTATTACCCTTCAATATACGTTTCCATGTCTATTCTAGACCTCTATGAATCACATGTTGTTTAATTGAATAAATTTCAATAGTCAGAGGTGCAGACAACGGAATCCACATCTTAGGATATCAAGAGATTGTCAAGAGGCAATCTCTTGATATCCTAAGATGTAGTAGTCTATGAATCTTGTCTTTTTTATTCAAACGCTAAAACAAGTAACTCCTTTGTATATGCAAGACAACCCATTATATTATTAGTACTAACTCATTAATTCATAACTGTTTATAATAAATGTTATTGTTATTGGAAATGTTATTTTTTATGTCTAATTGAAATAACAAACAAAATAGTAAAAATTATGTTGTATATGTTATATTAAAAACAATAACAACCATATGTTTCTCATCCAAATAATGTCTATTCTTTGTCTATTGTCTATTATTATTTATAACCAGCTTGGACCATATGAATCAGATATTTTTGACCATTCTTCTTGCACCCGACTTACACTTCGCTTCATTCCACCATCCTATTGACATAAGATCGGGATGATGTGAGCAAATCTAGTTTTTCAATATCATTTTCTTCAAATCACGTCATCATAGCAATTGCAGTACAATATGGCGCTTTGTCTTGTTTTCGTAAAGATGGTACAATATATAAAGCATTTATCCAGAGGTGTTACATATCCACTAGGGATCATCCTTCTAGACACAGTAACTAAGTTCGTGCCTTTGGCAGCAGAAATGTGGTGATTCAGAGATAAATACAGTTCTAAATCAATACACCTTTGCCACTAAAATTCACAGTTGGGATGATAAATTCGAACATAGACGTTCTCAGTTAATTATTTAGTCTATCGTTCAGTTTCCAGTTATCGGAAAAGAGTGTAGCATAATTCGCCGTTCCATATCACAGACTTGCAGCGCTTTCTAAGTCAGTTACGATGGTCTTTTACACAGGTGTATACATGTAACTATGTACATATGATGTTTGTCATATGCACACCTCTTCCGTAATATTCAACACTGTACAGCATATTCTGTAATATTCCACTAATAACATAAAATTACTGTAATTTCTGTGAATTCCTAGTTGATATCTCATTTCATACTGTCCACATTTCTGTATCATCCTTTCCCAGCACTGTTAGCTTCCTCGGTTCTCCGTAAGAATTTTGACTGCGACATGACTTTCTCATGTCTATCTCATGATAATGTTGCCTAGACGTAGGCAACATTATCATGAGAGGGATGGGATGATATCTTGCGCCAGTATGTCTTCCTAAATTCTTTAGTCTTTTTTCATTTTGCCTTTGAAAGTTTACAAATAAACACTCGACTGGATATAGCTGATTTTCTTGTAGCAGTATAGGTGTTTGACGACATGAATATACATTAGTGCATAAATTTATTTAATTCTAAAACATATATATCTAAAACATAAAATATATATATATATATATATATATATATGGAAAACCACTGTAGTTCTTAATTCAAATGAATAGATTTATGTTTCCTAATGAATGTATTAGAGTATGCATTTTTATTGACTGCAAAAGTATGTACCTATGGATAGTGTGCATTTTGCTTACGTTAGAGTTGCATGTCTGTGCCACATACTACTGCTAACATTAGCAAAAATATGTTCTAATGGGTTAAAAATGCATGTATAAGTATATGGACAAAATCATTTATTTAAAAAGGCGATAATTTTCGAACCTGCTATTTTTGATGACGATGAAGATCTATTTTGAATCACTGGGTGGGAACCTTTGTGTAGTCTACATCAGTGCTTCCCAGCAAAAATTAAAATACTTCACGGCCCCCCCTCGAAAAAAAATCTTAATAGAGAGATATATTATAATATTTATTGTATTTATATTCAATACAAAACATACACAGCGAATATTGCAAAAATCAAATGCATATATTACATTTTTTGCTTCTTACCGTTTGGTTCTGAAGACGATGCGGACTGTTCTGGTAAAATATGAAATAGTCCTTTTTTTTGAGTCTGTTTCTGCTTCTTCTGATTGTTCGCGGGAATTTTTTTATATTTTTTATCAGCCACTTATCCATCTCAGGGTTAAATTTTTTAACGTAGAATAGATCAAATAATATCACCACTTACCGATACTGGCACACCACAGACTGATAACATGAAATTAGTGAATATTACCTGAATAAGAGAATCCCTGGACCAGGAACATTTTTCTCTTTTGTGACTTTTCTCCCCTTTACGGTAATTAAGCCTAACGCGAAACAGACAGCAAAGGCAGGTTATTAAAACGTGCATATGATTGGTGCGGTATTAACAAAAGATCGCGCAAAAAGATAAAAGCATAGCTGACTGAGTCGAATGCTAACTCTCTTCAACCGAATGCCATATGTTAAACTTATACAGGGTGTTCGGGATAAATTTGACATATTTATAATTAATTATATTTTTCCGTAAGTTACATGTATTAACACACACTTCTCTTCATTTAAAAGTTTGGACCCTTCTTCATTCATATACAAGATGTCAGAAAGGATGGATAGCTGGAACCCACCTGAATCATGGAAGAGAATAACTTGTATCATGATGATTCGTGCCCGCCATCAAAATAAGGATATTACGACTGCTGCCCAATGCTCCCTGAATACAGTAAAAACAATCAGGAATGAACTAGAGACTTGCAATGGTGACTACGAGGATGTAGCAAGAAGAAAGATCCCTAGCAGACGATCTGATTGCGTTCGTACAGCAGAATTCCTCGCAAATCTGCAGGAACAGGTGTTGAAGAACCCTGGCATTGGAATTCGGGCTTTGTTCGTGGAGTTGCTAACTGTAGTCAAGCCCTGGATAACAAGGGTAGGCAATGGTAGGCCGTATGTATGGCAGCAGGATTCGGCCCCTTGCCACACCTCTGGGAAAAGTCAAAAATGGTTGTCTGAAAATTTCTACGACTTCACCAGTCCAAATGTTTGGCCTCCAAACTCCCCAGACCTTAACCCCATGGATTATTTTGTATGGGGCGCAGTTGAAAAAGACACCAATCGCACTTCCAGTAATACAAAAGCCCAGTTAATGGATAAAATTAAAACAGTTTTTGCGGCCCTTCCCAGGGAGACTGTAGCATCAGCTTGTTCGAGGTTCCGAAGCAGAATTGAAGCTGTGATCGATGCTAATGGTGGTTATTTTGAGTAAATCTTGTTGATAGTATTGTAATTAACTCTGCCTGTAATGTTTTTTTGTCAATTCATTAAATTTAATAGATACAAAGAAGATTTTCTTTTTCCTTACGAAACTGTCAAATTTATCCCGAACACCCTGTATATATACTTATATAAACTTATATATATATATATATATATATAGTACTTCGTTTTAACACTTTTACAAATTTTAACACGCTTGGTTGAATTTTATTGCTGCCTTGGGAAATCGAACTCACACACATCTAATTAATAGCAATAGTTTTTAGTTAGATACTGTGTTTGCCCATGCAGCATATGGTTTTGTTTCAGTCTATACATCACAGTTTCTGTATGAGGGGACATGTGATTCATTAATTAGTGTGTTTTTATCCCAGTTGTCTCTAATTGCACTATTTGTTGAGAAATATATTACACAGACTCCTCATACCTTATTCACTGGCATAATAAAAGTACTTGTTTTTCTTGCCTCTGCAGTATAGTGGCTGTTAGGGAGGGGTGTTGTTTACCACTGCAAGCGAGTTACTATCTCCCCACATGAACTTGCTTAAGCTTTTTTTCATGTGTGAAGTATATGCGAAACTTTTATTGGTAACAGAAAGCTAGCTCGGATGACAGTGATAATATAAAACGAGTTTTGATATGTATATAAAGTCAATATCAACAGTCCCTGATTACGAACGCGTGATGAACCTAGGACAGGAAGATTTGGAGCTTCCCTGGAGAGCATTCGAAGTGCAGTGATAATACAATTAACCACTGTTTTGAAATGAAACATATGAATAAGCAATATTTACTAATATTCATTAAGCGCCGAAATACGCAGGAAGCAAAGTTTGTGAATCAACACCAATGTGTGAATTTTTCCATTAAATTATAAAAAATAACAAAAAAGAAATAATAAATAATAAAAGTTAAATACGTTTCTTTTAAAATAAAAAAAATCTACTTAGTCTTAAAACATTTTAAATTTGTTTTCATTATTTCACCGGCCCCTCAACAAAACCAACGTCCCCCCCCAAGGGGGCCGCGGCCCACAGTTTGGGAAGCGCTGGTTTATATGACGCTAGATCTCCAGAAGATGACGACCTTTAATTTAATTCAATTTAATTAAATAAATTATAAATTGATTTAAATTAAATTAAATTAATGCATTTTATTTTTCTCAATCAGTTCTGAATTGGTTGAGCTTTGAAGCAGGCTTTCATTTTTTTCTTTTTTTTTTTCTCAAGAATTTAACAACCCAGATTATTTCACCTAATAATATGAGATGGTGGCAGTCTTCTGTACTCTCCTCCAATTTAGAATTACGAAGGTGGGAACCGCTTACCTACCGATTTACAGAAGTGGGAATTTTTTTAAAAAAAATTCATAATGTTCCCTTTGGGCAGCAAAAAGACTCTTGGATACATTTACTGTCATATTTAAGAGGATTCCTGTTATTGAATTTGAAGTTTCAAAGCAGGATAGAAAGATGTCATTATATTGTCTGAGCTTAGTCTTGCACTAGATACATTGGATTTTAATAAAAAAATATAATTTAAAAATAAATAAAAAGTCGCACCACACAAATAGCACACAAGTGAAGCTGATGGTTGTGCACGTAATGCAATACGAAGATGAATAAAAATAAAAAAAATTGAAAGATATTGTACAACTTGCTGGAGATTTTGGCTACATCCTCAGCACATCACGATACAATGGTTTGGAAAACCTGGTAAATAGTAATGAAAGAACAAATAAAAACAACAATAAAGATATAAACACGATATAATGGGTATATGTTTGTTTGTTTGTTTGTTTTCTCCTGAAGTGAAATTTGCACAAGCATGAAATTTTGACCATATCCACGGAAGGTAAGTCTATCGTTATTTCTTTTTATAATACGAGGGTGTGAAAAGTTCTCGGCCTCGACCATAGATGGCAACACTATCGGTATGATTTTTTTTTCTAAGTTGGTGCATCTGTCATAAGCATCCATGTGAAATTGCAAGTCATTCTATCAAGTAGTTTGTTTTATACAGCTGTCTGAAGCAAAAGTGTTGTCTGTATCCCTTGAAATGGATAAAATTGAGTATCGTGCGGTTATAAAATTTTTGTAAAAGAAGGTTTAACCCCAAAAGAAATTCATTCGAAGTTCATAAAAGTTTATGGACACGCCTCTTCTTCGTTTTTGACATTAAGAAATGGGCTGCCGAGTTCAAACGTAGCCGTACCAGCCTTGAATATGATTCACGTGAAGGACGTCCAAAAAAGTGTAACAACACCAGAAATCATTGATCAAGTGCACGATATGGCATTGGATGACCGGCGAGTCAAAGGGAGTGAAATTGCTGAGACTACAGGTATTTCAAAAGAACGTGTAGGATGTATTTTGCAGAAGAATTCGCACAAAAACGCGCTCCCACGAAAATCTGAACAGTGCTTGTAGCATTTTAACAAGAATAAAACTGATTTTGTGCGTCGCTTTAGTACTATGGATGAGACTTGGATTCACCATTACACACCAGAATCCAAACAGCAGTCAAAACAGTGGACAGAAGCCGGTTGTTCAGCGCCAAAGAAGATAAAGTCGATTCCATCAGCAGGAGAGGTCATGACATCGGTGTTTTGGGATGCTAAAGTCATTTTGTTTAATAATTATCTTGAAAAGGGTAAAACAATAACCGGCGAATATTATTCCGATCTTTCAACCAGACTAGACGAAAATATTCGTGAGAAAAGATCCGGTTTACAGAAGAAAAAAATCATCTTTCATCAGGACAATGCACCTGTCCACAAAGGAAATGGGAAAATCAAACGATCTACACTATGAATTTTTGGAACATCCACCCTATTCTCCAGATTTGGCTCTCTCTGACTTCTATCTCTTCCCAAAACTAAAACTCTTCCTCGCTGGTCAGCGTTTTTCTTGGATGGCAGCTGTAGAGGGATATTTTTGAGATCTTTCTGAGAACCACTACAGGACGGGATAATGGTAATATTAAATGTATTAGTCTTAATGGAGATTATGTTGAAAAATAAAAATAATTTTTAAATTATAAATTCGTTTTTTCATTGTTAGGCTGAGAACGCTTCGGACCACCCTCGTATTAAAGAAATAATAATACTTTTAATCAATAATGCCAAAATGATGGGATTTTAACTTGTTATAACTTCCCAATGCAGTTTCAATTTAATTAATTAATTAAATTATATTTTAGGTACCTGTATACAGATGAGATTTCAATTCCTTCAATAGACACCGCCATGGAAGTGCTGTATGTTGCAGAGAAATACCAAATCCCTTATCTTAAAGAAAAGAGCGAAGAATTTCTTTTGGAACACACAATAGCTGAGAACGGATGTGTTTGTAAAGTTTATGAATTTGCGAAACGTATGGATCTGCCTGCCGTGATTTCTAGATGCCTAGACATAATTGACAGATACACAGAGATCGTTATTAAGTCATCTGATTTCTTGGATTGTCCAAAAGACACAGTAGAGGTCATCGTTAAAAGGGATACTTTGACAGTTCAATCAGAATATTCTCTCTTTTATGCTGTTTATCAATGGGGTTTAAACGCCCTCGCTAACAAAGAGATAGAACAAACAGTAGTGAATCTGAGAGTTGCGCTATCCTCTGTATTGAAATATCTTCGGTTTTCTGTGATGTCCACAAAAGAACTAATTTACGTTGCTGAAACTAAATTATTCACGTTTGACGAGATGGGTCCTCTTTTAGGCAGAAACGTAAATACTGGAACATCATTCATGTCTGTTTCATCTATTGGCAGCAACATCAGTACAAAGAGAAAATATCTTTATGACTCACTTGGAATTAGAGAGATATGCGACGAAGTGCGTAATATGAAACTGTAAAACATAATTCGTTCTGGTGACTAATATTTCAAGTTCCGAGTGTACAGTTATTAGCATGTTGAAGAATTTATTTGATTGACTTTTGTTAATTTACTTGTTAATAATGAAAAGAAACAGTTCGTCAGAGGTGGCCCTCATTATTATTTGACACCTTCAGGGAGTCAAAGGACTCATCGAGGGAAGGCTCTACATCTCCGTCTCCACCATCTGATCCCAATCACCAACTGACCCCAACTACACCAACGCCATCTACCGCCGACCACCACTAATATTTCCACAGATAATCACAAACATCCATGCCCACGAAGGGATTCGAACCTGCAGCCTTTTGACTGGAGAGCGGATATGCTATCCACTCGGCCAACCACGCCAGCTATTATATTTATATAACTGTCATATTTATCTGTTTAATAGATTATTTATTATATTTCACACGTATTAAATTTAATTTGTATATGCCAAATGATGACATCTAATATATGATATTAATTGTTGTAGTGAATGAAGTAGATTAATTAATTTATTTCAAAAAGTGAAATACCTTGAGTTGACATTTTTAAAACAATTATAACACCGGAGAAAACTCACGTAAAATACTTTATTAGTGTGGAAGTTTCACCTAAGTATCATAGGCATCGTCAGTATAAGAATAGAAATCAATATTCCAATTGAACATTAACAGACAGTTCAAAAAAGCGCCACCTAAATCGATAATGTAAAATAAATAAAAAATAATATATATATATATTCAGCTAACGCCTTTTTATTCCCGTACATACAGGGAGTAGGCGAGGCCGTTTTTAGCCCTATCTAACTCTTTGGAGACTGAGTGGGCAGTTCAATCTCCACTGGTACCCAATCAGAGATAGCTGGCCCAAGGCTATCACTAATTAAGTGGCACACAGTGAAGAGAGACGGCTCTACAGGTGCCGCCATCTCGTGGTCACCCTAACACTCGTATTTTATGTCTGAAATAATGTGGGTTCTACGGTCGATTTTCTTGAGTTTACGGGAAGAAAAACCTGACTTTCTGGGAGAAAAAATCCGATTGTCCATGCCAAAGATCGACTAACTAGGGAACCGGTATATATATATATATATATATATATATGTATATATATGTATATATATATATATATATATGTATATATATATATATATATATATATATATATATATATATATATATATATATATATATATATATATATATATATATATATATATATATATAATGATTAGCTACTTAGGTGCCGCTTTTTAGAATCGTCTACTAATGTACAATTGCCATGTTGTTGTACTGGATATTATATGATACTATGCGAAAATTCTTCACTAATGAAGTGTTTTACGTAAATTTTCCTCCTGCGTTATAATTTTTTTAAATAGATTAATTTTTTAAAATTCATGTTACCATACATCATATAGTAATTATGTTCTTAGAATTTTTTGTTATCATGTTTTAAATAAAGTTAAAATGAAATTTGGTTTCTTGTATCTGTATTTCCTGGTGAATTTTTTCTTCTCTTAAACATATTTACTCCCAGTCTTTATCCTTACCATAACCTGTCAATGTAGAGTACCTAATGTACTATTAATATTGTGGCTTAGGCGAAAGTTGTGTATGCACCACTCCCTCAGAGTTTTGCCTTTGTGTCGATAAAAATCATTGGTGTGTCTGTATCTTGAATTTTGTGCTTATGCCTACAATGCTTGTAGGTCGTATTTTGCATGGCTAGAATGGTTGCGCATTCTTTGATTACTAATATATATTACTTCCGATGTTTGGAGGAATGGCATTATGACTTATCTGCTGAAGAAATAGCAACTTCACTGATTGAGGACAGACGACTGTCGACATGACATGAGATCCATATTTTTTATGTTTATTGGTTAATGATCTTGAAACTAACTTTCTGATAATGATAAATGATATTTATAGAAATACAGTAACTATATTTTTACCCTTCTTAAAAGTTTGAGTATGCAAATGAGGTTACATCCTACAATCCAGCACAAATGTAATGAAAAGATCCACATATCCAGTGGCAGATTTAGGCACAGGCGGAGGAGGCGGCCGCCTCGGGCCCCGCAAGGCAAGGGGCCTCCTGCCCGCACTATATATATACTTTTAGTAAAAATTTGAAAAACTAATATTCCATTTTGTTTCAATTTTGTCTTAATTCTTGGAATTACTGTCTGTAGTGTTGTTTAATTGTAACTATATAATAAAATAAATTCTATTTTCATTTTTGTTTTCCAAATCGACCGGTTCAAATAAAGGCGGTATAAACGGTTAAGGAACCAATGAAATTCTTGTAACCGTCAGTATCCTTTATCCTTTGTTGTGGTTCAGTTGTCGTAATTGTAATTATAAAATAATTGTTTTGAATATATATGCATATTTAATATTTTAGCCATGAAACGAACGTACTTATCCGGGGCAGAAAAAAGAAAACTACGAAAGGAAAAAGAAAAATTATCGCTCTCTCAAAAAAACTCCTTGTAGGTTTTTTTGACTTCATCTTCATCTAAATTTCAGAGTAACGAAGATCGTCAACCAACACGTGATGAACGAGACGAAAAAGAAGATAGTCTAAAATATGATAACATAATAGAAAATGCTGAACGGAATGAAGAAAATTCTGCGAAGGAAGAAGAAGGTGCCAAATATGACGAAACAACCGATAATGCTGAACTTGAACGAGATGTGCGAGACACAGAGGAAAATGCCGATGAAGAAAAAGAACGAGGTGCTGATGCAGATCAACCTAAACAACCAGACTCCGATAATTTTCCAAAAGATATCGCTTTATGGCCGTGAAAAAGATCGGAGAAAATGGTAAATTACTTTATAAATAATAAACCATGCAATATCGGAGATATAACATCTTTAAAAGTTGAAGATAATGACAGAAATCAGACGTACTACAGAAATATTTCAAGTGTTCATTTTTACTGTGAAAAAACAAATGGCACAAAAGAATATCGAGAATGTCTTATTTTTTCAGAAAGTAGCAAAATGATTTACTGCTATGTTTGCAAACTTTTTACACGTTCTATTACTAAATTTAGTACAGGATACAATGATTGGAAAAATCTTAAACGCGCATTGAAAGAACATGAATGTTCTAAAGAACATATTTCCTGAATGTTGATTTTAAAAGAAAGATTGTCGGTAACTGGACGGATTGATTCTCATTTGATTAATCAGATTCATATTGAACAAAAAATATTAGCGAGATAAGACTATAACACTTTTTTATAAAATCTTTATCAAGTAGCTTTATTTTTATCCTCCTACATGTTTCGCCAATCTGTTTCTATTGGCATCCTGAGGGAATACAAATCAGTAAGCACAAAATGAAGGTTACAGACTAGGTTATAACCGATGGTTCTAAATCATACAAAAATTGGTATTGTGCGTGACAATGTGCGTGTCTCGTTAACGTGATTTATTCGTGATGACTCATGACGTAATTGTTATGAAAGTTCATTTCTTTGATGTTTAATGATCTGACAAAAGTTTTCCAAATTTCTGGTAAAATTAGACCTTGATTCTTGTTTAGGTTTTCAGTTATACGGGCGACTGTAGCTGCTTCTTTAAAGGTTCTTGAATGGTAGTTATCTTCTATGTATGGCATAAGGCTCTTCTCAATGTGATGGTTAGTAGAGGCAAAGTGGCATGAAAGGCCTGAAATGTCTTGTCTGTTATTTCTGACATATCCTATGTGTTCTTTCTTTCTCGTTTCGAGATGTTAGCGAGATGTTTTAAAAAGAATTGTAGCCACAGTAAAGTTGTTAGCAAGTTTGGGTTTAGGATTTAGGGGGCACAGAGAAGTCGAAAGTGTCGGTGGTGTTAACAAAAGACGAAATTTTATAACTTGTATAGAATATTTATCACAGTTTGATGAGTTTATTAAAAATCATTTAACAAGATATGATAATATCGGAAGCAGGAAGGTTAATTACTTATCTCATACGATATGTGATGAATTTATTGCTTTAATGGGGACTGAAGTAAAGGAGAAATTAATTTTGAAAGTTACAGAAACTCTGCATTATTCGTTGATCGTCGATTCCACACCCGATGCGAGCCATATAGACCAGTTAACTTTTATATTGAGATATGTAAATAGTAAAGGAGATGTGCTGGAACGGTTTTTTGGTTTTCTGCAATTAAATAACCATTACTCAAAAAATTTAGAGGAACATTTTTAACAATTTAAATGCTCTATCTTTAGATATAAAAATTGTGGCCAAACATACGACAATGCGGCAAATATGGCTGTCAAATATAATGGTCTACAAGCAAGGGCGCGCCAGTAGTGTCCGACGCCTGTGTGCAAAACTTTAGTTGGCGCCCTTATACCCAATAGCACGCCTGTAGTGTCCGGCGCCTGTGTGCAAAACTTTAGTTGGCGCCCCTATCCCCCCCCTCCAATAAAAAAATCACTTTAAGTATTTCCTCCTTTTTGGCGCCTGTGTGCGTTGCACACATTGCACATATGGTCGACGCGCTCCTGTCTACAAGCAAGAATTAAGATACTTAAATATAAAGAGCCAATAGGCTTCATTTCGGCGATAAAAACATTATTTAAATTAAGGGGATATTAAATCCCACATTGTTTTAAAACCGAAAAAGAAACTCAAAGATTGGAATCAGAGAGTTTCATTCTGAATATAGTAAACTATAAAAGTATCGGCGATTACTAGCGTGAGCTAATGCAAGTAGTCCTAGTACGTAGTACGATACCGGGAAACTCACAGTAAAGGTGGTAAAGTTCTGATCGCTATTCTTGGTATTTTCCATAATGTAAAAACACATTTCCTAGGAAATGTATGCTGTTATTACATTATGGTGGGAGGTCACTACCCAGACCGGTTTCAGCCTTTTTTGAGGCTTCATCAGTGAGTAGCTAGACCAAATAGATACCAAAGGGTATAGTGAAAAGAACTTATATACTCTGCTATACGAGTTGTCAAAAAGTTGCAACCATTAAGTTACTTAAAGCCTATTGGCTCTTTATATTTAAGTAACTTAATGGTTGCAATAAACCTCCTGTAATTTCACTCATATTGGTTTTACTCACTTTAGAGAAGACGTCAGTTAGCCTTGCTTACAAAGCAACAACAAAAAGAGGGAGTCGCAAAAGTAAAAAACGCACGTCAGGTTTGTGCATTTACAGATGGAGTGAACTTCTGTCGTCGTGAAGCCATTGAAAAAAAAATAAATAAGAAGAAAAATATGATGCTTTTGTATTGATTTATTGGCATAATATCTAAGAATCGTATATATGACATTTTTTAATTTTAATATTTTAAAATATAAAATTTTACCAATGCAGAATAATGTATAGCTCAGTAGAAAAAGTTATTCTGCCAGAAGAAAGACTGTTTTAGTTCCATCTTAGCTACTAACCACAGGAAAAATTTCCAAGTCTTTCTTTGGTACCC
This sequence comes from Typopeltis vanoorti, assembly GCF_054136105.1. Lineage (NCBI taxonomy): Eukaryota > Metazoa > Arthropoda > Arachnida > Uropygi > Thelyphonidae > Typopeltis > Typopeltis vanoorti. The sequence goes on from NC_143554.1 coordinate 146,664,168, forward strand.
AAGTTAGTCTTTGAAATCATCCCATAAACTCTGGCTTTTAATCCTGCATCCCTAAAAACAGTTGCAAAAATCACACTCCTGCAGATAATCACAATAATGTTAGGTTAAGGGCCATGACATAGCAACTGTCCTCTGTACCCCCCCCCCTTTCTCTCTCCCTGCTGAAAAGCTTTGTTTCACTGATAGTCAAGGTTTAGTAAAGTAAAGGCTTTAAGGATGGAGAATGGCGGTACATTTGTCATATAGCTCATTTCGAACATCATGCTACTGCTGTATTAGTATGCTGTCCCAATTTGGTACAGAAAATTTCCTGATGGCAGAATAAATAAATAAAAAAAATCAGCTAACGACTTTTTGTTCAGGGAGTAGGCAAGGCTGTTTTAGCCCTATCTAACTTTTGGAGACTGAGTGGGCAGTTCAATCTCCACTGATAGCCAATCAGAAATAGCTGGCCCAAGGCTATCTCTAATTAATCAGTACACAGTGAAGAACGAGAATAACAAGTGTTATTCTCGTTCTTTATATATATATATATATATATATATAAAAAGATAAGCAGAAATTTGAAACGTTTTTTGTCTCCAGCTTACCAGCCGGAACTCGGGGGGGGGGAGAAAGGTCCCCTAGTATATATATATATATATAAAGTCGCCATACATAGGGAAAATGGGAAATTGTAGCTAAACGTTCTTTTATTTATAAAATATTCATTACAAAATATTTACAAAATATTCTCTACTTGTTGGCTATCACTTTCTGCACCACACAAAGTCTTCTCCCCACTCGTGGCAAACACTTTCCAAGATATCTGTGGTTATATACAAGTAATTGCATTTCGAATGCATGCAATTCCACTCGACCAATCCATGAACGTGGAAACTGTTGACTCAACATACTATAATGAGATGATGCCCTATTGTGTTGAAAATAAGATGGAAACTCTCCATCTTCGTTTAAGAGAGACGGCATTATGTTATCCTGTAACATGTTTCAGTAGGATTTGTGTCAAAGAAAACACGTCCAAAATGCGTCTTTATCCAGCATCACACCATCACTTTTTCTAGCACCTTGCATTTTTGACGGACTCATCCAGTTTGGGTTGCTATCACTCGAGTAATGTAGGTTTTGGCAATTGACTTCTCTGTTGACATAAAAATTGGCTTCATCAGTAAAGAGGATCTCGGGTGTGAAGTTTATATCTTCGCCCAGTTTCTTTAGAGCCCAGCGACATTCTTTTAGGGTATCTGAAATTATAATAAAATATATAAATATAAAAAGTATTAAAAATATAAAATAGAATATAATAAAAAAAAAATATATATATATATATATATATATATATAGTATTTTTCCAGTCGAGGGACGCATGCCCTATCATTCTCCCAATTGTGATGGAAAATGGGAAAGCAAATTTCTAGTATTGCATAAGAAGAGCTACCATACGATTCATCATCATCAGTGTCCATGAGTACAATACCTGTTGCTGTCTGATGCCTGTTTTGCCATTTCTTTCTTCTCATTTCTCATAATTTCTCCACATGATCTACCCACTTTTCTGTTATACCTCTCTTGTACCAAGCATGAAGCTCCAAATTGTTACTGGTATCTATTCTGCCAATATATCTCTAAAGAGCTTTAGTTTTTTCCTTTGAATTATTTTCTGCATTAGATTCTCTTTGCAATTTATTTTGCTATACAGTTCTTCATTTGTCACCTTTTGTACCCATCCAGGTTCATAGAATCTTTCCATAACATGTTCTTTTGAAAGCCAATATTCTTCAAGTGCCGCCATCTCGTGATCCCTAATCCTAATACTATATTCACTGTCTGAAAATAATGTGTGTTCTATGATCGATTTTCTTGAGTTTACGGGAGACAAATCGAGTTTCCTTTAGACAAATCCCACTTGTCTCTGCCAGAGATCGACTAAAGCGGAAACTGGTCAATAAGAGGCTTAGTAAAAGTTCCTCTAATCGGCAACTAGTGCGCCGTGGACATCACATGCCACTTCCACTGAGCTACATCTGCAAATCGCAAATTATTAATTTCTGTACTTTGAATTGAAATTCCCTTATACAAGGGGACCAATCGTTCGATGCTCTTGACACACTCTCCCTCGATGAGTCTTTGGACTCCCTGGAGGTGTCAAATAATAATAATAATAATAACAATAATAATAATAATAACAGCCACTGTTCTTTCCAAACGCATGATAATATGGGGGGGGGGGGGTAAGGCTATTTACTTTACTCGAAAACGTGATTCTGGGATCGTATGGTGATCGAATAAAATTACTAATATATGATTCCTGTGGTGGCGCTGCCTTCTACAGACCGTCTGTTTGTCAATTCTCTCCTTCGTCGAAATCCGTCTTTCTCTAAGCGTTAATTGTCAGGTAGGGGATATTTTGTAAATTTTATTGCATGAGAAGTTGCTAGCTTCCCCATTCAAACAATTTTTACAACGCCGGATCTTCCCGTCATAACATCGATAGCTGGAAAACCCAAGGACTGAAGATGAACAGAAATCATGACGCTGCCGTATCGGAGTGCGCATGTTGTGCAATGCGACGAAAACATCAATAATATTATGTTCGAAGAGGGAATTTGAGATATCGGAAAAGTAAAATAAAACTGTTAAAAACTTGAATATTTTGCTGTTATTAAACAAATTGCTAAGTATATACTAAATAAACTAGTGGCAATTAAACTCCATTCATATAATATAATATAATCATGTTGGAATTATATTGTTAATAATATTAGTGGCATATTAATAACTAGTGGCAATTAAATTCCAGTCATAATATAATCATATTGTAATTATATTAATAATAATAATTATTATTATTAATACAATAATAATAATTGGCGTCCTTACCTGTTTTGTTGGAGTCGGAAAAAAGAAGCATAAAATTTCCTAAATGAAAATAAATCCTGCTGCCATTTAATCAATTCCAATAGTTTGAGTTAACAGAAATATACGAATTCCAGTACTTGTATATTTTCCTTTAACTTAAATAAAATACATACTGGAAATGCTGGAGGCATTTCTGAAATGAGCTTCCTTCTTGCCACAAGAAAGCTTTCTCACAGATCCCATCCCAATAGGAATGATAAGAGAGTACCTTAACGCAAGCTTTCTCATATTGTTGAACTAACTTTCATCTTGTATACAACTCGCATCTTCTTTCAGTGTACCTGTGCAGAAATCAGAATAAAGGTTCAGAAGATCAGAATAATATTTGAAAACATATAAACTAGGGTTATATGGAAAACATTAACCTATTAATTAACCTACAGAGCATTTTTTATTTATTTTTTTGCTTAATCATTGAATTGTACACTAACTTAATTGTGAAGTAAGGATACGAATAATTCCCAAGAACAAGAATTAGGAGGGTTCCTGCTTCAAAACTAGAAAATAACTTAAGAGTAGTTGTTTATATTCCTCTTTGATGTATTTCTGAGTATTTTGTCAAAATTTATTTCATCCTGTGCTTCTTCTGGATAAAAAGCTTATTCAAGAAGCAGCATTATCCTGACATCTTATTCATTCAAATTTCGAGGCATCTCAAACAAATGTGCTTTGACAGACATGATATTTATTTATTAATAAGTATTCTCATTTACCAGAAGTTGCTCATTGATTCTGGATTGGATTATTGGATAATCACAGTAAAGATAAAACATTATTCTTACCTGTGTTATTTTCATTTGAATTATGCTAATTAGGTTCCAAATCGTCTGTGAAAATACTAGTGGTGTTGGTTGGCGGTAGATGCCTTTCATGCAGATGATGAAATGTAGTTGCGGTTGGTGTAGATGGAGAGTTGTAGAGTAGGTACCTTCCCTTGATGAGTCTTTGAACTCCCTGGAGGTGTTATGTAATAATAATAATAATAAAAATGTTGAAATGAAAGTGCCAATATAAATGGATCCATTACTACTGAAAAAAATTAAGCAAAAAATTAACATGGTAATGTGTAGAAATTGATTTGCTGCATCCTTATTTTTAACATGAGATGGAGCAGAGATATATAAATTTGTGAACATTTCTGTTACATTCCATTCAAAGAAGTTCCAGTTGTTCATGTCCCATATTCTTTGTGGTCAATATATGTTTAAATATAAAATTGAAAAGTATTATAAGCGTCAGGTTATGTGTAGCTATTATATGTCTGCTATTTCTGTGACATGAACAGAGCACTACTGAAATTTTGCACATTCATGGAAGACAACCCCAGATGCATTGAATATGCATTTGGGGTTTCTGTGCAGAGCATTGTACATAAAAATTCACAGTGAGAACATATATGGACAGTTCCATCATTTGAAGTTATGGTTTATGCCAATAAAAATACATTTCGGTCAGCTAATTTCAAATTTCCAGCCCATTCTCATTTGTTCAGTATCCAGGTAGATACCCAACAATGTGCACCATGAGAAGGTGAGGATTAGACATCAAGTCAGAAGCCCTGGTTTGTTCTCTGCATTCCAAATGGCCATGTGGAGGTTTCCTCCCAGTTATCCAGCCTTGATCCTCCCTGTACACCCCTCTGAGAATATATGTCAGGAATTGGATGAAGATGATGATGATGATATGTGCACAGTTTTTTTTTTTTTTTTGGATTGGTTGGGGTGGGGGGAACCAGTAAGTTCTACCAAGAAACTTTATCACTATGAATCCTGTGATTTCTGGTTAGATCAGAGGATTCTTCACAATGAAGAGTTCATTACAAACAATGCTCATCACATCACTGTCTGGTGTAATGTAATAAACCTTGAAATCCACATACAAATCCATACAAATCCACTCTTCATGCATAAAAGGAATAATATAGACAACTTTGTGTATTATTAGATTAAAAACTGAAGCTTAAAAGGAGTTTCTCACCACTGTCCAGAGCTTGTACTTTCAAAATTTGCAATGCATGCTTGTTAATGTGTATCTTGTTTTTTTGTGTGTATGGAGTGAACATTAATGGTACCTAATAAGTTTCTTATCACTCAGGAATGTACTTTCTTTCCTTTTCCATAAACAAATGATGTAATATAACATTCTTCCAGAACAGTACAATGTTGACCATGAAATCTACTTAGGAATCCACCCTTCAAATTCACAGGAATATGGACAGATCTGTATTGCTGGATAGGAAAAACAGTTTAATGATTATTATATAACCAAAATAATGATTTTTTTTATATATGTACAGTGAGTACAAGAATATGTATACTTTGGTAGAACCATTACATTAGAAAAAAATGAAGCATTTATGAAGAAGATAAAGAAATAAAATAAAAAAGAGAATTCAGCTAGGCTGGATGACTTTTGACAAACTGAAAAAATTCCTGTGCAGTAAAATAAAGTCAGAAAATTGAGCCAAAGTTTTCGACCAATGCATCATCCCATGACATGTGGATCGGAGACATAGCCAATAACCAAACAAATGCTGGACAGAATGAAGAAAATTGAATACTGAGTTGAGAGAGCCACACTAAACATCAAACTGCAAGACAAAATAAGGAATGAAGATATAAGAAAAGAAGCAAAAGTGTTGGACATTACATTAGAAAAAATGAAGCATTTATGAAGAAGATAAAGAAATAAAATAAAAAAGAGAATTCAGCTAGGCTGGATGACTTTTGGCAAACTGAAAAAATTCCTGTGCAGTAAAATAAAGTCAGAAAATTGAGCCAAAGTTTTCGACCAATGCATCATCCCATGACATGTGGATTGGAGACATTGCCAATAACCAAACAAATGCTGGACAGAATGAAGAAAATTGAATACTGAGTTGAGAGAGCCACACTAAACATCAAACTGCAAGACAAAATAAGGAATGAAGATATAAGAAAAGAAGCAAAAGTGTTGGACATAGGGGAATAGATTTTAAAATTACAATGGAGATGAGTAGGACATATTGCACAAATGAACAGCAATAGATGGACAAAGACAATCGCCGAGTGGCATCTCATGAAGGAAGATGGATGCCTGGACAACTAGAGAGAGAGGGAATGGAAGTATGACCTAGTGGAAATGACTGGAGAATGTTGGCATCATAATGCCTTCAACAGAGAAAGATGGAAGCAAATGGGGTTGAGGGGTAGTTGATTATAATAATCAGTGGTCATAAAAAATGGACTACAAGAAGAAAGGAAAAAGCACACCTTGTGCCATATTGTTAAAAGGATGGTGGGAGAGTTTGTGAATGTATCTGCCTGTGTGCGTAGGTTTTCTATATACAATGAAGAAAAGGTTACCATTAGGAAGCTGTGCTACTAAGGTGTCTAGAAGGGTAAACTATTGTAATTTTCCTTTTCCATTGTAAACTGGATTCTTGGATGTAGGTTGTTGTAGCATGAAAAATAACCCATATTCTATGCCTACATCCAAGAATCTAGTTTATGATGTAAAAGGAAAATAACAATAGTTTACCCTTTCTTAGACACCTTAGTAACATGCCTTCTAACCTTTCCTTCACTGTATATAGAAAACCTACTCGTGCAGGCAGATACATTTATAAACTCTCCCACCACCACTCCTCTCACAATATGGCATTATTAAAACTCTAACCAAGAGAGCTCACAATCTTTGTTCCAGTGTAACTGCTCTTCAACCGAACTCAGCCACATACACAACACCTTCCTTTTCAATGGCCACAGCAATTACAGAATTAAAAAAATAATCAGTTCATTCCCAAGTCATCTCTTCAGAAGGAGTTCAGAAATGACATCACCATACTGTACATCCATGGCACATCAGAAAAAATAGCCAGGTCCTTAAAAAAAGTACAAGCTCCACACAACTATCCTTATCTGTTCTACCAAAGATCATCTCCCTCCTCTCTCTCAGTACCTGGAGTTTATAAAGTATTGACTTGGTTGGCTGAGTGGTTAGCATATCCACTTTCCAGCCAAAAGGCTGTGGGATCGAATCCTGCTGTGGGCATGGATGTTTGTGATTGTCTGTGAAAATACTAGTGTTGGTGTAGATGATGAAGGTGGTTGCTGTTCATTGTAGTTGGTGGAGATGGAGAGTTGGGAAGTGGGTGCCCTCCCTTGATGAGTCTTTGGATTTCCTGGAGGTGTCATGTAATAAAAATAATAAGTACCCTGTTCCTGCAAGCTGGCTTACTTTGGACAGACAGGTAGATCAGCAACAATCTGCTTAGAACACAAATCATACATCTGCAATCATGACTATGGTCAATCTAGCCTGGCAGACCATATTTTGGATACAACCCACAGGATCTCCTAGAAAAAAAACACCATGCTCCACCATAGTAAATTAAATTCTAAAAGTGCCACTGCAAATTCTAAAACTATTTTTAGAATCTGCAGTGGCACTCAAAAATCGGCCAAATTTCAATAAATATGGTTACATAAAACCTCCCAAAATTTGGGAAACATTAATTATCAGAGATCCCACATTACATCCTAAGCCACTTACAAATGCTATGATAGAGGGCAAACTACCTAGATAGGACCTTAAGAGTCACCCACGTGTTTCACTTAGTATTGTGTTGTATTTGAGTATGTGTTACATTAATCTTTTTGTAATATCTGAAGATATCTCAGTGACCAAGACAAAATATTGGAAGTGTTAAAATCAGTTTTAATCCTTCCTGAGTGCTATGTATATTCCATTAAGCCTCCAACATGATTTTTAGCTGTTATTCGCTATCATTGGCATAATTGTGGATGTGTAAATGGGGCACCTGTTCGTGGTGGAGAGGGGACCTCCCAGTGATAGTACTGGCCCTTTTCATTCTTCCTCTTTTTCTTTACTTTTTTTCCCGTATTCTTCACTCTACTTCTCCTGAGTCTTTTTCACTATCCTTTAAGGAGTTGGAATCCTAGGCTTGCTGTAGTGCTGGTATAGCATCCGGGGTAGCCCTGGCATTCCACTCCTGAGCGCAGTCATTGCTTGCCAGGCAGTGGGTGCCCATGTGTGGCTCTATGGTGGGTGGGGAGCTCTGGCACCGAACCAAAAACTTCTTGAGCATGAATCCTTCATCCTCAAATGTTTCAGGGGGCCCTAACAAAGTCCCAACCAAGTACTGATACGTAGATATAGCATATGGAAACAGAAGTAAGAAACAAAAGATATATGATGCTAACATAAATGTACCAACATTTTTAATTATTCATGCTACAGGTGAAAAACCAATAGGGAAATGTCACCCTTCTTTATTCAAAAAGGTTTAGAAGGGTTGCGGGACCTCCCAAAACTGTTAAGGAATTGTGTTCAGGTGATGTCCTTGTGGAAACATTGTGTCAGCGACATTCCGAGCAACAACAGTGGGTGGAATAGAAATTACAGTAACACCTCATTAAACACTCTACTCCTGTAGAGGAGTGATATCAGAATGGGATCTCCTTGATGTTCCTGATAAGGATATATGTTCAGAACTTAAAGATCATGATAAATCTTGCTGTGCAAAAAAAGCTAAATGCGTCAACTGTCAGGTAGATCATCCGGCTTACTCTCATGCATGCCAGAAATGGAAAGAGATGAAAAAGAAATACAAAAAATGAAAACAGAGCAAAATATAACATACCAGAATTCAAAAAGAAAGCTAGCCACTGTCACACCTGCTCTGAGATCCTCTTATGTTGAGAAGGTAATAATTAAGAAAGTGACAGTAGCAACTAAGACTTGTATGTCTGTTCCACCATCTGATAATTTCACCATACCTGCACCTTATGATCACAAGTACTTCTCTATTGAGTGCATCAATCGCATCGCCTTACTCCAGAGACAACTCCAAAAATGATCCCACTAGATGAACACCCACTTGTCAAAAAAATTATGGCAAAGATATCACTTAAAGATAAACAACCTCATACTCCCACAGAAAAAATGGTTACTTCAGTACCTTCCATACTTCCCCAAAACAATTGATAAATATAAATATCACAAAGGTAAGCCCTCAACCTCCTGAAAACAAACAAGTCTATAAAACAAAAACAATAGGAAAATTTGTACAATGGAACTGTCGTGGATTTCACCAGAATATCGATGATATCGAGATTTTGTTGCAGAAACACAAACCTTTTTACAGGAAACATACTTTAGAACCAATGAGGACCCTACCTTAAGAATTTCACTGTTGTATGCAAGGATAGAACTGGAGGTGGTCCTCATTGGTTCTTAAGTATGTTTCCTGTAGACAGAAACAGAAAGGTTTGTGTTTCTGCAACAAAATCTTGATATCATCGATATTCTGGTGAAATCCACGACAGTTCCATTGTACAAATTTTCCTATTGTATCGCAACTGCCTGAACCCACACTTTTGATGGGTGACTTTAATGGTCACAATACTCTATGGGGTAGTATTGTGACCAACACTAATAGATGAGGTGGAATCATTGAAAGAATTCTTGATAATAATAACCTCTCCCTTTTAAATAATAATCTCAATACTTTCATTCATATTCTGCAATTGATCTTACAATCTGCTCCCCTTCCATTCTTCCACTGCTCACGTGGGACGTTGAAGAGAACATATATGGAAGTGATCACTTTCCTGTTCCCTGCACAATTTCTTCACAGTAACCTCGTTCACCCACACGGATACCTATATGGAAAATGGACCAGGCTGACTGGAACACTTTCTCTGATCTTGCAAAATTTAGTGTTGATGCCATCAGTCAAATGCCTATCAATGAAGTGATAAAACCCGAGGTACCTGATGCTGGACCATGCCTTACTTCATATAATATACATCTGTTATATTATCTATAGACTGGTCCCTCCCCTTTTTTTCTTGCTCCTTCCCCCAATGCTAATAGAGTATTCGAGAGCTAGGGGTGAATCTTTCCTATTTTGCTATTTCATCTCATCTTATGTGGAAAGGGCCTCTGCCCCTACCACTTTCTTCTTGCAGTGACTTCACTCCAAAATGCTAATATGGTTGTGCCTTATAACACATCTCATGCTGCATCGGCTGTTGTGCAGAATAATCAGAGCCACATCCAGGCCTTAGGCAGAGGGTTCTGTTCGAGAAGTATATTACAATCTCCATCAATATTTTGATCCAGCAGCATCAGTATGTTGCTCATTCACAGTATCACTGTGAATGAGCAACACAGGAGGTATAAAATTAATCTTAGAAGGGAATTTTACATAGGCACATGGAATGTTTGGGGTCTACAGATGGGTACTCTTGAGATTGTCTGTAAAGAGATGGATGGGTATAAAATTGACATCCTGGGAATTACAGAGACCAGATGGAATGGAGAAGGTCACTTCAAAAGACAGGATGGTAAGCTAGTTATTTACTGAGGTGGTGACTCAAAACATCATGGGGTAGCTGTGATACTGAAGACAGTTCAGGCAAGAAGCCTTCTTGGTTATAACCCCATTAATGATAGGATATTTTCTATTAGACTTAAGGCTCAGCCTACCAATTTATCAATTGTGGTAGTTTATAGGGCCGCATGCAGCCCACGGACCGTTGGTTGCTCATCACTGCGTGTGGCTCCCTAAATTTTATTTTAACAGATATAATTTTAAAAATGGCTCTTCATTCCAAACAGGTTGCCGACCCCTTGTTTGTACGATAAAAGCTAATTACTCAGTGGTAGTCATCATGACAGGAAGCATTAATAAACAAATTATATGATATTAAACCTGAAATTAAGCATTGGCATTCTAGTCTACAAAAAAAGAGAAGAAAGGAAGTTGTTCTCACTAGGCCCTGCATAGGTCACAGTTCATCTTACACATTCTTATTTACTGAGAGCTGATGACCCTCCCATGTGTGAAAAATGCAATACACATCTCACTATTTATCATATACTGGTAGAGTGCCAACACTTTGCACGAGAGAGGAATGAAATTTTTGCCTACCTAGCCAGACCACATACACTCAGGCAGATGCTGACAGACTCGGGCAGATTGCACAATGTTTTTAATTTTTTTACAAATAATTAATTTATACAAACACATTTGACTAATTTTGTTTATATGTAAATACTGTATTGCTTCACTTAACTTTTGTACACGTATATTACAAAATATATAATGTTTTGTGATGTATATGTGCAGGAGTTGAGTACTGACGTATATATTATTATTATTATTATTATTATTCAGGCCTCCATGGAGTCAAAAGACTCATCGTGGGAGTTAATATATATCAATTAATAATTTATTAATTAATATATTTTCTGACCAGTCATGTATCCCTGTAGCCTTGTGTTACCTTGTTATAATTTTGTTAATATGTAAATACCACACTGCTAAACTTAATTTTTATACATACATATTGTATAATAATTCATCTTTAACTCTATGTAGATACTGCGTTCCTTGGCCTGGTGTTGTACATGCATTTTGTTCATTAACTTGTATTGTTGTCTAATTATGTACTGCCTTAATTATTATTATTTTTTTATTATTATTATTATTCAGGCCTCCAAGGAGTCAAAAGACTCATCGAGGGAGGTCCTTCCTAAGACATAAAGTCTGTCAAGACTCATCGAGGGGAGGTCCCCCCCCCCTGAGAAACACAAAGTTTATCATACCACTCTTTAAAGTCACTGACCGTTCTCGCTCCCACCACTCCATCAGGCAATGCATTCCACGGCTCAACCACCCTCCACACAAAGAAACCACTCCTTACCCTCTTGCTCACAGTTTCCTTTCATAACTTCCAGGGATGGCCTCTTGTCATCACTCCTTCCCGCTGATCAACCAAGCGAAAGAACTCCCCAGTGTCAACCCTGTAACCACCTCTCAACAGTTTAAAAGTCTCAATCATATCACCTCTCCTTCTTCTATCCACCAAACTCTGCAGTCCACATTCTCTCAGCCGATCCTCATAACTATCCTTGTACAGTCCTGAAACCATCTTTGTCATCCGTCTTTGTATCCTTTCCACAGTTAATTTATCCCCTTCAAATCCTGGGGACCAAATCTGAGAACAATAGTCCAAGTGTGGTCTGATCAGAGACTTATACAACAGAATGATAACCCTCTTATCTCTGCAGGTCAGTGTCCTTCTCATAATAGCAGCAATCCTCTGTGTTACCTTCACCACCTTTGCAATATGTCCCCTAAACTTCAGGTTTCTATCAATCATCAACCCCAGATCTCTTGTCTCCCCTACTTCCTCCAGTATAACTCCTCCCATAGAGTATGCAGCATCCCATCGATGTTTCCCAAACCTCAAGACCTTACATTTTGCTGCATTGAACTGACACCCCCATTCATTTGCCCATCTATCTAGCTTATTTAAATCCTCTTGCAGGGCTACCACATCTGCGCTATTACTAATAATCCTTCCCAGCTTCGCATCATCTGCAAACAACTGAATATCCCCCTGCAATCCACTGGCTATGTCATTGATATAAAGGTTAAACAATATAGGTCCTAGTACTGAGCCCTGTGGGACCCCACTTGTAACCCTCTGCCTCCTGGAAACTGCTCCACCATACACAACTCTCTGATACCTATCAGACAGCCAATCCTGAATCCAGTTGACCAATCTGACATCCAGATCCATGTGCTGCAACTTAAATATCAGCTTATCATGTGGCACCCTGTCAAATGCCTTCGCCAAGTCTAAGAAAATTGCAGTATATGCCTTTCCCTCATCTAATGCTCTTGTAACTTTATTATAAAAGGCTAGCATATTGCTAAAACAAGAGCGTCCTTTCACAAATCCATGTTGATTCTCACAGATAACATTACCCTCATCTGCCCAATGCTGTACACGGTCCCTCACTACTTTCTCCAAGATCTTAACAACTACTGATGACACACAGACTGGCCTATAATTAGACACTTCCAGTCTGTTACCACCCTTATGCAATGGCACTATCTTACCTTCCTTCCATTCCCTGGGCACCTTTGCCAAAGCCAGACTTTCATTGTAAAGCCACGTTGAAGGTATTGTCAATTCGCTAGCACATTCTCTCAAAACTCTTGGCGAAATACCATCCAGTCCCACAGCTTTACTGACATCCAGAGTACTCAGTATCTGAAACACACTCTCCTCCTGTACCTCCAGACCTCGTACCAGTCCTATCCCTCTAACATTAAAACTGACTCCTCTAGGATGAAATACTCCAATAAAGTGTTCATTGAACAATTCCACTATGTCCTCTGCATCAGTCACTCTATTCCCATTTTTATCCCACAATATCATTCTTCCACAGTCATTTCTCCTCATACTGGCCACATAGCTAAAAAATTCCCTAGGATTTTCTTTGGATCTTAGGGCCAATCTCCTCTCATATTCCAGTTTCGTTTTCCTTACCACACGAGTCACTCTTCTGGCCTGTGTCTTATATTCTTCACCCATCCTCTCTTCACCTGTCTCCTTATATCTCTTCCATAGCCTCTTTTTCGCATGCAGTTCCTGTTTAATGTTGTTTGTCATCCACTTTACTCCAAATTGCGCCCTCTTCTTCACTCGTGGTATACAACTTACCATTGCTGATAACAAATATTCTTTCACAATTTCCCACGCACTGGTGATATCCCGGCCGTCCAATTCCTCCCTCCATGAAACTTCCCGAAGTTGACGTCTAAGACTATTATAATCACCTGCCTTATAATTCCACATGAGTTCCCGTCTCTTTGATACTCCTGCATGTCTATTCATTTTCCATGTCAACACCATATGGTCACTCTCTCCAACTGGTGGGAGAGACGTCAACTCAGTTATTATCAACTTTTCTGATGCTATAACCAAATCCAAAATTTTTGAACCTCTTGTTCCCTCTGTTACATGTTGCCTAAGACATTTGTCCCTCAAGAATTCTAGAAATTCCATTCCCCTATTGTTACATGCATCTTCCTCTCTTTAATTTATACTACTGAAGTTAAAATCTCCCATAACAATCATTCTTCTTGCACTTGCCAAACTTAGCTGTCTAAACATCTCCTGCTCCCCATCCTCTGTGCTCCTGGGTCTGTAGCAACACCCCACTAAATATCCTGTCTTGCCTACCTCTACCTCACACCATACACTCTCAAAATCATTTGTCTCACTTCCTTCCAAATTCTCCACTCTTAGAGGACATAGGTCATCACTTATCATAAGCAGCACCCCACCACCACGTTTTCCCCTCCTATCCTGACGAAAAATGCTATACCCAGTGACTTCTATTCCTGTTTTTATATCTCCTTCTGTCAACCACGTCTCAGTGATCGCAATAATTTTTGGCCAGGCTGATGCTATCTGCACCACCAATTCCTCTCCCTTATTCCGGATACTCCTGGCATTAGTATACAGCATATAAATGCCATTGTTTCTATATCCAGCCTTATCCCTTCTAGACTCCACTGGGCTCAGTGTTACCTGACATTGTCTCCCTTCTCCCAAGTATCCATTCCGACAAGAGGCCACCCCTGCTATCATCCTCCCTGGGACACACTGACTCGTTCAGAACAGCAATCTCTCCAGATGCCTACGTCCTTCCTCATTCAAATGTAAACGGTCTCTCGCATACAACTCCTCTCTTTCCTCAAACGCACTCCAAACATCCACATATACCAGTCCTCTCTTGTCACACATTCTCGCTATTATGCCATTCAATATCACCGCTCTTCTGCTCAGCTCATCGTTATCGTACCTAGGCAACACGCACACTATTTTTCCTCTCTCTGTCTTCTTCCGTACAGTCTCAAGCAAAAATCTCATATCTCTCGCTGCCCGACTTACATTACCACTCAAGTCATTCGTTCCTACCATCACAATCATCTCATCCACCCTTTCACCTCTCTTAATTGCCATAGCCACCCTTTCTATTGTTCCTCCTGGCAAACACTCCTCACGCATTCTATCTTGAACACCACGGATCATTGAGTCGCCATACATTATACCTCTTACCATTCCCTCGCTCCTATTGTTTCCATTCTCTCCTCTTCTTTCATTCCCATACCTCTCTCTTCTACTGTTTCCATTCTCTCCTCTTCTAGCACTCCCATACATCTCTCTCATTCCCTCTCTCCTACTGTTTCCATTTTCTCCACTTCTAGCACTTCCATATCCCTCTCTCATTCTGTCTCTCCTACTACTGTTTCCATCCGCTCGTCTTCTAGAATTCCCATACCTCTCTCTCATTCCATCTCTCCTACCGTTTCCATTCTCTCCTCTTCTAGCACTTCCATATCTCTCTCTCATTCCGTCTCTCCTACTGTTTCCATCCTCTCGTCTGCTAGCATTCCCATACCTCTCTCTCATTCCCTCTCTTCTACTGTTTCCATTCTCTCCTCTTCTAGCACCCCCATACCTCTCACTCATACTCCTTAAATTCTCTCTCTCTCCTACTCTGATTCGCCTTGCATTTATCTCTTCCATTCTCCTAATCTTATCTTTCATACTTCTGCTCTCATTCACTAGACATTCCACCTCCTCTTTCAACTCATCTATCTCCCTCTGCAGGTCAGTCACTCTTAATCTAAATTCACTCTCCCATACAAAACCATCTCCTAAACTTCCACAGTCACTCACACCTTCCACACTATCAACTATTATTTTCTCATTCGCTCCTATCATACTACTTGCCTTCCTACATTCATTCTCCGTTCCTGGAGCAACAAAGTCAGATATCGATATATCTAATGTACTTATTTCCTCCAACTGCCTGCATTTTGCGCCCATACGCTCTCCACTCTCTTTAACAAGCCACATATGTAATTCCCGAGAAGCATACATGCTGCAAGTACTGCATGCCACAAAGTCCCTTATGATATTGCTAATAATTGAGTTCTTAAATGGCGGAGGACTTGGCGTTACGCCACTTGCGACTGCTGCTGAATCCACCATCATTCCTTACTGCCGAGTAGCGTAATCTTTAATAATTATTCAATTAATAAATAAGAGGGGAAAAAAGTACAAACATCAGAACATTTAAGTACTAAATATAATTAAATAAATGAAATATAACTAAATACAGTAACTTAGCTTCGTTTTGTCTTCCACCGTTACGCGTTCGATTCCGACGGTACCAACATATATTGTATCGCGACAGCAACTAACTTCCAAAAAACAACCACTGAAGTACGCTCGTATTCAGAGAAACAATTTAGCACTCAAAAACGTAGAAAAACGGGGGAAAAAGCGGACTATTCACCGATTAAAAATCACTTTCTTCTGCACAGCTCAAATTCACCGCCACGTGCTACGGCGACGCTAGCGCCATCCATCCATTAAATGTTGCAGTAATTTTGTTTATATGTAGATACTGCATTGCCCAGCTTAACCTTTGTGCATGCATATCATTTACTTTTTTTTTGACTAATTATCTATTGCTGTAGGACACCTTGTATATTTGTGTAACCTTCTTGTAATTTTGTTTATATGTAGATACCACATTGCCAAATTTTATTTTTATGCATGCATGTTGTATAATAATTCCTTTATGTATGGCTGTAAAAATATCTGTTATAATTGTAACTATATGTAGATACTGCATTCCTTGGCTTGGTGTCTTGTACAATCATTTTGTTCATTTAACTTGTATTGTTGACAATTTTTGTACTACTTTAACCTTGTGTGTTGCTGTGTCCTCTGCAGCAATTCTTTCCATGTAGATGCTGCTTTGTAGAACCTAATTTTTGTACAGGCATATTGTTTCCAATTTTCTTTAACTGCTTATGTATAGTTGTAACCTTAGTATGGCACAGTATGACCTTTGTAGTTTTGTGCCAAATAAACTATAAGCTAACCAACCAACCAACCAATGCTTAGGATCTAGTAAAATCACACAGGGTGTAAGGAAAGGCTGCTTATTGCAGCATAGTTGAACAAAATACTAATTACTCCATGGTAACAGATAAAAGCATTATCATTTAGAAATTTATATATTGGGGTGGGGATGGCTCAAGAAGAGGAGAAAGGAATGAAGCACATACTCAGAACTGATCAATGTTTTAAGAATTACATCACTATCTTATTTGTTATTGAATATTTCATGCTAATTATCATCATCAGGATCTCCATAATCAAAAGACTCATTCTGAGAGGCACTTGCCATCAAATGCAGTCCTCATCAAGTCATACCTTAAACTAGTTTACTCTTTCTGCACTGAAGTGACATTCCTCTTTCCTACCATTCTCCTTCTGTCAGAATGCAAGATATGATGAAAGAGTTATTGAAAATGAAATGAGGAATATGCAGAGTGCTATTAGACATTCAGCAGAAACTAATGAAAGTGTGTAAAAGAATAGAATGAAAGAAAAAAAGAGTAAAAGAGGTGACGAGTGATCCAGGATAGCAGTGTATGGAGATTCCATAGTTAGAGGATGAGTTAATGAGAGAGTCCATAAGATCTGCTATCCAGAAGGTAGAATGAGTAAGGTGATTTAGGCATTGGATGTGAGGAAGAAATGAGCAATAGAGTTAGTGGTAGTTG
The DNA here is from genome assembly GCF_054136105.1 of Typopeltis vanoorti. NCBI lineage: Eukaryota > Metazoa > Arthropoda > Arachnida > Uropygi > Thelyphonidae > Typopeltis > Typopeltis vanoorti. The sequence continues at coordinate 146,681,545 of NC_143554.1, forward strand.
TGGTGACAAGTTATCTAAATGGACATTAAGGAGCATGCAAGGGAGAATATCAGGAGATTGTTGAGAAGAGTGAAAGATAACAGTGTAATGGAAAAGTTGTCAGTTTGTTCCCAAGGTATCTCAATGATGAGTTAAAATGGAGAGCCAAAATCATGAATAGTATGCTAGCTGAGCTGTGTGAGGAGAAGGAAGTACAATTTGCAGTTGTATGTGTTTGAGGGAAGAATGGAATTATACAGGCATGAATGTTTGCATTTGAATGGCTTTGAAGTGAGTGAACTAGAGAAAGTGTTGCTACATGGAAGTAGAGTGTGTGATGTGTGCAAGAAATCAGAAGGAAGAGATAAAGTGAAGAATCAGAAGAGTGGATTGAAGAGACAGAAATGCTTGGCAGTGGAAACAGGTGTATAACAGGTGTAGTAGTGTGAGAGATGAAAAGAAAACAGGAACAGGAAAACAAGGACAGCCTGGGTGGACAGGAAGATTTGGCATAGGAAGAGTGGATGTTGAAAGTGGCAGTGAATATGTGTATGAATTTAGAGTATATTGCAATGTCAGTGGGGAAGTTGAGGCTGAGCAGATATGTAAGTGGTGATAAAGGTGATTGTGCAGGTATAGTGGGGAAATCACAACCAACAAGTGGCTTGGACAGGACTGGTTATACACCTAAAAATGAATTACTGTGTTTGTTTATGAATGCCAAAAGCATCAGAAATAAGAAAGATGAAATGGTTTTACTGATTGACTTTATTTGTCCCAAATCATTGGAATAAGTGAAACATGGTTGAATGAAGGTGATATTCTGATGATTTGGGACAAATAAAGTCAAATTTCTTTTGCCAATGATGCAAAATTGGGAGAGCAATAGTTAATACAGATGTTCAAATTTTGCAACATGATTTGATAGTGGCAATCTGTGCAAAGGAGAATGGATACCAGTTTAATGGCAAAGTGTAAGGTTATGCATTTTGAGGTGAAAACATTGCCAGCTGTGTACCACACAGTGATGAAACTGTACTCCAAGAAATTGATGAGGCTAGGAATCCTATAACACCCACCTGGGATTTGGGGGTGTTATAGGATAGGGATATTGCATAAGTGTCTAAAAGAGCTCATCAGATTGCTTGGTTACTGAAGAATACTTTGACGAGTAGAGACAAGCAAGTTATTGTTCCTCTTTATCGAGCCTTGGTAAGACCCCATCTTGACTACTGCACACAGATGTAGTTACCTGGATTTCTTGGGGATGAGAAGGAGGCGGTGGAAAGGATCCAGAGGCGAGTTACCAAGATGTATCAGGCCTATGGAATGGACCTTATGAGAACAGTTTGAAGATTTGTGCTTACAGAAATTAGTTGACATGCAGAAAAGAAGTGATGTGATTAAAACATACAAATTACTGAAGGGTTTTTACAAGATTAATACAGAGGAAATGTTTCAGAACAGGTCTAGCAGTGGGAGAACTAGGGGCCACCCTTGGAAACTGAGAAAGAGGATAGTTAGCATGGAGTGTGAGGACTAGATAGTGTGCTTAAAGAGTGGTGAATAAATTGAATAAGTTGCTATAGTCTGTTGTGGGTGCCATGACTGTGAAAGAGTTCAAAAGCAAAGTAGATACTGCATGAATATTGGATAGTGCTACTCATACATAGTTGTCACTCAGTAGCTCAACTGTTTTGCCTGCCTCTGTCACCTTGTCACCTTCAGCATTTTTAAAGTTACCCTTTTATAGTCATTCCTCCTCCTACTTGATACATATCAAAAGAACTGTTTGGAATTTCCTTAGACCTGCTCGGCTAATTTCTTTTCACAGTCTGATTTTTTCCTTCCTCAATACTACTCACCTTTCATGCCTGACCATTGTATTGTTCATGAGCTTTCTGGTCATCTTTCTCTTTACACACACTCTACAACATTTTTTCTTTTTTGCAGCTCAAGCTTGATGAAACTACTCATCCATCTAATGCCTACCAGGGTTTACCCTCCTGACCTTGGGTATAAAACCTGATATTGCTTCCTCCGGTTACTTCTAGACTATCCCCCATACACTGTGAGCACACTTCCCTTTCGGATCTTTATGCCATGACACTGCTTCAAGATGCTTCCTAATCTTGTCATAATCACCTGCCTTCAGTTTCATATATATCTTTCTTAGCTAAAATTTCCAAATGTCTTCAAACTCATGATTAATTTCCCAAATTGGAGGAGGCAATGTGGACACCTTAGTTATGGACAAGTCTTTTGATCCTATCACCAGATCCAACACAAAAAATGCTACTAGTGACTGGAGGTGATAGATAGTGCAGAACGTAGATGGAGGATTACGTAGTGTAGAGTGCCTTCCCAAAATTAGTCATTAGAGGTGTTATCTAATAATTCCACCCTCACTTAGGCTTTACTCACCACCATTATTTATTTAGGCTCACACATGAAAAGTTACATTACATTAATCCTTAATATATATGGGCCATAGTAATAGACATATGTACAATAATAAGACATAATACAGTTAAAAAGAGACACTCAAGAATAGGCTACAACTGATTGTCTAGATTGATTACCCAGTCAGCTGCACTTGGTGTAGCATAGATGAAGTCTGGTAGGTTTCTATGGTATGCACATTGGACACATTCTGTTGTAATATGATTAATTGTATGCCGGGTGATCCACAGTTGCACCTGGGTGAAGCAATCATGCCCCGTTTGTAAAGATGGTCTGCACATCTGCCATGGTTGGTGCAGATTCAGTTAAGGGCAGACCAAGTTTTCCAAGGTAGGTCAAAACCCGAAGGTATCTGTGTTGGGTCCACTAATTCATGGAAGATCCCTGTTGAAGTGTTACACCAGGACTCTTTCCACTTCTCCTTCATGTTGAAACTTGTCTCTGCAAGATTTTTTGCTGTTAAGATTGGAGGGAGCCTTGACTTTAACCTGTTTATTTCTAGGGCTGGGATGTCTTCGTGGATTGGAGTGCTGTCCCACCATGAACTTTTGCAATTTATTATGCCAACCTTCTACAGAATTGTTGGTTCTCTGTGTCCCATTGATAAACAAATCATGGACATTCCTTACCTCGGGTGGAAAGCAAGGGTCTTCCACCCCCTACGCGCTCGAGGCATGGGAGGGGTTGAAGTAATGATAGAGTATGTTGAACGTGTTTACATCAGACTCTATCATTATTTCCAGGTCTTCCGAAACACTCTCTGCAATGTAGTCAAATACCTCGAGTACGTCATCGATCTGCACGAATGGCAAGCCGAACAGCATTGATGCTTCTTCACGTATAGGGCTTCCTGCAACTTTGTACTGCTGTGATAGACCCAAAGCCACCATATATTGCCAAAGGGACTGAGAAAAGTGAAATAGACAACACTTTATATTTGCATTAGTAAATATCTCTCATGCAGCATTCATATTCACCAGCTTGAAATCCATCATAACAGTATATAGATTCACAATGATTTCTGCTTGTTTTGGGGGTGTTGACAACATGCTGGTATATTGACCAATATGTAGTCTCAGTTTTTGCGGGAGTTGACGTGCTCTCAAAATATTCCATGCATAGTAAACAACAGCAAATTGTGAGGGCACAGTTTTAAATGTGCCATTGGAGAAAATAAAATAGCATTTGACGAAATGTCTACTGGGCGAGATTTTGATTGGACAAACAGCCCTGAAACCGTTCCATTAACTTACCCTTCCATAGGATAGCACCCAGACTGTTTTTTTTTTTTGGCTGATCAGCTGAGTACTGTTCATAGCATACTGCTTTATATAACCAAATCTGCTGCCTTCTTAGCTCACTTAATATTCTTCATGTGTAACTGATTATGTTTCCTACTTTAAACTATCTCCATTATGTCTTCTTTCAAATTGCCTGCATAATCTCACAGTTTATAATGTCTAAACTTATAAATATTCCATTGAAATACCTTCAGATGTTGCTGTTAAATAATCTCTTGATTACTTGCACCTATTCCTTGTCCCACCATTACTCCAAGCTGTCTCCTGAGCTTACCATGATCACTTCCTCACAAAAGCTTAACCTGGGCTTGACCACCTGGGAGGCAAATTTTACACTTCAGTAACATCCTTATTCACACCTCAGTAACATCCTCTGATTCAGTGCTGAAATCCAAAATGCTCAATTCTCATGTGTACTTCTATTACACACTGCCTAATGTAGTAATTCTTTAGCGACTCAAGAAATTTGTTTCCTTTGCTTCCAGATGCCATCTCTAGATTCTAGTTCCTCCTTCTCAACAATTAAAATAACTCAGTGATCAACGTCTGCATTTTCAGACCTGTAAGCACAGCATTGTGTCTCCTCCTCCTGTCTGCTTTCACTTCATGGCATACTTCTTCAGATCCACTGCCATTGTTTTTCTCCTTACCTCTCATTCCCACTTGAATGGGTACAATTCTTCTATCAAGAGCACCTTTCATCTTACTCTTCTTAAATCCTTATAGAAAAGACCATTTCTTGGTTAGTTAAGAACCAAAAAAAGAAGAAAAAAAAATTGCTGCAGTCTCTTATCCAGGGTATTTTCATAATATGGATGATGCACCATTTTTCTCAATGATGAGAACCTCATTGAAGATCACTACAGGAATGCTGACTGTAAAAGTTGAGGCTGGGTAGAGCTGAGTTTGATGTGTAATGGGTTTTTGCTTGCTGTTGTATAGAGCTGAGACTTAGCACAGTGTTAGGTGTGGCTGTGAAGTTCTGATGCTTGACATGGTGCTGATGATGTTTTTTAGTATTTATAAACAGTTTAATTTATTATTCATTTACGAAATCCCATCTTGGATTACATCATTGTGAATAGTTTTCAAATATTAAATCTTGTCTATTACACCTATTGTAAAAATAGTTTGACTGGTATCAGATTTATACACTGAAATCTAAGCACACGAGTAATATTCTGGATTGGAGAAAGTTGTTTTAAGTTTTTTCACTTGGTTATATTATAAATTAAAGATACCAAGAAAATTATATACTTGGTTTAATCCTTTATCCAAGTGTAAGCAAACAAAGTTTGTGCCTGAAGTATTTTTCATGGCATACTTCTTCAAATCCACTTCCATTGTTTTTCTCCCTCACCTCTCATTCCCACTTGAATGGGTACAATTCTTCTATCAAGAGCACTCTCGTCTTGCTCTTCTTATATCCTCACAGAAAAAGACCATATCTTTCCATTTCTGGAAAGATATGGCCCTTTTACTGCAAAAAAAAATTGCTGCAGTTTCTTCTCCAGGATATTTTCATCATATAGTGATGCATCATTTTCCTCAATGATGAGACCTCATTACTTCAACCTTAGTATCACCTCTGGGTTTGGCTCTCACTGAAGAGACCTCAATAAAGGTCGAAACTGGTCTGGATCCTGAAAATACTTCAAGTGCAAACACTGTTTGCTTACACTTGGATAAAGGATTAAACCAAGTATATAATTTCTTGGTATCTTTAATTTAAAGTAAGATGCTAGATATGTGTAATTTTTTACTATGATAATTCTCTATTCTCAAACTTCATTCTTAACAATGATTAAGTAAATTGTGTCTTCACACCTCCAAAAATAAAAAACAAAGACCAATTTAATACCATTAAGATGTATTTAAAACACACACACACACACACACACATATATATATATATATATATATATATATATAATATGTGTATATTTAATATGCATAAAAATATGTATACACACATACACACACACGCAATATTCTGAATATTACTTCAACAGAAACTTGTCTTAAAATCTATAAAAACAAACAAATCACATCTTGTCTATTTTTTGGGACCCAAAATATACCAACTAAAAAGGACATTGTCTCTTAACTACATTTGGACCTCTCTTGAAAGAAATAGTTTCTTTATTTCTTCGGTGGAAAGAAACAGTTCTTTTCTCCGAAAACCACTATCTTGGAATTAACTGTAGATTTCATAATCTCAATAGATATACAATGTTTTGTATGTTTACCTTGAAAAATCCCACAAAAAGTATATCAGCAGATATTCAAATATCTGCTGGAAAAGTCTACAAACGGTTTTTTCTTTTTTGGTTTCATCTTTAAGAGTTACAATATTTTTCCTCTTCCTGTACAAAATACATTTCGGCACTATCATTATTGACAGGTCTAGCACTAAGAACATGCCTTGGATATCCCTTCACACAGGATCAAATGGAAGAAAACAAAAGGTCTATACAGAAGTCATAAGTCAGAGAGGTTGTTTTTGTAATCAACGGCATCTTTAAAACATACTCCAAGCCTAAGTATGGCTGTATAAATTTACCAAAACTCTGGGAGATAGTTGTTTTAAGATCTAATTAATATATGTTTTCTCTCTTTTTCCTACATAAGTAGGTGCCCTCCCTTGATGAGTCTTTGGACTCCTTGGAGATGTAACATAATAATAACAATAGACTCCCACGGGAAAATGATCGAACACTAAAAACCTCGGAAAGTACTCACTGTACTTTCCGAAACAGCCGTTTTCGGAGGGTACAGTGAGTAAATTACTGCACTAATGGCATTTGATATCTGATAGATAAACATTTCTCTTCCTGTGTGAGAAACTTCATTTATCAAGTTCCAAAGTTCCTATAACTTTTGTCAACAACTGTTATTCCAGTTACTTTTGTAACATAACAGCAGAAAACTTCTTTCTTTTTGAGACTACTACTTATGTAACTTTCCTCTAGCTCATTCCAAAAACTCTTCCATATCTCAACATATTTGTACTTCTCTCACTTACCCAGCTCTATCCAGCTGTTTACTTTGTTACCATGTTCTTTTCACTTGCTCTTGCTCCACCACGCACGATACTTCCAGTTCCGCTTCAATCTTGAATTAAGGGAATACTGCCATTATATATTATATCTTCACAGCATTTTTGACTGCCATGAAGATAATGGTTTCATGTTAACATATGAAACATATAAAATGGTTTCATGTTAACATATGAGTTTTGACCGCTTGAAAGCAGTCAAAACTCACATTTTCAATCAACTAAGTAAGTCTTTTCAACTTACATATTTTAAACATACACATTAAACTAAAATACTAATTTTAGGTCAGACTAACAGACAAATCTGCATATTCACTTCATTAAAATTTTGATATATTTAACAATGCACGGCTAATATATATAAACAATGCATAACTGTACACACACACACACTTAAAAACAAGCAATAAATCATGCAGTTCTCACAGTATAAATGCACTAACATAAGAATTCATTTCATTGGAAATGGTGGTTCAAATTACCAACAAAAGTGGTAATTTGAACGGAATATTTAAGTTTACACCAATTTACATAAACAAAAATACTGTAGAAGCCAACATAGACACTAGATCTAATCCAAGTTTTAGAGGTATTGAAGAGTTACCTTTCTAGATTACTAGCAACTTTTGGAGCCTTTGAACATTTCACAAATATGTCCATCCTAAGAATACTGCTGGTTTATCTGCAGCTGTGAGCTTTTGTCTGCTACTGAGTAGATCTGAGGCTTGGTGCATGGAGTTTTTGCCTGTCACTGCATATGGCTAGGGGTTTCATATGCTGGTGAGTTTTTTGTTCCTGTGAAGAGCTAGTGCTTGGGAATCAGTCCATATGGTTGTGTATCCTAGAATTATCAAAAAGTGATTCAAATAACACTCACAGTTTTTAGAATACCAAACCTTGAACAAATTATTCATTAAAGCTTGACAGTAGTCTGACTCTTTCCCATCAAGCACAGTAATATGGATAAAAGAGTGGCTGATGGACAGATTATAAAAAGTAATATATAGAGGAGCAGAATCCAGGAGCAGGCAGGTGACTAGTGGTGTGCCTCAGGGCTCTGTACTTGGACCACTGCTGTTTAATTTGTACATTTATTATGTAGGAAGTAATTTAAAGGGAGATATTCAGTTGTTTGTTGATGATGCAAAGTTGGGTAGGATAATAATTAAATATGATCAGCCTATTTAAATCATTTTAAAAAATGATTTAAATAGGCTGATAGTATGGGTAAAACATAATGAGCACCTAATTTAATAAGCCGAAAGGCTATTTTACCAGCGAATATGTTAATAGAAAGGGGGATGGTAAATCCCTTTATGTTTTTATAGCCGGGTACGAAACTCGGATTGAAATCCATAGAGTTTCATGCCGAAAAAACTATCGGCGAGCCCAATTGTAAATGATCACTTGGGTAGTACAACATATTCGCTGGTAAAATAGCCTTTCGGCTTATTAAATTAGTAATTAACAATAAATATAGGAGCACACCACTTTGGCAATTCGATAGTAGAGGTATGTAAGTTCATGTTCACTTAAAACCTCGATATTCCCGGTCTACCTACTCATTGATGAGACCTCAAAAAAGGTTGAAACTGGTCTGAGTAGTGACCTCTTCTCATAATGTAAAACAATATATATACATCTCTTAGGAGCTGGGTTTTCCATTATGAGAGAATATTAAAGTCAGTGAGGGATCTTGCTCCACCTTTGCATGAAGTTGACCTGGTGTTGTACTACCCAAGTGATCATTTACACTTGGGCTCGCCGATAATTTTTTCGGCATGAAACTCTATGGATTTCGATCCGAGTTTTGTACCCGGCTATAAAAACATAAAGGGATTTACCATCCCCCTTTCTAATAATGGGCACCATTTTAATATAAATTATTATTATTATTAACATCACCTCTATAGAGTCAGAAATCATTGTGGGAGGTACATACACACAAAGCTCATCCAACTGTGCCATAAACTGATTTAACGTGTCTATATTAACAACACACTCATGCAATGCATTCCATTCACCAACCACTCTTCACTATCCTTATGTAGTTTCCAAAAGATATTCTAACCCACTCCCCCCTCTATGAAAAATCTCTTTCATGTCAACTGATAACAACCCCTGACTAATTTATGTCTCAATCATATCACGAGGCTTGCAGTTTACATTCTTTCAATCTGTCCTCATTCCAAAGACCACCAACCACCTTTGTGAATCTTCTCTGGACCCTTTTCAACTCATCACCAAGAAAATCTGGTAGTCAAATATGTGCACAATAATTCATATGAGGCCTTACTCAGGCCTCATGAATTATTGTGCACATGAATTATATATATATATATATATATATATGAGACCTGAACTATGTTCAGGCACAAACTTGACTTGTCTGCTTGCTTACTTGGGAAAAAGGATTAAAACCTAGCTTATAAAATTGCTTGGTATCTTTAACATATATATATGTTATATTTAACACACAGATATATATATATATATATATATATATATATATATATATGCATCTCCTTAGTCACCTTGTTATATGTTATATTTAACACACAGATGTATATATATATATATGCATCTCCTTAGTCACCTTGTTATAAATTAGTTAAACATGATCTCCCTTTAACATGCTGAAAACCACAGAGAATATTGCTGTTATCAACCCATTTCTGTATCCTAGTTCTCTATTCTCTCCAGTACCTTCACAACTCCAGATATGCAGAGTGGCCTATAATTTGTAGCAGTTGTGCATGCACCCAGAGTGGGGGGGGGGGGGGGGTCCCTGGCCTCCAAAGAAAAAGGAAAACTTTTTTCCAAAAATCTTTTCCTAATTAAAATTAATTTTTTAAATTTATGTTGTGTTGTGTCTTCTATTTCTATACTAACGAATTTGCGATCATTGCAGATGCTCAGTCATAAGTTGTATGCGATGCATAGTGTGATATTCTCAAATCGTGCACTCAACTTGCCTCCCCCCCCCAAGATTAAACCATGAGTGCACTACTGATTTGTAGCCACAACCTTATCACCATCTTTATGCAGTGGGATAATTTTACCTTCTTTCTTGGCACCTGTTCTGTTGTAAGACTTATTAAACAGGCATGCCATTACTACTGCTAATTTCCTGAAACATTCCCTGGAAAGTTTATTTCCTTATATATCTCCTGCTCATTCACAATTAAGCCATCCTCTCCTATGTCCTCTACACTTGAGTTTTTCATGATTTCACCCAGTTGAGTGTGAAACACCCTTATAAACTGATCTCTGAATACCTCAACAATGTTTTCTGCAATAGTTACCATTTTCATCCATTAACATCATCTTACCATAAATCATTCTTCTTTTTACTTGCTACATATCTAAAAAAAACTCTAGAGTTTTTCTTTGCCTGATTTGCTAAGTTTTGTTCATACTGCACTTTTGTTGTCCTCACTGAGTCACTCTCCTAGCTTGCTCCTTATACTCTTCATGTAACTGATTATTATTAATACTCATCTTGTTCTGCCTCCAAAGTGCCTTCCAGATTTCATACTTAATCCCCTCATTCATTTATTTTACACCTACCTTAACCAGCCTTTTGACATTCATAATACATTCAGATATTGATGCTGTATGTATTTTTTTTGTAAGTTCCCAAGAAGCATTTATTTCCTTATCACTCAACTCCTCATTTCATGTTATAGCTACAATCTGTCTCATAATCACTAGCTTTGTGCTTACACATATATCCTTTCCTTAGAGACGTCTGCATATATCTAGCCACAACCCAGGTGATCACTTCACGATCCCTCTCACCAAACTAGAGGAAAGTGTAAAAACCCCGCTCACAATTACATCCTCTGATGAAATGATCATGTCTAAAACTCTTGATCGTCACGTGCCCTCCTTTACATGCTGCCTGAGATAGTTGTTTCTCAAGAATTCAAGAAATTCTTTTCCTTGTTCCCAGATGCTATCTCTATTCCACTCTCTACTGCAATAAATAAAATCACCCTTCCTTTGTTCACAAACTCAAGTTGTTTATACATTTCTTCATCACTGCCCTCCACATTCCCTGGCCTATAGCAACATTCAACTAAATGGGCCTTCCTGTCACCCTCCACCTTGGACCACAGTACCTCATAACCATTAACCATTATTTCCTTCTTTCATGTCTTCCTTATGTGGACATAATTATCCTGCTATCATCAGCAGCACTTGCCCTTCCTTCTTGTTCTTTCTATCCTCGTGAAAAACACTTGCTATAGGCCAGGGAATGTTGCTATAGGCCACATTCCCTGGCCTATAGCAACATTCAGCTAAATGGGCCTTCCTGTCACCCTCCACCTTGGACCACAGTACCTCATAACCATTAACCATTATTTCCTTCTTTCATGTCTTCCTTATGTGGACATAATTATCCTGCTATCATCAGCAGCACTTGCCCTTCCTTCTTGTTCTTTCTATCCTCGTGAAAAACACTGTACCCCTTCCATTCCTATTCCCTTTAGGATATCATCTTCATTCACCAATGCTTCACTGATTCCAACTATTTTTGAGCAAATAAACTCAATCAGTGAATCCATTTCATCTCCCTTATTCTGATACCCCTGGCATTTGTAAATAAACACGGCAGTGCAGTTTTACGTCTATAACCAGTCCTACCTAAGCCACTTATTGGTTTTGACTTCCCCATCACAACTTCCTTTGCCCAATCACCTTTATCACTGCTTACCACATATATCCGCTCAGTCTCAACTTTCCCTCTCACATCACAATCTATTCCATTTCTATGCTGATCATCCCCAAACATATATTTACTACTATTACTTCCATCATCCACTCTACTTATACTATGCCTGTCTACCTGGGCTCTCTCCCTATTTTCCAGTCCCTCGTGCATTCTTATTCTCTCTTCATTTTTCACACTACTACTATTGCCATTGCCAAGCACTTCTGTCTCTTCAATATCACTCTCCTGATCTTTCCCTTCATCCATGACTTCTGATCTCTTTCTTGTATCGTATACCGCACTTCCATCTAGCAGTAGTTTCTCCAGTTTATTCACTCCAAAGCAATTCAAATGCAATCCATCATATCTGTATAATATAAATTAAAGATGCCAAGAAATTATATTCTTGGTGCATTATGTGAAGAGCTTTTGACCATTATTAAGGTCTTATTAGTAGGAGCCAGACTCAGAAGTGATACCAAGGTTGAAATGATGTAGAAGTCTTATTTCCATATACAAGTAACCAAAAGGTGTCACACCTTATTATGAAATACTCTGGATTAGAGAAGAATATAATTTCCCGGTGTCTTTAATTTATAACATAATCAAGCGGAAAAAACTTTCGTCTATTTCTAATCCAAAATATTTTAGTAATAATAAGGTGTGACACCTTTTGGCTATTAGTATATGGAAATATGACTTCTGCATTACTTCAACTTTGGTATCACTTCTAGGTCTGGCTCCCACTGATGAGACCTCAGTAAAGGTTGAAACTGATCTGGGTAGTGGTGCCTCCCATAATACATAGCATTATACATATATGTCAGGATATGTGCATTGCATTGGATATTAAGGCAATTGATGTGAAGTCATTAACCTCTATATACGAGTTGTCCAGTTATGAAGTTACTTCATACACAAACTTTGTTTGCTTACACTTGGATAAAGGATGAAACCAAGAATATAATTTCCTGGCATCTGTAATTTATAATATAACCAAGTTGAAAAACTTTCAACATCTGTATAATCCCATTCTTTCCTCAAATACATCCACAAACTGCACTCCCTTCTCCTCACCCAGCTCCGCTAGCATACCATTCATGTAGAAATTTTGGGATACAAAGATTACAAGCTGTGTACCACATTGATAATACAACTCTCTATCTACTGCTGCTGCTACTACCCATAGTAGTAGTAGATAGAGAGTTGAAGTTTAGAGTGCATATTGCTAAAGTAGCCATGGTTGCTTACAGGATTACTTGGTTATTTAGCAGAAATAAAGGAGTTATGATTCCTCTTTATAAAGCTTGACTTTGATACAACACATCTGGATTATTGTGCTCAGATCTGGTAGTCTGGAGAGGATTCATAGGTGAATTTGGTGAGTTGTCTGTGGAATGCACCTTATGAGAATAGATTGAGGGTTTGTGAGTTGCAAAAGTTAGTTGATAGGCAGAAAAGGTAAGATATGATAGAAACACTTAAGTTACTTAAGGGATTTTTTTAGGATTAATACAAATAAAATATTTCTGCACTTGGCTAGAGGTTATCCCTGGAAGTTGGGTGAAAGTGTGGTCAGCAATAGTGTGAGGACTAGATATTTCACTTGGAATGTGGTAATGGATTGAAATGGGTTGTCTGAGTCAGTTGTGAGGATTTTGTCTGTTAATGATTTCAAGGTGAGGTGTAATAGATATTGAGTTGATTTGGTCTCCCATGCAATAATAACAATAATATACACTTCTGAAACTATTGTGCTTTATCAGGATAACTGATATTCCATAAAGTCATTTATCTTCATATATAAATAGCGTAGTTCTGAAATTACTTAATTTTTTAAGCTCATGCTTGGATAAAGGATAAAAACAAGAATATACTTTTTCGTTAAGTATGATTTAATCATCCAATTGCATTTCTCTTATAACAACAGTTTTTGGGCAAATCATCTCGTTTCACAAATTCTTTCTGTAAATTTATTCCTGTTACTCCTGATTTGTGTAAATGTCCATTACAGGTTGTGCACACTTTTTTCAAATTGAACAACAGCATTAAACATAAATAATAAAGTGTGTGTTTATATAGGTGTACTTTTTTTTCTATAGATAATCATGGAGACAGTGAAAGGAAGACTTCGATCTTTATTGAAGGATCCACAGTTCTCTGATGTGACCTTTGTAGTTGGTGAAGGTGAACACATGGTAGTAGCAGAGGTCCACAAGTTGTTACTTGCTATTACCAGTCCAGTTTTTGCAGCCATGTTTTATGGGCCTTTAAAGGAGAAAGGACAGGTAATGGTTCCTGATGTCACACCAGAAGCATTCCAAATTATGCTCATGTAAGTAATATCATGGTGTGTGTCTTATTTTACAGTTCTAATTGTAAGGTTCTGCTTCATATTTACAATATAAATACACCCTTTCCTTTAGTCTCTTTTCTTTCATTTGTCACATATTGATGTCTCTATATGATTATTTAATTAGTCCCATCCATAAATGGTGTTTTCACAATCCATAGTATATATTAGTACTGCAGGCCGACCAAAGTGGTTATCCCAGCGTGATGTTTCTATCTTTACAAAGATATTTAATTTCTTAAAGAACTTATTTTTAATGAATCCTAACTTTTCACAGTCTTTTTTTTTATCTTATATGCAGGAAATGCATGTAATATTCAAAAGACATTCTCCTTTGAAAAGCTCATTTCCTCAGAATAGCCATCATTGATAGGAATTTGTTTTTAAATGTACAGTATTTCAACTTTTGTTTAATGTGATCTGCAGATATCTACTTGTTGTGCTTCTACAAAATTTAGGACTCTCCTGGTTCAAATTCCATAAAAAGGATTTTTCTATTCATGTTTATGAATAAAGATAAAGTCTGCTAATTCCTTGTATTTCCCTGTAGGAAATAGACTAGGATGTTATAGCCTTTTCTAACATTTGGAGACTGAGGAGAGAAGTTCAGATCAGAGATAGCTAGCCTAAGACTATCACTGTTGGAAGCTTTTTCCACTTTGCTGTATATAGACTATAATAAATTTAGTTTAATCCTTTATCCAAGTGTAAGCGAACAAAGTTTGCACTTGTAGTTTCTTCAGGACTGAGGCAACTCGTAGTAAAAGTGGACCAAGCTCTCATCACTCCTTGCCTCAGTATCTCCCATAATGCAAAGCACATCTCCTTGCAGGCATGTATAATGCTATGCATTAAGGAAAGGGCCACTACCCAGACCGGTTTCGATCTTTATTGAAGTCTCATCAGTGGGAGCCAGACCCAGAGGTGGTGATACTAAGGTGGAAGCAATGGAGAATTCATATTTATCTATATTGTATAAGTCATATTTACTTATATATGTGATTATCTGTTGAAATACTAGTGGTGGTGGTCAGCAGTAGATGGCGTTGGTGTAGTTGTGGTCAGTTGGTGGATTGAGTGGTGGAGACAGAGTTGTAGAGCAGGTGGGTGCCCTCCCTCGATGAGACTTTGGACTCCCTTGAGGTGTCAAATAATTATAATAATAATATGGGTTGTCAAAAGGTTTCTCACCCTATTATTAAATTTCTCTGGATTTAGAGAAAGATGTTGGAATTTTTTTCCACTTGGTTAGACTATAATAAATTTAGTTTAATCCTTGATCCAAGTGTAAGCAAACAAAGTTTGTGCCTGAAGTATCTTCTGGACTGAGGCAATGTAAAATCTCAATGTAGCTTAAAAATATCAAAGCTCTTTACATCGATTTTTTACATAGGTCAAGTCCCATGACAACTGTAAATAACCTTGTTTGTTTCTATGTATATTTTGCAAAATATTAATGTAGTTAACCATGTGGGAAGTGAATGTATATATACTGTTTTAACATCAAAAACAAAGGCAATGCTTTCCCAGGGGAACTTTGTGTATGTATCATACAAAATTAATAACTGAAAAAACTCACGTACAAAGATTATTTAATAGTATAATTTTCGCCTATGTGTCACAGGCATCTTCAGTGCATATTAAGCTCAAATTAAACAATAACTGACAATTCCAAAAAGTGTCACCTAAGTAGCTGGTGTAAGATCACTAAAAAGTTCAATAAATTTCCTAAAAAAAAAAAATCAATACAATAAAAAGTTAGGAAAGATTAGCTGATTTGTACAGTACTATCTCCCATAAAGGGGATAGACGTAAGCCGTGGGATCTGTTTAAGTTAAGAGAATTAAGCAGAGTTTCACGTTTCTTTATAAAGCCGTTCCGTGAGGAACTGACTTTTGTGAAGAACTCTCGTCTTTCTCCAATGAACTCTGTGTCCCGTGAAGATGGCAAGTCCAGACTTTTCAGGTTTAAAGTATTCAATATAAGATTGGTGTTCTTCTAGCCGAATAGAGGTAGATCTTCCCATTTGTCCAAAATAAGATAATCCACAAGAGCATGGAATCTGGTAGACACCTGGATGATTAAGATGTGGAAGCTTGTCCTTAGAAGTGAGAAAGGTGGAGATTTTTCTTAACGGTCGAAAGGCAACAAAAATATTCAGTGGTTTTAAAACTTTTGCTATACGTTCACTGATGCCTTGTACATAAGGGATAGGAATGTACGTTATTCCTTCTGTGTTTGAAGAGGAAGACATATTAAAACTACTCAAAGTTCTTTTAATGAAGCAATTCTTATAAACATTAGATAGAAAGGAAGAAGTTATATAATTGTAGTTCTTTCTGTAAAAGATCATCTGAAGAACAAAAGGAGTGGGCCCGATGAACCAGTGTTTTAATAGTTCCTGCCTTTTGACTGGGATGGTGATGAGATTCCGCGTGGATATAATTGCCTGTATGAATCTTCTTTCTATAAACTGAGAAATGTAGGTTACCATCTGGTTGGCAGAGAATTAGAAGATCTAAAAAGGCTAACTGCTTATTTGATTCTACTTCTAGGGTAAACTTGATCCTAGGATGAAGTGCGTTTAACTTAGTGAGAAATTGTTGAAGTTCATCCAAAGAGCCATTCCATACAGCAAAAATGTCATCGACATATCTGAACCAATGAGTAGGTCTGGGAGAAATGTTGTCAAAGATACGTTGTTCAAAATGTTCCATAAAGAAATTGGAGATATCTTTTAAAACTTTTTTGTGTATGTATATAGTTATGTGCAAGAGCACAGGAAAAGTTGTTTACTAGTTGTATATAAGAGTTGCTTACTTCGCTAACACCTTTAAAGATAGTGTCTAAGTGTGCCACTAGGTTTAGAGTAGTTTCCGCGGCCCTGAAAGGAGAAGCAAAGTATCAAAGAGGTCCGCTAGTCTTAAAGACAAGTTTCCTCGCCTGGCAAAATATGATCAAAAGATTGCACGGACTAGAACAAAGAACTGGTTAAACTTAAAAGAAGATAAAAGAGTCATGCCGAATTCTTCAGGGTTTACTAACCTTAGTGCAAGGTTCCAAGATCGCAGAATAAAAAGGGACTGAGCCAAGCATAAGGAGGCTTCCTGGTTCCAGTCGCCACTGAAGAGGAGCTTCAGGGCCAGAGAGAGAGGGCTTCCAGACGTTGCCGAAGAAGGAAAGGCTTCCAGACGCCAGAGAGAAGGATCCCGGTTGAGAGTTGGCGGCAGTTTCAGTTTCTTGGAGGCGGCAGTTCAAGCTAATGGAGACGACAGTCATCCAGGCATTTTCGGCGAGCCAAAGCAGAGGAGAAAAGGCAATGTAAATTACCTGAGGCAGCTTCACTCAGAAGTTTTTCTTTTAGCCATGGGAGAACATCCTTTTGTCGGAGCTGAATGAGTACTGCAGTCCACAGACTGCTATTTTCCAAATGAGATATTACTGAAGCCAGACATTCCTGAGGAAGCTCAAGATCTGAGATTGAAAGAATTGCCTTAGAACGTTTTGTGCAAGACTTGACTGAATGTGGGATACAGAGCCTTTGTAAGTTCCATACTTTTGTACAATTCCTCTTATAGTGTGTTATAGAAAGACTTTTAAGAATTTGGTTAATAACTTGGTTAATAAGAAGTGTCATTAAGAGAATCGATTGGCATGTTGGAAGTAGATATAAAAATTGTAAAGATAACTTAACAGAGAGTAGCTAACCTCTTTGCAAGTAAGCTAGAAGTTTAAGAAGTTGAATTTTAGGCAGAGAGTAAATAAGATTGTGAGTTAAAGAAGTTAATTAGTGTTCAAGTAAAAAAGGTTCTAATTTATGCTAAAGATTTTATAAATGGATAGAGAAAGCAATCTCCCTATTATTTAATTCATGTATAATTTTTAAATAAATGTGTTTTAATTATTTGTTAAAAGAGTGCTGCCTGATCTTTTATTTTACACTGCACTGTTCTTAAATAAATCGGACTTGTGAGCAGGAAATAATTTAACACAATAAAAACACAGTTCAGTTGCTAATGAACCATGACTGTTAAAGTAAACATTGATAAAAGAAACTTCGCTCGTGAGAGAGAGGGAAATATACTGGAAGTTTTATTTAGTCTTATTCCAATTAATTGATATATTGGTGGTGCAGTCTGACAAATTAATTTCCAGTATTCATAGGCATTCGACTAGTAAATATGGAAGGTGGATAATCATAGTACGCAGTAGAGTAAATGAGAAAGGATAAGAGAGAAAAAGCACATTAGAGCAAAGCTATAAAGAATTAGGAATAGAATAAAGATAGAAGAGTAAAAGAAAAAATATTAAACATATAAGAAAAATAACATACGTTTACAATGGTGCAGACAGTAGTAGATTTTACAGCAACTCGTGGTAAAAGTGGACCAAGCTCTCATCGCGCCTTGTCTTAGTATCTCCCATAATGCAAAACACCTCTCCTTGCAGACATCTATAATGTTATGCATTAAGGGAAGGGCCACTACCCAGACCGGTTTCGACCTTTATTGAGGTCTCTTCGGTGGGAGCCAGACCCAGAGGTGGTGGTGATACTAAGGTGGAATCAATGGAGAAGTCACATTTACCTATATGAGTTGCCAAAAGTTGTCTCACCTTATTATTAAATTACTCTGGATTTAGAGAAAGATGTTGGAAGTTTTTTTCCCACTTGGTTAGACTATAATAAATTTAGTTTAATCCTTTATCCAAGTGTAAGCGAACAGAGTTTGCACCTGAAGTATCTTCAGGACTGAGGCAACTCGTGGTAAAGGTGGACCAAGCTCTCATCACTCCTTTCTTAGTATCTCCCATAATGCAAGGCACATCTCCTTGCAGACATGTATAATGCTATGTATTAAGGGAAGGGCCACTATCCAGACTGGTTTCGACCTTTATTGAGATCTCATCAGTTGGAGCCAGTCCCAGAGGTGGTGATACTAAGGTGGAAGCAATGGAGAAGTCATATTTACCTATATGAGTTGCCAAAAGGTGTCCCACCTGTCTAACCAAGTGAAAAAAACTTCCAGCATCTTTCTCTAATCCAGAATAATATAATAATAAGGTGAGACACCTTTTGGCAATCCATATAGGTAAATATGACTTCTCCATTGCTTCGACTTTAGTATTACCACCTCTTGATCTGGCTCCCACTGACAAGATCTCAATAAAGGTCGAAACCAGTCTAGCTAGTGGCTCTTCCCTTAATGCATAGCATTATACATGTCTGCAAGGAGTGAGGAGAGCTTAGTCCACCTTTACCACGAGTTGCCTCAGTCCTAAAGATATTTCAGGTGCAAACTTTGTTGCTTACACTTGGATAAAGGATTAAACTGAATTTATTATAAGACTATCACTAATTATAAACAGCATTTGGTGTGTAGAAACAGCTGAGAAGTGCTGCCATCTCATGGTCCCTAACACACACAAAATATGTTTGTCTGAAATTGTCTGAAAAAAAAAAATGGATTCCAATGTTAGATCCCAGCATAATAACAAACTTTGGAAAAAAACTTAATTCTGTGTCAAGCTGCACTGCATACTTTAGGAAAGTTATAATGCTGGTATGGTAGTTCTGATGAGAATGATTTTTTTTTAATTTTTTATATCAGTGAAGGTTGTGTTCTTGCATTTGCAGAAAGTAGTTGGGAAAGACTTCCAAAGCATAGTTTTATATGAACTAAAGGAAGAGGTTGATAACTTGGTTTAGTCAGTCTGGAACTGATCATTACCAGAATGTTGACTACAGCTGCTTATATTTGTACATGATTAGAATGAATTGGAGGAATAGTGGTTATCACTTCATTAGAGCAGGATTTGGGAGTATCTACAAAAAAGATATAATCCAGAAACAGAGTATTTATGGGATAATAATTGGATAGAGACAGAGAGGGTCTTCCATTAAGTAAAGGGCTCCCTTCTGGATACAATCTAACATTCTGAAGGATGTTTTTGGTGCACCACTCTAGATGTGAAAGCCGTATTCTGAGGTTGGGTGGATTTGGGATTTATAGTGTTTATAATGTCTAGTATTCATTTCCTTCTCTTTTAAATTTCTAAAAAGGACTTTTTTTTTAGCTTTCTTCTCTAATGACTCAGATTCCTTCACATCTTTATTAGACTTTTCTGCAAGATCATAGGCACAAATAAGTCTTATCATTCAATACCCGATTTCATGTTTGCCAACAACACTGTACATGTGTGTGTTTGGACAATTCATCGCGCAAACTATTGATCGCTGAAAAAATTCGCTGAAAATGTTATTTGGTAGAAAATTGAAATGATATTGCATTGATACCGATATGTGAAAAGTAAATGCAGTACAAGATGAATTTCAAAAATATAATTTTATTATATGTATCTATGTATTAGTCTGCATGGTTAGCCGAGTGGCTGGTTGCTTCAAAACCATATGCCTGGGAAAGGAGTGTCCTGGGTTCGATTTCCATCGCTGACATGAGGAGCTTAGGATCTCTCTCTCAGACATAGCCAAGTTAGCCGGTCTTGGGCGAGGACTGCAGGGTTTTCTCCCCAGTTTATATGGGATTTTTCCTCCCACAAGCAGGCAAACCAGCCTTGAGAACATAACGCTTCTACAGACATAGGATACACTGTAAGGCATAGACCAGTGATGGCGAACCTATGACATGCGTGTCAGCACTGACACACTTGAAGGTTTCAGGTGACACACCTTGGATGTTGAAAGACATTGATATTCTGATGAAAAAACTGTGATAAATCATGTGAGATCGCTCTCAGTTAAGGCGAAGGTAGGTTTCGGTTCATTGAAAAAATCATGTTTTATAGTTAGTCTATTTTATTCTGTAGTTAGCTTATTTCTATTTTATTTTGTAACTAGCCTATAAACAACAAGTGTTTTAAGTTTGTTTTCTTTCTTAATCATTAAAATTTCTGCATAGTCATATCATATTATAAAAACTTCTACATACTCTTGTGAAACTCTATTTTCTGCCTTAAATAATATCAAATCGAAAGGGAGAAATAGATTGAGCAATGATTTGAGCGCTGCCTGTGTAGCATTAAAATGTACACACTATAGCCCTTCTATAAAGCAACTTTCTACCAGTACTCAGCAACAGAAAAGTCATTAAATGTAATGTAAGTTTGTAATTTCACTTTATTAAATTAATTGTATAATATGAATTCATAGATTTTATATCAATGTCCTATTAAATAAATAGCCTAATATAAGTCACCATTCTATGATTATGTAGTTAAATTTATAATGCACGTATGCAAGTGGCACATCAACAACGTCAATATTTAAAAAAAAAGATGTTTGACACCCCTGGGTAAAAAGGTTTGCCATGTATAATGGTTGCGGTTATAAGGAATTGAAACCCTCGACACTGTAAAGGTAAAAAGAGGGATAGATCTATGTATTATTTATTTAGATTTGCATAATATTTTTTATTCTTATTCAGTGAAAGTAATATTTTATTGATTGGTGAGTTTCCTAATTTCTGTTTTGTCTTAAAACGGTATAAATATTTCTGTTAATATATATACCGTTATAAATATTAATATTTACAAAATTATAACTGCAACCATTATACGAGGATAAGGTGGTTGACCCTATGCCTCCCAGTGTACCTTATTTCTGTAGAAGTGTTACCTTCTCAGGACCGGTTTGCTTGCTTGCTTGCTTGCAGGAGGAAAAACCCCACATAAACTGCTGAGAAAAATCTTGCAGTCCTCGCCCAAGATCAACAAACTTGGCTATGTCTGAGAAGGATCCTACACTCCTCATGTCTCAGCAAAGGGAATCGAACCTAGGACACTCCTTTCCTAGGCATATGGTTGTGAAGCAACCAGCCACTCAGCTAAACATGCGGACTAATACATGGATACGTCATAAAATTATATTTTGTGAAATTTATCTTGCACTGCCTTTACTTTTTATATATCTGTATCAATGCAATTCATTTCAGTTTTCTAGCGAGTAACCTTTTCATCGAATTTTTTCAGCAATCAATAGTTTGCACGATGAATTTTCCTCACGACGAATTGTCCATGAACCCTGTACATGTACTGTAATTCCAAATTGCCAGTCCATCCTTAATTATTCAGTAGACAGCTGTTAACAGGATGCACTATGAAAAGGTGTGGATTCAATAGATCAGAACCAACTAAGGTTCTCTGCATTAGTTAAAAGGCTATGTGGAAGTCTTCTCTTAGTTACTATCCTTTTTGATCTTTAGCAACCCCTATTGCTTTTTCCTAAATATTATTATTACTTTTATATGGATCTCAAAGTTGTAAACCTAGGGTATGTTTTAGTACCAGGAGTGAGCTGAGAGTTATATAATCCATTAAACCTGCTTTAAAACCCCACGTCTACTTTTTTTAAGATACCTTAGATCTTTGATCATCAAGTCAGTGATCTCACCGTGAATGACAGCATCTATCACCAAAATCTTTTATACTATGATTTGTTGACTTCCCAATAAACAGGACTATGGAGTGAATAGTTGTAGAGTATGGCCTAACTTGCTTGCCTTCCACAACCACAGATTATATATCATTTCAAATTATGTGATTTACAACAGAAATGTCACAGTTACTGTGTTTAATTTGAAACAAGTCACCAGCCTGGTTGGCCGAGTGGTTAGCGTATCTGCTCTCCAGCCTAAAAGCTGCGGGTTCGAATCCCGCTATGGGTATGGATTTTTGTGATTTTCTGTGAAAATACTAGTGGTAGTTGGCAGTTAATGGCATTGGTGTAGTTGCAGTACTGTAGTCGGCGGACTGAGCGGTGGAAACGTAGAGCTGTAGAGTAGGAGCTCTCCCTCAATAAGTCCTTGAACTCCCTGGAGGTGTCACATAATAATAATAAATCCTGCAGAAGTTTGAAGTGATATGGTATTCATTAAAATCAGTCTATGAGATTAATGTTAATGAAAAATAGTACTCAGAAAAGGCATCTTTTAAAATAGGAATTTTACATTCCTCATTAAATCCATTTACAGTTATGAAGTTTAGTAAACAGGTGATTAATAGTGTGGAATTAGAGAATTGTTTATGTCGTTTTATTAAAAAAAGTACTATAATTATTTTAAATATCTTCCACATTTAAACAATTCATTAAATATATTTTTATGTTTACAACATTCCATTTCATTTTAAAAGTGGAATTTTCATTGCAGAATTTGAAAGCCCTGAGTTCTTTTAATTCTTTTGGTGTAATGAGTCGGTGTGATTTTCTGACTTCACATAACAGTAGGATGCTCTTATCAATAGGATGCAATTAGCATACATCAGTAAGAAAAAGCAGACAGATTTTTAATGTATCTTTTATTAATGTGTTGCAGATAAATTACTGAACATGGTTTTAGTCTCTAAAATATTAGTCTTTCTTATTATTATTTTGTTTTGGGATATTTCATCATCATCATCAAATTCCTGCCATGTACCCTCAAGGGGTGTACAGGATACGATAGTACTACATGAAAAATTTACATTATTACTAACTTCCTATCTACAATTTTCCTCCTGATCAGTCTGTTACTTGTCAAGCTCCGACATTACCAGATCTTATATTTCTATCGTCTAAGGCACTTTGTACCGTATCAATCCACCTATATCTTGGTCTTCCTCTGGGTCATTTTCCTGCCAACCTGGCAGAGAACACTTGTTTTGCTAATCTTTCCTCTCTCCCATTCTATTTAAGTGACCATACCACCTGAGATTAGCTCTGCTAACGCATTCCTGGATGCTGACAATGTCAAGTTCTTTTCTAATATTCTCGTTTTTAATATGATATTGCCATTGATGCCATCTGTTCACTCCTATAATCTTTCTCAGGACTCATATCTGTGGTCTCTAGTCTTTGGTCAAGTGTTTTACTTCTGACCCAGCTCTCAGATCCATAAGTTAAAACTGGTTTGAACACTGTCTTGTATACAGCTAATTTAGTGTTCCGACTAATTTCTCTCTTATTCCATATGAATTTATTCAATTGACTTCCTACCATGCCAGCTTTGTTGATTCTGTTGTCTATTTCCATATTTAATTTACCTTCTTCACTAAAAATCGTGCCTAAGTAGCTGAAATGTTTTACTTGTTCCACAGGTTCCCCGTTCACAACACAGTTGACATTTTCAACAATTCTACCTATTTTCATTGTCTTTGTCTTTTTAATGCTGACCTTCATATCATATCTTTTACAACAGCTATTCAATTTAGTCAGAGAATCTTGCAGACTTGTAGTGGATTTACTTAGAAGTATAACATCGTCCGCATAAAGCAAAGAGCTGACGTTAACATCTCCAATTTTGATATCATGTTTAATACCACTTTCCTTCATAATGTGATCCATATAGATAATGAATAACAGAGGGGATAATGTACATCCTTGTCTCACACCAGATTTTACATTAAACCATCTTCCTGTACTTCCTTCATTTCTAACTGCTGATTTACAACTCAAATAAAGACTAAGTATTGCTTGATATAATGCCCCATTGACACCATATAACTGTAGCATATTGAATAGCTTCTCTCTAGGCACCTTGTCATATGCCTTTTCCAAATCGACAAAACTTAAATACAGATCTTTGTTATATTCCCATGCTTTCTCGACTATTTGTCTTAAAGTGATGATCTGATCCTGACAGCCTCTATTTGACCTGAATCCAGCTTGTTCTTCACCAAGCTTTTCTTCCACAATTCTTCTCAACCGTTTCTCAAGTATACTTGCATATGTCTTGCCAGGAACACTCAATAGGGATATACCTCTGTAATTCTCACATTCAGTGTTATTTACCTTTTTATATATAGGTACTATGAGAGCTCTACTCCAGTCGTCGGGAATTCGTCCCTCTGTCCACGCATTCTGAACTATGCAGTGCAGCCACTGTAAGACTTTTATACCACCATACTTCAGCATTTCTGGTCGAATATCATGTACCCCTGCTGCCTTTCCACATTTCAAGCCTTTGATGGCTTTTTCTACTTCAAGTATGGATATGTATTCCTGACTGCATGCCTGGTCAGTGTTTTTTTATCACTGTGCTGTCATCACTGCTTGTTTCATTTAGCAAATTTTCAAAGTAATTACTCCATACTTCAAAGATACCTTTTTCTCCTGTTTTCTTTTCACCTTTATCATCTCTAACTCCCTTTTACAGCACTCTTTCCTCCATTCCTAAGCTTCTTCAACAACCTCCAGAATATTTTGCCACCTTCTTGATATTTATTTTCTATGTTCTTGCCAAAGTCCTCCCATGACTTTTGTTTAGCTAGTTTTACACACTGTTTAGCTTTCTTACATTTGTCTCTGTATTCTCTAAGAGCACAAGCTGACTTATTTGCCAGGAACTTTTGATATGCTTTCTTCTTTTCCTTCACTGCCTCTTTAACTTCCTGTGTCCACCATGGAGTTCTAATTTTTCTATCCTTGCAGACAACTTCACCGGCCTCTCTAGATGAATCAATCATGGTTTTCTTCAAGGCTTGCCACTGAATCTCCAAGGTTTGGTTCCTGTTCTCATACTCTTTCATTTTTTCTTCAATAATCTTTGTGTATTTTAGTCTACAGTTCACATCTGAGAGCTGTTCAACTTTTATTCGCTTTAAAACTTTCTTACATGTTATTCTTTTCAATATGAAATTCAATTTTTTCCTGCTCAACACTAAATAGTGATCACTTCCAATTTCAAATCCTCTGTACACTGTGGTGTCCTGCACCAGGGAGAAAACATCACTATCAACAATAACATAGTCAGTGAGGCTTTTCTTATTACTTCCCCCCTCTCTCCATTTGTGCATATTTTTATGTTGGAACATGGTGTGTTAGTAATAACCAGTCCATGTCCTGAGCAGAAATCCAACAGGTATTTGCCATTATTATTAGCTATGCTCTTTTTTCCAAATTTTTCTCCAAACATTTTTGTATGTCTGACAATCACTTCCTACTCTGCTATTTAGATCCCCAACAAGGACCAACTTTTCCTTTTACATTGTGTCAGCAGCTTTCTCTAGAGCCTCAAAAAATTCCTCCACTTCTACCTTGGTAGAACCTTCTGTGGGACTATAGGCACAAATAAGTCTCATTGTCCAGTTCCCCATTCTGAAATTTGCCCAAATCACTCTACTTGATACTGCCTGCCATTCAAGAAGATGAGCCTCGTATTTTATGTTACTATGGCTACTCCTTCTTTTCCTTGATTGTCATTGCCTGAATATAACATTTTGTGTTTATTGCTCAGAAAGATCTCACCAGTTTTTGTCTTTTTTGTTTCAGTCACCCCTATTATTTATATAGTCGATCTGGTACTTATCTAATTCCTCAGCTAGCTCCATTTCTTTGCCATTCAGGCTTCTTTTGTTGATAGTACTGATCTTTAACTCTGGTGATGTTGAGTTGGGGTGTGTTTTCAGATTTGTTCCAGTAGCTGACTTTTCGATGTTCGCCTGGTTCCCTGGCAAAAATAACGGGGGCTTGCTTAACCGGGCGACGCCCCAGCCGGCATGAAATTTTGTCATGTTGTACCATCATTTTGTATTTTGGTTTAACCAATAGGAATACAATTTGGTCGGCTAAATCCCAAATTGCCAGCCCATCCTCGTTTGTTCAGTATCCAGATAGATACCCAATAGGGTGCACCACGAGAAGGTGAGGATTGGACATTAGGTCAGAAGCCCTGGTCGGTTCTCCGCATTCCTTTAAAGGCTATGTGGAGGTCTCCTCTCAGTTATACAGCTTTGACCCTTAAGCATCCCTTTGGGATATTTATACATATTAATTAACACTATTCAGTGACACTAGATTTAGGAAAATTTCTTGAAAACAAGTGCATTTTCTTAAAATATCATTGAATGAATAATTGATCAAAATATACTGAATATGTACCTAAATAATCCTTGATGTTATAAATAGTATTTTAAGTCATGCTTGAGTTCATAATGCACATCATATGTACCTGTAAAGTACTGATATGAAGTCACTGTAGGAATATGTTATTTTTTTTAAATATTGGCTTTCACAGTTTCTTTTCAAATTTGGTGTTTTACAGTTTCATTTGAAACTTGATATGAATGCATGCACATATTTAAGAGAAGATTACTTGCACTTTTTGAAGTAATTGAAAATGCTGAATTTGATTTCCTTCAAAATACTATTTAATTTAACAGTTATTTTATTGAGTGGTACATTATTTTTGTCACCCGCCACCATCCAGCTACTCATTGGAGGTCTGAAGTGGCTTAAAAAATGTCACATTAGTTTCTAGAGCAGGCAACTGGATTATCAAATCCTTGGCCCATCTGAGCACCAAATCTACCAATAATTGCAACCTTTCATTGCCGAGATTCATATAAATAAATATTAAACCTTTTGCTGAAAAAAATTTATCAACCTTTCTTATAGTTTGATGTTCTTGTATTGATACCTGTAATTCATAGATATTGATATATTTTCAGGTACCTGTATACAGATGAAGTTGCAATACCTTCAATAGATATAGCAATGGAGGTGTTTTATGTTGCAGACAAGTATCAAATACCATTCCTTAAAGAGAAAAGTGAAGAGTTCTTGTTAGAGCATACAACTGCTGACAATGGATGTGTGTGCAAAGTTTACGAATTTGCCAAACGTATGGATCTACATCTTATAATGTACAGATGTCTGGATATAATTGATAGGCACACAGAGACTATTATCACCTCATCTGATTTCTTGGATTGCCAAAAAGACACTGTTGAGATGATAATGGACAGGATTTCTTTATCAGTTAAGTCAGAATATTCTCTGTTTAATGCTGTTCATAAATGGGGTATCAACCATCTTTCTAAGAAAGAAGAGGCACAAACTAAAAATAACTTACGAACTCTCTTGTGGTCCATTTTTCAATTATTAAGATTTTCTGTAATGTCTACAAAGGAACTTGCTGAGGTTGCAGAAACAAAATTGTTCACATTTGATGAAATTGGCCCATTGATATGCAGCAGTATTAAGAGCGACTCAACATTCAAGTCCCTTCCGTTGATTGGCAGTAAGAGTAATTCAAAAAGAGAATATTGTTCTTACGTATTCTGCATCCTTGAAATAGTTGATAATGAAAGTAATACATTAGAAACTGCAAAACTACCAGTCTTTGCTGAATTGAATCTTTCTCCATGCATTGATAATAAGATGTATTTTACAGTAGAAATCCTGGGTGATTGCATAATACTTGTGGAGCCATTTTTAATTGTAGAGGTAAAAGATGAAGGCAGTACTTATGAGAACACAGAAGTTTATATAAAATCTCTTTCTACCTCGGATACTACAGATGTGAGATGTGAGACTAACTCAAAGAAGGCCAATTTGAGGACAGTCTATGCTAAAAAAGGAGTACAGTTCCAAATGACTGCAGTGTTTACTCGAAAGTTTAGATGTGCACGTAGTTCCAGTACTGAAAAATATAGTTGGGGCCCTAACCAGTTTATTGTACAACCAGAAAGTAATTGGATAGTTACTGCTCTTACATTTCATTTATGTGTTAAATGAAAATGGAGGACATGCGCTTATGTATCTTATGCTTTGGATACATTAATAAGTATATTGATTTTTTTTTTGTTACCCACCTCTGAGGTTCATCTTATGTGGTATGACTGTTAGGTATATCTTGTTATATCTTTAAACACAAAGATGTATTTTCTTGAAAATAAATATGAAAGAATGAAATGTTAAAGATGCAAGTAGTTCCAGTATATAAAGTGATAGTTGCTTGAAAAAAAATGTGTCAGTTGAGTTTTTGGTGCCAGTGTAGCTTGGATATTGGATATGTAATCCACACTGAATACATATCCAATCAGAAAAGTGTGCTGACAGTTAATTTCCAATTCTGCAGGATTTATACTGTCCAAAAGTCTTATATCATTCTCCCACCCAAAAAAAAAGAATAATAATAAAGTTCAAAACAGTCTGACTTTCTTATGAGCAGTTCCATTTATTTTCTCTGTTTTTAACAAGTGCATATTTTATTACCACATGAACTTTCATAAAGTCAAAAGCCTCATCATGGGAGCTCCATGCTAATCATTATTTACATAATGCCTTTGCATTTCTCTTTAAACTCATTTACTTACAAAGTACAGGAATACCTTGTATAGCGCGGTTTTGAACAACACGGATTTTGGTCTAACGCGGTTTTTATTACTACATAAACGAGAATAATCGAATAACTACTCCATAAATGAGAGCCACGTTTATGTGGTAGTTATTCGATTGGCTTTCACGTAGATATGTTCTTTCCCCGCAGCATTTTATCATTTACGTTAATATTAGTATTTAATATTTTTTTATTATTTAAGTATGAGTGAAAAGAGACAAAACAAAGAAGACACTGTTGGAGTAACAAAAAAACGCAAGTGGCTGATATTAGAGAAGAAACTTGAAATTATAAAAGTCACGAGAATGGCGCTTCGTTCACTAAAATAGCACATGAGAATTCAATGAATGAGTCATCTGGGTGAACAATTATTCAGAGCAAAGAAAAGACTAAACAACATCGAATGAGCACCGCTTCTTATATGTCAAAAGTGATCACGAGAAATCGATCTTCTACGATGGAAAATATGGAATGCCTTCTAATGATCTGGATTGAAGATTGTAATCAGAAAAAGATTCCTTTAAGTCAAATGATAATCCAGGCAAAAACAAGTCTATATGACAAAATAAAAAAATGAAAGCGAAAATGAAGGAGGTACAACCAGTGAAACTTTTATAGCAATTTCAAAAAGCGTATGGGACCCCATAACGTAAGAATCCAAGGTGAAAGCGCAAGTGCTGACACTTAAACTGCAGAATTATTTCCCAATGAATTGAAGGAGCTTATTGAGAAGGAAGGCTACACAGATGATCAAATTTTTAACGCTGACGAGACTGGCTTCTGGAAAAGAATACCATTGCGCACATTTCTAGCAGAGAAGAAAAAAACAAGCTGGGTATAAAGTGTCAAAAGACCAATTGACATTTTTACTAGGAGGTAATGCATCAGGTGATTTAAAATTGAAGCCACTGTTAGTATACAGAGCGAAAAACCCAAGAGCTCTTGAGGGCTTTACAAAGAACAGTTTACCTGTTCATTGGCGTTTGAATAAAAAAGCGTGGGTGACTCGTTCAATTTTCGAAGACTGGTTTAAAACTTTTTTTTGCCCTGAAGTTAAAAACTATTGTAAAAAGAATGATATTCCTTTCAAAATTTTGCTTTTATTAGACAATGCGCCAGGCCATCCAACTGTATTGACTGACTTAGATGAAAATGTCAAGATTAATTTTTTCCCTCCAAACACAACATCAATTCTGCAGCCGATGTATCAAGGCGTTATCTCCACTTTCAAGGCTTACTATTTAAGACGAACTTTTGCTCAAACTATTAAAGCTGCAGCAGAAGAAGATTCTTGGACTTGGAGTGAATTTTGGAAGAAATTTAACATAAAAGATGCCATTCAAAATATTTATGAATATTGGCAAGAGGTGACTCAAAGCAACACGAGAGCCGTATGGCATAATATCTTGCCGCATTGTTGAAAGGACTTTTGCAACAGAGAAAGAGGAAATCTCAACAGAAATTGTGCAGGTGGGCAAAGATCTTGGTTTTACAAGTTTAGATTGTAACAATGTGAACGAATGTATTGATTCTCATTCAAATGATCTGGATAATGAAACCCTTTTGAAGTTGGAACAACAACGAGCCTATGAAGGGGAAGAAGATGAAGATGACCCCACTGATGTCATGGGTGAAGAATTTTCCTTTGCTGACCTTTCAACTTTTGTGAGAAAAATTGACGAAGCTTCCGACTTTCTCATAAATGCCGATCCGAATTTGGAAAGAAGCATCAAAGTGAGACAAAGGCTCAATAATGCCATCAAATGCTACAGAGATCTAGTACTTGAAGAGACAAAGAAGACAAGAATAAAAGGATTATTTTGAATAAACCTTTTATTTTCTTTTTATATAATGTATTTATATAACGAGGGTAGGGATAATTTTATTTACAGGGAATTATTCCAGGGTAAGAATATGTGCAATACATCTCTATTACAGAGACCTAGCCTCTTCTTTACCAAGACCGCACTGTGTGGCAAAGAGTCATATCCTTCCAGAGGTTCCCCCGTTTTCACAGCACAGTGTGGATCTAGATTGGAAAGTTGAAAAATATTCCAGAGGAAGGCAATGGCAAATCACCTCTGTACCTTGCGAAGAACATTCTATGAACATGACAAAAATGAGAAAGTGTGATATGATGCTAGTTGGTAAGACACCTGGGCCTAAAGGCATCCAACATGCAACTGGGGAAGAACAGAGGGCTTCCACAAGTAGAACTAATTTTTATGATGTGTCCAGGTCAAACCCGGAAGGCAGCTTGGTCACGGATGTTGCTGGTTGGAAAAGGAAGGTTTTCCTGTTTCACAAAAAACCACAGGATTGGAACGTTGAATGTTAGAAGCATGAACCTAGGTAAGCTGGAAATAATAAAGATAGAAATGGAGCGCAAGAAGCTGGATATATTGGGAATAAGAACTTAGATAGACAGGAATGGGCCATTTTCAGGACTTGCGACAAGTCGAAAATATGGAGTATCTTTCTTACTCAGGAAAATGATGGCTGGGTATATATTGGGTTAAATCCAGTGAGTGACAGCATCATTTCTCTCAGAGTGAGTGGACATCCAATGAGTATGACCATCATTCAGGTTTATTCACCTACTACAGAGGCATCAGAAGAAGACATTGAAGAATTTTATTGCAAGTTACAAGAAGTGATAGATGCAGCACAAAGCGAGATTTATGGCTACTTATTGGAGATTGGAATGCAAAAGTAGGAGAGACTGAGCAACAAGGAATAACAGGTAGTTTTGGCTTAGGTATTCGTAACACAGCAGGGAAGAGACTTTGAGTTTTTTATTATTATTATTAATTTCGTGACACCTCCAAGGAGTCCGAAGACTCATCGCGGGAGGACACCTATTGTACAATTCTCCATCTCCACCACTACACCCAACCTCTACTACCAATCATCTACTGCCCATCACCACCACAGCTAGTATTTTTTGTCTTGTAAATTGCGTGTGTTCTGAAGGGCCGATTTGTCTCCATGTGGGATGAAAAACCAGAGTTTCCAGGAGAAAAAACCCTGCTACCTCCGTATGAGATCGGCTAACTCACCTTCGATTGAAAAAGTCCATATAAAGATTCCTCTCATGACGAGACTCGAACTTAGGCCTTTTCCAATTGAAGGGCACAACGTACCGTCGTTCTTTCAATTGCGCTATGGAGGCCTTGTGCAGAGAATTGTTTGTTGCTAACACCTGCTTTAATAGCAAAAAAGAAGATTCTATACATGAATATCACCTGATGGACAACACAGAAATCAAATTGACTATTATACTTGGACAAAGAAGATGAGAAGTGCAATTCAGTCTGTCAGACTTTTCCAGGTGCAGAATGTGGAACAGACCATCAGTTATTGGTGACTACGATACACGTGAAGCTACGGAAACTACTGGCATTTGAATACGGTTTCAACGACAAGCCAGGAGAGACAAAGAAAAATACTTTAACCAGGAATGCCAACAAATAGAAGACCAAAACAAGAAAGGAAAAACAAGAGATCTTAAAAAAGATCAGAGAACTAACAGGAAAGTTTAGTGCCAAGGTGACAATATTTAAAAGTAAACACAAAGGATATCTTACAGAAGCTGCAGACATCAAAAAAAGATGGAAAGAGTATACAGAAGCCCTTTATAGAAAGGACTCCAAATGCTCAAAGCCCTGGGAGGAGAGGCAGTTAAAATTTTAACAGCTCTATGTCAGCGAATTTGGATCACAACTACATGGCCTAGGGCAGGGTTTCTCAAACTTTTTCTACGATGGAATATTTCACAAATCTGGAAGTTTTTACGGAACACCTCGGTAATTTTATAATGTATTAATTAATAATTAATTGGTAATTTGACTGATTTTTATTAATTAATAATTCATAATTATTAAATAAATAAACATCAAATAAAGTTTAATATACTTGATGTTTTAATTGAAGCGTCAATAAACCATCATTAAATTAATTTGTGTTGATTTTCATTGACATATCACATTCTGATCACCGAATATTTTTATAATATAAGTACTTACGAGTGAATGCAGACTTTTTCTCCTGTGTGCTGGTAGTTTTCCCCTCCTTTTATACATCCTGGAGATCTTTGTAGACTTGAGGTGGATGACTCACTATCTGTTCTGTCACAAACACCTTCAATAAGAGATTTCTTGATAACAAAATTAAACAAAGTGCCTTGTCTCTTATTCATATTAGAATTTAAATCTGTATTCCTATTAGTTTAAAAAAAATCACAGCACTCCAGTTTCAGAACAAGCACTTACATACTGCAATACGAACTTGCGAAGAAAGTATTCAGTATTACTAGATTTGAGAACCGGATACAGACTTTGATCTTATTTCAGTGGAAAAATTTTCTTTATACTTCCTTGCTGATTGGTCACTAACATTTGCAACTCAGATGTTATTTCGTTCAGTTTTGAGAACACTCAGCCCATTGTTGTAATCGGCTTGCAGGCAATTTTTATGATCTGTCATAAACGGCAGTATTCTCTTTCCTGATTGTTGAAATATTTCAATGTGTGAAAATTAACGATAATTCTTGAATATTTCCATGTTTAAAAATATGCCGCTTGGTCACTGACATTTGCTACACGGATGTCATTTCCTTCAGTTTTGAGAACAGAGGATATGCCACCCATTGTTATAATCCATTTGCAGGCAATTTTTATGACCCGTCATTAACAGCGATATTTCCTTTCTCAAATGTTGAAAGTTTTTTCGATGTGTGAAAATTAACGATACAAAGATGTTATTAGGTATTCTGGGTCTGAGCTTTTCACTTTATTCACGAATATTATTCTCCTCAGAATATTTCTACTATAAAATATTTATTCATGAAAAATGTTTAGAAAACTAAAATGATAAATTCCAGAACTTCTCCCGGAACACTAATGTTCTGCAGAACACAGTTTGAGAAACCCTGGACTAGGGACTGGAAAAAATCAGTTTATATACCTTTATTGAAGAAAGGCGATGCAAGAGAGTGCAAAAATCATAGAACTATAGCACTAATTTCTCATTCAAGTAAAGTCTTAAGATCATTCAGAAAAGACTGGAACCATTTTGAAGAGAGAAATGCTAGATGGACAGGAAGGATTTCGAAAAAAAATTGCCAGTGTGAGATGGATAATAGAAAAAGCACAGGAATATCACAAGAATGTCTACTTTTGTTTCCTTAACTGTAGCAAGATTTTTGACTCTGTAGATCATGTGAAACTGTGGAATGTGTTAAGAACAATGGGAGTCCCAGAGCATTTCATTATCCTTCTGAGGAATCTTTATTATGAACAAGAAGCTACTGTCCGAACAGATCTTGGAGAAACTGAGTTTTTTACAATAGGTAAAGGGGTGCAAAAAGGATGTATTTTATCTCCATACCTGCTTAACTTGTACAGCGAATACATTTTAAGAATGGCAGGGCTGGAGGAGTCTCCAGTTGAAATTAAAATTGGTGGAAAAAATGTTAATAATTTGAGGTATGCAGATGATACCACCTTGCTAGCAGAATGCAAAGAAGATTTGAAGGAACTTATTTTGAAAGTTAAAGAAGAAAGTGCTAAATATGGTCTTAAACTTCACCTCAAAAAGACAAAATTATGGCAACACGTAAACTTAATGATTTTGAAGTAGATGGGGAGAAAATGGAAGCAGTTAACAATTTCGTGTTCCTAAGATCCCGAATTGATAAAGATGGTTACTGTACCGAAGTTAGAAGAGGATTATTACTCGGAAAAAACGCAATGACAAATTTAAGCAAGATCTTTGACGATAAAGATATTAGCCTTTCAACAAAAATCAGAATCGTGAACGCAATGGTATTCCCTGTGGTGCTGTATGGATGTGAAAGTTGGACTCTGAGAAAGAGTGAAAGAAGGAAGGTAGCTGCATTTGAATTATGGGTTTGGCGATGCTTACTAAGAATACCATGGACTGCAAAGCAAACCAATAAATCAGTGATAGACAGAATAAAGCCTGATTGCTCCCTTGAAGCTATGGTCATCAAGCAAAAATTATACTTCGGACATATTATGCAACCAAATGACACTTTGGAGAAGATGATGATGATGCTTGCTAAAGTTGATGGAAGCAGGAGAAGAGGAAGACCAAGAATTAGATGGGTGGATGGAATTAAAGAAGCAACTGGAGTGTGCTTGGAGGTTCTGAAAGACATGCACAGGGACAGATCGGAATGGAGAGTGTATGTTCGTGGAGTTGGAAACGACTCGATGGATCATAACAACAATGATTTATATAACGTTAAATAAAATATATTGTTTAGAGTGCTTATCAACATGGCTACGAAGAAAAACTAAGAAAAGATCAGATGAGCATCGCGACTTTAAAACTGAATGGACTGAATCTTTTGCGTTTGTCTCGAACTCAGATGGCCTTCCAACTTGTCTTATTTGCCAAGAAAAACTGGTGCACAACAAAAAGTCAAATTTGGAGAGACACTTCACGACAAAACATGCCACATTTTCTAGAAAATATCCTGTCGGTGACACGAGAAAGAGAGCAGTTGAAGAACTTCAGAAATATGGTAAAAAATCAAGTTCTGTATTTAATTATTGGAGGGAGTCTGCCAATGATGTTAATATTGCAAGCT
The DNA here is from genome assembly GCF_054136105.1 of Typopeltis vanoorti. NCBI lineage: Eukaryota > Metazoa > Arthropoda > Arachnida > Uropygi > Thelyphonidae > Typopeltis > Typopeltis vanoorti. The sequence goes on from NC_143554.1 coordinate 146,717,145, forward strand.
TCTTAGTGAGTCAGGAGATTGCTGAGAGGAAAACCAAGATGTTGAATACATAAAATGTTTTGTTAATGCATTCAAAGAACTTTTTCGGGATTACAAAAACAAAACAGAGATTTTAAATAAAATTAAAACTTAGAAAGTATTTTACCTTGGGTATAATAAATGTTAAAAATACCAAGCTATTTTAAACCTGGTTTTACTCCATTTCCCAAGTAAGCAAACAGACAAACAAGTGTAATATTAAGATTAGTGATCAGAGCTTATTCTACTTTTACCATGAGTTGCCTTGGTCTTGCACTACGTGCAGGATCAGCTAAACTTGCAACATTTGCAGGCGCAAACTTGACTTGTTTGTCTGTTTGCTTACTTGGGAAATGGAGCAAAACCAGGTTTAAAATAGCTTGGTATTTTTAACATTTATTATACCCAAGGTAAAATACTTTCTACATTTATATCTCCTCCTGAGATTTTTATTTAATAAGGTTAAAACACCTTATGGTAGCTTGTTCTGGTAAAATACTTATAAGCTCTGTATTACTAAAATCTTGGTATTTCTAGCCTGGCTCCCACATGAGACCTCAATAAAGGTCGAAACTAGTGAGGGCCATTATGAGTTCGCTCTCTTAAGGTTTTTGCTTTAAGGGAGCAATTTGAGTCTCCAGGGAAAGCGTTCTCTGTCACGGTCCGGTGAGGGCTTTGTCGGTGAATGCTTTTCTTCGGAATATGAGCGGTTCTGCTCGGTGGCGGTGGTGGTGGGTGGAAAGCCATCACTGAGTGGAGCCAATGCTGAGATGGACGGTCTTTCGCCCACAATTGAGTGACCTAGGGATCGTCCGAATTTTTAGAGACTGCTTTACTTATTCATAAGGTCAAAACCGGTCTGGGTAGTGGCCCCTTGCATTTAATACAAAGCATCATACATCTCCTCCAGGAGATGTGCTTTGCATTAAGGGTAAATATTAAGATTAGTGATCAGAGCTTATTCTACTTTTACCATGAGTTGCCTTGGTCTTGCACGACCAAGGGCTTGGTCGTGCAAGACCAAGGGCTTGGGCTTGTTTGTCTGTTTGCTTACTTGGGAAATGGAGTAAAACCAGGCTTAAAATAGCTTGGTATTTTTAACAAAAATTAAAACTTGTTTTAATTTTATTTAAAACCAACAACCTTTAAAGAGATTGTAAATGTCCTCAAATGTGACCATCCAACAAGTTGAAGACGTTAAATTAGCTTCAGCTTTATCAATCGCGGTAGATGAGTCTTGCGACATCAATGACACAGCCCAAGTTTTCCTTTTTATGTATGTATGTATGTATGTATCATCTGAGGCTCCCAGAGAAGAACTTCTGGGATTATTGCCACTCAAGGGCAAAATACATGGAGAGCACATAGCAAATGCCATCCTTGAATGCATGGAAAAAAATCATATCCCACTGAATTAAATTGTGTCAATTGCAACCGATTGTGCAAAAAGTATGACAGGAGCGAAAAGGTTTTTTTTTTTTTTCAATTTTAAAAGGAAAAATTATCATGAAGTGATTACTTTCCATTGTATACTCCACCAGAAAGCACTTTGTGCACAAACATTTACAGAAGAAATTGGTAAAATTATGGAATTGGTAATTAAGATTACCAACTCCATTATAGCAAGGGGACTTAACCATCGACAATTTAAAGAGTTGTTAAGTGAAATGGAGAGCGAGTATTCCGATCTTCTCCAGTACAACAGGGTTCGATGGCTTTCCAGAGGCGATGTGTTAAAGCGTTTTGCATCTTGCATAAATGAAATCAAACTATTCTTCGACAACAAGGATGGTCAATATCCAGAATTGACAGAAGATCAGTGGTTGCAAAAATTGTACTTTATGGTGGACGTTACATCACAACTGAATCAGCTCGATCGTAAATTACAAGGCAAGGGATGTACTACTTTTTCAATGCTAGAGGAAGTTATTTCGTTTGAAAATAAATCGATTCTGTTCGCTGAAGATTTAGAGAGGGGAACTTTAGTTCATTTCCCAAACTTGTCTCAATATCGCCGAGAAAACAATGCACTCATTAACAAAGATTATATCAAGACAGCAGTTTTAAACATGAGAGAATCTTTTCTTCAAAGGTTTCAGGAATTAGAAATAATAAAGCAACTCTAGCTTTTATTACAAATCCTCTTAATGCCAATGTGAAGGAATTAAATTTTTCTTCGTTTGATATTGGCACGGCTAATTTTGAAATAAAATTGCTGGACTTGGCAAGCAAAGACTTATGGAGCTCCATATTTGTACATCTTGGTACTGAAATAGAAGAGCTGGAAAAAGAAAAATGCAATCTGATTTCACAGCGCAAGCAGACCGCTATAAAAGAACTACAGAAGGCGGACGCAATGATTTTCAATACTTAGAATAGTCATCCGGACTCATATCATCAGTTCAAAAATTTTTCATTTGGTGTGCTCAGTATCTGCGGGTCTACATATTTATGTGAGCAACCGTTTTCTAACATGAATTTCATTAAATGTAAATTGAGGAGCCAAATTACTGATGCCAACTTGGAATCGTACCTTAAATTAAATACGACTAGTTACAAACCCGACACATATAGAAACTTTCTAAGGAAATGCAAGCTCATTGCTCACACTGATTAAAACCAATCAGAGCAATTTTTTGTGTAATTTTTTCTTCATTTTATAAAGATATAATTTAAAGTAATATTATAGTAAATTTATAGTAATATATAACAAGAATATTACTTTAAATTTTCCTTATTTGTAAAAATATATTTATGGCTCTCGAATAATTTTTAATTTGTTGTGAGGGACAGATTTGGCTCTCCCATCTCAAAAGTTTGCCGACCCCTGCTCAAAGGGAACATTCCCCAGACCTGCCATCTGCTTGGTCACTTGTCTCTGAATCCTCCCCACCACCTCCCAATACCCAAGAAATGCAAGTGACTAAATCTGTGCACAATAGTCATGAATCATATCCTTATAATGAGGAATAATAACTTTCCTGTCTTTACGTGTCAGTGTTCTTCAACATCCAAGTAATCCTCTGAGCTATTTTGTCAACTCTTGCAATATGTCCTCTGAATTTCAAATCTCTATCAGTCACTATCACCCCCAGATTCTTAGCCTCAGTAGTTTCCTGTAAATGAGTACAATCAGTATGATACAAAGTTTGTAATATTTTCATTCCAGAGGGCGTTACCTTACATTTTAAATAGACAACCATTGTCCTTTTCCCACACTGCCAATTTATTTAAATCATCCTGTAAGGTATCCACATCACCGTTATCAGCAATTGCCCTTCCTATTTTGAACAACTAATTAGAGTAGTAGTCCTAGTACAGAACCCTGTGGCACTCCACTAATCAGTTTTATTTGCCTTAATTCCACTCCACTGTACATCAGCCTCTGATGTCTGCCTACCACCACCCCATCCATGCTACAAGCTTCATATCCATACCCATCTGTAATAGCTTTCAAGGTGGATTCTGTCAAATGCCTTTGCAAAGTTTAACCATTTCCTTTATCCAATTCTGCTGTCATTTTATTATAAAATGTGAATAAATTACTGAAGCAGGACCTACCTTTTACAGAGCCCTGCTGCTGTTAATAAAATATATTCTTATCCACCCATTCCTTGAATTTTTCTTTTAACCAACTTTTCCAGTAATTTAACCACCACTCCAAACATACTAATCAAGCTATAATTTGCTGCTTCTGTCTTGGAGCAGCATTTATATAATGGAACTATCTAATCTTCTTTCCACTTCTTAGAAACTTTGCCAAAGTTGAGACTTAGATTAAACAACTTAATCAGAGGCACTGCCAATTCATTTGCACATTCTTATAGCACATCGGCTGACTTACTCTCCAGGCCTACTGCTGTATTCACATTGATATTTTTCAATATACTGAGTAAAAAAATCAGCTACGGGCTTTTTTTTTGTTTATTCCTGTATAGGGAGTAGGCGAGGCCGTTTTAACCCTATCTAACTTTTTGGAGACTTAGGAGGCAATTCAATATCCACCGGTAGCCAATCAGAGATAGCTGGCACAAGACTATCACTAATATCATGGCGTCCGGTGAAGAGAGGCAACTGACAAGTGCTGCCATCTTATGGTCCCTAATCCTAACACTGTGTTTGCTGTCTGAAAATTATGTGGGTTCTACATTTGATTTTCTTGAGTTTACAAGATGGAAAAACACAAATTTCCGAAAGGAAAAAACCCCACTTGCTTGTGCCAGAGATCGACTAACTCGGGACCCAGTTGAAAAAAGGTTTAGTTAAAGTTCCTCTAGTCGGCAACTAGTATTGAACTTACGAGGCTCTATCTTCAGGCTATTTAGTGCCATGGAAAGCACATGCTATATCCACTAAGCTACACAGGCGTATCCTACTCCATTATCGTCCACTACTATAGAGCGGCTCTTCCAGTTAAGTTAGCAATGTCTTTAAGAAATGAAATAAAGAAAATAACTCATGAATCATATACTAGCTGAATTCTTCTGTCGCCAAATGATAAGCGTACTCACGAATTTCATCGGTGTCGTATTGGATGACTTGCACAAATTCTCTCTTATCTTATAATAATCTATCCTATTCTATTTATTCTATCCTATCCTATTCCCTCAGCCATATGGCTGGTGGCGATAGCTATATGCTACCATACTGGGGAGATGATTATGAGCAAGGTGGTTTCCCTTTGCCGTAGTATATTTTATGACTGTAGCTGTGTGTTCACGGGACCGGTTTGCCTGTTTTGAGGAATGAAACCCTACACCTCCATATGAGACCTGTTAACTCACCTTTAGTCGAAAGAGACCAGATAAAGGTTTCTCACTTCACTGACGGGAATCGAACCCAGGTCTCTTTCCCACAAAGACTTCATCTATACTGACTGAGCTATGGAGGCTCCCTTATAATAACAAATAATAATAATAACAACCCTATTATTCCCTTATCTTCAGCATTCATTTTCTTCCTATTTATTTTCATACATATTCAACGCAAACATAACAATACCCACTCTTTACTGCTATACCATAATTATCGCACTTATTTTAATGAACATGTCCAGTCATAATAATCAGCTAATCCTTCCTTAAATTTACTTAAATTCTCCAAATTCTGCAATCCAGTGATAAAAGCATTATCTACCGAACAGTTATATAATAATAATAAATAAATAAATTGGTGTGTTTGTTCTGTCTGCGTTCGCTGTTGTTTTATTATGACCTCTAGAAGAGACTTATCTAACCAAGTACAAGAAACTTCCATTCTCTCATTTCAGTTAACTTACAAACTTCAATGAAATCTCCATGCCTTCTCCTATTAGATAAATTCATGAGATTGCTACTAGCTATTCGTTTATCATATCTGGATAATTCCTCTACCCATAGAGTTCAATCTTCTCTCAGATTTTCTTTGACTATGGATGCATATAACCATTACTCTCCCCTGTAGGAGAAAATAATAATAATTATGCATTTGAAACAGCTTTTAAGCCTTTAATAAATTCCACCATCTGCTGAGCTTTTCTAGTTACTTCAGGAATCACACTGGTGAACTTACTTTCTCTTTCAACCAAAATACCCAACTCTTTGTATTCATCAATTTCTTCTAAAGCTAGTCAACCGGAAAGTTGTGTTTCTTCTAAACAATAAAACCTTGCAATAGTGTGTGTATTACAGAATACTGAAGACAAAGAAGAAAATTTTTATTCAGTTAACGATAGAACTGAATGTATGTCTCATGAAGATTTTATTTAGAAAACTCTGGGGCAAAACAGCTAAATCCAAGTATTCTGACTTCGTGTTTAATTTTTTTGGAGTGAGGTAAATATTCCTCAGAATTATTTGTACTCCTGATACAGAGTCAGGATCTGTTCTTTTTTTTTTTTTTAGCGAGTGTTGCCTCTGAACCAGAGCGAATGACTCCCTACTGCTAGGGGTACGTGAAAGGGGTTTAAATTCGTCCTCGGATTTTTAATTCAAATAATTCGAATCATCGCAGTCGGAACTCTCCGCTAAATTTCGGTATCGTATACTCGTATCTTAAATTGTAACTGCTTTAGCGATTGTTTCGCCACCCATTAGTGCGTCTATACGTGTTCAATCTTTGTATTTATTGTAGTGTATTAAAAATAGTGTTCCATGTGTTTTGTAATTTAATATGCTCTCAGAGTAGCCTGTACAACACTTGACAATGTGTGTCCGGAAATTGATGACGATATTCGTAATTTATTAAAAACGCAAACGTTAAATAATAAAATACTTTTATGATTATCCTTTTTTGAATGAGATAGATTCATAACTTCTTGCAAATTGCCTTTGCCTCGTGTGTGTGTGTGGGGGGGGAGAGAATCGCCAGTGTTAATAATTACAAAAGGCGTCTACTTCCGTCTAAACTTAATTGGATATTCACAACTAACCTGAATAACAGGGGCAGTTCTCCTATCCGCGACCTGGGTACTCGCTCCACCGCTGAGATTCGCCTGAAATTTCCGAGGATTCTTCCCGTTTGTCAGTAAGTGATCCGTGACACGGTGAAGATGCGACGGAGCGAGTACCCAGGTCGCGGTAGGATATTATCCTATCCGCGACCTGGGTAAATCAGGATAAATCAGCTCACTTAACTCTCAACTCGCTGTATCGCTGCGTGATACAGCGAGTTGAGAGTTAAGTGAGCTGATTTTTTTTTCTGTTTTAAAGAATATTACAGATCCATTCTTATTTCATAGCCGACTAACTGAATCCCACACTTAAATATTTCTGAGTAGGAGCAAAAGAATACATTTTAGCATTCGAGTTCGCTTATGAACATTCCAACTTTCCAACACAGGATTGCCGGAAAACCGAAGATTCTTACCCACTTAGGGCTTTTGCCAGGTTTGTGATTTGATTAAAAAAAAAAAAAAAAAACTGTATCAGAAAATACTTGAGTATAATGTAATATATGCATCAATCTTGTGATTAATTCGAGTATGTTCGTTAGCGTAATATACCACGATGAGTCTTCCTACTCCCTGGAGGGTGCAATAATGATAATACGTTTATGCATTTTAATAAGATTATATACACTTTCGATGTAATGCTTTCTCTTTGTGTTAAAAAAAATGAAATTTTGCATTTCAGTGCAATATCGGGTCACTAGTCTATATATATATGGTATAAAAGGAATCTGAAGTGTGCATCGGTGGTTCAGTCGTAGAATGAATCTTTTGAAAAAGCATTCTTTAAAACTCAACTTACATAAATGTCACGCGATGTTCGTCATTTGGGCAAATAAGGCAACCGTGCCGAACGAAATTAAAATCAATGAACATCTCCCTCTTTTAGGAACCACCATTGCGGACCAAACCCATCATAATAAGCAATGGGAAATAGCTCATAACAAAATTACAAAAAAAAATTCACAAATGAGACCCAGACAATTATCAGCTAGAAGCAGGGCAAAAATATGTAACCAGTTCTTACTATCAAAAATATGGTACCTACTTAAATGAGTTGACAAAATTCACAGAGAATGTGCAAAATTTATTTGGGGTTCGAAATACGAACCCATACAAAGATATACAATATTTCATGATATAGAAGCTGTAGGACTTAGTTTAATAAACGTATATTTAAAAACTAAGTGCAAGAGCAAAAATCAGAGAGAGCCTACTCGGAACACAAAGCATGGAATGCATATATAATACACTACATGCAAAGAATAATGCCCCACCAAATAATTTGTTCCCTGACCCAATCGAATGACAAAATACCAAAAATGTTCTTTGAAATTGCGGAGGAGTACAAATTCATTAATAATCATATAGCAATAAAAGATTTCTTCAAATTGCACACATCACTCTCAAGCGAGCAGTCATACCACCAGCACAACACCGAGAGTTTGAAAAAGGTAAAATTAAATTATCCAATGTACTCAAAAAGGCATTCAGATTACCTATACACCCGAAATTAAAAACATTTTATTACAAGGTTCACCATGCTTACCCACCAGAATGTGGTGCACATACAAAGGTATTCCACTTCATGCCTTAGCCAAATGCTACTGTTCAGAAATTCATAAAACACAAAGAACCGGTCACAGAACACACACTATTCTGGCTAATGGACGGAAACATAACAATAACTGCAGCAATTATAATTAAAACAATAATGTACTTCATCTGGACATAAAGATGTGACAGAATTTATGGAAGAGATACATGCATAATGCAAAAACTCAACTAACTGAAATCATAACAGACACAATAAACAAAAAAAAGATAACAAAACACCAATGGCAGAAGATAGGTTTTATCTCTGAAGAATATGAAGAAAAATGAATGGCAATACTACATTGTCATTCATTACCCAAGCTTCCAACTGGTTTCGACCTTTATTGAGGTCTCTTCAGTGGGAGCCAGACCCGGGAGAGATCCCAAGATTGAAGTAAAGAAGAAGTCATATATATCTCATATACAAGTAGACAAAGGGTCCTTGACCTTCTTAATAAAAATCTCTGGATGAGAGAAAGATCTAGAAAGTTTTTTACCTTGGGTGTAATATACATTAAAGATACCAAGAAATTTTATACTTGTTTTTAAAAAGGAGAAAACTTTCTACATCTTTCTCTGATCCAGATATTTTTATTAAGAGCTCAAGTACCTTTTTTCTACTTGTATATGAGATATATATGACTTCTGCATTACTTCTCTCCTGGGTCTGGCTCACACTGAAGAGACCACAATAAAGGTTGAAACCGGTCTAGGTAGTGGCCCTTCCCATTATGCATTACATTATACACGCCTGAAAAGTGGTGGGGGGATGTTTTGCATTATGGGATACATGCTAAGGTAAGTGATATGAAGTTATTAGCCTCTATATACAAGTAGCTCAGACGTGAATACGTTTCAAGTGAAAAGATTGGGGAAAGGATTAAAACCAAGTGTAAATTTTCTTGTACTATATTTAACGTATGTTACACCCAAGGTAAAAACCTTCTATATATAATATATATATATATATATATATATATATATATATATATATATATATATATATATATATATATATATATATATATATATATACAGGGTGTTCGGGATAAATTTGACATATTTATAATTAATTATATTTTTCCGTAAGTTACATGTATTAACACACACTTCTCTTCATTTAAAAGTTTGGACCCTTCTTCATTCACATACAAGATGTCAGAAAGGATGGATAGCTGGAACCCACCTGAATCATGGAAGAGAATAACTTGTATCATGATGATTCGTGCCCGCCATCAAAATAAGGATATTACGACTGCTGCCCAATGCTCCCTGAATACAATAAAAACAATCAGGCATGAACTAGAGACTTGCAATGGTGACTACGAGGATGTAGCAAGAAGAAAGATCCCTAGCAGACGATCTGATTGCGTTCGTACAGCAGAATTCCTCGCAAATCTGCAGGAACAGGTGTTGAAGAACCCTGGCATTGGAATTCGGGCTTTGTTCGTGGAGTTGCTAACTGTAGTCAAGCCCTGGATAACAAGGGTAGCCAATGGTAGGCCGTATGTATGGCAGCAGGATTCGGCCCTTTGCCACACCTCTGGGAAAAGTCAAAAATGGTTGTCTGAAAATTTCTACGACTTCACCAGTCCAAATGTTTGGCCTCCAAACTCCCCAGACCTTAACCCCATGGATTATTTTGTATGGGGCGCAGTTGAAAAAGACACCAATCGCACTTCCAGTAATACAAAAGCCCAGTTAATGGATAAAATTAAAACAGTTTTTGCGGCCCTTCCCAGGGAGACTGTAGCATCAGCTTGTTCGAGGTTCCGAAGCAGAATTGAAGCTGTGATCGATGCTAATGGTGGTTATTTTGAGTAAATCTTGTTGATAGTATTGTAATTAACTCTGCCTGTAATGTTTTTTTGTCAATTCATTAAATTTAATAGATACAAAGAAGATTTTCTTTTTCCTTACGAAACTGTCAAATTTATCCCGAACACCCTGTATATATATATATATATATATATATATAATAATGGGTCATCGTGATGACCCATTATATTATATATGACCCATATAATAGGGCACGTGACCCATTATATATATATATATATATATATATATATATATATATATAATGGGTCACGTGCATTACACATAATGTATTAGTTTTGATTTTAGTTCGATTTCCTTAATATAGATTAAGATAAGAGAAATTATTTTCCATCTTACCAACGGTAAGATGTAAAACCACAAAGATAATCGTTAGTACCAGTTTTATTTAGTATTTATATCAACGACTTCTGAAATATTAAAATAAAAGTAAACTAAACGCTTCTGTAGATGATACCGTCCTAATATTCTCTACAGAGACAGCCGAACAAATGCAAGCCATAGTGAATTGCTGATCTTTTAAAAGTGACAAATTTGGTTGTCAAACAAACAGTCTGAATGTCTCAAAAACTAAACATGCAAATTTTAACTTGCGAAATACAAGTAAAATGAACTTCACAGGACAATTATTCTTAAATGATTGGCACTGCAGTACAAATTCAAACTGTAACTGTATGCAAGTCAAAAACGTCAATGTAATAACTTAATGACTTAAGTTTGATATTAAAAATTGATAGTAATTTAAGCTGGAACACATACCACCGATGTCGCAAATAAAGTAAGAATTATGTTAAAGAGTCTTTACTACTTAAATAGGTTCCTAAATTTTTATATATATATATATATATATATATATATATATATATATATATATTTATAAAAATAAATTTAACTGACTAGAACCCGAGAAAGTATAACAAAAACCTTTAATACATCACAACTAGTTTCATCGGTGATCCGACTTCTTCAGGTGAGAAATAAAAACATAAGACATAAAATAACACGGTAAAAAATGAACTTTACAGCTTAATAAAAAGCAGAATAATAACAGTCATATTTGAATAGGTGACCGCGTGCTACTGTTGGCATGAGTAGAATGTGTGCGACAGCTAATTTTTGAGCGCCAGTACTGGATTACTGCGCTATGGGAATCGGGTAAATTGTAGCTAAGATTATTGTTTAAATGTGAAGGGTCCAGAACTATTTCTTTTGATTCGATGATTCTTCTTTCGAATTTTTTCTAGAAGATTTTGAAGAGAAAGCTATTTCCTCAGCTACTTTGAAACCTAAACTGTGGTTACGTTACATCGATGACGTCTTCCTTATTTGGGGACATAGTTTAGAGGAACTGCTAAACTTCCTAAACCATTTAAATAACCAACATCAAAACATTAAATTCACATCTGAACTAGAGGTTAACGGCGTTCTCCCCTTCTTGGATCTAAAGATCAGTAGATTTCCTGACTGTCTTAAATTTTCAATTTTTCGAAAAACCACCCACACTGATAGATATTTACATGGTTCTTCTCATCACTTCCCACCTCAGAAACTGGGCATCATCTCCACCCTCGCCCATCGAGCAAGATGTCTCATTTCCACAGAAGAAGACCTTCAAACAGAGCTTAACTTCCTGAAAAACACCTTCTTAAATAATGGATATTCGTCTCGTAACATCACTAAACGCTTGAGACCACGCCAACATCCTCGACAAGAAGATGACTCCAACACTATCACTCATATACAGTTGCCTTTTATCAGCACTCTTACCCCAAAACTAGCTAATATTCTGAAAAAATTCAACATAAAGACCGACTATACTACGCTGCCAAAACTTCGTTCTTTTCTGAGTCGACCAAAACCAAAACACAACCATCTGCATTTTCCTGGTGTTTATAAAGTTTTGTGCAACTGTGGTCGACCTTATTTTGGCCAGACAGACAAATCTGTTTCACTTCGTCTTGAGGAACATAGACGTGACATCTCCTACAGTAGAGCACGAGCGAGCGCCCTTTCCAGTCATGTCCTTTTCTCGGCAAACGCTAACCTTGAAGAACAGCCACATCAAGTTGATTGGGAACGCACTACTAATTTATATATTTGCAAGGATGAATTCGCAAGAAGAATCATCGAATCAAAAGAAATAGTTCTGGACCCTTCACATTTAAACAATAATCTTAGCTACAATTTACCCGATTCCCATAGCGCAGTAATCCAGTACTGGCGCTCAAAAATTAGCTGTCGCACACATTCTACTCATGCCAACGGTAGCACGCGGTCACCTATTCAAATATGACTGTTATTATTCTGCTTTTTATTAAGCTGTAAAGTTCATTTTTTACCGTGTTATTTTATGTCTTATGTTTTTATTTCTCACCTGAAGAAGTCGGATCACCGATGAAACTAGTTGTGATGTATTAAAGGTTTTTGTTATACTTTCTCGGGTTCTAGTCAGTTAAATTTATTTTTATAAATGTATACATCCCGAGTAAATCCTAATTTCAACAATATATATATATATATATATATATATATATTTCCTAAATCAAATAAAGAAGCAATATGCAAACATTATCTGTGCACAGCAGTCATGATGCTTCCAAATCATAGCCCTATAAATAGGGATAATAACTTCCCTATCTTTACTTGTCAGGGTGTTTTTCATCCAAGTAATCCATCGAGTCATTTTACCAAATTTGAAACGTGCCCTCTGAACATCAACTCTTTGTCCACCATTTTCCCAAGTCCCTAGCCTCTTCAATGTCCTGCAGTGCAGTACCATCAATGTGATACACTATATACAACCTTTTCAACCCAAAGTGCATAACCTTACATTTTGCAACACTAAATTGAGAGTCATTATCCTTTGCCTACAATATCAATTTATTTAAATCATCCTGCACAATATCTACATCATCTTTATCAATTGTTGCTTACCCCAGATTTGAATCATCAGCAAACAACTGAATATCTCCTCTTAAAACTTTTCATATGTCATTGATATACGAATTAAAGAGCAGTGGCCATACTACTGAACTCTGAGGTATTTGCACTAGTTTCCATCAATGTCCTAGATTCCACTCCACCATATACTACCCTCTGCTGTCTGTTTGTCAGCCACTCCCTAATCCATACTACTAGTCTCGTATCCATTCCCATTTGCTGCAGTTTTTTGCAATGTGTATTGTATTTTTGTAAATAGTTCCCATGTGGTATTCTGTCAAATGTCTTGGCCAAGTTTGGGCAGAATCATAGTGTATCTAAACCATGATAGACAGGACCTACCCTTTACAAAGCCATGCTGCCCACTATAGAGTATCGCATCCCTATTCACTCACTGCTGTAACCTTTCACCAACTTTTCCGATACTTTAACAACCACTACTGGAAAGTTCTGATAAACACCCAGAACAAAAATAATATTAAAGCACCTAATACAATCACAAGAAAGAACGTACTAGCAGCAGAGTCATGAAAGTAACTGTTGTTCTTATATTCTTATATCCTCGTATGTTCTTTCTTGATGTTATATCGATTGCTTTCATATCATTTTTGTTGTAGGTGTTCATCGGAACATTCCAGACCCCCTCCCTCGTAATAATTGGTCTATAGTTTGTTCTCTGTCTTCGAACCATCTTTGTAATTTTAATATCTTATCCTGTTTCCAATTCCTTGGAACCCTTCGAGAGCTGAGATTGAACAACTTCGTCAGAAGCAATGCCAATTCTCTTGCACATTCACATAGTACACAGACTGATATGTCATCCAGTCCGACTGCTGTGTTCACATTGATATTTTTTAATATGCTCATCACCTCCTGTTCATCGACATCAGTTTTCATATGTGTCTCTGTAACATCAGCAACTGTAAAATCTCCACCTAAATGATACATCTTTGCAAAATGATCACTCAGCAACTCAACTATTTCTTTTGCCTCTGTCACCATACCACAGCATTGTATACGGTCATCCTAGCATAGTCATTTTTCCTTTTACTTGTTAAATGGTGAAAAAAAATTTTCGGGTTTATTTTGGTCTGCTTAGCTAATTTTCTCTCATAATCTGATTTGGGATTTCTTACCATACTAGTCATTCTTTCTTGCACTTTGTACTGCTCGCAATTATGACGATCTTTTTCTTTATATTCACTCCACAGTGTTTTTATTTTTATTTTTTCAGCTCTTTTTATATCTCTACTTATCCACTTAATTCGCACTTGGTTTATCTTCCTCACCTTTGATATGTATCTTGATAGTGCTTTTCTCAAACAATCTCTGACCACTTCCCATGCGCTATTGACATTCTTTCTTTGTAGAGTTTCAAGTTATGGCACTGCTCCAAATAGCTTCCTAAGTCTGTCATAATTATCAGTTTCATAGTTTTTTTATTATTATTATTATTTCTCAATCATAGATTTCGGAGCTTCCCAACACAGCAAAAAAAACAATAAATAATAACCAATTGGTGTCGTCCTCAGATAAGCTTACATATAAGCTTCGAGGATGAAAGCAGAGTGCTTCTCATCCAAGATGTTTTGTAACCAAATGCATGTAATGTACGTATCACATGTAAACCAAAGTATGTAATGTATGTATTATATGTAAACAAATGTATGCAATGTAAGTATCATATGTAAACAAATGTAAGTAATGTATCATATGTAATCAAATGTATGTAATGTGTGTAATAACTGTAACAAATGTATGCAATGTAATAAAAAAATAAAAATAAATAAATAAAAATGTAAATCATGGGTTTACACTGTATGTTTGTGAGAATTAGGAAATATAATATTTTGATTGCATATGTGTAAACACTGTTGTATAATCACACCTATTCAAACTTGAAAAAAAAAATTATTATTATTATTATTATTATTATTATTATTATTATTATTATTATTATTATTATTATCATCATCATCATGTGACACATCCAGGGAGTCCAAAGACTCATTGAGGAAGAGTGTGTCAACCGTGTTCAAACTTACTTAACTTTTTAAGTGAGCCATTAGTAGCAAAGACTCGACCAATCGACCAACCTTTGCTGGCTTCTTTCTTGACAGACAATTCCACATGTTTGGCAACTTCCCAGAAAAAGATTGCATGGAATTCTCATTTGTAGGAAGAGTGTCTAAACAACTTATGTATATATATTCTGATGTTATTGTTAGATCCATGTTAATTATATAACATGTTGTTTCATATAATTAATTATCCCTTAGTAACTGCATAAATCCGCTTCCATCTTACCATGTCCCCTTTCCTTCCTCAAATCTATGTCTCCATATTTAAAGGACAGTCTTCTAAAATAAATGTCCGGCCTGCGTTTATTGTGGTAATCTACCATTACATGCCAGATTACCATACGACCATAGCAGCAACTGGTCTATAGCAGAAATCAACAATATATTTTGTCATATTGGCCTCTAACTCACACCAGCCTGCCTCAAATGAACCATCTATCCCCTAGGGACGAATGCTGGTCTTGAAATCCACGCTTGCTCTTATTATCATTCAGAATGAGAGGTGTGATTAAAGTCTGATTATCAGAATAATGAATTACTGACCATTTAAAACTACATATTTAGAAATTTATGTACAATTAATCATAGAAATACAACATTTATTTTACAAATTATATTCTATCTTTTTCAATTTAGCTATTTAAATAAAAATTCTACCCTACGTTTCTTCTTTATGAACTGGTCAATAACATCGTCATAAAAAGTTGGTTGTAACATAATTTTCCCAAGCAACACTCACACTTATATATATATATATATATATATATATATATATATATAGTAGGGGAGATCTACCGCCTACTGCGCCCAACCCCCCGAGTTCCAGGCTTGTAAGCCGGTTGTTCATTGTTTTGAAACGTCCAACAAATTTTTGTCTCATGAAGGCAAACGCATTGTTGGACGTTTCAAAACAATGAAGAGACAAAAAACGTGACGTAAAAAAAACGTTTCAAATTTCAGCTTATCTTTTTATATAGAGAGAGTATATATATATATATATATATATATACGAGGGTGGTCTGAAGAGTTCTCGGCCTCGACCATAGATGGCAACACCATCGCCAAGAGATTTTTTTTCAAGTTACTACATCTGTCATAAGCATCCATGTGAAATTGCAAGTAATTTTATCAAATACCGTATTTTTCGATAGATAACACCCAACTAATGTATAACGCGCACCCTCAACATCTTCATCGCTCCTTTCGATGTATAGATAACACGCATGCGCCAACTAGCGGTAGAATTAGGAAGTACAGACAGAGGACGGAGAAATTCTTTAAAAGCACGTGCGTTGCTAGTAGCAGTGGTCGATTTTTTTTAATTTCAAATTTTCAGAATTTTCACTGAATTACCCATGGAAGACAGAAATACTTCTCAGAGAAAATCCTACACAGCGCAGTTCAAACTTGAAGTGGTAGAAGTAGTAAAGGAAAAAGGGAATCGTGAAGCTGGTAGATTGTTCAGTGTTGGAAAAAGTAGTGTTCGTGAATGGTGAAAGGTTCTGAAATGTTTACATACGAGAAAACGTGCTATGAGGTTTAGAAGGTGCTTATGGCCAACCATAGAAAAAACTGTTTGATTAGGTTGTTAGTGAAAGAGCAAAAAGGTATGAGAATAGCTACTGTCCGTCTTTGCAGGAATCGAAAAGAATTGCGCAAAACGATAATATAAAGGATTTCAAGGCCTACCCATCTTGGGTTTTTGGATTTATGAAGAGAAACAATTTAAGTTTTGGCATGCCTAGGTCTAGGACTGGGAATCTGAAGGGAGCAAAAGAGGTTTGAGTTGCTACAACAGGGCCCGAAAGGTCTATTGAGTCAGATTAAGAATTTTTTGGATTTGAATAATACTTCTATCTTAGTTTTGTTATTATATTTGATTTACCTCTCATACCTTTCAAATGTATACCCCGCATATTCATTTTTAACGAATTTATGACTTTTTTGTATCGATAACGCGCGCTTTATCTGTCGAAAAATGCGGTTGTTTATTTTATAGAGCTGTCTGAAACAAAAATGCTGTTGAAATGGATGAAATTGAGTACCGTGCAGTTATAAAATTCTTTGTAATAAAAGGTTTAACGCCAAAAGAAATTCATTCGAAGTACATAAATGTTTATGGGCACTCTTCTCCTTCGTTTTCGACAATTAAGAAAATCAGCTGCCGAGTTTAAAAGTGGCCTTACCAGCCTTGAAGATGATCCTCGTGAAGGACGTCCAAAAATTGTAACAACACTAGAAATCATTGATCAAGTGCATGATATCATATTGGATGACTGGCGAGTCAAAATGCGTGAAATTGCTGACACTATAGGCATTTTAAAAAATGTGCAGGATATTTTGCGTGAAGAATTGCACATGAAAAAGCTTTGCACAAGATGGGTGCCGCGTTGCTCACAGCAGATCATAAACGCAATCGCATGAAAATCTCTGAACAGTGCTTGAGCGTTTTAACAAGAATAAAACTGATTTTGTGCCTCGATTTATTGCTATGGATGAGACTTGGATTCCCCATTACACACCAGAATCCAAAGAGCAGCCAAAACAGTGGACAGAAGCCGGTTGTTCAACGCCAAAGTAGACAAGGTCGGTTCCATCAGCAGAAAAGGTCATAGCATCAGTGTTTTGGGATGCTAAAGGTATTTTGTTTATTAATTATCTTGAAAAAGGTATAACAATAACCGGGGAATATTATTCCGATCTTTTAACCAGACTAGACGAAAAAATTCGTGAGAAAAGACCCGGTTTGCAGAAGAAAAAAACCCATCTTTCATCAAAACAATGCACCTGCCCACAAGAGTGTTTTGGCAATGGGAAAATTAAGGGATATGCACTATAAATTGTTGGAACATCCACCCTATTCCCCAGATTTGGCTTCCTCTGACTTCTATGTTTTCCCAAAATTAAAACTCTTTCTCGCTGGTCAGAGTTCTTCGTATCAAGAGAGGATTGCAGCTGTAGAAGTGTACTTTTCAGATCTTACTGAGAACCACTTGATGGACCGGATAATTGCGCTAGAGCATCGTTAGAATAAATGTATTAGTCTTAAGGGAGATTATGTTGAAAAATAAAATTAATTTTGAAATTATAAATTTTTTTTTCATTGTTAGGCTGAGAACATTTTAGACTACCCTCGTATATATAAACGAAGACATTTCCGTTGTGAATTATTAATCTATACAAGCAAATGATACCTTAAAGAAGTGCTTTAATTTTATTCCTGTGTCACCTACAGATGCTTGGCCTTGTAGCAGGGGCAGCTCGTGCATAGACACTGCGGAACTGCAGCATACCCAATTTTTCTCGATATATAAATATATTTATTAATGTATTATAATTACGGCTATTTTGCCTGCTTCAGTTTAGGAGTGCCCATGTTTAAATGTCATTGGCTATTTCTCACTGATTCTTAGGGCATTGTAGATGTAAATTTACTAAAAAGTATATGTAGCATAAGGAAGAGAAATTTAAACATACCTTTTTCTGGGTGGTGCGGCTTTTCTTTTTTCTGCGATGTCCAAAAACTACTAAGTGTGTGGAGGGGGGGGGGATAGGCAATTTGGGAGAATTAAATTAGAAAAACCCGGGTTTTTTTCCAGTAATATATATATAAACATATATATTATATTACTATATTATATAGGGTGGGGGGGGAAGGTGAAAGGGTTGATTTTTTATATAGGGAAGGGGAAAAAGGGGGTTGACGGGTGCAGTCCGTTTCGACTAATTCTTGGTCGTTCATGGGAGTTTTCCAAGAAATAATATACATATTTATTAATGTAGTTATATTTGCTTGTAATATTTAATTTTATGATCAACAATCCTATATAATTCTCTTATTTTGTATAAAAATATAATAAAAATCCATCTTGTAGCACTTAGGAGGGCGAAGGACGCTAGCAGCACTGTTTACCACTGTGTCTTATTGCTATGCGCGCAAGCATATGCACGTCATAGTGAAATACAGGCTATTAGCGTAATATGGCACTGTCCGTCGCGCAGTTCCACTGTTGTTTATATGTAGTTTGCGCCAGTAGTAGAGTGTTCGTAGTGCTTATCGTGTTTACTCCCTCTCTTTATATATTTGGACATTAGCATTAAAGTATTTAATGGTAATGTCCAAAAATTGTAAATCCATTTCTTTAATTACAATTAAAGGAATGGTTTTATTTTTAAAATTTGTCCTGCGAGGTATATATACGTGAAAAACCTTTGGCTGGGAGAACTTAATAGTGAATGATTTCTCGATTCCCTAAGTCTGGAGCTTGATAGCACAGGATATTGTTATAGCTCAGAACTCTTCTACTCCTGCATGTGAAGCTGTAGTATGTCGTACTGATTTCAGGAAAAAAGGTGGACAAAATTTAAAAATCTCCCATAAGCTGAGCGACCGTTGTGAAGCAGATGACCTTAATCTCTCTTCTAAAAGGATTCACGAATATCCATCCTCAGTGTGGGATTCAAACTTTTATTGATTGCAGAGTGCGTACGCTATCTTTAAATGCACTCAAGAAAAGTTTGCAGGGAGACTGTGAAATTATTCTTACTTCCACTGACAAAATTAACGCATTCAAGGAAAAACTAATACTTTGGGAAGAAAGAATCAGAAAAGAAATTGCAGTAAATGTGTTTGAACTAACGAAAAAGTACAAGCTGAATGAAAATCTAATAGATCTAATTTTACAACCTTAAGATTACTAAATACAAATATTGAAAAATATTTTCCCTCACTTGACATGTCATCCTACATCCGTTTGTTTTAAGCGCGTGTAAATTGCGAAATTGTTATCTCCAAGAAGTGAATTTCCCAATATTACAATACTTCTTTCATTCTCCGCATCATATTTGTGCGAATCAAGCTTTTCCGCAATGAATATTATTAAAAACAAAAATAGATTGCGGCTGGAATTCTTAGAAGATGATTTATGAATATGCCTATCTAAAATTCGGCCTCGCACAAAAGACATTATGAAACAACATGAAACTCAGATATCTCGTTAAAATTAACTGCAAGTATGCATATTATTTAATACATTTAATATTCATTTGAAAAAAACCAACAAAAAATTTTAAAAATAATTTTGAGTATTGTTTTTCTTACTCAAAATGTCAAAAATATTGTTTAAAATTTTTTTGGAGCAAAAAGGATAAGAATTACTATTATTAATATCTTATGTGTGTGTAAATCAATCAAAATTATGCCCATTTTTTGCCAGATCGTAAAAACAAAAAATAATAATTAAAATAATATATTTTTAGTGTGCTTCAGAATTTTAATAATTAGTCTAGGTGTGCCATATTATGAAAATGGTTGAAAATCACTGCCCTAGATGGATTACAGTCCTGGATTGGTATTTACTGAGAGTTCATCTGTTGGCGCTATATCACTGAAAATATTGAGAGCTATCTGGATGAGAATACACCATTTTGCTTCATGTGTGTATTCTTCGAGATAGCTCCAAGAATCAATCTCTGGCTGATGAGACCGTAAAGGTCAAACTAGTCTGGGAAGTTATTATATTATATTGTCAATATAATGTATGGAGGTACCCATGTCTGGTGTAGGGAAAGTGCTATGTGGGATACAAAGAGCAACTTAAGTCAATTTCTCCTTTTGTAGCAGTAGTTTTTTTTTTGCGAATGGATAACTTTTGCACGGCTTTTGTTTGTATACTCCTGTAAAAAATAGAGATGGAAACAAAGATGTAATTTCATGTTATGTATACTTGAAAAAATTGTTGGAATAAGTACACATGGTTGGTGAGGATGACATTCTAATAGAGATGGATAGGCATGCTATATTTCATGCAGATAGAAAGGATGAAAAGGGAGGTGGACTGCTACTGATGATAGAAAAAGTGTTATGTCCAATATGGAAAAATATTGTTAGTGTTAGTATGGTGTGGGAAAGAGGAGAATAGAATGAAATACTTCATTGGATGTTGATATAAATCTGGTAATGTGGAGGATATAAAAGAAATGTATAAACAAATTAGCCAATCATATAAGGATGATCATTATTATGGATGGTTTTAATTATGGAAATATCGATTGGGAGAAATGACATAGCCATTGGAAGTTAAGAAAATGAATTTCTCAGTTTGAGGGACAGCTTCCTCAGACAGTATGTAACAGAGGGCACACGACAATTGAGGGTCTTGGATTTGATCATTTCATCAAAGGATGTTATAAATTAGGTGTCGGTGTCAGATCTCTCTCCATTTGGAAAGATTGACCATGAAGTGATTAACTGGGTAGTTGCCAACCATGTGAGGACTTCCGTGGGGAAAAGGTATATTTAGAACTACAACGCTAGTGATTATAAGAAGCTCAGGAGACAGCTTGCAGTTGTAGAATGGAATGCGGAGTTGGGTGGAAAGGAAATCAATGCTGCTTGGGTGATATCCAACAGCTTTCTAGTAGAAGCAATCTAAATGTATTTCAATAGTCAGAAGGTTCAATAAGGTAGGTGTGAAATGGATGAATGAAGAGATTAAGCATGCAACATGGAGAAAAAAGGGCACTATGGAGGCTACATTAGAGGAATGGTAATAATCAATTCCATGAAGAAAATCGAAAAACAGGCAAGGAAGGTGACTCGTTTGGTAAGCGTATGAAAAGTTCAATACGAACAACCCTTAGCTAATGAAGAAGGGGTATGATTTGGGAAATTAAGAAAACTCAATTCCTCATGTACCTCTTCTTCCTTGACAGACATTCAAGTCCCACTGCCTTTTAATATGACTGTGGTACTTGATGATATATCGATGCATACTTTGAAGAATGTGTCAGGGAGTTGATATCTGCGTTTACATATTTGTTTAATACGAGTCTTACACAGGTTAAGTTCTGAAGGAGTGGAAGGCAAGATTGTACCGCTTACTAAAGGAGATGACAGAATTCAAGCATCACATTATAGGCGAATCTGTGAGTCAGGTGTTGTTATTAATGTGTTGAAGAGGCTGGTGAGAATGAGAATACATAATTGGGTTGACAACAAAGGTATTATCTTTGATGGACAGCACGTATTGATAAACGGAGGTAATGTTTTAGTAATCTACATACTTATTGCAATAAGGTGACAGGCACATTGGACATGGGAAACTGATGCACAGTAGTATAAACTTTGTAATGGCTTTTAATAGATTACTGCATGATAAGTCGATAGTCAAACTAAAGCCAATGGGGTTGGACATTACACTAATGCTTTAGATTGGAGACAGGCTTTCTGGTAGGTATTAACAAGTTGGTATGGGGGAGCAATATCCCAGAAGAGGAAAGTCACTAGATGGGCACTGACTTGTAGAAGCAAGGAGATTCTCGCTCCACTGTATAAGGCTCTGATTAGGCCACATATAAACTAGTGTGCATAGATTTAGTCACCAGGTTTTCAAAAGGATGAAGAGATGTTGGAGAGGGTCCAAAGACGATTGACTAAAATAGTGTCTGCTATCTGTAATGTTGAGTATGGAGAAAGGTTGAGAAGATGCAATTTACAGAGTCTAATGGAGAGGAGGAGGAGGGACAATATGATAGAGAGAAGTTGGTAAGGAGTTATAGGATTAACGTTGAAGAAGTTTTCATAAAATGGTTCGAGAGTGGGGTAGAACAAGTATTATGGAAGTTTTATAAGAAGGATGTGAGCAACGGAGTGAGAAGCATGCTTTTGTATGGAGAGATGTGAATGATGGAAAGCATTGCCTGAGAGCATGGTGTCTGCAGAGAATTTGAATGTGTTTAAAGTAGGTATGATGAGCCGTATGTATGAAGAAAAGGAATCTCCTAGATGAGTCTTTGACTCCATGGGGTATATTATTACTACTACTACTACTACTACTACTACTAATAATAATAATAATAATAATAATAATAATTGGAACATATGAACTCCATAAATTACCGTATAAGACTACGACCATTAAAAGCATTACAAAAATCTAAGCTAAACCAGCTCCTCTTAGACGCTAATACTGTAATTGAAACCATCACAACCAACAGTATAAAGGAAACAAATCAGCTCCTATATAGCACAGCCTATATCATTTCAATGAAGCTTGGTTGCAAACCGAAAGGGCAAAAGCCAAAGATGAAATAATCTGCACCATGGAATATCCGGTTAGAACGAAAAGTCAACAAACTTCGAGCTGATCTGAGCAACTTAAAGGGTTTTAAAGAAGGACGGCTGAGAAATAATAACATCAAAAACAAATTGATTAACACATATACAGTAATTTGAACAACAAAACAATTGCTGAAGTTACCAAAGAGCTAAAACAAAGAAACAAAGAGCTAAAACAAACAGCGACCGCACAGAAAATTAAAAGATATGAAGCAAGAATAAACCAATATGTACAAAATATGCAATTTCGACAGAACCAAAGTCAGTTCTTTCAGTCTCTCCAGAGAAATACAAATGCAAACCATCATTCACCAGGAAAAGAAGAAACACCCAAATTTTGGAAGTGAATATGGGATAATCCTATTGAACACAATAAAGATGCCTTATGGATTAAGAAAATAAAATCAGAAATAAAACAAAAACAAATGCAAAATGTCATCATCACTAAAGAAATGGTCAGTTCTTAAGCTAGAAAATTAAAAAACTGGAGTGCACCTGGCAAAGACGAACTACATGGACTTTGGTTAAAACATCTAACCAGTCTACATGATCGAATGGCAGAACAATTTAATTATTTGTTGCAGTCAGGCTCAGTGGAAGAGTTGATGATATCTGGGTGCACTTTTCTCTTCATGAAAGATAAGGGTGCAGACCCAAGTAACTATCGTCCATCAACATGCCTACCAACTATGCTTAAGCTGTTCACTGCAATCATAGAAAATTCCATATACCACTACTTATCAGATAATCAGAT
The DNA here is from genome assembly GCF_054136105.1 of Typopeltis vanoorti. NCBI lineage: Eukaryota > Metazoa > Arthropoda > Arachnida > Uropygi > Thelyphonidae > Typopeltis > Typopeltis vanoorti. The sequence goes on from NC_143554.1 coordinate 146,740,919, forward strand.
TTATCCGATTGAACAAAAAGACAATTTTCGAAAATCTAGAGGAACAAAAGACCAGATCCTTATTAATAAAATGATTCTCAGAAACTCAAAAAGAAGAAAAACTAACGTAAACATGGCATGGATAGACTAGAAGAAAGCATTCGATTCCCTCCCACACTCCTGGATCCTAAAATCACTAAAAACGTTTGGAATTAGCAGAAACACATGTTCGTTTCTGGCTGCTGCTATGAAATCATGGAAAACAACTTTAATAGTGAATAATGAAAGATTTGGAGATATCAGCATTAAATGTAGAATTTTCCAAGGTGATTCCTTGTCACCACTGCTCGTCAACATTTCTTTGATAACTTTGTCTATAATTCTGAACAAAACAAAACTTGGATAAGAAATTCCTAAATATAATATTAAAATTTTCCATCTGTTTTATATGGATGACCTGAATTATATGGAAAATAGGCGCCCAGCAAATAGACTCTTTACTGAACACAGTTCGTATTTTCAGTCAAGACATCAAAATGGAATTTGGTTTAGATATATGTGCAATTTTATCTATTAAACGAGAAAAAATTAATGACACCAGCAGTTTTAATTTTGATAAAGAGAAATATATAAAAGCAATTTCAGCAGACCAACACTATAAATATCTAGGAATATTAGAAGCCAATGATATTCTCTCCTCGAAAGATAAACAACATGCAACATCAGAATACATGAAAAGAGTTAGAAATATTCTGAAAACAAAACTATATGGATTAAACACAATTAGAGCAATGAATTCTTGCGCTATACTACTGATCCGATACACAGCTGGCATAATAGATTCGACAAAAGAAGACCTGGACAAACTGGACCGCAAAACCAGAAAACTAATGACTATGCATCATGCATTACATCCACGAAGTGATGTTGACCGGTTGTACCTACCAATGAAAATAGGTGGACGGGGTCTGCTGCAAGTGAGACAGACTGTGGAAGAGAAGAAATTGGTTTAAGAAATTACATCGACAATAGCTCTGAGCCAATGCTTCAAGCAATTACACAAGACGGCCTTCTAAAAGCAGCAGGAAACAAATCCGATTACAAAAAGGAACAACAAAATAACCGATATGTGCGCTGGAAAAATAAACCCTTGCATGGCCAATTTCTTCGAGATACTGAGAGCAAAATTGACGTGAAGAAGAAGTGGCAATGGCTACAATACGCATACATTAAAAAAGAAACAGAAGGATTTATTCTAGCAGCTCAAGAACAGGCATTACAAACTAATGCAATCAAAGCAAAAATTTTGAACATCAATAATAATAGCAAATGCAGATTATGTGATCAGAAAGATGAGACTGTTGAACATCTCACCAGTGGCTGCAACAAAAGAGCTCAAACTGACTACAAATACCGCCATGATCAAGTTTCCAAAATAATTCATTGGCATGTATGCAAAAAATATGCCTTTCCTACTTCTGATAACTGGTTGCAGCATAAAATAGAGTCAGTATTGGAAAATGAAACAGCAAAAATTCTATGGGACTTTAGAATAAAAACTGATTGGCATTTGGAACACAATAGACCTGACGTAATAATTATCGAACATCGACAGGTTTGGATTATCGATATTGCAGTACCCAGTGATAACAACATCAACAACAATGAACTGGAAAAAATTACCAAATATCGAGATCTGGCAATCGAAGTTGGCCGACTGTGGCTTAAACACACCAAAAACATTCCAACAGTTATCGGTGCACTTGGTGCAACTTCAAAGAATCTGTCCAACTATTTACAGCAATTAACATCAACGAAGTGACCCCACATCACCTACAAAAAACAGCATTACTTGGAACAGTCCATATTTTACGATGCTACCTGACGGACAATTCAGATTCTTGGGTAGAATCTGAACTGTTCTGTATCACCAATCAAACTTCGTTTAAATAATATCTTGTTTTGACTGTGTATCAATTATTGAATAAAATAATAATAATAATACTTCGGAATGCCCGAAATTGATATTTTAATTGTATTGTTCCTGAGATTGACATTGTATGTCCCTCAGTATAAACGGTAATTCTGCCATAAACATGAGCAGCATTATTTTTTATTGTTGTTGTTGCTGTTAGTTTCTCTTCCATCACAGACGAAATTTAGGCAAAGTCATATATCTCTGTAATTCGTATTTTAGAGTGCGGTATTCAGATCTTGGTGGTAGTAGCAAATACTCAAGTGAAGAAAGCTAGCCTTGTTGTCCGAATGGTTAGCATATCCGCTTTCCAGCCACAAGGCTGCGTATTCGAATCCCGCCGTGGGCATGGATGTTTGTGATTGTCTGTGGAAATACTAGTGATGGTGAGCAGTAGATGCGTTGGTGTAGATTATGAGGTTTGCTATAGTTGGTAAAGATGGAGAGTTGTAGAGGTTGGTGCCCTCCCTCGATGAGTCTTTGTGCTCCTGGAGGTGTCACGTAATAATAATAATTCTCGTTTGCTTAGTGTTATGTACTAAATCTCAATACTAGCGTGAAAGTGTGAACAATTATAATCTACAAACGAAGAATAATTCTTGCATGACATAAATGGAGATTAACACCAAACTTCAATAAGACCGAGATTAGCTTTTTTCATCTAAACACCAAATTGGCAAATAGGAAACTTCAGGTCACCTTTAACAACAGAATGTTGCGACACCAAGATTTCCCTAAATATCTGGGTGTCACCTTGGATAGAACACTATCTTTGAAAAGACATCTGGAGAATATCTCTTTAAAGATCAGAACCCGCAATAACATCATACAAAAACTGATGGTTGTACATGGGTTTTTCTGCTATTACATTGCGATGCTCCGCGTTGGGCGTAATCTACTCTGCAGCAGAATATTGTTCACCAGTATGGCTAAACAGTCCTCATATCAAGAAAATCGACACGCAAATAAATGCAGCAATGAGGACAATAACTGGTTGTGTCAAATCCACTCCCCTCTCCTGGCTTCCAACTTTGTGCAATATTGCACCATTGAACCTGCACAGACAAGATGTGCTGTAGTAGAAGATCACAAAAAAATAAACAGCAATCCCCTGTTACCAATACATGCAGACCTCCCACGTATAAGTATAAATCACCATAAATCCCACCGGCCTCCACTAATCCTGGCTGAAGAACTAGTAAATAGCAATTTCATCGTTAATTCGAAATGGTTAGAAATTTGGAAAGAAAAATCGCCACCAGACTTAAACAAATATATTCTTCCTAACAAAATTCGAAAGGGATTGAGCTTCCATGTCATCTATGGAAAAGCTTAAATAGGATACGCACAGGACATGGTATCTGCGCAGAGAGCTTACACAAATGGGGAAGATCACCTACATCCCAATGTGACTGTAGGGCCATAAACCAAACCATCCGGCACATTGTGGAGGACTGCAGCATAAGAGCCTACCCTAGTGACCTGAGAGACTTTTTTGAGGCAGATCCTTCATCTCTTGAATGGCTAGCTGAGCTAGACTTAAAATTTTAGTGACTTTTTTACCTGATATTTGTATATGTCATTACTTGTCTCATTTTTATTATCTGCACAAATATGTACTGTTTTTATATATTTTGATGTCATGTGTGTTTATTGCTATACACTAAATAAATAAATAAATCTTGCATGCCACCTGCCGGTATTCAACTCGGAAGTGTCTGCATTTCCTGGCGCGAGTAACAAACAGTTACGAATCACGTGGAGGCCGGTTAACATAAATGTTGTATAATGATTAGCATCGAGTGAATGAAAAAAAGATTTCTTGTGAAACTGTTGCATGCAAATAGCTATTGATATTATTTGCTTTCATCATTTAAGGTGTTACATAGGTAAGTGATATGCTCATGTGCTAATTTTTATCGTAAACATTACTTCATTTCTGCTCAACTCCTGAGACTTTATAAATCTAAAATCCATCCTTGAATATTGTTATCACATCTAGGGTTGGGGCCCCAAAAACCATTTTCACTTGAATGTATATAGAAGAGAGCTATTTGTGTAAATCATTCCTCTTTTACTGACGTCTCTATTCTCTTTCCCATAGATGCTCGGTTTGTACATTGTCTTTGGGTGCTGCTCAACTGAACTGGCCATCATTACCATTCCTTCACTCCTCTGTAATGATATACAAACATGAGAAGTTGCTGGGCCAAACTCACTGAACCTACTTCTAAACCTGGAAACTGTTTTGTAGGATCCCCTAGGTTATCTAGGCACTTGGAGCTTCCCATAAACAGAGTGGTCTGCCACAGCCTGTTGGTTTAGAAGAAAGAGAGAGAGAGAGAGAGAAAGAAAGAAAGAAAAAAAAAAAAAGAGCTCAAAGCTCCTGTCTACCCAGCCATCCAGGCCATAGATTGCTTTTATGTGGATATTCATTAAATGAAGGCTGCTTTCATTTATGTCATGATTAAATACAGTTCTCCTAATTTCATAGGTCATAATCTCATTATGTTGTTTGCATATAGTCTGTGTGCAAACATTATACCATGTTGTTTGCACACATACTGGTAATTACATATTTGTTTTGGTAATTATTTGATCATTATAATTGAATTACCTGAATTACTATATATGATAATTCAGGTTAATTGTATAATAATGATCAAATTTCTATCTGCAACAAGTTTACATTGGTTTTAAGATTTAAAATTTGCATTATTGCAAAGTACTATTGTTTCCACTAGATTAAGTTATTTTAGATTTTTTTCCAGTGTCTTTTGGAATTAATGTATTCTTATATAGATGGGAGTTTAACTAAATCATACTTACCGGGTGCGAAATTTAAGGATGTAAGTGAGAGTATAGAATGCAAAAATAGAGGGTGAAAGAATTGATAGTTGTGGCAGGTATGAATGAATTGAAAGGAGATAAATTTTTTATGAGAGAGGACTTGAAAGTATTGTTAAAGGTAGTGAAAGAAAAGAGTGACAGAGTTGGGATTGTGAGTCTGTTGCTGCGGTATGACAGAGAGGAGGGCCATAATCGTAAATGCTATGTGCAGGTTATGCAGACGGTGTGGTGTGGAATGAGTTTGATGGGTGAAAGGATTTATACAAGATGGATGGCCTGCATTTGAATGGATTTGGTGTGCGGAGACTGGAAAAAGTGTTGCTGAATGAAGTGAAAATGGATGTGCTGAACCAGGGAAACTAGAACTACCAAGGAGGGGGGGGGGTGTATATGTGGACATCAGTGAGACAGTTGAGTGTAAGAATGTATATAATGTACCCGAGCCAGTACTAAGGACAAGTAATTGGAATGGGATAATTAGAATAATGCATCAAGATAGGGGTGGGACAAAGAGACCTCTGCATTTATACTAATGCCAGGATTATTAGGAACAAGAAGGAAGAATTTTTGGCCGTGGTTGGCTCTTCCTGGCCACAGGTTATTGGCATTAGTGAGACATGGCTGACGGAAGATGGTATAGTTAGTGGGATAGAATGTGTAGGTTATAGTGTGTTTAGGAGGGATAGAGAGAATGAAATGGGGGGGGGGGAGCATTATTGATGACAGCTGATGATCTGCAGCCAAGGAGAATTAAAGTTGTATTGCAGGGTAGTGAAAAGAGCTCATTTGAGGCTATTTGGTGTGAGATTGAGACTGGCAGAACAAAATATACAGTTCGTGCTGCTATAGACCAGGTGATGGAATAGATGGTGGAGATAGTATGCATAAACAAATTGATGATATGAGTGGAAGGAGGAGAGGACACATGTGAGGAAGGAACTGGATTTTATTCAATTATTAAGGGATAACTATCTGAGACAGCATGTAATTGAAAATACTAGGGGTTTGAGAGTGCTTGACCTGGTAATAGCACCTGGCAATTTGACTGTAATGAATATGACCATGTTGCCACCTATTGGTGAGAGTGATCATAAGGTCTTGCCCTTATGATCACTCTCACCATTCCAAAATTCCACACCTTTAGCCACCTGGAAGGTGGCTAAAGGTGTGGAATTTTGGGATGGTGAGGGTGATCGATTAAGACAGGGTATATGTGGAATTACCGTGCTGACAAGTATGACAAGCTTAGGAGATTGCTTGGTTCGGTGCTGTGCCATGTAAAACTGCAAGGGCTGGATGTTGATAGAGCATGGTAAGTGGTCTAGGAGTATTTACAGGAGGTTATGGCTGATTGTATACCTAGGCCGAATAGTAAAAAACAAGTAGGGGTTAAATGGACGAATAACACCATTAAGCTTGAGCTGCAAAAAAAAGAAACAACTGTGGAGGGAATTTAAAAAGAAAGGTGACCTGCAGGCACACGAATGGTATAAAGCGCAGGCCAGAAGTGTAACAAGTGTGGTAAGAAAAGCAAAAGTGGATTATGAAAGGAAACTAGCTATGCAAGCAAAAGAGAATCCCAAACAGTTCTTTCAGTATGCTGCAAGCAAGAAAAAAACTGTACACGGCAAAATGATTTTAAGGAATGCCGATGGTAAGGAGATCACTGAATCAGTGGATATAGTGGAAATACTGAGCGAGCAGAGCACTTTGCAAGAGTATATTATCCAGGTGGTGAAATTGAAAGAATGAAGGAACCATTAGTTTATATGGGAATTGTGATGAATGAAGTGGAATAGACTAGTCTATTACAGAACCTTAATGTAAATACATCTGTGGGATTGGATGGTATACCAGCACAGGTCTTACGTGAAGCAGCTAAAGAATTATCAGTGCCCTTGACCATGTTGTTTAATCTGAGTCTTGAGTCTGGTTTAGTCCTGAAGGTGTGGAAAGAGGGGGAAATAGTTCCACTGAATAAAGGAGGATCCAAGACTACTGTTGCAAATTACCGACCGATCAGCATATCAGGAGTCGTTGTCAAGGTCATGGAGAAAGTAGTCAAGGGAAAAATACAGGACTGGATTGATGAAAATGAGATATTGTACAGGGGACAGCATGGCTTTGTGAAGGGTAGATCATGCCTCAGTAACTTGCTCAAGTTTTATAACACAGTGACGGCTGAACTGGATAAGGGTAATGGGTTTACAGTGATACTGCTGGACCTGGCTAAGGCCTTTGACAGGATACCACATGGAATTGTAATCCGTAAACTGCAACATATGGGAATGGTTATAGGGTTGGTGAGATGGATAGGTGGGGAGAGATATTAGAGAGTAGTTTATTCAGGAGTAGAGTCCAAAAGACAGCCTGTGACTAGCGGTGTGCTGCAGGGTTCTGTTCTTGGACCACCGCTGTTCAATTTGTTTATTAACGATATAGGGAAGAATCTAAGAGGAACAGTTCATTTGTTCGCTGATGATGCAAAGTTGGATAGGGTAGTAGTGAATGCAGAAAATGTAAAAATCTTGCAAGATGATTTGGATAGATTGGAGTTCTGGGCTAAGGAGAACGGGTGTCAATTTAATGTGACAAAATGTAAGATTATGCATTTTGGGGTGAAAAGATTAGCAGCAGTATACCACATTGGTGGAACTACTTCAGGAGATTGATGAGGCCAGGGACTTGGGAGTGTTGGTGGATAGGGAGATGAAATTTAGGGGACACATTGCAAAAGTGGCTGAATCAGCTCATCAAATCACTTGGTTGTTGAAAAATACTTTGACAAGCAGAGACAAGCAAGTTATTGTTCCTCTGTACCGAGCCTTGCTACGACCTCATCTCGACTACTGTGCCCAGATTTGGTCACCTAGGTTTCTTCTTGATGGGGAGGAGGTGGAGAGGATCCAGAAGCGAGTGATCAAGATGATAGCAGGTCTATTGAATGAACCTTATGAGAACAGGTTGCAGAAATTAGTTGATAGGCAGAAGAGGGGAGTATGATTGAGACATTCAAATTGCTGAAGGGTTTCTATAGGATTAATTCAGAGGATATTTTTGTGATCAGGACTGGTGATGGGAGAACTAGGGGACATCTATGGAAGCTGGGCAAGGGTGTTAGAGCTGGGTTCTTTACTTTTAGAGTGGTAAATGAGTGGAATAAGCTGCCAGAATTTGTTGTGGGTGCTATGACAGTGAATGAGTTCAAGGCAAGGTATGATAGATACTGTGAGAATGCCGAATAGTTGTGTGGACATGATCTTTTGGGCCTGCCTTGATGAACTAAGGACTCCCTGGAGTTGCCCATAATAATAATATAGTGATAATTATTTGGTAAGCTTTGTTTCTGTAGTAATTTTTAGTATCAAATGTATCTTTTTTACCTTACCAGATATATTTGTACGTTATGAGTAAACAGATGAATTGACTCTTTATAGTTCTTCTTACCACATATTGACACTTTTTATAAATTGATTACTTTGTATATCACAGTTCCTTTTCATTAAGTATCGTTTGCACTTATATATTTGAACTCTTGTAAGCAGTTCCCATTGCCTTTATTTTTTGACAGTACTTTAGTACTGTACTAAATTGGAATCGTGTTGGTATAATCATGAAAAATACACTAAAAAGTGGAATTACTTCTAATATTATAAACTGTTCTATTTCTTCTACACTTAGTCCAACATCCAATTTATTAATACTTTTCCACTAAAATTTCATAATATATTTGCAAAAGCAGGAAATGCAAAATTAGGTGATACTTATTGTCAGTTGGTTCACCTAATACTTTTATAAATATTCATTCTATATATTATTGAGAAATATCCACCTTGTTTTAAATTAAATATCTAGATTCCAGTATTTTTATTTATATAAAAACTAAGCAGTCTCTTTAGTGAATTCAGATAACATGATCTTACATAATGATTGTTTCGTCTACAGAACCATGGTGAAAGTGAAAGAAAGACTTCGTTCTTTGTTGAAGGACTCACAGTTCAGTGATGTGACATTTATAGTTGGTGAAGGAGAAGACAAAGCAGCAATAGAGGCCCACAAAGTGTTACTTGCCATTGCCAGTCCAGTATTTGCTGCTATGTTGTATGGTCCTTTAAAGGAGGAAGAAGTAATATTTGTGCCTGATGTTACTCCAGAAGCTTTCCAAGTTATGCTCACGTAAGTTATTTTTGTGCACCGTAGTATCTCTGAATTTTTTGTGAATAATAATTATGTATTCTCTTATGGTTATCTTGCATTAGAAATGCATAGCTTCTTGGTTGGAGAGTGGTAGTGATGTTATTCACTTGGTCAGCCAGGTTGGTTGAACTAATCCCACTTCATATTCACATCTATTGCATTTTTCATTTTTTCTGGCTCTCATATGTTTTAGTTTACAATTTCTGCATTGTAGTAATTTAGTTATTTGAAGTACATGTTAGTCTTGGCATCTTTGTGTACGTGGAACAACTCAAAAATGGATGAAAGTATTTTGATGTAACTTTTTTAAGACTAAAGAGACATTGTTGAGCACTTTTAACTTTTATTGAAATTGGACTATTATATTGCACAAATACTAACTACATTTTTCACTGTATTATTGATACCTGTATCTAGTGAAATTAAACTTGGGCATCAGTATGGTGATTTAATTACTCTTGTTGCATAATAATCATGCTCATGAATGTTATGTTGCACTTATAGTTTATTTATTAAATTACAGCTTCTAAATCTTACTTAGTGGGTGCTTATGACCAAAAAAAAAAAAAAAAGTTGCATATATTTTTTGCTTAGAATGTTCCTCCTGATATTAGAAAGTTAATTATTTTGCATTAAATATGCTTATTAGCTTGGGGAGGAAACTAATGTAAAATACTGCATTTGCAATTACATTTCTCTTTGGCTGACATTGACGTCTAACCTAAAAAAAGTAGAACACTACTTGTGGATGTGGAGAAAGTTGAAGAATAAATTGGTTAACTTAACTATTGGTTTAGATCTTGAAGATTTTATTGTAATTAATCTTTCAATATAATTACAGTTATTATAGCCTGTTTTTGTATTAAATGTATTAAAATAAGCGTCCCTTATTTTAATACATTGGCTAACATTACTCAAAAAAGAGGTATATATATTTTTTTTTAGGGCATTATGGGTGAGTACAGAAGGCAATATGGCAGAATAAAAGAGGTGGAAAAAATTTTGTACATACCTTGTTTTTGGTTCTATGATGCCTTCCAATTCCAAGATCTTGCTGAAGGTTGTTTATAAATGGGGGAGGGTGCATTTTGACACGGGAATTAAGATTGGAAACCCGGGTTACTATTAATAATATATATATATATTATTTTGTTTAGGGCCGCATTTTTTTGTGTGTGGGGGGGGACGACGAGGACATCACCTACACTGGCTCTACAATTAGGTCCATAAAGACCTAATTGTAGAGCCAGTGTAGGTGACGTCACAGCCTTTTTGACAAGGAAATTTGTAGACTACGTTGTAGTGTTGGAATATTTCTTTGTGAGTGAGAGATTTAGTAGATTTTAGGAGAGTTGCTAATTTTTGGTTCGTGGTGAATACTAGCTTATAGTCCGAGTTTTTGAAAATGTATTTGTAGGCTTTGTATGTGTTTTGGATGTATGGCAATTTGATGACCATATGTGTTGGGAAGTCTGTTTTGGTAGTATTATTGTTAAGACAGGATTTTGCCGTACTGTTCGCGTAATTTATTAGATGTGTGGGATAGTTGCGATTTTTAAAAACCTGTATTAAATACTTTAGTTCCATGTTAAGATAATTACTGTTCGTTGAGAATTTGTAAGCATTGATAAATTGTGATTGGATGACTGATTTTTTAATGGAATATGGGTGGTATGAATTGAAATGGAGGTAATTTCCGATGTGTGTGGGTTTGTGGAATATCTTCGTAGCTATCCTGTTATGGCTTCTGATTAAAGTCAGGTTTAAGAAATTGATGGATTTGTTCTGTTCTGTTTCCATGGTGAATTGTAGTCTGTTGCTATAATCGTTGAGGGATGTTTGTAAGGCGGAGATGTGTGAGGGTTTGCCAATGCATAGAATATCGTCTACGTATCTGCCATAAAAGGACCTGTTACATCAGGTGGTGCCGGGGGGGGGGGGGGGCGGAAGACGGATGGAGTAGAAGTGATTCAATCTGTGCCAGGAATAATTCTGCTAGATGTCCACTGATGTTTTGGCCCATTGGGAGACTGAAAATTTGAACATATAAGGAGTTGTTGAATTTAAAGAAATTTGCGGATATTGTGAGTTTGATCAAGCTAATGATGTCATTTGGTGTTAATTTTGTGCGTATGTGTAGGGTGTGGTCCTCAGCGAGAAGTGTGTGTACGATGCCTAATGTTCTGGGGACATCCACGTTGGTGTATAAAGAAGTTACATCTAGTGAAGTGAGGATGTCATCATGGGATGGAGTAGTGTTATTTTCCAGAATACGTGTTTAAGAGGAGTAACATGGGAATTTTCTCAGAAACTATACTTAATTAATCTTTCAGTTTGTCTATAAATTGCAAGTACATGATCTTTATGTATACCTGGAATGGCATGGAAGAAGTTGATATACCTGATTACTATTGACCTGTATGGGTTGGTGCACCAAAAATATTTGAATATGCTTTATGCTACTCCAAGAAGGGAGATTTGGCTGATCAGTGATCTCTCTTACACTGACTCGCTTTATTTAATATTTTACAAATAGTTTGTTTCTGCTTTGTATCTACAGGTATTTCCATAGGATGTTGATGTTGCTTCACTGATTTGCTATCCCTCATCATTTCTCTAATTATCACTGGACCTGTTAAATCAGGAGCACTGACTGCCCAGTATTGTTTTACAGCTCAGCTGGAATCCTGCCAAACCTACTTTTCCTCTTTCTCTTTCATCTGCTTCTGCTCTTTCTCACAAAGTTTTTCCCCAGCTACAGCCGAGAACTTTCTTTTAAAAAAAAATTATGATAGGTTCCTTCATTCCCAAAACTTGCCTAAACGTAGTACTAAAATATTGTGCTGTAGGTTCTATCACCTCTCATGGAATACAGGCTTAAAATTCCAAATGATATTACTGATTTCAGTACAAAGAACCAACCCATATCGTAATTATTCTACCTGAAGTTAGAAATTACTCAAAGTATGTCCAAATAAATAATTAATCATAAATTATTTGTAGTAATTTTATCAAACTCGCTCACCTCCCCCTCCCAATAATATGGGATTATAAAAACCCTGTATAACAGGGCAAAATTAATCAGCAATAACTACTGAACTTAACCATATCCTTAACACCATCTACAAAAGTCACTGAATTGTAAATTAATGACTAATTATAATTCAGTGACTTAATTATTATATAAAGTCATTGAATTCACTGATTCCTTATTCACCAATTCTCCATTCAAAGATACATTAGATCTCATCCAAGCCAAATTTCCTCCTGATATCTCAGCTCTATTTCAGTTCACCATGAACTCAGGCTATTTTGTTTGGCAAGGAAAATTCTTCAAACAGGTAGAGTGGACAGCCATAGGTTCTCCATCCATGGCCAACTTCTTTATGTGGTGACTTTTTGAAGAAAAAAGGCTTAAACTCTGAATTAAGTCGATGAACACAAAAAAATTGATGTGTTCATCGTTTGACCACATGGCCTGGATACACTCTACAATTTCTCAACACACTTAAGCAATCCCCCAGGTTTAAGTTGGAAAAGGAAAACAACAGCAAGTCTCTCATTCCTTGACACTCTGGTTACACTCCGGCTTGATGGATCCCTACAGATACAGGTAGATACATTCACCCCCCCCCCTCCACGCATCCACATACACACAATATGAGATTATAAAAACCCTATATAACAGGGCAGAATTAATCAGCCTTAATTACTGAACTTACCCATATCCTTAACATCTTCTTAGCCAATGGCTACAACCCCCCAAAAATCCAAAAAATATTAAAACCAGTTAATCCCCCCACCTTCATAGTAGAGATTACTCTAAATCTATCATCCTTTCACATTTCTGGGGTACATCTGAAAAACTAACAAAAATTCCAAAAAAATATGACCTGACAATAGTTACAATCTACATAAGAAATTGGCATCTCTTATCTGCTCCACCAAAGATTCCCCTCCCCCAGACCCACCTAGAGTATACCAGGTCCTTTGCAGTTGCAAATTGTTCTACTACGGCCAAAAAGGCAGAACAGCCAATATCAGGATATCCAAACACAAGGACTACATCCGGTTCCACAATTACAGCCACTCAGGACTTGCTGACAATGCATTGGTCACCCACCACAGAATACTCTGGAAGAAGGCCACTTTATTACACCACAGCAGTGTGAATGATGCTGTGCACCATCTAAAAGGATGATGGTGCTTGATGTTAATAAGGTTATGTCCAATTGGTTTGTTTTTTAATGAGAGTCTTATAGTATGGAAGGAAGGTACTCACAAAGTGGAAAGAGATCAAAATAGTGCTGCTGCACAAAAGTAGGCTAAAATAGATACAAGTATATGATCATTAGTATAATTTTTTGATAGGCCATGCCTTAGTAATTTACTTTCACTACATGATAAAGATTATTGCATAAAACAGACATATATGGTGGCATTTTTGGATTATGGGCATTTAATCAGTTGATTCCTGAAATCAGAACTGATGTAGTTAGTTACAAACCAATCTATATATATCTTTTGAGTAGTAGTAGTAGTCATTAAAGTATTGGAGAAGTTGCTCAGTTACTGTGTCTAGATGTGGGGCTTTTTTTTTTTTTTTTAGAGGGCAGCATCACTTTGTTTAAAGGCAGGTCTTGCTTTAGCATTTGTTCATATTTGATAATAGAGTGATAGCAGAGTTGGATAAGGGGAAATGGGTATACTGTGATACTACTGTTCTTCCCAAAGCATTTGACAGAATTCCACACAAGGTTATTGTACAAGGGGATAGGTATTCAAATAAACAAGATGCATAAGACTGGAGAGTGGTTATATGACAGATAATGATGTAAAGTTGGGTCAAGTGATAACAGTTGACATGAGCAGACTGATTCTGTAATTAATAAGTTTAGTTTAATGTTAAGTGCAACAACTGAAAACATTTCAGACTGAATATTTTATTAATGGAAATTAGCTGCACATGACTAATGAAGCTAGAGACTAAGGGATGAGTTAAGTTTATAGGTTGAAGTATTTAAAACATCACATTGGATAACTGCAATGTTAAGAACACTAACATGGCTATTCTTTACAAGGCTCTGATAAATCTACATCTAGAGTAGATTACATCAGTAGACCTTCAGCCCAACGGCCAAGAATACCTACTTAGCCTGCTCGGGGACATCAGGACTTTTATGAAAACCATAGCTTCCTTGCTTTGTTCCTCATTTACTGTGTGTAGTGCCTGCATGCACATTTTTTTGTTATTTTTGTTATTTTAATATTCGGATGGCTTAAATTTGTTGGGTGGCCTGGTGCATTATCTAAAATTAGTAGAATTTTGAAGTCCATATTCTTTTTCTTTGTGTAACTTTCTACATCGGGTACAAAACACTTGAAAAACCAATTTTCAAACATGCTAGCTGTAACCCATGCCTTTTTTGTTGGCCCGCCAATAAATAGGTAGGATGGACTTGTCAAGCCCTTTCATCGCACGAGGATTTGCAGATCGGTTAATAAACATTGGTTTTGTCATGTAATCGCCTGATGCATTACTACAAAACACAGTAGAGTAATTCTATCTTTGGAAACTTTGAATCCAGGAGCTGATCTTTCATTTTTCGAAATATAGGTGTGTTTTCGCATTTTTTTCCAATATAACTCAGATTCATCCGCATTGAACACCTAGTCTGCACTGTAACCACCTTCTTTAATGATTTTTAAAAGTTCTGCTGGGTATTTCCAGGCAGCTTCAACATCTGCTGATGTTGATTCTCCCTGGATTTTAAGATTATCCATAGAAAACCACTTTTTAAAGTTTTCAAACCAACTCTTACTGGCAGAAAATCCATGCTGAGAGATTTCTTCTGAAAAATCTTGATCAAGTTCTTTTAAATGTTTATAAACTTTGAGAGCTTTTTGCTTAATAAGGTGTCCATCCAAAGGTATTTTCTTTTGAGTGCAATCCTCTATCCAAATCATTAGAGATTTCTCCATTTTTTCTATTAGAATATCGCGAACACGAGTAATGCGCTTTGCACTTTCCGTTGGCCCAGCAATAACATTTTCTTGGATTTGATGTTCATTTTGTTTGATTGTTCGAATTGTTGATTCGTTTAAATTCAGAGTCCTTGCAACAACTCCTGGTTTTTCTCCAATTTTCCGCCGATCCAAGATTTTAATTTTTTTCTTCGAGAAAAATTAATTCCCTCTTCAATGTTGGTTTTTTCCCTTTCGTTGGTTTTAGTAGCCATTACAATAAAAATAAACTTTTACATTAAAAAAAAAAAAGCATTGCATATTATGTAACTCACCAGAAAATAAACTGCTCTGCTTGAGAATAACACACTTATTATTTTAAATGCGCTTTCCTGGCAGAAAACGAAGACAATTTTCAACAATAAACACTTTATACAGTAAACCCTAGATGGTGAACCTATGGCATTCGTTGCAGAGGTGGCACATCTGAGAATTTTGCTGGCACATCAACGATTTACAGGTGATATCCATTTATACGCTTATAAATTATTCAAGTTTTTTTTTAATTGTTACGATACGTACAAGCTGAATTTTGTTTTACACAAGACAGCAGCTATAAGACGTGCATATGACTGGTGCTGTATTAACAAAAAGCTTGCACGACCCAAAGACAAAAGCAACCGACAAGTGTTGAGTTGAAATGCTAATTCTCTTCAATCGAATTTCATAACATCTGAAACTGTCCTAGCAACATTCACTATTAGTTTTAACACATTCACAACAGGGTGTCATTTATCGTTCTGATGGAACTTCTCATTACTGACTGGCTCAACTCACACAAACATTTCAACCCTTAGTTGAATTTTATGGTTCTTGTTTGCGTTTGTGGTGGCAGGCGAACTCATACATTCATTATATGGCATGTTTCAATTCTTGGTAGTCTTTTATTTTAAGTTAGCGTTTGTGATCTGTCATAATGACATCGAGAATTTCAAATTCAATAAAAAAAATACTTATTTCATAATTGAAAAATTGGACAGTACTGTGTTTCGGTGCAGCATGGTTTTGTTTAAGTCTATACAGTATAGTTTCTGTGAGAGGGGACATGTGATTTATTAGTTAGCACCATTTTTATTCCATCTGTCCCTAATTGCACTATTTGTTGAGAATGACACAGACTGCAAAATCCCTCTGTACTTTTATTGTATTCAGTGATACAATAAAACTAAATTCGATACTTACAACTACTTGTGCTGTACGGGCAGACACAAATTTAACAAAGATAATATTTGATTTTTAAGTCCTGCAGTGAAAAATATGAAAAAATGAAATAAAATAAAAAAAAAAGGGTTTCTAGAAATTGTAGACCTCATTATATTGAAACCGCGTTGAACAAGGGATACCACAATTTGTAGCCCGCGTTGTATAAGTACCGCATTATACGAGGGTTACCTGTATCTTAAAAATGATTAAATTAAAAGAGAAAATTTTCAAATCCTATTTGGTCAGTTCCTCCAAAATGGCTACTAAAAAAAAGTTGCTAAAGAAGCTTTACTTTTCTGATGAGCTGTCCCATGTTAAGCCAGAAATAAAGTACAGAGGCACAGTCTCCTTACGATACGTTGACAACACACAAAAAAAAAAAAAAAGCTCAGTTATCAACATCGGAATGGCCTTCAAACCAGCTAACACCTTACAAAGTTTCCTAGGTTCCCCTAAAGACAACTTCCATTCTACAAACATCCTGGAGGTAAATAAGATTTCCTTGTTCATGCAGAAAAGTATATGTAGAATAAACTGGAAGGCTTTGAAATCCTTAAAAAAGGACATGAAGGTAATTTGAAAACAAGAGAAGAAAAAAAGCAGTCTCGCAGCATACACACACACATGCAGCCTTGCAAAACATCACACAGTAAATTGGCAAGCTTCGTCCATGTCTCACTTAGAAGAGAATAATTTTGTCAGATTGTTCAAGGAATTATACTTCGTGACATTTGTAAGTCATTGATTAGTATATGTAACATTTACTACCACTTATGCCAGCAACTACATGCAAAGCTTACACAGCACTGCACATGATGTGCCTAATGACACACATGATTTAACTATCAGTCCAGTATTTCTTAGTTTATAGAAATAATGGCTGTTGGGAAACAATTGGTTTTTTTTTTGTGTGTGGTAAATGTCTTCCTGGAGATGCTGACAGCCATATAGACAGCAAAATGTGTTAGAGAAACTTTTCATTTTTAATGAATAAAAAAAATCTGAGTTAAACCTGGTTAATTATTAAAAGCTTTTCTGTTATCTGTTAGAATTTCATTATAGTGATATCTTATATTTCAGTCAGAAGACTGAAATATAAGAAGGCACTTCTAATTGCATCAGTCCACCTAGATCGTGGTCTTCCTTTGGGTCTTTTTCCTGCCAATCTGACATCAGTATATATTTTTAGAGATGCATATTATATTTCTAAATATATTGTTCAACAAACCATTGTGTGTGTAATTATTATTGTCATGCTTTTCAAGGGTTTAGGCCTAGAGTGGCCTGTTCCTGCCTTGAAAGTCATCATTGAATCTCTTTAGAGGACTTCCTGGTTTTCTTTTTCCTAGTGGTTTGTAATTTAAGGCTTGTTTTCTTAATCTTGTTTTCATTCTTTCAATGTGTTCTATCCATTTATGTTTATATTTTTTTAATTTTTTCTATTACTGATTCCTGGTTTAATTCTTTCATAATTTCTTCATTTCTCTGGTGATTAAATAGAGTATATTTTGCCGTTTTTCTCATAAACTTCATTTCAGCTGTTATTAATCTTGGTTTGTCTTTTTGTATGTATAATTGTATATGTAATTAATTCTGAAGTTTATGATTAGAATGAGAGTTATCTGCTTTTATTTATTCTTTCTTGATGTAGATAGAGGAATACAGATAGATAACATCTGTTGTTATCCATAAACTTTCATTCATGATAGTTGCATTATACTAAAAGCTGTAACTTCATCATCAGTTGCTCTGAGTATGTTTATGTGTATCTTACCCATGGAATTGTAAACTAGTGCTATAGATGGCTGAAGGAATTTATTGTTTTTTTATTATGTTTATTTGTATTTTGTATTTATTTTTACATAGTCCAGAGACCAAACATGAAACTTTTTTAAGCCACCTCAGCTTCTAATTATTGGGATGATGTTCGCACAGGACAGTTAAATTTATCTTCTACCTAAAGATAATCACAATGCCTGCACTGGGATTTGAACCTTCAGCCAAAACACCTATAAATTATTTATGATTTTTTTTATTTTATTTTGATATGTATAAAGAAAACAACATTTTGCAAGAATTGTTACAAAAGGTACATCATATCAGTGCTGTGTATGATATGCTGAATCATCACTATATCTTATGTCTCATAAAAAGCAGTATTTTTAATGTTAGTTACCAGAAGAATAATTCATGTATTATGTAACTTGTTTACTGTTTTAATCATTGCACAAAGCAGAACTAAAATCCTTAAAACTTACTTTTATCTATCTGCTGTTTAGGCTGTAAAATCTTTTGCTTCCTCTGTTGGCCTGGTTGGCCAAGTAATTGATATACTCACTCTCTAACCAACAGGTTGGAGAGTAGGTACATTAATGACTTGTGCGTTGTTACTTTGTGGTTATTGGATTAAATAAGAATAAAAAAAATTATAAATAAATATATTTTAGCCTATTACTGCACTAACATAGTGCTGATTTGCAACTTTTTCTAGACAGGAGCCACATAAAAAAAAAATAATAAAAATAAAAATAAAAATCGTTACATGAGACTTCTAAGTTATACTGTAAACATCACTGAGATTGTCTTTTGCCCGCACTAGACAATTTTAACATTGTATCAACTGAATACAAAAATGAGTTTTGTTCCATCACTTGCAGTTTGTGTTCAAGGAACATCTTTCTTTTATTTGGTAGAATTAAGCAGCATTGAGGTGTCAGTTACATGGAATCATCAGTTTAAAATGAGCACTAACCATTGAAGGCAAGTATGGAATAATAACATTGTGTGTGTGTGTGTGTCATTATGTAATGATGTACTGTATTCATATATTGTGATCAGACCGCGACAGGAGGAGGAAGGGCAGGCAGGTGTATTGCTAGCAGGCTGAGTGTAACATCTCGTTATGCAATTATGTCATTCACCATTTGTTTTCCTTAACAAGTTTTGTGTATTGCATTTAAAGTGACTGTTGAGTACATCTTGGTGTACTTAATTTGTTATTGCACAAAGGATAGACCATATCAGTTTGAGTGCCATCACAATTTCATAATACTTTGTAAGTATATGAACAGTGCATACCCATTTTGCTGTGTATGTGTATGTGTGTATATACACAGCCATGTGACATTTAAAATCTGTAAAACAAGCAGTCACTGCTTATCTGGAAAGTATAGTATATGAATTGTACTCTGGATTAGTAATCAAGACAGTACATGAAAATAAGGCAAACTTTTGACTTTTTTAATCCATACATTTTTGAATTGTTAGATTTAAAAATGTGTGGATTAAAATTTATTCTAGTTATCTTTCATGAGAAGGAAAAATATACAGACAGCTAGATGAAACTACAACCCCCCCCCCCCAACACACACACACACACACACACAAACACACACACACACACACACACCAATTTCTGTATAGAACATTTGGAAAACCAAGTAAGCAACATAGCTACATATGTATCGGTAGTTTTAGATTGACTATGCTATGATGATTATATTTAACCTCATGGCCTAGGCCTATTATCGGAATGGATTCTCCTTCTGTTAACATGCGCAGAAGTGTCGAAGGGTCTCGAATCTGCGAGCATACTATATTATTGTAAGGGCACTTCATTGGAGTCCTACGACTCATCATGGGAGAACGAAACTATCAACACAATATCTGTCGTACCTCTCCTTTAAACCATGAACAGACAAGTGACTCGGGTAATCCATTCACCACTCTCTAAGCAAAAAATCTGGTCTTCATGCCCTTGCTAACCACCCTCTTACCCAACTTCCAGGGATTACCTCTTGTTTTGCTTCCTCTAGGCAAGTGCTAAAACATCCCCCTCCTCCATCAGTTCTATAAAATCCTTTTAGTAACTTAAATATTTCTATCATATCCTCCCCTTTTTTACCTATCAACCAACTTTTGCAACCCACATACCCTCAATCTATTATCTATCCTCATATGTAGCATTTCACAGATTGCTTGTCTCTAGATCCTCTCCACCACTTTCTCATCCTCAAAAAAAATCCGGGTGACTAGACCTGAATCCAGTTGTGCTTGTATTAAGGCTTTGTAAAGAGGAATGATAACTCTCTTATATTTTCTTGTTCGTATGTTCTTCAATAAGCAAGTAATCCTGTGAGCTACACTGGCTACTTTAGCAATATGTCCTCTAAACTCTAGTTCTCTGTCTATCCTCAAATCCCTGGCTTCATCAATTTCATGTAGTTTCCTCAGTGACATAGCTTGTAATCATTGTATCCCAAAATGCATAACTTTACATTTTTCCACATTAAATTGACATTCATTATGTTTTGCCCGTAGTGTCAGATTATTCAAATCATCCTGCAAGTTCTCTATCACCTTGATGAACTATTACTCTACTCCATCAGCAAACAACTGAATATCTCCCTTCAAATTATTTCCTATATCATTTATGTACAAATTAAACAGCAGTGAGCCAAGCACAGAGCTCTGCAGCATACCACTTAGTCACTTGCCTTCTGGAGGAGCTGATTCAGCTCCTCCATATACTACTTTTTGATATCTATCATATCAGTCATCCTTTTATCCATGTCACCAGTTTCATATCCATCCCCATTTGTTTCAGTTTGTGTAATAGAGTTCCACGTGGTATTTTGTCAAACAAACGCCTTTTGCAAAATCCAGCAGTTTCGTGTAGCCATTCCCTTTATCTAACTCTTCTGTCATTCTAGTATAAAAAGTTAATAGATTACTAAGGTATGATATACCCTTCACAAAGTTATGTTGCCACTCATAGACTATCATATTCTTATCCACTCATTCCTGAATCCTCTTTTTAGCCAACTTTTCCAGATAGGTCCTCCTTTTATGCAAAGGAATTATTTTCCCTAATTCCACTCTCTTGGGACTTTGCCAGAGTGAGACTTAAACAGTATAGTCAAAGGCATTGGCAGTTCCCATGCACATTCTTTTAAAATACACCAATATCCCATTGAATCCCACAGTTGTATTTGCATTCAGATTCTGCAGTATCCTAAGTACCTCCAATTCATCAACCTCTGCCATAACAGTATCTTCACTTGGATAATATACCCTTGCAAAATGGTCACTCGGTAGCTCAACAAGTTCATCTACCTCTGTTATCATGCTACATTGTGCTCATTCAAGCTTTCCTTCCATAATTCATTCTTCCTCCTGCTTGCCACATAACGAAAAAAACTTCCTTTTTGGGATTTCCTTTTGCCTATTTGGCTAATTTCTTCTCATAATCTTATTTTGCCTTCCTTATCATGTTATTCACCTTTCTTCTTATGTACCCTCCACAATATTTATTTATTTATTTTTTTTTTTTTTGCATTCATCCTTAATGACACTACTGATTGATATAACTCCTAGCCAATTTATCCTCCTGACTTTGAATATACAGTGTGATATTGCTTCCACCAGATGTTCCATGCATTGTGGACATCTTTCTTTTGCAGAACTTTATGCCATGGTACAGCTTGAAGCCTGCTCCTAAGTGTATCATAATTACCTTCCTTGTTCCACTTTTTTTTTTTTTTTTTTTCTTTCCAGCCTGTAACTTTTCCCCACTGCTGGGGTAAAGGCCTCTCCCATTGTGGGAGGGTTGAATCTAATTCTTCCATGGTGACCCAGTCCATCTTGGAAGAGTGTTTATTCACTTGTATAAATCAATGTATGAAGGTGGAAGATAATCAAAAACATCCATGCCTAGGCAGAATTCAAACCCACTGCCTCTTGGCTGGAGAGCAGATAGGCTAACCACTCGGCCATTCAGGCCAGCTGTTCCACATGTACCCCTTCTTAGCTGGAATTTCCACATGTTTGCTACCTCCCAAGTCAAGACCACATAATCACTTTCCCCAATTGGAGGCAGTGTAGCCACCTTAGTTATGGACAGGTCTTTTGACCTTACAAAGGCTACAAAGATCCCTTTTGTTTTGAAAGCATCAGCAAAATTTTTTAATGGATTGTTTTGCAGTGATATTAGTATAAACACCGTGGAAAAAATTACTGTATATGAATCCTGAATGTTCTTTATTTATAGATACATCAAAGCTCAGTTTGAAGGCTGCGCTTCGATACACTTACAATAAATATACCTCTGTTCATTAGTTATGAGAATACTTCTTAAATAGGTTTACTATGATTTGTGTGGTATGAACATTTTGCAGTAACCTCAGATTAATAGTGCTTGTAATGGACATGCAGCAGGTCTTCACAAACTCTTGTTTTCATGAGAGTGGGATAGTTAAATCCAACAAACAGTTCTATAAAAATGGGTGGTTTGAGAAACTAGCCTCTTTTTTTTTTAACCTTGTAGTGTTTATTCAGCAGTAAACTAATTTAGTAGCAGTGGAGAAAATCTTTTAACATCCTTCTTTTGTGATAGTGGGGGAAGGGGGAGAAATGCCACCATTCTACATCAAATTTGATTTCAAAAATTTCAGTAGACTTTAAAAAATGGGAATGGTTTCAAGCATTTAGAGAACAAATTTCCAAAAATATGTGATGCAAGAATTAAAGAAGGTATTATGACCCACAGATTTCTACACTTGAGAAATAGTTCTTCCAGTAACATTTTAAATGATACTGAAAAGTAGCATGGAATTTTTACTAATATATCTAGTACAATTAGCAATGAATATGAGAAATGATTCTTCCATTAAGACATTTTTATATGCGACAGCAGTATTCAAACATGTAGAACTCCATCTGCATGCATGCTGATTTTTTCTGGAAACCTTTAAAGAAACCATTTCTACAAGCTAGACAAAGATTTCAAGAAATGCATTTTAAACAATTAATGTATCAGAATGTCTTTTTGGTTCCTGCAAAACTGGGAGGCTATACTATAATTTAAGCTCTGATTCAAATTCAGTATAGTGAAGCCATTTATTTCCATATTTTAAAGGCAAAATAATAGGGTTTTACTGGCTCATCTGTTGAGATCCCAATTAGGATCGAAAGAATTACATAATGAGATATTTAAAAAGTGCTACAATATGCCATTATTATACTTTATTTATAGTAGTTACTTCAGTTTAGAGCAATTGGTGCCAATGGTAGTCGCTTGCAAAAGCTGTTGGGTACAACTTTTGTCTGTAGCACTTTGTTTCCCTGATGGTAGTATTAAAACATCTTCTAAAAATATAGCTGATCTCCTGGCATAATTTTTCTCATTCATCTCCAGAATAGATAACCAAGGCAAATCTCCTCCTTTACATGGAACATTGTTCATATGGCCCTGGCGATCCTCAGAAAGACATCAGAAAAATTTTGAATAGCCTCGATACCAAAAAAAGACTTCTGGTCCTGAGGGAATCCACTTGTTGCTCAACAGATATGCTCCAGAATTAATATTCCCTCTAATTTTTGCCAGTCCATGCACCCAAGTTTCCACTCTCAGACTTAATGTATGCAATAGCCTGTGCTCATAAAAGTCACAAGGCATCTCTTAATTTGATATGCTTAAAAATTGGTAACAGCAGTATCTTTGTTAAAAGATCTTATATGTTGCATGCTAAATATTTTGCTAAGTGCAACTCATATGTTGTTCTTTGACATTGCTGTTTCAACGCATTTATCCTGTTACTAAAATTTAAACAAATTTGCAGCTTGTTTCCACTTTAATTTCAACAGTGACATTTTGAGGATGATATAATATTTCTGATATTAATATTGCCTTTTTTTTTTCTCTTTTTTTTTTTTTTGTTTATCTATAACTGTAAAATTGTGAGCACTAAATTAATATCCTTAAATCCTCATAGTGACAAAAATCCATTCAAGTGATTATACTATAGACACTTTAAACAAATGTCTTTGCAACTTATTGACATCAGTGTCAATTTGCCCATACGTGCCAGCTAAAAGTAATTGATTAGAATGTATTGGAATGGATTAGAGTAATATTGAAGGGGTGACATTGGAAAAAATTACTAAATAAAATAAGTGACAAATGTGATCTCTTGTTTATAGTCCATTCAAAAATTCTTGACTGTAAATTAGAAATTTGGCTTGAATAGTAGTTCAAAAGGAAAAGTGCTTTTAATGTGATAGTCTGTATTTATTTATTTTTAAATATGCAATAGCATTTACAGCTCTGGTTAATCAGCACAATTTTAACCAGTGTGAAGAATTCAAGAACACTGCAGTATTTGCAAGCCACTTGTTATATTTTCATATATTGAAAACAAGAATGAACCAGTAATATTCATAGCTTACTAAGATGCTTTGAATCTGCTAGATGAAAAATATGCTTTCAAATTTGTGTAACTATAAAAATTTTATTTTCCTTGCAAACAAAAGAAAGCCGTATTGTATGTATTGCATACACATAGTGTTTGTTCTGTTTTGCTTAAATTTTCCAATTACTGACTTCTCTTCCCTGTAGAAGAGAAGGGTCAGATTTAAGCAATGATCTGCTCATTTTATGCTATTTGGCTTATACCACAAGAACTTCTTATATTCAAATATATAAAGGTCTTTAATGTGACAGTCTTTATTTTATTTTAAAATATGCAGTAGTATTTAAACTAGAGCTCTGATTTATCAACGTTGTTTTAACTGATGTTGTGAAGAATTCAAAATCACTGTAATGTTGTTTTTGTAAGTAGTACACAGAGAATGAGTTTCCTGTGGATTTGGAAGATGAACTTATCCAGGTTGGTCAGTTGCGATCTTATTGCAATTTAAGCTACTTAATACTTTTGTACATAAAATTCATCTTTCCCCAAATTCTTTTTTTATGCTTTGTTTTTCTTATTTTTGATTCACAGTTTTTTTTTTTTTTTTTTTAGGTATTTGTACACAGATGAAGTTTCAATATCTTCAATAGACATAGCTATGGAGGTTTATTACATTGGAGACAAATACGAAATACCTTTCCTTAAAGAAGAAAGTGAGGAATTTTTGTTTGTACACACATCATCTGAAAACAGCTGTGTGTGTGAAGTGTATGAATTTGCTAAGTGTATGGAATTACATGATGTTATGTCCGAGTGCTTGGATGTTATAGACAGACATGCAGAGACTATAGTCCAGTCAGCTGATTTCTTGAATTGTCAAAAAGAAACCGTTGATTTGATAATGCAAAGACCCTCACTCAACATTTCCTCAGAATATTGTTTGTTTGATGCAGTACGTGAATGGGGATTAATTTATCTTGCCAAGGAAGAAATAGAGCACACAGAAGAAGCTTTAAGAAATTTGTTGCTGCCCTTATTTCAGTCTATAAGGTTTTATCGAATGTCTGAAGAAGAACTCGTTGCTGTTGAGAAAACGAAATTAATGACATTAGATGAAATAAATTTGCTGAAAAGCAAAAGTCGTGAAATTATCAGGGAAATGAATCCGCCCATTGGCAGTAAGAGTGAGACATGTGTAGATTCCAGTAGTGTTTCACGTTGCGCTGTTATGATGTTTGATAGAAGACATTGCATAGAATGGAAAATAGACAGACGGAGAGACCACTATTACTTAAATCGCACAATTTTCATGGATAATAAAATTTGTTTTATGATAGAAATCCCAGAGGATTTCATAGTACTTGTTGAGCCTTTTTTATTGATAAGGATTGAAAATGAAGATAGAACTTATATGAATAAAACAGTTTCCATAAGGTCAGTTTCCAATCCTGATTCTGAACTAGTAGGATCTGACTACAGATTTAATGATTCTAAGCGAAGGACATTTTATGCAGAGAAAGGTGAACAACTACAGATAACTACATTTTTTGAAAGAAAGTTTAAGAGAGCCAGAGGTACCACGAAAACACAATATTACTTTGGGAAGCAGTGCGAGTTTAGTGTACATATAGAAAATAACTGGTTAGTTGAATCGCTTGAATTTGTGTTATTTGTTAAAATGATACTCTAGATTAAGTTCTCTTACATGCTGTTGATTAGTAGTAATCAAAATTTTTGGATGTAAATTGTTTGTAGTAATTTTATTGTCATCTTTTTTTTTTTTTTAATAAATTTTTAAGATGAGTTTAGCTTTTTATGTGATTAAGGTGTGTGTGTTGATTAATGAGATTCACTTTTATTATCATAATGGGGAAATAACCTTTGACTTTATTAAACTTCTAGTATTTTGTTAGAATCGGTCTGCCATTCTTGTAATAACATTTGGAAATACAAGCACTGCAAACAAATATAAATTTAATTACAAGCATCAGATAATTACTGAGCTATGGAAGCACATATTCTACACTTGATTTTGTTTAGTGCTACAAATGCTGAAAGCAAAATTAAAACGACTTGGCAAATTTTAATATACACCCTTAATGACGAATTTCATTAAATTCTGTCCATTCTGTGCTGAATTGTTAATATCGGTTCTAATCATTTTGCCAATGGCCGACTTGATTTAAGCAAAAATTGGACCATATTGAGCATATTCTTGTGTATCATCCCAACTTTTGTTAGATTATGTCCAAGAAAGCAAGGTTATTGTAATATATAATTTCGACACTTTTACTGCAGCAAATGGCTTGATTGAATTAAAGTGAGGTCCAACAAATTGCTTTGATGTTTCAGAATACCGAAACTATTTCCCAGCTACTGTGTGTATGTGTACACAGTAGCTGGGAAATAGTGCATGTAAACGACAGTTATCACAGAGAGATACAGTGTGATAAATTTATTTACTTAATTTGCCTGTTCTTCTACTAATTTCTTCCAGCTGGCCTCATACAATATGAGAGAATTCGGCTTTTTATCCCTCAGAACAGACAAATCGTCTCGAAGAAAACCAAATTAATAGTGATAAAGCTCTGGCTCCACGCCATAGTTGCTTTGGAGTAATTCCAAACAAAACCTGTTATGTGTACCTTATATGAAAGAGAAT
This sequence comes from Typopeltis vanoorti, assembly GCF_054136105.1. Taxonomy (NCBI): domain Eukaryota; kingdom Metazoa; phylum Arthropoda; class Arachnida; order Uropygi; family Thelyphonidae; genus Typopeltis; species Typopeltis vanoorti. The sequence continues at coordinate 146,767,998 of NC_143554.1, forward strand.
CTAATTTACTATTGGCAGCCAGGTTAACATGTTAAGTTGAAAAATAAGCAAAATTTATTGTGATTAAAATTTCCATAAGCTAATCCAGTTATAGTTGAACTAAGAAGCCAGTCATCTTTAAAATTAATCGGTGCTTACACTTTTTTTTTAATTTACAGATGAAAAATATACGATAGTTCAAAAAGAAATTCTATGCGAGCATGCATCTAACTTTTGGGGGGAAGCTCATCCTCCACCGATAGCCATTCAGAGATGGTTGGCCTAATTCTACATTAATTATATACAATACCGGTGAAGAGAGGTGGTAGAGAAGTGTCGCTATCTCGTAGTTCGTAATTTTAACATGTTTTACTGTCTGAAAATAGTGTGGGTTTGACGGGACGAAAAATTCGACTTTCCGGGAGGAAAAAACCTGGGCTAAAATCCCGATAGACTAACACTGGAACAGATCGAAAGGGGCTTAGTAAAAGTTCCTCTAGTCGGCGACTAGAACTGAACTTACGACGCTTTCTTTTGAGCGCTCTAGTGTGGTAGACGGCACTCAGCTACGCAAGCTGTCGATTAATTGATAACCATTCATGTGTCTCTTTAATTGCAAATTTAATCACAATCTGTGATAATTTAATATCAGGTGTTGTTGTCAAAACTGTTGCCTTGACTCGCATATTAACAAGAATCACTACATTTCTAAGTACCGAAGGGAGTCATCGACTGCTCTTCGTTACAAGAATCAGGTTGGGTTAAAAATCGTCTATTACCAAGTTGGATATTATCAGTCTAATTTTTTATCCCAGAGATGTACTTGACAGGTCAGGGCCTATCGAATTTAAACGTTTTAGTCCTTTAATGGAACCATACCAAAAAGAAAATCGCATTTTTGCTAAGTGGTTATTTAGCTGACATTCTTCAGTTTTGAGAAGATAAATTGTTTTGAAATGCGAGCAATACCATTAGCAGCAGTAACTATATCACTGATTACCGAACAATATATAAAGCAGAATCTATATTCTCGAACATATGCAATGCAGGCTATTACAGAGGGTACATATAACGAAAGGAGGATTAAAAGTTGATTCAATAAGTTTGAAATGGGACTGCTAGTAGCAGCTTGCTTTATTGCTTTTCGAGAATGGAAAGAGCTAATACATGTATATAGAAAATGAAATCTCAATGAGCATGGGATCATCAGTTAACCAGTCCCTTGCAGGATGGTATTAAAAATTCTTAGCGAGGATTAAATGTTTCTGCTGATAAGCACAATTTTGATTCTATGCTGATGGTAGTATCTTAAGTGGAAGACAATTTTTGACGAGTTTTCGAAAGAATGCCAGGAGAGAGAGTACAGGCAGGGCCGGCTCTACCGACGGGACAACGCATGCATTTGCATGGTGCAGGAAAATTGCCCTAAACTACGGAAAATAAATGATAAAAAAAAAGTTATTTATTTTTTCTCTGAAACCAGAATTCCGGATGTCGTTGGTTAAATTTTAAATAATAAAACTTCATTGTACAGGATATTTTTTTCAAAAAATCATAATTTAAAATAATGTAGTAATATCTTGCGTTTTTTAAGGGATGAGGCAGCAAATCGCGATTCCGTTGTTGGCCGTGAGTGATCTTGACGTGAGGGTAAATCTCATTTAACCAATGAGGCCAAACGATTATGAGATAATTGGTTAAGAGTAAAACAATGAAAGAAATAAAATCAAAATACATAAATGCAGTTTTGCCGAGATTGTTAATAATACTTTTTTGATATAGTTATTAGGATTTGGCTTCGAAAACAATTTTAGCATTCCAGCAGGGATAAAAGCTATTAGGCGCAGAATATCGCAAACGAAAATCGGGAAAAGAACATTTTCAGAACAAAATTCCACCGTTAAGGGGTTGTCTCTCTTTCTGAAAAAATGTGGTTTATGATCAGACATGTTGTAGCCGAGCTTAACATCATGGATTTTAAGACGTCAATAAGAGGTTTTTTAAGGGAATAGGAAGCAAAATATGTTACTGCACAGAGCGATAAAATTCCTAGGGTCGGTCCTGAGTACACGGAAAAGTGGATTTTTTTTTTTTTTTTTTTCCAACAAAGTAGACGGGACTACGTTTAGGTAGCATATGAAGTTCGCGAGATATTCTTCGTCACGCTATCGAATGGGTAATGCGATTAGTGTTAGGTAAGGATTATGGAAGATTTTGAACATTGAGTGCACTGTAGTCAAGAAAACTATGGATGAGATTTAAGGTTTGTGAGAAATATTATTAATATAAGAGCACGAGTGAAAACTTAAGACCCTGGGATAAAATATTTTAACGAACCAGTATGGATTAAGGAAAGCTAAGGAGATGACTTGTGTCGTGACAGGAATAACGCGACAGGTTAACCTATCGGACATTACTACTGTGGATGATCTAATGGCCATAAAATAAGTATGCTCATATTAGGTACTGTGAAATTTTTTTCTAAATGAGTGATATTGACGAATGAAGTTGCTTTTACGAATCGCTATCTTTTGCGGTATATTATTTTTACAAAATGCTCAGGTATGTGTATATTCGATGTTTAGAAAATAATCTCATCTTGTAGATATCGAAAATTAAAAATAAATATGACTTATCATTGAACTGGTTTTTGTGTATATATTGCCTACATAATTTTCCACAAAACCCCCAGTTTACAGAGGCAAATAATGCAATTTTGCATTATTTGCCTCTGTGACAGGGGGAATGGGATTCGGCACTAACAAACATTAAATGCAAGAAGAGGAGAAGATCCGCTGTCTGAAAAATTGACAATTTTTCAGATTAATTAACAGTTCGACCAGCAGTTAATAAGTATCAGGTAAAAGCATCACATTAAAAGTATTTTTTTTTTTTTTGTCTAAGGATTTGATATTTAAACATTTTAATTTCTGTAACTTGAATTTAATATGTGTACATTTCTATCGAGACAACCAACCATCTTTTGCTTTAAGATTATCATGACCCAGTTTCTTAGCTAGCTCCTCTAACTTCATTTTTAATTGGACCACTGATGTACACGCCTGCTTCCAGTTATAATGGAGAACCTGATTTGGAGCTCTCTCAACGTCAGGATCCTTACTTTTATCCATCCGTTTTTCTGGATGTTCTCTTTCTTATGGCGTGTCCTTTCTCGCAGTATATCTTACTGTTGTATCAAGCACGCAGTCTTAGATTTCGGGATTCCAGTTATCTCAGCCAGGCAATGACTAGTACTGGGCGAATGGCCTTTGATTTGGTCTAGTAAGACATTTTTTTGGCTAGAAAAATCTTTATGCAGCAACTTGGTAAGAGTCCAAAATTGTATAAAATTAATATTAAAAACAAGTATTAAAAAAAAAAAAACATTGAAAATTCTCTACATTTTTCTGGTTAGGCGTTCACTCAGCATGAAAGATGACAGAAGTGTACTTAGCTAACGCTATTTAGAAACTGTCCCTGTTGTACCTCTTAAGAGGTACAGTGGGGACGGTGAGAGGGCTGATGAGTCGTCACTCAAGATACCTGGGGCAACAAAGCTGATTTGTTGTTTTTAAACTGATTTCGTGCATGTGTGACCTTTGCACTTCTTGTGCCAATAAACCTTAAACCAACTAACCAATAATAAGCGATTACCTCAGAAGGATAACATTGAGTGCTGCATCTCCTGTGCCAAATAAGGGGAAGAATTTCTGGTAATTTTCTAGGTTTGGTTTGGTTCTTTAAAGTTTTTGCCAAATCTTAATGGTCCAATTATCCGGATTCTACTGTGTAACAGAAAAAAGAAGAGATGCCGTAAAAATTTTAAAAAGAGTCTAATATTAAGGTTCCATGGTCAAAATATGATAATCTTTGTAGATCAGACATGAAACCTTTCCAAGAAATTTTAGGCCATCAATTTAGTTCTGTCGGTATCGACTATGCCCACTTGGTTAGAAAGGTTTCGAAGATCCTTTCAAGTAGCCACCCAAACAATCATGATACGGATGAAATATATATTAAAAAAAATTTCGCTTTGTATCCATGCAATTTCAATAGTATCCAACGATTATATTAACTTCAATGAGCATTTCGTATCCCTGTAACTGACCTGTTAATACGCCAAGGTCGGTTCGATGGTTAAAGCTGTGTCCTGCGGACCAGAAAGGATTTTCCTCCCGAAAAATAAGCAAACCGGCCAGAAAACATGCAATTCATAAATATAATAAAATGGCCTAGCCTTAGCTGCTTCTGCCTTAATTACAAACAACTTCGCTCTTTACTTAAATACGAACCGTTATAGGGAATTGGTATGTGAAGGAGGAAACTTCATTTCAAGTGATAAAATTTCACATCTTTCTAAATTCAGCAGTTATTAATTTCTACTATCTTACGCATATCTCTTCTACTGCAAGACGAATCATTCAAGTTTTCAACTGAAGGTGAGTTAGCAGAAGTCATCTGGAATTTGCATGATACTTTGTCCATCAGGAGAATTCGAGATTTTCATCCAACAAAAACTGTCCAGATAACATAATGAACAAATAAACTAAATCAGTCTACTCTTAAAACTCTCCCAAAATATTCTTAGGATGTGCATAAAATTCCGCCATTAGTATTATGATTCGGATACCCCAATGGAGTCCCAAAAATTCGTTGTAGTTCGACAGCATATCATACTTTATAAATTTATTCACCGACATTACATTCTCCACTTCCTTCGTTAAAGCGTTCCACATCCCTTCTGAGAATATCTTCATTTCCTTAATTTACAACACTTCCGATTAACATCCAGAATAGTACTTCCTTATTTACTCCCTTATATTATCAGCTATCTTTTCTTACTGAGATTTCTTCGAACTTGCATACTGTAAGAAGACTATTGAAGCAAGAGCCGTCGCTGGCAGATTGCCAAAAAGAGTCAATTCATGTTGAAGAGGAGAAAGAAATAAGGCGAAGTACGAATATGTGAATAATATTTTCCAACTGCTGCGCATGCAAAAACTTTAAAAACTAGAATTTTCATAAAAGAAAAGCTAATTTTCCGACGTATAATAATAATAAACACTCATTCCACGAAAGGCATTGATTACCCTATTATCGGAATGAATAGATTCGTCTTCTGACATGCGCAGAAGTGTCGAGAGGTCTCGTATTTGTGGTCGTACAGTGTCTCAGTCATATCCCTTCTTTCCTATCTATTAACTAAAGTGTAACTCTCATTCTCTAGCATATATCATAGGCATTATTACATAGTCCTGATATTATGTTTTGCTACCGTACTTAATTCATTTCCACATCTTGTCATCTCACTGTGTGGAAATCTTTACCCAGCTACAGTTCGGACGCAGTTGGATCAAGCCTTTATATATCGAGATAACACCCCTTCCGCTAAGCATGGCAGTAGTATATATAAATTGGTGTTCAATTCTGTTTATTATCACGCCTAAATCCCTTAATTCCTCAATGAAATGAATTTAAAATACATAAGAACATAAGCTAAGCAAAAAAACAAGAATAATAATAATAAAAAAAAAACGAATCTACAAAGAAGAAAATCAGTGAAACTACTGAAATGAAAATATTAAGAAAAATTGAAAGTATAACAATAGTAAACAAACTCCCGAATTCAGAAATCAGAGAAAATTGTAAAATACAGCTAAGAAAGAATTGGATCCAAAAACGGAAAGAGTTATGAGAAAATTATATAGAAAGAATGCAGGCCAAGAAAGTTGAGAATTGGATGCCATAGAGAAAAAAAATTATCAAAATTAGTAGGACAACTAAAAGATGGCAGAATGGACTGAAAACGGAAGCGTAGTACTACAAACATTTATATTTATAATGGGAGTCTGACTGGACAAATTTTATTTCAATTTGGTAGCTTGAATTCTTGAAAAAATTGTCTGGCCATCTCAATTTTTATTTTATTTGGAGAGACCAAATGTATAGAAATTATACAGTGAAAAATTTCGTTCCAAATGTATGAAAATAATAAAAATTGGGATTGGTGCAATAAGATGCTAATGTAGTTCATTTTTGGTTTCATTCCTGGCGCATTTTATTTTATATGGCAAATTGTTTCATGGGTGGAATTTAATATTTTTTTAAGTTAATCCCACACATAAAGAGTTGTAAACTTATAGATCATTAGTACAGGGTTAGAAACGCACTCTAGAGACTAAACATGATAATTTTTCAAACCCCTTCTGTATTCTAGTTAGCAGGATAAAGTTTATAAAGGGCAGTGAAATTTATTTACCATGAAAAGTTTAAGATTTCTATTAAAATATATAGGCCTGCATAGCCTTGTGGAAACGATGCTCGTTCCACAATGGTTACAACTAGAAGAAATGCCTAGTCGTCTATTAGAGGAACTTTACCTAGATATTTCTCCAGTCATTTCCCGAGTTAGTCGATCTTTGGCACAGGCAGTTTTTTTTTTTTCTTCTCTCATCTTCCCTTGGATTTTTAACTGCATAACTCAAATATCAATCATAGAGCTGACTATTACAGGCAATCCGGCTGTTGTCCGTTGCATACTTTTGTCAAATTGTTGATAGAAGTGAACTCAACTACTTCTATGTACAGCTGCCTACTACTTTCCAAAAATTTAATGTAAGCCCTCTAACGCTAATTGTATTACATAAGGCAGCAATTATTCTTGCTAAACTGGAGATCTACATTCAATACTGCTCAACAAAAGATTTCGTTTCTTTTCGTTTGAATTCCATTTCCACTGGTGAAACAATTTGAAATAAGGTTATTTCAGATTTTCGCTATTAAGCCAGTTGGATTGACAAAACGGTCCTTGAGTTCAATATATAGGCTTATCATATTTCCTTTAGACAAAAACGGGACATTGGGATGGGGCTTATGTAATATTCTGTATTCATGAAAAAGTGAGACGATAAAAAAAAGTTTTATTACATAATCATATTGAGCTTACCATTATTCTTCAGTGACAGAACCCATACAAAAATTTAGGTAGACGTAGAGCGGGACTATATTTTAGGTAAGGAAATAAAGTCTATAGATATAGATATAGATATATCTTGAATACCACAACTTAGCAAAACGTACCGCACAACGATTGGAAAAGGTTTGATGCATCTAAACTGACTGTAATGCTTTTTGTTTTATTCAAATCCTCTATTACTTCGCCCAATATGTATGGTGATAAAACGTTGGTAATTATTGCTTCTGATTTGTTACGTGCTCATGAAAATTTTGGTTCTAAATTTTATTTATCAATGTCGACAAGCAGTCATTTGCGCGAAAACTTTGGATGTGATGCACAGTTTAATAAGCAACAAGAGCTTCACTCGCTGCAATTTTATCACTTTTATTATCATCATCATGTCTCACCATAAACGAACTGAATCCAGAGTCTTTTCAGCATCCTTATGTTTCTGGCTACGTAGATGTTGGTTGATGTCGCTTCTGCCTCCATGAGCAACGGAAAAAATGGACAATACAATGTTGGCATACTACTTTTGTTCCATCGCTACACAGTTTGTCCAGTTTAATAAATTTTAATTCTTTCTGGAGATCGTCATTAAAACTGCAGTTTCGCCTCTTTAATATTGCAAGGATAGACTTAAAACATTTTAAAAAATATGAAATTTCAACCACCGGCATTGAATAACAAAGCCACCGGTTAGCATACAGGATAAACAAAAACTAACGCTACAGCAAAACAGACGCCGCGTCTGAGACATGCAAGTGTTGCCGACAAGCATTTTTATTATTTTCTCTGAATACATCACTGCAGATATCGATATTTAGTATCAAACAATGCGACTCCGTGGTTATACAAATTAATGGTATCCATGATATTGATATACGATTATAGGTTATGAATAATAATTTATGATTGACCAATATTAAAGTATATTTATAGTTTTTATTAAAAGCGGGACAAAATGGACATTTTTATTAAAACAACGGGACTGTCCCGTTCAAAACGGTACGTATGGTCAGCCTAGTTCAATACTGATTAATGAAAAATTCCGTTATTTATTTATTTGTAATAATCCAGAGCCTGTGTAGCTCAGTGGATGTGGCGTTTGCACACCACCGCGCTAGGCCGCACGAAGGAAGTCTTGGTTTCGAGTCTAGTCGGCGACTAGAGGAAATTTTTCTAAGCCTTTTTTCGACCGGTTCCCGAGTTAGTCGATCTCTGGCACGGGCAAGCAGGTTTTTCCTCCCGGAAACTCGGGTTTTTCGTCCTGTAAACTCAAGAAAATCGACCGTAGAACCCACATTATTTCAGACATTAAATATATTGTGTTAGGGTTAGAGACCACGAGATGGCGGCACATTTGAGCCATCTCTCTTCACTGCGTACCGCTTAATTGGTGATAGCCTTGGGCCATCTGTCTCTGATTGGTACCAGTGGAGATTGAACTGCCCACTCAGTCTCCAAAAGTTAGATAGGGCTAAATGGCCTCGCCTACTCCCGTATATACGGGAATAAAAAAAGGCGTTAGCTGATTTTTTTTTTTTTAATCCATTTCTATTAGCGAAACAATTTCGAAATTATATGTAAGCGAATAATTTTTATTGTCAAAAAGAAACGATTCTTTTGTTTATTTAGGATCTCTCTTTAAATTTGCTTGATCGTTTCACTTGAGCCAGTATTTTATATATATATATATATATATATATATATAGAAAATTATACTGTTTTTAATTCAATCTAGTCAAATACGACTTTCCATGAGAAATATTGGCTTGCATATATATATTTTTATATTTTTTTAATTTTAATTTTAATTTTTTATATATATTTTTAATCGAACAAACGACCATAAATTATGCATTTTTTGCATACAGGTTTCGCAATTGCAATTCCGGCTACTTATGGAAGTAGACCGCCATGGATATAAATGAAAGTATTGGAAAAGTGTAATTAGTTCCTCTTTGTTATCTGCTAGCACTCCTTTATCTCTCCCGGACAGTCATTTCCTCATTCACCTGAAGGCCTCATTTCCAGTCGGATTTTCCAGTAGAAAGGGTGTTTCTGAATTTCATTTTCAGGTGAGTTGATTTACTTTCATTATTTATTTATTAATGACATGTATATTTGTTGCAAATTTTAAAATACAAAAACAGTAGTCATAAACCCGAGAAAAAAAGGTTTCAAGTTTTCATGCCTCTTCCTGGTTTTGCTTCGCTCAATATGGAACTTGTATACAAAATTGAAATGACCTGTATGTTATTACACACTTGGGATTTAATATGAAGTTGGCTTGAATACATTTAGAGTGAAGGTTCAGAACATTTTTAAAATTTAGAAATAAAAACTTAAATATGTTGTTTGTTGATTTTTTTTTTGTCTTGTTGTCACTCACGAAAGGTAAATCAATCTTACATCATTATGGTGAGTAGACCAAGGGTTAGATGATCTGCGAATCTTACTCTAGGCTCCAAGCATAGAGCTTTTTTCATACCGCTTCAGGCCTCTAGAGCAAGGAGGGTGATGGACACACAGGACGATGAAATTCATTTCTACATAAAGGCACAAACATCCGTGATACGGTGAATACGAGCCCACTGTGTGTGTGTGTGCGTGTGCGCGCGTGGATGGTATAAAAATTTGATTACTTATTCAACAGGGTTTCCAGACAAATATTTTCCATTGATTCTTTTTCAAGTAAATCACTAATAAAATTATATTCCTCTCAATATAGGTTTATAAAATCATCAACCAACTAAAGGATTAGGCTTTTAATCCCTACTTTTTTTTTTTTTGATATTAAGTAGGTGGCCGCCTTTTACCTTTTATCATCAGCAGTAGTTGAGTTCGTTTCTATTGATGATTTGTAGATTTAAGGGTTACGAGAGTTCAGCAGAAAATTTGCTGCTATTTCATGTTCCATCCTAAATCATTAAGCACATTAACTTTTGTGGTCCATTTTTCCGAGTTATTACCCTACTTAAAGTTCAGTTATTTCTGGAGCTAGCTGAAAAACAGCTAAGAAAAAGTTCCTGTACTTCGCAACTGTAATCGAACTTATAACCGTGTTTCTATTGTTGATCGAGTGTCCAAGAACTTGTGGTTTATATTTAAATCAGTTTGAGGATGAAAAAATGAAACTCTCTTAATAAATGTCTGTAAATGCAAAATTATTCTTAAATGGTAGTAATTATCGTTGTGTGTATACGCGCGCGCGTGTGTGTGTGTGTGGGGGGGGGGAGTTGTGTGTATATGTGCGCGCGTTGGGAAATCGAACGAACGTGACTCGGATTATAGGAAATTATTGCGTCCTAAACATGGGACAAGAGCGAAACTAGGATATATCCGTATGTGAATGAAATTCATAGAACTTCTGGATTCCGTGGCTATGTAATTGCATGCTTATTAGTTTATCACTGCTTGCATTATTACTTGAAACACTCGTATTTCGTCATTAATTTAACTTGGTAATACAGGTCAAGTGAAAGTATCAAAAATGCGTTATCATTCTATTCCGTTTTGACAAATCAAATCAAATACCGAATCACAGAACTGTGAGTCACACTCTGTGACCCAGACCAATCAAGTTAATTTTGGCACTGTACATTAAAGGCAAAATTATGTTCGGTGATTCATTGTTCTGACTGATCATTGAGAGAGTAGTTGAGTCACTGGTTTACATATTGTGTCAAATCAAAGGTAAGAATTATTTCATATGACTTAATAGTTGATAATATTTCATCTTGGTATTATTTTAAGCGTACTGAGGTGGGTGATGCAGGTTTGTGCATGTAAGTAGCGCTTAAAAAAATTTAAAAAATAAAATAAAATCAGCTCAAGGAAATTTTGTACATCTGGAGATCTGCAAAACTTATTAATGAATAGGGGTATAAAGCCATTCCTAAATTATTCTGTTAAGAATTGCCAAATGAATATTAATGTCATTGCAAGCAATAATACATTTTAGAGTGTTGGTTTATGTAGTATTCGTTGTTCTTTGCTTGTTGACAAATGTTTAACTCTTCAAAGTAAAATATAAGTATTTGATATTTCTTCCGCCGGATGGAACTTCTTCAATCATGGAGAAATCGTAAAACTGATTAGTGCAAATAACCAGTTTTGTTTAGCACACGAGAGACAATTGTCAATAATCAAAGTTCTTTTAAAACGTTCACTGTAGGACGCAAGACGTTTCTGCCTATAAGGGTGAAGCAAAATGCTTTTATAATCCTTGCTATCTGATAAGGTTGCTGTATAGGGAAAAGTTAATGAGCTAAGTGCTCTGCTCGACTGGGTGCGAGTTAAAAATCTTCGTTAGGAATTAGGATGGCCTTAGGTCTCCTATATTTGGAGAAATCTGTTTCTTCATAATTTGCTGCTTGTTGTTCAAGTTCATTTGGATGTGAAGACGATGCTGAGAAGAACTTTACTGCTGAAGATTGCAGGAAAGAGTACTGTAGGGGATATTAGTATCCCGGTGGAGTTGGACATTTCTGATATACCATGGCGCGTTTAAGATCATGCGAAGACATTTGTTTTGCACTCTATGTAGTTTGAGGATATTTATACTTGAGGTGTGGCTCCAGGCTGGGGATGCATAAGTAATAATGGGTCGAATCATCAACTCGTAAAGGAGCAGGTTAATCTTGGTATCCAGCTTGCTATTTCTGTTGATGAGAGGGTAAAGCTGTGCAATAATTTTTGATGTCTTTGTACATGAGGATTTTGTGTGTGGACTGAAGGTTAGTTTTCTGTCCAGCAGTACACCGAGAGATATTTGGCTTCTGCTTTCCAGGGAATCTTGGTATTAAATAGGAAGATGTCATCTTTGGGAGATATTGAGTTTTTAGTGGAACATGGCGATACCCTTTTGAGGGTTTACTTGCAATCTCCATTCCGAGAACCAGTGCTCTAATTTCAGGCAAGTTTTCTGGCAGTTTCTTGGTGACAAGGTGCGGTTTAATAGATCTGGCTAGTTGTGTCGTCCGCGTATAGGGCAATGATAGATAACATTGGATTGTGCGGTAGTATGTCCGCCATGTAAATGTAGAAACGTATCGGTGCCAGTAGGGACCAGTTAGCTTTATAAAGGGGGGGGAAATAAACAAAGAACTGAAGTAGCTTACCTTCTAAAAAAAAACCCTAAAAACCACCGAACATTTGAGAATATTTTGTCAGAGAATCCAGCGGTACTCTGTTAGTCGATAATAACGGAAACAATGCATATTATTATCTTATTAGATGTTGATAAATTGTTTTAAAAATGTCTTTAGTTATTTACTATTATTATTATTCATTTTGTTGGTCTGCACAACATAACTGAAATATTTATATAATTATAACCCGCCAGACTGAATAGGTTGAAAGCATGACATACATTATCCAATTATAAATAAAAAGGGTAAATTTACATAATGACTCAGATAATTACATGTACTTCCGACTTAGTCATTTGCTTACACTGCATTTTTGCTTTCAGATAACCATGGAAACCGTGAAAGGAAGACTCCGTTCCTTGTTGAAGGATCCTCAGTTCTCTGACGTTACTTTCGCAGTCGGTCAAGGGAAGCGCAAAGCAATAACAGAAGCTCACAAATTATTGCTCGGCATTGCCAGTCCAGTATTTGCAGCCATGTTTTACGGTTCTGTAAAAGAAAAGAGCGAGGTAGTGGTTAGTGACGTCACACCGGAAGCATTCCAGATTATGCTGGCGTGAGTAATTCAGATCCTGTCTCTTTTCTGTAAACTGTAGTTTCCCTTTGAGCTCTCATTAATGACAGGACAGGATCGAGTGTTTTACAAAGAATAGATGTACAAATATTTCCTTATTCAAATCTCTCTCTCTTTTTAAATGAAAAGCGAACGGCTCCTACATGTTGGAAACTCACTAGACAATCGCTGAGACCTCTGAACAAAAAATATTTATTGTTCGAGTTCAAATCAATTAAGTTTTGTTCAGTGTGTAAAATAGGTTAGGCAGGTTTCGCGGGTATACTAAAGGTTTGATAATCCGAACCGCTACTCTAGAAATCAAATATGGGACTTTTTTATGCTATTTTAGACTTCTAATAAGCAAGATAATAGTCTAATAGAGCGCGATCAAATTCATTTCCCATCTAAAGATATTCACAAAAATATCCAGGTCCTCTCAAGGACACGAACCCACCGCCCTTGGTTGGAGAGCGGTACTCCAGCCACTCAAAATTCGGAATAGTCTGCTGTATTATGTGTGCGTGTGTAGACTCCGTAGCTCAGTCCGTATAGACGAAGCCCTTTAGTCGGAAAGACCTGGGGTCGATTCCCATCTACGACTAAGGAGCTTTTTTTGGTCTCTTTCGACTAAAGGTGAGTGAGCCGGTCTCATATGGTGATAAAGGGTTTAGGAGTACCAAACTCGCCGCCTCAAAGGGACGGGGAGAAAGGACGGAAACCCCATACCAATAAAATAAATATCACAATAATGAAAATAATCTATCTCAATGCATTGTGGAACTGAGGAATTTTGGGGACTCCATGACTCATGGAGCAAGACTTCATGCTTTGAAAGTTAAAATTCAAGCATGAAATAAGCATTGGATCATGCTCAACCCAATCCTGAGGTTACAGTATAAACTATACTTTTTATGCTATTTAAATGAAAGATAAAACAAGTAGTGCATTAGTACTAAGGGTGGATGTACTATGAGGCAGATTTCTGAGAATCTTGATTTGGACACTAAACTTGGGCTTTTCTAATCCTCTTGAGGCCTCTAAATAATGAGGGTTGTGGTCTGATATCTCACAACAACAAAACATACCTATTGTAATGGCGCTTACAATTTATATCACTTACACTGAAGCCTTTGATTATTTTATCACATCGAGATTAAACTGTGTCTCACATGAAGCATTTATTAAATGCACTTTTCAGCGACTAGACTAGAGCGCTATCTGCTGGTGTCTTTTCATATTTATAATTTATAATATCATTGGAGTGACGTCCATAAATTTCTATATAAAATTGCCAAGTAGATTCTCTCGCTCTAGCACTTCAGACATTGGATGTTTTATCACGCTAATGATATGATTAGCTGTCATTTTACTCTAGTTCGGAAAAAAAACTCTTTGATATCCCAGAATTTTTGTAAGCTATATTAAGGAAAGACGGAATACTTTCTTACTTGCAATAACCTAAGGTGTAGTCACCATATGGTGGATACCCATCCAGGGCTTTTTCTCTCCAAAAGTTTAAGTGACCCCAGTGAAGATTCTTAAATCTAACAAAAATTCTCAAGGTCGCACAAGATCCATCAAAACCTTCTTTCTTGGTGGGGGGGGGGAGAGAAAGCAACCAACACTGTAGTTACAAGACTCATGGTGACAACAATTGAACTGATATATTTTTTGAAATGTATTGCTTTTAATATTCTTGTTCATTTTTTTAATTTAAAGATGATCCTTTTGTTTTTTTTTAGATACTTATACACAGATGAGGTTTCTATATCTTCAGTGGACATGGCTATGGAAGTGTATTACACTGCAGAGAAATACCAACTACCTTTCCTTAAACAGAAGAGCGAAAATTTTCTTTTGGAGCACACAACAGCTGAGAATGAATGTGTCTGCAAAGTTTATGAATTCGCCAAACGTCTGGATATACATTACGTGATCTCCAAATGTCTTGACATCTTTGACAGATATACAGAAACCGTTCTCAGTTCGTCTGATTTCTTGAATTGTCAGAAGGACACTTTGGAGTGTATAGTAAGTAGAGATACACTGACAGTTTCTTCTGAATATTGTCTGTTTGATGCTATTCATAAATGGGGTTTAAATTATTTCGCCAAGAAAGGAGAACAAAGAAAATTAACATTAAGAACATTGTTGTTTCCTTTATTTGATTATCTTCGTCTTTCTCTAATGTCTCCGAAAGAACTGGCTTATATTATGGAAACAAACTTGTTTACTTTTGATGAGATTGGGCCCTTATTTTGTCATAGTATCAACACTGATGCAACCATTAAACCTCGTTTATCCATTGGTAACCAGAATGATTCACAAAGAAAATATCGTCCATACACAACTTGCTCTATTGTGTTGTTTGATGAAGATAACAACCCTTCACACGAAACAGTAAAACATGATATTCCCACTGATTTAAATACCTTTCTTCCCACTGATAAAGAAATGTCTTTCACTGTGGAGATTTTGGGTGATTCCATGGTATTTATAGAACCTTTTTTATTGGTAAAAGTTAAAGATGGAGGAGTCTCTTATTACAGTCAAGAGGTTAGGGTTAAATCACTTTCTTCTTCTTCTGACATCAAGAATGCAAGATGTGACAATAAATGCAAAGATGAATTAAAGACAGTTTATGCCAAGAAAGGAGAAAAATTTCAGTTGACTTCAATATTTGCTGAGAAGTTTAAGAAATGCACAGACTGTTCCAATACCGAAAAGAAAGAGTTTGTTAAGAGGAATTATAAGTTTACTGTTCAATCAGCAAATAAGTGGATATTGAAATATCTTAAATTTAGTTTGTATATAAAATGATAACCAACGTATAATAGGTAAATATATTAAATGTTGCCAATTAACTAATGTAAATATAATTAAATCTTGAGTGCTGATTTTATGTTCGTTCTTGAATTTTTAGATTTTCAATTTATTAAAATAAAGTAAAAAAAAAGTTTGTATTTGTTTAATATTTTACGAAATGATTAAAAACAACAACAACTAAACCTGACTTTTGTGTCAAGTTTTGCACTTCAACCACTACAGGTCTATGAATTAAAGCAGTAAAATATGGCAGCTTGAGTAGGTGACGTCAGTGAGAAAGTAACAAGGTATCGAGATTGAGATGCTGATTGCAGAAAACACCCTACATTTGTTTAGCATCTTATCTTTTTTTCTGTTCATTGATTTTTAGAGGTTAGTGGTTTAATACCTCCCAAAATCATGGTAATTAGTACCATCATTAACTCTAAACGCTACGCTAGAACACGAGATTAAATGAGGTTTTAATCTCGATACTGGGACTTATATCAGAAGGAGATGACTTCAAAATTCGAAACTAAAACCGTTATTTTAGGCTTCTTAGAAACTTGACATTGCTTATGATAAAGTGGTTAGTCCTATTTTCATTGTATGCTATGGCTGAATTGTGTGTGTTCTTCTGGCTAGTTTGACTGTTTTAATTAAAAACTACATCAATTACACAACAAAGAATGGCTACAGTGAACAACAGACTGGTGTGTTCATTACTTTTGGCCAGCCACCAAGTACTCTATTTTGGATCCATTTGGAAGTCGAATGAATGCTCCAGAGAACATTGCTTTGTGTCAGATGAAAAAGTCAAGATATGCACATCCGGTTGATCAAATAATATGCTTGGGTTCCGGTGTGTAGTTCAATCCTGAGCGGACTCACATGAACGGTATATGAAGTGTAATAGTTATTACCTTAAGAAGTAATTGTATAAGATTGCAGAATAAAGTTCATTGAAATACACGTTTTTGTTTCTGTGAAATAGCTATGTGTATTATTGAATTATATCCTTAAATTTCTCCTTAATTTAGTTATTTTAATAACTGTGACCACACATTTTGGTGATCACAGTGGAACAAAGCATTTTTTAAGCGATCTGTAACATCCTCTACTATCCAGCGAAAAACTGTAGCAAGAAATGAAATAATTAAGCATATTGTAGAAATCACTGCAAACACTATCTTGCATTACAGCAATACCATCTAAGTTAGCATACAAACTCGAGTACAACAAACAAACAGACCCTAAATAAACATAACCAATCATAATACCGGACCAAGAATGGATAGATTATAGTTCGATTATCAGGACATTCACTATTTTGCTGATCATCTTTGTACAAATGGGTTCATTATTCACCTTTAAAGACAATACTCATCACCAAAAAAACAATACCCATAGAAGATATCCTGTTTTTCAATCAACAGACAAGGAATAATCAGTTGATATTGCTTTTGATTTTCATATTATTATTATTATTATTATTATTATTTGACACCTCCAGGGAGTCCAAGGACTCATCGAGGGAGAGTGTGCCAACAATATTGAACGATTGACCAACTACTAACTGCGCTCACACTTGCTGAACTTTTTTGCGTGAGCCATTAGTAGCAGAGGCTCTATTAATTGACCAACCTTTGCTGGCCAACCAATCGACCGAGAGGCTCTACGAATTGACCAACGTTTGCTAAAGAATACTCAACAATATTCTTTCTCTCCTTACTAAGAATTGATTATAAATGATCAGGAAAAATTCTAAGCATATTCAAAATGATTCTTTAGTAACATTTCGAAAGTCTTAATGAGAGATCACGTTAGCCTCGATACTGGGACTCATATCAGAAGGAGATGACTCCAAAATTCGAAGCTAAAACCGATATTTTAGGCTTCTTAGAAACTTGACATTGCTTATGATTAAACGGTTAATCCTATTTTCTTTGTGTGCTATGGCTGTAATTGCATGTGTTATTCTGGCCGGTTTGACTGTTTTAATGAAAAACTGCTTCAATTACGTTTGTGACTAGTTAACCCATCTGAAGTTGAAAGCGTTAGAAAAAGTTCTCATCTTAGACGATATTCAAACCTTAGACTTTCAAACCGAAGGACATCGTCTACACCAGAGATCAGGCAACTTTTTTCAGAGAAGTGCCAGATAGTGAATATTTTAGATTTTGTAGCCAAAGTAATATCTATAACTTATCATGTACTGTTATATAAAACAGAAGAAATTCACAATCTGTCATTAATAAAACACAGAATATTATTGTATTTTATGCTAGAGTGTCATTTCATGATGGGCCCCATTCTTTTCTCTTTAACTCAATAAAAAATAATCCACACTCCACTGTTCATTAAAAATACAACGTTCAAAATCAACTTTTCTCTTCTTCATTTGTTGCGAATGATGGATACTACTGGTAATTACAAAATAATAATTATAAAAGCGCATGAACTAGTGTAAGTGCAACTAAAAATGCCCGTGGCATTTGAAACGCTCTCAAATTAACACTGATTGCGAGCGGGTGAAAAGAGCGCAACCTATGGTCACTGCCGCAACTATACATGTGGAGCAATAGCGTCCACAGATAACACGCCAACAAATGGACGTAGATGGTCACATTAACTTGTTGCGTTTCAATTGTATAAACATAATGATGCAAATGTACATTTTGTTTTCTTTAGGGAATATTAGCATAAAATAAATTATTATTATTATTATTATTTGAGACCTCCAGGGAGTCAACGACTCATCGGGGGAGGCTATAAATCACCAAAACCAGCTATCATACCCTCCCTTAAATTCATTCATACTGGATGCACTCACTGTCCCTTAAAAGAAAACTATTCCATTCATTCACTGACTGCTCTCTGGGAGAAAACCTAGCTCTTACCCCTTTCTTGACTGTGAACAAATTTAATTTCCATGGATATCCCCCGTGTTCTTTCCCTATTTTCCATATAACGAAAAATTTCATCAGACGTAACCTATAACACCTTAAAATGTTTATAGACCTCTATCATATCATCTCTCTTTCTCCTGTTAACTAGAATCTGCAATCCTCATACTCACAATCTGTCTTCATAATCTAAATCCCATAATCTGGATATAATCGTTGTAATTCTTCTTTGCAACACTTTCACAGCTTCTTAATCCCTTTGGAATCCGGAAGACCAAATATGCGCACAATAATCCAGGTGTGGTCTTATCAAAGCTTTATAAAGAGGCAAAATGACTTATCCTTACATGTCAAAGCATGCTTCAACATCCCAGTTATCCTGAGGTCTATTTGCAACTTTTTCTTATGTGACCTTTGAACTTCAAATTTCTATCTACCAATACGACAAGATCCCTTGCCTCCTCAGTTTCTTGTATGCCGCTGGAAATCCCATCATGCCAAAGTGCATAACTTTAGACTTACTATCATTAAACTGACAGCAATTTTCATTCTCCCAAATTTCCAGTCTATTCAAATCATTTTGTAATTGCTGAATATCAGTAGCATCCCTGATTGCCCTGCCTATCTTCGCATCATCGGCAAACAAATGCACATCTGATGATGACCCTGCTTGATCTCGTTAATGTATAGTCATTAATAGTAATGGCTCAAGGACTGAACCCTGAGGTATACCACTGGTTACCTTAAATCTGGCAGGTTCACACCCATTGATACCACTTTTTGATATCTGTCTGTTAACCATTTCTGGTCCAAGTCAAGAGTTTATATTCCAATCCCATATTCGCCGGTTTATGCAACAGCCTTCCGTGTGGTATCCTATTGTTAAATCGATGTTTCTATATCGAGGTTGCTATATTTAATACGTTGTTTACTTAAATCTATCCTTTTGCTTACTTAAAACCTTATTCAATCAAATCCTACCGGCTGCTCTATTGTTATATATTTATCTTTCGTTATTTATTCTTTCTTTCTTTCTTCTCTTACTTTAATCTTATTCTTATATCTAGGATTGTATCCTATAGTAGAAAAGATCCTTACTCAGGGAGACAATACTAGATTCTTAGCTTTCTTACACAATATCTTATTTAAACTGCCGTATAGATTCAGATTATTGCAGTCGTGACTTAAATCTATTATTATATTCACTCTCTAAACCCTTCCGCCAAAATAGGTTCTATTTTTATAAGTGGTAATTTGGAATCGCAATCAGGCATGACTCAGGTTCAAGTAAATATGACATGTTTATTGGAATATCTAAAACACAATACAAAATTCATACACTCAATTATGCTCAATACTAAATAAAACTCGAATTTCTAAATTAATTAAATCTTATAAAGCATGCTAAACACAGTAACTGCATATTGGGACAGATAGCAAATGATATGAAGTTAAGCTAAATACCTTTCAATAGTATTACTCGCAAGAGAAAACTAACAAACATTCTAATATTACTGAGATATTAAATTCTACTATCCTTATCGCATTAAATTAACCCTATCACATACAAAATTTACAAAAAGATCTCTTCCAAACAATTCTTTTTACTCTCAGAGGAGGTTAACTTTCTAAATAGAGACTGTCCACAGAGTTCCTTAGAATACAGTTCTTAATTTCACATTCGTAAACCATCTCTCTTCTGATGAACTTTCACACAAAATTAGAGTAATTGCGCCACGTGTATGTCTGGATACTTCTCTTCTATTGGCTGTCCATACGCCAACGTAGGGGTTACACTATCTTCATTCCTTCTGCCAAAAACGGACTCAAAACTTTGCGTTTCAGGAACAACTCGATGGGACTTCTCAGCGACGGCTTGATTCTGCTAGGACTGGAATTTTTACCTTCATCTTTGCATGGAATCCTACTTCATTTTAAGAACGCTCGCAGTCCGACATCTTATCACAGACTTCACCCCCCCACACCCCCTTACGCGAAACTGCCCGCTAACTTCCGAACCACCGAAACAGGAAAACGTTACGACCGGAGAGAGTCTTCCGATACAGAGCTCGTTCATTAGCCTTCCAGGAATTATTACTTAGCAACTTTTTAGATGACTCACAGTAAATTTTACATAGCTTAAGTGAGGCTTAAATTTAAATCAGTTATCTCTCTGTTTAGACATACTTAAAAATGAAATCTTAATATAATCACATCAGCTTAAATATAAGGCACTTGAAATAAAGAATACAAATTTAACATAAAGTGAAGAAGTTTCACTTTTAATTACAGCTGATGTGCAGGTATTTCTCTTTGTCAGCAAGTTTTATATGTTAGATTCCAAATGAATGATTTCTTTCTAAGATTCCTTCATTTAGGATCTAACACTATCAAATGCGACCAGCGGTGCGCGGGTTGCATGCGACCCAAACTTACATTTTTGGCGTCCCATAAAATATTGACAATACTTGCATGGCATGTGGCCCATTGTTGAATTATTTAAATAATACATTTTATAATATGAATAATAAATTAAAAATCATTTTATTCTTATACTTCGTGATATCGCCGTGCAACTTGGCACGAAGCAACCTTCTGAGTCATTCCGAGTGGGAATAACAAAGGCAACTTCATCCGACGACAACCGAGATGTTGGCGCACTTTTACAGTCACGTTCCCGGGTACGTCTTTTAATATAATTCAATAACATCAACTATCATTTTCAAAGGATATATATTTGTTAAAAAAATTTCAAAAATGAGTTCAAGAAAACGTAAAATTGCAGATGAAGGAAGAAGGTTTAATGTGAATGGACAGGGCCCCATTTACCATGAGGCGCAATATGGGGGACTCATTCTCTAGGGGGGGGACACATTTTAAAACCTTACTCCTCAAAAAGAACAATAAAAAAACAGCGTAGTTATAGTGGCAAAATAAAATACTTATTTCTAAATATTAAATTCATAATATAAAAACTAGAGGCCGCTGAAAAATTTGTAAGGCTTCCCGCTTCCATTTGAAATACATTGTTCTTTCCCTTAGAATATAAAACTAACAGGAACTCTGTATTCCATAAAATTCATGTAGGTAAGCGTACCATTTCTTTGCTGGACGTATATACACGTCCAACAAACCTGGATAATATTCTGTCCATCTGCTGAAAGAATATGGATAAGAAGTGTAGTTTGACCGTCATGTCCGTTAGAAGGTGCAATAATCCTTCACGCTGAAAAGAACACTTAACAAGATTAGCTGGCATATGTAGTAGCTAAGTTCTGTGGCCTACAGCAAGAAACGCACTTGCTTGCCGTTTGCTCACTCGGTAACTGGAATCATCTCAGTTATACCAGACTAAATACCTTTGAGTTATATTCATTTTGCTGCTTGTTTTTATCGTATAATTGTTTTTAATGCCAGCTTAAAATAAGAAATCCTTTCATACTTTCTTCACTTCATATTGTATCACTTTGGAAGATCAATGTCACTATCAATTTTTTTGCCAATTATTTTAATCGCCAATACATTTTAAAATTCTCCAAGAACTTGATTGAAGATAATTATTTTTATCAAACAATTATTTTATAAATTCATGAAAATCCCAATCTAAAAATGAATACAGCCTCCATCTGTTCCAAATTAAGTTTTCTATTTTATTCATAATATTAGTTGGAAGGTTAGTTCACAGATTGCGCGATGGTTCACACTTTTAAATTTTGCTTTATAGAGAATCATACGTAAATCTTGAATCATATCATGTAATGCATAATTTTTATAAACGTAATCTGTAGGCTTTTGCATTTCAACTTTCTTGATTTCCCCCTAATCACTCACTACAAATCAAAATAAACGGCAGTTATGAAGTCAACTGTTATGTACATATTTTCGGCTAATTTCGATATTATGCGGCGGTTTTGAAGTAGCGATATTTTCTCTACAGTTTATCTTTTGAAACATGTGTAGGTGCATGCGTCAAAATGAAATTTTATATCCAAAATTTTCATAACAGAATTAATTCGCCTTTAATGTCTAACTCCCCACTCCCAAAATTATCACCACACACACACACACACACACACTTTCTTTTTGTTTGAATTCGTTATTTTTCCAAAGTAATTGTACTGTTGCAGTTTTAAGCAAAAGACAAAGGCGTAGAATCTCCATTGGATATAAATAAAAAAGACTCACAATCGGAAACCCCCGAGTAATGCAGTTTAACACAATTTGTTGTTCATTAAAAAAAATAAGAAAATCGTTCCTAAAATTGAAATGTGCGACCCATATAATCTTATTTTGCAAGGAAAGGAAGCAAAATATCATATTTATTTGAATAAATGTTATTTAAAAAATATAAATATTCATCATCATCATCATCATCATCAAATTCCTGCCAGGTATCCTCAAGGGGTGTACAGGATATGATTAGTACTACATGAAAAAAATTACATCATTATTAATTTCCTATTTACAATTTTCCTCCAAATCAGTCTGTTACTTGTCAAGACTCCAACATTATCAGATCTTATATTTCTATCGTCTAAGGCACTTTGTACCGCTTCAATCCACCTATATCTTGGTCTTCCTCTGGGTCGTTTTCTTGCCAACCTGGCAAAGAACACTTGTTTTGCTAATCTTTCTTTGCCCATTCTGTTTAAGTGACCATACCACCAGAGATTAGCTCTGCTAACGCATTCCTGGATGCTGACAATGTCGAGTTCTTTCCTAATATCCTCGTTTTTAATATGATATTGCCATTGATGCCATCTGTTCACGCCTATAATCTTTCTCAGGACTCTCATATCTGCCGTCTCTAGTCTTTGGTCAAGTGTTTTACTTCTGACCCAGCTCTCAGATCCATAAGTTAAAACTGGTTTGAACACTGTCTTGTATACAGCTAATTTAGTATTCCGACTAATTTCTCTCTTATTCCATATGAATTTATTCAATTGACTTTCCACCATACCAGCTTTGGTGATTCTGTTGTCTATTTCTATATTTAATTTACCATCTTCAGTAAAAATCGTGCCTAAGTAGCTGAAATGTTTTACTTGTTCCACAGGTTCTCCATTCACAACACAGTTGACATTTTCAATGATTCTACCTATTTTCATTGTCTTTGTCTTTTTAATGCTGACCTTCATACCATATCTATTACAACAGCTATTCAATTTAGTCAGAGAATCTTGCAGACTTGTAGCGGAGTTATTTAGAAGTATAACATCATCCGCATAAAGCAAAGAGCTGACATTAACATCTCCAATTTTGATATCATGTTTAATACCACTTTCCTTCATAATGTGATCCATATAGATAATGAATAACAGAGGGGATAATGTACATCCTTGTCTCACACCTGGTTTAACATTAAACCATCTTCCTGTACTTCCTTCAATTCTAACTGTTGACTTACAACTCAAATAAAGACGAAGTATTGCTTGATATAATGCCCCATCGACACCATATAACTGTAGCGTATTGAATAGCTTCTCTCTAGGCACCTTTTCCAAATCAACAAAACTTAAATACAAATCTTTGTTATATTCCCATGCTTTCTCGACTAATTGTCTTAAAGTGAAGATCTGATCCTGACAGCCTCTATTTGACCTGAATCCAGCTTGTTTTTCACGAAGCTTTTCTTCCACAATTCTTCTCAACCGTTTCTCAAGTATACTTGCATAGATCTTGCCAGGAACACTCAGTAGGGAAATACCTTTGTAATTCTCACATTCAGTTTTATTTCCCTTTTTATATATGGGTACTATGAGAGCTCTACTCCAATCATCGGGAATTCGTCCCTCTGTCCCCGCATTCTGAACTATGCAGTGCAGCCACTGTAAGACTTTTATACTGTCTTACAGTGGCTGCACTGTAAGACAGTATAAAAGTATAAGAGTAGATGATATTCGACCAGATGATTTCTGGTCGAATATCATCTACTCCTGCTGCCTTTTCACATTTCAAGCCTTTGATGGCTTTGTCAGCTTCAAATATAAATATTTGACGTAATATTTCCAATGGAAACAAACATTTTGATTATCTAGTTTCGCACATGCGAAAATCGTTTTTATTTCGGAAAGGACACAATAAGTAAATTGTGCAGCAAAAAAGGTGTTCAATCTAAGAAATACACTGCACATAACTACAATAATCCGGCGGGGGGGGGGGGTATTGCATTTTAACAGATAGAATGCTGATGAACTTTCATGAGCATTCTGCCTTTTTATTAGGTCAAAGGGATTTTGAGTATATTTGCGAACAGATATCTTCAACATAACTTAGCAAGTTTTGTTGTAAAAAGTGCCACATTTGAAGAAATATTAGCGGCATAATAATAAAATAGCAAAATTCATAATGCTTCAGAAAAACTTGATAATTTTGAGAATACCAAAACAAGAATGAGACACATCTCTAGAATTCTATTATCGTTATTATTATTAGAGTCCTTTTAATTATGAACTCTATAAAGATATACTTAATAAATTTGTACTTTTGTGTTTTTAAATAAATAAACTAGTTTCATTTTCTCACAGATGGTTTTCGCTGGACTACCTGTACTTTTAGACTATTGTTCTTATCAATATCGTATAAATTCTATTGTAGCTTAAATATTCCAAAGCACATTACATCAATTTTTTTACTTAGGTCAAATCCTATAAGAATGTTTTAAAAAATAACCTTGTTTGTCTCTGCGTATTTTGTATTAGATATTTCTGTAAATAGTCCTTTGGAAATTAACTGTATATACTTCTTTAATTTAATAAGAATATGTAGGATTAAAAACAAAGGCTTTGCCTGAGCTGTATGTAATAGATCTACATGGCAGCATTAGAAAGGTTGTTTATTAAATTTTATGTGTAAGAGAAAGGCTTACAAGCTCTGCACGTAAACACCTCTGATGTCAGTCAGAAAGGTTCATACAACTTTCCGATGGTCGGCAACTTACAATCAAAATAAAGCACAGAAGAGAACAAAGAGCAGTCCGAACTTGAAACTTAAGATGAAAGAATCATGCCGAATTCTTCGGTGGTTACAAACTTCGTGAGAGGTCTCAGAGAAGGCATAATAAAAGGGGACAGAGCCAAGCATATAGGGCTTCTTGGATCCAGAAGTCGCTAGAGAGAGAGAGAGAGAGGGCTTCCCATTTCCAGATGTTGCCAGAGAGGAGCTTCCCAGTTCCAGTCTTAAGCAAAGGCTTCAAGTTGCCAAAAGGAGATATTCCAGTTCCAATCGCCAGTGAAAAGCTTTCAGGCCAGAGAGGAATCCCAGTTGACAGCTGGTGGCAATTCAAGTTAGTAGAGGCAACAAAAAAAGGAGGCAGTCGTCCAGGCATTTTTGGTGAACCAAGGAAGAGGAGAAAAGGCGAGACAAATTACCCAAAGCACCTTCGCTCTGAAGTTTTTCTTTTTGCTGTGGAAGAATAATTTTGCCAGAGCTGAGTACTGCAGGGTGCAATTCACAGTCAGCTATTTTCCCAATGAGATATTTCTGAAGCCAGATTTCCTGAAGGAAGCTAAAGATCTGAGATGAGAAAATTGCCTTAGAACTTTTTGTGCAAGACCTTTGACTGAATGTGCGATACAGAGCTTTTGTAAGTTCCTTTGTACAATTCCTCTTATAATGTGTTTTACTTGGCCAATTAAGATTTAGATTAACAGTAACAAGAAGTGTCATTAAGAGAATCTATTGGCATATTTGAAGTTGATATACAGTTTGTAAAAGTAACTTAATGCAGAGTTAGCTAACCTCTTTGCAAGTGTACTAGAAGTTTAATAAGTGGAAATTGCAAACAGGGTAAATAAGTTTTTGAGTTAAGAAAGTTTTTGCAGTCATTTTGAAACATGTTCCAGAGACAACAGATGTTTTTTGTGTGCTGCTGCTATTTGTATTAATTAGTTGAGTAAGAGCAGTTTCTATATCACATAAATAGAGCATCTGAATTTCAAGGTTATTATTATTTATAAATTAAATTGATTTTTTAGTTCATTTTTTGTGCATCAAGATTTTAGTCATTTTAGGGTAAAATGTCGAGTAAAAAAGTGAATCTTAGCGAGCATAGCAAGCTATCGTTACTATTTATTGTCTACATTTTAACTAAAGCTGGAATTATTATGCTTATTACTGCAACTTTAAAAAAATCAAAGCTGGAGTTGAATAAATCTTGTAATAAATAAATGTAATTCCATAAAGGTCCACGCGGTTAGCCTAGTGGCTTTGCGCTTCGCAACCATATGCCTGGGGAAGGAGTGTCCTAGGTTCCATTCCCGTCCACGACGTGAGGAGCTTAAGGATCTTCCTCAGCCATGGCCAAGTTAGCCGGTCTTGGGGGTGGGCCGCAGGGTTTTTTCCGCCAGTTTATCTGAGGTTTATCATCCCGCAAGCAGGCAAACCGGCCCCGTGAACACACGGGTTACAGTCATAAATACTTACGGCAAGGAAGGCAACGGGAAACCACCTTGCTCATAATCATCTCTCCCTAGAATGGTAGCATATAGCTACCCTCCCGCGGCCGTATGGCAGATGGGAACCAGAAGAATTCCATAAATATGACTTTTGCTATAATTTTTATTACCGTAAATTCAAAATTTTTATTTTTAGTGAGAATATCTGAACTTGACAGTTCATGAAGTTCCAATTTTTATCTTGATTAGCAAGCTTAATTTGATTGCATTTAAATTCTTTAAATAAAATAAAATAAAATACAACTTTTATTCTTATACTAAATTATTACCATATCTTTTAATATTTTTTCGGTATTCAGAATTTTTGTAGCAACTATGATGCTTGTCAACGAAGCTTGTCAAACAAAATCAACATTCTCAGAATCAATAATGAACACTGCAATTGAAATCTTTCACAGAAAGATTTTAATTACATCTTTCTTTAAAGTAATTATGATTCAATTACATGGAATATTTAAAAGTGTAAATAATATATATATATATATATATATATATATATATATATATATATATATATATATATATATATATATATATATATATATATATACACACACACACACATACTGTATTTAGAATTACATTAAACCATTTTAAACTATTTAGAAAATTTAATATTAAATATAAAGTATCGTAGAAGTTGTATAATTATTTATAATCCATCGATATAAGTTAGTCATTTATTTATATAAAATGACTTACAAGGTTACTAGTTTAATATTACCAAGATTTTTTAAATATTAATATTTATTGTATACATGTAAAATTCGTTTATATTTTTGGGAAGAGACACAATAAATAAATTGTGCACCAAAAATGGTCAAATATCGTAGAAGAGTAAAGGAAATTCAAAAAAAAAAGAAAAAAAAAAAGGTAATTAACCTTCCTATCGGCCGAGGTGGTTGAAATTACCAGACAACCCCACCATTTTTCACGGATCAAAACTTCATCTGCATTCTAGCTTTTATCAAGTATTTACCCTCCTCCGCTGTTAATACCTTAATGGCGATTTTAGAGCCATTAACAGATTAACTGTGGAGGGACTTTTGTGTCACTTGTCTTTACATGTACTGTGGTACTTGGAATTTGCTTTACTGTACTAGGATATTTGATCGTTTTTTTTTTTTTTTTTTGCTGCACAATTAATTGTGTCTTTCAAAAAATAGAAGTTTCACATCTCCCAAAATAAATAATCAATCCTGAAATGACCATAGATCAGCCTTCGCAATGAATATATTTTAGTAACAGTAAATTTCCTTCACTTTAGTGACAATATTGGTTATTTTCGCGATTTTTCAAATGTTTGCTTGCATTTAAATATTTTGTCAAATATTTATATTTTTAAATAAAATTTAGTGAAATAAACATGATATTTTGCTTTCTTTCTCTGCAAAAATACCTTTATATGGATCGTCACATTTCAATTTTAGGAACGATTTATTTATTATTTTTTTTATTTTTATGTACAACAAATGATTATAAACTGCATTTCTCGGTTTCCGATATTGTGTCTTTTTTAGTATCAAAAATTTATATCCAATGGTATTTTACCAGAGACTCTTCGCCTCTTTCTTTTGCTGCAACGGATTTTTTTTAATTTTTTATTTTTTGATGCATATTACTATAATATTCAGTGCTTAACCACTGTAGATATGTCGAAAATATAATAGGAAGGATATCCTGTATGGAATGATCCAAAATTTATGCTCATTTTTAGTATTTTTTACTGTAATCCCCCCCCCCTTCTGTCCTGGAACTCAATTACATAACTACTTTAACATCTTTTTAATTGCATAATGTGGAATTCATATTACAGAATAATCACAATCACAATAATCGTTTACAAATATTGTTCACAGTTACACAAGGTAGTTTATAAGATTACATGCTGCATTTTACATTTTATTATGTATCCATATTTATTTCCCTTCTTTTATTTGACAGTGTTATCTTTATCATTCGGCTATTTACATTTAGACTATTCACAAAATATATTTTCGGTTTAGTACAAAATGTTGCATAATAATAATAACAACAATAATAATAATAATAATAATAAATATCATTGAAAAATATATAATAATAATAATAATTTATTTTTATTTATTTTATTTTATTTTATTATTTTATTATTTTTTTATTGATCTCTCAAATAGTTAGATTAGGTAACGCGTGTTGGGACCGGCTCGTACCGGCTCGCTCGAGCCGGTTGTTAATATTTTTCAAATTTAGCGAGCCGGTTGTTAATATTTTTAAGTCGAGAGAGCGTGGTTATTAAAATTCTTTATGAAAGGATAGATGATGAATGAAGCATATACATTTTCGCTTAAATATTTTGAAATTGTATAATAAATACTTTACGACGGGAATTTGGAAATGATTTTATTTATTAAACATTGTCTGTATTCATTAAAAAACAAACACGTTATCAAAACTCCCGAAGTGGGTATTTCAATAAACAATAATGCGTTATTTTTCGGCGAATTTCCAAGAATTTGCAACATTAAGTTCTTGGAAATGCAACATTGTTGCACTACAGTCTCGTCATTCGATCGGCTACTCACAGCGTATAATTGTGCCAATCATAAATGAATGGTAACATTAGTGTTTTTTTTTTTTTTTTTATTTTGTTCAGGATTTCATTTGATAATAGGTAAGTTGTAGGTAATATAGTCAAATTTTCTTTATATGTTTTCATTTCGATTTGTTTATTTTTTTTTGTTTATAATTAAAATAATTTTAATCAGGGTTAGACCCTTAGGTGATATTGAAGGGGCAGTAGAATTGCAATCAAAAATCGGTGTTGACATAGGAAATTATTTATATACGCGATATAATGCTACAAATATTGCAGAGCATATTGCAAGTGAAATTAGAATAAAAATATTTAAAAATGTGATCAACGAGAATTCTAGAATTTGCATTACAATTGATGAAGCGTCCACAATTTCGAAAAGAAGTACTTTAGTAATATATTTACAATGTAGTGTACCATCCATCTCCAATCCAGTTATGTTGTTTGCTGCATTGAATGAACTGATATCTACAACTGCAGAAAATATTTTAACGTCCACATTGAATCAATTTGGTTTTGATTATGAATATTTACAAGCAAATTTAATAGCTTTTTGTTCTGACGGTGCCATTACAAGACAGGTAGCCACTCCAGACTCCCTAGAGAGGAAGTCTGGAGTGCCTACCAAATTAATGGAAAAATTTGCAAAAATAATTGTTTGGCATTGTTTAAATCATAGGCTTTAGCTAGCACTTGACGATTCAATTACTGATATAAAACAAACAAATCTTTTTAAAATATTTTAAGATAAAATTTATTCAATTTATCACCAATCATATAAAAAGCAAAAAGAACTTGCAGCTATAGCAAAAGAACTCGATATAGAGATTATTAAAATTGGGCGAATTCTCGGGCCGCGATGGGACGCATGTAGTTTGCGATCTGCTAAAGCAGTATGGCGAGCATATCCTGCTGTGTATCAGCATTTTGCTCAGTCTGCAGTTTATACCGGTATGGCAGAAAGTTTATCAAATATAAAATTTTTTAAAGATCTGGCTCTAGTGATAGATATTCTCGAAGAATTTTCTTTACTTTCAATCGGCCTTCAATCCCGAAAAACAAATTTAACCAAAGCTCAAATGTTAATAAAGCGTACAATACGTGCTTTTAAACTTCTTAAAAACAATCACGGAAAGCATGAGCAACAAATTAATGAGTTAACGGAATCTGACAAATATAAAGATATCCCATTTTATAACGACACAAAAATAATGTCACTTCCCAAAGAAAAATTGCTTGACAAAATTATTTATTTTATGAATTTGCGACATTTATCCAGCGAAGCTAATAAAGATATCTTAGAACTTTTCGATTTACTAGATGAATCCACATGACCCTATGAAAAATGAACTTCACCTTGGATGGAAGGTGAAAGAAAATTAGATCAATTAATTGAAGTTTTGAAATACCAGAAAAATAAAAATGATTTTCGAGATTTTGTGAATGAAAACATAAAGGGAAAAACTGAAGCAGTTCCTACAACAATTAAAACAGCTAGAAAAATAATTAACACTATAGCAGTCAGTAGTGCAGAAGCTGAAAGAGATTTTAGTTTAATGAACTTGATATGTTCAACTTAGAAACAGTTTAACGGTTGAACATATTTCTGATTTTATGACGATTAATTTACTGGGCAAAGAATTAAAAGAATGGGACGCTACACCTTTCGTAAATTCGTGGATAAATAAAACTCATAGATTGGAAAACTTACAGATACGAGGGTACGATAGAAAAAGGAGAAAAATTTTAGTGGAAATCAAATTTCTGTTTGGAAATTATTATAAAAATTTTGGAAAAATATTTTTCAATAAAAATAAATATTGAGTTATTGTTTAGTTTTGTTATTATCACAATTTGTTTCATGAGAGGATTTGAAAGCATTCACTATCTATCCTGCCACAGACCGACGCGAAATATAACATCATCCGCATAAAGCAATAAGCTGACATTAACATCTCCAATTTTGATATCAGATGAAATAGCAAGACCACCCCAGAATCTTTGTTACTTCGAATTTTTTTCACTGTACTAGGAGATTTGATCGTGTTTTTTTTTTTTTTTTTTTTTCAGCGCAATTTATTTCTTGTGTCTCTTTCGAAAGAAAGAAGTTTCACATCCGTCAAAATAAATAATCAATCCTGAAATGAACACAGATCAGCCTTTGCAATGAATATATTTTAGTAATAGTAAATTTCTTTCACTTCTGACAATATAGATTATTTTTCACGAATTTTCAAATGTTTATTTACGTTTAAAATATTTTGTGAAATATTTATATTTTTAAATAACATTTAGTGAAATAAACATGATATTTTGCTTTCTTTCTCTGCAAAATACCTTTATATGGATCGTCACATTTCAATTTTAGGTACGATTTTTTTTTTTTTTTATGAAAAACAAATGAATGTAAACTGCATTACTCGGTTTCCGATATTGTGTCTTGTTTAGTATCAAAAATTTATATATACGATGGTATATTATCAGAGACACTTCGGCATCTTCTTTTGCTTAAAATTGCAACATTTTTTTTTTTTTTTTGTAGGATGCACATTACTATAATATCCAGTGCTTAACCACAGTAGATATGTTGAAAATATAATAGGAAGGATATCCTGTATGGTATGATTCAAAATTTATGCACATTTCTAGGATTTTTTACTGCAACTCCCCCCCACCCCCCCTTCTGTCCTCAAACTCAGTTACATAACTACTTTAAATTTCTACTGGTTTGAAAGCTTTCAGATAGTATTCAAAATCTCTTATTTCAGTTTGCCGTTTTGACAAAAGAAATAAAGCAATAATATTGTTGTATATTCGAAGCTTCCATTTCTGTACTCTTTCTTTGCATCTGAAATCAGCTGCTCAACGGTCTTCTGAAATTATTCAAAGATTTAGAAATACAATGCTATATTTTCAATATGTAAAACTATATACCATAGAATAAGCTGCTGGTTGCTATTTCTGAAATACGTCTTAGAAATGCTGGACAATAATCCTCTTAGCTGGAGGTAAAGCTAAAAGTCTTAGATTACTGTTTTGAGAAACACAGAAGAGAAAGATTCCCAGAAGTCGCAATAAATTGCCTCAAGCAAGAATGTCTTGTTTCGTTTTCAGACATCCTAACACAGAAAAATTGACAATTCTTTTAGAGGCTGATGCCGTAATTATGTCAAAAATGATTTCTTTGTTTATAGTGACCAGTTTGACTTTTATTATGAAAAATTCTAAATTATTTGATACAAAAATCTTGATAAAAAGGATTTGAATTTTTTTAAGAGAAAAGGCACATATCTGTTACATAATCATTTATATATTGATTTGTGGGGGTTAGAAAAGGTCTAACTCACCCCTCCCCTGTCACACAAACGAGCCGGTTGTTAAAAATTTACCAATACACCACTGGTTACATATACTGTATACAATGATCATCTTGAGTAACATTCAGTATATTATTTTACAAGGTTCAGCTCTAAGTGCTACATATAATGAAATTTCAATAATAATGATGATAACATAGTTTTTTTGGTATCTTTTAAAATAACAATCACAGTAATAATTTACAATTATATAGTTCAGAGTTACACAAGTTATATAATATTACATGTAGTTTACTATTTTTTTTTCAAAGTTTGAGAAAGAGTGATTATACAACAGTATTTACACATATGCAACTAAAATATTATATTTCCTATTTCTCACAAACATACAATGTAAACTCATTATTTGCATATTTTTTTAATAAGAAGAATAATTTGTTACATTATTTTTTCATGTTACATAGTAATATTATATTAATGATATTATCACATAATAATCAGTATCTTCTTTATTGTTTTATATACTTTACTGACTGTTTAATAATAATAATAATAATAATAATAATAATAATAATAATAATAATAATAATAATAATAATAATAATAATGAGGAATTACTTGAACAACACCCATCGTAACAACACAGACACAATATCGTAATAAAAGAAGTGTATCTATTCTCGAAGATCAATAAGAATATTATTGTTATTGCTATTAAAAAAATTAGTATGAAAGTTTATTACCGATGTTATAAATGTATTGTGAAAAAGTTAAATGAAAGCATTCAACATTCCCTAATGCTAACAAGTTCAAGAGAATTTGCAAATATAAATTTTGAATTAAAATAAACTACAAATTGAAATATAATTGTAAATTGTAAAATGCGGAAATTACTATATAACTGTTGTAATGTAAAACTCATAAATTATTCTGTTATGATTACTAGTAATTTTAACGTTAATTACAATATTATATTTCACAATTATAATAATTCTAATAGCATGTGACAAATGTTAATTATAGTCTTTGATTTCTTTGAAAGATAATAAACTTTTGATATAATAAAATTTTTATTATTTTAATATTATTATTGATATTTGTTAATATTTCACAGGTGTCGCTTCACTCTACTGTAAACAGAAATGTGAATTTTGTGCTCCTTGATATTTTGAGGTGACCTTCGAAGTGAACGGACGTGACGTTCCTTTCCTGCCGGACAGTGGCTTCTCAAGGATATAAGGACTTGGAGACAACTAATTTCAGGTATGACTTACTGATTTTCATTCTATTTACAATTCATTGTTTTAAAATTCTTTCAATATAAGACTGTCACTATCAAATTAAAAATATTGCTGTCAAAATGTAGGGAATACTTATGCAGATGCAGTGATAAGAAGCGTGCTATTAATGGTAACTACTTTCATGTGTAACGACAACTTGCAGTTGGATTGGTCCCGGTTATCTGAGTGCAATGAATACATGGAAAGCGAAATCCCTAAAAGTGACGAATCAGTGGGGCTTTGTAGCTCATGCAGAAAACGAACAAAACTAGCAA
Organism: Typopeltis vanoorti; assembly: GCF_054136105.1. Taxonomy (NCBI): domain Eukaryota; kingdom Metazoa; phylum Arthropoda; class Arachnida; order Uropygi; family Thelyphonidae; genus Typopeltis; species Typopeltis vanoorti. Next base: position 146,802,261 of record NC_143554.1, read on the forward strand.
AGCAGATTAAGACCCAAACCAGTGCCAATAAATCACTGAATAAAGCAGACCAATCCAAAATACCCGATCTAACAGATTTATTCTCCTATAGAATTAAACATAATGCGATCCCTTCTTGGAGAACTCAGGCAATCAATAGAAAAAGAAATTGAAACACTAAAAGATATATGCAGCATGCATAAGCAAGAAATAAAAGATCAGTTTGACTTATTTTTTTTAAATTTAATATTGTTAGAGTGCAAGAAGTCCTAAATTCTGTGAAAGAAGTGAAAGAAAATATAAAATCACTTACGGAAACAATTCCAGCCGAAGAAAAGTTCACACCGCATATATCCTAGTCTATCTCTCGTCGCAACAGGCTAAAGAAAGATTAATTAAAAGTAGCCAAAAAATACGATTAACAACACTGAATACATGTTGTTCCTCGAAGGAAAGTCCTGGATATCTTGAACGATTATCTAACACCATACTAAAGAAATCTGTTGTATATTTACAAGAAAGAAAAACCAGACAAGAAGTACAAATACTCAAAAATATACAAGAAGAAAACTGATCCATCACGAAAAGTCGCCATCACTAATGAAAATGAACTGAAAAAATTGTAAAAAAATTCTTTACTTTTCAATACAAAATTCTTCACAACTGTCAATGAATGAAAAATTGGTGATATCATAGAAGACCAGTAAACCCCATTGTTTTATGTTTTTCTTAACTGTAAAAAGAAATTCAAGTATTCAAATGGATAAACTATGTTATATATTAATATACATACAGTTAAAATATATTGCCTATTATTCAACCTTTGAACCTTTTAACAACATTAAGCAGTCTATAATTTAAGGAGATACAAACATTAACATCCTAACCACCAAATCAGCATTACTGCCGCTTATTTAGATATATTATTCAAGTTTGGCTTAACAGCAACCATTTTATCTCATGCTAGATGGGAAATGATAAACGAAAACACAAGAATCCCGTGTAGACCATATTGAAGTTCAGACTTTTATCCGCAACTATTAACGCAAAACTAGCAGACCATACATCATTACACATCCCAGTTGTGGAGAAACAAACTCCAACTTCTTTCTGATCAAACTTTAAATAGACAATGATCGAGCAAAGACCCACAGCAACCTATAATGCAGCGCGATGATACGGAAGTTAAAGATTACACGGAAATTAAAGTTTAGAATGGCACCAGATAATAAATCTAAATAATGAGAGATTAAAATGCAAGTTTTTTACCTGGACAGCAATAAAGGAATCATTGAATAAAATATGAACTCCTCTGCTTCAACGACTGCTATCCAGGACTTTGCCAAATAGCGCTTAAGAAAGAAGCAATTAGCGTAAAAAATTTAATAATACAATCACGGAACAAATTACAAATTTAAGGTCAACTATATCTAGTCATATATAAACAAACACCGACACAATTCAGACACAACAAATAAGACTCTTAGATTCCCCTCAGATAATATAAAAAGATTTGGCTACGGTGATCTCGAAAATCATTTTTAAAACATTCCATGGATATTATCAAATACGATCTCGAGATATCAACCCCCTACTACGCAGTATCGCCAATCATTACGAAAATGTTATACTTAATATTTCAAAAATGTAAAATACAACCAGATCTAAAAACAGCAGTGATAATTCAACTACATAAAAAAGGAAAGTTCGATGAAATTAACAATTACAGGCCTATATACACGCTGTCAGTAATAGAAAACATCATTGAAAGAATAGTGGATGAAAAAATATCAAAATATCTAGAAAAATTTGAAATAATATTTAACACTCAATACCGATATCGAGTTCCATTTTAAGTTCCATATTACTTAACGAGAGGGTTTGCTCTCTGTTAAGGTTTCTACCTGATCTCTGAGGAGAATCAACCAGTTCGAAACAGCTGTCAGGTCAGTGAAACCTTATCAAAATAGATCAATAAAAGGCGAATATATAGACGCTTGGACGGCACCTATGTCTTCTATGTGGTCCATACTAAGGCAACTCGTGAATGCCGGGGTATGTATTCCCGTAAGCTCTCTGGTTAATTTACCTTACGAAAATTTCGCAGTTTCTACATTCGGCTTTGAAATAATAATGGATCTATTATTCACTTGATTTATATAATTTTTCATCGCCGAACTGAAGCCTTAGCCTTTTGGCTCTTTATTTTAGTAAATAATAATCATAAGTGTAAATTTAGGTGCTAATAAATTTTTAACGCTGGAATGAATTCAGTGGAATGGTTAATGGGTGCTGAAATAATTTGAAAAGGAGGCCATGTCTTTTTTCCTCCAGAGCATGTGCTGGATTATCTAATCCAATGAGTCACACGCTGCGCTCGGTGCTGTGGCTTTGTGACATATCATAGATGTTACTTAAAAAAAATCAACAATAATAAAACGTAGCTGAATGCATACACAGATGCGATTTATGCCATTTTAGTCTAATGAAATGCTGTTCGGTCTAAATTACTTGAATCTTTTATAAGCACTTTTCGGTTATTAACAGCGTGCTGGATGCTACATGTTACGATTTAGTTAATTTTTGAAATCTTGGTGTAAACAATAAGCCAACTTGTAATTTATGAACAAGACTGCTGGCCAGGCCATTTATGATTCCATTTGAAGATTTGCAGTTGGGAGGTAAGAAAATTTTAACGAGGGCATGAAAAAAAAAATAATAATAACGAAACCTACAGTGGGAAAGTCCATTTACCGTAGTTAAGGCAAGTCATAACTACTGAATAAGGTAAATGATAATACACATCGATATTTTTAAATCCATCAATTTTAAATTGCTAAGTTAAGAGAACGCTGAAAACTATGTAAGAAGAACAAAACGAAAGGTTCAATACACTGTTTCGTGTCACTTAATGTTTCAAATAGAATAAAGAGAAGTCTTTCTCCTCTCCTCAGTAGTTTATTGGAGTTATACGCATGGCAACAATTCAAATGCACATTCATGTCTACAGTAGTTGAAATATTTATTCTCCTGTTGAATTTTTACAAATTAACGAAACATGAGCATTAAAATAGCAACTTTTTTTATGGATATTGTGGTTTAATCTGCAATATGTTGTATTAAATCATTTGCATACCATTGTTTTTGTTTGTTTGTTTTTCACGAAACCAATACTACAAACATAATAGAAAAGTAGTGAACATCACTTCTTTATATAAAAAAGAAAATAAATGTATTAAAATCAGAGTATTAGAAAACAATTTCTCTCATAATTTCTGTTCATTACAAATACATTCAATTTTTAGTGTGTGTGTGTGTAGATTGACTATGAAATGCATTTATTTTTTCCTTTTGTACAGATCCATACTCCATGAGAAATGAATGCTGAAATAAAGAAAATTTTCCCCACACCAATAAAAAATATTCAGGAAATCTGAAATAAGGTTTGACTAACAGAAGCAATTATTTGAACTAAAGGAAGTACTGTACTGTTAAATTAGCCACCATTATTTCCACTAAAAATCCTATAAAGAAGTGAGTTGAAATTAGTAATTTTTCCAAAGAAAAGGGCAGTAGACAATTGATTTGAGGGATTAAAAACAGAGAACAGTCAGAAGGAAGATAACAAATTACTGGTACTCTAATGAGAGAAAAGTTTTTAAAAAGAAACTGAATGAAGAATACTTGGTGCATTGTAAAAATTTTAACAGATATTGAATGTGCGCAACTTGTTTGAGAAATTAACAGAATTCTTCAGTTGAAAGAAATTTTAGCAAGCAAGAGATCATAAAACACACTTAACAAATCATTCAAATAATGTCTCGTCTGCTTCTGTGGGATATCGGTGATAAGTAATTTTCTTAAACAAAATATTTTATCGAACATTTTTGTACTCAATCAGTAGAATCCCTTCGAGTGTAATACTTATAACAAATTTTAATCTGGATATCAAAAACAACCCTTAAGAATTCATTCAAATCAGAATTGATTCCAGGGTCCATCTGAGAAACAAATTGTTTGACATCAGAAAACATATTTAAGTTTTTAAAACAACTGAGCGAAGTACTTTTCTCACAGGAAGTCGTCCAATGGATACAAGAATACAGGCTAAGAAAGACCACTTTATGTGCACTGTCTGTGACAAAATATTTTTTCAATCGGAAGTACTTAACACACACATAAGATTTCATACTAATGAAAAATCATTCGAGTGTAGTATGTGTGGGAAGATATTTAAGAAGGCATTATATCTTAAGGAACACTTGAGAATTCATTCTAATGAAAGAGAATATAATTGTACATTCTGTCAAAAGAAATTTTCTCAGTCAGGAAATCTTAAAAGACACATAAGAATTCACACTAATGAGAAACCTTTCGAATGTACTATCTGTCATAAGAAATTTTCTGAGTCAGGTTCTCTAAAAACACACTTAAGATTGCACACTAATGAAAAACTATTCGACTGTAGTATGTGCGGGAAGAAATTTAACACAGCATCATATCTTAAGCAGCACTTCAGAATTCATTCTAATGAAAGACCATATACTTGTACATTCTGTGAAAAGAAATTTTCTCAGTCAGGAAGTCTTAAAATTCACATAAGAATTCACACTAATGAGAAACCTTTCGAATGTACTATCTGTGATCAGAAATTTTCTACTTCAGGTTCTCTAAAAGCACACTTAAGAGTTCACACTAATGAGAAACCTTTCGAATGTACTATCTGTCATAAGAAATTTTCTGAGTCAGGTTCTCTAAAAACACACTTAAGATTGCACACTAATGAAAAACTATTCAACTGTAGTGTGTGCGGGAAGAAATTTAACACAGCATCACATCTTAAGCAACACTTCAGAATTCATTCTAATGAAAGACCATATACTTGTACATTCTGTGAAAAGAAATTTTCTCAGTCAGGAACTCTTAAAAGACACATAAGAATTCACACTAATGAGAAACCTTTTCAATGTCCAATGTGTGAAAAGAAATTTTCTGTTTTAGGAAATCTTAAAATTCACATAAGAATTCACACCAATGAGAAACCTTTCGAATGTACTATCTGTGATAAGAAATTTTATGATTCAGGTTCTCTAAAAATACACTTAAAAATTCACACTAATGAGAAACCTTTCGAATGTAGTATCTGTCATAAGAAATTTTCTAATTCAAGTTCTTTAAAAACACACTTAAGATTGCACACTAATGAAAAACCATTCGACTGTAGTATATGCGGGAAGAAATTTATCACAGCATCACATCTTAAGGGACACTTGAGAATTCATTCTAATGAAAGACCATATACTTGTACATTCTTTCAAAAGAAATTTTCGCAGTCAGGACCTCATAAAAGACACATATGAATTCACACTAATGAGAAACCTTTCCAGTGTTCAATTTGTGAAAAGAAATTTTCTCAATCATTTCAGCTTAAAAGACATTTAAAATTCATAACTGATTATCCAATCGAATGTACTACCTAGAAAAAGAAAATTTCTAATTCAGGAGATTTAATAAACCAAACTAATGAAAGAACTTCGAAGTACAATCCGACAAAAGAAATTTTCTTTTAAGGAATATTTAAAAGAACACTTCAGATTCATAATAATAGGACACAATTCAACTGCATCAACTTCTTACCACGGAAAGATCATAAAAGACAATTAAAAGAAACACTGATGTGTCTGTTGTAACCAGAAATTTCGCAGTATGGAATTTCGAAAATATTTTAATCTTTAAATATATTTTAAATGTTACTTAATTTCATCTTTATTCTCATGGAATAAGAGGTCCTAATCCTCATACGTTGTATAGGGAACACTCTAACTCTTAGAAATTCGGCTAACCTTGTCCAAATGCTCTCTCTACAGTGGAAACTATGGCATAACATCTTGCCAACTCCTAAGCTCTACAAATTTCAGCTAAGAGAAACGGATCTGTGTGTATTCTGTGACGTTTCAGGTACCTTGGAACACACATATCTAACCTGTCCCGCAAACAAAGTGATAATCACCTAATGCCCTGAATATTGCCTCTAGCACTTGTAACTACGCACACAGCCAAGAAGACTACTGGAATTTAGTCTACACAGAAGAAAACAGACACAGAACATGCAATTTCCTCTTCATCTATCTACAGCTTCTACCTAAAACAGACAAGAGATAACCAGCACCCATCCATCACTGAAACTGCACAAACCCTCATGTACATCCTCCGTCGGAAACTAAAAAGCAGGCTTTTATTGGAACGTGAGTACTTCAAAGAAACAAGAACTGTCGCGAAATTCATAGAGGAGTGGAATCCAACTCGTACTCTCTTCTGGAATGACGATGACAATACGCTTCATCTGAAAGATAACCCAGACTGAAACTGAACTGTAAATTTTGAATTCATTTATTGCATTCTCTATTTATTGCATATACCTGAAAGGAAAATGTTTCTATCTCTGTAATATATATATACTTATAATATGTAAATAGTCCTTGTTACCTATCGTCTAATGTATATTTTAACAAGTTAAATAAAATAAAAAATTAAAGCAAATATCTATCTATCTATCTATGTTTACTTTACGCCGAGAGAATTATAGGAAAGTAAATATAAAGAATAATCATTGCTAAGTATTGTACATGATTAATATTTGTAGATCGTCAAAAATTGCAGATAATCATTTGTACATAATTGATATCTGTACCAATTTTAAAACTACGTGTGCTTGACTAAACAGATCATTATTGAATTTTTATCATTTAAATTTAAACAAAATATTGCTAAAAAGAAATAAAAAATTACATTTCAATGTTGTGTTGTTAATTGTTTCTTAATCATAAATAATAACAATATTTAAGTCTCAGTGGTAAAGTATGAAACCCTCTCCTTGAAAATAGCAATGATAAATGGCACACTTAAGTATTCCGAAGCTAATGATGTCAAAAGAAGGTCAAATTAGGTTTCCGGATTGGTATCTATGATGTGAAAAGTACAAAGGTTAACCAAACTATTAATTTGTCCGATTTCCCACTTTTCATATTTGTAGTAGACTTGCTTAGATATTCTCAAACAACCAAATTATTATTTATATAATTCCTATCCTATGAGTGACACAGGTGTTTATTGTAGTCCGATATTGCTTGCAATAAAATCTCTTCACTTTTTTTTACCTCTGGTTTCAGATTTTCTTGCACCCTTTTTCTGGCTGTCTTCTTTCTGATCTCTTGGATTTGTTATCCTTGTATGGTGGTTTATGTAAAGAAATAATCCAATCTCTGAAGGCCAATCTGGAAGAAAAGGTGAAGTATTTGCTGCAAGCTATGCCTTGAAGGATATTGTTCATCTAGAAGCCATAAATCACTTGAAGTACTCCAACGTTCTTCAACTCCACAAATCCAACCTTTTCTAGATCTCTTAAACAGATTTCGTTAAACAGATTAAAGTTCGGCGAGTCCAAGCGTAAGCAAATACCTGGATAGTGCAACACCTGACCCATTTGGTAGTGCAACACTGAGGCAACTCATAGTAAGGGTGGAGCAAGATCCGATCACTATTCTTGGTATTTATCCATAATATAAAACCCAGCTCCTAGGAGCTGTATTACTGTTCTACATTATGAGAGAAGGTCAACTATCCAGACCGGTTTCATCCTTTATTGAGGTCTCATCAGTGAGTAAGAATGGGAGTTCATGTCTCTCATCATCGGCCTTTGGAGTATAAAGAGTGCTGAGGGTCAACAGGTAGTAAGATGGGAAGAGAACGAAAGGTAGAGTATGATAGTAAGAGATAATAAAGAGGTCTCAGTCAACCTGTTTAGCTATGTAACCAAGAGATTGTGGCTAAATGGTCCGTACATTTCATCTCTTCTTACCTGTTCTGAAAAAAAAAACTTTAAACATACTTTACCTTACCCCATAGCTTAAACTAGATTTAACCAGGTGTCTGAAGATGTCATGTCTTAACACTTATTGCTCTATATAAAAAAAAGCCATTTCTTGGGCTAGAAACTTTGGCAGATAGAAATAGAGCCCGCTTACGACTCTTGCATAGATTACGCTTTCGTCCCGTATCTGGGACTTTTTCAGCACTTTCCAGATGTGATACTTGATCACGTCGATCAGACAAATTATGAATTTTTGGATTTTTCTGACCGGAGGGGGGAATTGCAGATGTACGACCTCCTCCAGTGTCAGTATTGGGATTCCCAACACTACTTAGTCTTTACCAGACACGTTGGGCGCGGGGACAAAAGTAAAAGAAGTGTCCTACCGTTTCAACGCTGTGACAGACGTCACAGAAGGGGTCTCACAGACTTGGTCTATAACGGGACATGATCAGTTTCACAGGGAGTTGTCCGTAGGCTATTCGTCATGCTAAATCCCTGTGAAACGGCTGTCCCCAGCTATTCCTGATGTTTTGGAATAGGATTTCCATACTTGTATCTAAATTTGGCTTATCACATCTGGAAAGCTGGAAAAATTCCCAGTATGTTGCTTGTGATTTTAATTTTAATATATCTATTCCCTCTGTTTTAAATTTTTTGATGTGTTTACTAAGTGAATAATACCATTTATGCACAACCTCCGCGCAGGGGCCAGCATGACCCGTGATCCCGAAGTAGGGAGGGAAATGTCCTAGGAAGTATTTAATTAAGTTGCCCGAAATATGGTTAGACTTTAAAGCTTTCCGTATGGTTTTAAGAGTATTTGCTTAAAGTAAACATTTTAAACTGGGAAATGAGAATCCTCCTTGAATGCTTTTTATTTTTAGATAGTCTTTCCTGACTTCGTGTTTTCTATTATTCCAGAAAAATTCTATCAATGGTTTGTAAAGCTGTTTTTCTTCTATTCCCTTAACATCAGTAATATTAATTGTATGCATGTACATTGGCGTAATAATGGTTTTGATAATTATTGCTCTTCCGTAAAATGAGAAATAGTTGGGTTTAAACGGTTTTAGTTTTTCCGCCCAGGATTACAGTAGTTTTGAGACGGGCAGTACTGGAGTCGCGGGGAATGGAACGCCAAGTAATGTAAGAGACTGAGTTTGCGGTGTTAAACCATAGGGAAGGCACGTATTATGGAACTTCCAAAAAATTTAATTTTAGTTTTTTAGGGGTTTATGCGGAGACCACTGATTATGCTGAATTTTTGCAAAATGCCGAAATAGATGTAGATGGACTCAGAGTCTCTGAGCATAGCCACTACATCATCGGCATATGCTACAATTTTGCTCTGTCTGGAGACTGGGGGTAACGGGATTCCTCTAATTTCGGGGGTATTATCAATTTTCCGGATAAGGGGTTCCAGCGCTAATGATAAAAGGAGAGAGCTTAGCGGCCAACCCTGCCTTACCCCTTTTTTTTATAAGAATTGGATTCGAGACGAACCCGTTAATAGATATTTGGGTAGAGGCTTCTGCGTACATGTTTTTGATTACGCGCCGAAGCCCAGGTCCCACCCCTATTTTTTGAAGGATGTCCTGCAAGTACGTGTGCCTGACGCTATCGAACGCCTTTTCCAGATCTGTTGAGAGAAGTGCCAGAGGATAGCTTTTGTTTTTGCAAAGACGGATTAGATCTCTTATGAGAAAGAGATTTAGTTCCATCGATCTGCCCGGAACTCCGTAAACTTGAGAGCTCGTTATTACTTTTTCTATACCGCATTTGATGCGGGTACAGATAATTTTGGCGAAGGTTTTATAATCCAAGTTTGTGAGGAAGATCGGTTGCCAGCTGTTTGTTAAAGTTCGATCCCAGTCTTTTTTGGGAAGTAAAACTGTGTAACTTTTAACGAAATCCTAGGGGATAATTCACGAAGTGAAGAAATCGTTAAATAAATTAACTAATATCGGTAAAGCGACTTCCCAGATAGCTCGATAAAACTCAATCTCCAATCCAACTAAGCAGGGGTGTTTTCTTGCCTTCATTGTTTTGGAGGCTGCTTTTATTTCTTTGACCTGTCATGCAGAGCGCTAAGATGATCGGGAAGACATGTAATTTCCACTCGCTAAAGTCATCTGTGCCCTGCTGATCAGAAAAGGCGCCGAGGTAGTGCTGATAGAAATGTCGTAGAATTTCCTGAGATGATTTTAGCATTTGGCCATTCTCTCGGATCTGGCAAACCGTTCGATCGTCATTTGCCGCAACCCGTTGTTGGTTGTAGAATGCGGCGGAAGGTTTTTCCAAATATCTGAGATAGAGTCTCGCTAGAAAATCGAGGTCCTCGACTCTTCTCTGCCGCTCTAGTTGCAGTTCAACTTCTACTTGTCTGATGATATCTCCACAGGGAACTCCGCGACGCTCGTTTATGCGGTACCAACTTAGCTCCCTGTAGAGATCCCTCCGACGTTTTCGTTGTTGTTGGGCCCTTTCGCGCCCACGCGCTTGAAAGAGTTTCTTTACCTGCGACTTGAACTGCTTCCAGGTTTCCCAGTCCCAGCTGATGTCTTTCCATTCATCACAGAAGAGCTGTAGCCTGTTGCTAAATAGACCGGGAAAGGTGGGGGGGGGCGCCCGCCAAGGGCCTCTAGCTGTTTCCATAGCTTCTGGGAGTTTTATTTTTAGTACCACCGTTTTGTGGTCGGTTAGCCTACCGCTCACTGCAGTGTATCGTATCTCTTGAACATACGGCTCTAACTTTTGGGATATGTAAAATCTGTCAAGTCTTGTCGCTATCCAGCTGCGCTACCACGTCGTTTCGACTTTGAGAGGGTTTTGCCGCCTACAAACATCGACAGGATCCAAGTTTACGCAACACCCTTTTAGTGCGGAAAACCCGCCAGTGCCGTTATTGCTGTTCTCACCTGTTTTATCGTAGCGGGTGTCTTCTACACAGTTCCAGTCACCTGCTATGATTAGTTGTTATACTTCCAGAAGGTTCTACTCTCAAGAGCGGAAAAGAAACCATCTCTCGTTGGTTCTGGCAATTCCGCCATCAAAAAGATAAGAATGCCGCCATCAAAAAAAAAAAAAAAAAAAGAAAGCTTTCCCTGCTATACAGTATATAACATATACAACGGGCCAAGGTAGGAACAAAAATATCCGGAATAATAATAATAAAAAAAAATATATATTACCAATCCAGGCAAGATAATTCGTGAAGGGAAACTTCAGGACGATCATGAAGCAGGGTTAGATCTTGAAGTCGAAGCTCTCTTTCACGATCGCGGAAAATTTTCAGACTGGAACTCGAAGGCGAAAGTGAATAGCTAGACCCTGAAATACCCTTCTCTCATAATGTAGAACAGTAATTGTGCTCCTAGGAGCTGGGTTTCACATTATGGGTAAATACCAAGAATAGTGATCGGAGCTCGCTCCTCCCTTATTATGAGTTGCCTCCGTGTTGCATTACCATATGGGTCAGGTGTTGCACTATCCAGGTATTTGCTTACGCTTGGACTTGCCGAAATTTATATAGTTTCTATATTCGGCTTTGAAACAATATGGAATGTAATATCCCTTAACTTAAATAAGTTCATGTCGTCGAATTGAAGCCTTTGGCTCTTCATATAATTAGTAATTTATTAGGACAACTTCTTCGCAATTCTTACAGTAGGGTATTTAAGTTCTGTTCGCTACAAACTTGGTATTATCTAGGTCTACCTACTCACTGATGAGTCCTCAATAAAGGTTGAAACCGGTCTGGTAGTGATCTTCTCTCATAATGTAGAACAGTAATACAGCTCCTAGGAGCTGGGTTTAATATTATGGGTAAATACCAAGAATAGTGATCGGAGCTTGCTCCACCCTTACTATGAGTTGTCACAGTGTTGCACTACCAAATGGGTCAGGTGTTGCACTATCCAGGTATTTGATTACGTTTGGACTCGCCGAACTTTATATAATTTCTATATTCGGCATGAAACTCTTTGAGTTTCTTATTCGGCTTTGAAAAAATATGGGATGTAATATCCCTTAACTTTAATAAGTTCATGTTGCCGAATTGAAGTCTTTGGCTCCTCATATAATTAGTACTATTGTGTTTTATACTAGATCTGTGTATGTAATTTTATCATGTCTCTGTTATATTATATAATTCTTTATTTAAAGTAAAGAGCCAGTAGGCTTCATTTCGGCGATATAAACATTATTTAAATTAAGGGGATATTAAATCCCACATTGCTTTAAAACCGAAAAAGAAACTCAAAGATCGGAATCAAAGAGTTTCATGCCGAATATAGTAACTATAAAAATATCGGCGACTACTAGCGTAAGCTAAAGTACGTAGTCCAAGTACGTAGTACAAACTAGGGGAACTCGCAGCAAAGGTGGAGAAAGTTCTGATCGCTATTCTTAGTATTTTCCATAATGTAAAACCCATCGCCTAGGAGATGTATGATGTCATACATTATGGTGGGAGGTCACTACCCAGACCGGTTTCAGCCTTTTTTGAGGCTTCATCAGTGAATAGCTAGAACAAATAGATACTAAAGGGTATAGCGAAAAGAACTTATGTACCCTGCTATACGAGTTGTCAAAAAGGTGCAACCATTAAGTTACTTAAAGCCAATTGGCTCTTTATATTTAAGTAACTTAAGAAGAAAAGTGAAGAGTTTCTACTTCAACAGACTTCACCTGACAACGAATGTGTGTGTAAAGTTTATGAATTTGCTAAACGTATGGATCTGCATCGAGTGATCTACACATGCTTGGGCCTAATAGACAAGCACACGGAAACAATCATCAAGTCGTCTGATTTCTTGGATTGTAAACTGGACACGCTGAAGTTTATAATGAATAGAATCACACTATCGGTCACTACAGAATATCGCCTGTTCGATGCTGTTTGTAAATGGGGCTTGAACTATCTCGCTAACAAAAATCTGGAGCAAACGCGAGACAATTTAAGAACTGTATTGTGGTCTCTTTTTCCATTCCTTCGTTTTTCTGTGATGTCTGCAAAAGAAATTGTTGATGTAACGGAAACGGAATTGTTTACTTGTGAAGAAATTAATACTGTATTACGCAGAAGCATAAAGAATGACACAACAGTCAAATCTGCATCGCTCATCGGCAGTAACATTAGTTCAACAAGGAAATATTGTATTAGTACTTGTTGTGCTGTGATGGTAATTGATGAACAAAACAGCACTTCGTGGGAATTATCAAAAGCCGAAGTATCTAATGACTCAACTCTACCTACTGACAACAAGATTTCATTTAGAGTAGAAATACTTGGCGACTACCTAATTCTTGTGGAACCTTTTTTAACCGTAGAAGTGATAAATGAATTCAGTACTTATACAAGTACAGAAGTTTGTATGAAATCACTTTCATCCATTAATGCCGAGGAGGTGAGATGCCCATGCACATTTAAAGAGTCTTATCCGAAAACTGTCTATGCTAAGAAAGGAGAAATATTTCAAACGACTTCTTTATTTTCTCAACACTTTAAGAGATCAGTTGATACTTGTAGTATCGAAAAGCATCAGTTTGTTAGGTTTAACTATAAGTTTAGTGTGAGACCAGTCAGTAAATGGATGGTGAAATCGCTTGTATTTAAACTGTACGTCAAATGAATAAGAACTCCTTGATATATTTAAATATTTAAAATTTGCCACTTAATGCTATGGCAAATTGTAATTGTCAATTAAATACACTCTGCATATTTCAATTTCATAATTAAAAATAAATAAAAAATAAATCCACAAATGCGTTTTATTCCCTATATGGTGTAGACGAGGCCATTTTAGCCCTATCTAATTTTTGGAGCTGAGAGGGCATTCAATCTCCATGGGTAGCTAATCACCCAAGACTATTACAAGCATCCGACAGAGGGAGACACGTGTCGTCATGTAGTGGTCCCTACCCATAATACAGTATATTATTTGTCTGAAATAGTGTGAGTTCTGCATTCGATATTCTTGACTTTACAGGATTTATTGTGGTCTTGAGAATAATGAAGTCATCGTTGTTGTTGTTTTTAAACGAATTTCTCTTGCAATGGAAATATATATGTATATATATACAGTATATATACATACAAAAAAAAATAATATATATATATGTTCATTCCTCGAACACCAACACGATATTTTCTTTATCTCTTTATTACTAATAATATGATTCGTAATCAGTTACTCTCTATCTCCCAGCATACCCGGATTTATCATGATGGGGGAAAAGAACACACACATATTATCTAATCGTATTTTAGAAAAAAGCTGCATTGTTCATGTGGTAACGAGAAGGTGAACATTTTAGTCGATTAAGGTAAGGTAGCTTCTGATCTCAGTTATTTTCAATATAATATAATAATATTTTTCACATTTCCAAAGTAATTTAGTTCATTATAGATCCATGCTATTCATTTACAGCGGATTTCAATCAGACTTCTGAATGTTTTTTGAATTACATAAAGAAGTCTGTTCAGAGAAAGTTAAACTTTCAGCGGCAAGCAGGCGTTATTTCAACGCCAGTAGCTTGGAGAAACAAATAAATAAAAAGAAATCTCATCGAGTCAGATATGAATTTCGGATAAGTTTTGAATTTGTGGTTTATTCACGTATTGGTAGTTGAGAGCATATTGAGTAACTGTTTACGTATCATACGTTTAGTAAGAGAAAGAGAGAGAGAGAGGCTAACCCTGTTGGTGTTCAAGTCATGATTTGTTTTTAGACTATAGCGCGTGATCTCAGGGGCGAATATTCAGGGTATACTAAGTGTGCGGTGTTCATCCACCTGTTAGCAATATCACTGATTAATATTTTTGCATTAGTTTATCTTAAAGTCACCCTTAATTATTTCCATATTTAGCGTGATTCCTAAAAGTAAACACAAGATTCCAATGCTTCATGAAGAAGAGACTTTTGGACAAGAGACTGTTGCATCAGATTCGTGTTAATAACTCGGTTGTGCGTTCAAAATACATACACCTTTGTGCCCTTTGAAAAGATATACAGATGCAGCAGTGGGGTAAATTTTTTTTTAGCGTTCTAGTAATTTTAAACCGCTCAGAGGCGTGGCATTGTGAGTTCTTAGACAGCAGCAGCACCTAGGGGCTGTGATTGAATGTTGTGTCAACCAATCCAATTGAACGTTGTCATTTGTCATGAATTACTGTTTTTTTTCTGAGTTTCATCATATAAATACATTTAGTGTGAACTGACGTGGTAGACAAGTTTTTTAAGAGAAGGAATATTGTAGTCAAAGGATGTAAGCCTCATCTCCCTCTTGCAAATTTTACACCTTTGAGTAATTCAAATATGCCGACCAAATATAACATTCTCCTTCATTATTTTTTCCAATATACAGTATGTAAAGCTTCCGTAGCTCAGTGGATATACATGAAGCCTTTTGGTCGGAAAGATCTGAGTTCGATTCCTCTCAGTGAGGTGAGGAACCTTTATCTGGTATCTTTTGACGAAAGGTGGTTTTTCGCTCGGAAACTTGGGTTTTTTGTTCCATAGAATAGGCGAACCGGTCGCGTGAACACACGCATCTACAGATATAGGGGACACACACACACACAAACACCACACACACACACACACACACACAAACACCACACACACACACACACACACACACTGGGTGGGATGAGGCTCATCACGTTATCCTCAAGTTACAGTTGCAGTTGCGAAGTCCAAGTATAGTTGGAAGGTCGTGGACCTGTTAGGTCGTAGGCCGTTAAATGCCTGTTAGGACCACTGGTGATGATGGTGATGAATATAGTGTCTAAAACGAAACACATTGTCCATCACTCTACGCACATTTAATTACAATTAACTGACAAATTAAGTATTCAAAGTTTTCCAACAATTACCTGCATTGAACCAATTAAGATGAACACTGATGTACTCTGCACTTTCAAAACTTTCTTACATAAAAAATTATGCAATCATACGGTGAAACTGATATGAATTTGGTTCCCAAATTTATAGCAGCATGCGGCTCCCAAAATTTTGTTTTAATTAATATTTTTAGTGGAATGGCTCTTTGGTTCAAAATGGTTCTCGACCCCTGTCTTAGAGTATCAAGTCCGGCCGAACCAGTTATGATACTACCATTTCCTACGGGATCAACCTCAATCGCTTCGTGCAGTGTTTGTGGATGAAATCAGATTGGCTGAATGAAAAGATTAATCCTTGAGAGTGGTTTCAGAACTTGTCCTTTTTGAACCACCGAAATAGACTGACTGGAAAATTCCATGACACTGCTTTCTGCTCTTCAACTGGAGTAGTTTTCTAGTTTGTTTTCGTTATCCAAGCAAATCGACATTTTTGCCACTCTTACGAAATACACATGATGCATACATGATTAATTGTGAACATTTTTGGTTTTTGGTCATTGATTTCCAAAACCGACAAATACAAACTGTTTATGCTTTTATACAAGTGTGACTCAAAATATTTTCTAGAATTCCGATACCAATAAGAAAAACCTATTCCTTTGGATTTTATCACCTACGAATTATTATTAGTTTTACCTTTTTTTTTTTAGATAACAGGACATTCCATATTCTTTTAAAAGGATTTATTTTTACTCGACTTCATAACAGCAAGCTCCTGTTTTCACTTTGTTGCGGTAAGTTGAAATTTTCGTCCTTATAACTGAAAATTTTCACGAGACTAAGAAGTTGTGGCGATCATTTCATACGAAGGCATTTTATTAACTCGAACTTTGTAAAACTAATTTGTACAGTCTTATGTCTTAATTTTATTTTGAAATTATGCAATCGTAAACACCCCATGCTCATTCGTATTGGCGAGGAACGTAGGGATTGGATCAAATGATAAGAAAAAATAAGCTATTTTGAAATAGAATTTGTTTTGTTGGCTACATTAAAAAACGTGTGGTGGGAGCACTGAATGTTCTTGTTTTGTTTTATTTACACTTTACAGTTCTCATGCAAGTGAATTATTGATTGTGCTGAGTGATAATTCGTGTTAAAAAAATCGAAAAATGGGAGACTTGTCCTACTTTGAAAGAGGACAAATCGGTGCGCGTTTAGCTGGGACATAATTGACAAAAACTGTCGCATTATTAGAGTTAATCGAGATCGACAGTTTCTATAGTTATGTCAGCATACACTGATCATGAAAATACAAGATCACTGAAGAGAAAAAGTGGGAAAAATCAAATATTACAGAAAGAGATCGTTGGATATTGAGGAGGATTGATTTGAAAAATCACAGAACTACTGCAGCACACGTAACTGCAGACTGAATTTCATCTTGTAGAACCTGATTCCACAAACACTGTCCGACGTCAACTTCAGAAATGCAATATTCATGGTAGAGCTATAATTGCTAAACCTCTGAATACAGAAAAGAATGCTCAGATGTATAAACGATAATGTCACGACAATCCAACCTAAAAATTAAGAAACTGGAAATCAGTGATATGATGATATGGATGAATTGAGTTTGCTCAGATGAATCGACCATCAGGCTCTTTCCTATAGCGAGATGAGAACACCCAAAGAAGCCTACAATTCGAATGCGTGGCTCAAGCAGTAAAGCATCGGGGTCGTTCTGTTATTATCTGTGCAGTAATATCGCGGTGTTCTCTTAGTCCCATTATTACTCTTCATGGCAGAATTACTGCAAGCGATTACTTGGATATTTTGGGTAATCACGTGCATCTCGTGATCCAAACGTTATTTCCAAACAACAATGCAGTATTCCAAGACAACAACGACCTCCCCTCCCTTCAATTCAGACAGCTTGGACTGTCAAGGACAATCCCTGTCCAGAACAATTACCAGATTTGAATATTGTTGAACCACTCTGGTTAATTTTGGAATCTACAATAAGAAACGGATTCTGATTTCGTTCAACATCTTTCAAATAACTTAAGATGTTCTTCAAGAAGAACGGTAAAAAATTCCACTAGAAACTATTCAAAACTTAATTGAGTCCATTTCAAGAAGAATTCAAGCTGTACTGAATTCAAAAGATGGTCCAACACCATATTAATAAAGAACAAGTGTTTCCCTTATTTTGTGTATATCCCAGAAAATACATAAGAACAGTTTCAATATTCCTATAAGATTTGAGTGAAAATTAGTTACAAATTCAATTGATTGCAAAACATAACCTACTTCAATCCCGAGATCAATATTTCAATAGATCTGATTCTCCTCCAAAGAATCACATCTATTGAAATATTAACAATTGTATTCAGACTGACATTGTCATGAAGACAATTGGCCATCTATGATTGGCCATCGGTGACCAATCATAGATGGCTGCCCGAAGACAATCACTAATTATAAGCGTCATACGATGTGAAGAGACGGTTGACCAGCCGCTATCTCGTGGTTCATAATTCTAACACTATATTTTCATTGTCTGAAATAGTGCATGTTCTACTATGGATTTTCTTGAGTTTAATAACTCTAAAACTGGAACCGGGGATGGGCTGAAGATTAAGTTATCTAAAAACGCAGTACTTAGTTGAATTTTTTCATGCCACTTCAGATTGTCCCACAACGAGCAATACAGTTCAACGACCGCCACTAGTTAGCAAATGTTCTTCCCCAGATGTTTTTGGCATAAAATCCGCTGGGAGATTTAATATTTTATGTGCCAGCTGATTTTTATTACATGGTGTGAACTAATGACTTGCATGATAGAGGTTTGAAGGTCTTTGAGAAAGTTCCATATTGAGTCTGTAGAGGTGGGTATCCCGATTATCTGAACTCATTGCTTACCCAAAGTGCTAATAACGATAGGTTTACAGTATTAATTGGGAGAGATCATAAAGGAAAATACAGTTTGGAAAGTTTTCATACTTTGCAATTAATTTTTTCCATAACCGCTCTTACAATATTTCGAACTCTTAATGAATCCTGTACAATGGGAAGGAATCTATGTACCCGTGTAACAAAATTTATGGTTTCAGAATGCAAGACCTACAGAGCAAAGACTGTTGTAGGTTCGATTCTGGACTAGAGGAACTGTTCTAAGATCATGCTTTTTTTACCTGAATGTCAAGTCATTCGATCTTTGACGCAGACAAATAGGACTTCTTCGTCCTGAAACTCGTGAAAATTAACCTCGAAGCTAAATATTTCAAGCAATAATAATTGATAGTGTTTAGGAACTGGAGATGGTTGTAGTTGTCCGCAATGCTATAGCCTGTATAATTCTCATTTTTATTTTATGTTATGAGGTGTAGTATCACTGTCACAGATTTATTAAAACATCGAAATATGACTAACTATTAGGATACCGCGTGTAGTTTATAATATAATGTTTAATTTCTCCTTTAGGTAACCATGGAGACACTGAAAGAAAGAATTCAGCCATTGTTGAAAGATCCACAGTTTTCTGATGTGACTTTCGTAGTTGGTGAAGGGGAACTGAAAGCAGTAACGGAGGCGCACAAGTTACTGCTGGCCATTGCAAGTCCTGTGTTTGCAGCCATGTTTTATGGTCCGTTAAAGGAAGATAAAGAGGTTCTGGTTCCTGACGTCACTCCAGAAGCATTCGAGATTATGCTAACGTGAGTCATTTCATTTAAGTGTTTCATTTTTAGGACATATAAAACAAAAGGTAAATTGTAAATGAATTATGCATAAGTATAGATTCTTATGACATTTTTTTAAATTCTAAAATAAAAAAAAATGATGAAATAGGTGTGCATTCTGCAATAAAATGCACACGTGTTTTATTTATTATTTTGATGGGGGCAATACGACACAGTTTACATCATCATCATCGTGACCGTTTCAAAGATTTTGATCCAGTGGGCCGTTCCGGTCTGAGTTTTTCTTTTCCTTCGTCGTTTTGGACTTCTATGTCTTCCAGGTAGTTTATTCTTTCAATACAATTTGATATTTCAATTCACTTTTTATCGTATTGAGATTTGTCCAAAACGGAGTGTATATTTAGTCGTTTATGTATTTCACAAAGTGTTTAGTTATTTACGTATTTATAAACAAATTTTACAAGTGTCATTTATTATTAATGTTTCTTAATTTCAAAAATCAGGGCAATCATCGCATAATACCACTGATACAGTTTAGAACTGCTGCCATTTACATACGATACGCACAGCGTGAGATTATCTGTCATTGATTTACAACATTTTTACCACTAATTTTCTGTTTTTGTATGGCATGTTCATTATTACATATTCTTAATTTATTCATTATGATTTTTGTTTGTTTTTTTGTTACAGGTATTTGTATACAGACGAGCTTTCAATATCTTCAATCGACACTGCTATGGATGTATATTACGTTGGAGAAAAGTACCAAATACCGCTACTTAAGAAGAAAAGTGAAGAATTTCTACTTCAACAGACTGCACCTGGCAACGAATGTGTTTGTAAAGTTTATGAATTTGCTAAACGTATGGATCTGCATCGAGTGATCTACACATGCTTGGAACTAATTGACAAGAACACGGAAACAATCATCAACTCGTCTGATTTCTTGGATTGTAAACTGGACACGCTGAAGTTTATAATGAATAGAATCACACTATCGGTCACTACAGAATATCGCCTGTTCGATGCTGTTTGTAAATGGGGCTTGAACTATCTCGCTAACAAAAACCTGGAGCAAACGCGAGACAACTTAAGAACTGTATTGTGGACACTTTTTCCATTCCTTCGTTTTTCTGTGATGTCTGCAAAAGAAATTGTTGATGTAACGGAAACGGAATTGTTTACTTGTGAAGAAATTAATCCTGTATTATGCAGAAGCATAAAGAATGACACAACAGTCAAATCTGCATTGCTCATCGGCAGTAACATTAGTTCAACAAGGAAATATTGTATTAGTACTTGTTGTGCTGTGATGGTAATTGATGAACAAAACAGCACTTCGTGGGAATTATCAAAAGCCGAAGTATCTAATGACTCAACTCTGCCTACTGACAACAAGATTTCATTTAGAGTAGAAATACTTGGCGACTACCTAATTCTTGTGGAACCTTTTTTAACCGTAGAAGTGAAAAATGAATTCAGTACTTATACAAGTACAGAAGTTTGTATGAAATCACTTTCATCCATTAATGCCGAGGAGGTGAGAGGCCCATGCACATTTAAAGAGTCTTATCCGAAAACTGTCTATGCTAAGAAAGGAGAAATATTTCAAATGACTGCTTTATTTTCTCAACATTTTAAGAGATCAGTTGATACTTGTAGTATCGAAAAGCATCAGTTTGTTAGGTTTAACTATAAGTTTAGTGTGAGACCAGTCAGTAAATGGATGGTGAAATCGCTTGTATTTAAACTGTACGTCAAATGAATAAGAACTCCTTGATATATAATTGCTATATTTAAAACAGGCTACTTAATGCTATGGCAAATTGTAACTGTCAATTAAATGCACTCTGTATACTTCAATTTCATAATTAAAAATAATAAAAAATAAATCCACAAATGCGTTTTATTCCCTATATGGTGTAGAAGAGGCCGTTTCAGTCCCATCTAATTTTTGGAGCTGAGAGGCATTCAATCTCAACCGGTAGCTAATCACCCAAGACAATTAAAAGCATCCGACAGAGGAAGACATGTGTCGCCATGTAGTGGTCCCTACCCATAATACAGTATATTATTTGTCTGAAATAGTGTGGGTTCTGCATTCGATTTTCTTGACTTTACAGGGTTTATTGTCGTCTTGAGAATAAAGAAGTCCTCCTTGTCGTTTTTAAGCGAATTTCTCTTGCAATGGAAATATATATGTGTTTTTATATATTTATTAATATATTATGTTTACCAAGTAATTTTATAAGCTTGGTTATTTAACTCCTAATCCCAGGTAAGCAAACAGTTAAGTTTGCGCCTGAAACATAGATCAAGTGTTGGTACAACACCAGGGCAACTCATTGTAAAGGTGGGTGAAGTTCTGATCACTATTCTTAGTATTTCCCATAATGTAAAGCACATTTCATTAGAAGATGTATACTGCAATGCATTATGGGTGGGGTCACTACCCAGACCGGTTTCAACCTTTTTTGAGGTCTTCTCAGTAAGTAGCTAGACCCTTAATACCAAGGTTTTTGTAATACAGAGCATTATCAACTTTACCTATACAAATTGCTACAAGGTGTTTTTATTTTTAATAAGAATCTACTAACACTACTTTTATAATGTAATCTACCTTTACGGTGAGTTGCCCTGGTGTTGTACCATCTTTAGACTTGAACTATGTTTCAGGAGCAAACTTAATTGTTTCCTTACTTGGGATTAGGAGTTAAAATAACCAAGTTTATAAAATTACTTGGTAACCCTAATATACAGTATCCCCAAGTTAAAAAATTAATTACACACACACACACACACACACACACACACACACACACACACACACACACACACACACACACACACACACACACACACACACACACACACACACATATATATGTTCATTCCTTGAACAGCAACACAATATTTGCTTTATCTCTTTATTACTAATAATGTGATTCATAATCAGTTACTCTCTATCTCCTAGCATACCCGGATTTATCATGATGGGGGAAAAACACACACACATTTTATCTTATCTCATTTTAGAGAAAGGCTGCATTGTTCATGTGGTAACGAGAAGGTGAACATTTTAGTTGATTAAGGTAAGTTGCAGCTTCTGATCTCAGTTATTTTCAAGTATAATATAATAATATTTTTTACATTTCCAAAGTAATTTAGTTCATTATCAGTTTCAAATTTCTTTTGATACGAATTTGATAGTTTAGATTCATGCTATTCATTTACAGCGGATTCCAATTAGACTTCTGAATGTTTTTTGAATTACATAAAGAAGTCTGAATAAAAACTTTTTATTCAGAGAATGTTAAACCTTCAACGGCAAGCAGGCGTCATTTGAACGCCAGTAGCTTGGAGAAACAAATAAATAAAAAAAAAATCTAATCGAGTCAGATATGAACATCGGAGAAGTTTTGAATTTCTGGTTTATTCACGTATTGGTAGTTGAGAGCATATTGAGTAACTGATTACGTATCATACGTTTAGTAAGAGAGAGAGAGAGAGAGAGAGAGAGAGGCTAATCCTGTTGGTATTCAAGTCATGATTTGCTTTTAGCGCGTGATCTCAGGGGCGAATATTCAGGGTATACTAAGTGTACGGTGTTCATCCACTTGTTAGCAATATCACTGATTAATATTATTGCATTAATTCTTCTTAAAGTCTCCCTTAATTATTTCCATATTTAGCGTGATTCCTAAAAGTAAACACAATATTCTAATGCTTCTTGTAGAAGAGACTTTTCGACAAGAGACTGTTGCATCAGATTCGTGTTAATAACTCGGTTGTGAGTTCAAAATACATACACCTTTGAGCCCTTTGAAAAGATTTACAGATGCGGCAGTGGGTTAAATTTTTTTTTAGCGTTCTGCCAGTTTTAAACCGCTCAGAGGCGAGGCATGGTGAGTTCTGAGACAACAGCAGCCGCACCTAGGGGCTGTGATTGAGTGTTGTGTAAACCAATCCAATTGAACGTTGTCATTTGTCATGAATTGCTATTTTTTTTTCTGAGTTTCATCTGCTTTGCATACATTAAGTGTGAACTGACGTGGTAGACAAGTTTTTTAAGAGAAGGAATATTGTAGTCAGAGGAGGTAAGCCTCGTCTTCCTCTTGCAAATTTTAAACCTTTGTGTATTTCAAATATGCCAACCAAATATAACATTCTCCTTCATTATTTTTTCCAATATACAGTACGTAAAGCTTCCGTAGCTCAGTCGATATACATGAAGCCTTTTGGTCAGAAAGATCTGAGTTCGATTCCTCTCAGTGAGGTGAGGAACCTTTATCTGGTATCTGTTGACGAAAGGTGGTTTTTCACCCGGAAACTTGGGTTTATTGTTCCCTAGAATAGGCGAACCGGTCACGTGAACACACGCATCTACAGATATAACACACACACGCACACACACACACACACACACACACACTGGGTGGCATGAGACTCATCACGTTATCCTCGAGTTACAGTTGCAGTTGCAAAGTCTAAGTATAGTTGGAAGGTCGTGGACCTGTTAGGTCGTAGGCCGTTAAGTGGCTGTTAGGGCCACTGGTGACGATGGTGATGAATATACAGTGTCTAAAACGAAACACATTGTCCACCACTCTACGCACATTTAATTACAATTAACTTACAAATTAAGTATTCAAATTTGTCCAACAATGAACTGCATTGGACCAATTAAGATGAACACTGATGTACTCTGCACTTTCAAAACTTTCTTACATAAAAAATTATGCAATCATACGGTCAAACTGATATGAATTTGGTAGCGCGGGTTGCATAAGTCATGACAGCTCACCCAACCGCAGTGGGCCCGAGACGATATGAAAGCACTGAAGGTGATCACATTATCTCCTCTCTCTTCTGAAGGATGTTATAGCGATCTATGTTTAAGTAATCGGTTGCTCACGATCTTGAAGAATACCATGTCTAAGCCTTGCATGGATTATCGCTTTAGTAGAACGAATGCTGTCTACTATTGTCAGGAAAGCTGTGAATAGGATCCATCGGTGAAGGAACAAGAAGAGAGGCTGTATCCGTTTATGATACGTCAGTGTAGGACCAGAGAGGAGAGAGCTATCCACTTATAGAATGTGGCCGATAGACTGAAGGATAAGAATTTAGTGAGAATGCCTCGATGCCAAAATATAATCAAATATCCCACTCATGTCATATAAAGTAGTAGCGACTGAGGAAGGTTGTGTTGGGGCGCTCCATAATAGAGAATATTTGGTACGAATATTTTTATATACAGTTTAATGGGAGTTACAGAAATTTGAAGTGCTCTTACTGTAAATAAATTATTTACAGTAACAGTCTTTCTAGATATACGATAAGCAATTCCTCTGCGTGTAGGGTCTTAAATGCTTCTTCTATCATATCCCTTGTTTTCTGGCTATCAATCCACGCACTCGCAATGTGTCGTTACGGATTATTCCACAGACCTTCAACCAATTGCCGTAGGGATTATTTCAGAGATCACTCGCATCTGGATCCTGTCCAACACTTTCCTGTTACCAAGAAACCCAAGTGATCAGACCTGTTCACAGTAATCCAAATGCAGCTGTATCAATGCTGATTAGTGGAGACTTAATTAATGAAATAATCCAGCAAGCTATTTTAACAACTGTTGCAATATGTCCTCTGAACTTTAACTTTTAATATCCCCCAAATCCCCTACTTCATTGATTTCTGCAATATATTTTCATCAATGCAAAGCACCTTGTAATGTTTTTATCCCGAAAATGTTTATGCTTTTCCACATTAATCTCGTAGTCGTTCTCTTTTGTTGATACTGTCAGCCTATTTCAGTTGTTCTAGAAGCTCGCTACATCGCTTTAATTAAGCTGTTTACACTACCCGGGTTTGCATCATTGCAAGCATCTGAATATTTCGCTTCAAATCCTTTTCTATTTAGGATTTATTATACGAGGGTGGCCTGAAAAGTTCTCGGCTTTACAATGAAAAAACGAATATATTATTATTATTATTATTATTATTATTATTATTAGAAGAAGAAGATGAAGAAGAAGAAGAGATCTCCAAGCAGTCAGAAACTCATCGAGGGAGGCCACATACTACACAAACCAGCTATCATACTTATTCTTGAATTCATTCACACTGTTTGCACTCATAACATCTAAAGGCAATCCATTACAATCGCGCACAACCCTCTGAGATACAAATCTACCCCTCACACCCTTCTTGGCGGCCTTCATTCTCAGCTTCCAAGGATGCCCTCTGGTTCTTTCCCCACCCTCCATAAATTGAAAAATTCCATCAATTGAAATCTCTTATGAACCTTTCAGAAGTTTGTAAGTCTCACTCATATCACCCCCTCTTTCTCCTGTTTGCTAGTGTATGCACTCTACAAATTTTCAATCTGTCTTCATAATCAGTATTCAACAATCCTGATATCATTTTTACCACTTTCCTTTGTACTCTCTCCAATATATCAGAATCACAACGGAAACCCTGGTAACATTAGTCTAAGTGAGATCTTATCAAGACCTTGTAAAGAGGTAAAATAACATCTTTGTCTTTACATGTGAAAGTTCGTTTCAGCATTGCAGTTATCTTTTGAGTTGTATTTGCAATCTTTACCACACGGCCCCGAAACTTCAACTTCCTATATATTAACACTCCAAGATCCCTAGCCTCATCAGTTTCTTCTAGACTAAAACCACCAATATAATACGACATTGGATATCTAATCATGCCGAAATGAATGACTTTACATTTCCTCACATTGAACTGACACCCATTTTCCCATGCCCACAATTCCAACCTATTCAAATCATTCTGCAAGTACTATATATCAGCAGCATTCCTGATTACCCTATCTACCTTTGCATCATCAGCAAATAGCTGTATATCGCTTGTCAAATCCTGCCCAATACCATTAATGTGCAGATTGAGTAACAGTGCGCCAAGCACTGATCGTTGTTCTACACCACTGGTTACCTTATTCTTGCACTCACATCCCCCGTATATCACATATTGATATCTGTCACTCAGACACCCTCTTATTCACGCTAATATTCAAACACACCATACTCAGTCTTATGTCTAACCATCACCCACAATCCAATACCCAAACAAAAACACACTACGTGATGTCACTGACACATATGTTCCCCAGAAAAATTCCAAACTCATCACGTCACGATTGCTTGTCTCTAATCATCACCCAAAATTCCATACGCAAACCAAACACACAGCAGGATGTCACAGACAGATGGGGGATCCCAACGAAATTCCAAACATTCCATACTTTATCTTATCTCTAACCATCATCCACAATTCCATATACAAACCATTCACTTATTTACATCTCACAACAACACACATCCATGACACTGACGTCGCTTTCCCATTTGCGCTACCCCTATTTTGGTTTAAAGTGTCCCACCAATCACGGCACGAATCCTTATCCAGTACTATAACTTTCTTTCAACTTCAACTCAATGACGTCACTTATTTACAACTAATAAATGTCGTCACTTATTTACAACTAATAAATTACGTCACTTATCTACATCTGATAACAAATCACATCCAGGACACTGAAGTCGCTTCCCCATTCACTCTACCCCTGTTTGGTTCATTGTGTCCCACCAATCACGACACGAATCATTATCTCTAACCATCACGTACAATTCCTAATGCAAACTAAAACACACGACCTGACTTCAATGATGCATCTTCCCCCAGGGAAATTCCAAACATTTCAAATTCATGACGCATTGATAAGATGAGGACGCCAATCACACATTGACGTCCTCATCTTATCAGCCAATCATTTTAAGATTCCTTATCTTATCTTGATCTTGATGTGGTTCATAGTGCCTACCCTACTACTAAGTTTCATCCATAGTAAAAAGTCGACGCACAAAATCAGTTTTATTCTTGTTAAAATGCTCCGAGCACTATTCAGGGATTTTCATGTGAGTGTGTTTTTGATCTGCAGTGAGCAAGCGCAGCACCCACCTTGAGCAAAAAGCTTTTTCATTTGCAATTCTTCATGCAAAATATATCCTACGCGTTCTTTTGAAATGTTTATAGTGTCAGGAATTTCATGCATTTTGACTCGCCGGTCATCCAGTACCATATCATGCTCTGATCAATCAATGATTTCTGGTGTTGTTACATTTTTCGGACGTCCTTCACGTTGATCTTCTTTAAGGCTGGTACGGCCACGTTTAAACTCGGCAGCCCATTTCTTAATTGTCGAAAAACGAAGGAGAAGAATGCTCATAAACTTTTATAAACTTCGAATGAATTTCGTTTGGCGTTAAATTGAATAACCGCACGATACTGAATTTTATCCATTTCAAGGGTGACAACACTTTTGTTTCAGACAGCTGTATAAAATAAACTGCTTGATAGAATGACTTGCAATTTCTCATGGATGCTTATGACAGATGAACCAACTTAGAAGAAAATCGTGTCGATAGTGTTGCCATCTATGATCATGGCCGAGAATATTTCATACTACCCTCGTAAATTAAATAGTAGTCTTGGTATCTGTTCACCGTACATCATTATATCAATATCACCAGTTTCACATGCAATCCTATATGCTCCAATTTGTGGACTAGGGCTTCATATCGTAGCCTGGCAAATGCCTTTGCAATCTCCAGCACTATCAGCCTGTTGCAATTCATTCTATCTCATTCACTAATTTTATTATGAAAATTAAGTAAATTTCTAAGTCTTGACCTACCCTTCACAAAGTCGTTCCTCGATAGACTCGTTTTCTTTTCCAATCATTCCTAAATTTTGTCTGTGATCAACGTTTACAATACTTTTCTACTATCGCTAATCAGGATAAATTGTTTGGTCTGAATTTGTCCATCTCAATCTTAAAGACTCATTCATGCAAACAGAACTTGCATAAGAATATCCGACGATCAGCATAAATCTATATCTGTAATTTATACGACATTTTCGGAATCTAGAAAAAAAAAGTTCTTACTCCCACTGGACTTTGTGAAGACACAATATGAGGAAGTAGTCAAAACAGAGTTGATTTATGATGTATTTTAACATCTTTTCCCCAATAAAAATACGCTTTTTTTTTTTTTTTTTTTTTTTTTTGTATTTCTGCTCATACCAATGAGCTATAGATAGAACTTCGTAGATACTGATATATGTGAATAAGTGGTTGTTGAATTTTATTGGCTGGTGTGAGAAAAATCCGTTTTTTTTTGGATGAATAAAATAGAATGAAACAACAAGATTCTTGCTTCTTGCAAGGTTTTCAACGTATCTATATTAGCACACTCGCGTTGCTATTATAGAATAGGTTTAACTTTTCAGGGATGAGATGAACAAAAACATTTAAGGAGACACAGCTTGCGAGACAACTTTCTCAAGCAGCATCTTAAAAAAGGAACTCGAGGTCAAAGAGTGATGGATTTGCTCATAGCGTCAGAAGGGATCTCTGTTAAGAATATGGCTATTTTTACCACCAGTTGGTGACAGTGATCATGCTGTACATTGTAGTTCAGCATGTAAGCTGTTCTAATGGAGGCATCAATACAATTAGATACTTTTCAACAAAGCTGAAAATTACGATCAACTTAGGAGAATATTATCTTTGTCCCATGGTATCATTTACTGAATGGGAAAATGTCAGCAATTCATGGGAAGAGATACCACCTCATTTAAGCACTTTGAAAAAAGTGCTTAAATGAGGTGGTATCTGAATGAAGAAGATGTGGAAAAACATATCGTGAGAATAGGAGTGAGAAAAGTTATGAAATATACAAAGCTCAGGCCAAAAAAGAGGAGTATTGTGCGTAAAGCTAAATCGGAGTAAGAAAAGATATTAGTAATTAGTAAGAAAAGGTATCTTCCGACACTTGAGTATCATCTTCATTCAATAGTTCACTAAATGAGTGTTCACTTTTCTAAGATATATTAAACAGGTGTATTTAACATGGTGCACAGTACTACTGCTACCTTGAATGAAGAGTTAGAGATTCATGAAAATGAGGATGAAGAGCTGTTGCGTAACCTGGATAAGAATTTGTCTACAGGGACAGAGAGAATATCAGCCCATTTGCTAAAGGAATGTTCAGCCGAATTGGCTAGGCCTTTCACATGTTCCTATGAGTATCAGATCAGGAATGATACCACAGGAATGGAAAGAATGCATGATAATTCCATTGTGCAAAGGTGGTGCAAAAACTGATGTGTCTAACTACCGACCTATTAGTATTTCTCGTGTGGTAGTGAAGATTTTAGAGAAGTTGGTGAGTGGAATAAACTGCCAGAAATGGGTAGACAAGCATTCTATACTCTGCATGGAACAGTATGGGTTTATTAAAGGAAGGTCATGTTTTAGCAATTTGCTTATATTTTATAACAATGTTACGGCCCAGTTGGATAATCGGAATGGATACACTATGAAAATGTTGGGTTTTGCTAAGGCATTTGATAGGATACCACACGAAAAGATGTTTCATAAACTGGAGAATATGGGATTGGAATATGAAAACTCTTGACTTCGATCGGAGGATGTTTGACAGACGGATATCAAAAAGCGAGTGTGAATCTGCGAGATTTAAGGGGAACAGTGGTGTACCTCAGGCTTCGGCCCTCTGGCCATTATTGTTCTATCTATACATTAATGACATCATGTAGGGTCTAACATCAGATTCGCAATTACTTGCCGATGATGCGAAGATAAGGAGAGCAAGGGATGCTGTGGATATTCGGCACTTACAAAATGATTTGAATAGGCTGGAAAAGTGGGCAAAAGGAAATGGCTATCAGTTTAATGTTAGTAAGTGACATGATTAGAGTTCCAGCGGAATATTATATTAGCGGGGTTATGCTACAAGAAAATGAGGAAGCAAGGGATTTTGATGTATTGGTGGATAGGAATTTAAAGTTAAAAAGTCATATAGAAAAAGTTACAAATACAACTTTGAGGATAGCGATGTTGAAGCGGACTTTGACATGTAAGGATAATGAAGTCATTTTGCCTCTTTATACGGGTTTGATAAGACCACACCTGGACAATTTTGCACAGATTTGGTCTCCCGGGTTCCAAGGGGATAAAGAAGCTGTGGAAAGGGCACAAAGAAGAGTTACAGAGATTATATCCTGATTATAGGATTTAGATTATGAGGAGAGATTGTGAGTATGTGGATTGCAGACTGTGGTTAACAGGAGAAAGAGGGAGTGATATGATAGAGGTCTATAAACATTTGAGTGGCTATCATAGGATATATGTCTGATGAAATTTTTCGTTATATGGAAGGTGGGGAGAAAACACGTGGCATCCATTGAAGTTAAGTTTGTTTGCAGTGAAGAAATGGGTAAGAGCTAGGTCTTTCTCTCAGAGAGTGAGTGGAATAAACTGCTTTTAGGAGTAGTGAGTGTATCTAATGTGAATGAATGTAAGGGAAGGTATGACGGCTGGTTTGGGTGATTTATAGCCTTTCTCGAATAGTTCTTGACTCTACTGAAGTCTCAGATAATAATAATAATAAGCCAGTGTTAAATAAATAAAAAAAATACTATAAATGATATATTATTATTATGTGACGCTTCCAGGAGGTCCAAAGACTCAACGTGGAAGTGCACTTCTCTACAACTCTCTGCCTCCACCACTCAATCCATCAACTACAACTAACTGCAACTACACCAACGCCTTCTACCGCCCACCATGACCTCTGGTATTTTCACAGAAATTCACAACGATCCATGCCCACGGAGCAATTCGAACCCGCAGCCTAGCAGATACACTAACCACTCGGCCAATCAGGTCGGACATATCTGTTATTAATCTACAGAGTGTCCCAAAAGTCGCCATACATAGGAAAAATTAACAAACTCATATTATATTTTCTATTATACTATGACGATGGTTGGATCAACAGTTTCTACGTTCGTGGATTGGTCGCCGCGATCCTGTGGAATGGTCCGCGAGATCCCCTGATCTTTCGCCACTCGACTTTTACTTGTGGGGCCAGTTAAAATCTGTGGTGTACAAGGAAAAGATTATAAACATGGATCATTTAAAGGAATGCATTCGAAATGCAATTACTTGCATAACAACCGATATCTTGGAACGTGTTCGCAATGAGTTGGAGAGAAGACTTCGTTTGTGTGTAGAAAGAGGTGGCCAACACATAGAGAATATTTTTTAAATATTTTGCAATGAATATTTTGTAAATGAAGGTACATTTAGCTACAATTTCCCATTTTCCCTATGATTGGCGACTCTTGGGACACTCCGTAGATAAACAGTAATGGCGTAGCTGTTAATCTATTCTCAGAATGAGACACGGATTCTTCGTGGGATTCTATGACCTTATATTCTTCGAATATAAAATCATAGCATTACGAAGGATTTTAGAATTGTCAATCTATAATACGATCAGTTTAGCATTCACAATGGATTCGTGGGATTCGAAATTATATATATCTCAATGGAGTATATGTTTAGTAGATTTGTTTTGGTAATTGATGCTTTGCCTTAAGTCTGATTTCCGTTATCAATAACGAAATGTTCTGCATATTATAAGTTTTACTGTACGACCAGAGAAGCGAGAGCCGTCGTTGGCAGACCGCCAAGAAGAGTCAATTCATGTAAGGGGAGAAAGAAATTCAGGCGATGTACGAATTGGTCAACAACACCCAAAATCATATGCTTTGTACGTAAAATTTTCCATCTGTTATACAAGTAAAATAGTTACCACTTTGAAAACTATAATGATCATAAAAGAAAAGTTAATTTTCCGGAGTGCAATAATAAACAACTCATCCCACAAGACGGATTACCCTATTATCGGAATGGGTTCTCTTTCTTTTGACATGCGCAGAAGTGTCGAAGGGTCTCGCATCTGTGGGCGTCCAGTATGAGGTAAAACACAACTAACTTAAACATTGAACTACAAAATCTTTTCATTGATCGCCTGAGACTAATGATTAACCCAGTACCTGTTTTTTTTTTCAGTTAACCATGGACAGACCCATTGAAAGATCCCCTCTATTCTGATGTGACCTTCATAGTTGGTGAAGGTGAACGTAGAGTAATAATCGAAGTGCATAAGTTGTTGCTTGCCACTGCCAGTCCTGTGTTTGCTGCCATGTTTTACGGGCCTTTAAAGGAAGAGGGAAAGATACAGATTCCTGACGTCACTCCGGAAGCATTCCAAATTATGCTCACGTGAGTCATTTCTTGGTATTCACGAAGTTGCTCAGATAAATTACTTTGGCACAAATCGATTAGAAACTCTCTAAACAGATATAGCAATAAGAAAATCAGTCTTGTTGATAACTGAAACTACTTTTGATACTTGTCATAGATTTCCAATTCACACAATTTTTTTTTCTTTCAGGTATTTGTACACAGATGAGATTTTACTACAATCAGCAGATACAGCAATGGAAGTGTATTATGTGGCAGAAAAATATCAAATTCCGTTTCTCAAGGAGAAAAGCGAAAAATTCCTGGAGGAACAATGACAGTCGAAGCCGGGAGCGTGTGTAAAATTTACGAATTCGCGAAACTTGTAAAAC
Organism: Typopeltis vanoorti; assembly: GCF_054136105.1. Classification (NCBI taxonomy): domain Eukaryota; kingdom Metazoa; phylum Arthropoda; class Arachnida; order Uropygi; family Thelyphonidae; genus Typopeltis; species Typopeltis vanoorti. The sequence continues at coordinate 146,835,211 of NC_143554.1, forward strand.
TCCCTGAAATAAATTATAAATGTCTAGATATTATTGACAAACACACAGAAATCATTCTTAAGTCATCCGATTTTTTGGAATGTGACAAAGACACCTTGAAGTAGGCAAACATTGACACCGCAGTCAGAATATTGTCTCTTCGATGCTGTTCACAAATGGGGTGTAGATTATCTCACTAAGACACAAGAAGATCGAACAAAAGAAAACTTAAGAAGAGTGCTGTTTATTTCTTTGAAAGGGATAAGATTTTCTCTTATGTCACCTGAAGAACTCGTTGATGTGTCTGAAACAGGATTATTCTCATTTGAAGAGATTGGACCTCTCTTGTGCAGAAGCATAAAGTACAAAAACACAACTTTCTTTCCCTGTACCATTGGCAGCCACGTCTCCCAACCTAGGAAATATGGTCCATATTTAAGTTGCAGATTGAGAATATTCGAATCTCATACGAGTGCATCAAAATCGGTGGTCCCGGACAACATAAACTCTCCATTATCAACTGATAACAAGGTCTGCTTTACGGTAGCAATTCTATTGAAATCAATGCTATTGGTGGAGCCATATATGAGACTTCATGATGAAACTGATGGTAAAACATATTTTAATAAGAAGTGTTGTATAAAATCACTGTCTTCTTCCATGGGCAAGGAAATTGTTTCTGAGTATATGTGTAATAAAAGAAATCCTGCAACACTTTATGTTAACAAAGGAGAAAGGTTACAAATTACTGCGATATTTGAAAAATCGTTTAAGAAATGCAACTGTCTCACAGAAAAGAAATATTTTCATGGAATGTCTTTTTCCTTCAGTGTACAACCAGAAAGTGAATGGATCCTGACATCCCTTGCATTTGATTTGTTTGTCAAATGATGTCAAGAATGATTTAGACTAAATGAATTGAATAAATTAATATTCGCATAGCTGGGAAAAAAAAAAAAAAAAAATATATATATATACAGTATTTTATTTCAGAGAATTTTCTTTTGTACTTAGAGTATAAGAGTCTAATTTTAGCATCTGATGTATTAATGTCTTCTTAATTAATACATCAGATGTATTAATTAAGAAGACATAATCCCCTCCCCAAGTAGATAAAAAAAAAAAAAAAATTAGCCATTTATATTGAAATAATGTATTATTGTGCATTGGTTTGCTGTCTTAATTTAATAACAAATTAATAATATAATTTATAGTAATTGTTTAATTTTATTTCTTTAATTTCTCATATTGGCTGATCTCAGTGGGATGCTATGGTTATTTCATTTTACGGCCAAAACAACTGAGGCTAGGACACCAGTGTTGTATTCTGTAAAGTGAGTGTGTTTCTTGTAGGGTTTTTTTTTTTTTTTTTTTTTTTTTTGCGAGACGAAAAGGGGAGTTTGTGGGAATTCATACTGTGGTCTTAATCGGCTATCCGATCTGCTAAGACATGGGTTCCCAACCGGTGGTACGCGTATCCTCAGAGGTACGTGCTGGGTGGTTCAGGGGTACATGAAAAATAATCAGTAATGGTGGAAAAACAAGTAAAGTAAACAAAATGCAAAACGTTAGTTATGGAACAATAAATGTTAAGTTTGAATCACCGCTAATGAAGGCACTTCAAAACCAGCTCACATTAGCGAATGATAACTGGTTGAGGGCGCGGCTACGAACCCCTCCCCCAAACCACTCTACTAGCAATCTTTACGCACAGTTCATGCGTCCCTTTTGTCGCCCACCGTCCTTTCCAGAACAATCGCGTGTTACTAAGAAATGACCTCTGCGATAACGAACCTTCCATGACTTCCATTTGCGACGTTTCTAGAACTTCTCCGAAAATATAAATACATCCGGAGCCAGCCTGTTTGATCAGTTCAGTTATTGACTGAGTATAAGTAAGTACGTTGTCTTTAATTGTGATTCTTTTCTAGTAGTTTCTTATTTAATGTTTAACGTAGTTTCAGTTATTATTAGTGATTTTTACGTGTCAGTTATGGATCAGCGGTTGAAAAAGGAACGGTTAATAAACCAAAACTTGATGTGGATTATAACCAGTCTCCAAGTACTTCTCAAGATGTGTCCGCAGCAGCTACGAGTACACCCACACCGGGAGGTAGTAAATTGGCGCGTGCCTCAGGTACTACACAGAAGAAAAGGAAATACTGTGAAGAGTATATTAAATATGGGTTTTCATTTGTAGGGGATGATGACTGTGTTAACTCATTCTGTGTTGTGTGTGGGGAAGTATTATCCAACGGTTACATGAAACCCTCTCTACTTAAGTGACATTTATAAACTAAACATCCTATGTATAAAAGCAAAGAAATACATTATTTTCAGCGCTTAGAAAAGCTTCCAAATGTAACTTCATACATGACATCAGGAAAGAAAGACAATGAGAATGCAGTTGAGGCTGCCTACCATATCGCTTATCTCATAGCTAAATGGTAAAACCACACCATAGCTGAAGATTTAATTTTTCCTTTTATTAAGGATGCCGTTTTTTGTATGTTTGGGGGAAGAACAAACATGTCCGAAAAATCGATACTATTTTGCATCCAAGCCTCTTCCTAGTGAACTGAAAGAAGTTCTTGATGAGGCTGTAAAGGTTGTAAATTTTATTAAGTCACAACCACGAAACTCCAGATTGTTTAAAGCGCTGTGTGAAGAGATGAAAAGCCTTCACAGCACATTAATTTTGCATATGGAGATAAGGTGACTACCTCGTGGTAAAGTACTTAAACGGCTGTTTGAACTTAGACATGAAGTCAAGGTTTTTTTTGAAGACCGTCGTTTCCTTCTTGCTATAAAGTTTCATGACGGTGATTGGCTTCAAAGTCTTTCATATTTATCAGATATGTTTTCTAGAAATAAACAAACTCAACTTGGAACTTCAAAACAGCTCAATCACTGTATTCAAAGTGACGGACAAAACTGAGTCAATGATTAAAAAACTGAACCTTTGAAAAGCGTGTATTGAAAGAGTTCAGCCTGAGGTTTTTGAAATTCTGCACAACTTCGTATCTGAGAATGACTTGCACCTATCCCAAAACGTGAAAGAGAATATTTTAAGTCACTTGGAAGGTCTCAAGGTGTCCTTTTATAAGTACTTCACAACGTGCAAAAGAAGACAATTGGATTGCAGATCCCTTCAATGAAGAATTCTTCAAAGAAGCCAAATTATCAATCAATGAAAAAGAACAGTTAATCGAACTATCAACCGATTCTTCTTTAAATTCTGATTTTAAAAGAGAGCATCTTATTACCTCTTGGGTAGACGTCAGTGGGAAATACGAACACTCAGTGAGAAGGCACTCAAAAACCTCTTGCCATTTACTAATGCTGAATTACTTTTTCTTCTTACACCTTCATAAAAAATAAGTACCGCAACAAACTTAATGCAAGTCCGTATTTAAGACTGTATCTTGCATCTTTTGAGCCTGATTTCGAGAACGTAAGTGCATCAAAGCAAGCTCAACGATCTCTCCAACAATGTTTCAGTCGGCTAGTGATCTGTATACCAATTATTACAGACTTTTCAGATAACACAAATAAATATTATTAATAATAATAAATGAAAAGTTTGTTAAATACTTGATCGTCATTATCAATATTTAACATGAAGCTATACTTATTTCTGTGTTACGAATATTGTAAAATTAAATCTGTGGTTTGTACTTTCAGTGTAGCAATTTTCCTTACAAAACTCATTACCTCATTTCTACTATTTTACATTAAGATAAGCACGGAACAAAAGTGTCAGTATTTAAAAACAGCTATTTTAAAAACCAGGGTTACAATTTGTAGAAATGGGTTTAAAAGGGGGATACACAAGTGGAAAAAGGTTGGGAACCACTGTGCTAAGATAACGCTCAACTCAGTATTGGCTGGTGATGTTTTCCGAAGACATGCATTCATATTCTAGACCTGCTGCAAGAAGCGGTATTAGCAGCACTACACTTCACATTTCGTTTACCATGATTAATTTAAATATTTTTCTTATATTAAATTTTGCTGTACAAAAAATAGTGCCTATCCTATTATAGATATTTCATATAGTTTGTATCTCACATATTTAAGAAAAAATATTTTATTATTCAGACCACATACCCTTTGCCTTACTGTTGTGGATACATCAAGAGATTTAAGTACATTGAAAGATATCATCACATTCGTCATACTTAAAGTTTCCTGCTGATGACTCAACGTTATATATTTCAATGCATATCAAATATACAATGATTATTAGTGAAAAGTGAAAGTTTGGAACAAGAGTCGCCCTTAAGAGTCTGGATTTGTACCGATATCTGAAGAAAACATTGATTAACTCATTGAAAAAAAAATGAACAAAGAGTAATAATCCGAATATGAAGTTAAAGAAGAAGTCCTGAAAAAAAAACGAAATCGTATCGAAAGTTTTTGATAGTTAAAGTCAGCTGCCTTCTTAGAGATGATGAAGCAAAACGTATGACGGCTTAGCATAATCAAAAGATCAGGAGAAAGTTTTGAAAACAAAATGGATGGTAAATCCATTTTCAAAACCCATCAAAGACTACTAAAAGCTTGAAAACAGAGGAAAGGTATCACAAACCGAATCAAATATAAACACGATAGAAAATATTATGAGATGATTATCTTGAATGTGTGGAGTAATTACTTTGAAAATTAATAAATGGTGAAAAAAATAGTGATAGAAAATATTCAGAATGATACCAGCAAAAGTAGGTTTAATTACTACAGTATTTGAAGCGCGAGCATTCAGTAGAAATTTGAAAGACAGAGTTTTTATTATTTATTTATTATTATGTGATTCCCTTCTACGATCTATAGCATATTAAGTCGGTGATTCTTGATCTTTGGCATGAAGATTTAAGAATGGAAGTCTCAAAGATATGTGCCAGTTATAGACAAACTTATTTATTTCCAAAGAAGATAACCTCACTAGTTGGAAAGCTGGGCTGGAGATAATCAACATTTTATGCAAATAAATGAAAATGTTTAGAAAGATAGGTAACATTAGAAACAGACATTGAAGTTACTAGAATGAGAATGAGATATTTTTAGGCAAAGAAGATGAAAATGAAGAGAATCTTAGATGGAATCGCTTTTATAATAGATCAAAGCGAACATAATCACTTATACCACCTTCGAAACGAAATTCCAGAAACGTGCAACTGAAAAACAAAATATGTAGTACTTGATGAAGCTGAAATTTGAGTTTCTGTTAGTAAAGATAATCGACTTTTGCAGATAGGAAACGGAAGAGAATATTTCCATTCTGGTTGGAACCGAGACCAAATATAATTGTGATGTCAATCTGGAAAGAATCGTGAATTTAGTCTTTTCTGCATGTAATATCATTCTCGTTGAGTCACGTTTTCATAGTTCAAGGTGATTTGAAATCGAAAAGGTCATTAAATGTACAGTAACGAGTAGTGAATGGTTTGCCGAATAAGAAGAAATGGTGCTCTTCAAGATGAACAAAAGTGGGAGAAAAGAAACGCTATTTTCTGTAGAGTCAAATATGGTTTCTGACTGCTTCAAGATTTGAATAAGCAAAGTTATCTTGCTAGACATTGGGTGATAAAGCTTATCCACCACTAAAGGTTTGGCATGTTTTATGAAGGCTGTGTCATTCCAGATCATCTTACTTCTGATAATTTCATACAGTGTGATTGTTTATTACCTATTGGCTATTACCTATTATTTTATATACCTTTTGGAATGTATCCAGGGCTAAGAACTGATCCAAATGAAGGTACAGGCACAGAATTTAGCCGTTAAAGATAAACAGGAGTGAAGATCGATGTATTCTGCATAGTTGTGGCTATAATTAGTTCCATCGGTTTCTTTGGTTCTAAGGCATGAATCATGCAATCTGTCTTCACTGTTTATATTTATACAGGGTGTCCCAAAATTTACGCAAGATTTAAATTTAGCGCCATTTGTGCGGTAAAGTGTTGCCAAAGAGAAAAAAAAGACAGCGTGACAGCTGACAGTTCAGGGTTATTAAAAATGACCACACACAGCGAACAGAGTTCGTTGAATGGATTATGGAACAACAACAAGTGGATGCTTATTTTTCGAACAAAATCATCTTCAGCGATGAGGCTCATTTTCATCTTGATGGTTTCGTTAATCGACAAAATTGTCGCATTTGGGGAAAATCCACGAGTGATTGTTGAGAAACAAATGCATCCACAACGTGTCACTGTTTGGTGCGGATTTTGGGCTGGAGGCATCATCGGTCCATTCTTCTTCGAAAATGCGGCTGGTAAGGCAATAACAGTTAATGGTGCTCGCTATCGCGACATGATAATCCAGTTTTTTGTGCCTAAATTGCAAGATATGGATGTGGACGACATGTGGTTTCAACAAGACGATGCCACATGCCATACAGCCCGGGAAACAATTCAATTACTGCATGAGTCATTTCCTGGTCGTGTAATTTCCCGTTTTGGTGATCAGAATTGGCCGCCCAGATCATGTGACTTAACGCCGTTGGACTTTTTTATGCCAACAAGCCCACGACCACCCACGACTTGAAGGAGGAAATTGAGCGCTGTATCAACGAAATTCAGCCACATTTATGCAAAACGGTCATGGAAAATTTCGACAAAACAGTGCGTATGTGCCAGCAAAGCCGTGGAGGCCATTTACCCGATATGCTATTCGATGCATAACCCTATACTGTATACTTTATGAATCAATAAGAAATTACAATTTTTAATTAAAAACCTGTGTTTTCTATCCAAATTACTTCTTGCGTGAATTTTGGGACACCCTGTATAAATATCACTCGTACTGCACAAGAGCAGATAACTCATACACATTCTGAAATCAATAATACAGTTTCCTATCTAATATACTAGATAATCGAAATGGTTTATGTTATAAATAAAAAAAGGAGCAAGGTGTGTACGATGTTTTTGTACTTGTGAGTGTGTAATGTTATTGAAAAAAAAAAATTCTGGAGATTTAAGCAAAACCATTGTGGTATAAAAATTAATTCCTACTCTAATTTAGGTACTACCAAGATACCAAAGGAAGGAGACAAATCACCGGATCATCCAAGTTAGCATTTTTGTAATGAAAGACAACACAGGATGAGTTTGCCGAGTGAATGTTGCCATAGAATGTTTTAAAAAAAAGAAAAAAATTAACAGATTCCTCATTCAGTGGTTGATTGCTGTGTGATTTGTGCTTTGACTAGATGGTTACTTACCCTAGAGTAGGATTTCCCAAACTTTTTTTCCGTGGCCCGGTTATTTTAATACTTCATTCTAGTGACCCACTAAAATATTTATGGCCAATAGGAAAAATAAAACAGATTTGAATGTTTATAGAGTTTTTATTTATTATTAGTATAATAAAGAAGCATTTACTCTTACAAAAATATAAAGAAATTAAACTAAAGCCAAGTAATTTATTAATGAGAAGTGTGATGCTGTTGTTTGTTAACTAGAAACTTCAGGTTTGGAGGAAAATTGCCGGATTCAATATCTGAATCCGGCAATTCTGTCTCAGATTCTGCGTTCAATGTAAAAGAGTTCCTTATCATTGTTTTTGTTGCTGTTGATTGTGGGAGTGGGGGGGATATTCCTTCAGTCCTAGCATATGTTCCTTGATAACAGCTGAAATCTCATCCGGCATGGAACTCATGTTATACACTTTGTGTAATTCTGTTAGCTTTGTAAAAGGTTTGTAATTCCCTGCTTCCACATGATGGGACGACAAATTGAGTTTTTTTGTTGCAGCTTCCACCTTCTCTTGCACTTTAAATACAGTTGCATTGCTACCTTGTAATGTCAGATTTAAATTATTCAAAAACTCAAAAATGTCACAAAGGAAGGCAATCTTCATTAACCAATTGACATCATGAAAACTGTCTTTGAATTCAAATATTACATCCCTAGCCGTTGAGGATGTTGGTCTAAGAACATTGAAACTTCATCCTTCATTTCAATAAGTCTTCTTAAAACATTCCCTCTTGACAGCCATCGTACCTCGCAGTGTAAACGATGTTCGTGTTCACTCTCCATTTCTTTGCACAACGCAGAGAATATTCTTGAATTCAATGGACAAGATTTTATAAAGTTTATAAATTGTACACATTCTTGCATAGTTGCAATTAAAAGCAATGCCATTCTTTTGACGGCCAATGCTTCTCTGTGAATGCTATAATGCACCCATACACAGTCTGGTGCTACGACTTTGATCTTCGGAAAAAGCCCATGCGCCTGCCATTGCGCAGGCTCCATCACTACACAATCCCACACATTTCTTCCATTCAATGCCCTTTTTATTGATGTAAGTTACAATCAAATTAAAACTTTCTTCAGCTGTTGTTCTTGTTATCAGAGGTTTACAAAAAAAGAAATTCTGTGTGAGTTGTATTGTCACAATCGCGTCTCACAAAACACATTAAATTCGGATTGTCCGATATGTCGGTACTTTCATCGACTTGCCAGGAAAAAAATTGCACTCTTTTAAGTGACCTACAACAGTTTCTTCGATATTATCTGCCATCTCCATGATTCTACGCTTCACTGTGTTATTTGATAGCGTCAGCATATTTACTTGGCTCTCCTGTTTTTTTATCACATATTCGAGATGCTAACATTTTCATTGCTGGAACTATTAATTTCCACTGTAGTTTCACGTTTTGATATTTCGTAAGAAGCCATTACAAAGTTTTCAGACCGAGCTCCCTTCTTGGTAGCTATTAGTTCTCCCTTTTTATTTATAAAGAAATCTATTGGCTTATTACTGTAGTTCGGATATTTCAATTCGAAATGTCGCTTCAACTTTGAAGGTCTCATGGACTTGTTTGAAAGTGCAGTACAACAAATAACACATAATGGTTTGTCATCAGCACCCTTGATGAAACCGAATTGTATGTAATCCTCAGAATACTGTCGGGTTCAGTACATCTTATTATTCTTCTTTGTAAGAGTAGTAGACAACACATCATGCGGCCATTTGTTAGTGCTGTTCTTAGAACTCATGCCCAGCTGCACGTCACTCGATTGTTCATTGGTGCTAATCGAAGAGTTTGTAACCGGCACAATGTTTGTTTGTTGTTTTATCACCCATTTATCCATCGTTAAATGGGTAATGGCAAGCGAGATGAAGAAGGAATGTAATAAATTATTTAGAAACAATTATAATAATTACGGTTGTTCAGCCGAACCTACCGGGCAGGGTACACGTAATCAGTAAATACAAAAAAATAAAATAAAATAAAAATAAACTCTCTCTCGATGCTTAACTCAAACTGAACAAGCAGAGTGAGTACGTGGCGGGCGAGTAAAACAAACGCCAGACCCCCAAACGATTCGGCTGGTGACGCTGTCGCCCCCGCGCAGCCTCGCCATTAGTTGAGCTACTTTACCGCGAACAAAGAGACTGTTAAATGGCTTCACGGACGCGGACGGAGCGCGTTTTTTGTCTCTATTAATTAAATTATTTATTCATTAGTCTCGATTAAACGCTATTTACTTGTATTTTAGAGTTTCGTGTAAAATGAAAACCCTAAAACGAAATATCTAGGCTTTTCGAGAGTTTCTTTAGGCGACCCAGCATTTAGGTTTCGTGACCCGATGACGGGTCGTGACCCACCATTTGGGAAACGCTGTCCTAGAGGTTGCTGAGGAACTATTACGCTACTCTGTTAGTTAGTTAAACTGTCAAAAATGCAACAGTTTCTTCTGTTTGGCTACTTTTTGCTATATATAATCAGTTACTCTAGTTCCCAGCACACGCCGATTCGTAAAGAGATGAAATAAATGGTTTTATCTTAGGATAAATTTTCATTGTTCGTGGAACCTTCAGATAACTATAGCTACCATTACAATCTATTTATTATCAGTCGGATATAAGTTTTGGTTTGTGTTATTTAGATATCGTTTCTCCAGGAACGTTAATAATATTTCACACGAAATGCGTTGATTTAATTGTAGTCTTCATACGTTCATGGAACTGTAATTTTCATTATCATTATTTCAATACAAATTCAAGGAGTCCTGATCCCCCTCTTTGTTTTTTCCCACTCCTCTATCTCTGTTATTACGAACTGTTTACTGTTTCGTGTTGCTAATGTTACATTAACCATGGACCCTCAGAAGTCTAGTTGTATGTTAAATTCATTAGAATGGAAGTTTTGTTCTCAAGTATTATAAACATCTCATATGAGAATTTTTTCTCATATGAGATGAGAAAAAATGAGATTATGAGAAAAAATTCATTATGAATTAGAAAATCATTTTTTTTTATTATTTAAGTTAAGGGGATATTAAATCCCACAAAACAATGTGGGATTTAATATTCCCTTAATTTAAATAATGTTTACATCGCCGAAATAAATCATTTTGACTCTTTTATTTAAGTAACTTAATGGGTGCACCTTTTTGACAACTCGTATAGCAGAGTATATAAGTTATTTTCGTTATATCCTCAGTATTAATTTGCTCTGACTACTCACTGATGAGGCCTCAATAACGGTCGAAATCGGTCTGGGTAGTGACCTCCCACTATAATGTATAACATCATACATCTTCTAGGGGATGTGTTTTACATTATGGGAAATACTAAGAATAGTGATCAGAGCTTTACCCACCTTTGCTACGAGTTGCACTAGTTTGTACTACGTACTTTGGACTACGTCCTTTAGCTCACGCTAGTAGTCGCCGATACTTTTATAGTTTACTATACTATATTCGCCATGAAACTCTTTGATTCCGATCTTTGAGTATCTTATTTAGTTTTAAAACAATGTGGGGAGTAGTAGGGTAGGCACTAGTGACCAGATCAAGATCAAGATAAGATAAGGAATTGTGACGTGATTGGTTGATCATTTGATGACGTCATTGTGTGTGACGTCACGAATTTGGAATGTTTGGAATTTCCCTGGGAGCATATGTGTCAATGGGTTCATTTCTTGTGTTTTGGTTGGCGTGTGGAATTATGGGTGATGGTTGAGATAAGGATTCGTGCTGCGATTGCTGGGGCACTAGTGACCACATCAACATCAAGATGAGATAATGAATCGTGTCGTGGTTGTGGGTTGTTATCAGATGTAGATAAGTGACGTCATTTGTTAGTTGTAAATAAGTGACGTTGTTGTTTTGAATGGAAAAGGGAGATATATTAGTGGATAAGGATTCGTGTTGTGATTGGTGGGACACTTCGGACCAGATCAAGATCAAGATAAGATAAGAAATCGTGACGTGAATGTTCCTTATTATTGATGTAGATAAGCGACGTAATTTGTTAGTTATAAATAAGTGACGTAATTTGTTAGTTATAAATAAGTGACGTAATTGTTAGTTGTAAATAAGTGACGTTATTGTTTTGAATGGAAATGGAAGATATTATTAGTGGATAAGGATTCGTGTCATGATTAGTGGGATACTATGAGCAAAATAGGGGTAGGTTGAATGGGGGAAGTGACATCATTGTCTTGGATGTCTATTGTTGCGAGTTGTAGAGAAGTTAATGTTTTGCGTATGGCATTATGGGTGATGGATAGTGATAAGATAAATTTTGGAATGTTTGGAATTTCGCAGGACCTCCCCCTTCTGTCAGGGACATCACGTTGTGTGTAGGGTTCGCGTATAGTATTGTAGGTGTTAATTAGAGAGATAAGAATTGTGATGCTAAGTATTTGGAAATTTCTGTGGAACATGTGATATCACGTGGTGTTTTAGTTTGCCTATGCAATTGTGGCAATGTATTTTAGATAAGATATCTTGGAATTTTCCCAGGGTGACACACATCCGTCATTGTCGTCATGTTTTGTCTTTTGTCATTTTGTCTTTGGTTACCTATACATGGCTGTACTAATTTTCCAATACATTTTCGGGTATTTCTTACCTATTAAAGGGTGGGAATTCTTAGAGTAGAGACGGGATGGCGGCAGTGCTTAGGCTTTTCTCAATAATTTAATTATATGCTGGTGTCCGTCAAGCATACACACTTTTTTTTTCCATAGCTCATCCATATTTTATTCTACATTCATATTCTAATTCATATTTTATCCATAATACATCAATTATGAATTGAACAGGAAAAAAAAGACAGATGTGATAGCTAATAATGTAATTGTGTCTTTTGAAATGAATAAAGTATTTTTTTTTACAAATGAATTTTTTTTTTCTTGTGAAGTTTCTGTTGGTGGTTTTACAGAGAGACTGCAGATAATTAACCCAAAACGTAACTTAAACTGTTAAAGTTTGGTATGGAAAAAAGGTTTGTACTTTCCAGATAACACAAATACAAATTTTACCTTTTCCCCACACAAAGTAAGATAAAAATTTTACACTAAAAAAACAGTCGTACTTCCCCGAACTGATAATACTGCGCAAAACATCAAAGGGAGGACGTGAGTCATGAAAAAGGTGACGTTGGGATCGTCGTGTAGGAATTATTATCAAACTCACAAGTAAGACCAGGAGAATTCCAATCACCCCAGTCAGAAAGGTTCACAAGTAGACACAACAAATTCGCGAATACGGTCGCCGGCTGATATTACCCATGACAAGACACATTGAGCAACTGTGAAAAAAAAAAAAACATAGATTGAGCCACCATGAGTGTAGGAAAAAAACGAACCGCATTAGTCAGGAAAAGACATGTTTAGTTAATGGAATAATGTTGTCTCTATTGTAAAACTCATGTGAATGCTAAAATCAGTTAGTCATATGTGTGTGTGGGAACACCAACCGTGGGAGATTGAAAGAGGACCGAAAACCAAATCTATCAGAATTCCAAACACAGGAAGATGCAAGTAGGGTCAACAGTATGTCATTGGGGACAGAAAGTATTGGGAAAACATAGCATGAGGTAACGTGCGAATGCAACTAATCCATAGTAACAAACGGAGATAACTCTAAAAGGTAGAAATAGTCAAAGAGATTTTAAGTTTTTTACAGACATATCGTTCTTTCAACCCATATGTTTTCTGTGTTTTTGTGCTGTGAATATATGTTAAAATCAACAATTTGCAATAAATATTGTTTTCAGAACCTACATAGCTAGTTCCGAGATGCCCCATTCTGAAAAGTAAGTTAATATTTTTTTTTGATTAACATAAACATAGTATATGATATGTAATTTTAATGACCAGTGATCGAATATGTTTGGTAACCGCAATACTAATTCTAATACTGAATAGTTTTTTTTTTTTTTTTCATAAGAATTATCATAGAGTACACACATTAGAGTATCATATCACCATGGGATACATTAGCGACTTTTCATGTCTAATGTTTGTGGTTGAGTGACATTAGCATATAATTATTCAGAAATGTCTTCACACATAATTTGTTTATTTATTGAACTTTAAGATCTTAATTTAGAAAAATCAAAATATTTGGATGAATTATGAATAAAATATGAATTAGAATATGAATATAGAATAAAATATGGATGAGCTATGGAAAAAAAAAGTGTGTGTGTTTGAGGGACACCAGCATATAATTAAATTAATCAAAAAAGCGCCGCCATCCCGACTCTACTCTAAGAATTCCCACCCTTTAACAGGAAAGAAATACTGGAAAATGTATTGAAAAATTAGTACACCCATCTATAAATAACCAAAGACTAAACATGATGACAATGACAGATGTGTGTCACCCTGGGAAAATTCCAAGATATCTTATCTCAAAAACATTGCCCATAATTCCATCGGCAAACCAAAACACCATGTGATATCATAGAGAGACATATGTTCCCCAGAAATTTCCAAACACATAACGTCACGATTCTTATCTCTAATTTTTACCCACAATACTATACGCGAACCCTACACACCACGTGGTCCTTGACAGAAGGGAGGCCCCAGCAAAATTCCAAACATTCTAAAATTTATCTTATCACTATCCTTCACCCATAATGCCATACGCAAACCATTTACTTATCTTCAACTCATAACAATACACATCCAAGACACTGACGTCGCTTCCCCCATTCAACCTACCCCCATTTTGTTCATAGTATCCCAGCAATCACGACACGAATCCTATCCTAATCCACTAATAATATCTTCCTTTCCATTCAAAACAATAACGTCACTTATTTACAACAAACAAATTACGTTACTTATCTACATCTGATAATAACAAATATTCATTTCACGATTCCTTATCTTATCTTGATCTGGTTAGAATTGTCCCACCAATCACAACACGAATCCTTATCCGCTAATATATCCCTTTTCCATTCAAAACAATGATGCCACTTATCTACATCTGATAACAACCTACACCCACGACACGATTCCTTATCTTATCTTGATCTGGTCTCTAGTGCCCCACAAATCACAACACGAATCCTTATCTCAACCGTCACCCATAATTCCATACGCGAACCAGAACACAAGAACTGAACCCTTTGACACATATGCCCCCAGGGAAATTCCAAACTTATGACGTCATCAAATGACCAACCAATCACATCACCATTCTTTATCTTATATTGATCTTGAGATGGTCACTAGTGCCTATCCTACTACTGTGGGATTTAACATCCCCTTAATTTAAATAATGTTTACATTGCCGAAGTGAAGCCTATTGGTTCTTTATATTTAAGTAATTTTTTTTAGTTTTCATTCTTCATATCTTTTTATTTTATTTCAATTCATTCAGTAATCATGATCGACTTGTCCGTGGTAAGACAGTTTGCATTCAGACCATTAATGGGAAGATCATTCTTTTCTAAAAATTGTTTCAAAAACAGATGAAGGTTGAGCACCTGCAAAAACATCTATCCAGAATCTAATAGTTCATGCGATATTGATGATGAGCTTCTATTACACAGAAATGGATTTAAATTCTGTCTAGTATGTATAGATCTCTAAGAGGTTATGAAGAATTCCTGAAGAAGGAAAGTTAAAAATTCTGATTCGCTGGTGGAACGATTCTATGTCTGGAAACCGAACTGAAGAACACATGCTACCATATAAAATAAAAATCTCTCGAATCTTAGTTGTTTTCGTTTTGAATTATAAAAAAAAAAAAAAAAAAAAAAAAAAAAAAAGGCTTCTAATGTTATGTATTTATAATCAGTTATTATGGCATCTAATGCCTAGATGCTTTTATTGTCAAGATTGAATCGTTTCAACTGTCATGTGATCGAAGCAGATTTTTGTTTAATTATAATAATCTCTTTCTTTCTAAAATATAAAATGTATATATATATATAAAGCTCATAGAAAATAAAAACATCTATATAATGAGGGCGTAGGCACACCTTATATAGATGTTTTCTCGTTTTTGGCTAATGCATCCCGTTGTCCCGAGAAAACTCTTTGGGACAGCTTTTTGTCCTGTATTTTAGAGTTCAAGACAATAACAAAATCGATGAGTTACAATTTCTATGCTATTACAAACATCGCTCTCTGTCAGATGAGAAGAGCATTACTGTATTCACAATCTATTTTGTATCTATAATAGTAAGCAAAAAACCACTTGAAGGTGGCTTAATGAAAATATGCAGCCTAACAATTGGATTTACTATTTGTTTATTTATACTTAGTAAAGTATGTGCATAATAAACGTTACCACGCACACACTTGGAAAGTTAGAATCATTTTGTAAGACTGGCATATGTGATGGATGCGCATACTAAACTTTCACCCTCAGTCAGTGTCCCGTATTTTTTTTTTTTTTCAATGTATCTGGGATCCTTAGTCTTGGATGGAATTCGAATTAAGTCCTTCTAATTAAAGAGCGTAACATCTGCGATACAGATAATCTCCAGTTATGTCTTTTGGAGTATAAGTATAAGAGTATAAGTTTGGAGTATATTGATGTCATATAAGCGGAACTTTTAGCTTATATGAAAGATGACGTGCGTGTTTTGCGTGACAGTTGCAACACTTTTTGCACTCTCTTCATACAGCTCACCCAGATTGATCCCTTTCTCCATGACATTACAATTGCAGGAGTATGTTTGAGAGTATTTCTCCAAAACTTTTTGAAACCTAATACATTGGCCATACTTCCTGCTCGGGATTACATAGGGGCAAATATGCAAAGTCGAAAGGCTTTGGTTTGGCTCAAATGGCAAGAACAACATAACGATACAACATGCACGTTTTGTGCGGGGAGAGAAGCCTGCATCGGACCTTATTTTGTTGATGGGAAATGTGGAAGCTTAATTTTTGAACATTACCGTTGCTTCTTCCATGGTTGTCAATTTTGCTATAGAGCAAATACTTACCAACCATACAGAAATACAAACATGATAATTCTTTCGAGCAAACAAAGGATCGCGAAAACTATTTTCGTAGCCAAGGATTCGATGTAATCTCAATTTGGGAATGTCAGTTTAATGCAGAAATTTCTGAAAACGCAGCCTTGAAAACCTTTATTGCTGCTCTTAATATTCCAGATCCCATATTACCTCGTAGTGCTCTGCATGGTGGCAGAACCGACTGCTACAAAATGTATCACAAAATTCAGTCAGAAGGGGAAGTAATTCGCTATTTGGACTTCAATAGCCTTTATCCATGGGTAACGAAATACCAGGTATTTCCTATGGGGCATCCCGAAGTTATTATCGATAATTTCGACTATTCTCCTGGGATATACTTTGGTATTTGCCATGCAAAAGTGGAAGCACCTACTGATCTCTTTTTACCGGTTTTGCCCATCACAGTTTGACGAAAATTTAATCTTCCCCCTGTGTGGAAAGTGTGCTTCCGAAATGGCCCCATTATGCTCTCATACGGACCAATCATTTACAGGTTATTGGTGCAGTCCAAATTAGATTTAGCACGTTCTCGCGGTTATAAAGTTATTGAATTTTACGAGGTTTGGCATTTTTCTCAAAAATTTGAAGGGGAAGAAAACTTCTTTGCTCATTATATTGATACCTTTCTGAAGCTGAAACAGGAAGCATCTGGATGGCCTGAAGGTCAAAACCGACAGGCTTATCTGGACGAGTTTTGGCTAAGGGAAGGTGTTATGTTAAATAGTGAGCACATTAGTAAAAACCCTGGTAAACGTTCACTTGCTAAGCTTTGTTCGAATTCTCTATGGGGAAGGCTTGGTATGAGAAGGTTAAGAACTCAGACCCAGGTGATTTCCTCTTATGAAGACCTCGTAGAGCTTTTTTTAGATAATAGTATAGTTATCCAAGATGCCAGGTTAGTTTCAGAAGAGCAGATGATGGTTGCATACTCTCCTATTGAAGGCACTGAGCCTGAAAATAGGAAAGGGAATGCTGTCATCTCCTCCTTTGTAGCTGCCTACAGTAGAATAAAGTTATATGAGGTCATGGAACCTTTGCAAAGGCGGCTTTTATACACAGATACTGATTCTGTCATTTTCATTGAAAAACTGGGCGATTCCTCACCGTCCATTGGTCACTACCTTGGGGAGCTAGGTGATGAACTCGACGGTGACTATCTCTGTTGAGTTTGTTACCACAGGCCCAAAATCTTATTCCTACAGAATGCGGGGGGGGGTAAGATTGTGACCAAATGCAAAGGCATTACTTTAAATTTTCGCGCGGCCACAGAGATTAATCTGGAATCTATGATAGCAGCAGTAAGGGGCGAGCCACAAAACATCCAAATTCCTGTAAAATTTTCTGTCCACAGAGACAAATGGAGTTGTCAACTCAAAACGACCTCCGTAACAAAAAGATTTGGATACACTTTTGCGAAGCGCATAGTGTCAACAGACACATGCACTTTTACCTATGGGTATTTTAAAGGATAATTCCTTATACTCACATATCTCATAAGTAAAAGATGCCATCTATGGGACAGAAAACTAAACAACATTCTACCTGGTAGGTAAAAATCCATGGTTGTTTCCCAACACGATAATTTGCAGTATCGCCCTTCTCTTGTACAATTTTCACATCAATGTTACTGTTACTATTATTCCACAATAGCTTTTTTTTTTCTTAGAATTAAAAAAAAAATTGTCTTGGCATGATTACATGGTGACTGTGATAAAAAAAAAAATAAAATGTTGACAAGGAGATTTTTTTGATATTAAAACAACTATTTGTTTTTACATGATCTCTGATTATATTCAAATAATCACAGTCTTATTATGTTATCATTTTCGATATGTTCATACACCCCTTTACATGCATAATTTCGGGAGCTACTCAGTCAGGAAAAACAACATTCATGTTGTCTTTCATAGAACATTGTAATCAACTAATCAAACCACCACCGGAAGGAATCGTTTACTGTTACAGTGAAAATCAAGATAAATTTAATAAATTTACCAATATAGAATTCGTGAATGATTTGAAGTTACCTGAATTTGATTCTAATGTGAGAAATTTATTCATAATCGATGATTTGGTTCACCAGGCTAAGGACAGCACAGAAATAGCTGATGTATTCATAAAAGGTTCACATCACCGTAACCTTAGTGTCATTCTACTGACACAAAATTTATTCTGTAAAGGTACACATTTTCGTACAATTTCTCTCAATAGACATTATGTCATTGCTTTTAAAAATCCCCGAGACTCTTTGCAGTTCTCATTTAGCTTCCCAAGTATTTCCAGGACAAACGAACGTGTTAGTTCAGATTTATAAAGATGCAACACGCGAATCCCACTCATATTTAGTTTTAGACTTTAGACAGGAAACACCTGATATTTTACGCTTAAGGTCACGGATTTTGCCAGGAGAAGAACCCAATACAGTATTTATCCCTGAATGGCTGATAGACTCAAACGCTATGAATATCCCATCAAGTACTTATCTCATTCCGCTCCAAAACAAGCAAATGATGCTTTAAAACATTGCACCTCCAGCCAAATCACCACACTCTGCGAAATCTGCAAAAATGTCTTATGTGGAAATATTCCACTAAAACATTATCAGATGTCACGCCTACGAAGGAAAAAAAAAATAAGAGAACTAAGTAACAAATCCCTTCCCTTCATTACCAGAAGAAAACTGGTTTTACAGCACGGGGGAGCACCGTTCCCATTATTAGGCAGTACATTGTTCCTTTATTGAGTTCACTTATTATAAAATGAATAAGTTTAAAAAATTTACCCTTCTCCAATCACCAGAGGAGCGTGAACTGTACACACTCGATGATGAAATGAGTGCCATTTTAAAAATAAGAAATAAACATGCAGATGAAAAAGTAAAAGCATATTTAAGTGTTCTGCAAAAGTATTTAGGGTTGAAAAACCAATTGGCTCACACAGAAGGAGAACAACAGGAACATAGACTACCACGTCCAGAAACTTTACTGAACAAACCAAATACCCAGAACAATTCCCATCAACCATCAACGTCAGCCAGTCCCAGTGAAGAAAATTCTTCCACTCCAATCCCTCCCCACAAGAGAGCTCGAAAAAGGAGTACCAAATTCATCTATCTTCCCTAAAATTGCGTGGGAATAAGAAACTTATGAGAAAAAATGGTAAAAATTCGGGAGAACTGCGAACCATACGAACACGAAGAGTAACGTTGTTGATCAAGTACCGGTCTTGATGCATGATATCAGCGTGTATTCGCCCAAGCATCTCGACACTTTTCGATTGGTTAATTCGATATTGTCCTCTACGCATCCCACATTCACTTTTGGTAAACATATCACTAAAAATTAGCCACATCATCTTTAACAAATAGTTCATTTATCAGTTGACTGTTTTTAGCATCTCTGTCATAATTTAGTAGGTTTTCAATATAAGCCCTATAAGGATATGTGTCTGATGCCATATTCACTAGTTTATTTTGGAGAAAAAAGTCAATTTGACTGAATAGGGAATGGAAAATGTATTCACAACACCAACTGAAGAATCTTTGAGAGGTTTATTATCATTGTCAGTGATGCGCACACGAACGCGTAGGTATGATTTTCCCAAATCCAAGTATTCTTCAGATGTACCTGGTATGCAAAACTCCACAGGACCTCCACTGTCAGTACTGGATATTGGTTGGTAAGTGACATAAGAACTTCTTTCCACACACGTTGACACGAGGGTGGGAAAAAATATCCAACTCTGACATCATATCCTCAGCAAAAGATGTCATCTCGCTTGCGCTTTTTAGTATTCGCTTTTTTGTTCTTGCTTCCTTGACCTCTCTGAAGTAATCGACTCTGAGCCTTTTCAGCAATGGATTTCCCAGCTTCTGATGCTCTTATTATAAAGGCTCGACGTACAGGTACCCCTTCCAATACATCTCCTATCATACGCTGACTGGCTTTTAAGGCTTGACGACCGACAAATTGAGCTGCAGGTTTTAAAAGTGGACTTAGAAAGAAGGCACTTCTGAAAATGCTACCTAATCCGTACCCACTCTGTATTTGGGGGGCCGTAAACATTTGAGCCCCACCTGCCTGCAATGTGTAATATCTGAGATAATCAGTCATCCTTCACTTGTCGGAACTGTAATTTAACTATTGTCTTGCCGCCACGAAAGTGGAACAACTCGCCGCTGTCACAATGAATTTCAATGCTAATTGACTGAAATGTTTGTTTTCGTAACGGATAATAATCTGGTTGAGCAAAAACGAAGGAACACTTAGTGCTGCACTGAACAACTCGTAACAATGGTGCACATGTATCATCAACTATCTGTTCTTGGATTAAATCAGAATAAACAAAATATGCGGCTACACCGCTCTTTATATCAATTGGATTTTTCCCAGTGATTGTACCTTTCAGTTTAACACCAATCTGATTAAAACCCAGTAGAAGACCCAAACCTGTGACCTCCTTGGGAAACAACAGGTTGTAATCTTTTGGGACTGTCAGAGAAATAGTGTTGTTTGGTTTTTTTTTTCCAGTAATCACAGAACTCACATCAAACACTGCTTGAAGAAGTTCAGAGGGTGAATTGTAACTGCCATGCGGAATCTTGTACACTTTGTAAAATCCTTCTTTAGACTTTTCGAAAACTTTATTTCCTGCGATGTTGTTGTTCTCGATATTGTTGACACCTCCCCCAATTGCACGTATCATATGAAACTCATCGTAACCAGAATCGATATTAAATTCTCACGGAAGATGAATTTCGGCAAGAGCAACTTCCCATTTACCTGATCTCGTGTGGTAATTCCACTTAAAATTTCGTTTGCATATTTGTAGGAAACATTTTCATACTGGCGTTACTGGGAAGGGTTAAGTAAAACATAAAACATCTTCGCTACGAACCCAAGAATTATACGATGAGGGATAACCGAGCCATTTAACAAAATACTGAAGCGTTCCTTTCTGTTTGCGCTGTTTAAGTACTTGTTCGATTAGATACACGTGTTCCGGAAGTTCATTGGGTATATTAGCCATTTGCAGTTGAGGTTCATAGAAAGTTCTCTCCACTATCTCTCCGTCCCAACTGCGAACTCTATATACTACAGGGTTTCTATTAATAACCTGAGCAATAGTGAACAATTCTCGTGTCCAGTTATCCCAGTACCCTTTTCTAAATTTGTGGGTATCATCACTTAAAACCACACTATCACCTACTTGAAATTTTGGTTTGGCAGTCTCCTCTTGGGTTTCGTACAAATATTTCCAAACACGATCCTCGTTGTGAAGGTTAACTTGCGAAGGAGCCATACCAATAGTGCGGTGTGGTGTGAGGTTATAACTATGTACAAGGGTCGGCAAAACTTTGCTATAACTTTTACTTTTAGTATACGTCATCCATTTGTAGATCTTTGTTTTCAATGTTCTGATAAATCTTTCTGCAATGGGTGCTTTCATTTCACTCCTGGTAGTGTAGAAAAGAATATGGTTTTTAAACATTGTACGAACTTTCTTGTGCAAAACTCTTTTCCTTGATCAGTGTTTATGTAACGTGGCACTTCCTCTTTAAAAATACACTCGAAAGAATTAACAACATCGTCTGCTGATTTCTTCTTCAGTGTTTGAACCCACGCAAATCGGGAAAAACAATCAGTGCATACAAGAAGGAAACACACACATTCTCTTTTGCAAGGGATGACATATCTGCCATATCACATTGAAAAGTGTGTAAAAATGTCGGGACTTTGATTTGATTGCGTTTAAACTTTCTTCTAATGGGTTTATGTCTCACATAAGTAGGTTGTGTTGCTAACCAACTTTTCACGGTTTCATGTGACAAATTTGTATGTTTTTGTAAAGCTTTGATACTTCCAAAACTAACTAATGTATTAGGATTATAGTAATCTGCTTACTTTTCCACTACTATCAATGATTTTTTTTCTTTGCAGGTGAAAATCAAGAACCATCGCAAAAGTGCCAGATACTTGCTTTTATAGCAGTACTGGTAATATTAGTGACCGCTGAAATTACCATAATCATTTGGGAAGTAGTATCAAAATCAGGCAATCAAACTTGTCTCATCAAAGAAATGTTACACCAAGAAAAACACATTTGCATTGGTGATATCTCTAAATTCCTATTTCTGCATATTGCATTGTAAATAATATCTGTGAAATAAATATGTAAACTTAAAAGAACAGTGTCTTTGATGTGTTGTATGTTTAAGTAAGAACACTTTTGAAATCACCGTGAATACACACACGATTTATTTATATATTTATTTATTGAATTTTAAGATCTTAATTTAGACAAATCAAAATATTCGGATGAATTATGAATAAAATATGAACTTGATTAGAATATGAATATAGAAGAAAATACAGATGAGGTATGAAAAAAAAAGTGTGTGTGTGTTTGAGTGACACCAGTATATAATTAATTATTCAGAAAAGCTCGAAACACTGCCGCCATCATGACTTTCTCTAAGAATTCCCACCCTTTAAACAGGAAAGAAATACCCCCCAAAAATGTATTGGAATATAGTGCAGTCATCTATAGAAGAAAAAAAAACTATGTTTGAGTGTCATTAGTATATATAATTAAATTATTCAGAAAACCTAAACACGGACGCCATCACAACTCTACTCTAAGAATTCCCACCTTTAACAGGAGAGAAAGAAATACTCCATAATGTATTGGAAATTAGTACACCCATCTATAGACAACCAAACAAAACATGACGACAATGACGGATGTGTGTCACCCTGGGAAAATTCCAAGATATCTTATCTCAAAAACATCGCCCACATTTCCATAGCCAAACTAAAATACCATGTGATATCACAGAGAGACATATGTTCCCCAGAAATCTCAAAAACACATAACGTCACGATTCTTATCTCTAAATATCACCAAACACACCACGTAATGTCCCCGACAGACGAGGGCCCCAGCGAAATTCCAAACATTCCAAATTCTATAATAACAAACATTCACATCACGATTCCTTATCTTATCTTGATCTGGTCAAAAGTGTCCCACTGAACATGACACGATTCCTTATACACCAATATATCTCCCTCTTCCATTCAAAACAATAACGTCATTTATTTACAGTTAACAAATGATGTCACTTATCTACATCTCATAACAACAAACATTCACGTCCCGATTCCTTATCTTATCTTGATTTGGTCAGA
This sequence comes from Typopeltis vanoorti, assembly GCF_054136105.1. Taxonomy (NCBI): domain Eukaryota; kingdom Metazoa; phylum Arthropoda; class Arachnida; order Uropygi; family Thelyphonidae; genus Typopeltis; species Typopeltis vanoorti. The sequence goes on from NC_143554.1 coordinate 146,858,634, forward strand.
AGAGTCCACCAATCGCGACACGATTCCTTATCTCTAATATATCTCCCTTTTCCATTCAAAACAACGTCACTTATTTACAACTAACAAATGACGTCACTTATCTTGATTTGATAACAACAAACACGTCACGATTCCTTATCTTGACCTGGTCACTAGTGTCCCACCAATCACAACACGAATCTTTATCTCTACCATCACCCATAATAACATACGCAAACAAAACACAAGAACTGAAGCCATTGACACGAATCCTTATCTCTAACATCAACCATAATGCCATACCTGAACCAAAATACAAGAACTGAAGCCATTGACACATATGCCCACAGGGAAATTCCTAACATTCCAATCCCATGAAACCCATCAACCAATGACGTCACGATTCCTTATCTTGATTTGGTCACTAGTGCCTACCATACAACTAAAGATGACACTACCTTGGAACATGAATTAACATAATCCAATGGATAAACGGCCGATATATCTTTGATGATGGATTGCCTTCTTGTGGCGATTTCGAAAAAGAAAACCATCTGTTTCAGCATGAGGCTTGAACTTATCTTCAGTTGAATATACCGTATAAAGACTCTTCACGTCCTTCACAAAATTCAATTCTGTATCTTTACACTCGAAGGCTAGCATCGATACAGCTTACTCTAGCGAAGCTGTTACTAATAAAAAGCAGTCTTGAATAATTAGAACCCCATGTGTATATCCCATAAGCTGCCTATCATAAGCAATGCACTTATTTATGCAAATGCTTTCCGAAACTGAAATAATATGGCGTTTAAAGTTTATAGCATTGTCGAATTTGAAAAAATGAAGTGTAACATCATCTGAAGAAAGTTACCAAGCTTAATTGTGCCGCTCCCTGATTCCTATTTCTCCCTTCATTTTGAAGGAAAGAGAAGCAATTAGAAGAGAATTACCCTTCACGTTCTACTGATCTCACATCACTTGATGCCTTCATTGGGGTATGTTGAAGGAATTGATACCATGAACCATGCCCCGCCTGCAAACATAGATGAACTAAGGGATAAAATTACACGACTTGTCCAGAAGAAGTCCCAACTCTTGTACCCCAAGATGACAGAACGTTTTCATATGCTACGACACCTTTTTTGAAAAACAAAAAGGCCCATCCGCAGCTCGTAATCTACAATCGCTAGTGCTTTATTCAACGAAGATTGCACCGAGGTTTGGATGTGCATATCATGTGTAAACATATATTTCTTAGTTAATAAACCTGTTCACTCCATTACACATATCCACACCTATAATATATGACTTGATTGTTTAGCGTCTTATGTGAGCTATGGAAAAACTTCATGAGCTGAAAATATTTGCGCCTACAAAATCAGTGAACTTCAAACATTTGCGAGGTTGCAAAAACTGCCCATTCTCTAGAGGTCCACATGTCAAAATACATCTAATATTAAAGATATTGAAAAGAAAACGAAAGCTAAATATATACAATGCTTCTTTAGACCAATGCCGGTAATATCCAGTCTTTGACAATTAATACGAACGGGAGATATTGATTACACCAGTTTTGTTAGGATATTCAAAAAACCTTCAGCGATATTACGGGAAGTACAAATGTGATCCTCGTTTATAAAAATTCTCCTACACAAGAACTCTGACATGGGGAAGTCGAAACATCATTCTATTGAAACTGGAATGATTTGACAATAAGAATGTTTATACAACAAATCTAAATATGTAATGTAAGATGATGTTTTCTTTCTACACATTCATTTATTAAGTACGATCACTACATTTAAATCTTCATAAGAGTGGAAAATTACTCAACGAATGAATTTTTATTGTTTCTGTTAATGCATTTCACGTAAGGTTTAAATATTGAAAATGAAAACATTTATTTATTAATTTATTTTATTGTCATTCGCAACTGAAAATCAATACACTGAAACAAAGGATAAACTACAAATAAAAATAACAGTATCGTATCACGTTCACAAAGATTATGAAGAAAGACTATTTCTAGAAAATATATATATATATTTTTTTTTTCCTAAAAGACATGGAATTTTTTAAAATTTACTTCAATACAATTCGCACATATAACCCAGCAAGAACTTAAAAAAAACTATGGCAATCATTGCAGAATCTTACAACTTTCTGTATTTAGTCACATCTAGTACGATTTTTGATTACAAATAAATTTTGAAGCTGAAATACTTTACAAAAGTATTTAATCATTCAAGATAGTGCAATTTTCAGTTGAATGTGATATTCAGCTTATAATTGAACAGGTGAATTTAACATTTTTAACGTTTTGCTCTGCTGATTCAGGAGATCTAAAAGAGCAATTAGGAAATTATATTCTCATAGACAGAAAAAAAGGCTCCCAAAATTATAATATAATCGTAAATATATTTTACAAGTATGCAAATGACAATTTAGTAACATCATTCAAGTTAAAGTTAATCAATCGTGTCTTCATTTTATAACCAACATAAATGTAATTGACTTCACAGCCCACTTATTTTCTGGTTGTACACTAAACTTAAAATAAGGCTCTTTACAATATACCTCTTCAGGGTTGACTCTACTTACACATTTCAAAAACCGCTGGCTAAACATTGCAGCCATTTGCAGTTTTTCTCCTTCTTTAACATACAGTAGACCAGGACATGTTTTATTCAATTCTGACCTACCAAAAATTTCTTTGGACACAGAAGAAGTGAGTGATTTTACACAGAATGCTTCACTGTGATAGATTTTCGAATTATATTTAATTTTAACCTGAACATTTATAAATGGTTCCACAAGCAGCATTGATTTCTCTAGAATTTTAACCATGAAAGAAATCTTATTATCTTGAGAAGGTGCACCTTCGAATATGTCTGAAGTCCAGATCCAGTTTAAGCAGGTTTCTCCAACAGCCAGCATTGAATGCGATGAATAAATTCTCTGATCTTTAATTGAATTTCCAATGAGCGGATTAAATTCGAATGTTTTGTCAGTTTTTTCATTTCTGCATAAGAACGGTCCAATTTCGTCAAATGTGAACAATTCTGTTTTGATCAGATTATCGAGATCTTCTGAAGACATACGATAAAACCTTTGGCATCGGAAAATAGGCAAGAGCACGCTTCTCAAACTTGGTTTAGTTTGTTCCTGTTTGGTTCTCGAGAGATAATGTGTCCCCCATTTTTTAATAGAATCAAATAGAAAATATTCTGATTCAAGCGTCAATGTTTGTCTGCGCACTATGTCCTCCATTGTGTCTTTCTGACATTTCAAGAAATCGTTTGACTTAAGAATGGTTTCCGTATGTCTGTCTATGATGTCGAGACACTTACACATGGTTTGAAAGAGATTCATACTTTTAGCATATTCATAAATTTTGCATACGCATTCTGACTCGGATGTCACGTGTTTTATAAGAAATTCTTCACTTTTCTTCCTAAGAAATGCTAATTGGTATTTTTCTGCCAAGTAAATCATTTCAATTGTTGTATCAACTGATGGTATGGAAATTTCATCTGTGTAAAGGTACCTGAAAAGAATTAATTTTGATGAACTTACAATTTAAATATCTGAAAACAAAAGTCAAAAGTACAGTTACATAGACGAAATAGTTTGATTCTTTCTACAGGGTGTCTGAAAAGGTGTACAAATATCGTGCTGTATCAGTTGCTTTGAGGATATCCATCATCATTGATAGTACCGATGATGCCGTTGATTTAGAAAGATGTGGGTTCGAATCCTATCATGTAAGCGAGGCTAATTTAAAAGAGCTCTCCTTTTGAGCGAAGGCAAGTTCGATGGCCCTGTACAGAGTTGGGTAGTATCCACAAAATACAATTTGTTTTCCCTCTTGCAGAAATCGCTCTCTGTCTTATCCTCTTTTCTCTCACTCTCTAACATCTAAGATTCCTTACCAGCAAGAAATGTGTGATAGCTAGAATAATTGTTAATACCGTGAAGTACTCACATAATGGTTGGAGTAGTAATTGGTTTCTATTTAGTGAGAATGGCTGAATTCTCTATCGAAGCACAATCTACCATTTTTTAAGTGATAGTAACATCATTCCTTTCTTATCTTTAGTGCTAATGACTTTTTAGAAAGAAAAAGCAAATAAGTCTCTCTTTGCTGGAAATTTATTACAAGTGCACCTCTTCTGGACAGGTTTACTCTACACATCTCCTAAATAATGAATTTTGTATATTGGTAAATTTTAACCAATGTTTGTAGAAGTGTTCTCAATATTAATCATTAACACACTAAACTGTACCATTGAACTTGTAAAAAAATTAAATGCTTGAATTCTATTTACTTTCGCATTTCCAAAAAAACAAGATTCAACTGATGTTATTCTTCTGTAAGCAACTTTTCCCTAGTTTGAAGCAGTACTTGATGCACAACCACTTTACTGGGAATGTTACTCTCATCAAGGAGCACAATAACGAAGGCAGAACGCAGAATCATACTTTTTCTTGTGTGAACTGCATCCAAGGTTGTAAAGTTGTTGGATAAAATCGTGTGTACGTTAATATCTCTAAATTCTGGAAATCTTTCATTTTATTTTTCAGTAAAAATGTCTCACGCACTGTATGCCAATTCGAGAATATCACCAATGTGATGTACTAAGCTTCTTTTGGATCACAAAAGATTTTGTATCTTAGAGTTGAATTAAAAAATTATTTAATTATTAATATTAATATAATTGTAGGGATGGTGACTATGAAATTAACATCACTGCTGTGTAGTCATGAAGTGTAGAAACAAAGTTTAGCACGAAAGTTAAAATACAAAGAATTAAAAAATAATCGGAAAATTCCATCGAACTGATACAGAGTTGTTTCCTAGACAGACAGTAAGTTGAAAGACTAAAGCTTATGAAAACAATGCATGATTATAAACTACTTTGTAAGCGATTTGAAGTTTTCTGCCACGTAACATACTTTTATCGTTGTGCCCTATTCATTTTCTTGGTATTGTGTGCAGATGCCATCTAAAATACCTCAAAAAAATTCAGTTTTAATGAATTTACAATTTATTACTCTAAATACCAAAAGGTACAGTTGTTTATCAGAATCAGTTTTCGTATTTCCATATGATATCTAAAAATGTGTACACATTTAGAAAATATCCCTTGTGTAGTTAATATTGACAACTCAAATCAATTTAAAAGATTGGTACGAATCCAATCATGGGCGAAAAAATATTTCAATATTTCAACTTGATAAAATATACATAGGAAGATAGGCAACAAAATGGAAAGGATGTAAAAGATACATCAGTGGCAGACAGGATTTGTCTTTTTAGTAAGCATCAATATTACACCTCAGTCTCACTTTTAGTTATATTTCAGATGAAGCGTATCGTCGATGTCAATCCACAACATGGTACGAGTTATATTCGACTCCTCTGTGAATATTGCGACAGTTCTTGTTTCTCTGTAATAATCAAATTCCAGTGAAAGCCTGCTTTGTGGTTTCCGACGTAGGCTACAAATGAGGATTTGTTCCGATTCAGTGATGGACGAGTGCAGGATATTTCTTGCGTGTTTAAGTAGAAACAGTAAATGGCGGCCTTGGCACAGATGAAGAGGAAATTGCATATTCTGTGATTGTTCTCTTCTGCATATACTAAATTTCAGTAGTCTTCTGGGCTGTGTGCATAGAAACAGCCCATTTAACAGGTGCTGAAGACAGTATTCAGGGGATAGGTGATCATCACTTTGTTGTGGGACAGGTTAGATATGTATGTTTCAAGGTACCCGAAACTTCGCAAAATAGACACAGATCCAATTCTCTAATTTGAAATTTGTAGAGCTCAGAAGAAGTTAGCAAGATATTATGAAACAGTCTCTACTCTATGTCAGAATCTTGTTTAGCATACTTCGATTTATATAGAAGATCCAGCTGAAAAGTGGGAGGCATGTGCAGCTTTGTAGATAATATGGTTAAGGATGAATATATGAAGGGGCAGACAGTGCCTCCAACATCTATGAATATATGTTGGAGGCACTGACATCAGAAAGTGGTAAATTTTCTTGTAGCTGGAGGGAAGAATTGGAAGTGAGACTTCAGATCATGCAAGATGAATGGTGGGCTCCCGACAATTTCTAGAAGGAATACGGATTCCCTGAAGTGTAGCGATATCTGGATAGGCTTTTATGATAGCGGCTTGCATCTGTTGATAATGCTTTTCAATTTTTGGGTTTTTCAATGGTAGGCATGTGAGTGTTTTCCAATTTAGGGTTTGGGTCAGGAGGTCTCCAGTGATCCTATTCCTGCCCAGTTTCATGTAGGGAAAAGAAAGGGCTGGCCAGTTGTGAGACTTGTTATGTTTTTGTCCGAAAACAATGGTTCTGTTAGTACAGCTGACTCTCTGGTTATCATGTCTGTGTGTGATGAAGTTATGTTTGTAGAGCATCTTTGTAAAAATGAAGTAGTTTAAGAGCTGGTGGCTAAGAACTGACCATTCGGAGGATTGTGGAAAGTATGAGACCTAGTCGATTATTTCATGATGTAATCGAAGGTGGTTACATACGTACCATTGGACTGAAGTGTCTTTAGGAGAAAGAATAACCTGAAGGATGTAATTTTTTTTTTTTTTTTTTTTTTTTTTTTTTTTTTTTTAGGGAAATCAGGCCTTTACTTTCTTTACTGCATGGCTTTCAGGGTTCAGAGTATGTTATCCAGAGGAAAAGTGTGATTGCCTTTTGAACGTGATGGATAAAGTCTTCATGTGGCGTCAGTACTTTGAGTGTATGCCATATCACATTTGCAGCGATCTGGTGGATTATTAAGACTCTTCCTTTAAGTGAAGATGTTAAACGAATGATTTTCCGTTTTCTTAGCACCTGTTTAAGTCGATTGTGCAGCTGTGTCCAGTTCAGTGCATTATATATTTTGGTGTTGCCAAGGTGTACAACTAATTATGTTTGCCCTTCATTTGACCAGGTACTTTCAATCGGAGAATCAGTTCTGGCCTTCCATCTGTCTGACCACAAGCTAAATGGTCAGACAGATGTGGATTTTACAGATTTTAATTTGGCCCCTGAGGATTGTGCATATAGTCTGTGTGCTTCGTTGGTTACTGCGATTTCTTCATCATTAAGGATTATTACTGTGACGTAATTGGCTTATGCTGATAAACTTATTTATAGATGTGGTTCTGTTAGGGTGTTTCGTATGGAGATCGTGTACTCTTTTTAAGAAGGGTTCTATGGCCAGTATGTATAGCTGTTCAGAGAAAGAACATTCTTGCTTGATCGCCTCGAGATTATGAGAAAGTGCATGTGAACCTATTGTTGATTTTAAAACAGAAGGGTACATCACTGTATAGCAACTGGGCTATTTCGATAATGAGAGTACCATAGCCGAATGCCTTTAGGACTTCATAAAGGTGCTCCCGCTCTGCTCTGTCAAATTCCTTTTCCTGATCAAGGCTGAGAGTGCTAAATTTTCATTTTGGCTGTTTGCGATGAGGATGAAATCTCTTATTAAATCGAGGGTGTCATGAATTGATCTTCCTCGAACAGAATAAGATTGATGTAGGATAATAACTTCAGGCAGTATTGGCATTAGTCGGTTTGCAATAACTTTGGAGGTGATTTTGTATTGATTAGTGAGATTGGACGTCAGTTTCGGATGTCTTTGTGGTCTACCTTGTTTAGTATCAATTGTGCTACTGAGGTCGTGACGGATTCTAGGAGTCAATTGAGGTAGGCGTCTTGCAGTGTTTTAAGGAGAAGTGGTCCGAGTTGGTTCCAGACTTATAAAAACTCTGCTGTGAGATAGGCTTATTTATAGATGTGGTTGTGTTATGGTGCATGCACTCTTTAAGAAGGGTTCGATGGCCAGTGTGTATAACTGTTCAGAGAAAGGACATGTGAGACCATCAATGTCGTGAGATTAGTTTGTTGTCAAGGATATGCATGGAGTTTTCATTTCATCTAGAGCATGGTTCACAATCTTTTCCCACTTGTGTATCCCCTTTTAAAGCCATTTCTATAAATTGCACCCCTTGTTTTTAAAATAGCTGTTTTTAAATACTGACACTTTTGTTCAGTGCCTATCTTAATGTAAAATAGTGGAAATGAGGTAATGAGTTGGGAAAGTAAAATTACTACACTAAGAGTAAAAACCACCAGATTTAATTTTACAATATTCGTAACACAGAAATAAGTATAGCTTCATGTTAAATATTGATAATGATCAAGTGTTTAACAATCTTTTAATTTATTATTATTAATACTATTTATTTGTGTTATCTGAAAAGTCTAATAATTGGTATACATTTCACTAGCCGATTGAAACAGTTGCTGAGATCGTTCAACTTGCTTTGATGCACTTAGTGGAAGGTTCGTTATCGAAAAGATCATTTCTTAATAATACGCGATTGTTCTGGAAAGAAGGATGGGTGACAAAAGTGATGCATGAACTGTGCGTAATGATGGGTAGACGAGTGGTTTGGGGGAAGGGTTCATAACCATGCCCTCACCAATCATCAGCTAATGTGAGCTAGTTTTGAAATGTCTCCATTAGCGGTGATTCAAACTTAACATTTATTATACATATTAAGTGGATATTGAATCCAACATTAATTCACAGCCGAATATATAAACTACAAGAGTTTCGTGCCAAATATATAGAAACTATAAAAGTTTCGGCAGATGCAACCATAAGCAACCTTTCAAGACAGGGGCATCTCGTGGTAAAGGTGGAGTAAGCTCCAGATCACTTTCTTTAGTATTTTCCATAATATATAAAGCACATCCCCAAGCGGACATGTATGATGGTATGCATTATGGAAGGAGGTCTTCGACCTTTGTTGAGGTCTTGTTATTGTGAGCCAGACCCAGATGTAAATTACTCAGGTTGAAGTGATGCAGCACTTATATTGACCCATACGAGTTGCCTAAAGGGTGTCACATCTTAAAAGGTAACAAGAATTACTTAAATGGAGAGGCAAAGGCTTCACTTCGGCGATGCAAAATTATACAAATTAAGTAGACGTTGAATCCAACATTAATTCACATCCGAATATAGAAATGGTCTCAGCAGTGACCCCTTCCTTCCATAACGCAAAGCATTAGACATGTCCGCTAGGAGATGTGCTTTACATTATGGAAAATAATAAGGAAAGTGATTTGGAGCTTACCCCACGTTTACCACGAGTTGCCCTTGTTCTGAAAGAATGCTTATGCTTGCATCTGCCGAAACGTTTATAGTTTCTATATCTATTCGGCATGAAATTCATGTAATTTCTATATTCGGCTGTGAATTAATGTTGGATTCAATATCCATTTAATTTGTATAATATTGCATCCCTTTGGCTCTCCGTTTCAGTAATTCACATTTACTGTTCCATAACTAACGTTTTGCATTTTGTTTAATTTACTCGTTTCTCCGCCATTACTGGTTATTTTTTGTGTATCCCTGAACGGCACAGCACCAACCCGGGGATTGGTGCTGGGCCGTTCAGAAATGCAGTTGGTGCTGGGCCGTTGGGAACTTATGATCTAGAGTAATTTGTTTTCTAAACGGTTCCGATCTGTCGCAGAGATTCTTTTTTTTTTTTGTTTCTTTCAGTATTTCGTGATTGGCGTGAAGGGATGTTTCTAAAGAGCTGTATGCTTTCTTGTAGTATTGTAAGATTTTGGAAGTGATTTTACTTGGATCTTCTGTGATGCGGATATCTTGATGTCTAGATACAGAGATGCAGTTTGCTGCCTGGTATGTTTCCAAAGTGAAAAAATATTTTGTGGGTGCATCTGAAAGATTTATTCTTGTATGCCGCAATATAAGTAGGACACCCTTTGAGGATACTTCTAAGTGTCTTCGCATGGTTTGGAGGACTGAATGATATTCAGGACTTTTTGCTGGGAGATGCTTCAGCTGTTCTTCAAGTTGTGGGATCCTAATGTTGATATTTCTGGTGACTGTAGATCTAGATTGATTTGTGATTTTAGGTGTGCCACCATGTTTTCATTGGTTCTGTATTCCCTTTCGAGTGAGTGAGGCTATTTATTAAAGCCTGAGTGTTTATATAATCTGAATCTTTCAGTAGACACTTCCTAATTCGGATTTTCAAAAACATAATGAAGGTTGCAGCTTGATGAAGCAATGATCTGAGATGTAGGAAGGAATGTATGAGATGTTTCTAACTAGAGAAACAGTGTCTTTGGAAATGCAGTATATGTCCAGTCCAGTCGTGCTTGGTAGACTGGCTTATTGGTCGCAGTGATTGCTGACCTCCATGTGTGGGATCTCTTATCTGGATGTTGATGCCAAAAGACGTTAATGAGTTCATTATCGTTTACCAGTGTTTGACGTTTGTTTATCAATGAGCTACGATGTTCAGGACATTGAATTCTGTCTTTTTCTTGACCAAGAGTGCAGCTCAAGTCTCCAGCTATTGTGATATATTCTTGGTCAATAATAGAATGGTGGTTTTGAAAGAAGTCCAAGATTTGTGATGCCAGAATATCCTGCTGTGGTATGTAGATATTGAACACATGCAGGATATTATGATTGGGTGCTTTTATGTGACCATACAAGGCATATCCTGGTATATGTGCAATCACTTTCAGTTTGTCTCTCGGGAGACCCTGTAACCCCTAGAGAGCGCGTTTTCTGGGTGGCGGATAGTGGAGCCCACCGTGTGTGTGTGTGTGTGTGTGTTATATATATATATATATATTATATATATATATATATATATATATATATATATGGTGGGGTAGTCCGAATATACTGAATAAGGATGCGTGGACCAACAGGGCCATAACGGGCAATCATCTTGATTGTAAGGGAAGCGGCACTCCCATGGACCCCTAGCTGGATCTGTCCTCTCGTTCTACTTTGAAGAACATCCACTTACTTTAATCTTTCCTATAAGGCCTTATCAGCCAACTCTTCTTATTTTCTGATCTTATGCTATTAGAGTACTCGAGGGCCATGGGATCTTTTCATTTCTGGCTTTACAACTATGCCCTCTCTATAAACCTTACTATAATTCTTCTATAATCTGCTCTTCCCCCTTCAATATATCCTATTCCTCCTATGGGTTTAAATTCGGAAGAAGGCTAGTTCAGATGCCTTAAGGTAGCAGCCCAACCACTGAACTATTCCATCGTCAGGCTAGTCCCCTGGCATGGAGAACATAATCCTGCTTGTAAGCTGACAGAAAAAGATAATCGGATTGAATCTATGGGAAACAACCCTGGAATGGAAAAGGGAAAACGAAAATGGAAACGACAAAATATAATACACAGAGCAAACTGGAATGTAAGAGGAATAGCATATAAAGAAATAGAACTAGACCAATTATTAAATGAAAGAAATTTTTAAAATAGCAGTAATCACTGAAACAAAAAAGAAATTAATAGGAACTATGAGAACCGAAAATTTTAATGTGATATACAGTGGAGTAGACAGAGACCAAAGAACACAAGCAGGAGTCATGATTTGGATTCACAACTCCGTTTTCAAAACAGTTAAAACATTATAAATTATGGAATGAAAGAATAATAGAAGCTAGAATAAAAATAGATAGAGGCTATTTAACAATAATTGGTTTATATGCCCAGAAGAAGGAAGGGAACAGGATAATATTGATTTTTATAATCAGCTACAAAACATATATAATAAAATAAATAATAATGATTACGTAATTTTAGCAGGAGACTTAAATGCAAGAATTGGAAACCCGAAAATTAATAATAATATAGGAATACATGGAAAACATACTCTAAACAGGAATGGTAAAAAATTGATTGACTTTGTAGTTGATAATAACCTAAAAATAATGAATTCCTTCTATAAACATAAAGACATACATAAATATACTTGCGCAGCAAGAGGATGGAAATCAATATTAGATTACTTCATATTAAATGAAAAGACATCAAAATTTTCACTAGATGTTAGAGTTCACAAAGGATATGAAATAAGCTGTTTTCTCAGATTTGAAGTGAACATGTGTTGTCCACATGACCACATTTCAACCAATTGTTTGTTGTTTGTTGATTTTTATTGTTGAAGGATTTCCTCCTTCAACCAAGGCTCAATATATCTTCAGAAGTGCTAAGTAATACTTGGATAAAGTGTGTTGTGAGTTAACCCCTGTATTTATATATTTTTAGGAAATCGCGCAATTGAAAGATAAAAGCTAAAATAAAATTAATAAGAACAGAAAGAAAAATTGAATCATTTGTTTATAAAACTAGACTGACACAAATGTACAATGGCTATATGAACAAAGAATTAACCAATATCTAGATAAAATAAAACAAAATGAAGAAATAGAATGGTTTAATATAACAACGATACTAAATGCAGCAGCATATGAAAGACCAAAAAATTCAATAAAAGGAAACACTGAAGATCTGGGATGATACAATGAAAGAAATAATCAAAAAGAAAAAAGCCTATCACAAATGGTTAAGCAGTAAAAGATTAGAAGATGAAATAGAATATAAAAGAATACGAGCCATAGCTAAAAGAGAAGTCAGAAAAAGACAGAATCAGGCAACAAATTTGTTTCTAATTTAGAACATGATTTATATAAAATAAGACCCAATGTATATAAGATTTTGAAACACTTAAATGCAGATACCAAAAGAAAACAAAATTAAACACTGAATTGAAATTAGAAGAATTTCTAAATTACTACACAGAACTGTGGACAGAAAAATATTTTAAAAAAGACAACAGGCAAACAATTAACGAAAATAAATAAAGGAAATAACTAAAGAAGAATTAGAAATCAGCCTGAAAGAAACAAGAAACCGAAAATCACATGGAGAAGATTAGTTAGGTTCAGAACCATATAAATATGCAGGAACAAGATTCAAAGAAAGACTTATTATTTTTAAATAAAATTTACTCAACTGGTATCCCCCCAATAGAATGGAAAAAAGCAATTGTGATTCCTATCTTTAAAAAAGATAGTACAGATGACCCTAAAAACTATAGAGGTATCAGTATACTGAATTCCTGTTAAAATATATAGCAGAATCTTAAATAGCAAACTAATGAAATATTCCGAAAACTTTATTTTAGAAGTACAGAAAGGATTTAGAAAAGGACGATCATGTATAGACCCGGCCTTTTTGCCTAAAATTAATAATAGAGAAAAGAAGAGAATACAATTTAGTATATATGAAAATAATCAAATAAATATAAAATTAAATCATGAGCTATCATATACAAGAGAGATAAGCCAAGGGGTCCGACAGGGATGTCCCCTCTCAGCAACTCTTTTTAATATCTACTTAAATGAAATAATAATAAAATGGAATAAAATCTTACATCAAGGAATTAAATTTTCTTCTACAGTGAACTTAAACACTCTCCTCTTTGCCGACGACTAAATAATAATTACAAATTCTGAAGATAACTTACAGAAAGCTATTTTAGATCTAAATGAGATATCCAAAGATTATGGTATGATAATATCAACGGAAAAATCAAAAACTATGGCCTTTAAAGGACAAGATCCAGCAAGAACTAAAATAGTAATTAGATAACAAGATCTTAGAACAGGTGAATTCATTTAACTACCTAGGATATATGATCACATATGAAAATGAAAGAGATATAAACGTAAAAATTGCAAAATATTTAAAAATAACAGATGTAATTAACTCTACATTTAATCCAAACCTAGTTCAGAAACAAACCAGACTAAAAGTATACAATACATTAGCCCTACCAGTAATAATGTATGGAAGCGAAATCTGGACAATAAAAGAAAAAGACAAATAAAGATTAACAACAGCAGAAATGAAGTTTATGAGAAAAACTGCAAAGTATACCTTGTTTGATCACAAAAGAAATGAAGAAATTATGAAAGAATTAAACCAAGAAGCAGTATAGAAAAAATTAAAAAATATAACATAAATGGATGGAACACGTTCAAAGAATGAAAACAGAAAGATTACCAAAACAAGTCTTAAAGAACAAGTCCTGTGACTTCAAATGGTTTTTACAAAGTTGCACTACACTCAAAATACTCACAATTTTTACACTTATCCCATAAAGTTGTACTCATCTTTGTCTTGGCAGCGATTTTCTCCTTAAATGTATCATATATATATATATATATATACATATATATATACACACACACACACTGATTTTTTTTTATCCTCCTCTTCAGTTGTTGATTCTCCTAAGCTGCTTCAGTAATACTTCCAATTAGTATTAATTCTTTCTCCTTTCATAATTGTGATTACAAATATCTCCAAAGTGTTTTTTCGCTCAAAGTCCAAAGTATTTACTAGTCATTTCACATTGTTCACTTCGAGCAATCCCTTTTATTTTGCGAAATGTATCCACTTCAACGCCGTTTATGATATATGCAGAAAACCCTATGCATTGAATTCAGCGAGTCTATTTCTTTTTCTTAGCTTCTGCTGCTATCATCAAATAAATTCACTTCTAGGAGAGCCATTTTCTCGATGATAGAAGAGTATGCATAACACCAACAGTGCTGTTTTAGCCCAAAATATATTCACTCACGCAGCAAAGGACAACATTACCTCGCACGGAAATCCTCTTCGAAAACAATCCATATTCTGTAGAATTTAAGATTTAGTCATGCTTCACGAGGTATTACATATCGATTATGGAAACCGCAATTACCGAATGAGCTTAAACCAAGTATTCTGTATTAGAAAAACACAGCGGAACAACATCTTAAAAAGTTCAGTAGTATCACCTGGCGGCTAATACAAAAGTATGTCTTAGTATATCGTATAATCAACAGCTAAGTAATAATGTCTTCTGTTGTCATTAAAAAGAATTTATGTTAGAGTTTCTTTCGAGATATTCTGAAGTAACACTTAATTCTATCGTTTAAGAGATGAAGGCAATGATTTTACTCTCTTAGGGAAAAATAAAAAAAAATATTTGAGAAAGGTATGGTAATGGCATATTTTTTTTCCTCAATGCCAATCTGTCAGATTTTCATTTTGAGAATCGATTATAGCAACGTTTTAAAAATATATCAAAAACATACATATCCTTAAGTTAGTAGTTAAAAACTAAAATACCAATTTGTATGAAGGACAATGAGTAGACTGATAAATATCAGCATTCGGATATAACAATGGAAAATGACTCACGTGAGCATAATTTGAAATGCTTCTGGACTAATGTCAGGAATCTTGATTTCTCTCTCTGTTTCCTCCTTTATAGGACCGTAAAACATGTCAGCAAACGCTGGGCTAGCAATCGCAAGCAGCAACTTATGAACCTCTACTTTTACTTGGCATTCACCTTCGCCAACTATGAAGGTGACGTCAGAATAGACGGGATCCTTCAACAAGTTCCGAAGTCTTTCTTCGTTTGTCGCCATAGCCGACTGAAAGGATAAAAGAATAGAATAAGTCATGAACCCTGTCACTAGAATAAAAAATCTTTAGTACTTTTAATTTGTAATTTAATTAACTTATTTGTTTCTATAAAAACCTACAAAAAGTAATTCAGAAAGCAAATAAAGAAGATTCTTAATCATTGCAGGCGATTTCAATGCTAGAATTAGATCAAATACATTTAAAGATTTAATAGGTGATCAAGGAGAGAACACCATGAATAACAATGGAAGAGAACTCAGGGAATTTGTGGCCTATAATAGTTTGAAAATCACCAACAACTTCTTTAAACATAAAGATATACATAAATTTACATGGGAAGCCAGGGGATATAAAATCATCCTTGATTGTATAATAGGGGGTAAAAGACTAAAGAAGTTGGTTAGAAATTCCAGAGTTTACAGAGGATGCAATATTGATTCAGACCACCATTTATTAATCAGTACTATTATGATCTCAAACCTGAGAAATGAAAGATACAAGAACAAAAAGAAGGAGCAATTTAAGATAGAACTGTTACAGCAAGATAGTATCAGAGAACTATATCAAAGAAGACTTGCAAATCATACAAAGAAAATAAATTAAGATACAGATATAGAAAATGAATGGTAAAGCATTAAACAAATTTTAAAACATGCAGCATGTGAAGCCATAGGAAGAAAACTGCAAAGAAAAAGGAAAGAACTCAGAACCTGGAACTCAGCAACAGAATCTTCAGTAAGAAAGGGAAAAGAAATGTATCTTAAATGGTTAAAGGAGAGAATCATAGGAAATGAAATAGAATATAAAAAAGAATCAGAGCAATAACAAGAAGAGAAACCAGGAAAATCAGAAGACAAGACTGGAAAAAATTTGTATCAAGATTAGAGCATGACAAAAATGGACCTCCACTAAAGAGCTATAAAATCTTTAAGAAAGTGACTCAAGAAACAAAGGATAATCTGGAATTAGAAGGCCTCTCCACAAAAGAACGGACAAATTACTACACCCACCTTCTAAACAATATTAATGAAATTGAAATAAAACAAGAAATAAGTCAAGAAACAAGTGAAGAACTAATGCAGTTAAAGGATCAAATGAAAATATTGGAAAAACAAAAAAATAGAAATGCTACAGGAGAAGATGGAATAAACTCAAAGCTATACAAATACAGCTCTAAACCATTTTAAATTACGATTAATTAAATTTCTAAATGGAATATTGGAAAAAGGAAAGAATCCCACAAGAACAGAAGGACAGCAATATTCATAAACATATTCAAAAAAGGATTGGGGAAAATACAGAGGAATATCCTTATTAAATACATGCTATAAAATATATCTAGATATAATTAAAATAAAATTAACACCATGGGCCAAGGAAATTATTGGAGGAGAACAATGTAGCTTTAATGAAAGAAGATCCTGCACAGATTTCGCATTTACACACAAACAAATTATAGAAAAAAGAATAGAATTTAACCTGCCAACATATATGGCCTTCCTGGATTATGAGAAAGCATACGATTAAATC
The DNA here is from genome assembly GCF_054136105.1 of Typopeltis vanoorti. NCBI lineage: Eukaryota > Metazoa > Arthropoda > Arachnida > Uropygi > Thelyphonidae > Typopeltis > Typopeltis vanoorti. Next base: position 146,875,511 of record NC_143554.1, read on the forward strand.
AACAGAACAAATTGATCAGTAAGCTGTATTAACTGAAAGCTGCTCAAACCAAATAGCAAATATAATGGAAGAAAGTTATATTAAAATTAAAATTAATAATGAAACAATCAAAAAATTAAAACCAATGGAGGTCTCATTCAAGGAAGTGGATTATTACCAATACCCTTCAATATATATGGAAAACAATTCAAGATAATGGAAGAAAAACAAATACATAAGAATTAAAGTAGTAAATAAAGAATTAACCAACCTTGAAAACGAAGACCAGTTACAGAAAAATCTACACGTATTGAACAAAACAATAGAAGAGTATTAAATGAAAATCTCAATAAATAAAACGAAATCAAAAAGTTGAAAAATACTCATCCACAACAAAGTAATAGAAAAAGTGAACGAATTTAAATATCTAGGAAATTACATAACCCCCAATAAAGAAATCGACATTGCATATAAAATAAAAAGCAACAATTCCCAGCAATCATTGGAATTTTGAACAGACTCTTCAGTAAACAGATGTCTAGAACAACCCAAATAAAACTATATAAAATAATAGCCAAACCATTTCTGAAATATGGCAGTGAAACATCGACTGGGGAGAACGAGATAACTGACAAGTGGAAACTGCAGAAATCAAGTTCCTAAGACCGTTTACAGATTATAAAAGAATAGACAAGATAAGAAATAAGAAAACAGTTATCCATAATTAACATAACAGAAGACATCACAAACTATAGAAAGAACAGGAAAAAACCACATAGAAAAAATGAATGAGGACAGATGGCCAAATATTGCTTGGAATTATAAACCAAAGGGACATCGATCAAAAGGAGATGGGCAGAAAACTTTTTAAACCCTTGTAAACGTTGCAGGCAAACAATTGCCTTATACAGGTAGCCAAGAAGAAGATTAACTCATAACCGTTCTAATAAACGTTTTGCTTCATTTTAATCGAAATGAAAAGTCAGCATAGAGAAAATTAATTTAAAAAGTACTTTGTCAAATGTTGAAAGATCGTTTTATTGACTGCCTTCCTTCTCGACTTCCATGGAGGACCACTGGTCTTATTACCATCCTCCGCAAAACGAAACGTTCAATCTACTGGTATACTCTACTATTATAATTATTATTGTTGTTGTTATTATTAGTTCCGGCATCTCCATGGAGTCAGGAGACTCGTGGAGGGAAAACCAAATCAACCATCATACACACACAAATCCTATTATACCTCTCCTTGAATCCGATCACCTTCAGGATACCCACAAGCAAATCTGGCAATCCATTCCACTGACTCATACTCTTCATGCAAAAAATCTGGTCTGCATACTAACCACACTCTTACACATCTTTCATGGATGACCTCTAGTTTTCTGACTGTCATTTTACTGAAAAATTTCATTTCATAAATTTTATATCTTAAAATTTATGAAATATTAATATCTCATAATTAATATCTATTAATATCTTAAAACTTTCCTGTACCATCTTTACTGCCTAACAACAAACCATTGCTACCTAGAAACCTTCAACCTATATTCGTAGGAAGTATTCCACATACACACCTGTCACCATCTTAGTCACTCACCACCGAATCCTTTCTACGAAATCCTGGTCTACAAGAAACCTGTACGAAGTAGTCAAGATGGGGTTGAATCATAGCCTAATAAAGAAACTTCACTATCATTAATTTTTAATCTGTTTTTCAACATCTAATGTTGAGCTATTGCATTTTACTAATTTTTGTCATTATATTCTCTGAATTTCAACACTTTGTCTACCATCATACCCAAGTCCCTATCTTCATCCATTTCCTGCAAACCAATACATCAATATGATACATCATATGCAAACTTTTCAATCCAAAGTGATAATGTTGAATTTCACAATGAAATTGACAATAATTTTCCTTTGCCCACACTGCGAAGCTACTTAAATCATCCTGCAGGATATTCACATTATCTTTATTAACCATTGCTCTATCCAGTTTTGAATTATCAGCAGACAACTGAATATAAACAAATAATGAATTTTTTATACCTTCGAGCGGATGATTTGTTTATACCGGGTACTAATGACTAAATAGGGTTAGGGTAAATGACACAGGAAACGTTGTCACTGCCAGCTGTTCCCCAGTGAAATTCCATACATTCCATACTCATAACATCACTGGTCGGACATTATGAACAAAAGAGGGATAGTGTAAATGTTGGAGGTGTCATGCAGGCACCGTGATGTCATTGACGAGACTACGAACCCGATCACGATAAGATAAGGATTTGTGCCGTAATTGATCGGACACTTTAAACCAAATAGGAGTAGGGTAAATGGGAGAAGTGAGTTCAGTGTCATGGGTGCATGTTATCTACATATAATAAATGATGTAATCTGTTAGGTGTAAATAAGTGACGTCATTGAGTTGAAGTGAAAAAGGAAGTTATTGTAGCAGGGAGGTGCGACTTCGTGTGTGTTCTGTGGTGGCAGACTTGTGTGAGTGCCTTGTTTTTGTTTGTTTTCAGTGATGGCTTATGGGTAATGGTTTTGGTATGGAATTATGGTTGATGGTTAAAGATAAGATAGTCTGGAAAGTTAGGAATTTTGCAGGGTGACACAGTCATTGACATCACGTCATCTGTTTTGGTTTGGAATTGTGGGTGAGGGTTAGAGATAAGATAGAGTACGTAAGCCTTGGAATATCCCTGGGGAACACATGTGTCAGTGACTTCACGTTTTGTCTTTGGTTCGATTGTGAAAGTGTTGGAAAATATTTGTCTATGGGTGGCAGCACGAATTTTTCAATACAGTATAAGTGTGTGGTATTTCGTTCCTGTTATTGAACATGAGAATTTTTAGTTTAGAATGAAGAGATGCCATCAGCACATAGACATATTCTTAACAATTATTTACAGGCTATCTTTGGTGCCACCCCCAAGCATACACACTTTTTTCCATATACATAACTCATCCGAATATTTTGATTTGGATCAAATTTTAAGATCTTAAAGTTCAGTACTTTTTTCTAATTAAATGTTATCTTTATTACAAGGTTTTTTGACTATGGGAATTTTTAGTTTAGAATGAAGAGCATTTAGACATATTCTTAACAATTATTTACAAACTATCACTGGTGTCGCCCCCACCACGCCAAGCGCACACACTTTTTTTCCGTTGCCAAAACCACCTTATAACCATACATTAGTAACTTAGACATGAAAATTCGCTAATGTAGCCAGAAGTCTTTAATGAACCCTATAATTAATCTTGTGAAAAACTATTCAGTATTAGAATTACGCTTACCAAAACATACAAGCAGTGGTCATTTGAAATTACAAATACCATATAAAGTAACTGCACTCAACAAATATTGTAAATATTAACTATATGATGAGCCAAAGGCTTCTATTCGGCGACATAACTTGTTGAAAAATTAAGGGATATAACATCCCATATTGTTTCTTAGCCGAATAAGAAACTATGTAGTTTCTATATTCGGCATGAAACAAAGAGTTTCATGCCGAATATAGAAACTATATAAAGTTCGGCGATTCCAAGCGTAAGCAAATACCTGGATAGTGTTACTACTGACCCTTTAAGGAGTGAACACTGAGGCAGCTCGTGTATAAGGTGGAGCAAGCTCCGATCACTATTCTTGATATTTACCCATAATGTGAACTTAACTCCTAAGAGCTGTATTTGTTCAACATTATGAGAGAAGGTCACTACCCACACCGGTTTCGACCTTTTTTGAGGTCTCATCAGTGAGTAGGAAGACCTAGTTAATACCAAGTTTGTAGCGAACAGAACTTACATTCCTTATATGAGTATTACCAAGAAGTGTCCTAATAAGTTATTAACTATATGATGAGCCAAAGGCTTCTATTCGGCGACATTGTAAATATTGTCTGTTTTGGATACATATGATAAAAAAAAATCTCAACTGATGTTAACATTTCCAAATGACCACTGCTACGCTTAAGCTACACAAAAGAAAGATTAACTTGCTTGCTCTCCAGAATGGCTTATCTTGGAACTAATGAACTTCTGAATGCAAATAGATATTCCAAAATACTTGACTTATAACTATATATTCACAGTACAACACACAAGACGATTTGCTGGGTGAAAGAACAAATTGCAATAAATAAACTGAGAAATGTACTCGATTATTGTTCCTTATAGGTTTCTGTCCAAAGTGACATCATAGTGCTCAAGTGGAAACGAGTTTTTGTTGCGAGTATTTGTGATTTCCTGTGTTTAGAATTGTGGGTGATGATTAGAATATGGAATTCTGACAAGTGTAATTTTTTTTTTTTTTTTTTACTTTATGGGATACACTAAACTGTACAGTACAGCAACACACACACACAAAACATTTAACTTATATTCTCTCCAGAATGGCTTATTTTGGAACTAACAAAATTCTGTCTGCATATAGAACTCCCAAACTAGTTGTAGGTAGAATGGATAGTGAAAAACCATAATTGAATATAAAGAAAGAATTATCAGCAATGGAACAATGGATAACATATGTTATTCAAGAAGCACAGTGCTCACTGGTTATACGAGGTCAAGTTTGTGTTTGAAAAATGCAAAACATAATAAGGATGAAGAATATAGAAAACCACAATTACAGACGAAAAAAATGAAATTTCGGAAATGACTAGCATTCAGAAATGATGAAGAATCAACTTTATTTCCTAAAGAAATTTGTATTTGAGATGGAATTATTGTAAGACATACTATGACAAAACCACCTTGTAAGTGGAATCAATCACCAAAAACCTTAAAAAGAATTCTTGGTTAATTAAATAAAATCACCAACTGAAATGGGACATTGGTTCTCTTTCACTGGAAAAACTAAAAGATTGGATAATACATTTAACATGCAAATATCAATTATTGCTTGCCAAAAGGTAGAGAAAAATCGATAATATCGAAATTATTAGGCAGACCTGTTCTTGATTTAAACAATATTGGTTGTCCAAAACGTGAAGATAGTGTGTATTTACTCATGTTACTGGAAACATAACTAAAGATTTTGCACTTATATCAATGCTCAAAAATATATGTACTGGTTTAAAAATTAAATAAAAAGTATGCATTAATTTTACTACAGTATATATTTCTGGGATGGGTATAAAGATGAATAAGCTTTGGCCCGATGACGTCCCAGAGTAGGATTACATCATTTCAAGGTCACATCCAGAAGTATGCGAAAAGTTACCCATGAGTCATCTGCCTGAATGTTAAAATTTAGTAGGAAACTGACAGGTTAAACAATCCTATAAGGGACAAGACTTGAGTGCATTTTCAGTTTACTGCAATTGGTCATTCAGCCTAGGTCGTCTTGTGTTTGTGTGTGTGTCTAGTAAAGTAATATAATGGGTGAAGTACAAAACCCGATGAAATTTTCTTTCTTCCGGAAAATAGCAACAAGACAGAACACTCCACAAAGCTCTAAAAGGATAAAAACCAATTGGTATTTTGGAAGATACATCCATTGTGATGTGGTTAAGCACTTGGGAAAAAATGCACAAAAGGTGTCTGGACCGATATCCTTGGTTATTTGCAACGGAGAGTAGATTATGAAATTGACAACGGAGACTGTAATATTTTCAAATACCAAAGATGGTGAACTAACTGTGAATGAACCAGGATATGGTGCAAGTAAAGTTTTCTCTGTCAGCTGATGAGCGATTTTCACCAAAATTGTATGACATTCATTTACTATTTTTGGAAACTGAATTGCCAGATATCAGAATTATGAGTTGCATGATAGCAACTCATCTCAGCTCTCAAAGGTTAGTTCATAAATGGCCCAAAATAAAGAAACTTTATTGAACATTATACAAGGCCGTTTGTGTATATTTGGTGGGAAAGAATACACGAAATCTTTAACCTGCATTGTGTAGCTTGCAGACTAACACCCAGGGCCAGTCCAAGAGTATATGATGCCCCTAGGCAAAGGAAATTTAGCTGCCCTTATAGATTGTCTCTCTCTATATATTTTGCCATACTCAAACAAGCACACGTACACCTACACATGTGGACATTTTTAAAAGTAATATCATTATAAACATTAAAGAAATTTATTAATCAAAACCAATACATTTGTATACATATGTGATTACTCTTAATATCTGTATAGCAAGAAAATTTTCATATCTTAAATATAAAAATTAATCTTTCAGGCTTTTTCTTTGGAAAAGTTTCGAATTAATTCATATATATTGATTATAGATGCAATTTCATGTTCTATAGATATTATTGCTAGACCAGTGAGTCCTTCCTGAGCCATCGTAGAGTGAGTGTAAGTTTTAATTTCGAGAAACTCCTTTCTGAACTTGCTTCCGATACTGGCAATGTCGAAAAAATTCTCACAGCAATGAACACATTTCAAACAATATTTTCTGAATTATTTTTGCACATGTATGGCAGGATATGTAGAAAGTATTTTCTGGAATTCGCCTTGCTGTTATTTGTAATTCACTACATAAATATGTTGCGTCAACATCTCTAGAATTATCATGTGTTAAATAATTTTCAAATATCACATTTTTAAGTAGTTTTGCTGAGTAATTTTTTTAAATTCATATATATTTAAAAGGAAAAACTAACCTTTTTGTTAATTGTAAACATGAGCTTGAATTTTCATTGACATATGCAATTGCGGTATCAATAATTGAAAAATAAAACTCTGCCTTAAATTTTTGTTTAAAATCTATTATGAATTCATCCTCTGTTTCATACACAAATTATTTCTTTATTTTTTTATAAGTATTACTGTTTCTTGTTCAAAATTTGGCATTACACCTAAACCCTCAGCGATTTTTTCAGCATCTGTTAACATCTTTTCAATTTCATCCTCATTTCGGATTTTCATTAAGAAAACATTATGAAATTATAGGTATTATTTCTGGGAAAATTCCCATGCTACTCCTCTTAAACACTATTATTATTATTATGACGGCTATTATAGCCTGTTTTTGTTTAGGAGTGTCCCTTAATTTTAATACATTGGCTTTTTTACTCAAAATAATACATATATTTTAGGGCATTATAGGAGAATTTAAGCTATTATAGCAGAATAATGAGGAAGAAAAATTTTGTACATACCTTGTTTTTGATACTAGGATGTCAAAAAGTTTCATGTTTCGGCAGTATGGCTGTTTTTAAAAGGCGGGGAGGGGAAGTGGTTGGGAGTGGCAGGGAAGAATAACTTGAAAAACACAGGTTTATTTAAATGATATATATATAAATATATACATATATTATTATGTTTAAGGGCACTTTATTGGGGGGAAAGGGTTTTCTATGGGAAAACTGGGGCAGGGGAGAAAGTTAACGAGGTGTGATCAGTTTTTGGCCGTTGACCATCATCAGAACATTTTCAGAATGAGCGCAGGGCTATGTCATGACTGCATGTTGTATATGCTATAAAAGGGCATTTGTTGTCGTAAATTTGCCAGAGGCGTGGACTGATTTGTAAGTTGTCGATCATCCAAGATTCAGAAATTAGGTACGGTCAGTGGATGTTAGCTACGGTGATGGTAATCGAGTTTTCATCGCATTTTATGGCAATTGTTTCGATATTCTAAGCATTGTTTTGTTGTCTTGTTTGTCTATTATTAGCCTTGTCGATTTGTGGGATGTGTTTCAGTTCAAGGGCACGAGCTGCTATTTCTGTCTTTTCTATGTTCCGTATTTTATTTTATTTTTTGATGTTGTGATGTTTTTTTGTGTTTAGATGTTCCAGAATGGGGAAGTTGCAGTCTCGGAAGTGCTCTTGTAGTCTAGTCGCGTAGTTTATTAGATGTGTGGGATAGTTACGATTTTTAAAAATCTGTGTTAAATACTTTAATTCTGTACAAAGGTAATTACTGTTGGTTGAGAATTTGTAAGCATTGATAAATTGCGATAGGATGACTGATTTTTTAACGGAATATGGGTGGAATGAATTGAAACGGAGGTAGTCTCCGATATCTGTGGGTTTGTGGAATATCTTCATTGCTATTTTGTTGTTGGTTCTGATTAATGTCAAGTTTAAGAAATTGATGGATTTGTTCGGTTTCCAAGGTGAATTTTCGTCTGTTGCTATAATCGTTGAGGGATGTTTGTAAAGCAGCGATGTGTGTGGGTTTACCAAAGCATAGAATATCATCCACGTATTTGCCATAAAAGGTGATGCCGGGAGGGGGGGTGGGGGAGGAGTGATTCTATGTGTGCCAGGATATTTCTGATAGTTGTCCAGTGATATTTTGGCCCATAGGGAGACCCAAAATTTGAATATATATGGAGTTGTTGAACTTAAAGAAGTTGGCAGCTGGGAGCTGTATGTATTGTGAGTTTTATCAAGTTAATGATGTCATTTGGTGTTAATTTTGGTTAATATAGGGTGTGGTCCTTTGTGAGTAGTGTGTGTATGATGTCGAATGTTCAGGGGATATCCACGTTAGTGTATAATGAAGTTGCATCCAGTGAGGTGAGTATGTCATCTCGGGATGAAGTAATGTTATTTATTTTCTGGAATAGGTCGTCCGTATTTTTAATCATAGTGTTAGATGTAAGTAATGGTTTGATGAATTTGGCAATAAATTTTCATAGAGGGGCTGTGGTGGTGTTCTTATAAGAGACTATGGGTTGTATCGAATAACCGTCTTTGTAGGTTTTGATGTTCCCGAGCATATAAGGGGTGCGTGTAGTGTGTGTGTGTGGGGGGGGGGGGGGAGTTCTGTTTTTCGTTGTGGTTTTGTCTATTTTGTTTTGGCTTTTTAAAGGTGTGTAGGGTGCTGTTGATTTGTTTTATGAGGTCCGGGGTGCGATCATTATGGATATTTTGATAGGTGTGTTGGTCGTTTGAGACGGCCGTTATGTTCTTGTGGTAATCGGTTTTGTTGATGATGACTACAGTGTCTCCTTTGTAACATCTAAACACAAAAATACATCGCAACATCAAAAAGAAAAAATAATATACAGAACACAGGAAAGACAGAAATAGCAGCTCACGTCCTTGAAATGAAACACATCCCACAAATCGACAAGGCCATAATAATAGACAAAGAAAATAACGAAACAATGCTTAGAATATCCAGAACAATTGCCATAAAATGCGATGAAAACACAATGAACGTCCACCGACCGTACCTAATTTCTGATTGTTGGATGATCCACAATTTACAAATCAGGCCACGCCTCCGGAAAATTAGCGACAACAAATGCCCTTTTTTGGCAGGTACAACATGCGGTCATGAAAACATTCATGCGGTCATCAGAACATTCCTAAAATGTTCTGATGACGGTCGTACCCTGTTAACTTTCTCCCCTGCCCCAGTTTTCCCATAGAAAACCCTTCCCCCCTCAAAAAAAAGCCCTTAAACATAATAATGTATGTATATATTTATATTATTTAAATAAACCCGGGTTTTTCAAGTTATTCTTCCCTGCGAAACCCCCCCCCCACACACACACACACCTTTTAAAAAGAGCCATACTGTAGAAACATGGAACTTGAAGACATCCTAGTACCAAAAACAAGGCATGTACAAAATTTTTCTTCCTGATTATTCTGCTATAAAAGCCTTCAAAATTCTCCTATAATGTCCCTCTTTTCTCCTATATATATATTTTTTTTTTTAAGTGAAAAAGCCAATGTATTAAAATTAAGGGACACTCTTAAACAAAAATAGGCTAATATGGCCGTAATAATACTAAGTGTTTAAGAGGAGTAGCATAGGAATCTTCCCAGAAATAATATCTATAATTTATATTGTGTTTTGTAACCATACAACCTTTCATCCCTTGGCTGTCTACTAAAACCATCCCCCCTTTCACCCCCTCTATCGCAAAAAACGCATTAAAATAAGATCGTTTTAACACACACTCCAAACACCAGGCTATGTCATGGACTCACGTCATATATTCAACGAATGTATAAATTTCACAAAAGAATCCTACCAGAGAACCATCCTAACATACACCCCGCAAAAAACACATGACATTCCTTAAGAATTGCCTACATCACAATGTCACGCCAAACTTTGTTACGGTACGCGGAAACCACTCCATTCCCGATAATAAAAAAATTTGCAACCGGGCATCACGCGCACTCATAAAAGAGGCCATACATGACAGAATCAGAAAGAAAAATCAAGCATATTCATATATCTAGAATATAAAACGTAGAATAATAACCTTAATGACCCCAAAGGAGTGGGAGTTTTTCTCTGAAATTACCCAAACACACATCAACAACTACGCGCATTTAATTGAAGTCAGACACGCAAAAAAATGGAATGCCTTAACAGGCACCGAATACACAATACATACAGCTCCCAATCCTTCAGCCATCACCGCCTCACGGCCCACACATGACATCTCCATCATAAATCTGTCACATCACACGCTCACACCCGACGTAATCACCATTCTAAACAAAGGACTTAACTTTGCTATATCCCCAAAACACGTACCGAAAAAAAACATCATTATCGAAGTCCAAGCGAAACTTGAAAATGACCCAAACAGAGTACTATATTCCAAAAAATAAACAACATTACAAATAGCAAAGTAATAGTGAAACCCAACATTACCCCCAACTTACAAAAAGCCCTATTATCCTTAAAAAGAAAAAAAAACCCAGATATTATGATCACAAAAGCAGACAAAGGAGACACTAGTCATCATCAACAAAACCGATTACCACGACAAAATAACGGCCATCATAAACGACCAACACACCTACCAAAAAATACATAATGATCCCACCTCCGTCATAAAACAAATGAACACCATCCTACACACTTTAAAAACAGGAGTGAGTCCTAAAAGAAATAGTGCCAAGGCTCTACCTTGGAAACAGAAATCCAGAGCACGAAGTGTGGCATTATTATTATTATTATTATTGCGACGGCTATATGGCAGAGAGATTGCCTTGTTTTCTGAAACGAAAATGACAAGAGCAGCAAGCTGTATTTTTTGACCGAAAGCTGGAAGTGCATTATAAGTCTCATTATTATAATTTATTATAATGAATTTAAAAGTTCGATAGTTTTAAAAAAGTACCAGGGCGTTGCCCTGCCGCGCCCTGGCCGACTACACCCCTGCTTAAAAAGCCAAAACAAAATAGACAAAACCACAATGAAAAACACACACTCCCTCACTACATGCACCCCTTATATGTTCGGAAACATCAAAACCCACAAAGACGGTTATTCGATATGGCCCAAAAAAATGGAATGCCTCAACAGGCACCGAATACACAATACACATAGCTCCCAATCCTTCACACATCACCGCCTCACGGCCCACACATGACAACTCCATAAATCTGTCACATCACACGCTCACACCCGACGAGTCTCCTATTAGAATACCACCACAGCACTTCTATGAAAATTTGTTGCCAAACTCAAACCATTACTTACAACGTTTAACACTATGATTAAAAATACGGACGACCTATTCCAGAAAATAAATAACATTACTTCATCCCGAGATGACATACTCACCTCACTGGATGCAACTTCATTATACACTAACGTGGATATCCCCTGAACATTCGACATCATACACACACTACTCACAAAGGACCACACCCTATATTAACCAAAATTAACACCAAATGACATCATTAACTTGATAAAACTCACAATATCTGCCAACTTCTTTAAGTTCAACAACTCCATATATATTCAAATTTTTGGTCTCCCTATGGGCCAAAATATCAGTGGACAACTATCAGAAATATCCTGGCACACATAGAATCACTACGACTCCACCCCTCCCTCCCCCGGCATCATCTTTAATGGCACATACGTTGATGATATTCTATGCATTGGTAATCTCACACATCACCCCTTTCCAAACATCCCTCAACGATTATAGCAACAGACTAAAATTCACCATGGAAACAGAACAGAACAAATCCATCAATTTCTTAAACCTGACATTAATCAGAACCAATAACAAAATAGCTACGAAGATATTCCACAAACCCACAGATATCGGAAACTACCTCCGTTTCAATTCATACCACCCATATTCCGTTAAAAAATCAGTCATCCTATCACAATTTATCAATGCTTACAAATTCTCAACCAAGTAATTACCTTCGTACGGAATTAAAGTATTTAACACAAATTTTTAAAAATCGCAACTATCCCACACATCTAATAAATTACGCGAGCAGTACGGCAACATCCCGTCATAACAACAATACAACCAAAACTGACTTCCCTACACGTATGGTCATCGAATTGCCACAGATCCAAAACAAATACAAAGCCTACAAATACATTTTCAAACACACAGACTATAAGCTAGTATTCACCACGGACCAAAAATGAGCAACTCTCCTAAAACCCACTAAATCTCTCACACACAAAGAAATATTCGAATAAACACAATGTGGTCTACAAATTTCCTTGTCAAAAAGACTGTGACATCACCTATACTAGCTCTACCATTAGGTTTTTATGGACTAGACTACAAGAGCACTTCCGACACTGCAACATCCCTATTCCGGAACACCTAAACGCACAAAAAAAAAAAAAAAAAAAAAAAAAAAATCGTAACATCAAAAAAATAAAAATAAATAAAAATAAATAAATAAAATACAGAACACAGGTTTGCGCCTGAAATTATCATCAGGACTGGGGTAAGGTGGTTCAACACCCGGGAAACTCCTTGCAAAGGTGGGGCAATCTACCAATACTCCTATCTCAGTATCTCCCATAATGCAAAACATCTCCTTGCGGATATGTATAATGTTATGCATTAAGGGTTGTACCACCCTACCCCAGTCCTGAAGATACTTTCAGGCGCAAACTTTGTTTGCTCACACTTGGATAAAGGATTAAACTAAATTTATTATAGTCTAACCAAGTGAAAAATAAACTTTCAACACAGAAAAGACAGAAATAGCAGCTCATGCCCTTGAAGTGAAACACATCCCACAAATCGACAAGGCCATAATAATAGACAAACAAGACATCAAAACAATGCTTAGAATATTCGAACCAATTGCCATAAATTGCGATGAAAACTCGATTTCCATCACCGTACCTAATTTCTGTATGTTGGATGATCCACAACTTACAAATCAGTCCACGCCTCTGGCAAATTAGCGACAACAAAAGCCCTTTTTTGGCAGATACAACATGCAGTCATGACATAGCACTACACTCATTCCGAAAATGTTCTGATGACGGGCAGACGACCAAAACGGATCACACCCCGTTAACGTTCTCCCCTGCACCAGTTTTCCCATAGGAAACCCTTCCGCTTCCCCTCCCAAAAAGCACCCTTAAACATAATAATCTATGTATATATATATATATATATATATATTATTTAAATAAACCAGAGTTTTTCAAGTTAGTCTTCTCTGCGATAAAAACATCCCTCACGTGCCCTTCCCCTTTTAAAAACAGCTTTACTGCAGAAATATGGAACTTGAAGGCATCGTAGTATCAAAAACAAGGTATGTACAAAATTTTTCTTCCTCATTATTCTACTATAATAGCCTTCAAAATTCTCCTATAATTCCCTAATATATATATATATGTATATATTATTTAGTAAAAAAGCCAATGTATTAAAATTAAGGGACCCTCCTAAACAAAAAACAGGCTATAATAGTAGCCGTAATAATAATAATTATTATTATGAAATTAATAAGGTTTAAATGATATGAAATGAATAGCCAGGTATTACTTACAGAAATACTGCTCTTTAGAGAACATGGGGTATTTTGGCCACAAACGTTCAACCACTGTAAGAATGCTAGATAAACCAGTACCAAAACTATTAGCCGTCGGACTCAACTGCCACCTACAAAAAAGCTTGAACGAACTAATCTGAAATCAGTAGAAGAATGTCGGAGTGGGGATGATGATAAGTAAAGGGAGTGAAGTGAAAGACCAATCACGTCTTATTTCATGAATACTACCAATCAGAGTCCTAACCACTGCAATTGTATGAAAATTCCCATTGCATTCTTATACTGATTTCGAATAAACTGAACTGTATTATCAAGACGACTCTGTGAGAAATCATGAAATAATTCCCAACTTCTCAGCCCTCAGAGAGTTGCAAAAACAGGGCTTAATCTAAAATTCAACAGAATTAAGTCTATAGGGACTGAAGATAAGAAGTGAGAACAGTCAATTAGTTGTGAACACTGATTGTTAGTTTGAGGGATACCCTGGAACTTCCCCACTCATCTTGGGACAGATGCCAGAAGGAAGAAAAATCTCTGCATTTGAGGTTAAGAGCAGGGCAGTGGAAGAAATAGAGAAAGGCAAAAATAATTTGCCTCATCATTGAGCACCAGGACGGCTTGTCTTATTTCAGTTTCTTATTATTAATCAAGGTTTTGCTAATTTTTTTCGAAGATTGTAATTTTTCCCCGACCTATGTAGCAAAATCTTGCACCCCGAGGTCTTAGCACGCCTAGGCAATTGCCTAAGTTCGCCTAATGATAAAACCGGCCATGCTAACACCGTATCAGATGTATGGAGTGTACTTCCTATGGTCTCCGATCTAAAGAATCTTTTGATTGACCAGCTATTTTGATGTACTATAACCAAAAAGACAGTGGATAAGGAACATTTTTATTATAGAATTCATTGGAAATATTAGACGGTAAACTAAATCTTGTGAAATATTTCTAGGTAATTACATGTTTGAATTATTCTCTGTGAATATACTTGTAAATAATATTTCATTTAATTGAAATCGGTTTTTGTAAACTTAAATGAACACATTTTTGTGTCATTGATGTCTCAATACAAAACAACACTATCTAATTTTGAAAGTCACAAGCAATTTACGAACACCTTTTTTCGCTCCGTTATTCTGCTTACAATTAGAAAAAAGTAATGAACTTTTAAGACCTTAAAAATGACCTAATATATATATATATGTGTAGAAAGTATTTTTACCTTGGGTAAATATAAATACTTATAAGCTCTGTTTTACTAAAATCTTGGTATTTCTAGCCTGGCTCCTACTGATGAGACCTCAATAAAGGTCGAAACCGGTCTGGGTAGTGGCCCCTTGCCTTTAATACAAAGAAGCATACATCTCCTCCAGGAGATGTGCTTTGCATTAAAGGTAAATATTAAGATTAGTGATAAGAGCTTATTCTACTTTTAACATGAGTTGCCCTGGTCTTGCACCAGTTGAAGGGTCAGTTAGACTTGCAAAACTTGCAGGCGCAAACTTGACTTGTTTGTCTGTTTGCTTACTTGGGAAATGGAGTAAAACCAGTATATATATATATAAGGATGCTTTGAAAAGTTCTCGCCCTCGACCATAGATGGCCTATCGGCACGATTTTTTTTCTGTGTTCGTACATCTGTCTTAAGCATGATGTGAAATTGCAAGTCATTCTATCAAGTAGTTTCTTTTATACAGCCGTCTAAAGCAAAAGTGTTGTCTGTATCCCTTGAAATGGATAAAATTGAGTATCATGTGGTTATAAAATTCTTTGTAAAAGAAGGCTTGATGCCAAAACAAATTCATTCGAAGTTCATAAAAGTTTATGGACACTCATCTCCTTCTTTTCCAACAATTAAGATATGTTCAGCCGAGTTTAAACGTGGCCATACCAGCCTTGTAGATGATCCACGTGAAGGATGTCCAAAATGTAAAAACACCAGAAATCATTGATCAAGTGCACGATATGGTATTGAATGACCAGCAAGTCAAAGTGTGTGAAACTGCTGAGACTATAGGCATTTCAAAAGAAGGCGTAGAATATATTTTGCGTGAATAATTGCAAATGAAAAAGGTTTGCACAATGTGGGTGCCGCACTTGCTCACAACAGATCAAAAATGCACTAGCATGAAAATCTGTGAACAGTGCTTGGAGAATTTTATCAAGAATAAAACTGATTTTGTGCATCGATTTATTACTATGGATGAGACTTGGATTCATCATTACACACCAGTATCCAAACAGCAGCTGGTTGTTCAGCACCAAAGAAGACAAAGTCGTTTCCATCAGCAGGAAAAGTCATGGCATCGGTGTTTTGGGATGCTAAAGGCATTTTGTTGATTATCTTGGGAAAATTAAGGGATCTGCCATCTGAATTGTTGGAACATCCACCCTATTCCCCAGATTTGGCACCCTCTGACTTCTGTCTCTTCCCAAAACTAAAATTCTTCCTCGCTGGTCAGCTTTTTCCTTCGAATCAAGGGGTAGGGTGACACCACTGATATCCAGTTATTAATTATTTTAGAAAATGTATACTGCTACCTATAGACAAGAAAATATGAATTTGAAAAACAAAATCACTTCTGGCACCAACTCTTAACTCTAAATTAAAAATTCCCATATTCAAAATTAGGAATGAAATACCACATGCTTAAATTATTGGAAAGGAAAACTCGTGCTGCCACCTATAGACATATTCTCCCATAATTCCACACTCGAGCAAAAGATTCCCACACATGACCAAATATCCTCACCCAGAATTCCACACTCAAAACAAAGACACAACTTTGCGTAGTAGACAAATGCAGCCTACATGGAAATTCCAAGGATTTCATACTCTAAACATAAGCCAGAATTCCACATTCGAATCAAAGACACAACATGACCTAATAGACGGATGAGGCCCCGAGGGAAATTCCAAGGATTCCATACTCTAAACATCAGCCAGAATTCCATACTCAAATCATTATCCATAATGCACCACCACATTCTAACAAAAAGAGTGCGCTCACAGAACTCATGCATCCAGGTGACATATGACGTTACCAATGTCACTACAATGACATCAAGAAACTACATCTCAAAAATGACATCATTTATATACTTCAGATGAGATAAAAGACATCACAGTGATGAGTGTGTCATCACATCCCTCCATTTGGTTCTTAGTGAGTGGAAGATCTTAGCTTGCATGGAAAATTTCTTTTCATACTCCGATTTAGATTACAGCGCAATACTCGTTACTTTTCTATCTATGCTTTATATATATGATAACCTTATCCCTCACTCTTGTTCTCACGATATTCTTTCCACATCATCTTCTGCTTGTGGATCTCTTGCTTAATAAGGTTGAACATCCATTTCACTGCCAAACTATTAATATTTATTCTTTAAACACTAGGGATACATTCAGGTACATGTCGCGCAAGAATTAAATAAATCCTCTTCTTTCTCATCATGAGATTTCTCTTCTACTCAGTCAATGTTTGGAAAATTAAAGTGATAATGATCACTTGTTTGGTACCTATAAGGTTAAATTGGAGATTCATTTCTTTGTCCTCTGCAACCGAGCAACCAAGTCTGTCGCAACACCAATATATTTCATTCTGTTAGCCGCTGTCTGGCGCAATTTGAGAGCATTTTGTTACTTAAAAAAATAATAATAAAATTTTCTTGTTCGCCATGAAGAGCAACGATCAAATATTCACCTGCAGAAACAATCATTTTTTAATCATTCTGACTGTTTTTGACAAACTAACCACACCAAAACGCCATCTACGAGCAACTTCATTTTGAAATCAAAAGTGAACAGTTCTCTGAACGACTGTTAGATTGCAAACTTATCATCCTCAATTGATGTTAGCAGTGCAAATACACTTAAACGTAATTGAAACCAGAAGTGAAAATAATAAAGAGATACACCTGGAGCATCAGGCGAACGATGCTACTAAGCAAACTTCTGATATGTTCTAGTTTTATTCAAAAGGTAGCGTACTAAAAAAATGCATACAGATAGGTCGATAGTTGGACACATCATACATTTTTTTCTATTACTGTGGGCTCTTTCGAGAGTTAAGACTCAAATCATACAAACATGTCACGGGTCTAGATAATTTGACTGAACATAGCACATATGGTGATATCGCATCTGTCTGCACCGGCGAATGATTATCCAGATTGTGTAACAGCACTGGACTAACAAAGTGGACTACGTTGATGGATGCTAGTGAAATGTGCACTCATTAATTGAAGAATGGCATCTTCTGACAGAAGAGTACCAACTGTATTTAGTAAGGCTGCAGTATAATAACACAACGATCAAAATATTTTCGGTGGCTTTAGACTGCACTGAGCAGCCAATTTCTTTCTAAACACCCACTTAGCTTACCGTAAAATAGTTCTAAATTTTCTGTCCTGCACATTACATTACTTATTTTTCATAACTGCTACATCCGTATCACAATTACAGCTATCGGCACACACTAGCTGAACTTATGCACATATTCTCAACCTTTTTTTGCAAGATAATCTACTCTCCCCAACTCTGTGCATTAAGTCTGAATTCAAGAAGTACTTTATTCGTAATTGTAAATAATTATCTCACATAATAAGATCTAATGGATGACATAAATATAAATAATTATTATGATATTATTTCATTATAATAGTAAATGAAATAAATTATGTTACTACAAAGTGTAACAGTAAATAATATATAAATAAAATATTTTATTTATATATAATTTTATAACAAATAAAATTTTATTTTATATACTGTAACTGCATGTGATTGGCGAGGCACAGGCAGTCCCCCCCCCCCCTATCCTCGGGGAATGCGTTCCAAGACTCGGATAGTAGCTAACCCCATATATACCAGGGTGGTCAGAAAAGTTCTCGGCCTAACAATGAAAAAACGAATTTATAATTTCAAAATTATTTTTCAGCAGTCTCCCTTAAGACTCATACATTTATTCCAGCGATGCTTCTGCGCCACTTCCCCGTCCCTGTAGTGGTTCTCAGTAAGATCTGCAAAATACTCCTTTACAACTTGCAATCATCTCTTGATTCGAAGAAAAACGCTGACCAGCGAATAAGAGTTTTAGTTTTGGGAAGAGACAGAAGTCAGAGAGAGAAAAATTTGGAGAATAGGGTGAATGTTCCAACAATTCATAGTGCAGATCCCTTAATTTTTCAGGTGCATTGTCCTGATGAAAGATAATTTTCTTGTTCTGAAAACCGGGCCTTTTTCACGAATTTTTCAGTCTTGTCTAGTTAAAAGATCGGAATATTTCCCGGTTGTTGTTTTCAAGATAATTAATAAACAAAATGCCTTTAGCATCCCAAAACATTCCATGACCTTCCCTACTGATGGAATAGTTTTTCTTCTTTGGCCCTGAACAACCGCCTTCTGTCCACTGTTTGGATTCTGGTGTGTAATGTCGAATCCCAGTCTCACCCATAGTAATAAATCGACGCAGAAAATCAGTTATTCTTGTTAAAAAGCCCCAAGCACTGTTCAGAGATTTCATGCGAGTGCGTTTTTGATCTGCTTTGAGCAAGCGTGGCACCCATCTGGCGCAATGCTTTTTTATTTGCAATTCTTCATTCAAAATATATCCCCCGCGTTCTTTTGAATTGCCTATAGTCTCAGCAATTTCAGGCACTTTGACCCACCAGTCTTCCAATACCATATCGTGCACTTGATCAATGATTTCTGATGTTGTTACACTTTTTGGACGTGAATCATCTGCAAGGCTGGTTAGGCCCACGTTTAAACTCGGCAGCTCATTTCCTAATTCTCGAAAGCGAAGGAGAAGAGTGCCCAAACACTTGTATGAACTTCGGATGAATTTTTTTGGGGTTAAAGCTTCTTTTACAAAGAATTTTATAACAGTATGATAAACAATTTTAACCAATTCAAAGGATACAGGCGAAACCTTTGCTTCACACAGCAATATAAAACAAAGTACTTGATAGAATGACTTGCAATTTCACATGAATGCTTATAAGAGATATACCAACTTAGAAAAAAAAAAATCTTGCGGATAATGTTGCCATCTATGGTCGAAGCCAAGAACTTTTCAGATCAGCCATATTACTTTAAGAGTGTGGCATTGTGTCAGTAAATAAGTACTCAAACCTAAATAAATAAATGAACATTTATGTAAATACTCATGTCAGCTTTGATTATTATTAAAAATTCCAGATATTTTAACAAAGAACAAAGCTAAAACTCTCCCCCTCTCTCTCATTAAATGATTGGCTGTTCCCCCCTTTATCACAAAGCAATGCATGCTTACTTTATTCGAGATGCATATTTAACATTTTAAACAGTTTTCTTTTATTTTAAAAAAATAAATATAATTTTTATATTCTGTACAAAGACATGTTTGTAATATGGACCTGAATAAACACATATTTTCAAAACACTCACTTTTGTTGGCAAAGTAATTAATCGTCCCACAATTCAATGAGCGAATGCTAATTTGAAAACTAAGCTAAAGAATTATCCCCGTGACTCGCTAGACACACCCAGTGCTGTAGCAAACTTATTCTCTTCCTCAAATGTTAGTAGCGCTTCTACACGTATACGTAATTTCAAAAGTACCTATATCCAAAGATCCAAAGAACGGCCTTTATACATCGTCATGTACCAAAACCAAACAAACCAAGATGCAAGTGTGATAATCCTGAAACTAACGTGCCACAACAGTTGTGATTAGCGCCATGTATAAGCAAACGTCATTTCGAAAGTATGTCCAATGAACGCCTTGTATAAGTAAACGTCATTTCGAAACCAAAACCTAACCTATCAGTAAAACACGTGCTGAATCTGAAACGAATATAATGACTCTAAATAAGAAGAAAAGCCAAACGTAAGACTCTAAATATTTAGAACGTTAGAATATGACCTTAACACAGTGGTTCTCAAATTTGAAAACAATAAAACCGAGGGGGGGGGGCAAGCAGTGTTTTCTCTTGTCAGGTGGGGTTCAGAGGTAAAAAGTTTGAGAACCATTGTCTTAATCTATATCTTTTTTTCAAAAAATCTCAAGCATATCTAATATGTCTAAATAGCTTTTTGCTCTTTCATTAATTTCCTAAATTAGCTTATCGCAAATGACATTAAAAGTATTAACAATGAAACTTCTTTCCCATGTAATATATAATCTGTTAATATAATTACGGCTATTATAGCCTGTTTGTGTTTAGGAGTGTCCCTCATTTTAATACATTGGCTAACATTACTCAAAAAAGGGGTATATATTATAGCCTGTTTGTGTTTAGGAGTGTCCCTCATTTTAATACATTGGCTAACATTACTCAAAAAAGGGGTATATATATGTAGAAGTATTTTTACCTTGGGTATAAATATGTTAAAGATACCAAGTAATTTTAAACCTGGTTTTACTCCATTTCCCAAGTAAGCAAACAGACTAAAAAGTCAAGTTTGCGCCTGCAATTGATGCAAGTCTAACTGATCCCACAGGTAGTGCAGGACCAGGACAACTCGTGGCAAAGGTGGAACAAGCTCCGATCACTAATCTTAATATTTACCCTTTTTTATTTACCCTTAATGCCAAAACACATCTCCAAGAAGGGGATGTATAATGTTTTGTATTAAAGGCAAGGGGCCACTACCCAGACCGGTTTCGACCTTTATTGAGGTCTCGTCAGTGGGAGCTAGGCTTAGAAATACCAAGATTTAGTAATACCGAGCTTGTAAGTATTTCGCCAAAACAAGTTACCATAAGGTGTTTTAACCTTATTAAATAAAAATCTCTGGAGGAGATATAAATGTAGAAGTATTTTTACCTTGGGTATAAATATGTTAAAGATACCAAGTAATTTTAAACCTGGTTTTACTCCATTTCCCAAGTAAGCAAACAGACTAAAAAGTCAAGTTTGCGCCTGCAATTGATGCAAGTCTAACTGATCCCACAGGTAGTGCAGGACCAGGGCAACTCGTGGCAAAGGTGGAACAAGCTCCGATCACTAATCTTAATATTTACCCTTAATGCCAAAACACATCTCCGAGAAGGGGATGTATAATGTTTTGTATTAAAGGCAAGGGGCCACTACCCAACCGGTCTGGGTAGTGGCCCCTTGCCTTTAATACAAAACATTATACATCCCCTTCTTGGAGATGTGTTTTGGCATTAAGGGTAAATATTAAGATTAGTGATCGGAGCTTGTTCCACCTTTGCCACGAGTTGCCCTGGTCCTGCACTACCTGTGGGATCAGTTAGACTTGCATCAATTGCAGGCGCAAACTTGACTTTTTAGTCTGTTTGCTTACTTGGGAAATGGAGTAAAACCAGGTTTAAAATTACTTAGTATCTTTAACATATATATATATATATATATATATATATATATATATATATATATATATTTTTTTTTTAGAGCATTATGGGTGAGTATAGAAGGCAATATGGCAGAATAAAAGAGGGGGAAAAATTTTTGTAGATACCTTGTTTTTGGTTCTATGATGCCTTCCAATTCCAAGATCTTGCTGAAGGTTGTTTATAAACTGGGGGAAGAGAGAGGGGAAAAACATGGGGGTGCATTTTGACGCGGGAAATAAGATTGGAAACCCGGGTTACTATTAATTATATATATATATATATATATATATATTATTTTGTTTAGGGCCGCATTTTTTGTGGGGGGAAGAATCTCCTTATGTGGAAACGACAGGGGTTAACGGGGTGTGGACCATTTCTGACGTCGTCTGACCGTCATCGGAACCTTGTGGGAATGAGTGTAGGGCTATGTCAAGGCTGCAAGTTGCATCTGCCAAATTAGGGTATTTGTAGTCGCTATATGTCCGGAGGCGTGGCTTAATTTGTAAGTTTTCCATAAAATGCGATGAAAATTCTATCAACGTCCACCGCCCCTATCTAATTTCCGAATGTTGGACGATCCAGAACTTACAAATTAAGCCACGCCTCCGGCCATGCAAAAATGCCGTAATTCGGTAGATGCAACTTGCAGCCTTGACATAGCCCTACACTCATTCCCACAAGGTTCCGATGACGGTCAGACGACGTCCGAAACGGTCCACATCCCGTTAACCCCTGTCCCAGTTTCCACATAAGGAGATACTTCCCCTACAATCCCCCCTCCCCCACAAAAAATGCGGCCCTAAACAAAATAATATATATATATATATAATTAATAGTAACCCGGGTTTCCAATCTTATTTCCCGCGTCAAAACGCACCCCCCATGTTTTTCCCCTCTCTCTCTTCTCCCAGTTTATAAACAACCTTCAGCAAGATCTTGGAATTGGAAGGCATCATAGAACCAAAAACAAGGTATGTACAAAATTTTTTCCACCTCTTTTATCTGCCATATTGCCTTCTATATTCACCCATAATGCTCTAAAAAAAAAAATATATATATATATATACCCATTTTTTGAGTAATGTTATCCAATGTATTAAAATAAGGGACACTCCTAAACAAAAACAGGCTATAATAGCCGTAATTATATTAATAGTGTTTAAGAGGAGTAACATGAGAATTTTCCCAGAAACAATACTTAATAATCTGTTAGATTGCAAAACTTCGTCACACATTTTTTTCTTTTTCCACTCTTTCCTTCTCACCTTTAAATATTTTTCATGTTAATAAATTCACTTCTTCGTTTAAACAGGAAAAACTATTTTTTATATCTAAAATGAAATCAACTAAAGACCGCAACAAATCCATATCGGGATCTTGTGGAGATTTACTACTAACATTTATTCGGTGTAAAATTTTGTTTCATACCACTGTTAAAACTACTGTTTCTGATTGGTCGAAATGCTTAGCCAATGATGAGTTCTCTAACTTAGAAATAGTTTTTTTCAGGAGGAGAAATGGATAGTTCCAGTAATGCCTCTCTAATTTGTTTGTATCCACTTTTCAAAGCCAAAATAGCGTCATCTCTTGCGGACCACCTCAATTCACTTAGTGTTTTAACTGTTAATTTCTTTTTTTTTTAATAATTAAGGAGAATAGAGACAAGGAGAATGACTAAAGCATGGTATAAAATGTGCAGAGGGACTGTTTTTTTTAAGCCTAGCTTGTAAATCATTATAGATGCCTTTCATATTGACAGAATTATCATAGCTTTGCCTTCTGTACATTTTTATATCAAAGATAATTCTTCTAATTTGTTTTTAAACGCTACTTCTTCTAAATATAAGGAATTATGTTGTGTAATACTGATCAACCCGAGAAATGTTTCTCCAATATCAGAATTTGTGGTACCGTACATAAATATCATAGCTAGTTAGTCATTATGGGCACCGTCTGGCGTTGAATAAGTATCAGTTGAATCATTGCAAAATAAGCACTTCCTTAATTTCTGATATTATTATTTCTCTCTCTCTTTTTGTTTTTAGCTATTAACGGTTTATAGAAATAATAGTATCTTGGTTTTGTGAAAATAAACGGGTAACAGTAAAATAAGAAGGAATTCTTAAAAATATGTATCCTTACTGACTTCGACAACTACTTTAACCATATAATTAGGTATATACACTTCTATACTGCTCTACAAATACTAGCCAAATAACGATAACTAAACATCAGATGCTACGCGCGTGCACAAACGACACTTAGCTGTGGTGGAAACTTTGTGCCACTTGTCTTTGTTGCATTGTGTTACTTAAAATTTCCTTCACTGTCTTACGATATTTGATTTATTTTTCCTGCACAGTTTATTTATTGTGTCCCTTCCCCAAAATAAAAACGAATTTCACATGTATACAATAAATATTAATATTAAAATAAAATGAAAAAGGGCGTTAGCTGATTTTTTAAATAAATTAAATATAAAAAAAAAAACTTGGTAAATTAAACCAGCAACATCGCGAGTCATTTCATATAAATAAATGGCTAACTTATATCAATGGGTTATAAATAATTATGCAACTTATACGATACTTTATATTGAATATTAAAATTTCTAAATAGTTTAAAATATTTTATGTAATTCTAAATGTATTATTTACACTTTTAATTATTACATGTAATTCAATTATACTTAATTGAAAGAAAGATGTAATTAAAATCTTGTCTTCCCCGTGTGGTGGCCGGGAAAAGAATAGCACCAATGTAGCTGATGCATGTCGTACAAGGACTGTAATGGGTAACCTTGGAAGGTAATTGATGGTAGTGCTGTAGCCATTGAAGTTCTAACTAAGGCTCGGCTATTGCTGTTACCCTATTGCCATGATCAGAGCTTTATATAGCTCAATAACACCTTATCCTTACACTATCTTCTACAGATATCGGAGAATATAAAAATCATTCTTGCTTCGCCCCTTTAAGCCAGTCATTTTAAGGACTAATTAAAATCTTTCTGTGAAAGATTTTAATTCTGAGACAGATTTTAATTGCAGTTTTTATTGTTAGTAGTATGGGTGGCACTTCTGACCAAATGCTTCCGGTGGGCGTGGCTTCACGAGTAAGGAATGTCAGGAATTTCCCTGAGGGCATATGTGTCAATGGCTTCAGTTCTTGTGCTTTGGTTCGCGTATGGGATTATGGGTGATGGTAGAGATAAGGATTCGTGTTGTGATTGGTGGTGCAGTTCTGACCAGATGAAGATCAAGATAAGATAAGGAATCGTGACGTGGTTGTGTGTTGTTATGAGATGTAGATATGTGACGTCATTTGTTAGTTGTAAATAAGTGATGTTATTGTTTTGAATGGAAAGGAAGTTATATTAGAGATAAGGAATCGTGTCGTGATTGGTGGACACTTCTGGCAAGATGAAGATCAAGATAAGATAAGGAATCGTGACGTGAATGTTTGTTGTTATGAGATGTAGATAAGTGACGTCATTTGTTAGTTGTAAATAAGTGATGTTATTGTTTTGAATGGAAAAGGGAGATATATTAGAGATAAGGAATCGTGTCGTGATTGGTAGGACACTTTAAACCAGATCAAGATAAGATAAGGAATAGTGACGTGAATGTTTGTTGTTATAGAGTTTGGAATTTTGGATCAACATAAGATTAGGATTCGTGATGTGAATGTTTGTTGTTATTGAGTTTGGAATGATAATTTAATTTAATTATATGTTATGCCACTCAAGCATTTTTTTTTTTTTAAACTCAGGATGGCGGCAGTCTTTCGAGCTTTTCTGAATAATTAATTATATACTGGTGGCATTCAAACACAACTTTTTTTTTTTTTCACATAGTTCATCCGTATTTTCTTCTATATTCATATTCTAATCAGGGTCATATTTTATTCATAATTCATCCGAATATTTTGATTTGTCTAAATTAAGATCTTAAATAAATAAATAAATAAACAAATCGTGTGTGAATTCATGGTGATTTCAAAAGTTATCTTACTTAAACATACATAACACATCAACGACACTGTTTGTTCTTTTAAGTTTACATATTTATTTCACAGATATTATTTACATTGCAATATGCAGAAATAGGAATTGAATTTACATATATCACCAATGCAAATGGTGTTTTTCTTGGTGTAACATTTCTTTGATGAGGCATGTTTGATTGCCTGATTTTGATACTACTTCCCAAGTGATTATGGCTATTTCTCCGGTCACTAATATTAGCAGTACTGCCATAAAAGCAAGTAACTGCCACTTTTGCGATGTTTCTTGATTTTCACCTGCAAAGAAAAAAAAACCATTGATAGTAATGGAAAAGTTAGCAGATTACTATAATTCTAATACAGTAGTTAGTTTTGGAAGTATCAAAGCTTTACAGAAACATACAAATTTGTCACATGAAACCGTGAAAAGTTGGTTAGCAACACAACCTACTTATGTGAGACCCATTAGAAGAAAGTTTAAACGCAAACAAATCAAAGTCCCGACACTTTTACACACTTTTCAATGTGATTTGGCAGATATGTCATCCCTTGCAAAAGAGAATGGGGGTGTGTGTTTCCTTCTTGTATGCATTGATTGTTTTTCCCGATTTGCGTGGGTTCGAACACTGAAGAAGAAATCAGCAGACGATGTTGTTAATTCTTTCGAGTGTATTTTTAAAGAGGAAGTGCCACGTTACATAAACACTGATCAAGGAAAAGTTTTGCAACAAGAAAGTTCGTGCAATGTTTAAAAACCATAATATTCATTTCTACACGACCAGGAGTGAAATGAAAGCAGCCATTGCAGAAAGATTTATCAGAACATTGAAAACAAAGATCTACAAATAGATGACGTATACTAAAAGTAAAAGTTATACGAACGTTTTGCCGACCCTTGTACATACTTATAACCTCACACCACACTGCACTATCGGTATGGCTCCTTCGCAAGTTAACCTTCAAAACGAGGATCGTGTTTGGAAATATTTGTACGGAACCCAAGAGGAGACTACCAAACCAAAATTTCAAGTAGGTGATAGTGTGGTTTTAAGTGATGATACCCACAAATTTAGAAAAGGGTATTGGGATAACTGGACACGAGAATTGTTCACTATTGCTCAGGTTATTAACAGAAACCCTGTAGTATATAGAGTTTGCAGTCGAGACGGAGAGATAGTGGAGGGAACTTTCTATGAACCTCAGCTGCAAAAGGCTAATATACCCAATGAACTTCCGGAAGACGTGTATCTAATCAAACAAGTACTTAAACAGTGCAAACAGAAAGGAAAGCTTCAGTATTTTGTTAAGTGGCTCGGTTATCCCTCATCATATAATTCTTGGGTTCGTAGCGAAGATGTTTTACTTAACCCTTCCCAGTAATGCCAGTATGAAAATGTTTCCTACAAACACACAAACGAAATTTCAAGTGGAACTACCACACGAGATCAGACTTAAAGGTAAATGTGAAGTTGCTCTTGCCGAAATTCATCTTCCGGGAGAATTTAATAACATAGATTCCGGTTACGATGAGTTTCATATGATACGTGCAATTGGAGGAGGAGTCAACAATATCGACAACAACAACATCACAGGAAACAAAGTTTTCGAAAAGTCTAAAGAAGGATTTTACAAAGTGTACAAGATTCCCCATGGCAGTTACAATTCACCCTCTGAACTTCTTCAAGCAATGTTTGATGTGAGTTCTGTGATTACTGGAAAAAAGAACCCAAATAACACTATTTCTCTGACAGTCCCAAAAGATTACAACCTTTTGTTTCCCAAGGAGGCCTCGGCTTTGGGTCTTCTACTCGGTTTTAATCAGATTGGTGTTAAACTGAAAGGTACAACACAGGGAAATATCCAGTTGATATAAAGAGTTGATATGTAGCCGCATATTTTGTTTATTCTGATTTAATACAAGAACAGATAGTTGGTGATACATGTGCACCATTGTTACGAGTTGTTCAGTGCAGCACTAAGTGTTCCTTCGTTTTTGTTCAACCTGATTATTATCCATAATGAAAACAAACATTTCAGTCAATTAGCATTGAAATTCGTTCTGACAGCAGCGAGTTGTTCCACTTTCGTGGTGGCAAGACAATAGCTAAATTACAGTTCCGACAAGTGAAGGATGACTGATTATCTCAGATATTACACATTGCAGGCAGGTGGGGCACAAATTTTACGGGTCCCCCCAATACAGCGTGGGTACGGATTAGGTAGCATTTTCAGAAGTGCCTTCTCCTTTCTAAGTCCACTTTTAAAACCTGCAGCTCAATTTGTCGGTCGTCAAGCCTTAAAAGCCGGTCAGCATATGATAGGAGATGTATTGGAAGGGGTACCTGTACGTCGAGCCTTTATAAACAGAGCATCAGAAGTTGGGAAAAATCATTGCTGAAAAGGCTCAGAGTCGATTACTTCAGAGAGGTCAAGGAAGCAAGAAGAAAAAAAACGAATACTAAAAAGTGCAAACGAGATGACATCTTTTGCTGAGGATATGATGTCAGAGTTAGATCTTTTTTCCCACCCTCGTGTCAACATGTGTGTGGAAAGAAGTTCTTATGTCACCTACCAACCAATATCCAGTACTGACAGTGGAGGTCCTGTGGAATTTTGCATACCAGGTACATCTGAAGAATACTTGGATTTGGGAAAATCATACCTACGTGTTCAAGTGTGCATCACTAACAATGATAATAACCCTATCGAAGATTCTTCAGTTGGTGTTATGAATAATTTTTTCCATTCCCTGTTCAGTCAAAGTGACTTTTTTCTCCAAGATAAACTAGTGAATGTAGCAGACACGTATCCTTATAGGGCTTATATTGAAAACCTACTAAATTATGACAGAGATGTTAAAAACAGTCCACTGACAAATGAACTATTTGTTAAAGATGATGTGGCTAATGTTAGTGATATATTTACCAAAAGTGAATGCAGGATGCATAGACGACAAGCTCGAATTAACCAACCGAAAAGTGTCGAGATGCTTGGGCGAATACACACTGACATCATGCATCAAGACCGGTACTTGATCAATAATGTTACTGTTCGTGTTCGTATGGTTCGCAGTTCTCCCGAATTTTGTTTACTGACTGCAAATGATGATTCTAAGGCTAAAGTGCAAATTGAAGAGGCTACACTTTTTGTCTGCAAAGTCAAAATAAATTCAAAGATTCAACTGGCTCAACTGTCTGTGTTAGACAAGTCAAACATGATATATCCCATCAATCGTGTGCAAGTGTCTTATTTTTCGATTCCCAAGGGTATGTCAGATGCCACACGAGACAATCTGTATCTAGGTGAAATACCATCTAGATTAATTATTGAACTGGTTGCTAGTGATGGATTTAATGGCACTTTCAACAGAAATCCATTTAATTTTCATCATTTCAATGTGAATGAATTTTCTTGTAGTGATAGCTGACGGTATTCAGTATCCCTCACAACCTTTGACTCCGAACTTCCAAGAAAGGCATTACAGCAGATGTTACATGTCACTGTTCACATCACTAGGTAAATGGAACAGAGACTGTGGTAATGACATTTCTTATGAAGAATACGTAAAGGGAAACGTTCTCTATGGATTTGACTTATCGCCAGATCAAAATGCCGTTGCCTCCCATGTCAGCCTGTTAAGAAGAGGAAGTGTGCGACTCGAAGTTAAATTTGCTCAACCTCTTCCTGAAAACATCACAATGGTTCTTTATGCAGAATTTGAGTGTACGTTATCCATAACAAAGGATCGTTCTGTGTTACTGGACTATGAACACTGAACAATTAGTAAGCATACTAGAGTTAGAACCCACCACGAGAAAAGTGGGTTTAGGAGTTTGTGCACGTGATGAATTGCCACAATATTCGATCAGAAAACAACAGTCAATGTTCGTCGTGAACACAGATCCGACCTGGTTGCCAGGACAACATTGGCAAGCTGTCTATATTAAAGACCAACACGGTGATTTTTTCGATAGCTTCGGTCGCCCAGCCGAAAACGATATTGTTAACTTTCTAAATATTAACACTAATAAATGGCATTATAATTCTGTAACTATACAAGCTAAGGAATCTGTCGCGTGTGGTTTGCATTGTGTGTATTTTTTAATATTGAGATGTCGTGGTCTTTCTATGCAAAATATTATTAGCAAATGTTATTCTAAGGATTTGTGGTTAAATGATATTGTAGTAACTAATGCTGTTACAGATCATTTACTGAAAATAAAAAATAATTAAAAAAAAAAAAAAATTGTTTTTCACTTACCATTTTTTCCAAACCAGTTTCTTATTCCCACGCAGCTTTCGGGGAGATAGAGAGATGAATTTGGTACTCCTTCTTCGAGCTCTCTTGCGGGGAGGGATTGGAGTGGAAGCATTTTCTTCACTGGGAGTGGCTGATGTTGATGGTTGATGGGAATGGTTCTGGGTATTTGGTTTGTTCAGTAAAGGTTCTGGACGTGGTATTCTATGTTCCTGTTGCTCTTCTTCTGTGAGACCCAATTGGTTTTTCAACCCTAAATACTTTTGCAGAACATTTAAATATGCTTTTACTTTTTCATCTGCATGTTTATTTCTTATTTTTAAAATGGCACTCATTTCGTCATCGAGTGTGTATAGTTCACGCTCCTCTGGTGATTGGAGAAGTGTAAACTTTTTAAACATATTCATTTTCTAATAAGTGAAGTCAATAAAGGAACAATGATACTGCCTAATAATGGGAACAGTGCTCCTCCACGTTGTAAAACCAGTTTTCTTCTGGTTATGAAGGGAAGCGATTTGTTACTTAGTGCTCTTATAATTTTTTTTTTCCTTCGTAGGTGTGACTGCTGGTTGTTTTGTAGTGGAATATTTCCACATAAAACATTTTTGCAGATTTCACAGAGTGTGGTGATTTGGCTGGAGGTGCAATGTTTTAGAGCATCATTTGCATGCATCATTTGGGAGAGGAATGAGATAAGTACTTGATGAGATATTCATAGCGTTTGAGTCTATCAGCCATTCAGGGATAAATACTGTATTGGGTTCTTTTCCTGGCAAAATCCGTGACCTCAAGTATAAAATATCAGGTGTTTCCTGTCTAAAGTCTAAAACTAAATATGAGTGGGGTTCGCGTGTTGCATCTTTATAAATCTGAACTAACACATTCGTTTGTCCTGGAAATACTTGGGAAGCTAAATGAGAAAACTGCAAAGAGTCTCGGGGATTTTTAAAAGCAATAACATAATGGCTATTGAGAGAAATGGTACGAAAATGTGCAGCTTTACAGAATAAATTTTGTGTCAGTAGAATGGCACTAAGGTTACGGTGATGTGAACCTTTTATGAATACATCAGCTATTTCTGTGCTGTCCTTAGCCTGGTGAACCAAATCATCGATTATGAGTAAATTTCTCACACTAGAAGCAAATTCAGGTAACTTCAAACCATTCACGAATTCTATATTGGTAAATTTTTTAAATTTATCTTGATTTTCACTGTAACAGTAAACGATTCGTTCTGGTGGTGGTTTGATTAGTTGATTACAATGTTCTATGAGAGACAACACGAATGTTGTTTTTCCTGACTGAGTAGCTCCCGAAATTATACAATAAGTGGATGTATGAACATATCGAAAATGATAACATAATAAGACTGTGATTATTTTTATATAATCAGAGATCAGGTAATAACAAATTGATACTTGTTTTTAATATCAAAAAAATTTCCTTGTCAACAATTTTTTTTCATTTTTTATTTTTTTATTTTTATTTTTTTATCACAATCACCATGTAATCATGCCAAGACGAATTTTATTTTTTAATTCTAAGAAAAAAAAAGCTATTGTGGAATAATAGTAACAATAACATTGATGTGAAAACTGTATAAGAGAAGGGCGACACTGCAAATTATCGTGTTGGGAAACAACCATGGATTTTTACCTACCAGGTAGAATGATGTTTAGTTTTCTGTCCCATAGATGGCATCTTTTGCTTATGGGGTATGTGAGTGTAAGGAATTATCCTTTAAAATACCCATAGGGAAAAGTGCATGTGTCTGTTGACACTATGCGCTTCACAAAAATGTATCCAAATCCTTTTATTACGGAGGTCGTTTTGAGTTGACAGCTCCATTTGTCTCTATGGACAGAAAATGGTACAGGAATTTGGATGTTTTGTGGCTCACCCCTTACTGATGCTATCATAAATTCCAGATTAATCTCTGTGGCCGCGCGAAAATTTAAAGTAATGCCTTTGCATTTGGTCACAATCTTACCCCCCCCCCCGCATTCTGTAGGAATAAGATTTTGGGCCTGTGGTAACAAACTCAACAATAAAGTCACCATCGAGTTCATCACCTAGCTCCCCAAGGTAGTGACCAATGGACGGTGAGTAATCGCCCAGTTTTTCAATGAAAATGACAGAATCAGTATCTGTGTATAAAAGCCGTCTTTGCAAAAGTTCCATGACCTCATATAACTTTATCCTACCATAGGCAGCTACAAATGAGGAGATGACAGCATTCCCTTTCCTATTTTCAGGCTCAGTGCATTCAATAGGAGAGTAGGCAACCATCATCTGCTGTTCTGTAACTAACCTGGCATCTTGGATAACTTTACTGTTATCTAAAAAAAGTTCTACGAGGTCTTCATGAGAGGAAATCACCTGGGTCTGAGTTCTTATCATTCTCATGCCAAGCCTTCCCCATAGAGAATTCAAACAACGCTTAGCAAGTGAACGTTTACCAGGATTTTTACTAATGTGTTCACTATTTAACATAACACCTTCCCTTAGCAAAAACTCGTCCAGATAAGCCTGTTGGTTTTGACCTTCAGGCCATCCAGATGCTTCCTGTTTCAGCTTCAGAAAGGTATCAATATAATGAGGAAAGAAGTTTTCTTCCCCTTCAAATTTTTGAGAAAAATGCCACACCTCGTAAAATTCAATAACTTTATAACCGCGAGAATGTGCTAAATCTAATTCTGGACTGCACCAATAACCTGTAAATGATTGGTCCGTATGAGGGCATAATGGGGCCATTTCGGAAGCACACTTTCCACACAGGGGGAAGATTAATTTTTCATTAACTGTGATGGGCAAAACCGGTAAAAAGAGATCAATAGGTGCTTCCACTTTTGCATGGCAAATACCAAAGTATACCCCAGGAGAATAGTCGAAATTATCGATAATAACTTCGGGATGCCCCAGGAAATACCTGGTATTTCATTACCCATGGATAAAGGCTATTGAAGTCCAAATAGCAAATAACTTCCCCTTCTGACTGAATTTTGTGATACATTTTGTAGCAGTCGGTTCTGCCACCATGCAGAGCACTACGAGGTAATATGGGATCTGGAATATTAAGAGCAGCAATAAAGGTTATCAAGGCTGTGTTTTCAGAAATTTCTGCATTAAACTGACATTCCTAAATTGAGATCACATCGAATCCTTTGCTACGAAAATAGTTTTTGCGATCCTTTGTTTGCTCAAAAAGGGTTACCATGTTTATGTTTCTGTATGGTTGATAAGTATTTGGTCTATAGCAAAATTGACAACCATGGAAGAAGCAACTATAGAAATCATATAAAAAGCTTCCACATTTCCCATCAACAAAATGAGGTCCGATGCAGATCTCACCCACAGAACGTGCATGTTGTATGGTTATGTTGTTCTGTTTTTCTTGCCATTTGAGCCAAGCCAAAGCCTTTCGACTTTGCACGAATGCCCCTATGTAACCCCAAGCAGGAAGTATAGCCAGTGTGTTAGGTTTCAAAAAGTTTTGGAGAAATACTCTCAAACATACTCCTGCAATTGTAATGTCATGGAGAAAGGGATCAATCTGGGTGAGCTGTATGAAGAGAGTGCGAAAAGTGTTGCAACAGTCTCGCAAAACACGCACGTCATCTTTCGTATAAGCTAAAATTTCCACTTTCAGACAGTATTCAGTGTCTAGCTGATTTTCATACCAAGTCTCGAACACTGTATGAGTTTCTTTATTCATAAATTCCGGCTGGAAATATGATTTTTCGAGGATGACTCCACGATAATCCAGAGAATCAGATGTGTGAAACTTATGAGGAAAGAAACCGTTACGAACTTCTGGGAGATCGAACATGGCTGGCAGTTTCCTAAGAGCGACACTAATGTAGGAAAAACTATCAAGAAATATGATGTTTAAAGGGTCATAATAGATAGCAAGTATCTTCGATCTGTCAAACACTACACGGGGGTGGAAATTTTTTGAAAAAAGATATTCCAAAATAAAATACCCGTCAAAACCACGAAAATTGTGTGCAATTACACGAATATTTTCGTATTTTGGTTTGACAGTCTGAAGGACCTAATCATCTCGATCTCTTTTCATGAAATAATTGACAGAAAACAGCTCATCTAGAAACTGACCCACACAGTTTTCACCCCAGAACTCGCATTCGTGACTACCAAAATCAGCTATACATAAGACTGGTACATGATGATGATTTTTAGCTATAGTTTCTGTGTCAAAAAAAACCCACAGAAACCTGTTTATTTGAGTCCTTCGATTTTTGTACAAAGCATTTCTGTTTGGGGTGAACTGATTTGCAGTAGTTGCAGAAATTTTCAGGTGGACAGACATGGCTTTTATGTGGAGAAAGTAGCCAAACACTGTCTGCAACGATGGAATTTTGAACAAATATTATTTTGTATGTGCAAATTCAGACATTCATTGGCATAGAAAAATCTATTGCACGACTCACACAAAAGAAGGTTATGCACACTATGATTGGTGTTTGTGTGACAACAGGTACACATATTTTGACATCTATGCATTTGCAATTTGATAGAAGTGCTGTATGTCTGAAAGCAACTAGGGCAATAATAGCTATTCCCAAACAGAGCTGGCACACTATGCACAAAATCATAATGAGAGTTGCAGTATAAAAGACAGATCTGTTTATTTGCATTTGGTCCCCAAAACACCACAGAAAAATTAGCATCTGCTGAAAAAATTACGATTTGGAATTCCGGATTCAAATGCTTTTGAAAGAGATCTGCTTCTGGAATACTGCAAGAAATGAGCAGAACCCCCTGCAATTTTGTGGAGTTAAAGCCCTCTTTGTTTGTAATTTTTTATGATCTAAACGCACTTGTCTGTATGTTTGGGCATCATCACTTTGTGCAGAAACACCCAGAACAAGTGCTCGGGCCATGCAAAGATTGTCTTTGTTGTTAATTTCCACAATAGCTTTTTTATTTTCACAAATTCATCGAGGCTAAGCACCACCATTGTTACTGATATTGATAAGTACGACATCGATAATGAGATCATTTGCCAAAAGAAACTCACGTTTTGATTGGGCGACAGCATAAAAAGCATCAACTAACCTTTGGATACTTAGTTCAGAAAGCAACATAAATGGTAAATTAATGTTGCTTTCTAAACTGGATGCACTAACACCCAACCGAATGTGAAAAAAAGTTCCAGAACCCGATAAATGCTGAATTATCTCATTAAGCATATCTCAAAATATTTCAAAAAACACTCTGGTTAAAAGAGTTCCAGATCACGAAATCGAACTTGATACTCCAATTGTCGAGTTTGATACTTGATAGATTTACGTGATCGGGCCACTGAAACAGTATAAAAGTCCTTGTAGAGTGAGGGTTCAATAGTAGTAGAATTAGAGAGTTTAGTTTCACATCCAGTAACTGAATGTGAATTATATAAATTTTGGGGAGGGGCACGATTTCCTCCAGCCACACCAGCGATTGTTACATTAGAATTAATACCACGTCCTGTGGTTTGTTCATTTTCGCAACCATTTTCTCCAGTCAAATCAAATTCTACAATGGTGGGTTGATGAATGAATATATTCCCATTACCATCAACAAAACGAATAACAGATGATCGCTAGTAAAAAAAAAAAAAAAAAAAAATTACTTTCTAGATTTCAGAAATATCGTTAAGAAATAAAAAACTCAAGGTTATTTTAGCAATTTCGACACTACATGAGATTTCACTAACACAGTTTTACTAAACTTCACCCCTCAAAATTTTTCCCCAAAAAATCCTAATAACCAAAAATAAAACTAAATGTTACTCATCATAAAGCTTTTTGCAATTTCGACACTACCTGATGGTTTCACTAACACAATATTACTAAATAACCAAACTCAATATCTTTTCCCAATAAAAAAAAAAAAAAAATATATATATATATATATATATAATGACTTATGGGATTTCACTTAACACAAAACAGATTGAATATCATGAACATGCTTTTTATTTTTCCATTGCAAAAACCACCTTATAACTTTATAGACAAAAGACGCTAATGTAGTCACTAAAATTCATATGACGTTACTATAAAATGACAAAATTAATAAAAAATTAGAACCAATGGAAAACCAGTAATCACATCAGGTGACAATGAATAACTTAGTTCTCAACGATCACACAAGGTCAAATTATGAACCTTTGCTACCCATCAGTAGTGTATCACCTCGAAAACACTTAGTCACAGCAGTAAGGTTGAGTAATACATAATCCTGTTTCTGTTACATATAGGAAAGTAAGTGATGCGAATAACTTAGGTCTCAAAGATCACATGAGGTCAATGCAAACTTTGCTACCTAACAGTAGTGTAAACATTAGTCGCATCAGAAAGTTGACTAATACACATCCCTGAGAAAAATTTTACCTTTGAAGAAACCGCTACAGCTATGAAAAGAACTATGACTAACTGACCGGAAATCAGTCACACAGTTATCTACAAACAAGGTTAATGAAAATTACCAGTGTGGGAAAATAATTCACGCACAATTTATTTATTTATTTTACTCAGTTATTGTAGTTATAATATGTAGTTAACTGAATTTTAAAAGTAAAACCTATAATGAAAAACTCAACAGGATTTTCAGATGTGTTTGTGTTCTGTGCTGTGAATATATGTTAAAAATCAACAATTTGGAATATTCAGAAAACGTAGATAGTACCAAGATGTTCTCATTCTGGAAAGAAATGTAAGTTAATTTTTAACTTAAACATAACAATTGATACTTGTAATTTCAATAATTCTTGGTCGTATGTTTTTTGGTAAGCGTAATTCTAATACTAAATAGTTGTTTTTTTTTCATAAGAATAATCATAGGGTATATATTAGAGTATCAACATAGACACATTAGTGACTTTTCATGTCTGCTGTGTGTGTGTGTGTTTAAGGGACACCATTATAATTAAATTATTCAGAAAACCTAATCACACCCGCCATCACGACTTACTCTAAGAATTCCACCCTTTAACAGTAAAGAAATACCCCAAAATGTATTGGAAAATTAGTACAACCATCTATAGAAGAAAAAAAAAATGCATGTTTGAGTGACATTAGTATATATAATTAAATTATTCAGAAAAGCTCGAAAGACTGCCGCCATCACGACTTACTCTAAGAATTCCCACCCTTTAACAGTAAAGAAATACCCCAAAATGTATTGGAAAATTAGTACAGCTATCTATAGAAAAAAAAAACTGTATGTTTGAGTGACATTAGCATATATAATTAAATTATTCAGAAAACCTAAACATGGACCCCATCACAACTCTACTCTACTCTAAGAATTCCACCCTTTAAGAGGAAAGAAATACCCAAAATGTATTGCAAAATTAGTACAACCATCTATAGACAACCAAACATGATGACAATGACGGATGTGTGTCACCATAGGAAAATTCCAAGATATCTTCTCTCAAAAGCATTGCCGACAATTCCATAGCCAAACCAAAATACCATGTGATATCACAGAGAGACATATGTTTCCCAGAAATTTCCAAACACACAACGTCACGATTCTTATCTCTAAATATCACCAAACACACCACATGATGACCCCGACAGATGGGGGCCCAGCAAAATTCCAAACATTCCAAACTCTATAACAAACATTCATGTCACTATTCCTTATCTTACCTTGATCTGGTTTAAAGTGTCCCACCAATCACGACACAATTCTTTATCTCTAATATATCTCCCTTTTCCATTCAAAACAATAACATCACTTATTTACAACTAACAAATGATGTCACTTATCTACGTCTCATAACAACAAACATTCACGTCACGATTCCTTATCTTATCTTGATATTCATCCTGTCAGAAGTGTCCACCAATCACGACACAATTCCTTATCTCTAATATAACTTCCTTTCCATTCAAAACAATAACATCACTTATTTACAACTAACAAATGATGTCACATATCTACATCTCATAACAACACACAACCACATCACAATTCCTTATCTCATCTTGATCATCTGGTCAGAACTGCAACACGAATCCATATCTCTACCATCACCCATAATCCCATATGCAAACCAAAACAAAAGAACTGATGCCAGTGACACATATACCCACAGGGAAATTCCAAACATTCCAGACCCATGACGTCACACACAATGAAGTCACGATTCCTTATCTTATTTTGATCTTGATCTGGTCAGAAGTGCCACCAAGAACTGAAGCCGTCGACGCATATGACCTCAGGGAAATTCCTGACATTCCAAACCCATGAAGCCATGCCCACCGGAAGCATTTGGTTTAAAATGTCCCACCAATCACAACACGAATCCTTATCTCTACAATCACCCATAATTCCATATGTGAACCAAAAAAATCACCCATAATTCCATACGCGAACCAAAGCACAAGAACTGAGGCCATTGACATATATGTCCTCAGGGAAATTCCTGACATTCCTAACTCATAAAGCCACACCCACCGGAAGCATTTGGTCAGAAGTGCCACCCATACTACTATTGTTGATTTTGTTTGAAAATCTTTGACATCATAGTTACTAGAAAATTTATGATTACCGAAAAAATATTAAAATGCATGGTAATAATTTAGCATAACGTTAAAAGTTATGCTAAATTATTACAATCAAAGAAATAATCAAAAAGAAAAAAGAAGCCTATCACAAATGGTTAAGCAGTAAAAGATTAGAAGATGAAATAGAATATAAAAGAATAAGAGCCATAGCTAAAAGAAAAGTCAGAAAAAGACATAGCGAATCATGGAATAAATTTGTTTCTAATTTAGAATATGATTTATATCAAATAAGACCCAATGTATATAAGATTTTGAAACATCTAAATGCAGATACCAAAGAAAACATAAAATTAAACACTGAATTGAAATTAGAAGAATTTCTAAATTACTACACAGAACTGTGGACAGACAAATATTTTAAAAAAGACAACTGGCAAACAATTAACGAAAATGAAAAGGAAATAACTGAAGAAGAATTAGAAATCAGCCTGAAAGAAACAATAAATGGAAAATCACCTGGAGAAGATAAGCTAGGTTCAGAACTATATAAATACGCAGGAACAAAATTCAAAGGAAGACTCATTATTTTTAAATAAAATTTACTCAACTGGTATCCCCCCAATAGAATGGAAAAAAGCAATTGTGATTCCAATCTTTAAGAAAAGTAATAGATGACCCTAAAAACTATAGAGGTATCAGTATACTAAATTCATGTTACAAAATATACAGCAGAATCTTAAATAACAAACTAATGAAATATTCCGAAAACTTTATTCTAGAGGTACAAAATGGATTTAGAAAAGGACGATCATGTATAGACCCAGCCTTCTGCCTAAAATTAATAATAGAGAAAAGAAGAGAATATAATTTAGAAACACATATTGCATTTATTGACTTTGAAAAAGCATTTGACAAAGTTAAAAGAAACATATTATTTAACATATTAAAAGAAAGACAAAAACCAAATAATATTCTAAAAGCTGTCACAAGTATATATGAAAATAATCAAATACAAATAAGATTAAATCATGAGCTATCATCTACAAGAGAGATAAACCAAGGGGTCCGACAGGGATGTCCCCTCTCAACAACTCTTTTTAATATCTACTTAAATGAAATAATAATAAAATGGAGTAAACATTTACATCAAGGAATTAAACTTTCACCTACAGTTAACTTAAACACTTTCCTCTTTGCAGACGACCAAATAATAATTACAAATTCTGAAGATAACTTACAGAAAGCTATTTTAAATCTAAATGAGATATCCAAAGATTATGGTATGATAATATCAATGGAAAAATCAAAAACTATGGCCTTTAAAGGACAAGATCCAGCAAGAACTAAAATAGTATATAGATAACAAGATCTTAGAACAGGTGAATTCATTTAACTACCTAGGATGTATGATCACTTATGAAAATGAAAAAGATATAAACATAAAAATTGCAAAATATTTAAAAATAACAGGAGTAATTAACTCTATATTTAAACCAAACCTAGTTCAAAAACAAACCAGGCTAAAAGATTTCGCTTCCATACATTAGCCCTAGCGGTCTTAATGTATGGAAGCGAAATCTGGACAATAAAACAAAAAAAACAAACAAAGATTAACAACAGCAGAAATGAAGTTTATGAGAAAAACTGCAAAGTATACCCTATTTGATCACAAAAGAAACGAAGATATTATGAAAAAATTAAACCAAGAACCAGTAATTGAACTAAAAAATATAAACATAGATGGATGGAACACGTTCAAAGAATGAAAACAGAAAGATTACCAAAACAAGCCTTAAAGCACAAGCCATTAGGAAAAAGAAAACCAGGACGTCCTCTTAAACGATTCAACGATGACTTCTAAGGCCGGAACAGGCCATACTAGGCCTAAATCCTTGATATACGTATGATGATGATGATGAATGTTAAAAGTATTTAAAAAAATTAAATGCAATCAAACTAAGCTTCTAATCAAAACAATTTTCGAATTTACTGTATTAAAAATATGAGCGAAATATTCATGGAATTCCAACTTGGATTAAAATCGAAATATAAAACGTTTCAGTTTGCATTAACATGTATAGTATGCCTACCTGGTTGACAGAATGGATAACGTATTTGCTTTCCAACCACCAACTTTAGATGAAAGGTAATTTTGCCGCCTAGTGTAAGACCAACTCACTTACTGGAGGCCTGGGATTCACATGAAAAAAAAAAAGGATTGCAATATATATATGATTAATTCAGTATCACACAATTATTAAGATTTATTCAACTCCAGCTTAGATTTTTTTCTCTTAATTTGCAGTAATAAGCATAATAATTCCAGCTTTAGTTAAAAAGTAGAGCCAATAAATAGTAACGATAACTTATTATGCTCGCTAACAAACCACTTTTTTACTCGACAGTTTACCCTAAAAATAACTGGAATCTTGATGCATCAAAAATGAAGCGAAAAATTAGTCTTACTTATAAATAATAATAATAATAATTAACTTGAAAATCAAATGCTCTTTATGTGATATAGGAACAGCTCTTACTCACCTAATTAATACAAAGAGCAGCAGCACAATAAAAACTGCTGTTGTCTCAGGAACGTGTTTCAAAATGATCGCAAGTTTAATATCTCCGCGATTTGTTCTTTCCTAACAGGATTATGGGAAATCCCAGGGTGAAATATTCTTAAGAACGTCAGGGATTAAACTGACCTTGTATTTAATTTCTGAGTTAAACTGCTGAGTCACTCAGTGGCTGGTCTACACAAGTTAAATATTGACTGAGAGAAAATTTCCAGAGACAAGCAACCACACACCAAAACCAATTAATAAGGACAGGAACAGAATACAATGAAGACGACACAATGAAACACAAACGCCCAAAACAATCCTGCTAATACAAAACTAGCTATAAACCACACAGCCCACAGAGGACGCGCACTTGCTCAAAATCACCCCCCCCCCGAACAGACAGACACACAAGACAAAGGGAGTAAAAGACAAGGGCTTAGTTTTCCATCATACCAGTTTAGTCACAAGTCATTTCCAGAGAAGGTGATTGGAAGTTAGCAATATTGATAAGAACACTAGTTTAAAAGTCCAGGTAGTCCAGAAGCGAAAACCATCAGGGACAAAACGAAACTAGTTTATATAAGTAGACACACAAAAATACAACTAATTTATTATGTATAATTTTACAGAGTTCATAATTAAAAGTATACTCGAATAAAAATCATAATAATAATAAATGTGTGCCGATGTGTCTCATCTTGTTTTCGTATCCAAATTATCAAGTTATTCTGAAGCATTATGAATTTTGCAGTTTTATTATTATGCTAGTAATATTTCTTGAAATGCGGCACTTTTTACAACAAAGCTGGCTAAGTTATGTTGAAAACCGTGCATAATATAATCTTTAAACAAAACACATTTTCTAATTATCAAAGCATTGAAATAATAATACCAAATGCATATAATAAAATTTATGTCATTTTGAAGATTTTCTACTGCACCTCCCTCCCATCTCCTCTCCTGAATCTCAATTACACAACCACTTTAAATTTTTACTGGTTTGAAAGCTTTCAGACAGTATTGAAAATCTGTTACTTGAGTTTACCGTTTTCACAAAACAAATAAAGCAATAATATTATTGTACCGTGTAGTATTGTGTAATTTATAAAATTATAAAAATTTTAAATCTAAATTTATAATGATCAGTTTCATTTTTATTATCAAAAAATCATAAATTCTTTGATACAATTATCTTGAAAAAAAGATTTGAAATATTTAAAAGAAAAGGCGCATATCTATTACATAATCATTTATTTTTTTGGAGGAGGAGGGAATAGAAGGTTATAAACCTATTTCTTTCAGCTCAAGTAACAGCCATTGAGCTAATGAAAATTCTTGAAAAAGGGAGAAAAAAGGACGTCCAGTGGATACACTAAAATGTCCTTAATAATAGCTGAAACACCCAGAAATTGATTTTATTTTATTTTTTCAACTTTCTGATTGACTGACAGATGTTCAAAACATATAAGGAAATAATATAAATGAAAAAATACACAAAATTTACTAATTTATAATAATCACAATTTAATTTCGGTATAGGAATATTAA
The DNA here is from genome assembly GCF_054136105.1 of Typopeltis vanoorti. Lineage (NCBI taxonomy): Eukaryota > Metazoa > Arthropoda > Arachnida > Uropygi > Thelyphonidae > Typopeltis > Typopeltis vanoorti. Next base: position 146,918,470 of record NC_143554.1, read on the forward strand.
AAGTTCTCTGTTAGAATTACTTTGTAAAAATAACGAATTCAAAAAAAAAAAAAAAAAAAAAAAGTGCACATATGTGACCTTGCAGTTTTTTTCTTTCTTTTGTGTGTGTATGTAGTGATAATTTTGGGAGGGGAATTAGCCATCAAAGGCGAAATACAATGTTAAATCTATTATGAAAATAAAATTTTGTTTTGACATATGCACCTATACATGTTTGTTGATAGACATTCTAACAAAAAACACTGACGTTTCTTTTTTTCTTTTGACATTTATTTTCGAATGACAAACTGTAAGGAATTTATCGCTACTTCAAAACTTCCGCATAATATCGAAATTAGCCGAAAATATGTACAAACAGTTGACTTCATAACCGCCATTTATTTCGATTTGTAGTGAGTGATTAGGTGGAACCAAGAAAGTTGAACTGCAAAACCCTACAGATTGCGTTATAAAAATCATGCGTTACGTGATACGATTCAAGATTTACGTATGATTCCCCAAAAAACAAAATCGTAAAAGTGCGAACCTTCGCGCAATCTGTGAACTAACCTTTGAACTAAGATTATGAATAAAAAGAAAATTTAATTTGCAACAGATGGAGGCTGTATTTATTTTAAGATTCGGATTTTAATGAATTTAAAAAAGTTCTTCTACAAAAATAATTATCTTGAATCAAATTCTGGGAGAATAAAACGTATTGGCGATTAAAATAATTAGCAAAAAAATGTTAGCGATAGAAAATGTGGCCCCGTGGAGAGGGACTCGCCAGCTTGCGCCTAATGCGCCATCTACAAGTAAATTGCATTACTGAATCAAAACTGACATAATGAAGTCTCAAGCAGTTCTCAGTTTCAAGAACTGTATTCCTTAGCTTTAGCTAAGGCTCAATTTAGAGCAGGGGTGGGGAACCTGTTTAGTATCAAGGGCGAAAATTGCTAATTTAAAACCTTCTGCGGCGACTGGCAACTTTTAACTCATATATAGTATCACAAACTCATCTTCATTATGGGTTTTATGTTTTTTAGCAATTTGTTCACTCAACGCATAACTAGCTTGAGTTACAGATGATCTTTCCTGAATAAGCTTTTTAAAAAGAGATTGGCGTTTGATTATATTTTCTATCAAAGTCGCTATCTTGTCTAAACGTTCTGATCTCTTTAATTTTTCATTTCTTATGCTTACTCAAATAATGCCGTTCAAGATTATATTTTTTGTAAACTGAAACTGTTCGTTACAAATGCGACAAATGCACTTGTCACTAATTTCAATAAAGAAGTAGAGTTCCGTCCATTTTTCACAAAACAGAGCACATTCACCACTTCTTTTACGCTTTTTACTACAACTTGTCATTTAAAAAAATAAATTGAATAAAGCTGTCAACTGGTTAATTACAAGGCACTCGCAGTACTGAATGAGAAAAACAAAGTAAAAAGTCAATATGTTTTGACACCTGGGAAAATGTCGTGGCGGTAATTGTGGAAGCAACCAATCAGAGAAAGTCTGAACTTTGCCAGCGAGAAATGCTTCTGATTTCTTTTTATTTTAATGCCTGGTCTCGATTTGATGGTTGGCAGACGTATGGCGATCATATTTTATCGTATATAGTTATTTTTGATTTTGTATATTTAATTATTTAAATAAAAAAATGTAATTATAAAAATTTAAATTATTATAAAATTTTATTTACATGTACGTAGGAGTACATCAGCAAATGGGCGAAATTTGGCACGCGGGCGAGGGGTTCCCCACCCCTGATTTAAAGCCTTACACATTCTAAATCTGGTAAAGTAGATCTTAAACAATCGTTTATAAATTTGTACATATTTTAATTGAAGAATTTTCTTCCTTCATCATTATTAAAATTTTCTTAACTTCATCAGTAAATTATTCTGAGTCGCTATCAGTCCCATAAGTTTGTAAAATTTTGTTAATACTAGTCTTGTACTTGTCTTAATCTATATCTTACTTCAAAAAAATGTTAAGCATATCTAATATGTCCAAACAGCTTTTTGCCCTTTCATTAATTTCCAAAATTAGCTTATCGCAAATCACATTAAAAAAATGAAACTTCTTTCCCATGTAATGTGTAATCTAATTGTTAGATTGCAAAACTTCGCCACACATTTTTTTTTTCACTCTTTACTTCTCATCTTTAAATATTTTCTCATGTTAATAAATTTGCTTCTTCATTTAAAGAAGCAGAACTATTTTTGATATCTAAAATAAAACCAACTAAAGACTGCAACAAATTATTTAGTAACAAATCCATATCGGGATCTTGTAGATATTTGCTACTAGCATTTATTCGTTGAAAATTTTGTTTCATACAACTGCTAAAACTACTGTTTCTGATTGGACAAAATGATGAGCTCTCCAACTTAGAAATAGTTTTTTCAGGTGGAGAAATGGATAGTTCAAGTAATGCCTCTTTAATTTGTTTATATCCACTTTTCAAAGCCAATATAGCGTCATCTCTTGCGTACCACCTCATTTCACTTAGTTTTTTAACTGTTAATTTATTTTTTCCCCCCTTCCCCCCACCCCCCCCCCCCCCCACCCCCCCCCCCCCCCACCCCCCCCCCCCCCCACCCCCCCCCCCCCCCACCCCCCCCCCCCCCCACCCCCCCCCCCCCCCACCCCCCCCCCCCCCCACCCCCCCCCCCCCCCACCCCCCCCCCCCCCCACCCCCCCCCCCCCCCACCCCCCCCCCCCCCCACCCCCCCCCCCCCCCACCCCCCCCCCCCCCCACCCCCCCCCCCCCCCACCCCCCCCCCCCCCCACCCCCCCCCCCCCCCACCCCCCCCCCCCCCCACCCCCCCCCCCCCCCACCCCCCCCCCCCCCCACCCCCCCCCCCCCCCACCCCCCCCCCCCCCCACCCCCCCCCCCCCCCACCCCCCCCCCCCCCCACCCCCCCCCCCCCCCACCCCCCCCCCCCCCCACCCCCCCCCCCCCCCACCCCCCCCCCCCCCCACCCCCCCCCCCCCCCACCCCCCCCCCCCCCCACCCCCCCCCCCCCCCACCCCCCCCCCCCCATATAGGTTGTAGGTCGTGAGTAGCTGTGCATTCATATGTTACGAGTGATATTCCGCACTTTTTTTTGCTGTCAGTTTGGTTTAACACATGTTATGTCAAGGTTTATGATGTTTGACAGTAAATGTTATCTGAGAAATACTGCGACCTCCGATGTCAGTATAGTATAGTTTAGGTGTTTTTTTTTTATTCTTTGTTCACTAATTTCTAGATTGTAACTGAAAATAAATAAACCATCATGTATTACTGAAATAGAGAGCCAAAGGCTTATTTTTTATCATACATATCCTCTTGGAGATGGGCTTTACATTTATGGAAAATGCTGAGGACAGAGGTCTGTAGCTTGTCCCACCTTTGCAACGAGTTGCCCAACGTTGCACTTCTTATACTTGTTCCGCCGAAACTTTTAGTATCTATATATATATTCGGCACTAAAGTCTTGTAGTTTCTATATTCGGCTATGAAAAAATGTTGGATTCAATATTCACTTAATTTGTACCATCATGAATTATATTTGCAGTGTCTGTTCTTTATTTTTTTATGCATTTTAGCACATACTAATAATGAATATATCTCTCAGATATACCTCGTCATACGCTGCAAAATTACGACTTCGACCTCCCGAGTGTTAACTCAGTGCTATCATATATATTATGATGACGTCGCTTTAAGCTGGCGAGAAAATTATATTACATACATATATGGCAGATGTTGCAATGTGAGTATGGAAGTGGAAAGAAGAGGAGGTATGAATGCACCAACGCTGAATGTATCCAAATTATGATTCTGCACGCCCAGAGATGGGAGACCCTTCGACACATCTGCGTATGTCAAAAGAAGGAGAATCCATTCCGATATTAGGGTAATCAATGCGTTTAGTGGGATGAGTGATTATTATTATACGTCGGAAAATTAGCTTTTCTTTTACGAAAATTCTAGTTCTTAAAGTAGTAATTATTTTGCTTGTAAGATAGTCGGAAAATTAACGTATAAAGCACGTGATTTCACGTGTTGGTGACCAATTTGTACATCCTTTATTTCTTTCTCCCCTTCAGCATGAATCGACTATTCTTGGCACATTGCCAGACTAAGTTCTATGAAGTTTGGGCGCACAATACCATCAGACGTTGTCTGCAAAAAGTCTTTATCGTTTCTTGAAGACACCATACAAATTAATAACAACAGCAGCAATAAAAATCACACATTCGATACTGTTGTCATACTGTCAATAGCATTATCAATGTCTGATTGTATATTTTATTTTTATGGTCAAAGGATAAATTTGTTTTTTTTTGAAATCACTAAGGGGTACATGCACAACATTGTGTTCAACGTATTTAATATACTACTGTCAGTACAGTATTTCGACCGGCTTCTTAGATATTTCTGATTAAAAATGTTCACATGCTAATCTGTTAACGGATTTATTACTTATTTATGTACAGGGTGGCCATAAAATGACTTTCCATCTTTGGAGGCATCTGTAGCTAAAACCAATAAACGGAATGAGACCAAATTTTATACTGAGACTTTTGAAGCCATAGCGAGATGAATTCCGAAAAAAAAAAAAAAAAAAAAAAAAAAGATTTAGCACCAAAAGTCGCCGATAGAGGAAATTTTGGCGCTGGCGGAGCCGAAAACAAGCAGATAATTACATTAAAGGCAGATTAAATGGAATAATAACATTTCGACCGTGTAAGCGACAGCCGCGTCACTCATTCCAGCTGGATATGTGGCGCGTTACAATATAATAATTAGACTAAAAGAACTTGCGAGAAACACAGAAATTAATATAGTGATTGAACTCATCACAGGAAATAATATTTTATTCATCAGAATCAGGGTGTCCTGGACCATATACACGATTTTCAATGTTCTGACCTTTGTGTACAACAAATTGCATCCGGTGTGCGACATGCTCTACAGCTGAGCATAAGGAGTCGGATTGGATGTTCATAATATCCCGTTTTATGTTCTTTTTCAAGACATGCAAGTTGGGAATGCCACAAACATACACAGCGGATTTCAAATACCTCCACAGCGAAAAGTCACATAGAGTGATGTCCGGGGATCGAGGCGGCCATGCCCTCGGAAAGGACTGATAATCCTCTCATTACTGAAAATGCTGGCGCTGGCGGTTTGATAGCATACCGCATGTAATTCTGATTAATAAATCATATCAAATGAATATGGATATAAAGCTGGTAACGTGGATAGGAGAGTGATTGTTTCGGAAATATCACAGTTTATAATGGTGCAGAGTCTTTCTCCAGCCATGTGAAAAGTGATGTGCTACATGGCTCTGTATTTGGACCACAGAAGTGGGTACAGGAATAGTCAATAAAGATGATATTGATATCTTCCAGGATGACAAATAAATTGGCAGTATGGACAAAGAATAATGATTGCCAATTTAATGTTGCAAAGGTATGCATTTTGGAATGAAAAGATTAACATCTGTATATCATACTGATAGGACTGTACTCCAGGAACTTTAAGCCAGGAATTTCGGGGTGTTAATGGATAGCGAGTTGAAATTCAGAGGGTATATTGCCAAAGTGGCTAAAAACAGCTCATAAGATTAACTGGTTATTGAAACACACCGACATGCAGAGATTAGAAAGTTATTCCACTTTGTAGATAGTGTGGATTCCTGGGTTCCTTGGGGATGAGGAACGGTGAAGAAGATGCTGAGTAACTAAGATGGCGGCTGGACTGTGTGATGCCTCATATGAGGGAAGACTGAAGTTTTGCGGCTTACAGAAGCTGGAAGATTGGTAAGGAGGTTATCACAGAAACCTATAAGTTGCTTAGAGGGATTTAGGATTGATGTAGACGAAAAAATTTCAGTACACGAATATGACGATATTTAGAGGTCATACATGGAAATTAAGTTTGTGGTTACAAAAGTGAGGACAAGTTTGTTGCTTGAAGATTGGGGAATGAGTGGAATAGTATCCGAGTGTGAGCTTTCTTAGTGAATGATTTCACGGCAAAAATGACAGATATTATACAGGTATTAATAATTATTGATTGTGTTTATTAGACCTTTCGCGATCAGACTTCACACTCCATGGAGATGTCTGTATAATAATACCATAAATTGTTTCAAAGTTTATGATCCTTGTTTATGATATTTTGTATATGTTCATTGCATATACAAAATATTTAGAAATATACAATCAAGTGTTGTCACATTTTCTGTTCACTACAAATATTCCGCACAGAATCTTAAGTAAATAATGTTATATAAATATGCATGATTAATAATTTCACAATACCAATCAAAAGGTTTATTATCATAAAGTGTATTTATACATACATAATCAAACATTTTCTGTACCGTACAAAGATTCAGTACAAATGTATAGTACATTAATTTTTTATAAATATTTTTAACTAGCTATATATTTATCCAGAGTATTTACATAACATTAGCACGAATATGCATACAATTCACTACAGAATACAACACAAATATACTACACAATTCAATCATTTGTTTTATTAACTTGTATTTCAGTACACTCTATAAAGATAGATATCAGGAATTTGATGTTATAACACCAGAAGTACTAAAAATTACTCTCATACTGTGTCATTTCCATATTCTCACGTCAGACTTTTTCAGAGCCATTGTTGTACCTTCGTTCGCTCCAGTTTGCTTTCATTAAACAGTCCTCCAGCATAAGGTGTTATTTTTTATTTTTTTTCTTTGCATGATAAAGTACCTCTCGTACAAATTTCCTTCCGTGGCATTGCTTGCACCTGTTTTGCAAGAATAACCGTCTGCCTTATAATTTCTCATCGGCTGCTTTAACACGTTCATTGCCAAGCTGAAAATTGGAATTTCGTGGGGTGGCCAAATTTTTTTTATTTTTTTATTTAGTTAACGACGCCCACGCGATAACGCGCGATCGGCCATTCGGCGAGAACTCGCATCGCGCGATATCGCGTGATGCGCGATATCGTTTTCATTGCCAAGCTGAAAATTGGAATTTGGTGTGGTGGCCAAATTTTTTTATTTAGTTAACGACGCCCACGCGATAACGCGCGATCGGCCACGGGTGAGAACTCGCATCACGCGATATCGCGTGATTGGCAATGAACGTGTTAAGCGATTCGCATGACTATGAAACCACCCTAGTCCTCATGGTCCATTCCACCAATCTCAGGCAAAGGGCATTCCGATCAGAACCAATACTCTGACGCTATAATGGAATCCAAAATTTCTGATCCTCACGTTCGATCCACCTATTTCACATTCGTCTCTCAATTGATTTTTCTTATTCCCATATTTTACTTTTATCCAATATATTTGGGCGTATTTGAAATAAAATCTCAAAATGATCATACCCCATTCAATTCCGACAAGTCAGGAATTGAATGGGGTATGATCCCTTAAACATCTAATTGGTAAAAATGATTAAGCCATTCCGGCGTTTGGGCAGCAGTCGTGTTCTTTTTTAGTAGTGCAAGCTAACGCAACGCCGATGCCAACAATTGTGTTCTCTTAAGCTTCGAGGGCAATTTTGGGAAATTTTCATAGTTTCTACAAACATTTGGCTTTAAAATATTGGATCTTTAATATCCACTATTTCTATTTAATTTATATTGCCAAAATGAAACAGTATTAGAGTTCATATTTGTTAATGTGAGTGGAGAGAATAAATATACCTCAGAGGTTACGAAAACGTTGCATCGAAATCCAGCTTTAAGGTCTAAAATTGAAGTTATAGGGGAGAAATAGGATGACTGTCGGTTGGGTCGAGACAAGCTTAGCAATAGCAGTTCAATATTGATTTTACTGAATGCATTTTATGCACCAAAGTGCATTTTACACGAAAATTTAATACAAAATCTGTTAAAACAAGTTTATCGTTAAATCAAATTTAAATGTTAGGATTAGCTTAGCAAGAATTCTACTAGAATATGTTCGAATTTCTGGGAATGTGCATCGATTATTCAAACATCTTGACTGCTATTTCTGAAGTTGTGTAGGAACAGCAACTATCCTAAATTCAAGACAAGGTTTGTTACAAGCCATAAAACCTACTGACAACGGTTTGTTAGGTCAGTGTTGGATACGCTAGAGATGTCAGTGTTGTAATTTAAAAGTTCTAAGCAAATTTTCAACCCTCGGTTACCTACTTTGGCATGCATGGTTGAATCCAGATGAAATTATCGTTAGGTTGTTTAACGCCTACTTCCTTCTGGAATGGAAGAGTTCATGTTTGGTCTAAATCAGTTTGGATTACCTAATCAGACAGTCTTGATGAGACCTGATTTCACAATACAAGCAGATGACATGCAAAGCGCAACAAGCAAGCTTTTGTCAAGAGTACTTCAGGAGGATGAACAGCATTATATTGGGAAGTAATTTCTAGTTACTAAATATAATCGTTACCAGGTAAAACAGTCTAATGGATCAATGTTTACTAAATACAAAACTGAGTATCCATTCGCTGTTCAAATCGGTAGGAGATGCAGAATACTGATGAAGATTTTCAAATGAAACTAATGTACATTTTCAAACTCAAAGTTGAGTATTACTGCAAAATCAGTCAAAAACTTGTTTTTTCAACATTAAAGTCAGGTTCATTTTAACCAACCTTAGAAACTTGCAATTTATGAAGTGCTCATTGCGTTTTCTACGATAAGCAGAGGAATTTAGCTCAGTAACAAGTTTCAACTAAAACGTATCCAAGACAAGTAGGAAAATATTCTCAAGACTACTTGACTTATGGTATGAAAGTCAATCACCTACCTGATTTCGAACAACCAGCAGTGGATTTTATTCCAGTGTTTAAAGACACTGGAATAAAATCCACTGATGGCTTAATAAAGTGTTTAAAAACAGGGTTTTAGTAACGTGCACTAAATTTCTCCGTCTGCAAGTTTTCACTCGCTTTGGAGCAAAGCAAAGTAAGTACTTTCGTCAGGCCTAAGTTCTCGAAATTCCGTATTAGAAGTTCAGTTTAATCCGGAGACGAGGAAAACAAAGGCCGAGTACGTTGTGTCAACTGTTGTTTCGCGAGACCAAAAACTTGAGAATTCTACCTTCCTAGAATTCTAGTTTACCTTTAATCGCCGGTACTTATTAAAAAGACTCACCCAAATGAAATTCTCAGAATTAATCTTATGCTACGTGGAATTACTCCATTATAAATACTCCGTTGTAAAGGTTTTGCATAATTGCAATTTTGTAATGGGAATCACTACCCATTGGCGTAACTGCCATTAGGAAAAATTCCAGTAAAACTGGATGGATGAAAGGTGACACTATAATTTAGGGGCTAAAGGTACAAAGCGAAAGTCATACATAGTGATCTTAAGCTAAGCCAATGAAACTAAAATCAATTTAAATTTTCAAGAACTATTGTTAAAGATAACCGGAATCAAATTAGTTCAATTTGTGCCAGATAGATGGTTTTAGAACAAGCGTTATTAAATGAGGAGTACAGCGCTAGTTACGTATAGACCTCAAAGAGTTGTTACGTGATATGGAGAACTTTCATAAGTGGTTTGTATCCTTTCTCCACTCAGTAGTGTCGTTAGTTAGGATTAAGCTGGCATGCAAAAATGCCAGCTTAAGGAACAAGAGAGAAATTAGTTATAAAATAGCGAACATCATAAACTAATTTAAACACGAATCTTGAAAAAAGGTTCAACTATTAAGTGTTTAAACGCACCAGGAAAAGCAATAAGTTCTGATAGAAATAATTGAAGCAAAGCTGGAGAATTAAAAACAGCACATAAAGTCTTAAAAAGGTGGAAATAAGATATCAACATCTTGATACTTCGAGGACGTTAAGCTATTAACATCTACAGGATGTAGTGGCGATGGAATCACGGTACCAGTGGAGACAGAAGTGCCCCAGTCTCCAAAAGTTAATTAGTTTTAGCGCTGACTCGCCTGCTGCCTACACGGGAATAAAAGGATGAGTTGCGATTTAACTGTACATATCGAACTGAGCAAAGATGCTGGGAGAGTTACTGAATTATGAGAAAGGCTGTAATAGTTGGTATCCATAGGGTTCTGAGGCAAGTGTTGTATAGGTTTAATAACCATTCTTTAGTCCTGGTTCCAAAACGTTTAATCTGTCCATTACAGACATTCTCGAAGCCTGCAGATTTTCTAGGTTTATAGCAGAGTTGAGTTCAGTGATGGTGAAATCCGAGTTAATATTTTGTTCCTCACTTGGGGTTCTAAGTATCTTATTTTTTTGTGTGCTTTTTAGGGAATTTTCCATTCAGCAGCAGCTGGTGAGCAATTTGATTAGCTTTTACCTGCAGATGCTCATATTGTTTAGTGAAATCATTCCTAAATCTGTTGATAAAGTTGCATGCCTTTCTGCTACTATGGGTCATATCAAGGGCTTCTATTTCTTTTTTCCATGAGGAAGGCCTTTCCTCTGCCATCTTGTAGCAGAAATTTTCTCCTGCTTGGATACTCTCTTCTGAGAAGGGGTTGGTGTTGTAAAGTTGTAAGTAATCAGCATACTGGGCTTGTATGTCACTGGAAAGGCCTGAGATGTAGTTTGTGCAGCATCCCTTGGGGAATGTGTTTGGTGGAGATTTTCCTCAGTATTTTTTTTATGAATTCAGGATACTCTTGAGGATTTGGATGGACTTGTTCTAAGGAGCAGACGAGATCTTACATGAAACCCTTCTAATTAGCTTTTTGGAAATTAAATCGTCGTCTGTGACTGTGTTAAGCATAATTGCTGGGTTGAATTGAAGTATGATAGGTCTATGTTGAGTATGTGGAATGGGATTTAGAATATTTTTAACACAAATGTTGGATATTTTTGAGCTAACAAATATGTGGTCAGGGTTATAGCCTCGCTTCCATCTGCCACTGTTCAAAGATGCAGGGAGTTTTGGATTATGTATCAGGTTTAGAGAAAGGTTTTCAGCCCATTTTTCAACAAGTTCTGGATCTTCGTTGGACTTAGTGTGATCCTAGTTAACATGTAAAGATTATTATTGAGGAGGATGTCATGGAAGGAAAAAGCTTCTTCTGGTCATTTATAGACTGAGGTGATTCAGATATTTTTAAATATGACTGTAATAATCTCAATTTGCTGTTGTTCGTTGAGTCAATGGACGAGGAGATCGAGTTCTCTTTTATAAAAATATTGCACTGCCATGTTTATCGTGGGGTATTTCTTTGATGAGTTTCATGCCATGGATGTAAGGTCTTGCAGCACCTTCTCTGTGAGTTTATTGCAGGCAGAGCACATCGCAGTCATTATCTCTGCAAATATTTGCAATGAGACCTTGCTTGACACATGAAGAAACGTTCAATATTAAATGATATTATTTTTTTAGCGCCTGGCCCCAGGTGGGATTCTTTAGGGCAGGAATTTGGGAGCATTTTAGTTCGATCACTTGCGTTTGGTTGATAGCAGCATACGCTTCCCCCCAATGGGTACTAAGAAGGTGTAGGACTGAAAACCTAGCTGCTGCACCATTACATAGTGGAGTGTTGTTACAGACCTGGTGGATCAGTTGCTGGTGATGAAGAAATACATCACAAAATAGAAAAGGTGAGCGCGAAAAGAATAATCATAATGGGAGACTTTAATTATCAAAATATTGATTGGATAGCATAAGAATCTCATGAGGAGAATAAAACGCCTTTATTGAGCAGTTGCGGGACAACTTCCTCAAGCAGCATGTGACAGAAGGAACTCGAGGACAAAGAGTGTTAGATTTGATTATAGTGTCAGAGGGCGTTTCAGTTAAATACGTAACTATTCTGCCTCCAGTTGGTGATCATACGGTACTCACTTGGGAAGTGACTAAGTTTATGAATGTTCCATGCTGAACTACAAATCAGGAAATTATGACCAACTGAGGAGTATACAGAGTTTAGTGGAATGGGATCGGTTGCTGAATGTAAAGGATATCGACAGTGCATGAGAAGCATTTAAACAATACTTAAATGATGCAATATCAGAATATGTTCCCAGATTTCGAAGAATAAATAGAGTAGGAGTCAAATGGATGTATAATCTTATTAAGCAAGAGATTCGTAAGAAAAGAACGATGTGGAAGGAATACCGTTTGCATAAGGATGACGTCCGTTATGAGCGTTATAAGCGGCAGGCTAGAATAGTCACAACTGTTGTATGGAAAGCAAAGCCTGATTATGAAAAGAAACTAACTCTGCGTGCTGAAGACAACCCATAAGAATTCTGTCGATATGCTGCAAGTAAAAGAAAGAATAAACATGAAAGAATAACTCTTATATAAATCCAGATGGCTGAGGGTTACAGATCCAAAAGTTGTAAGTTAATGAGTGCCCATTTCGTTAAAAGTTATCAACCTGGTGAACGCAACATTGAGCTCCCTGCTACCTCTTCACTAGATGAAGAAACGGAAGTATGCGAGGCCGAGATACTAGTGTTGTTGCACAAACTGAATAAGAATTCAGCAATAAGGGCTGATGGAATATCAGCACGTGTGCTTAAATAGTGTTCAGCTGAACTGGCCATTCCTTTGAGCAGGATGTTTAATATGAGTCTCAGAACAGCGAAGATTCCACAGGAATGTATGGTAATTCCATTGCACAAGGGTGGTGCAAAGAGCGATGTATCCAACTATCGACCAGTTAGTATCTCTAAAGTGGTGGGAAGATTTTGTAAAAATTGGTCAGGGCCCGCATTCAGAAATGGGTTGACAGTTAATATCTACTTTGCAATGAATAACATGAGTTTACTAAGGGAAGGTAATGTTTTAGCAACTTGCTCACATTTTATAACAGTGTTACCATTGAACTAAACAAGGGGAATGGATACACCAACACTTTTGGATTTTGTTAAGGCTTTTGACAGAATACAGCATGGCAGACTGCAGCATAAATTGGAGAAAATGGGTTTGGGTTTTACAGTATCAGCATGGATAGGAGGATGGCTGATTGACAGATATTATCAAAAAGTGGTATATGGGGGATATGAGTCTGCAAGGTTTAAGGTAACAAGTGGTGTACCACAAGGATCAGTGCTGGGCCCACTGTTATTCAATCTGTACATTAATGGTATTGGGAAGGATTTGACAAGTGACATACAGTTATTTACTGATGATGAAAAGATAAGTGGGGTAATCAGTAATGCTGATGATATGCAGTCTTCGCAGAATGATGTGAATAGGATGGAACTGTGGGCATGGGAAAATGAGTGTCAGTTCAATATCAGTAATTGTAAAGTCATTCACTTCGTCATGATTAGATATCTAATGTATTATATTGGTGGGATTAGGCTAGAAGAAACTGATGAGGTTAGGAATCTTGGAGTGTTAATAGATAAGAAGTTGAAGTTTAGGGGCCATGTGGCAAAGATTGCAAATGCAACTCAAAAGATAATTGCAATGCTAAAAAGAACGTTCACATGTAAAGATAAGGATGTTATTTTGCCTCTTTACAAATAAGACTTCACTTATTTGATTGTGATCAGGATTGTGAATGCTTATTATGAAGACAGATTGAGAATTTGTAGACTGCAGACACTAGCAAACAGGAGAAAGAGGGGTGATATCATTGAGACTTACAAACTTCTGATAGGGTCATACAGGACTTCAGTTGATGGAATTTTTCAATTTATGGAGGAAAGGACGGCATATTTGGAAGCTGAGAATGAAGGCCGCAAAGAGGGATGTGAGGGCTAGATTTTTCTCTCAGAGGTTGGTGAGTGGTTGGAATGGATTGCCATTGGATGTCGTGAGTGCAAGCAGCGTGAATGAATTCAAGAATAAGTATGATATATGGTGTATGTAGTATGTGACCTTCCTCGATGAGTCTGACTCTCTAGAGGTCTCTCTTAATAATAAATCACTTTGTCCGTACGTAGGCCCAACGAATTTGTGCACAAATCTGATTGTCCCATTTAATAAAGAGGGAGGATTACTAACGATAAGATGGGATATTCATTACTATAATGAAAGGTGTGGCACAACTCAGTTATCATTATATCTTAAAAAGGCAGCGCACATTAGCATGCTGTAAGCAGTTGAACGAGGACAATAGGACAGTGCAACTAAAACGATGGTGTCTGCCCTCGCTAATGTTTAGGACAAACACTAGATGAAGATTGAAGGAAATCTGTAGAACGTCCGTTTTGATGAATATTCCAGAAGGTTTGACAAATGCTTTTGATCAGAACAGTTTACGTTTATTAGAATAATCGTAATCTATGCTGTACTCACTCAAGAAACATCGTACACCAATCTGATCTCTAGGCTAGTTCAAGTATTGCGAGTTGAATATACCAAGAGTTCTGTCTGAATTGTTTTCCTGGATGCTGTTTCAGGATTCAAGCTGTCATTAGGGCATGCGCAGTTCAACTTCATTATGTAATGTTGAATTCTAGTTTATAACGTTTTAGATAGCTAATTAAAACTTTTGTAATGAGGATTAAAAACCTTGATCTGCATATTGTTACACATTCGTCAGGTAGATTGCGAATTCATTTGAGTCAGAGCACAGATTTCAAATACGTCCGACTAATTACTATACAAAATACACCTAATTTGTCTTTTGTAATACAAAATACACCTATTTGGAATACATATTTGTAAAATTCATTTCCACGAATCCGTGGAAACTTGCATTTGCGCAACTCCATTGAGCAAATTCGTGTTTTTTTTTGAAGTATTTTCATAGAGGAACCGTTTATTTCAGATAAATCTAGTAGCATGTCTTCTATCGCAGCATATTTGAAGAGTCGCTTTAGTATCTCTGGTCTGAATGAAATTGTACAAAGCAAGGCAGAAGTTCTATTGAAATAGTTTTCGCTAAACTTTCCAATGAAGTTGCAGTAAAAAATGCTAATCACCGTAAATGAAAACCAATAAAAATATTTTTCTATGGAAATTACAGCTTCTAGGAAAACACGACAGCTGTGACAAGCAATACACAACTTGCCTCAAAGATGGAATGTGCTTTAGATGGTAGTGTAGGTAACGCAAAGTTATGTTGTACGCCAGTATTTAGTTAAGACAGTAGTTAAGCGTTTAAAACTAACACCCCACCCCCTTTTCGGCAATTAAAAATCAGTAGACATGCCCAAAGGTTAATGTAGTAAGTAATTGCGATTGCTCATTGGGGAAAGAATGCACAGAAACTCAGGTGGGAGACTCCTGTAGTTCACTCCACCTGCATTTCAGTTAAAATGGCAATTGAATCCCTCGCCCTCCGAAGACAATTTACTAGCAAAGCAAGTTACAATAAACTTACGTTAAGCTGTAAGTTTTCGAAACTCCGTACTTAAGGCAATGCTTCTGCTTAAAAAAAAAAGTATATTAGATGAACGTCATAGTCACCTTAAAGTACACATCTCGGCAAGGAGTGAAGTCCATTGTATTGTGCACATCTTTACTCAAAAATAAACCCCATTTAGTTTTGTCACACACAAAAACAGATCTTGTCATTCACAGAAGTAATAACAGCAGAATTCTTTCCCATTCTCCACTCTAGATTAAACTAATTAATTAAGATGACGTGTTTTAGTTATTGAATACACGTGTATTTTTTTTTAATCACTGCATTTTTCCTGCACAGTCAAGACATCTTGCACACTGCTATCATTTAAGTAGTTAGCTTAAGATCATAGGTGCAATTTTGAGTAATTAAATTAAAGAAAATTATAATAAAATTACGTAAGTACTATAATAATGATATATATCAGAATAAGTAAACTGCTATCTTCAAATATTAGTCTTCAATATTTGAACGTAAACTTCAATATTAGTCTTTACCTTTTATTTCAATACTAGTATTTTATGACACTAAGAAAATTTAAATTTTATATTTAGTCTTTCTTAATTGAAAATAAAATGTATACACGGATGCAAACAAATAGAAATACGTAATTAATTACTTTTCTTGTGAACCGTTCAAAAGTAAACTGTAAATAAATATGTCGTTAACAACCGACTCCACCATCTAACAACCTAAGTTATGCAGACGATATAGTATTAATAGCCTCATCTTTAGCCAAGGCGCAACAAAACTTTGACAAACTATTCCAAGTTGCAAAACTATTTGGATTAACAGCTAACTGAAAGAAAACTAAAATACTCACAAATTTAGTACAGGGTTCCATCATTACAGAACAGAACCAACCTTTAGAAACGTAGAAGACTCCCAATACTTACGCTAAAATATAAATAATTCTGTAAATGACATTAAGAACATATAAAGCTGTCAATCAACACAGGAATCTAAGAAATATATCGAAGTCGTCCCTCATTACCTTGTGTTATGTCCTCACCTCTTTACATTTTTTCTTTATTTTGTCTTATAATATTTACTTCTTGTCTATATCGTTAATAATTCCTTAATTCAATTCTTGCTGTTAGAACTTTAATTATACTTCATTAACGCTTTAATTTATGCAGTCTCAACATTTACCTTGAGCCGTTAACAACTTTAAGAATATTGCACATGGGTAGAAGACAAAGAGATCCCCAATAGACAATGGCAATTCCTTTGTTTCCCTGCTGGTGCTTTCTTCGGATTCAGGAAACATTTGTATTATACTGCACCACCCTGAGTCCTAGAATTCTGAACAATGAAAAACCAAAGAACCAGAACTTAGCATAGCACACTAGGGAATTCCTAAGGAATTAGGAATAGCACACTATTCCTAATTCCTTAAACTATATGAAGTAGTTCAAACTTCTATCTCTAACTTAGTTTGCAGTCGTAGCCTCCCCTATAAATTACCTCCCGCCATGGTTCGATTATTTATGAGCGATGCAATAGAAAATGAAATCAAGCAAGTCAACTATTGAATCTAAAGAAAACATTTAATTGCACTCTAATCAGATTACATATGAATAAAATTTGGCACATGCTAGCTTCAATCTCAATGAAAAAACATAATTATATAACCCTCCTTATTCTCTCTTAGCAAGTATACGTATCAGTTCAGTTAAAACATTCAATTAAAGGTAAATCATGAGCTTAAAATCCTCAATACAAAATGTTATTCATTCATTGACATTAACATTAACCCTAGTTTCTTCATTGATGTCTCAGAATTACACTGCCCTCTTAAACTATATCTCTAAAGTCCTTGCATAAAATGCACAACCTTCTAAACTTAATGTCCAACTAATAATTACAGTCTTTCTTCCTTTATATATTCACTAAACAGATTAAAGCTTCTACTTTACCAATTGTTGGGGAACCATTAGAACGTCATACATGTCACGAATTAACATCACCTACAGGTCCACTTTCCGTTCTGCTTGGTCTGCATTACCTCACTGAATAATCTGGACTGGATATATCTCCGGCGACGAGGACAATTAACGTCACCTCCAGGTCCACGTTCCGTTCTGCTTGGTCTGCATTACCTCACTGAATAATCTGGACTGGATATATCTCCGGCGACGAGGACAGGTGCTAGCCGTTCACTGGTCATCTGGCTCGGCAAGGCATGGCTGTCTCTGCGGTAAACAGGAACTCAGTTCCACTGAGTAAATCCTTAACCGCGATCTCCCAAGATCTCCTCGGCATTTCCCCATGATCTCAGCTTCAACGATCCTTCCAAGGAACGGGGACAAACATCGCCAAGCGATCAGGATGACAAAAGAAAAAAACAAGCGAAAGCCCGGAGCTGGGGCTGCTTCACTTTTTAAATTCCGCGCCCAACACTTCGTACTACGTCATTAAATTTCTCCCTCTTTGCTCACGTCACCTTACATCTCCCAGCGCCATAATCTCCCCTTGCATGCTCTTCGGTGGTGGTGGGGACTGCATGCTCTCCTTCCACAGTGCACATGTACTTGGTGTACGTTTTGCTCCTGGCTATCTGTACTTATTCCAATCAGTCTTCTCTCAGCAATGTACAAGTATTTACACAAATTTCGCAAAGTTTAATGAACTATTCACATAAATACATTATAACACTATAGATAAAAAAATAGACTCTTAAATTATTATTCTTGATAATTTACAAGCAAATTTTATCCACCTGATATATCAGTATATGCCAAAATATAAGATGCATGTTCTGAAGAAAATATAAATTAATACAGTTTCAGTTTCATTCAGAACTTAAAGGCTCACCCTCTAAAAAAAAAATGTTTTGTTAAAGAAATTTTTTTTTTCTATTGGTCCTTCCCGTATATTCTCTGGTGTTCTCCTTTTTTATCTCTGCTAACTCCAGCGTCTGCGAGCTTCCGACTCCTCTTCTTAAATACTGCACCTTATGTTGATGTCTCCTTTGGAGGTGTGTGAAATGCCAGTCGCGATTGTGATAAGTTCGATGTGGTGAGCTTGTGTTTCACCTATTATCATTACTTAACCTTTCCTTTTCAATAATCATTTTTATATAATTTACCCCAGTACCCTTTGACATATATCATTCTGACTCTCGCTTGTCATTTCATTCTCACCGGATGTTCTTCTATCCCCTCAATTCTTTGGGAAGAACCTTTCCATTTCACTTGGGTCTCAACTTTATCTAGGTTGAGCAGGTTCCTCATGTTCCTAGATCATTTTCTCATTTCCTTCTTGATTGCCCTCTGTGTGCTTAACCCCCTTGTTCGTATCAGAGTATCTCCTATGTTTGTTGTAGTTGGAATAAGGATCATTTGAGGTGGGATGTTCTTCCTCCTCTTGGGTAATTCCTCTTCTGCGTGGATTCCTCCTTGTGGTCATCTCTATGCTGGTTGCCCACATCTAGTGTCTTTCCCCACACATTTTCAAGTGAATATCCCAAGCATACTAGTCTCTCTGATCTACATTTGTAAAGCATCAGTCAGTCTGAGTGCACTACTATGGTTTTCCCCCAGCATGTCGTATCCTTTCTTTGATCCTGAATGTCACTGGCGACAACTTTTCCAGGATCTCAAAAGGTCTCTCAGCATTTTTTCCAAACTTTCCTCCTGTTAGAGGCATGTTCTAGGAGGAAAAGATATCCCTGGTCTCAGATCTTTATACCTCCTTAACTTGTTGGCGTAATTTCTTGCTCTCTGTGAGCTATTGTAGCTAGACTCTGCTACTAGTTCATGTGGCACTCTGTTCTCCATTATTAGGTTGTTTAAGTACTCATTAATATCGCGAAATCCCGTATTGACTTGCGAGTTGTTAAACTCGCTTGGAAACAGAGGCTCAAATCCATAAAGCACGACTGCAGGGGCTTCTTTAATGGCAGCATGAAGTGTGGTCCTGCAAGCAAACAGAGTGTGGGATAGGTGAGCATCCCAGTTGCATATCTGCCTGTCTGCTAGTTTAGATAGAGTGTGCTTCAAAGTTCTATTTAGCCTCTCATACATTCCATTTCCTTGGGGGTGATAGGGCGTAGTGAACAGTTTACTTATCTTAAGGAACTTGCAGAGCTGCAGAGTGACTTCAGCTGTGAAGTTGGAGCCTTGATCAGACACGAGGGTTTGGGGGGGTCCCATATCTAGAGATGACAAGCTTGAACAGTTTGCCTGCCACGTCTTAGCGGTTTGATCTTTCATAGCTGTGGCCTCTGGGAATCTAGAGAACATTATTACCAGGATATACTTTTTGCCCTTCGTGGTGGTGGGAAGGGACCCAATTATATCCAATTATATCCACAGCTTGAAAGGGACGCGTGGGGATGGGAAATGGTTGAAGAGGGGCCTTTCCTATAATGCTATACTTTTGCTGGCAAAAGGTGACACGAGGATACCTAGGACTCAACGTCCTAATTCATACCTCTCCATAAGTATCTGTCTTTTACCCTCTTCCAAGTCCTGTGGAACCCCTGATGACCCGCCAAATCCGAATAATGGAATGTGTGGAGTATCCACGGAATCATGATCTTTAGGACCAGAATCTTGTCCTTCCACCTTCCAGTGACATCGGGTTGTGACAACAAAAGACCTTCCTTGTCCATGTGCAACGTTTTTGAGAGCTGATGCCCCTCCGAGAGTTTTTCTCTCCTTCCACAAACCTCTGATATATTTCTCCCCATATAGGGTATATTTTCTGGGCCCCTATAATCAGAGACTTCTCCCAGACTTGCAGGTGGGTGGGGTGTTCTTGATCCCTTCTAGTCCTCTGACCTTTTGTATGGAATTGATCAGCCCTTCCCTTTGACCGGTATTCTCCTCTGGGTCAGTACCTAATGATCAAGATAGGCAATCCGCCACTACATTGTCTTTCCCAGGAATATATTTTATTTCCAGCATTTCAAGGGTCCAATCATCCTTTGGTTCTTATCTTTCATAGATGAGATAAACAACAAAGGTTTATGATATGACCGCAGGATGATCCGCTTCCCTAGTAGCATGTATCTAAACTTTAATAAGGCGTTGACAATTGCCAATGTCTCCTTTTCTATTAGAGTAATTTTGTTCAGAAGGGGAGAGTTTCCTGCTAATAAAGGCAATGGGCCTAAAGCACTCCCCTTCCTGCTGTTCTACTACTGAGGCAATGGCATAATTGGAGGCATCAGCCAAAAGAAAAAAGTTCTGTCTGAGCTTTGGGTAAGAGGACAGGTGATCTAGTTAAGGCCAGGTTGAATGATTGGTGTGCCTCCTGCTTTTCCTTCTCCCCACGGTTTTCATCCCCGTTTTAGTTAGTCTCATGATGGGCTGCATTAGTTTCGAGCACTCAGGAATGAATTTCCTATAGAAATTCATCATTCCTATGTACCTCCGGACTTGTCTAACAGTGGTGGGGCCTCTAGTCTTTAAAATAGCTGTAATATTATCTTGGGCGGGTTTATTCCTGCCTCCCTTACAATGTGCCCCAAGTATTCCACTTCCTTTAAGAAAAACTGACACTTGGAATACTTTAAGGAGAGTAGGGCCTCACCCAGTCTGCTTAAGACTGCCAAAAGAATTTCCTTGTGCCTTAATAGATCGTCTTGGAAGCATATGACTCCCTTTCCTAATCTGAGAGGATGGAATTCATCAGGCTTTGGAAACTCAGGGCTGAGTTTCTGTCTACCTAAGGAAGTCCACACAGTTGAAACTATTGCCATCTCGTGGTGAAGGCAAAGTATTTCCCGTCCTCCTTCCTAAGGGATATTTGAAAGTAGCCCGAGTTTAAATCCAGTTTGGAGAAGTATCTTGCCTCCACGAAACCTATCAATAGTTCTTCGATCTTACACATAGGAAAGTCAATAGGTCTGGTTACTTTGACTTCACGTAGGTCCAACACAAACCTTAAACTCCCATTAGGTTTCTCCACCACTATAAAAGGACTATTCCAGTGAGAATTGGATTTCTCGATGATCCCAGCCTTCTCATAGTCTACTACCAATTTTTGTAGTTTCTCCATGCGTTTGATACTGCCTAACATGCACAGGAAAGTCGGACTTGATTTGCACAGCATGTGCAAGATAAGGAACTAACCTCTTCAGTAAACACGTTAGGAAAGCGTTGAAATACCAGTTCGAAGAAACTCTCAATCCCGGTTCTTTCACATTCTGACTCTAATGAATTGATAGCGCCTTCCACTATTCTCCTTTTCCCTTCATTTCTCTTTAGGGTGTCCCAGTTCAATATCTAAGACTTCACTTCTAAACTTTGGTTGGAAACTTATGTCACTAAGGGATATCGTTTCATTGGCGAAGTCACACATGAACTGGTGTTTCTCCAAGAAGTCAACGCCCAATATGACTTGGTAACTCGTATCGGCAAGTTCAGGGAGAACCAACACTTCATGAGAGAGCGTGACTGGGAAACAAGGTATTGTGAGCTTCACATTCATTTTCATCTTTGAGAGAAGTTCAACACTGCCAACTCCGGTAATCTTAATTGGCTTACACAGTTAAACGAGTCCATTTGGAGAAACTCTACAAATTTTCTTGACCAGGGGCATAGGTATTACTTATGTGTGCCTCTGTGTCTAGTAAGAATTTACAGGGAATATCCTCCACAAATCCTTCAATGAGGGACAAAAAGTATTCGCCCACCAATCTCTGCATTCGCCACACTTTGCATCTTATAGCTTTTGAAAACCAATGATTCATGCTCACTGGCTGATTCAGGGGGGTGGTGGCAGCAGAGACTTTTTCTCGTTCCTTCAGAATTGGTTTCCCCAATACCCCGCTTGCACGATTGGACCTCTTGTACTACAGAGATTTCTCCTAAATGTCTACTAATTTGTTTGTGTCTTATCTCGCGTTCTTTTCCTGATGACTTCAGAGGCTCAGCTTCTCCATTTGAATCGGAGTTGCCTTCGTATCCTGAACAGAGGAGGAACATTGCGTGCGCTGTTTTTCCAATAATGACTTCCTCAGAAAATTTGCATTGGACATGTTCTCCAACACCATTTCCCTCTCCTTCGCCAATCTATAACACTCATCTAAATTGTTAGCTCGTTGCTTGTATATTAATTCACGTAAATCATCACATAGCCCTACCCTGAACTGTTGGAAGGACATCCATTCAATTTGAGACTTCTCCTCCATGGACACTCATTGTGTGATGGAGAGCAATCTGTTAAAAAAATCGGACACACGTTCTCCTTTGTTTTGTATACACCTGTAAAGTTCCCAGAAGATCTGGAAAGGGTCATTTTTTCGGGAAAATTCTGCAATTAGTGCTTCCTTGAATTTTGCATATTCTAAAAACGTTTTTTAGGGTGGGAGAAGAGTAGAGGAAGTCCGTCGCCTTTCTTACCAGCTTATTGTGAAGTAGTATAAGGAGCCGAGAGTCTGTCAATCAGCCAATTTTTCTTAATTCTTCGAGGTAGCAAAAAAATGCATGAACGTCATCTCTCTCCTCCCCAGAGAATTGCGGAACCACCTATTGCAGGTTTATGATTCTAAAGAATTCATTATCGTCCATGCCTATACTCGATGATAGTGCCATAGTGATATATCAGTTACAATTTTCGCAATATATTTAAGTTAAGGTTTCTTAATATTTTGCTTGCCTGATCTTTTTCTATAACCTGCTCACTTTGATTTCTTCAATTTAGTCTATAAATTAAATCCTGCAGGCTGCACCATTGTTACATTTTTCTTTATTTTGTCTTATATTTATTTACTTCTCGTCTATGTCGTTAATAATTCCTTAATTCAATTCTTCCTGTTAGAAATTTAATTATACTTCATTAACTCCTTAATTTATGTAGTCTCAACATTTACCTTGAGCCGTTAACAACTTTAAGAATACTGTACAGGGGGAAAAGACAAAGAGATCCCAATAGACAATGGCAATTCCTTTGTTTCAGTACTGGTGCTTTCTTTAGATTCAGGGAAAATTTGTGTGTTATACTGTGCCACCCTGAGTCCCAAATTTCTGAACAATGAAAAACCAAAGAACCAGAACTTAGCATAGCACACTATTCCTAATTTCTTAAACTATATGAAGTAGTTCAAACTTCTATCTCTAACTTCGTTTGCAGTCGTAGCCTCCCCTATGAATTACCTCCCGCCGTGGTTCGATGATTTATGAGCGATGCAATAGAAAATGAAATCAGGCAAGTCAATCATTGAATCTAAAGAAAACATTTAATTGCACTCTAATTAGATTACGTATGAATAATATTTGGCACATGATAGCTTCAATCTCAATGATAAAACATAATTATATAACCCTTCTTATTCTCTCTTAGCAAGTATAAATATCAGTTCAGTTAAAGCTAAATCATGAGCTTAAAATCCTCAATACAAAATGTTATTCATTCATTGACATTAAAATTAACCCTAGTTTCTTCATACATTTCTCAGAGTTACACTGCCCTCTTAAACTCTATCTCTAAAGTCCTTGCATAAAAATCAGAACCTTCTAAACTTAATGTCCAACTAATAATTACAGTCTTTCTTCCTTTATACATTCACTAAACAGATTAAAGTTTCTACTTTACCAATTGCTGAGAAACCATTAGAAGATATAGATATATATATATATCACGAATTAACATCACCTCCATTACCCCCACTGAATAATCTGGACTGGATATATCTCCGGAGACGAAGACACGTGCTAGCCGTTCCCTAGTCATCTGGCTCGGCAAGGCAAAGTTCCTGTTTACCAAGGCTCTTTGGTAAACAGGAACTCAGCTCCGCAGGGTAAATCCTTAACCGGCGATCTCCCAAAAACTCCTTGGCATTTTCCCACGATCTCAGCTTCAACGAAATGGGACGAACATGGCCAAGCGATGAGGACGACCAAAGAAAAAAACAAGCAAAAGCCTGAGCTGGCGCTGCTTCGCTTTTTAAATTGCGCGCTCAACACTTCCTTACTATGTCATTAAATTTCTCCCTCTTTGCTCACGTCACCTTACATCTCCCAGCGCCATAATCGCCCTTTGCATGCTCTTCGGTGGTGGTGGGGACTGCATGCTCTCCTTCCACAGTGCACTTGTATTTGGTTTGATTCTGGCTATCTGTACGTAATGCGATTAGCCTTCTCTCAGTAATATACAAGTATTTACACAAATTTAGCAAAATTTAACAATGAACTATTCACATGTTCTGAAGAAAATATAAATGAATACGGTTTCAGTTTCATTCAGAAGTTAACACATTTGAAGAAAAAAAAATAGGTTTTACGAAGCAACCACGCAGGCTATGTTCTTGTATCGTGGGGAAACATGGGACAGTTCCACCCACAAAGCATTGAAAACCATTAATAGCTCTAATACAACCTACTTCAGACTGTTACTTGGTTATTCTTGGATGGATCATATCCGTTATTCTAGAAGAGGCAAACCAAAAACCAACTGAGACATCCTTGTCCTGCATAAGTTGATATCAGTTTTATACGTCCCTCAAATGGACAATGACAGTGGGAGAGCAACTAAACAATTCTGGCAGTATATTAACCACCTTATCAGCCAAGATCCCCCCCCCCCCCCCACACACACCCACGAGAAATAACTCAACCGGCTCTAAATAGAGTTGGTTGGAAAGCCACATATAATAAGTAACGTTTCCTTATTCAGTTCGTCTCCATATTTACAAACGGTAAATAAACCACGAGGAACAACCGACTAGACAGCGTACCTTCTCCCACCAATAAGCTGTGAATTTGCAATTGTTATTAGGTGAGTGATGAATTTCTTCACCTGAAAACAACTCGTGGTAAAGGTGAGTGACTATGGGAGATACTGAAACAGGAGTGATGAGCCCTTCATCCACCTTTACCACGAGTTGCCTCAGTCTTGAAGTATCATCAGGTGCAAACTTTGTTTGCTAACACTTGGATAAGGGATTAACCTAATTTATACATTTCTTTAATATAATTATTCAGAAGTGCACCTATGATATTAAACTAGGTCTGTAAACAATAACAGCGTACAACATACCTTTCCTATCAGTGGCGCACCCAGGGAAGGGGTCCTGCTCCCCCCAAAAGAAAAAGTTAAACACTAGAAAATTGGAAAATTTTCTAGTGTTTTTTTAACTATACTACTTACTTATGAATTAGGGGTCACATAAGGTGAGAGAACCCTATTGCATTGTTTCTCAACCTGTGGTCCACGACGATGGGACAGGTGGTCCACAGGCTTAAATTAACCAAATAAATCTATATATTTTAATTATCCAAACAAAACTAAAATTGAATAAGCAAGTAAAAATTATTAAAATAAAATGAATACATAAGAAAATAGCGGCAGAATGCTCATGGAATTAACATTCTGCCGTTATTTTAATTTGTAGCGGCAGAATGATGAGTAATAAGAGAGGTGAAGTGAAAAACAACATGGTTTTATTGCTTCCACCTTCCCTTGCTGTTTTGTCAGATTTGAAGTGAACATGTGTTGTTCACATGACCACATTTCAACCAATTGTTTATTGTTGAAGATTTCCCTCCTTCAACCAAGGCGCAGTATATCTTTAGAAGTGCTAAGTAATACTTAGACAAAATGTGTTGTAAGTTAACTCCAGTATTTATATATTTTTCGGAAATCGTAGGTAAAGCAAGCTGACAATTGAGTTTAAATGATAACTCTTTAACCGAATTCCAATACTATGTGAAACTGCCATAACAGCATTTCACTATATATATATATAAAAAATCAGTTTTAACACGTTTACGAATTTTAACACTTTCGCTTGAATTTTATTGCTTCCGATCAAACTCGCGCGATCTAATTAACAATAGTTTTTAGTTAGATACTGTGTTTGCCGGTGCAACATATGGTTTTGCTTAAGTCCATATATACAGCATAGTTTCTGTATGAGGGGACATGCGATTCATTAATTAGTGTGTGTGTTTTTATCCCAGTTGTCTCTAATTGCACTATTTGTTGAGAAATATATTACACAGACTCCTCAAACCTTATTTACTGACATAAATAGAAGTACTTGTTTTTCTTGCCTCTGGAATATAGTGGCTATTGGGGAGGGCGTGTTGTTTACCGCGGGAGCAAGTGACTATCGCCCTGCTCTGAACGTGTTTCAGCTTTTTTCATTTGGGAGGTATATGCGAAACTAATTTCTTTTTTCGAAAGTAAAATCAGGGGGGCGAGTAAGTACGGTATTTCAATTATGGATAAGTATTGGTACCTTCTTTAAACGAAAAAATATCTCGGATGACAGTGATAATATAAAACGAGTTTGTAATGACAGTTCGTGTGTAGTTTCTGAAGAGAAAGAGGTCTGTAACGAATTCGCAGAAACACAGAATTCTCATCAGTTGCAATGCGATAATAATACGCTGAACGAAGGAAGGATTTGCTGAACACTCGACCAGTGGATCGCATTCAAAGGTAAATATAAATGATAGGTTGTAGGAACAGTTTTCTGACTTATCTCCCTTTATGGTAATTATGCCTGTATTATTATTCCATAATTGTTTACAGTTTTGAATGTGTATATAAATTGGGTATATACAACTGGTTATTTTGTATAGGGCCCCGAAACTTGTTAGTTTAGAATTTAACTACTGGGAAAGGGTTAATGTCCACCTCAAAACCCGAACAGAATTTGGAAACATTTTCCGAATAACTTTTATAAGAAATTTCTGTGATTTCACGATCCATTTCAGGCTTGCTGTCACGAGAACGACCTTTTATCTGAAAAAAAAAAAAGGCAGATAATTGAGCTTTCAAGTGACAGTAGGCTTAAAATGCATTTCCATGCGTGGTTTGGCTCGATTCTGTATCTCGCCTTCAGTGAGAAGTGAATTTCCCGAATTATTTGAAGTCGAAAATCGTCATGCAGTTTTCTACAACCTATCTTTGCAAGAAACGATTTTCATCGCTCCTTCAAATAAAAACAAAATACAGAATTCATCTTAGCGTGTGTGCCGATCTTCGACTAATTGACCAATATTGAGCCAGATATCCAGCAACTCTGCAAGATCGAGAAGCTCATCCATCTCATTGAAAGTAAATAGTAACATTATTTTATTTATTTGCTTAATAAAAATTAACTTTGTTTCAATTTTTATCCAAAAAATTAAATTTTTTAAATATATATCCGGCCTGGTTGGCCGACTCGCCAGCCAAAAGGCTGAGAGTTCGGATCCCGCCGTGGGCATGGATGCTTGTGATTGTCTGAATATACTAGTGGTAGTGGTCGGCGGTAGACAGCAATGATGTAGATGATTGTAATTGGTGAAGACAGAGTTGTAGAGTAGGTGCCCTTCCTCGATGTCTTTGGACTACCTGGAGATGTTATGTAATAATAGCGACAAGTTTTATGTTTATTGTGCATCTCTGTGACAAATAAAAAATTGCATTGGCATAACTGAAAAAAAGGTACACAATTTCTTCAATACCCATAAAAGACAGAACATCCTTGTTGTTTGTAATATTATAATCTTTATAATCTCTTTATTTAGCTCGCAAAAAATATTTGCGTGCACCTTACCATTGTCTAAAATAATGCAAAAATCTGACAGTGACCTCTTAATTTCCCTAAATTTTGTTGATGGTGTGGCTCAATTAAATACCATTCGTGAAACACCAGATTCTTCATTTAAAGATATTTAGGATGAAGCATGTATAAAAGCCAATAATTTTAATATTGACATTAAAAAGCCAAGGACTTCATCAAAAACAAACATTAAGGTCCAATGTTCCAGCCGATTCTGTAGAAGAATATTTCAGGAGAACTATTTCATTCCATTTATTGACTTAACTTCATGAACGTTTCACTCGGCACCGCAACATTTTGAAATATATTTTTTTCTCTTCTACCAAATGGAAAACATGCTCCAACAGCAAGTACAATGGAAGATTTTCGTCAATTGTGTGAATTTTATGCCGGCTAGTTGCCTAATACAAATCCAGCAATTTTGAACCCCGAATTCAAGTTGTGGTATAAGAAATTTGAAAAACCGTTTGCAATAGCTCCATGCAAAAATGCCATCGATGCAGTTTCAAAGTGTGACAAAATGATATATTCTAACATCTATAACTTATTAAAAATATTTGCAACGCTTCCGGTAATTACCTTTCACCGACTCATGCGTCAATGAAAGGTAATTTTCTAACTTACGCCTTTTAAAAACCTATTTAAGATCTACCATGACACAATCACGATTAAAACGGACTGGCTTTGCTATATATAAACAGAGAGATTAATGTAACCACGACTGAAATAATTCAAGAGCTATGTAAAAAGAAAAAAAAAAACTGGATTTTATTCTTTAAATAAATTTTTATAATTACCTAATGAATTTTATTGAATGAATGAAATTTAACGAATTTTAGTTAACTGATAAAAATATTTTTGATGCAAATTCATTGTATTAAAAATATTTTTATCCGTTCAACTCGGCCTCCCCCAAGATTAAATCCTGGGTGCGCCACTGTTTCCTATGCAGGAAAAGTGCAGTGATTTTCAAAATACACGTGTATTCAATAATTGCAGCACCTCATCTTCTGAATTAGTTTAGATAAAATGTTTATATCACAACTGGATGGGTGTCCAAGTGCGAAGGAAAGCAGTGCAGAATAAATATTCTTAAATGTGTTGCCTATCTCCCTAAACGACCCTATTCCAGTTTTGTAAA
The DNA here is from genome assembly GCF_054136105.1 of Typopeltis vanoorti. Lineage (NCBI taxonomy): Eukaryota > Metazoa > Arthropoda > Arachnida > Uropygi > Thelyphonidae > Typopeltis > Typopeltis vanoorti. The sequence continues at coordinate 146,947,412 of NC_143554.1, forward strand.
TATTCATCAGCAGAACCTGTAGTTATCTGAGTAAGAAAGAATATTTACAACTTTTTAAGATGAAACAGAAATTATGAAACTCACCGATCAAAAAAAATATTACTTTCGCTGTGTAAGAATAAAAATATGCAAATCTAAAAACCAATAATACATACATGATTAAAAAAAAAACTATTTTGTGAAATGTATCTTGCATTGCATTTACTTTTCATATACTTGCATCAATGTAATATAATTTCAATTTTCTAGCAAATAACATTGTATCCAATAAATCTGATTTCAGAAATTTCTGCGATGCATCTGCACGAGGCAGTTAAAGAATGCTTTCTGCTGATTCATTGCTTGAACCATGTGATATGGACTGAAAATCCTGTTAGCAGTGGTGGGCTCACTCAAATAATTTTCACAGTGGTTTTCCAGATGGTCAATGCAGTACTTTTTGGCACAATAAAGAGTGTCCATTGCATGAGATGCTGAATCTAAGGAAATGGAGTCTGAATAAAGGTATCTGAAAAACAGATAGAAAAATAATTAGCTAAGCAGAATGGATCAAAGCTATGCAAGCATATTAGTTTAACCTATTTTAAAACTAATTACTTAAACTTTCATGTTATTAATTTTTTTTAATTAAATTAAAATTAAAATCATGTTTTTAATTAAAGTACAACACAAGAATTTCTTTATGATACTCAAAAGTGCGAAATACAAAATAAGTATTTTACATATTATGTTTACTTTCATTATTTTTTGAGTATCTATTACGGGTAAAAATAATCTAATTTAACTCAATTAACATACTAAGTTTGAATAACCGTTGATGTAGATTCTCTTTTTCAGCAATTATAGTTTGAAGCAGTTAACTCCTTGCCTTGGTATCTGTAAAATTATGAATGATCGCCGGCCTGGTTCGCTGACGGGTTAGCGTATCCGCTCTCCAGCCAAAAGGCTGCGAGTTCGAATCCCGCTGTGGGCATGGATGGTTGCGATTGTCTGTGAAAGTACTAGTGGTGATAGAAGTGGATGGCGTTGGTGTTAGATGAAGGTTGGTGCAGTAGTGAGACGAAGTGTTGTAGAGTAGATGCCCTCCCTCGATGAGTCTTTGGACTCCCTGGAGGAGTGATGTAATAATAATTTAAAAATTCCTTGAGTCATTATACCTCAGTTAAACACAATCTATAGTCGAATAGATCTGCGATTCAATTCTGTAAACTATCATAGTGATGACTTTTCAGCTGATAGCAAGTTAAACTATCAAATCTACATGAGATCGACTAACGTTTAAAAACTAATTACTTGAACTTTCATTTAACCTTTTAAGAAAATGAAGTAAAGTTCAACACAAGAATTTCACAAAAAGGTAAGGTTTCCATCTGGATTTTATTTTATTTTTTTTAAATCTTAAAAACAGAAAGAAAGTGGCTACAGGATACCTTCAATTAAAAGAGGGTTCTTAAAATATCCAGGATACCTAATCTGTAACATGAGATTTAGTTTTCAATTCTATTCCATAAGCGATTGTGTGAATTTATGCATAAAGTGATTGTAAAGTGCCCTTGAAAACTAAATCATAAATTTGTAATTTGTTATCAATGAATAATTTTGGAAAAAAACAAAACAAAAAAAAGGAACATTTTAATAACATTTTATAAAATTCAAAGTAAACTAAATACAGGGTGTTTCAAAGAGAATGACCAGATTTCAAACCGACGAACTTTGAGGTTCCAATGTGGTGGTGCTCCGTCTTGCTGAAAAATTCAATCTTCATTCAGCTGTGGAAATAGCCAGTCCTGGGCCAAGGCTGTTCACATGTTACAAGTTGCATTCGTGGTTGCAGAGATGTACAATTTTCAAATCGGGACATTCTCTTTGAAACACCCTGTACTTTATTTTTTACATGTTAAAAATTTTTTTTATTTACACTGTATTTCAAAACTACATCATTTTTTATTCCTTAATAACATTGAAATTTTAGAATATATTAAGTTTTAATCTTTACATGAAAGACATTTGGAAGGAGTTCGCAGATATAAAAACTGTTCGCTGATAATACAAAGATAGGCAGAGTACAGAGGAATTCTAGGCGTGAGAAAAATGGCTGTCAGTTCAATGCCATTAAATGTAAAATCATTCACTCTGATGTGATGAAATCTCATCATTTTCCTTTAACCCTCTTACCTTGCAGTGTCGAGTTTTTTTTTTTTTTAATCAACGGACCTGAACCGTTACTGGATAAGGTGGTCAGCCCTACGCCCCGGTATCTTTGTCTATGGTGGCGTTCAAGGCTATTTTGCCTGCTTCGCAGGAGGAAAAAACCCTGCTGTTTACACCCAAGACCGGCTAAATTGGCTATGGCAGAGGAAGATCCTTCAGCTCCTCACGTCATCGAACCTAGGACACTCCTTCCCCAGGCGTATGGTTGCGATTCGCATAGCCACTAGGTTAACCGCGCGGAATTGATGAGATATTCAATGTCATTCTTTTATTTTTGTGGCTACCACCCATGAAAGGTTATTATTAAACCTATAGTACACTTGTCCTCTGGGCTGTGGATTTTTCTCCCTATTTTTTTTCAAATTTTTTAAAAATATTTTTATATGGTCTGGAAAGTCCAGAGACCAAACATGGAACTTTAAGCCACTACAGCCCTTCAATATGCCGAGCACTGGTCTCACACCAGCTGTGAAAATTTATCTTCCACCTGAAGATTTCAAAACATCCATGTCCACGGCAAGATTCAAACCTGCACTTTTTTTTTGGCCGAGTGGTTAGCAGATAAACTAACCACTCAGCCAACCAAGGCAGCAAAATTCAACAACGGTGATATCACGCTAAAAGAAACTGACGAGGTTAGAGATCTCGGAATTTTAGTAAACAGAGAGCTGAAGTTTAAAAGGCCACATAGCAAAGATTGCAAATACAACTCAGAGGTTAAATGAAATGCCGAAATGAACGTCAATATGAAAAATAAGAGTGCCTACTGTCCCCCCCATGATGAGTCCTTGAACTCCTTGGAGGTGCCATGTAATAAAGAAGTCTCTTTGCCTATTTATACAACCTTGATATGACCGCACTTGGAATATGTGCAGGTCCAGTTTCTGTGGTGATGTTTTCTCCACTGTAACTGCGGTTACAGTGGAGAAATTGAAAAGATGGTGTCAGTATTGTGGAATATAGGTTATGAGGACAGAATGAGGATCTGTGGACTAGCAAACAGGAGAAAGTTGGCCTGGAAGTGGAGAATGAATGTAATCAAGAAGAGAGTGAAACTTGGTTCTCTCATCGGATGGTGTATAATTCGAATGGACTGCCATGGGAGGTTGTGAGTGCAAGTAGTGTGAATGAATTGAACAAAGTATGATAGCTGGTTCCGGCAATACATGGCCTGCATGCACGAGTCCCTTAATTTTATTTCTTATAAAATCGAGTTGTTTTTCCACAGAGAAAAAACAACAAAACTGACTAATAGCAGCAATAATTCATTTTCTAACTTGGCTATCATTAAGGAACAGTTTATTATGAATGAACTGTAGCTAAAATTTCAGTATGCTGTTCAGCTCTTTTGACGAAACTAATTGAGATTAGGAATTAATATTACACACGAAAGAATGAATGCAAGCTTTTCCATCATATTCGGACACACTTTAGATTTATGAAATACTGTGTTACTACTGAAGCAAACAAATTATAACGAAAAACAACTATCAGTAAAAGATAATGTTATTGTTCTAAATTTTTCCTGTTGAACTATGTTAATTTCAATAAAAAATTAATCATACTTTAGCATTGACTGAAATGCTTCCACTGTAACATCTGGAACTCGAATTTCCTCTTTTTCTGGTAAACTTCCATAGAACATTGTCTGGAACACACAGCTCCCCATCGATAGAATCAGTTTGTGAGCCTGAATGCTGACACCTCTTTCTCCAACATAAAATGTCACATCACAAAGTTGCTTGTTTTCCAACATAGCTTTGCCCCTCTCTGCCAATGTATTATTTCCATTTTGCCAATCTTCCATGATTCTGGAAAAGAAAACAAATCATTACAGTATAGTTTGCACTATATAGAAATACAACAGTATTCATATGGGACGAGTATCTTCTCACTGCAAAATTTGATTATTGAAACTAAATAACATCACAAGGATTCTAAATGGAGATGAAATAAAGTTATCAAAACGAAGATACTTATATCACTCTTTCTTGACATGATCTTTTATCTAGTTTAATGATAGTTTGTTTGCTTGAAATGTTTGTTCGGAAATTTGAAAATATTCCTACATATTTACATGATAAATATTCCTAAATTTCTACATATTCGGAAATATGTAGAAAACTGCTGTTTATTATTAATTCTAGTTGAGTGGTTTATTTAGGTTTAGAATCTCAGAACCTTATAATACACTACTGAATATTTTAAACACTGGAGGTTAGGGAACAGAAAGTTATGTTTCCCCCTTTTTCATTATCTGTTAATTTCCAAGTCACTAGTGTTGTAAATTATCAGGTTTTAATTAAGGAAAACACTTCGTAGCTGTTGTTCAATCCATGATATATAATAAATGGCAATGATAAAGGATATAACATTAAAAACATGTACCATCTCTAATTTTTAATTTTATTCAATGCTAAATGAAAGCCTTTTCAGCCATATTTGCACTTTTTTGCAAACATGGCCATGAAAGTAGGGTAGAAATATCTTGTCTTTTAGGGTAAAAGAAAAAATTTCTCAAGACCCATAAAGACAAAGGCTGAGACAAAAGTCTGGAAATATACCCGGACAATCTCTGGCATACAATAAGAGCATAAAGAAACAGAACAGCAATAAACAAAGGCTATAAACATGCTTTAATCATGTTTATGAATGGCATGCTCACTGTCTTTCAGTCCTGGTTACAATTGCTTCACCTAACATTAAGTTAGGTGAAGCAATTTCTGCTACTCAAAACAATTCCTCTTCCTTATTTTTCCCTCTTCATTAATTTCTCATAGAGAATACAGCATGTGCAATTACTTGACTGCCCTTCTGAGCATTTGTCTCCGCATGTATAGATTAGTGAGCATTGTCATCCTTTAATGGATTTTAGGCCCAGTAGCTTCTTTCAATGTCATTTCATATTTTTTTTAGTCATCCTTGGCTTGTATCCCTCAACTGAATGGTATCAGCTGAAGTATCTGTTCGGGTAGTCTCAAAATGTTTAATCTCTTCCTTTCTGTATATTTTAACTATAACTGAGTATTTCTTTATATGCTTCTCTTTTAGTCTCAATGTATAGCTTGCTGTAGGAATTTTATTTCTCAGGCTTTTATATTTTGTTTTTCTTCTGCACTCCACATTTCGTCCTATACAGGATGACGTCTCATAACTTTCAACTGTTATTATTTTTCCTTTTGATCTTTTTAGGGTTATTATCCCAGTTATCTTTTTAAAATTTGAAAATCAATGTCAATTTTCAGTGGGAGGGATTTGTAAAGTTCGGATAAACATTTAGAACAAAAAATATTAAAGCAACTGATATACCTCAAGAAAGAACATACCAATAGCAGAGTTATGAAGGTAACTTACGTTCTAGATGTTACGTTCTTATATCCTATACTCTGTTTATAGCAGTTGCTTTAACGTAATTTGTTCTAGGCGTTTATTAGAACTTCTCAGACCCCCCCACCATAGTATGTTAGATGCATGTAACATTTTTTAAACAATGATTGAAGGTTTTAACTAACATTTTCAGTTCTTTTCCCCTCCTGGGAACTGGTTTGTCATACTGCATACAAATTAGCCTTCAGAAGACATGTTGGTGGTGATGGGCAATATAAGCGCTGAAGGCAGTTGCGTGTAGTAGGAGACAGTTATATGTTTAGCGTTGTGGAGTAGAGTACTTGCCTCCAGCGATGAATCCTTGGAGATGCCACGTAATAACAATAAGTAAATACTATTTCAGTTCGAAAATGCTATTACGCGATTAAAGACAAAAAATTAACCCTAACACCCAAACAGAAAGCGTTAGCAAACGATTGTGTATAATCATGGCGGAAAAAATTAATATAAACAAAACAAGTCCAACCACAGTACGAATGTTAAACCCTTCAAATTAAGGCTTTCTTTCTTCACACATAACAGCAATCTGAAAACTCTTGCAAAAAAAAAAAATAATCACCCGACACTCCTTATCTGTTTATCATAAAATATTTAAAAATTTACCGAACCGTTGTTACGGTACGACAGCGCCAATGTACGACCCAGCATATCAGTGGCAGGGTGATCACCCAGCCAAAATATTTCGTACCAACTTATGCAAGAAAAAGGTACAAAATCTAAAAGCACAAAATTTTTATTTGCTTTCGTTTCACTCCATTTAGGGCATTTTACAATATTACTGCCTTATCATAGGTTAACTCAATGTAGTACTTCTAAACTAACGTTTAGAACAAATATGAAAAGAAAAAAGTCAAACTCGCCTCTCTGTAGGTATCTACGAGTCCAAGAGCTGCAGTTGTCAATCATCGTAACAGAAGTCTCAATTGCAACTCTAGCACTTCATGTGTATTAACTACGCTACCGGCCATGACGTCGAAGTTATCATGGATGCGAAGTGCATATTAAAATTGTAATACCATTGATAATACATTGAAATATATGATGGATACGAAGCATATGAGGATGCTTATTTGATCCATAATGGCCGGTAAGTGGTTAATTTACCATATAATTTTTGGTGTTCGAAATAATATAACATTAAATTGTCAGCTATTTAATATGCTATTTACATATACAGTATACATATAGAAGGGTTCCCACTCAAGAAAAACACTGGAAGTATTTATTCATTATTTTTAGCAGATTGTTAAATTAATTAACTCTTCAGAAATAGTAAAATCTGTAGCTCAGGCATGTCAAACACACGGCCCGCCAAACTTTGTAACCAATATGGTTATTTAACTTTTGACAACACCGAATTAAATAAACATTTAAAAAAATTGACATTTTCACTTAAGATTATTTTATACGCCAAACTACTCTGCAATTTCTAAAAGGAAATAATGTTCTATATGTCATTTCAAAATATATTGTTACACCACTGCATAAATATCGAATTTTAACGAGCAGGTCTACGTACGCGGCTACATCCGCTGAACACAGCAATCGGAGGCCAGCCGTTACCAATTTAAGTCGAAAGAAAGTGTAGTGTTCTCTATAATTAATGAAGAATTTAGAAAAATAATGTCGAAACCTTCAACCAGTATGAGTAAAAAACGATTAATTGAAGAACATCGTAATTTAAGAAAAATGTGAGTTACAATATTTTTGTATTCAAGGGGGAAAAAATTATGCCCGATATGTAGAAAGTATTGCAGTTTGCAAAGAATAAGGCATTACGATACAAATCATGAAGAAAACCGACAAATATGTTGCGAAACTTCGTGAAGATACTGTCAGAATTAAAGTTGACACTTCAAAATCAACAACAGGGCTATGGTAAAAACCAGTTATTTGTTATTACATTTAATTGCAAGTCTAAACCATTCATTGAAGGGAAATTTATTCGCGAGTGTATTATTAAAGCAGTTGAAGTGTGTCCTGATCAATTAAAGAAATTTAAAAATATAAGCTTATCTTGAAATGCCATTGCTGATGAATTGATGATATAGCCAGGAACTTAAGGAATCAACTAAAATCAACAATTCAGGCCTATTCCCTTGCAATTGACGAAAGTACAGATGTACGGGATATCGCTCAGCGGGCTGTTTTTATTCGTGGATGTGATATGAACTTAAAAGTGAAGAAATTTTAGAAATTATTCCTATGCACGATACAGCAACTGGGGTTGATATTTTTGACGTCCTTATGGAAGATTTGAATGAATACAGTTTATCGTTAAAAAAGCTAGTTTGTCTTACAACTGATTGTGCTCCTGCCATGACTGGTGTTAAAGGAGTTTTTACAAATTTAAAAGAAAAATGCAAAGAACAAGATAACTTTCGACATTTTCATTGCATTATTCATCAGCAAACACTATGCTCTAAAGTTTTAAATATTGGACATGTCCTAAAAATGCCAGTAAAATTGTAAATTATATTCGTGCACTTGGGTTTAATCTTCACCAATTTAATAATTTTCTAGAAAATGAATATAGCGATCTACCTTATACAGAAATTAGATAGCTTTCCACTCAGAGCGATTCTTCGATGTTGTTGGACGAAATTATTTTTTTTAAGAATCAAAAAAATTATGAATGTGAAATATTAAAAAAATGATCAATGGATAAAGGACCCGTATTTTTCAGTTGACATTACAAGTCAACTTAGTGAACTTAATCTTCAAGGCAAAGATTAAGTACTTACCAGTGTTATTTGACAATATTAACATTTTCAAACAAATTACTTTGGCAAAAACAAATTCGAAAAGAAAATTTATCCCATTTTGAATGTTATCAATCATTATTGCAAAAATCACCATAATTGAAATTTTCAGAATATGCCAATCAAATTAAGTTATTAGAAAATGAATTCGAAAGAAGATTTTACGAAATATGAAAATTAGTTTCGCCTGTTTACTTCTCTATCGATTGATGTTGAAACTGTTGGTGACAATTTCCAGTTGGAATTAATCGAAATTCAGTGGGTTCCGTATTGAAACAAAAATATATGGATGTTGGAATTCCAAAGTTCTATAATTATTTATCAGTCGATCGATACCCCAATGCGTTATGTGCAATTATGCGTATTTTATCTATGTTCGGTAGCACATTAATGCGAACAACTATTTTCAACTTTAAAGAATAATAAAACTGCGGAAAGATCGATTAACAGACCAGCATGTACAATCAATATTGAAAATAACTACAGCTCAACATTCAACCAAAGTTTTTAGATTTCGATAATAAAAAACGTTGAAGTTTCTTCAAGAAAAAAAAAATGATATGTATAATTTTATTTAAACACGTAAACTTTATATTGTTAGGGACCACGAGATGGCGGTACGCCTTCCTCACTGCGTACCAATGAATCAGTGATGGCCTTGAGCCAGCTATCTCTGATTAGCTACCAGTGGAGATTGAACTGCCCACTCAGTCTCTAAACGTTAGATAGGGTGAACGGCCCCGCCTACTCCCAATACAGGAACAAATAGGCGTTAGTCGATTTTTTTTTTGTAACATGGTTCTATTTTGTACTCTAATATTAATAATTCTATTCTTTATTTCTAGATTTTTTTTCTGTTGCGGACCGTGGCTTGATGTATAATTCTTAAATCCCCCCCCCCACCCCCCCCCCCCCCCACCCCCCCCCCCCCCCACCCCCCCCCCCCCCCACCCCCCCCCCCCCCCACCCCCCCCCCCCCCCACCCCCCCCCCCCCCCACCCCCCCCCCCCCCCACCCCCCCCCCCCCCCACCCCCCCCCCCCCCCACCCCCCCCCCCCCCCACCCCCCCCCCCCCCCACCCCCCCCCCCCCCCACCCCCCCCCCCCCCCACCCCCCCCCCCCCCCACCCCCCCCCCCCCCCACCCCCCCCCCCCCCCACCCCCCCCCCCCCCCACCCCCCCCCCCCCCCACCCCCCCCCCCCCCCACCCCCCCCCCCCCCCACCCCCCCCCCCCCCCACCCCCCCCCCCCCCCACCCCCCCCCCCCCCCACCCCCCCCCCCCCCCACCCCCCCCCCCCCCCACCCCCCCCCCCCCCCACCCCCCCCCCCCCCCACCCCCCCCCCCCCCCACCCCCCCCCCCCCCCACCCCCCCCCCCCCCCACCCCCCCCATCCCACCTGTTGTATATGGATGACTTGAAGTTATATGGAAAATCGGCCCAGCAAATAGATTCTTTATTGAACACAGTTCGTATTTTCAGTCAGCACATCAAAATAGAATTTGGTTTAGATAAATGCGCAATTTTATCTATTAAACGAGGAAAAATTAATGACACTAGCAGTTTTTGATCAAGAGAAATATATAAAAGCAAAGTTGACGAACACTATAAATACCTAGGAATATTAGAAGCCAATGATATTCTCCACTCGAAAGTTAAACAGGCAGCATCAGAATACACCAAAAGAGTTAGAAATATTCTTAAAACAAAACTATATGGATTAAACACAATTAGAGCAATGAATTCTTGGACTATACTACTGATCCGATACACAGCTGGCATAATAGATTCAACAAAAGATGACCTGGACAAACTGGACCGCAGACAGAACTAGAAAACTAATGACTATGCATCATGCATTACATCCACGAAGTGATGTTGATCGGTTGTACCTACCGAGGAGAATAGGTGGACGGGGTCTGCTACAAGTGAGACAAACTGTGGAAGAGAAGAAATTGGTTTAAGAAATTACATCGATAATAGCTCTGAGCCAATACTTCAAGCAATTACACAAGAGGGCCTTCTAAAAGCAGCAGGAAACAAATCCGATTACAAAAAGGAACAACAAAATAACCGATATGTGCGCTGGAAAAATAACCCCTTGCATGGCCAATTTCTTCGAGATACTGAGGACAAAATTGACGTGAACAAGACATGGCAACAACACGGATACATTAAAAAAGAGACTGAAGGATTTATTCTAGCAGCTCAAGAACAGGTATTACAAACTAAGGCTATCAAAGCAAAAAGTTTGAACATCAATAATTACAGGAAATGCAGATTATGTGATCAGAAAGATGAGACTGTTGAACATCTAATCAGTGCCTGCAACAAATTAGCTCAATCTGACTACAAATACCGCCATGATCAAGTTGCCAAAATTAATTCATTGGCATGTATGCAAAAAATATGCCTTTCCTACTTCTGATAACTGGTTGCAGCATAAAATAGAGTCAGTATTGGAAAATGAAACAGCAATAATTCTCTGGGACTTTCGAATACAAACTGATCGGCATTTGGAACACAATAGACCTGACGTAACAATTATCGAACATCAACGATTATTGATATCGCAATACCCAGTGATAACATTAACGACAAAGAACTGGAAAAAATTACTAAATATTGAGATCTGGCAATCGAAGTTGGCCGACTGTGGCTTAAACACACCAAAGTCATCCCAATAGTTATCGGTGCACTTGGTGCAACTTCAAAGAGGCTATCCAACTATTTACAGCAAACAAAATACGGCATTACTTTGAACAGTCCATTTACGATGCTACCTGACGGACTATTCATAGATTCTTGGAGAGAATCTGAATTGTTCTGTATCACAGGTGAAATTTTTGTTTATATGATATCTTGTTTTGACTGTGTATCAATTATGTGAATAAAATAATAATAATAAAAAAAAAAAAATAAAATACTTGATGATCATAAGATTTATAAATCTGAAAGTAAAAGTCAAATGTACAGTTACTAGAACAGCGATTTTCAACCGGTGTGCCGCGGCACATTGGTGTGTCGCGAGAGGTCTTCAGGTGTTCCGCGAAATTTGCGAAAACAAATTATTTGAAAGAAATAATGTTGTAATTTGCGCATTTATTTATTAGTGTTTAGTTTTCCATTCGCACCTGAAGCTCTCTTATTTATATTTTACGAAACTTACTGTTGGTGAATTGGTTTAAAATTGTGTGTTAATTAGCTTTAATCTTTTGATAAGTGGGTTCAAAGATAACATCATTTAATTATCTTATTTTTAAGGTAACTTGTAAGAATTCTTTTATTTATTATTTTTTTTTTCATTCAATACATTTTATTCAATAGTATTCCTTTAACATGGATATTATATACTCATTTGGAAAAATCAATAAAAAAATTTTAAACAATAATTTTCAGTATTGTTTTTCTTACTCAAATAATCAAAAATATAGTTTAAAATTTTTTGGAGCAAAAAGGATAAGTAATTACTATTATTAATATCTTGTGTAGGTGTAAATCAATCAAAATTATGCCTATTTTTTGCCAGATCATCAAAAAAAAAATTAAAAGAATATATTTTTGGTGTGCTGTAGAATTTTAATAATTAGTCTAGGTGTGTCATATTATGAGAAAGGTACTTGAAAATCACTGACCTAGACGAATTACAGTAGTTTAAGCGTTGCCATAAAGTGTCTGAAAAGGTGTACACATATCGTGGTGTATGAGTTTCTTTGATGATATCAGTCTGCATCGTCACTACCGACGATGTTGTTAATTTAGAAATATCTGGACTCGAATCCTACTCCTTTCGAGCGAAGGTAAGTTGGAAGGCCCTGTACAAAATTGGGTAATAGCCACACAATACAATTACTCGTCCCTCTTGCAAAACAGAGATCTCTCTCTCTCTATCTATCCACCAGGTGGCCAAGGTATTGCACGTGCATTCACACCGCTCCTGCCTTCTTCCATCTTTTATACGTTTATCCTCAAGAAAGGACTTAGTTTTAATATAGATATATTCTCCAATCAGAGAGCTCTCCACTAATGCCAGTCGTGTACGCGTGAGTGTAATGATAAGTGATTTATGACAGATTTATTCTCCTACTGTCTGAGTTCCTATATATCTTCAATTTCGACGCCATAAATCCTTCTTCGCCAACTGCACTCCTCACCTGTGTCTATCGCCGGCGAAGGATTACCTGCCATGGCAACAGCACATTCCTGTACTACAACGCACTCAGGAAAGCTAAGACCCCCCCCCCCCCTACGGCTTCGGACCCAGAAGGAAGAGTATAAAGTTCATGGGAACTATGGAGACAGAAAACAGGTCAGTAAATTTCAAATCTTATGCTAATGTCGTATCAAACAGATATATCATATCGTCTTGAAAAACACTGATCTCACACACGAATGCCACATCAGCCAGCAGTAAACCGATTAATGCAAAAATAACTACCACTGTTACCAACGTCATTTCCCAAGAAAATGGAATTGTTATTTTCGCCACCAAAGAAAACATCCAATTAGAAGAGTATCTGACGGCAATCGCCAAAATTGTACACGCAAAATCTATTACTGACGCTTCCTGTGTAGCTGACAGTGTGCAGGTGTATTTCAGCCACATCTCATGGACACAACGCTACTGCAAAAAAATGTCGATATCGGCGATTATCACTTCGAAGCAGCCCCAATAGCACTGGCCCCGACAAAAGTAACAGATCCAACGTCCCCCCCCCCCCAGAAATTCCTCATCAACACATCAGATCCATGTAATCAAGATACGGTTCTGTCACAGGAAAAATACGCACATTTTCAATTTGCCCATGTGAAAAGCTTCCGAAGACAGCCATTAATGCACTTTCCAAACAACGACAACAACAATCAACACGGACATAAATGGAATCACCTACACTTTCTATTTATCTTTCTCATCACAGTGCTTCTTATATCATGAAGAGGGTCACATTAGGAAACAATGTTCCTATATTACCAACAATTCATCAACAAACATCCCAGCAAATAGCAAACCGATTGAACAGAACAACATCGTACATGAAGAAAATCAAAGCATAGGCAACAGGAAAAACCAAAAATTCTCTCCCCGGTAAGAATTTCAGAGCCAAGAAAATCCCTAACTGGAAAATACAAGGTTCACGTCGCTCTTGAATGCTTGCTGAGTAATGAGATCCAAGGCTCTGATAACGAAGTCTCACAGCACGAAAACACTAATCCTCCCAACAGAGATGACCTGGAAGAACTAATTAAAAGCAACCCCCAGACAAAACACCCAGAAACACCAACACAGCCTCCCACTAATTCAAAACCTCTTCTGATAGAAGAAATTACTCAAAAAGGCCTTTCATCACCTGCAGCCATCCAAGAAGAAACAGAGCTCCCAGAATATGAGGAAACTGTACTGAAGAAGAGGAAGAAACTGAAGGGAACTTCCCCAGACTGAGGATCTCCTAACCATGAAGCAGCCGTCATCCTTCATACAGAAAATGCGACTCTTTTCAGATATTAACTATAGCCCTTAAATACACCACAAAAATCCTGGAACTAATATCTTTACTTCTGGATCTACACTTGAAATTGAAATGTAAAAAGAGCATCTCAGAGGTTAACAGGAGTACGCGACTCTACTAGCTAATTAATGGGCTATAAACACAATACTAGGACCAATATTACATTAAATTTACAATCAAACTTTCATAAACATAATGTCGTTGAACCTTTTTTTCTCTCAATGCAAGAGGATGTGCCTCTGCTTTACACAACAGAGTAGTACTTGACCAGGTACAAAATGTCATATAGACCTAATACTTCTGCAAGAAACAAACATCGACTCCTTATCCAATTTATCCAGAAGATGGGCAGAGTGGCCTTATGACCTACAGCACTCTGCAACCTAACAACATCATGGAGTAGGCGTTAGCTTAGGCGTACATCATCGACCTCCCTACAAACTGAAAGTGATTGCTGATATACCAGGATATGCCTTGTATCATCATATAAAAGCACCCAACCATAACACCCTGCATGTGTCTAACATCTACATACCACGGCAGGATGCTTTGGCATCCCGTATCTTGTATTTCATTCAAAACCATCTTTCTAGTATTGACCAAGAACATATCCTAATAGCTGGATACTTAAACTGCATAACAAGAATGCATACAGCTCTACAGGAACATCCCATCATGCCATTCACGAAATACTGAAGAAACAAAAAAATCTCTACAATAGATCGGAACCACTAAGAAAACAAAATCATGCTAGATGAACTGAAAACTGCATGCACATCCTTATTAAAGAACAAATCTCCCGCCCTTGATGGCCCCAGGTCAGAGTTTTTCCAAGCCTTCTGGAATCAACTCGGACCACTTCTCCTGAAAACACTGCAAGAAGCCTAACTCAATGGGCTCCCACAATCCGTCACGACCTTAGTAGCGCGATTGATACCAAAGAAGGAACACCACACATATATCCGAAACTTGCGTCCAATCTCTCTAATTCATACCGATTGCAAAATCATTTCCAAAGTTATAGCAAACCGAATAATGCCAACACTGCCTGAAGTTATTGGTCAACATCAAACGTACTCTGTCCCAGGAAGATCAATACATGATAACCTCAATTTAATAAGAGATCTCATTCATATCGCAAACAGTAAACATGAAAACCTAGCACTCGTCAGCCTTGATCAGGAGGTGACTTTCGACAGTGTAGTCCTAAAGGCATTTGGCTATGGCCCTCTCATCATTGAAACAGTGCAATTGCTATACAGAGACACACACTTCTGTACAATTATACACACTGAATCATAGAACCCTACTTAAAAAGAGTATACGATACCATGATCTCCAAACGAACCAGCATAATAGAACCACATCAAAAAAAAAAAAAAAAATAAAATAACGCTATTAGCATATGCCGATGACGCAACTCTAATAGTCCGAAATGAAGAAGAAATGACAGTAACCGAGGGAGCACACAGACTACATGCACAAGTCTCAGGGGCCAAATTAAATTCTGCAAAAACCAGTGGCTTATGGTCAGGCTAGAAATGATTCTCCGATCGAATGTACCTGGTCAAGTGAAGGACAAACATACTTAGGGATGCACCTTGGCAACGCCAAAATATATGACACACTGAACTGAACACAGCTGCAAAACCGATTTAAACAAGTGCTAGGTATTATTAAAACACTTAAGGAATAGAACAACGTAGTTAAGGATATAAATTAAATTAAACTTTAATAAATATTTTCCGATATTTCGGCAATGTCACATTGCCATCTTCTAAAGGAACTTACAAAAAAAGCACGTGCACGTAGGCACTACAAACACAGTAACTGGGAATGAAGAGATGAAGCTAATTGTTCTCCTAAAAGTCCTGATGGTGCCCTCTAGCGGGCTAAGTAGGTGTTCTTGGCCGTTGGGCTGAAGGTCTGCTGATGTAAGCCTTCCAAATTTGGGGCAGTCGCATACAACCAAATTTGTTGAGGTTTGGAGAATTTCTTAGGGCTGAGGCTGATTCCATAAATAGTCTTTCGTATTTGTATTTGTTACGGTGTATTACTGTAGCTTTTTTCCACCGTATTCTGTGGCGTGTATCCAGAGCATGATCCGCAAGACCAGAATGGCTGTACTTGTGAAACCGGATGTAGTCCTTGTGTTCAGAAATTCTGATATTCACTGTCCTGCCTGTTTGGCCAAAGTAAGACAGATTACAACTGCAAGGGAGCTGGTATACACCAGGTAGGTCTAGGGGAAGTGGTTGGTCTTTAGTGGAGCGGATAAGGGATGCCAATTTTCTGTAAGGTTTGTAACAGGAGGTCAGGTCATGCTTTTTTAAGATTTTGGTAATCTTTTCCGAGGTGCCTCGGATGTAGGGAATGGTGATGGATTTAGAGTAATCCTTGTTGTGGAGGGGATCTGTGGTTTGTAGGTTCTAATATTTTTTGGACTTTTTTGGGGGGGTAGCCATTGGCTGAGAAAGTGTTGAGGATGTGATTTAGTTCAGTGTTTAGGGCCAAGTCGTTTGAACAGATTAGTTTAGCCTTGTTGTATAGTGTTTTCACTACTCCATATTGTTGTGTGGGGGGTGGGGGGATTGTTGGTGAATGTATCTGCCTGTATGGGTGGGTTTTCTGTAAACTGAGAAAACCAAGGTTCCATTAGGCTGGCGGGTGACTAGTGTGTCTAGGAAAGGGAGGCTGTTTTTTTCCTCTTTTTTCAGGGTGAATTTGATTCTGGGGTGTTGGTTGTTTAAGTGTGTTAAGAAGGAGAGAAGTGTTTCAGAGCCATGTGGCCAAATAGCGAACACATCATCAACGTAGCGAAGCCATATGGTTGGTTTTTGTGGGGCAGAGGCTAAGGCTTTTTCTTCAAAGGTCTCCATGAAGAAATTGGCCAAGGGTGGGGAGAGTGATGAACCGATGGCTGTCCCCTCTATTTGTTTGTAGAATTTTCCTTGACAAACGAAATAGCCTGAGTTCATTGTGAACTGAAATAAGGCTGAGATATCGGGAGAAAATTTAGCTTGGATTAGCTCTAGAGTTTCCTTGAGTGGGACATTTGTGAATAAAGAGGAGACGTCAAAGCTGACCATTATGTCAGTATGTTGGAGTGTAAGGTTTTCTATGCTGGCTTTGAAATGGGCTGAGTTTTTTATGTGTGATGATGTGTTGCCAGTATAGTGTGTGAGCTCTTTGGCCAATTGTTTAACTAATTTGTATGTGGGGGAATCAATGCCATCCACTATGGGACGTAATGGCACATTTTCTTTATGTATTTTTGGGAGTCCGTAAATACGGGGGGGGTATAGAGTTAAATGGCTTTAATCTGTTGGTAACTTCTATAGGCCAAGAAGTGACTCTCTTAAGGAGCCTGTGAAGTTTTCTAATTTGAGAGTTGGTGGGATTGTAATTGATGGGGAAGTAAGTAGCCCGATCTAAGAGAAGAGCATTCAGCTTACCTGTGTAGTCCTTTTGGTTAAGGACTACAGTTGCGTTTCCCTTATCCGCTTTGGTGATAACTATTTCTTTATTATTCTTCATTTCCTGTAGAGCTTTATATTCCTTGTTGGATATGTTGGATTTTGGTGGGACTGCTTTGGAAAGGACACAAGCTACATCCATTCTCACACTGTTGGCGATTTGATGTGGAAGGTGGCGGATTCCGCGTTCGATCTGGATCATAATATCCTCACTGGGTATTTTTTTGGGAGCAATCGCGAAGTTGTGGCCACGTGACAGCGCGTTGATTGCTTCAGGCTTCAGGGTGACTGAAGAAAGGTTGATTACGGTATTGGTAGCAAGTTTTTGAAGGACGGTAGAGTTCGTTTTTAATTTTTCGAATTTTTTCATCTGTCGGCCTCGTATTTTTTTAAATTCTTTGTCGGCAGCGGTACATGAGACGTCACGTAAAATCGACCAAAGTTTTCGTGGCTTAAAGTGCACGAAAGCTCATCTTCGACGGCACGAATAGCTTCGTTAATGTCCGCTAAGAGCGACCGCATGGCGGTGATTTGTTCGCGTAGCAACGCGTAGCTAGCGCGGTTATAGGTAAATGGAACAGATTTCGTTCCACGTCTTCACTTAGAGGAAAAGTACTAATAGTTAACCAGACAGCTGAGAGTGTGTTATGGCATACCCTCAAAGTACTCACACCCACTGAAGAATTTCTCCACCACATTCAAAAGGCAACGAGACGTTTCCGCTGGAACAATACTTATTGGACAATATACCCTGAACTCTGTAAGCCACTCAGTAAGAGAGGTCAAGGCCTGATTTCTCTTGAAAACAAGATTAGATCCTTCAGGATAATCCTTCTCCTAAAGACACTTCAGTTCAATCATAATTATGTAACAACCTTCGATTACATCATGAAATCATCCACCAGAGGATTCACACTTTCCAGAATCCTCTGAATGGCCAGTTCTGCAATGTCTCCTCCTAAACTACCTCATTTTTACAGAGATGCTGTACAGCGGTGGAAAATCAGAGAATTTCGTCACACACTGACAGGATCAACAGAGTCAGCTGTACTTAAAGACCCACTATTTTCGAACAGAAACATAACAAGTCTCACAACTGGACAACCCTTTCTTTCCTCTACATGGAACTGGGGAGAAATAAGAATCATAGGGAACCTCCTGACCCAGGCCCTAAAGTGGAAAACATTCACAAGACTATAATTGAAGAACCCCAAAACCGAAAAATCAATATCAACAAATGCAAGCTGCTATTATAAAAGACTTCCCAGATATCGCTACTCCTAAGGGAATCCGTATTCCTTCTATAAACTGCGGGGAGCCGATCTTTCATCTTGCATCATCTGAAGACACACTTCCAATTCTTCCCTCCAACTACAAGAAAATATACCACTTCCTCATGTCAGTGTCTCCAACTTCGTCCTTCGTATATTCATGCTTAACCCTCTCATCTACAAGGCTGCACATGCCACTCAGTTTTCAGTGGAATCTTCCATATAAATCAAAGTGTGCCAAACCAGATTCCGACACGCAGTGAAGACTATGGCATAACATTTTGCAACTCCTTCTGAGCTCTACAAATTTCAGCTCAGAGAAACGGATCTTTGTCTATTCTGCGAAGTTTCAGGTACCTTGGAACACCCATATCTAATCTGTCCAGTAAACAAAGCGATGATCACCTATGTCCTGAATACTGCTTCCAGCACCTATAATTACGCACTCAACCAAGAAGACTACTGGAATTTAGTCTATATAGAAGAGAACAGACACAGAATATGCAAATACCTCTTCATCTGCGCTAAGGCTGTCATCTACAGCTTCTATCTAAAACACACAAGAAATAACCAGCACCCATCCATCACCGAATCGGCACAAACCCTTGCCTACGTCGTAAACTACAAAGCAGGCTTTCACTGGAACTTGATTACTACAAAGAAACAAGAACTGCCGCGGAATTCATAGACAGAAAATCCAACTGGTACCCTGTTCTGGATTGCCAACGACAATACACTTCATCTGAAAAATAACTAAGAGTGAAACTGAACTGTAAGGTTGATTCATTTATTGCACTTTCTATTGTATATCTAAAAGGAAAATCCTCCTTTCTCTGTAATATATTCACTTATACTTTTAATATGTAAATAGTCCTTTTGTTACCTATCTTCTGATAGGTAACAAAAGTATATTTTATCAAGTTAAACAAATAAATAAATAAATAAATCTATTTATCTATCTATCTAACTTGGCGTTTAAGGTTTCTTACAAGCGAGAACTGTGTGGTGGTTGGAATTATTGTGAATATTATGGAAAATTCACAAAAAATCGTTTGAGCAATAATTGGTTTCTGTAGGATCAGAATGGACGAATTTTTTGTGGATGAAAAATGTGCCATTAATGATAATTATCATTAATGGAACATTTTTCATCTGATGATTTGATGAAGCTATTATAATAGCTTCATCATATCTTTTTTATGTTTAATGTGACTTTTTTGTGGAAAGAAAAATAAATATGTCTCTCTGTACTTTGAATGGATTACAAATGCTTCTTCTGGAGAGGTTTATTCTTCGTATATCCCTGAATAATCACTTGTGTTGATTAATGACTTTTCAACGAATTTTGTTTGTAGAAGTGCTCTCAATATTAATCATTGACAGACATATTTGTACTTTCGAACTTGGAAAAAGGCTTGCTTAAATTTTGTTTATTTTCTCATTTTCGAAAACAGGTTTCAACTTTTCTTAGTCTTCTGTAAGAAGAGTTTCGCAGTTTAAAACAGTATGCACAACCACTTTTCTGGGAATGTCACTATCATTAAAGAGCACAAATAATAGAGGCAGATCGCAGAATCATTCTTTCTCTCATGTAAACTGCACCCAAAATTGTAAAGCTGACATTGGTTAGAGCCGTGTTTAGGGTAATAATTATGTATTCCGAAAAGTATTTAATTTTATTTCTCTATATAAATGTCTTATGCACTTGATGCCATTTCGAGAATAGCACTAATGTGACGTACTAAACTTTTTGCAACAGAAAAAAATTTTGTATTTTAAAATTCAATTACGAAACTATTTAAATATTAATATTGATATAATCGTCAGATGACCATGAAATTATAATCCAATGGTAGAGATTTATTTACTGTCCAGATAGAGAGGTAAAAAGTAAAGATAATGAAAATTTTATGAATGAATACGTACTATTCTGAACCGGATATCATATTTTTCTGCTACGTAACATAATATAATCGCTGTGTCCAATGAGCGCATTGAGATTTCATTTGTGTACAATTCCTGAAAATAATCAATGTTGACGTATTTACAATTTTTACACTGAATGCAAAAGTAGCAAAGCTACAGTTAGTTACTGTTACTGTTTACAAGTTACTGTTTACAAGAATCAGTTTTCCTCTTTCTATATGATCATTTCTAGGTGATCAACGCCAAAGGTGATTGTACAAGATATTAGGATAAGCAGTTGGCTCATCGAGAGAGTCAAATACTCATCAAGTGTAGGCCTTTGAAGGTCATATTCATTAAGTTCACTATTTTTCTTTGAATAAATACATCGCTGACAAGAACGTAGACGTATATTATTTTTGAACACCCCCTTAATTAGCTTCCAGCAGTGACCCATAATCCTGAGTTCTCCTGCACATACACAAATCTGCCATGAGATGAAAATATTTTCCAAATATCTATTTTAATAATCGCTTACATTATAGATAAGGACTGAAAGCATAAGGACTTTTTTCTTTTTTGCAGAGATTCAGACCCAGTTACGATTCTATTTAGTCGGTGCTGGAATTTTACCACTGTTTCCTAATCTCCCTGGAATATAGGTAATCATATCTGAGAACAATACTCTAGATGGAATCTTACCAATGCACTATAACGCAAAAGAATGGCTTCTTTATCCTTACATGTTACTAATTTAAAGAATGAATTTTTTATCCCATGTGATGTATTAACCACATGGCAATGTGGCTACTGAACTTCTTAGGTAGCTCTCCAACTCTGTGATCACTTTATCGCCTAGAGACAAAACAGTTACTCGTTTATTGATATATTCCCAGAAGCTATTGCCCGATATAATATTCTTTCACTGCCATACTTCCATATCGTTGTGCCTAAGAAGCCTCTCCTTCAATAATTCTGCAAATTCACTTTCCTTCCTGTTCTGATTCTATCCAATATAGATCCGAAATAATTGACTCTCCGTTCATTGTAGCACGGGTTGCATATATATATCTACTCTATACTATAAAATGATAAGCTGAAATTGGAAACGGATGTGACGTCGACTTCAAACGAATGTAGGCTGTAACGTTTTTGTGTAACGTTTTTATGCAACGTTTTTTTGTCTTCAAAATTCGAGTCATCAGAATTCAAGGAGAACCGGCCTACCAGTCCGGAACACCGAGGGTTGAGCGCTGTTAAAAGCCTTTGGTTAAATTACTTATATTATCTCAGCGATCCCCAATCTCTATTCTACTTGGCTTCATTTGATTTATAATCATGTTCAAAAACATTTCTCCCCCTCTTAATTTGCCAATGTATGCAGTAATCCGAACTGTAACCAATACATTCGGAAGGATATCTTCGTCTAACAACCAGATCTGACTAATCCAACTATTTTGGCTCATTTTATTTATCAACGATAAAAATTCATCGCGTTTAATTGTAAGTCTTCTCACATTCCATATAATCACCATGACTAATCACTAGTCTGATGAGAATTCAAACAACATTTAAATCCTAATCCATAATCATCCATTTCAATAGACGCGCGCGCACGCACACGCACACACGCGTGCGCACGCACGCACACACACACACACACACACACACGCACGCACGCACGCACACACACACACACACACACACACACACACACACACACACACACACACACACACACACACACACACACACACACACACACACACAGACCAAACTCTTAATTCAACTACATCGTTCGAGTCCATCCCTTAAGGTCCATGAGAGCCTGCAGTTTCTCTTTTCCCCCACGTCCATACACTAACAGCAAAATATCTAGCTTTTCATTACCACTCTCTCTCCAGATGCAAATCACCCTCAGTAAACAACTCTGGTATCCTAAAACTGCTCCGAAAAAGCAAAATACACAATGTGTCGATTCCTACTCATCCATAGTATCATAAAATTCCTAATCAACGCGTTTCTGCATGGCTTCAAACCGTCATACGTAGGCGGTATACAGTACTAATAATCCTAACATTTAAACTTTGTAATCTCCAATAACGCTTTGAAATTCTGTGCTGTCGTATTTACACTGTCCCCAAAGTCATTCGTTCCAAGTAGTATGATCAATTCTCATGAACGTCCTCTTCTCCCCACAATGTCAGTCACTCTTCTGTACTAATTGTCTCACCTGTTTAAAAACACCTTCAACCGCTGTTCAGAATCGACATCCTTGAGAAACGAATTACTAAACAACACTTAGGGATTCGTTTGTCAAAGATGTGCAATCTGTAATACATAGGATCTATCTTACTGCTCTTCTTTGAGATGTTTCATATACAATATTTATATACATGTGTGTGTGTGTGTGTTTGATTGAAGATTTACTCGGTGATATTATATTAAAAATGACATCATGTTAAAAAAATAAAATAAAATAAATCTAGATTAAAATTTTTTTATTTAAACCTAGGTTCTGGTGATTATATATATATATATATATATATATATATATATGCAACCCGTGCTACAAATATCACGTCAATTTGACAGCATCGGCATCTGCAGGAAATTTTCCGGGTGGGGGGGGGGGAAGCTTGGAGGCAAAATGACATCAATAAATTTTTATAATTACTGATATAATTAAATAATTAGATGAATAAACGACTTTTAGCGTTGTTTTTTTTGTATTTATTTATCAATAGAAACTATAAATACATTATTTTCATTTTACATTGATTTTAATGATCTTTAATTCTTGGGAAAAAAAAAAGAAGTATTCGGAATTAATACAGTTTTTAGCACAATTTCATATATAAAAAATTGACCGGCAAATTTTATTAAAAATCAACTAATTAATCCCAAAATCCTAAATTCAATTATTTCAGTTAAAAGCAAAAAATTCCTAAACCTAACAAGCAAAATAATATTAAATTACATGCTGTTACCTTTCAAAAAAGAATTTTTCTGTTTAAATTTGTTTCTCTATAAATTTACTCATACAATTCACACTTCACTCAGTGACTCACCAGACACAGAGGACAAAAGAGCTGGTCGCTGTTCACAACAGTAATGAACATTTTTTACAATAAAACCCCTGTTCAATGACCATCCCGCCATGGGCCAAAACAGGCCAACGCGTGATAAAAGTTTAAGCCAGAAAAAGTGTCCCATGGTCGAGGGTGTAAAAGTTATATATCACAATTACTTTTACAATTATAATTTGCGCAATTTTTTACTCGGTCCCGGAGGGAGTGTCTGATGTCCCCCCCCCCCCCTGCGGACGCCCATGTCCGTATGATTGCATTTTTATCGACGTATGAAATTTTGAGAGTGCATAGCGCATCAGCGCTCATCTTAATTGGTTAAGATTAATTGCATTTAATTGCAGGATGACTTTGAATACTTCTACGTAGAGTGGGGAAACAATCTGTTTGTTTTAGGATTTATTAGAAAACAATAATGAAGTTATATTTGGTTGGTAAATATGAAATACTCAAAGATGAAAATATGTGAACCAACGTTTATAAGACATGTCAGAATAGGAAATGAAAGAACAAGTGTGAGAAGAAATACTTTCATTAATGCTAAACGAATTATTAATAATTAACATTTGCGATATGTGTGTCCTGTAAGTTGCTGGGTAGAGAGAATAGCACTATCCTATAAGTTTAGACATGACTAAGCGAATTTATGATGGCATAATTAAAAAAAAAACTAACGAGGAGATTGAGAGTATGGCAGGAATGAGTATGGTTTTTGTATGGTTTGATGGAGCAACAAATCATCTCGTAAAATTTGTTGGACATGTTATGTGCATGTCTCTGGTTTGTATATATTTCCTTCTGTTTTCTAAGAATTTTCTTTTGTTTACTGAGACTCAGAATACATAACATCCGATCATTATCAGAATTATCCACACTTTCCAGAATCCTACATTCATTAGATTTTTTTTTTTTTTAGATATCAGCGGTTCTTCTGTCTTATCAATCTCAAATATGCTGGTGTTTTGTTGTAGATCAACAACGTCTTATAATACACAGAATTATTAATTTTTATTCAAGAATATATAATTTTTTACTGTCTGTTGTTTCCAAAGACTAGAATAAAAATGTCTCTATACTGTTAAAAAACTTTGCAGCCTCAACTGATGTTGTACTGCACAAGCAAGAGAAATATTTTGGTTTTTTTCTCCTAACATCCACTTTCAAATTTTCAGTTCCAGAAAACATGTGTAACAGCTGTTTGTAATACAGCCATCGGATACAGAAAGCGCTCCACTCATGACAAGTTACAACGTTCAACTGGATTGGTTGACACAATATCCAATCATAGCCGCTAGGCTAAGTGAGCTCTCAATGTGAGTTCACACAGCCTCGCCTTCTGAGCGGTTTAAAAATACTAAAACGCTAAGAATTTGGCCCACTGCGCCGTCTTTACATCTTTTCATAGGGCTCAAAGGTGTATGCATTTTGAAAGCACACCCGGGCTATTAACGCGAATGTGACGCAATGTTTAAGACTAGAAAAGTGTCCTGTTCATGAAGCACTAATGCTTCATTATCTTCGTGAATAGGACAATCAAGCATTGCCCTCTTCACAAAGGGGGAAATGAAGCATTAGTATATTGTGTTTAACTTTAGGAATCACGCAGTTTGCAAACGATCAGGGGAGATTTTAACGACAATAAATGCAAAAATATTAGATAGGTGTTACTGATATTTTGTGGATGAGCATCACACACCTAGCACATCCGGAATATTCGCCCCTGATAAATACGATACAAAAGATCATGAGAAGATTATCTCGAGTGTGTGGATAATAACTTGGAAAATTAATAGATGGTGTAACAAATAGTAAGGGAAAATATTCAGAAAGAATATTCACAAGCAACAGTACGTTTCAGTAATTGAACTGGGAAAAGCCAGTATACCAAATTGAAAAATGGAAGGGCAACTGGAATTTTTTTATTCGTTGATTATTATGTGATTCCTATCTACGAAATGTAGATCTTTGGGATGAAGAGTAATGATGAAAGTTTCAAAGATACGCGACGGTTTTGTGTGCACTGAAATATACTGAAAATATGAATATACTTTCAGATAGATGAAGATTATTAATACGAATTATATCAAACATTTTAAAATTAATTGATATACAAATTCATTGAAAATATTAATTCATAGTACTAATTAAAATTCTTATATTTTTAGCGAACAGATTCTGTTTGATAATGTTCATGATTTAAGCACCACGGAGACCAAACCACACATATAAGCCTTATATTCCGGGTAGCTGGAGCTGACTGTACAACAGTCGCCATAATCAGCAACTAGACAAGTCCAGGGAATGGTGGCTTTCTGAGAGATCGAAGAATTAAAGCCAAACTTAAGAAACAGAAATTTTCGTCCTGTAGAAAGCACAGATAAGGAGAAACTACAGATGGTATTTCAAAATAATGGAAACACCTACAAATGTTTTACAGAATTCTTGTTAATTTTTTTAATTAACAAGCTGCAGGCCCACCTCGGTCTGTTGGAATACTATGAATTCGACGTGGAATAGACTGATACAAGTCAGATACATATAAGATAATCGAATTTCTGGCCATTCTTACTGCAAAATATGTTTCAACTGTGCGAGTGATGAGTGGCGGAAAATACGATCGAACCTTGGAGAACTGATTGGAAAGAATGCCGTGTACGTTTCAATATCTTGTCATAATCTTCGATAATGTGGCTCGCGATACACCAACGATTTTTGTTGTTTCCTCACGGCAACTCCTGCAACCGCAGTTCAAAGATAATACTCTTTTGTATGTCACTGAAGTCTGATATTTTGCACACTAAGTGCACAACAGCAATCACAGAAACAACGTCATCCGAGATGTGATGGTGCAGTGTGATATCGGCTATCAGAGAGCAGTGCCATATATATTTTACCTATATATTAAACAAATGTTTAGCCCAGGGGTCTTCAACCTCTCAGACAGTGCAGGCCGCGTTAAAAATTTCAATGAAGCTCGCCGGCGACTAAGCTATACTGCGGAATTTAGAATTGCAAGATGCTTTCCAGATTCACAAGGAACACTGTGCATTTGATACTTTACATAAAATCCTATAAAATAAACAAACTCGGCTTTAAGAGCATAAGTAGGAGTCGGTTCATGATAAGTAAATACAATCAATACTTGAAAAAAGATAAGTTAATGAAGAAAACATTAATTTTTTACGATGTCAATGGGCAACTTGGCAATGTTTTTCTTTGACCAGCTTGTCGATGTTGGCATCAATGTTGGAAGTCGCTATGCGCAGAGTATTCTCGAGATAATGCCGGCGAAGATTAGGGAATGCGTCCTCAGAAATGTTGTCTTTGTAAAATCTAATCAAGAGCACATTGAATAATTTTTCTCTCAAAAAAGAGTGTTTTGGAGTTCATGCAGCTCCATTTGTGCTTAGCTTGGCATTTCTGCAGTATTGACACTGAATGGCATTGAAAATTAATCTAAAGAAGACTGTTGGTTACGAATATCTCTAAATCTCTCTTAGAACAGTTGGACTCAGCGAGAAGCTGAAAATGAGTTGAGTCTTCTTTTTTTGCAAGTTGTGCCTCCCAAAGTTTTAGCTTGGCCACAAAAGCTTTGATGTGATCAGACTGAGAGTGCATCAGTTGATCTTTGGATTGTAGCCGCATATTTAAGTCATTCATATGCAACGAGATGTCGGTCACAAAGGCAAAGTCTATCATCCACTTCGGATCATTTAATTCCGCAATCGGATTTCCCTTGATTTGTATGAACTGCTGTGTTTCGCTCCATAAGTTAAAGACTCTTTTAAGAATCTTCCCTCTGCTCAACCAACGCACATCACTACAATAAACCACATCGCCGTGATCCGCTTTTGGATCAAAAACTCTTGGAATTGACGATGATTAAATCCTCTTGCCCTAATAATGTTGACGACAGTCACAATAACTTTCAGGACATTCTCAAATAATCCAATAGTTTTCTTGCACAAATTCTCCTGGTGGATTAAACAGTGGTAATGGACGAAATCGTTTCCTTCCAGTTTCGGTTCTTTCCGTAGCAGCGCAACAAACCCTTCGTTCTTTCCCACTATAACAGTTACCACACCCTCGAGGTTAGTTAAGCTGAGGGTGAACCGCTGGAGCGTTTTCTTGGCGACTTCAAGAATATCAGTGCTTTTCGTCGTTCCCTTCATAGGTATGATCGCTAGCAGTTCTTCTGTCACATTGAATTGTTAATCAATGCCACGGAAAAAGATAGCCAGCTGTGCTGTATCCTTCACATCTGCGCTCTCATCTAAAGCAAATAAATACGACGTAAATTCACACGACCGTTTTTTTTAAAACTTCCTTCAATGTCATTGGAAAGTTCTTCGACAGGTCGTGCTACAGTTACCACAGAAAAATTCGGTTTTTTAAACACTTCCTTATTATTTGGACACGGAATATCCTCACCAGCAACGAGACACTCTTTCACAAACTCGCTGTCCAAGAAGGCTTTTGATTTTTTAGCAATTTTTTCAGCTATCACATAACTTACCTTGGCGCACCTTCGCTCTCCTCCATCTGTCTTTTAAACGTACCCATTTGGCATTTTAAATCAATTTCGAGACGGTTCACATTGTCCACACGAAGCAGACCTTGATGGTGAACGAAAAAACTGGAAGCATGCTTTGTCTCATAGTGTCGTTTTATATTGTATTCATTTGATACTGACACTGACTCACGACAAATTAAACACACTGGCTTATCGTGGATTGGCACAAAAAAATAAAAATTGTTCCACTTTTCATTAAAAACCCGATAAGAATCACTTGATTTAGGCTTTTTACTCGTAGACGCTATAGTGATGGAAGATAATCCCAAAAAATGATCCAAAATGGCCGTGTAACGGTTATTATCCACTGAATATGTCTCACATTAATGAAAAAAGGCTAGCAATATAAAACCACAATAGGCTATGGCTGACACGACGAACCGGCGTACCCTTATACACGAATATCACACTGTCCACGACTGACTAACTGACTGAGAATGAGATCCTCTTGTATTTATAATATGGAAATAACGAAGTATCGAGAACCTTCGAGATGTATCTGACAGGCACTCGAACGAACTACTGCTTCAACCTGCGACGTTAGTATTAGTACTTAAGTGCCGCTTGGCACTGGATGGCTGAACAAGTATATCTATTTAATATTTATTTTTATTCGATTTTAAGTAAAGTATCAAATGCACAGAGTTCCTTGTGAATCTGGAAAGCATCTTACAATTCTAAATACCGCAGTATAGCTTAGTGAGCCGGGGGTTTCATTGAAATTATTTTTTATTTAATCGCGTTTTAATGTTAAGTAGTTATGTTTTCAAAATGTCCAAACACTGGAATGATAATTTCAAGGACAATGTTGGCAAAAGCAAGAAAAGACAAAATAAGAAATGTGGACATTAGGAATGATTTAGGGCTAAAATGGTTCAAGAAATGCTCGTGAACTCTTGCGTTAAGTGGTTTGGACGTCCAATGAGAATGAACTTATCAAGAATACCAAGAAGAATGTATGGAATGAAATTTGAGGGAATGAACAAGAGAATGATCACATAAAATATCAGATAAGCGAAGATCTAGAAAAGAGAAACCTGAACTGGCACAGTGCTCATGAAGGAAGAATCTGGGAGGATAGAAAGAAATGGAGACATTTGATTCCTCTGTCCTGAAGATCCTGTCGGAACATTTGTTGCTGAAGAACATCTACAGTTTCAGTTTTAATTTCTTCAGAATTCTTTCTTTTTTATTTAGCAAACTTTTTGTCGTATGAAAGTGAATAAAGCAGTCCATTTCATATCAAGATATCAGACACAAATCTAAATCTGGATATCTAAATCTGTCAATGTATCAGCGATCCAAAAATCTAAATCTAGAATTCACGGTATCGTCTTTGGAATCGTAGGATAAAAAATTAAAACAATTTCCAGAGAAGTCCTAAAATATCTTTTTTTAAAAAAAATTAAATATGGTATTAATAATTATGTCATCGAAAAATAGGTTTTGACGTCATTTAACAAAACCTTTTTCACTGAACTCCAACAGTGCTGTTTTCCGTATTTGTGTTTTCCATTTAATTGCAATTTTCTTCAGTTTTTTTTTTTTTTTAACATTCTTTCCACCCAATTTTGGATATTTTTGAGGTGACCGTGATCTTTTTTGCTATTAAAGTAGATCTTTGAATCTTGTAAATGTTGATGTTACTGTATTCATATTAGTCAATACAACTAGCATTTAATCTTTTAATGCATTAGCTATGTAGAAATAAATATTCATTCCTTTACCTATTGGAAACTACAGTGAGAATATTTAGATCCTTTCAACCTGTAAGCAGTCAAGGCATAGATGCCGAGTGTAGCATATCCATTGTACAACCAATGCTATAGGTTCGAATCCTTCATTTGTTAGAAAGATTATAAGTTATTATGCAGAAATTTTATTTTATTTTTAATACGCCAGTCTTTAGAATGCAAAACACGGTTGTTTAGAATTCTGTCTTTTCAGATACGAGATGATACGATACCATAAAACACCGATTAACATATTATGATGGATAAACTGCTGAAGCGACTATGGCTATCAGGCCAATGTATATATTTGCCTTTTGTGGCAATTTTCCGTGAGAAAAACCCATCGCTTCAGCATAAAGATTCGAATCTTTGCACTCATATATAAAGATTCGAATCTTTATGCTGAAGAATCGATATGAGCATCGATACCGATTAACCTAGGAAGGCTGCTACTATCTGTAAATTGCGCATGTACAAATGGCTCTTTGCGAGATGAAAAACCCGAGTTACAGAGAGGAAAAATCCTGCCACATCAATATGAGAACAACTAACACATGTTCAGTTCAAAAGCCCTAATAACGGTTATTTGCAACTTATACGGAAAAGCCAGTGGACCAGATGGTGTGCAAACAGAATTTTTAAAATTAATAGAACCAGATAACATCAAACGTCTTGAAAAACTATTTAATGAAATATATGAAAGTGATGAATTTCCATCATATTGGCTCAAATCTACATTTATCACTATCCCAAAGAAACCCAAAGCGAATTTCTGTGGTGACTTCCGACTTATTAGTCTAATGAGCCAAATATTAAAAATATTTTTGAAAGTAATTCAGAATCGCATTTATAGAAAAAGTGAAGAAACTCTAAGTGAAACACAATTCGGCTTTCGGAATGGTTTTGGTACTAGAGAGGCCCTTTTCTGTACCCAAATATTGATACAAAAATGCATAGAAAAACAGAAATCTGTCTTTATGTGTTTCATAGATTTTGAAAAAGCATTCGACAAAGTCAGACACACTAACTTAATAGAAGTCCTTCAACAAATAAGGCTAGACGAACAAGACATAAGACTAATAACAAATCTGTATTGGAATCAGTCAGCTACCGTTCAATTAGACAACATTACCACTAGTATATTAACATCAAAAGAGGAGTGAGACAAGGATGTGTGCTCTCACCACTCCTGTTCAACATATACAACATATACAACATATTAAAAAAGCATTGGAAGAATGTCCAGAGGGAATCACAATAAATGGAAAGATTGTTAACAACCTACGATATGCAGATGACACCGTGCTAATTGCAGATAGCATTATGGATCTCCAAAAAACTCATTGACAGAGTATACATAGAAAGCCAAAGAATGGGAATAAATATAAACATCACCAAGACAAAATACATGATCATCAGCAAACATCCAGCCTCATCAGTGAAACTGACACTCAATGGGAAAAATATTGATCAAGTGTCAAGATATAAATATCTTGGTTGTTGGCTTAATGAACGGTGGGATCCAGAAATAGATATAAAGACTAGGATTGAAGTTGCGCGGCAGTCCTTCATGAAAATGAGAACACTATTCTGCAATAAAGACCTAAACATGGAAGTCAGATGCCGAATGCTGAAATGTTACGTGTGGTCTATTCTGCTCTATGGAGTTGAAACATGGACATTGAAGGCGACAACCATCAAGAAAATCGAAGCCTTTGAGATGTGGCTATACAGAAGAATGCTAAAGATATCATGGACAGAAAATATTACCAATGAAGATGTCTTAAAATCCATTGGCAAAGCTAAACATCTTGTACAAATAATCAAGAAACGAAAAACATCATATCTTAGCCACATCATGAGAAACAGCAAATACCAACTTCTACAAACTATTTTGATAGGAAGAATTGATGGCAAAGGAACTAGAGGAAGAAAAAGAATATCATGGTTTGACAACATCAAGACGTGGACAGGAAAGAGCAGTGCACGACTGCTCAGATTAGCACAAGAGCGCAGTTTGTTCGCTAAGATGGTCGCTGACCTTCGATAGAAGATAGCACAATAAGAAGAAGATACGGGATTTGAACCAAGTTCATTTCAAACAAAGAGCATCTTCCAAACCGACTGAGTCAAATTCGGGAGACAGCTACTAAATTCAATTGTGTAGCTTCCAAGTTATTATTTCCGTCTTCATTTTTAAGGAAAATCAGTTGGAATAGGATAATTATAAAAAGAAGGTAAGTGCTGCTTCTGAAATTTAATTCTCTGTAAGATGAATGAAACACGTGTGTAAAGGTAGTTAATTGTAGTAATATATATACAGGGTGTTCGGGATAAATTTGACAGTTTCGTAAGGAAAAAGAAAATCTTCTTTGTATCTATTAAATTTAATGAATTGACAAAAAAAACATTACAGGCAGAGTTAATTACAATACTATCAACAAGATTTACTCAAAATAACCACCATTAGCATCGATCACAGCTTCAATTCTGCTTCGGAACCTCGAACAAGCTGATGCTACAGTCTCCCTGGGAAGGGCCGCAAAAACTGTTTTAATTTTATCCATTAACTGGGCTTTTGTATTACTGGAAGTGCGATTGGTGTCTTTTTACCAACTGCGCCCCATACAAAATAATCCATGGGGTTAAGGTCTGGGGAGTTTGGAGGCCAAACATTTGGACTGGTGAAGTCGTAGAAATTTTCAGACAACCATTTTTGACTTTTCCCAGAGGTGTGGCAAGGGGCCGAATCCTGCTGCCATACATACGGCCTACCATTGGCTACCCTTGTTATCCAGGGCTTGACTACAGTTAGCAACTCCACGAACAAAGCCCGAATTCCAATGCCAGGGTTCTTCAACACCTGTTCCTGCAGATTTGCGAGGAATTCTGCTGTACGAACACAATCAGATCGTCTGCTAGGGATCTTTCTTCTTGCTACATCATCGTAGTCACCATTGCAAGTCTCTAGTTCATGCCTGATTGTTTTTACTGTATTCAGGGAGCATTGGGCAGCAGTCGTAATATCCTTATTTTGATGGCGGGCACGAATCATCATGATACAAGTTATTCTCTTCCATGATTCAGGTGGGTTCCAGCTATCCATCCTTTCTGACATCTTGTATATGAATGAAGAAGGGTCCAAACTTTTAAATGAAGAGAAGTGTGTGTTAATACATGTAACTTACGGAAAAATATAATTAATTATAAATATGTCAAATTTATCCCGAACACCCTGTATATATATATATATATATATATATATATATATACAGTACTCTAAAAACACCAACACGCCATAGCACATGCGAACAGTGTCAACAAAATCAAAGTTTATATATATTTTTTTATCATTCTCAAGTTAAATGCTGTAGCTTTTTGGAAAGTTTGTGGTTTCCTACTGAACAAACACAAAACTTAGTTGTTGAAACAAAATAAACCATTCAGAACATAATTAGAACTAAGCAATCTGCACTAATTAATCAAATATCCAATGAAATTAAAGTTATAGAATTCCAGAAAATATTCTCGTAATTGCAAAATATTAAAATAGAATTAAAAACCTAATATAAAGTCATAACTGCACCATACACTAAGAACCTGACGTTTCTTGAAGAAAGATCGAATTCACGTCTCATAGTACAGAAATGGCGTACAGAAAGTAAAGGTCTTTTATTCGGTAATCACAGGAAAGATACTTTGATTTTATAACATTTAAAGTATTTTGATCCATCAGTATAGCGGGTTTTATTTTACAATAATCGCTAGCCAATAGACAGAGTAGATTTTTAGTTGAATTTAAAATAAAATGTAGCCAACAGATGTGGCCTAATGATTTATCCTGTACTTTCCCACCTTCAGTTAGCTATGGAGACAGTGAAAGGAAGGCTTCTGTCCCTGTTGAAAGATCCCAACTGTTAACGTCTCGTTAACAGTTGGTGAAAGTGAACGCACAGTAGTAGCCGAAGTCCATCATTTGTTGTTTGCCATTGCCAGTCCAGTATTTGCTGCCATGTTTTAGGGTCCCTTGAAGCAAGAGGGAGCCATAACGATCCCTAACTCCGGAAGCATCCCAAATTATGCTCACGTGAGTCATAACTTGGTGTTCTTTTCAAAACGTAATGCATGCCTCTTTATATTCATCACTGTGTGCGCTACGATTATACTCAAATAAACTACTTTAGCACGAATTGAATATAAACATAGTAAGAGGAAAACTGAATCTTATCGACGACTAACTACTTTTGCTACTTGTACTTAGATTTGCAATTCAGGAATTTTTTTTTTTTCAGGTACGTGTACACAGATGAGATTTCAATGCCATCAGTATATACATGGCGATGGAAGTTTGTTATATGGCTGAAAAATATCAAATTACATTTCTTAAGGAGGAGAGTGAAAAATTTCTAGTGAATCACATGAAAGTAGAGGTAGGATGTGTCTGCAAAGTTTATGAATTTGCTAAGCTTATGACGCACTCGCAAATGATTTTTCAATGTCTGGTTATCATTGACAGACACACAGAAACTATTCTTAAGTCACCGGATTTTTTGGAATGTGATAAAGACCCCGCAGGAGATAGTGAGTAGGCAAACATTGACAGTCCATTCAGAATATTGCCTCTTTGATGCTGTTCACAAATGGGGTGTAAATTATCTCACTAAGACACAACAAGATCAAACAAAAGAAAACTTAGAAAGAGTTCTGTCCGTTTCTTTGAAATGGAAAAGATTTTTTTTTATGTCACCTGAAGAACTCGTTGATGTGTCTGAAGCAGGATTATTCTCATTTGAAGAGATTCGACCTCTCTTGTGCCGAAGCATAAAGTACAAAAATCCAATTTCGTTTCTCTCTGCCATTAGCAGACGCGTCTATCAACATAGGAAATACAGTATATTCGATTTTTTAGTTGCAAATTCAGAATATTTGAATCAAATACGAGTATATCACAATCGGTGGTTTCGGACAACGTAAAGTCATCTGATAACAAGGTATGTTTTACGTAGAAGTTGTAGAGGAATCATTTCTGCTGGTGGAGCCATATATGAGACTCCACCAGCGGATGGTAAAACATATTTCACTGAAAAGTGCTGTATAAAATCACTCTCGTCCTTTGTGAATAAGGAAATTATTTCTGAATCTGTGAACTATAAAAGAAATCCTGCAACATTGTATGCAACATAGTTATGTCATTGGAAGAACTTGTTGAATTGCCCGAAACTGAACTATTAACATTTGAAGAGATTGAACCTCTGCTTTGCAGAAGTATAAACAACAACCCAACAATCAAATGTTGTGCATCCTTTGGTAGTGACTTCAGTGAACCGAGTGAATACTGTCTATTTTCATATTGCGCCTTTAAAATATTTTAAATGAAGTCACTATGTTCGCATAGCTGAAAATATGCATGCTATTAAGTGGTAATTTTGTGAGCCATTTTTTCTGTCTTTATAAAATATGATTCGTCATCTACTGTTGTATTAAATTCTCATTAATCATCAGAGCTGAATAGTTTAAAAATCAAATGGAATTATTTAATACTTAGAGTCCGGCGTTGATTTCTGTATATCATGTGTCTAAATATCTGTTACAACCAGTAAAAGCACTATATATATATAATTAAAATACATGTACTGTTTTATTGTATTAATTTAATATATTACTGGTTATAATATATTAATTTAGTGATAAAAATATAGTAATATAACCAAAATACCGAAATGGACTGAACTACTGACTGAACCACCGAAAGGGAATGAACTGTATGTGTGACTTCCTGGTAAATTCCGTGATACTCCATTCTACTCTTCAACTGGAGGAGTTTTCTAGTTTGTTTTCTATATCCAAACAAATCGACATTTTCCCCACTCTTACAAAATACACGATGCACTCATGATTGATTTTGAAAATTTTTGGTTTTCGTTCATTTATTTCCAAAACCAACAAATACAATCTGTTTATTAAGTTAAAGGGGAAAGTAAATCCCGTATTATTTTACAGCCGGGTACGAAACTCGGAGATCGAAATCCATCGTTACTGTCCCCCTTAACTTAATTTATGTCGCCGGAAAAATAGCCTCTTGGCTCTTTATCGTAGTAATAATAATATATGAGTACACCGGTCTGGCAATTCGTTAGTAGGGATATATGTAAGTTCGGTTCACTTAAACCTTGGTGTTTCAGGTCTACCTACTCACTGATGAGACCTCAAAAAAGGTTGAAACCGGTCTGGGTAGTGACCTCTCCTGATAATGTAAGGCAGTATTACATCTCCTAGGAGCTGCGTTTTACATTATGAGAAAATGTTACGGATAGTGACGGAGCTTGCTCCACCTTTGCTCCGAGTTGCCATAGTGTTGTACTATCCAGGTGATGACTTACGCTTGGACTCGCCAATAGTTCTTCGGCATGAAACTTTTAGATTTCGATGGATTTCTATCTCCGAGTTTCGTGCCCGGCTGTAAAATAATACGGGATTTACTATCCCTCTTAGCTCAATTTGTGCCGTCAGAACAATAGCCTCTTGTTGTAATAGGTTTCACGGTATAATAAGAACACATATGGTTAAGAAAATAACTATTTATTAACTTAAAAGCTAATATTTCGCTGGTTCTTGGCATCAAGCTTACTACGGACAGACAGGAAGAAATGTGGACATCCGCCTCAGTGAACACAAAAAATATATCCGACACTTTCGCTATGGTAAGTCGGGTCTGGCAGACCATGCTTTGGATACCCCTGCACACAGGATCAATTGGCGGTTGAAGTCAGAGAGGTTGTTCCTGGAATCAACAGAAGCCTTGAAACATACTCCAAACCTTAACAAGTATGGCTGTATAAATCTACCAAAGATTTGGGAGACAGTCATCCTAAGACCAAATTAATATTTATTACTTTTATTTTTTATCATTTGGACTACTATTTCAAAACTTTGAATTTTTTTTTTTTTAACGTAGATGGCGCCATATTAGGACTTTAGTCTTGTGTTGCACGCTGCAATCACTTGTACTATCCCCACTGTTACACCGGATTGTGGTTGTCTTGCCTTTGTAACAAACTTTGTGTTGTGTGCTCTGAAGATGCTGGATATAATACCAGCGACATATTAGCTTTTAAGTTAATAAATAGTTATTTTCTTAACCATCTGTGTTCTTATTATACCCTGAAACCTATCACAACATGTCTGACGAACACATAAGCCTATCCACGTGTATAAATAGCCTCTTGGCTCTTTACAATCTGTTTATGTTTCAATAAAAGTGTGACTCAAAATATTTTCCAGAAGTTAGAAACTAGTAGCAAAAATCAATTCCTTTGAACTTTATCACCTACGAATTATTACTAGTTCTACCTTATCTTTTTAGGTAACAGATTTCCAATCTTTTAAAAGGATTTATTTTCACTCGACTGCATAACAGCGAGCTTCTGTTTTCACTTTGTTGCGGTAAGTTGAAATTTTCGTTCCTATAACTGAAAATTTTCGCGAGTCACTAAGAAGTTGTGGCGATCATTTCATACGAAGGAATTTTATTAACTCGAACCTCTAAAACTAATTTGTACAGTCTTAGGCTTTCATTTCATTTTGAAAGTAAAAAATCGTAAACACCCCATTCATTAGAACTGGCGATGAACATAGGGTTAAAATAATAAAAACTAAGATGCATATAAGATATTTTAGAATAGAATTTGTTTTGTTGGCTACATTAAAAAACGTGTGGTAGGAGCATTGAATGTTCTTGTTTTGTTTTGTTTACATTTTACAGTTCTCATGCAAGTGAATTATTGATTGTACTGAGTGATAATTCGTGTTAAAAAAATCGAAAAATGGGAGACTTGTCCGACTTTGAAAGACGACAAATCGGTGCGCGTTTAGCTGGGACATAATTGACAAAAACTGTCACAATATTAAAGTTTATCGAGATCGACAGTTTCTATAGTTATGTCGGCATACACTGATCATGAAAATACAAGATCACTGAAGAGAAACAGTGGGAAAATCAAATATTATAGAAAGAGATCGTTGGATATTGAGAAGGATTGTTTTGAAAAATCACAGAACTACTGCAGCACATGCAACAGCAGACTGAATATTCATCTTGTGGAACCTGTTGCCACAAAAACTGTCTGACGTGAGCTTCAGAAATGCAATATTCATGGTAGAGCTGCAATTGCTAAACCTCTGAATACTGAAAAGAATGCTCCGATGCATAATACGATAGTTTCACAACAATCAAACCTGGTCATTAGATAACTGGTATGTGTGATATGGTCAGATGAATCGACCTTCACGCTGTTTCCTATAACAAGACGAGTTTCGGTTTAGAGAACATCCAACTGAACCCGCAATCCGGAGTGCATGGTTACAACAGTGAAACATCGGGGCAGTTCAGTGATGATCTGGGCAGTAACATCGCAGGATTCTGTTGCTCCCATTATTTCTCTTCATGGGAATTACTGCAAGTGATTATTTAGATATTTCCAAATGTTATTTCCAAACAACAATGTAGTATTCTAAGACAATAACGCCCCACTCCCCATTCACACAGCTTGGACTGCACAGTTGTGGTTGGAAGAGCACAAAGGTAAACTTGAACATCTTCCCTGGCCAGAACAATCACCAGATTTGAAAATTATTGAAACACTCTGGTTAATTTTGGAGTGGAGAATAAGAAATGGATTCTCATTTCTTTCAACGTCGGTAAAATAACGTTAGGATACCCCATCAGTAAACCGCGTATAAAATAACGTACTTTCTCATTTAGGTAACCATGAAGACACTGAAGGAAAGAGTTCACTCATTGTTGAAAGATCCACAGTTTTCTGATGTGACTTTCGTAGTTGGTGAAGGGAAACTGAAAGCAGTAACGAAGATCCACAAGTTACTGCTGGCCATTGCAAGTCCTGTGTTTGCAATCATGTTTTACGGTCCTTCAAAGGAAAATAAAGAGGTCCTGGTTTCTGACATCGCTCCAAAACCATTCGAGATTATGGTAACCTGAATCTTTTCATTTAAGTGTTTCATTTTTAGGACATAAAACAACAGGTGAATTGTAAATGAATTATGCATAAGTATACATTCCTATTACATTTTTTAAATCCTAAAATCAGAAAAAAAATTATAAAATAGGTGTGCATTCTGCAATAAAAATGCACTAGTAGTTTATTTATTATTTTGACGAGGGGCAATACGACACAGGTTACATCATCATGCCCTTTTCAAAGATATAGACCCAGTGGACCGTTCCGGTCTGATTCCATCTTTTCCTTCGTCGTTTTTGACTTCTTTGTCCTCCAGACATTGAAGTCAAAAGTATGTTGTTCAATACAATTTAATATTTCAATTCACTTCTTATTGTATTGAGATATTTTGTCCAAAACGGAGTGCATTTTTAGTCCTTTATGTATTTCACGTCAAGGTGTTTAGTTATTTACGTATTTATAAACAAATTTTACAAATATAATTTATGTTTCTCAATTTCAAAAATCAGGGTAATCACCGCACAATGTCAGTGATGCAGTTTAGAACTGCTGCCAGTTATATACGATACGCACAGCGTGAGATTACCTGTCATTGATTTACAGCATTGTTACCACTAATTTCCTGTTTCTGTATGGCATGTTAATTTTTTCATATTCCTAAATTATCCATTGTTATTTTTCTTTGTTAGTTTGTTGCAGGTATCTGTATACAGATGAACTTTCAATATCTTCAATTGACACTGCTATGGATGTGTGTTACGTTGGAGAAAAGTACCAAATACCGCTACTTAAGAAGAAAAGTGAAGAGTTCCTACTTCAACATACAGCAGCCGGCAATGAATGCGTTTGTAAAGTTTATGAATTTTCCAAACGGTGGATCTGCATCGTTCGATATACAGATGCTTGGACCTAATAGACAAGCACAAGGAATCAATCATCAAGTTGTCCGATTTCTTGGATTATCAAAAGGACACGCCGAAATTTATAATGAATAGAATCACACTATCAGTCAGTACAGAAGATCTCCTGTTTGATGATGTTTGTAAATGAGGCTTGAACTATCTCGCTAACAACAACCTGGAGCAAACGCGAGACAACTTAAGAACTGTATTGTGGTCTCTTTTTCCATTCCTTCGTTTTTCTGTGATGTCTGCAAAAGAAATTGTTGATGTAACGGAAACAGAATTGTTTACTTGCGAAGAAATGAATCCTGTATTATGCAGAAGCATAAAGAATGACACAACAGTCAAATCTGCATCGCTCATCGGCAGTAACATTAGCTCAACAAGGAAATATTGTATTAGTACTTGTTGTGCTGTGATGGTAATTGATGAACAAAACAGCACCTCGTGGGAATTAGCAAAAGCCGAAGTATCTGATGACTCAACGCTACCTACTGACAACAAGATTTCATTTACAGTAGAAATATTGGGAGAATACATAATTCTTATGGAACTCTTTTAATTGTCGAAGTTAAAAATGAATCCAGTTCTTTTACGAGCATAGAAGTTTGTATGAAATCACTTTCATCCTCTAATGCCGAGGAGGTGAGATGTCCATGCACCTTTAAAGAATCTTATCTGAAAACTGTCTATGCTAGGAAAGGAGAAATATTTGATGACTTCCTTATTTTCTCAACTTTTTAAGTGATCAGTAGATAATTGCAGTACAGAAAAGCATCAGTTTGTTAGGTTTAACTATAAGTTTAGTGTGCGACCAGTCAGTAAATGGACGGTTAAATCGCTTGTATTTAAACTGTACGTCAAATGAATAAGAACTCCTTCATATATAATTACTATATTTAAAACAGACTACTTAATGCTATGGCAAGTTGTAACTGTCAGTTAAATACACTCTGTATACTTCAATTTCATTATCAAAAATAAATAAAAAATAAATCCACAAATGCGTTTTATTCCCTATAGGGTGTAGGAGAGGTCGTTTTAGCCCTATCTCACTTTTGGAGACTGAGATGGCAATCAATCCCCACCGGTAGCTAATCACCCAAGACTATTACAAGCTTCCGACAGAGGGAGACATGTATCGCCATCTAGTGGTCCCTACCCATAATACAGTATATTATTTGTCTGAAATAATGTAGGTTCTGCCTTCGATTTTCTTGCCTTTACAGGACTCATTGTCTTGACTTTACAGGATTCATAATGAAGTCCTCGTCGTTTGTAAGCGAATTTCTTTTGCAATGGAAGCAAATCTCGCGATTTTTGTGATATGTGACATCATTGTTATATGCCAGCATGTGTGACTTAACTACATGCATAATGCATTTTTAATAATACATCAAGTAAATACTGATGATAAGTCAAATATATATATATATATATACCCTAATCAACGACAAATGTTATATATATATATATATATATATATATATATATATATATATATATATGTATATATATATATATATATATATATATATATATATATATAAATTCTTTTAAGTACTTATTGGTTTTCATTCTTCATATATTTTTATTTTATCGTAAATTTTCGTTAATATTCATGAATTTCGTTAATATTCTTAGTGACCACTAGTGCAAAAACAGTTTGTATAGAAGATCATGTTATGATTACGTGCTACGGTCTAAAAACAAATCAGGCCTCGAACACCAACACGATACTTTCTTTATCTCTTTATTACTAATCTGTGATTCGCAATCAGTTATTTTCTTTTCCAGCGTACACGGATGGGGAAAAACACAGATATTTTATCTTATCTTGTTTTAGAAAAACTTTGCATTGTTCATGTGGACACGAGAAGGTGAACATTTGTAGTTGATAAGGTAAGTTGAAGCTTCTGATCTCAGTTATTTTCAATAGTATTAATTATTTAAATTTCAAGTATAATATAATAATATTTTTCAGATTTCTAAATTAATTTATTTTATTATCAATTAAAAAGTTCTTTTCATACGAATTTGATGGTTTAGATCTATATCCTTTACAGTGAATTTTAACCAGACTGAAAGTCTTTTGAATTACGTAAAGAAATCTGAATAAAAACTATTTGTTCAGAGAAAGTTAATCCTTCAACGGCAAGCAGGCGTCATTTGAACGCCAGTAACTTGAAGAAACAAATAAATAAAAGAAAATCATATGAGTCAGACATGAACATCAGATAAGTTTTGAATTTCTGGTTTTGGTTTATTCACGTATTGGTAGTTTGAGAGCATATTCAGTTACTGAGTACGTATCACATGATTAGTAAGAGAAAGAGAGAGAGAGAAAGAGAGAGAGCACGTGATCTCAGGAGCGAATATTCAGGGTAAACTAGGTGTGCAGTGTTCATCCACCGGATAGCAATATCAACGATTAATATTTTTGCATTTATTCATCTTAAAGACTCCCTTAATATTTCCAGATTTAGCGTGACTCCTAAAAGTAAACACAATATACTAATGCATGTTAGTGACTTTCAATGATACGTTACTGTGGAGCGCATAGAAATCTACCACTCCCAGTACTACACAACTTGCACAGAGAAGCAGTAGATTTTATAAACTGAGTAATCTTTTTAAAGCAATTTTGATTCCTAGTTGAGAATATAAATTGTTTCCGTCATCAGAAATAATGAATATAATTAGTATATCAATCAGAATATCTGTGTTTGAAACTAATAGCTAAATTGATAATACATATAATTTAATATAGTTTTTATCTTGCCGCAGGCAGTACAAAATCACGTTACGGGCCGCATGCGGCCCGCGCACCTGCTGTTGGTCACCTATGATATATATATATAAAGCAAAGATCAGAAAAGGAGTATTGTGCTGAAAGCTAAATCGGAGTACGAAAAGAAATTTGCCATGCAAGCTAAAGGCAATCCAAAATAATTTTATCGTTATTCCGCAAGCAAACTTAAATGCGAAAGAATTATTTTAGTGAATGCAGATAGTACTCTACTGTTGGAAGCTAATGAGATTGTTCAGTTAATGAGTGCTCACTTTGCTAAGATAAATCAACCAAGTGTATCTAACATGGTGCACATTTCTAGTGCCCACATTGAATGAAGAGTTGGAGGTTCATGAAAATGAGATTGAAAAGCTCTTGCATAACCTGGATAAAAATTTGTCCATAGGGACAAATTTTTATCCAGGTTATGGATAATGGAACTATAGTGCATTCCTTCCATTCCTGAGCTGAGATTAAAGCTATACAAATATGTGAAAGGCCTAAACAATTCGGTTGAACATTTCTTTAGCAAACGGGCTAATATTAAGGAATGCACTATAGTTCCATTGTACAAGGGTGGTGCAAAAATTGTTGTTTCTAACTACCGACCTATCAGTATTTCGGGTGTAGTAGAGAAGATTTTAGAGAAGTTGGTAAGAACTCGCATACCGAAATGGATAGAAAAATAAGCTACACTCTAAGGAGCAGCATGGATTTACTAAAGTAAGGTCATGTTTCATCAGCAATTAGTTCATATTTTATAACAATGCTACGGCAGAGTTGGATAAAGGGAATGGATACACTAAGATAATGTTGGATTTTTCTAAGGCATTTGATAGGATATCACATGAAAGGCTGATGCATAAACTGGAGAATATGGAACTGGAACGAGCCTCTATAGCTCAATCGGTGTAGATGTGAAGCCCTTTGGTCGGAAAGACCTGGGATCGATTCCCGTCTATGACGTGAGGAACCTTTCTCTGGTATCTTTCTCGTTTAAACTTTTTCCACCCATTTCCATTAAGCTTTTACTTTACATGTCGCAATCCACAAGACTCACATGCTGTTTTGTTATTCAGTCTTGATTTTAATAGCATTGCAAAGTATTTGACAAGTGGAAAACAGCGATTTGCTGAGGGTGCATAGACAGTGTAATCGGAAATGCAACCGACTTGTATCACTTGCAGAATGATTTGAATAAGCTGCGACTTGGACAGTAAATTAATGACTATAAGTTAAGTAATCATAAATGTAAAGATATGCACTTTGCTGTAATAATATAGATACCTTGCGTATAATATTAGAAGTATTTGTTAGAAGCATCTGAAAAGGAAAAGGAGTGTATTTCAGTAGATAGGAAGTTGAAATTCAGGTGTCGTATAACAAAGATTGCAAATAAAGTTCAGGGAAAATTGTAATGCTGAAATCAACCTTAACAAGTAAAGATAAGAGGGTCAATTTGCCTCTTTACAAAGCTTTGGTATGACCTCACTTAGAATCTTGTGCGAACATTACGTGTTCTGGTTTCTGAGGTGATGCACATACAGGGGAAAACGGTTTGAAATCAGAGT
The DNA here is from genome assembly GCF_054136105.1 of Typopeltis vanoorti. Classification (NCBI taxonomy): domain Eukaryota; kingdom Metazoa; phylum Arthropoda; class Arachnida; order Uropygi; family Thelyphonidae; genus Typopeltis; species Typopeltis vanoorti. The sequence goes on from NC_143554.1 coordinate 146,991,566, forward strand.
GTAAAGTATGCTGTCGTGCTGTGGAAGGTAGATTAATGAACTGATTGAGAATTTGTGGCCAATAACAAAATCTTGCAGACAATAACAAAATGAGTCAGAGGCATGATATGCTAAAGACCTTCAGACTTCTGAAATCATCCTCAAATTCGCACTTGTGAAAGTGCGAAAGCTCTGATAAAGCTATGATTCCACCACTTCTTGACTACTTCACACAGATTTGGTCACCTGTGTTTCTTGTGAACCAGGAAGTGGTCGAAAGATTCAGAGAAGAGTGAATCAAGATGGTGACAGGTGTGTGGAATACTTTCTACAAGGATAGGTAGAAGGTTTTATGTAGCAAAGGTTAGTTGTTAAGCGAACAATAGGGGACATGATAGAAGCTTTTAAGATATATAAGGAGTTTTATAAAAATTGAAGTGAAATTTTTCAGTAAAATGACAAACGTTCAGAGAATTAGGGACCATCCGTGAATGGTGTGTAAGGTGTGGTTAATATGGATGTACGAACCAGATTTTTTGCGTATAGAGTAGTAAGTGAGCGGAATGGATTGACAGAATTTGTTGGGAGTTTACTGATGGTGACTGGATTCAACGAGAGGTATGACAGGTTTTGTGTGTATGATGTTTGATGTGGTTCTCCCTCCATCAGTCTTGGGACTCCAGGGAGATGCCATAACTAACAGCAACAACAATAATAGTAATAATAATAATAGAGTATACTAGTAGATTGAATGTTTCGTTTTGGGGATGATGTTAATAAGACCCGTGGGTCTCCATTGAAGTTGAGAAGTAAAGGGATCAGAACTAGATTATTCTGTCATGCGTGAAATCATTTCAATCACGAATGAAATCATTCGCGATTGAAATGTCGAATAAAAAAACAAACTAAATGAATATACTAAAAATTCTGGTGTGGTGCGCTGTACATGTTAAATTAATGTATTTTCATTCAATTTTACAGCTAATTTTTAAATTAATGCTCTCTCTGCTTGACTTTTAATTTTGAAATAATGGAAAACATTTACTAGAACTTTTCGGTTATGGGTGAATTAAATTACAAATAAAAATATTTATCTCTTTTGTACTTTTGGGAAATGTTCATGATTCATTTTATATCTTTCTCCCTTTAGTTGGCTACTATGGCAACAGTGAAAGAAAGACTTCAAAACTTGTTGAAGGATACCATCTATTCCGACGTCACATTCATAGTTGGTCTGGGTGAACACAGATTAATAGCACAGGGTCATAAGTTGGTGCTTGCGATTGCCAGTCCAGTGTTTGCTGAGATGCTTTACGGTACTTTAAGACAGAAAGTAGAAATCAAGATTCCTGAATTTTCGCCAGAAGCAATTCAAATTATGCTCACGTGAGTTATTTTCGTAGTTATATCCGAATGCTGATATTTATCTGTCTACTCATTACACACACACACACACACACACACACACACACACACACACACACACACACACACACACACACACACACACACACACACACACACACACACACACACACACACACACACACACACACACACACACATCTATATAAATTTATAAATATATATAATATATATATATATATATTTATAAATTTATATAGATATATATTTTTTTTTTTGTAAAACATTCCAATCATTTATTCTGAGAATGAAAACCTAATAGCTTAGCATCGAGCAAAACACGCCATTATCGTTGCTTTCTGAAATGTTTTTTTTTTTTTTTTTCTTGTTCACGAAGAGAGTAAAAGCATTGCCTTTATTCCTTAAAAGATAGAATTTACTGTGATTTCGAAATATCTCGAAAGAAACTATAACATAAATTCTTTTTAATGACAACGGATGGCTTCGTTAATAAGCTGTTGATTATATGAAATATGACGGTATACTTCTGTTTTAGCTGCCTAATGATACTACTGCTTTACGAGTATAAGATGTTGTTCCGCTATGATTTTCTAATACAGAATACTCGCCGTCACTCATGTTCATTCGGTAATTGTGGTTTCCGTAATTGAGATGCAATGCTTTGCAAGGCATGACAATCTTAAATTCTGCAGGTGTTAAGTTGTTTTCGAAGAGGATCTCAGTGTGAGATAACATTGTCCTCTGCTTCGTGTGTGTGAATACATTTCGCTAGACAGCACTGCCCGTATTGTATATGTTACCGCTAAAGTGCAGAAATCAGTTAATCTGCAGATTAGCTAGGTAATGTGCAGATTAACTAGGGTGATCCATTAACGTGCCGAAAATTGTTCCATTTCTCAAATTACCTAGGTAATCTGCAAATTACCTAGGTAATCTGCAAATTACCTAGATAATCTGCACATTACCTACTAGGCACTCGTTAAAGTGAAAATAAGATATTTGCTGGAACAACAGCAATTAAAAAACTATAATACAAAGAATCAAACGGTTTAAAATATTATTACAATTAAGGAAATGAATTTGCAAAACATATGATAAAATTATGTTTACTTATTAGTGCAGTGATTGGTGACACTTTGAATTACATAGCAATTGGTTTTTGCGACAAGCTAACACCTATTTGTGGTACATTTAGATTTACAGTCACGTTTTCTGAAACCCTGCCCAGTACCAAGGGATTGTTTTATTGCTGTTTGACGTAAAGATATTTCTACAGCAGGGACATCTTCTTTCGTTAAAAATCTCTCTTTGCAAACACTGAATTCAGATTTTGCATACAATTGTTTTAAAATACCCTTTTTAGTACCAAGTTTATAAAAGCCATCCTCTGTTTTACTAAGAACCACAGCTAAAATCGAGCGGGCATCAGTTTTTGCTCTGTCTACTTCCGGTACTTTAATTCTCACAGTGACACCTTCATCAACATTTGGGTGCTTTGCATTAGAAACTGCTAACATTTTCTTTACTTGCTTTTCTAAACCTTTCTTGACTTCATCACGCTGTATTTTCTGATCCATATTCTTTTTACAGATGTTGCACAATACATTCTTACCATACCCTTCCTCTTTAGGATCTATTTCACCACAAATTACGTGAACAAACATGTCACACGATTTACACTTGTGAGCACCTGATGCTGCTTTTGAGCAAACAATACAGACCATTTCTTGTATTGTCCTCTTTACAAACTGTACGAAATTGTGATGGCGATTCTGCTGAAGTTGAGGGTAACTCAGTGATGACTTCTTCAACATGCAGAGGTGATTCCTTGGAGGTACAGGGTAACTGAATATTCTTCATAACTGTATCCTCAAGCAATGGTATAGAAGGCAGTTTAAGATTACTATCGATAAATTCTTGTATTTCTATAGGTGATTCTGTAGAAGCAGAGGATAACGGAATGTCCTCTTGAGTAAGATTTGACTGTGATCACATAATCACAGTTTCTTGTGAATCTTCTAATTTTTCAAGGTCTTCTTCAGTATTTATCGAATGTAATACACTTTGTGGTATAATAGAAGAAGACAATCCCACTTTTGCGGGACAACCGAACATGGCTTCATATGGACTTCTTTTAATTGCAGAATGATAGGCACGATTCTTCATGAATTGTACAAATCGTACGCTCTCACTCCACTTGTTAGTTTGGTTATCAGCCATCCTAGTAGTGAGCATGTTTTCAATGTCTTGATTCGCTCGTTCTACACTTCCTTGACTTTGGCTGTGTCTAGGTTTGACATTAACCATTTTGATTTCTGGCCACAACTGTGTTACACATTCCAAGATTTTATTACAAAATTCGCGTCCGTTATCAGAATGCAAAATACTTGGAGCGCCAAAAAGGAGAAAAATATCAAGCAAGTTATAGGCTACTTCATCCGCCCGTTTTGATGTGAGCGGCTTCAATACAACAAATTTTGTTAAGTGGTCTTTGTATACGAGAAGAAACTTACACTTTCCATCTGGTTGAGATTGGCAATCGATAAGATCCACCTGGCATCTGCAATTGAAATGCGATGAAATAATCGGCTTTACAACAATCCCTTTTTTCCCACATTTTTGTTTTTGTTGACAAGGTTCGCATAAATCCAAAAACATTTTATTTGGGCTTGGGTTATAAAGTGTATTTAATTGCTTGATCATTCTGTCTCTTCCACCGTGGCCAATTGACAAATGAGTAGAATACAATATGTCAAACAATTCTTCGGCATGGACAAACTTTTTCACACTTTCTCGCGCATCTGACAACGGCTCAATGAGTTTTTCACAGCCTTGTATAGTTAGCACATCATACCCTTGAATTATTCGATAATCTCGAGATGATTCTTTCTTCTTGGAAACTTTTATTCACTTTACATCGCGACGACAAGACACTGGCGAAACCAAACTAAAAGTGGAGGGAGAGGGGGGGGGAAGGAGTAGGGAAAAGAAATGAGAGAAACAAACTTTTGAACTTTAACGATACGGAAGCCGTTAATGTGCACATTACTTAGGTAAAATGCGGAAAACTCTTGATTCCGCACGTTAACGGAGCAAATCAGTTAATCTGCAGATTAGCTAGGTAATGTGCACATTAACGACTTTCGAGCTTTAGCGGTAACATAACATATACACTCTTCTATCACCTAGGTTATGGCTCGGAGTTTTTTCCTTATATATTAATCATTAACACTCAACTCTCACAGAAGTGAAGATATTTGATGATTGTAAAAGAAGCTAAGAAAAATAATAAAAAATAGACTTACCGAGTCCAGTGCATAGGATTTTCTGCATATGTCTTAAAGATTGTTGAGCTGGATACATTTAGCAAGACAAAAGGGTGTGCTCGAAAATAACAATATGAAATGGCTGGTAACTTCTTTGTATTTAGAGAAAAAAAAACTTGGGACATATTTTGAATCACACCTATGGAAAGAGTTAAGAACTATTACTGGATGGAAGTATAACCGAAGCAAATTAGGAGTGTCAACTAGTAAAGAAGATAGCAAAAATAAATAAACGTATAGAGCACATAAGATACATTTAAGGAGACAACCCCCACAAGATAAAGATGTGTACAACAACATTAAGGGATAAGTAAAAAATGGTGCATGGTGCACAAGGCTAAAGAAGAATCATTCATTGAACACTTAATTAGAAATAGTCGCTCTCCACGGGCCTGACTATTTAGGCAATAGTAAAAGGTCATAATAGCTCTCTATCAGGACTTTATATCATTTCTTTTCAAGGTTTAAAGATAATTTACAAAGAATTATTACATGGGATCGAGTGGAATCTCGAAGCAATGACAGTCTTATGTCAGGAAAAGACACATTTCAAGTGAAATTAAAGAAATTGATTCAGTCCGGGCAAACTTCAAGGAATAGAAAGGAGATTGATCTTGATCAAATGCTAATATACTTATTCAAGTAGTAAATTCTTAACGATCTTGACAATGGTATTCAAGAAAGGACGATGATATCCCTAATGATTAATATTTGTCAAAAATATACAACATATACGGAGTGATTATAATTACAGTTCACATTTCGAGAGGGTGTTACTGGGTAACTACTGAGCAGATTGATTTAATAGTGAACAAGATGATGTCCGTGATAATGGAATGTTATTTGGGACAAAATACCAACCATAGTTCTAAATGTTGGCCATGTATCTCCACTAGGGTGACACGTGGTCCAGGAATACCGTTTTGGGTAATTCCAAACGTTACAACAAGTATGTATACACGGTATGTTCAGTGGTTACAGAACAACATGTTTGAGATGCTGTAGTCCGTTGTCGGCAACGTATTGAAATCGCAAAATCGCATACTCAGAACATAGAATTTCGCTGGAATTGGATATGGAATCTAATGCTGGTCTTGAGGTACACTAAGTTTGCTATGTGTCCATTATAGACAACGTCTTTGAGATGCTCCCCCCCCCCAGCCAAATGTTGCAATGGTTCAGATCGGACAATCGCAATGGCCACTTTCTACGAGAATGGCAGCATAACGCTGGACATTAGCTTTGCAGATAACAAGAAGGACCGAGCTCCTGGAAAAATAAAGTCCGATAATGAACTCTGCTGCAAAACCACACCAAACTGTAACCTTCGGGGAATGAAGCGGAATATGATGCCCACGTGTGGGATTACGGTTGCCCAATTTCTGCAGTTGTGCGTATTCACAGCACCGTCCAGATGGAAGCGAACTGCGTCATATAAAAAATGTTCCATGACCAATCGTTGTCCAGTCCAGACCGATCAAGAAACTTAACAAATGTATCTCGTGCACCCCGGTGAGGATTAAGCAATTGCTGAACGTGACAAATCTCGTAAGGATAAAAGAGCAGAATTTGCATTAAGACTTGGTACTTAGTCTAAAGATTGTGCAATATGCCATGCGTTGCTAATTTCATCATTTGCCATCCTTTTCCCCCTCTAACTTTGTGATTACTTCCTCCAATGTCTGCCGTTCGATGCGCTTCGGCCTTCTACCAGGTTTGACATTTAAGGAACCTCTCTTCAAATTTTTGGAATATTTTGCATAAACCATTTGAAGTCAAAAGACTCGTTTTTAATTCCTTTAATGTTTTGAACTTTCGCAATACTGTCAAGTATTGCGAAAATCACTTCGCAATTACCTGCCATTTTGATAAAACAACTTCACTATAAGTGCGCGATTCTTTGGTAATGGTGACATTTTGCTTTAACAGGTTGTCTGGTCACAAGGAATGAACTGATGCTTCACCTAGCAACTTGCTTTTATAAAAGCTTCTTTCGAAGCATACATCAAGGGGTTCATTAACATAAATGGCAAGGTCGCAGCATATCTCGGCATTCCTGGAGTAATTTCCATGTATTTCATCCCCATGTATCAGCCTAGTGGCAAATTTTTGTTTCTGAGCAAAATAAAATTCCAATGCGGCACACATCATCATGTTAAATATTAAATTATTTCAGTAAGCAGTTCCCCACTTATATATATATACAGTATATATATATATATATATATTTCAGTAAGCAGTTCCCCACTTATATATATATACAGTATATATATATATATATATATATATATATATATATTTCAGTAAGCAGTTCCCCACTTATATATATATATATATATATATATATATATATTTCAGTAAGCAGTTCCCCACTTATATATATATACAGTATATATATATATATATATATATATATATATATACAGTATATATATATATATATGTTATATATATGTTATATGTTAAAGATACCAAGCAATTTTAAACCTGGTTTTACTCCATTTCCCAAGTAAGCAAACAGACTAAAAGTCAAGTTTGCGCCTGCAATTGATGCAAGTCTAACTGATCCCACAGGTAGTGCAGATCAGGGCAACTCGTGGCAAAGGTGGAACAAGCTCCGATCACTAATCTTAATATTTACCCTTAATGCCAAAACACATCTCCAAGCAGGGGATGTATGATGTTTTGTATTAAAGGCAAGGGGCCACTACCCAGACCTCAATAAAGGTCGAAACCGGTCTGGGTAGTGGCCCCTTGCCTTTAATACAAAACATCATACATCCCCTGCTTGGAGATGTGTTTTGGCATTAAGGGTAAATATTAAGATTAGTGATCGGAGCTTGTTCCACCTTTGCCACGAGTTGCCCTGATCTGCACTACCTGTGGGATCAGTTAGACTTGCATCAATTGCAGGCGCAAACTTGACTTTTAGTCTGTTTGCTTACTTGGGAAATGGAGTAAAACCAGGTTTAAAATTGCTTGGTATCTTTAACATATTTATACCCAAGGTAAAAATACTTTCTATATATATATATATATATATATATATATATATATATATATATATATATATATATATATATATATATATATATATATATATATATATATATATATATATATATATATATTGTTGAGTAAGAAACGACGCATTGTGTATGTTGCTCTATGGGAAAGGCTGAGGATAAGAGCACTGTATTGAGGGTGATTTCCATCTGGAGAGAGAGAGAGGGGTAATGAGAAGCTAGATAGTTTACTGATAACTGGAGTACGAAAGTGGGGAAACGAGTACTGTAAGCTCTCATTGAGCTTAGGGAATAGACTCGAAAGGCGTAGTTGAATTATGAGATTTGAAGACGTGCAAGACGTGAAGCAGTATTAATGAATGTTGTCTGTGGGTGGGTGGGTGGTTGACCCTTGATATGGATAATAATGGATTAAGTTTTAAGAGTTGTTTAAATTGTCATTAGACTGGTGGTTAGTCATGGTGATTATATGTAAATGTCGGACCCTTAGAATTAAATCCGATGAATTCTTAGCATTGATAAACAAAAATTAAGCAATAATAGTTGACGTTAGTCAGATCTGGTTGATAGACGAAGATATTCTTTTGAATGCGATGTTACAGTTCTGATTACTGCGTACATTTGCAAAATAAAAAGGGGGAATTATTTTTGCCGATAATTATAGTGAAATTAAAACTATAATAGAGATCAGGAATCCCTGAGATAATGTAAGTAATTTACGCAAAGCCGTTTAAATTGTTTTATAAACATTAGAAGGTTGCGAGACAAAATGCACTGTTGCGTGTTGTTATAGGTCAAGGTCAAATGAAGTGAAGTAAAATTGCAAAGTCATCTCTGGTGGAATTAGCAAGGGAGAGTTTAACTATTTCGATATACACTGGATCAGTACAGTAGGAAAACAAAACTTTTTTAAATAACGAAACCTGTGGTGCGTTCATAATTAAAAGAAACACACGTATAAACCACAGTGAAAATTATTTAATTGTAAATATTTCATCCTAAGTATCTTAGGACTTAATCAGTACAGTATTTAAACAATAAAAGGATGAAATATTTACAATTTAATAATTTTCACTGTGGTTTATACGTGTGTTTCTTTTAATTAGGAAAACAAAAGTCATATAATTATTGAAGGAGAGGTTTCAGAGGCAGAACAGCATAGAAAGTATCGTAGTAAAAGAATATTATATCGGTCAGCAGCAGCTTCTGAAAATATGTCAATAAACGGAGTAACTGTTTTGTCTCTAGTTGACAAAGTGATCGCAGAGATGGAAAGGTACCTAACAAGGTTCAGCAATCACATTGCCAAACTGGTTAAGATTTCACATGGGATGAAAATGACATTGTTTAAAAGAAAAGTAACTTGTAGAAATGTCGTTCTCAAACTCTACAAGCACTTGATAAGATTCCATATTGAATACCTTTCTCAGATATGGTTACGTATATTCCAGGGAGATTTGGAAACAGCGGAAAAATTCCACACCGACTAAATAGAGTCGTAACAGGGTCTGAATCTTTGCAAAAAAGATAAACGACCTTACCCTTTCAGTCCTTATCTATACTGTAAGGGGTTATTAAAATAGAGATCATCAAAAAAAAATCAGCTAACGCCTTTTTATTCCCGTATATACGGGAGTAGGCGAGGCCATTTAGCCCTATCTAACTTTTGGAGACTGAATGGGCAGTTCAATCTCCACTGGTACCCAATCAGAGACAGATGGCCCAAGGCTATCACTAATTAAGCGGTACGCAGTGAAGAGAGACGGCTCAAATGTGCCGCCATCTCGTGGTCTCTAACCCTAACACAATATATTTAATGTCTGAAATAATGTGGGTTCTACGGTCGATTTTCTTGAGTTTACAGGACGAAAAACCCGAGTTTCCGGGAAGAAAAACCTGCTTGCCCGTGCCAGAGATCGACTAACTCGGGAACCAGTCGAAAAAAGGCTTAGAAAAATTTCCTCTAGTCGCCGACTAGACTCGAAACCAAGACTTCCTTCGTGCGGCCTAGCGCGGTGGTGTGCAAACGCCACATCCACTGAGCTACACAGGCTCTTTAAAAATAGAGATATGGGAGAAATTTTTCTGCTCATGGAAAATCTGTGTATATGGAGGCGAACTCGGATCATGGGTCAGGGCTGGAAGCTAAGGGGGTATTCGAAAAGAATATGAGTCTAGGTTCTTTACATCGGTGTATCTAGTCAACGGAAGACAATGAACATCGCGATCAAGTTATCGCTGAACAATTTTATGTAGAGATATGGTAGGCTATGACATGACAAAATATTACTTTCAAAGGCTTACTATCGATGAATAACTGACTCTTTGGATGAGCCAAATATTAATAATTATAATAAACGAAAGAAAGAAAGTGATCGAGAAAAATTAAGACATCAATTTTCTTTTTATTCCTCATACGAAAGCCCTTTGAAATATTTTCCTTCCACGATGGGATTCTGACCAAACGTTTGAATTAATGTGTCTCTACCGACGACATGAGGTTTATTTTCTAAATGTGTAGACATTTTTGACATCATACAGAAATAAGAAAACTGATTCTTGTAAACAATTGTACCCTTGTTTTTTTTTTTGTATTTAGAGTAATAAATTGCCAATTCATTAAAATTGAATATTTTAATCTCTTCATATTTTTTAATACTTTAATATTTTATATTTTAATATTTTAATACTTCATCTCTGTATTTTACAGAGATGAAATCTGTGTACAATATCAGAAAGATGGGCAATTTCCTTTCAAAATTGTTTATAATCTTGAATTTGTTTCATAATGTTTAGTGTTTTAACTCACAATCTGCGTAAGAAACAACCCTATACCACCCAATGGGATTTTTCTGATAATATTTGAACTCTTGATATTTTAACTTTCAGGCTACGCAAAGGATTTTAATTTCATAGACATGTTAACTGAAAATTATATCAATATGAATATTTAAATAGTTTTTTAATTCAGTTTTATGATACAAAAGTTCTGTGGCTAAAACTTAATGTCACAGAGATTATTCTCGAATTTTAATATAATGATTAAGACATTTATATTGAGAAACAAAATTAAATACTTTCCATTATATATAATTATTATTCCAAAGACGGTTCTAATGAAACTCAACTTTACTATCTTGGGTGCAGTTCACACGGGAAAAAGTATGATTCTGCGTTCTGTATTTCTTATTTTGCTCCTAGAAGTTCAAATGGAAAAATATGTCTTTCAATGAGTAATATTGAGAATATTTCTACAAACAAAAAGGTTTAAAATTTTGCCGATCAACTAAACTTATTATTCAGACAGATGCGTAGAATAAACCTGTCCAGATGAGGTGCACTTGTACATTTAAAGCACAGAGAGACATATTTATTTCTATTCCTAAAAAAAGTCAATTAACACTAAAGATAAAAAAGATGTGATGATACTAGCACTTAAAAATATGCAGGTATAACATCGATAGAATATTCAACCATTCCACTAAACAAACTAATTTTTGCTCAAACGATTTTGAAAATATTTCGCAGTTTTCACAATAATTCCAAATATCAAATAATTGTTACTAGTAAGAAACGTTAGATACCAAGTTAGAAAGAGAGATTTATGTTTTGCAAGAGGAAACGTAATTGTATTTTGTAGATATTACCTACCTTTGTACAGGATCATCCAACTTACCTTCGCTCGAAAGGACAGCTCTTTTAAATTATCCTCACTTACTTCATAGGATTCGAACCCACATCTTTCTAAATCCAACTGCCGATTAGCATCGGCAGTCGAGATGAAGCTCGATTTAGAAGATGAAGCTGGATGGATATCCTCAAAGAAACTGATCCAGCGCAATATTTGTACAATTTTTCAGACGCCTTATAGCAATACTTAAACTAATTCGTCGCGGTAACTTTATTTCTGTTTTGCAATAGAGAACATGAGGTAACTGTACTCTTGACTTATTTTCAGATTTATAAATCTTACGTTCACCAAGTTTTTTTTTATTATTTTCAGGTACCTGTACACAGACGAAATTTCCATACCATCGGTAGATAGGGCGATTGAAATGTTTTACGTGGCAGAAAAATACCAATTAGCGTTTCTCAGAGAGAAAATTGAAAATTATTTTTTGGAACACTTGACAGATGAGTCAGGTTGTGTATGCAAAGTTTATCAATTCGCTAAAAATAAGAGACTCTCTCAAATCATCTATAACTGTCTTGAAAAAATTGACAAACGTACGGAAATTATTCTTAAGTCAAGTGATTTCTTGCAGTGTCGGAAGGACACAGTGGAAGACATTGTGCGTCGACAAACATTGACACTTCCATCAGAATATTTTCTATTTGATTCAATTGTAAAATGGGGAAGACGTTATCTGCTGGGAACACAACTAATACAAACTACACAACGCTTGAGAAGCTTGCTCTTGCCTATTTTCCGATGCGTAAGATTTTCTCTTATGTCTTCAGAAGATCTCGTTAATGTGATGAAAACAGGATTGTTTACAAAATCTCAAATTGCACCGTTCTTATGCAGAAGTGGAAAAGGTGACACATCATTTGGATGTACTTGGCTCATTGGCAGCACCAGTGAAATTCCGAGAAGTTATTCACCATATTCAAAGATCCATCTCGGTGAAACTCATTTAGACTGGGCATCAGGAAATGGAACGCCCGATTTTCCAGATAATAAGATTTCCTTCGTAGTTAGTATTGTAGAGAAATCAATGCTTCTTGTGGAACCATTTATAAAAGTTGAGGTTGAATATAATTCGAAAACATATTGCAGTGCGATATTCTGTATAAAATCACTCTCTTCTTGTGTTCCCAAAGAAATTATTGGTGAGTCTGAGATGAATAAAATAAATCCTGCTCTACTGTATGTTAACGAAGGAGAGGTATATAAAATGACTGCTATTTTTCGTGAAACGTTTAGGAAACATAAAACTGATTTCCCCCTTCAAGACGGATGGTGTAACGACCCCTATTTAAAATTTAAAGTACTACCAAAAAGTAACTGGAATGTGAACTCCATTACATTTATGTTGCTTATAAAGTGAAGACGAGTCTGGTTAATTTCAACTGAATGACGACATCAAATTATCATTGGATAGATGTAGGATATATTTTCGATTGCAGTATTATTTTAGAAGCCACTTCTTTCTGTCTTTAAGAATGTAATATCTCAACTGCTCTTTTTAGGTCTTCAGAATCAGCAGAGCACAGTATTAAAATGTTAATTTTTCAGGTGAATATTGCATTCCTCTGAAAACTACATTATCATGATTGATTAAATACTTTTGTACTTCAGCTTAAAACTATCTAATCAAAAATTGTACAAGATGTAACTAACAAAAAAAGTTTTAATATTTTGCAATGGTTACCGCATTTCTTTGAGATGTGGAGTTTTATGTGCTCATATACAGAGGTGAGTTGAATAAATTTCATCTTTCAGAACCAAATTTTATATTGTAGAAATAGTCTTTCTTCTTAATCTTTGTGAACGTGATATTCCAATTTTTATTTGGAGTTTATCCTTTGTTTCAGTGTATTGATTTTCACCAATTTTAGAATGGCAATAAAATAAATTACAGCCAGTGGTTTTGTTTTCAGGAATCAATCCTTATAAATGCATTTTACTAAGAAAAGCAGTGAAAATTCATTGGTTGATTATGTTGTTACTCTCATGAAGATTTAAATGTAGTCATCATACTTAAAAATATAGTGCAGAAAGAAAATATCTTCCCGTTACATAACATTGGAGTATATAGATATGCTGTATAACCATTCTTATTGTTAAACTATTCCAGTTTTAATGGAATGAAATCTCGAGTGTCCCATATCAGTGTTTGTTTGTGTGTAGATTTTTTTATAAACTAGGATCACATTTGTGCTTCCCGTAACATGGCTGACGGATTTTTTAATATCCTAAACAAAACTATTGTATTTAATATAGCCCATTCGCATTAATTTTTATTTTTTATGTTGGGCCCATATACAGGAGGTTGGCTGGGCAACCTATAGTACATTAGTACCGTATATGGGTAGTGAGTTGTGAAAGGAGAAACTTATTTACATTTGATTTGAACGCCTGTATGTTGTATTCCTTGGGAAATACGTCAGGGGGAAGACTGTTCCACAGTACTGCAGTAGCAGGGATGAATGAGGAGGAAAAGAATCTTGTCTGTGGGTTTCGAGGTGTACTGTGAATGGCAGCTGTACGTGTTCCAATGGGTTTAGTACAGGGTGGGGGAATTATTGATGCTGCTTCAGATGAACATTTCCCATGGAAATATTTATAGAATATACAAGTCGCAGAGACCAAGCGTCTATGTGAAAGCGAGGGGAGCGAGTTGGTGAGAGATGTGACATTTATCAATTTAATTGCTCTCCTCTATATTGAGGCAAGCATTTTGAAGGAGCTTTTAGGAGCCCCACTCCAAATGTGAGAGCAGCATTCGATAGCTGGGCGGATTTGTCATTTGTATAATGTTAACAGCTGTTTAGAGGTGAAGTAGCGTCCTGAGCGAAAGAGAAAGCCTGGTTTTTTGGACGCTGAGGATGCAATGGTTGTGATGTGTTTATGCCAGGAGAGGCTTGATATCAGGGTAATTCCGAGAAGAGCAATTTCATCTTGTCTGAGAATTTGAGTGTTATCGGAAAACAATGCTGAGGGAAAAAAGGTTCTTTTTTTGTGAGAAATAAGACAGAACTGGGTTTTACTGGCGTTGAAGTTGACAAGGTTATCTGACCCCCATTGGCGGATGGCTTGGAGGTCGGAATTAAGGCAGTGTTGGTTGTTCTGTGGGTTGAAGTGAGTTGTGTAGATTTGTCAAATGAAAGGGAGGAATGTAATGTGCTGTCATCTGCAAAACTGTTGCGTTAGAGGTCAACTGAAATAGGTCATCGATATATAGAAGGAAGAGGGTCGGTGAGAAAACCGAACCTTGTGGGAATCCAGCATTAGTTGGATGGTGGGAGGATAGGGAGCCGTCTACCATTACACACAGTGTGCGTCCAGACAGGAAACTAGCAATCCATCTGCAGAAGTCGTGAGACAGTCCAAATGATGGGAGTTTGCTTAGTTAGCCTTTGTGCCAGACTCGGACAAAGGCTTTGGAGATGGAGATATCAAGTGCAACTACTTGGGATTCACCGAATTTCTCCATGGTGTTTGTCGAGTGATGGGTGATGTATGAGAGTAGATCTCCTGTTGAATGGCTTTGACGGAATCCGTACTAATGGTCGCTTAATAGACGGATACCTTCGAGGTAGATTAAGAGTTGAGAGTTGATGATTTTCTCCATTACTTTAGATAAAACTGAAGTGAATGAGATAGGGCGGTAGTTAGATGGCAGTGATTTGTCACCCTTTTTAGGAATGAGTTGAATATAGGCCAGTTTCCAGGTTTTGGGGTATATACCAGTGGAGTAAGAGAGTGTGTACAGGTGACATAAGATAAGAGTCAGTTCAGATGCGCAGACCTTCAAGATAATTGGACGAATGCCATCAGGGCGAGGAGACTTTTTTTGTGTCTAATCCAGACAACAGGTTTGTGATATCTTTTTTGGCAAAAGGATACAGGGTGAATTGTATGTTGGGCGGTTGGAATGATTGGAGGGGATTTGCAATTGTCAGTTATGTGTGTATTGGACGCAAAGTGCGATGCTAAGAGATTAACTTTTTTCTATGGTAATGTTGCAATTGAGCCATCTGGGTATGATAGAGGTGGGAAGAGTGTAGTGCAAAAGTTACGGCCAACTGCCTTGGCAAGAGACCAAATGGCACGGCTGCCGTTTGAACAGGCTGCAAGCTTCCTGCTTTTATCCCGTTCAAATTCTGTTCTGTAAATATTGATAATTTTCTTGCATTTGTTTCAGGCTTCAGTATAGGCATTGAATGAGGATGGGTTCTTGATTTGAGCCAGTTGTGGTATGCCTAATTTTTTATTTGTACAGCCTTAGCACATTTTTTGGAGAACTAGGGTTTAGTTAGGGGACGGAAAGTCTGAGTAGTGTGGGGAATACATGTCTTCATGCCAGTGAGGATCACTTCGGTGATGCTTTTGGAGCATATATTTGGACTGGAAGACCGGAAACAATAGTCTAACCATGGGAATGAAGCATTCTAGTCTCGAAGACTCTCCTATTTGGCACTGTTAAAATGCCAAACTACTTTTGTGTGGGAGTAACTGTGTAAGCGTTGTTGCATGGGGGAGGAGATGAGCACTAAGTTGTGGTCAGAATTGCCCAGGGAACTCACTACATTCACTGCATATTTGGAGAGGTCATTAGTTAGGAGGAGATCTAGGGTATTTGGGGAGTGGTTTAGGTAATCTGGTATTCTGTACCAGATAACTGGTTTTTGAAGAATTTGTGTGAGGTCATTAATCACTGCAATTTTTCAGCATCTCTGCCTGCAGCATCTGTATAACTGGAAGAGGAAAGCCAATGTGATATGGAAGTTGAAATCACCCAGGTGGATGATTTCACTATTAGGAGAGTGGGACTGGAGAAAATCAACTTTTAAGGAGAGGAAATGAAAGAGTTCAGAGTGATTGGGGTATCAGGAGAGCAATAGAGAAAGCAGATGAATTTGACTGAGTGGGGGAGGGATATCTTCAGCCAAAGAAGGTCGAATCGCCCGACTTCGACCTTCAACCAAAGAAAGTCGAAGTCGGGCGATTCTAGGTTGGTTGCTCTCTGGCAGGGTATGTCAGAGTGGATATATGCACAGAATATATGCCCTTGGGTGGAAAGGAGTTAAATAGTGTATAGTTAGGAAGGTTGACATGAGTAGTGCTGGGGGAAGATGAGATTTGAGTTTCTGTTAAAAAGAGTAAGTGGGGTTTGGTGGACTGCAGATGGTAGTGGATGCCGTTAAGGTTGGAGTCGATGCCATGGATGTTGGTGAACTGGATATGCAAAATTCTGTGAGGCATGGATTTGACCCCAAGTGTCTTGCACGTTTCCTATGCAGTGTCTGCATACTGGTTTCCTTGGTGGCCTCACTTGGTTTTTGTACTAGTTTGGATTGTTTGTAGTCTATCACCCAACTGTTATCTCTATTTTGGCGTTTTTCTTCCAGTTGTCTTCGGAGTTGGCGTCTTTGTTCTCTCTGGGCAAAGGTTGAATCAGGTCGAGCACGTATGCGCGATTGGGAACAAGTGTCGTTTAGCTTGTTGTTTATCGCTGTTATAAATTTGGTTTTTTTTTTTTTTTGGTGAGTCGCAATCACTTTCATGAGACGTGGAAAGTTCGTTCCGTCCTTTCTTTTGTTTATGGGTCCAATACGATGGTATTTGACGATATTTCAAGAGTCGAAATTGCATTCACCTGCAAGTTTGCTGACGTCTTCTTTTAATGATTTACCGTTTTCAGTTGGAAAGTTCAGGATAACAGCGTTGAGTTTCCTATTTTCGGCCTCGTGCGATTCGTGTACCGATGATGTGATTAGTTCACGAAGTTCGTTAGCAGGAAAGGGCGCACTTGCGGTCTGCTGCTGATCGTTGAGCGTTTCGAGCTTAGTTTCCAACTTTACGATTTTGGAGGAGAACGTATCGATTATATTAAGCTGTTGCTCGAGGTTTAGTATTTGTTTTATGGAAGGGAGGCACGTCGTACAGAAGTAGGACTGGTTTAGATCGGTGAAAAGCTTGTGCGCCGATACATTTATTTTCGCGCAGGAAATATGTAGCCAGTGGCAACAGAAATCGCGCAATATACCTTTTTTCCTTTCTTTGACTTCGGTTTCACAGTTGCGGCACATCGTAATGTCATTCGATTTGTTGGTGATCGGCGACGCAACGCTGACGGGACTCGAGGTAATCTTCCGTTGTTGACCTTTATTCCCGCCATCTTATTTCGCACGGTAGGCATAGAGCTTTCACTTGGCTGTTTTTTGGTTGTAAAATATAGCAGGTTTAATGGACTACGGGTACTTACAAGTTGTACTGATTATCAGCTGCTTAATATCTTCTGTTACTTTTCCGTTTGCTGCTTATTTTGCACAAAAAACACTTACAATTACGATAAAATGCAAGAACACAAGTTTAACATTACTTATTCGCAGGCGCCACCTATATGCTCGTGATTATCAAATACTTCATATTATTTGCATTGGCTCTTAATCTAGATTTACTTTTCTTTTCAATATCTTTAATCATTGATGTGTTTTGACATGTGGACCTCTTGAGAGCAGACAGTTCAGAGATTTCGTAGACGTCAAATTTTTTCGCCTTACTCAAACCGCGCCCGAGAAATCATCTACTACCGCTGGTAGTGCGCACTATAGCAAGATGTTGTTGAACAGAATCTGTGAAGAATTACTTAAACTTTTTTTGCGATAGCTATCATCGCATACGGAAATATACACCGCCGCCACCACCACTTGTTTAATGCATCACTGATGTAGTTCTGTTTGCCGCTCTGGTAGTGTTTCCGAAATTTATCATTAGACCACATATGGAGCTGATCAATGATACTTTTACAAACACTTTTAGATGTTTGTAAAAACAAACATAAGAAAAGATTGTTATAAACAGGTTTCCTCTTTAAAACTAGAGAAAGTCTGCTTACAGATCCTCAGAAATTTTGAACTTGACTCCACAAATGATGAAACAAATAGAACGCGAACATTCCATTATTATTTTGTTCAAGAGTGAAATTATATTGGCTGATTTTGAACATTGAGTAGGTCGCCTTCATGCAAAACAAAACTAGAAGCGAACATCCACGAAAATGTGCAAAATGAACTATATATATACATGAGAAATATATATATATATATATATATATATAAAATAAACATGAAGCCTTTGGCTCTTCATATAATTAATAATATATATACATTTTCTTCTGAGTTATGTTTGTAATCTTTGTTATATGACTATGAAGCTCAAATTCATAGTCATATAAAGTCTTATTTCTACTGATATCCGAAGAAGACACACATCGATTTCTTCTCGCAAAATCCCAGCAATATAATATGGCATTGAATATCTCATCACACCGAAGTTTTCCTTTAATTTATAAACATTTGTATAGTTTAATAACTGTAATAGTTTAAGCTTTTTCATGCTGATAATAATGATATTGCTGTAAAGTAGCACAAAATTGAGGAATCAATACCCTTATTTCCTAAATGTAAATGAGATAGATTGTTCTTGTCAACTTAATGTGAATCAGGCTGTTGGAATAGAAAGCACTTGACCACATTCTGTGAACGAATGTGCTAAGCGATCCATTGGGTTGAGTTGTTAAATGAGAGTGGTAGTAGATAAATAATGAATGGCAAGTGTGCATGACTGTCCATTCCCAAAAAGGCGGAAGTAAAATAGATGTTTTTATTTACAGATGTTTACTTTTTTAGAGTGGTTATTACAGTTTCGCATAGGTTGGTTAGGAATTGTATACAGGATTGGATAAATGAGGAAAACTTCTATATACGTCTAAACATAGGTTTGTTAAAGAAAGTTGTTTCAGTAATTTACTTAAATTTTATAATATGATGACAATTATTCTAAACAGTGTGATTCGATTTGTGTACTACAATACACAAATTTGAGATTTTTGTATCATTTGGCATTTGACAGGTCACCCTACAATAAATTAATTTATAACTTACAGCAAATGAGTTTGGATAATGAAATGATTGATTAAGAAAGTGGTTTTTTCTAATAGACAGGGTCGACGCTAGGCTGGACGTCGACCACCTGCAAATCTGAAATGGACCCCCAAACGAATGCCAATTATTTTTTATTTTTGTCATAATCATGTGGAAAGAATTTGCAAGAATTTTTGTAAATTTATAACTGTAACTTTGTAACTTTTTTGTAACTGTAAATTTGCAGCAATTATATTGACTTAGCTAATTATTATTACTCAATTTGTTTACAAAAATTTAAAGAAAGAATGAAACTTCATACTAACAATTTGAAACGGCGCTCACCTTTTAGTGGCGCCCTCTTCCGCTGGCCCTGTTAATAGATATTAAACTGTCCCTTAGTAGTAGTTTTCTGTTGCCACTTGTAAACCACTACTGTAAGTGGTTTGAAAATGGATATTTATCTGCCTGCAGATAGTGCAAAGTTGGATAAAATTAATAGGAATGATACTGTTGTACTGGTGTTTCAGAGCGAACTGAATAGACTGCCAAAATTCGACTAAATCAGAAGTGGTCGAGAAAGGATTAGAAAACGTTCCTCTCTTTGGCGAGCATATTCAAACTCAAAACGGATCTCTTTGGGTAATCTAGCGTTATGGATACACACGTTTGCTCCACGGGACCCTACTGGCCTCGTAATTTACAGTATTTTGTGGAATTGCATGTGAAGGGAAAATATTGCTGTATTTGTGCTCAGCACGTTTCGGATTAATATGTGTCAGTTGAATCATTCTGACTATATGAATTATATGAAATAAAGTGTTTGTACAAACTGTTAGGATGCACCTCCAAGGAGTCAAAGGACTCGTCGCCCTACAACTCAAACTCTTACTTAATCCTCTAAATACACGGCATTTCTACAATCAACACAGTGCCATCTATTGCCCAACACTATTCTTTAAACAGTTTCCATTCCGAAATGGTAACTCTTTCGCTTTTGTATTTGGGTGGCATGGGGTAACAAACATATATCATTATTATTGTCAGCAAGCATGCTACTTCGATGCTCCCATATTTTAAGTTGCAAAGTAGATTTTGTTTTGGTGAATTAAAAATTAAAGTGTATCAGTGAATACCGCTCTTCAATCCGAATATATTGACGTAAAAACTAAGTACCTATTAAGTGATAAGTAAATTATAAGTATTAAACGTACAAAGTATACGTTGGTCAACTACGTGAGAGGAGAACAAAGGAAGTTGCATATTAGCAATCATAGCAAGATCGTCTAAACCAGAAATATGAAGTGCTACCAGTGCCAGGAAGACTTAACGGGGGAAGAAAACCAAATAAGATGCAGGAACTGCCAGAGAAACCATGCACTTTTTATGTTTGGGACTGTCCGAAGCCACTTCGCAGCGAAAATTAAACTCGAAGCGTGTTGAGTGGAAGTGCCCACATTGTAGAGAAAACAAAGGCATGTCACCTTCAGCTGCAGGCGGGAAACAGCTAACATGGCAGTCAACAGCAGTGGAAATGAAAAACAAAGAATATGACAAGCAAAACCTAGGTGAGTCAACTTTGGATGCATTACTTGAAAATAGATTACAAAACCTAAAAGGGAGTTTTATTCAATTGTGTTGGAGAACTTTTTGAAAAACATACCGAAAAAATTACAGAAAAATTCGACCAATATGAGGGATTCATTAAATTTAATAATACCTCGGTAGAGGATGTATTACAGACCGTTATAACTTTCCGTTTTTTTTAAATTAAATTAGTTGTCTCTTTAATTAAAACATACTAACTTTCCGTTAGCTCTTTAACGCAGTTAAAGAGCTAACGGAAAGATAGTATGATTTCATTAAGACAACTGAACTACGACAAGAACTAAACTCTTTAAAGCAACACTACGAACTCTTAAACCAACAGCAGCATAAAAATGATTCCCTCATAGATGGTCTCCCAGCAATTGCTACGGAACATTTAAAAGACACAGTAATACAACTAAGCCAAAAAATTGGCGAACTCATCGAATCAAAAGATATCCAATCAGTACATCTGTTATCACAAAAAAGGAAAAGAGAAAGTAATCCCCGTACTTCTCTCGTCGTGGTGCGACTCACTAACAGCCCAACAAAAATTACACTTATAAAAAGATGAAAGTCAAGAATCTGAATGGAGCCTACGACAATACCCCAATATACTTGCAGAATACTTAACGCCATATTATCAGAAACTATTCTACCAAACAAGAAAGTAAAAAGAGAAAAAAATTATTATCGGTTTATATGGATAAGAGACAGCAAAATATTCCTTAAAACGACACAAGATGCAAAGCCAATCCAAATAAAATCTGTAGAAGACCTCAATAGGCTACCACATTAAAAAGAACATTGATGAGTCGTAAAGAAGGGAACAACATACCAACCCAATGAACGCAGACCACCAAGCAGATGTAATCATCCTGGAACATGACAACTACCACATTCTGAAATCGATAACAGAATGGAAACAAGTGACTATCCCACCAAAAGAGACTCTATTCACCACATCCGCATCAGGAACATTCAAAAATACTACTTGACTCTGCAAGCTAATCTGAAGGAAGATATAGACATTTTAATACTGACTGAAATATCCACGACAAACGAAGAGGCAACCATCTACCAAATGCCAAACTTCCAATAACACAAACACTGCAGAGAAACTAAACAATGTGGTGGTATACTAATACTTACCAAATATAAACTAGAAGTAACAGAAATAAACTATAAATTGGAATTTGCAGAAAATGTACGCAGGGCCTGTGTAGCTCAGTGGAAGTGACTATTGCGTCCTCTGAGCTTGGTCACTCGAAGTCAGACTTAAGTTCAAGTCTAATCGCTGACTGGAGGAACTTTTTCTAAACCTTATCCCTTAAACTCAAGAATATCGACCGTAGTACCCACATGATTTCAGACAGTGACATATCCTGTTAGGGTTAGGTACCAAGAGATGGCAGCACTATTTTGCCAGCCTCTTCATCGGTGGCTGCTATAATTAGTGATAGGCCAGCTATCTCTGATTGGCTGCTGGTAAAGATTGAACTGCCTACTCAGTCTCCAAAAGCTAGATAGGGTATAAAGGCCTTGCCTACTCCCTATAAGAAAATAAAAGGCATTAGTTGATTTATTTATTTTTTATAGAAAATATATGCATCGAAAAAATATATGATGAAAAAACATCAAACAAGAAAACTCCTTGATATTAAACGCAATATACAGACCACCCAACTTAAGTACTACAAAATTTCTAGATAAATTAAACAGATGGTTTCAACCATCTGTTGTATAATAATAGGCAGGGCCGGCGGAAGCGGGCATGCAGAACATGCGGTGCATGTGGGCGTCACTACGAAGGGAGCGCCGCCGCCGTGGCACCGTTCATAAGTTCATTTTTAAGAAACAAAATTTTTATCATGAAAACAAAATATTCTTAGAATGATCAACATTAAAATAAATAAGGCCGGATACACCGAATAAAAATTAAAAAAAAAATTGTATATTGCCGCCTCTTTGATCAGCCGGCTGTTTACAATTTTGCAGCGAGAGCTGGCTAAATGCTTGCCTACAGAATGTTGTGTCTACTGCAGGCTATCTAAAGTGAAACGGTGAACGGTTTTTATGTGCAGAAACGAATTTTCGTACAGAACATTTGTTGCTAGTTAACCAGTCATATGGTATGCTTCTCAGTAGGCTACTGACAGTAGCGCAGTGCGGACTATTATTTCGTCTCTGTGTCGTGTTGTGTAATAATTTCTTGTGGGTATAAAATAGAAATGGAATCAAAAATTAAAAAAAGTTATCCGGTGCACGAAATCGTAAGCGTCATGCTGCGAAAGAAGCAGATGTTGAGAAATAAACTGGGGCTATTAATAAATTTGTTAAAATATTCTGATTCAGATTGTAACCAATTCGATACATCAGAAATCAGAGTTGAAGAACCGTGCGCATCGTCCAGTTTTCATGAAAGTACTATTGCAACTATTGAACAAGATAACAAGATGCATGATTTAAGTGAAAAACATTTAGGAGAAGATTTTGTTGTAGTTGACCACGAAACTAATACATTGTTAGTCTCTGTAAATTTAGAAGATCCAGGTGAATGGGAAAATATTGATGAAAAATTACGAGTTGTTTTAATTGAAATAAGGCCTGTTCAAAAGAAGAATATAATACATCCCAGAGATAAATATATGGTCATAAATTTGGCGACACGTATTATAATAGAAAAATGGAAAACGGTGAGCTCGTGCCAAGAACATGGCTCATTTATTCCGAAACTTTAAATTCTGTTTTTTTGCTTTTATTGCAAACCTGTCGCACCTACCGAATCAAGTAGTCTTGTAGAAGGTTATAACGATTGGAGAAATGTAAGTACAACTTTGCATAGACATGAGACTAGTTTAACTCACATGAAAAAATTCTTAAAATGGAAGGAAGTTGATAAAAATTTAAAAAACAAAACTACTATGATTGCCAGATTCAATGGAAAAGAAACATTGGACGAGTGTTTTAGAACGCTTGATTGAAATTATAAAATTCCTTGGTAGCCAAAGTTTAGCTTTTCGCGGATCGTCTGATAAATTATATGAAAGGAATAAAGGCACTTTTTTAGAATTAGCCGAACTGTTTGCTATGTTTGATCCCGTTATGGAAACTCATGTTGAAAGGGCCCTACAACGAATACAATGGGGTACACTATTTGAGTAAAGACAGTCAAAATGAAATATTGGAAACGTTAAGTAACGCAATCAGGGATACAATTTTATTATCAATTCGAAAATCTAAACATTTTTCAATAATTTTAGACTGCACACCTGATGTAAGTAAAACAAAACATGTGACTATTATTATTCGCTTTGTTTCCTGTGACAATGGAATTGTCAAGATCAGGGAAAACCTATCAGGTTTTGCAGATATATCAGATTCCACAGGACGTGGTTTATGTGCAACAATAATAGAACAACTGGAAAAATGGTACATTACCATTGAAGACATGCGAGGTCAAGGGGCAAATATGAAAGGGAAAAAATATGGGCTCCAAAATTTGCTTTTAAACAAAAATCCTCGAGCTTTTACGTCCATGTGCTGCTCATACTCTAAATTTAATCATTAACGATGTAGCCAAAGTGAATGCAGATACAATTAGTTTCTTTGCAATTATTTAAGAAATATACAATTTCTTTTCATTCTCTTACAAACGTTGGGCAATCCTTTTAAAGTTCATAAAAATTAACATTGAAACAGTCATCAGAAACGCAATGGGAAAGTAAAATTAATGCAATCCACTCTCTACGATATCAGTTACGAGAAATTTACGATGCACTTTTTGAAATTTTAAATAATGAAAATTTTAATAAAGAAACTCAGCATGAAGCACAAACATTATGTGCTAAAATGAAGGACTACAAATTTATTTGTTCTCTTATAATTTGGCATGATTTACTTAACAGAATAAACCTGTGAGTAAAATGCTTCAGGACAAAAATATAAACATTAGACTTGCTTTAGAATCTATCGAAAACTTAAAAAAGTATTCTTACAAGAGTATCGATCAGATACAAATTTTAAAGAAGTTCTAAAAAAACAAAAGAACTGAGTGAAGAAGTGGACAGAGAACAAGAATTTAAAACTGGTACGGAAGTCCGATTACGAAAGAAGACACGGCAATTTGACTACGAGCATCATGACGGAACGCCACAATCGGCAGATGATAAATTTAGAGTGAATGTGTTTTATACACTTCTAGACGTTGCAATGTGTTCGTTAGTAGAACGTTTTGAACAACTAAAAACATATTATGATAATTTCAATTTCTTGTATAGATTACTACAAATTAATCCCTTAACATACAAAGACGTCTATGACACGTCTTTTGTTTAGTACACCAAAATTGATTTTGAATTTTGATTACACATATAAATATAACCGAATATAGACGCTAGACAATCTTCTGCCTATTTCCTTTCAGCCGAGAAAAGTTGCCAACGGCGTGTATCGGCTATTGCGTTTGCACAAATTCATCATTATTTTTCAAATAATGATGAATTTGATCTAGCAAATCACCCTCGCCCAAAACACTGGCAGAAAAACGACCGTTTTCTGATTTTTAATTGGTACGTTAATAGGTTAAGAACAAGTATGTCACAAAAAAGGCTTGTTAGTTTCCCGTTAATAGCTATTGAAAATGATATATGTGCGGAATTAGACGTTGAGACCATTATTTCTAATTTTGTGAATATGAAATCAAAAACTCTAAAATTTTAATTAAAAAAATTTCAAGTATATTTATGTAATTTAATTTCTTTTCTGTTATTCTGTAAAGATGTTATTTTTTGAATACTTATATTAAATGTTCTAATTATTTCTGAATTCTTTTCTTATTTTCTCATCTATCTTGAGTTTCTTTTATTTTCCTAAAAGATAGTTCCCCTTATAAAAATTATTAAAAATATTTTACAAGTTACTAAGAATTTAGTAACTTATAAAAGTTACTAAATGCAAGAATTTTTTAAACTTTAGTTCAAATAAATTTTAACTTTAAATAAAATTCATTTTAATTTTGTTAGCGATTGAGGTCGGTGAGAAGGCTATGTTCCCTGCACCATTATATTCAACGATTAAAGTGAAGTGGATTTATCAAAATTTCTTTTAATTTTTGAGAATTTTTTGAATATTCGAGTTTTTAACGATTATCCTGCCTAGTCAACACCCCCGATTCGTTACATTTAGCAAACCAACGTGTGGCTATTCTGTCAAAATTTATTTAAGAAATTTGAAATAATTAAAATTTTTATTATCGTAAAAGAAACACACATGCCCGGATCGTTACAGGGGCGCTTAGATAGACATTGCATGCGGGCGACAAAGACCCTAGCGCCGGCTCTGATAATAGGTGACATGAATATAAACATCAGGAACATAAATAGCAACACAGAACAATACCTACACCTCTTATCAGCATATAACATAACTCCATCCATACACGAGAAGAGATAGTCAGAAATATAACCATCCTGTATTGACCATATAAATATACGGGCACCTCCAAACAGCCACACAACAGCCGTCATAACATGCAAACTGGCAGACCATTATTTCACAGCATTACAGTTACACACAGAACCAGAATCTATAAAACTCACTGAGACTACAAAACAGTATTATAGCATTCTAAACGAAACAACACTAATCGACGAAATCAGAAAAACAGACAGGATGCCGATAGCATCTTTTAACTCTGCTGCTGCTGTGTATAATGATCTTAAACTTGCATTTAATAAAATATATAACAAAGCATTAACAAAAATAAATAAAGCTCCCAAACTAAACAGAATCCATGGATAACAGACAACATATTAATAGACATACACAGAAAAGATGCCCTATGGAAATAACTTAAGGAGTCACCAAACAATATCGTTTTATAAGCTGAATACAAAAAGGAATCGGAATCTCCTAACAACACAGATTAGAACGACAAAAAGAAACTACTACAGAAACAATTAACAACAGCTCAGAACGACAGAAAGGAAACATGGCGCCTGATTAATGAAATGCTGGACAATATATACAGAACCACTGCCTCAGAAACAATAAAACACAACTTTGCTTGCCACCCCAAATCCCTCAAACAGTTGGCAAACATCAGCACTTCGTGAACTCTGTTCAAAAACTACAAGAAACAACCTTTCTTCACACAAACGAACACTCTCCACTAGGTCCACGAGCAACCCAGTCGATATGGTTCCCCACAGTAACAAAAGAAGACTATCACTTGTAATTCAACGAATTAATCCTAACAAAGGACCAGGAATAGAGGGAACAGACCAAAAGACATCAAGAAACACTCAACCACCCTCTGTCCATCATGTTGGGGGCTTAATGGATTTTTTTACAACACTCAAAAAGAATTAAAATAGAATTTAATACTTCCTATATTTCGTCCTAGTCACTAGGACATCTACGGGAATTACAAAAACAATTAATGTAACATGCACACACAAATCTTACAATACTAAGCCCAACCACGTGGGTGACACTAAAGTCCTATCAAGGTGGAGCGCCCTCTAAGGGCGGTAGTAGGTGGCCTGGAATGTAAGGTGGGACCTCTGGTGATGAGTGTTTCTCAAATCTTCGGAAGCTTAATGAAACCGTATTTATTAAGATTTGGTTGGTTTCTGAGAGCTGCTGCTGATTCTAAGAAAAGTCTCTCTTTCTTGAATTTGCTGTGGTGGAGCATGGTGGTTTTCTTCCATGATACTCTGTGGGTGGTGTCCAAAACATGGTCAGCCAAGCCTGAATGACCATAGTTATGTTTACAGATGTAAGACTTGTGTTCCTCCAGGCAGATGGATGCTGATCTGCCTGTCTGTCCAAAATATGCCAGCTTACAGGAACAGGGTACTTTGTAAACTCCAGACAGAGAGAGAGAGGAGGGAGCTGATCTTTTGTAGAACGGATAAGGGTAGCAAGTTTGCAGTAGGGCTTATATGCTGTGTGTTGGTTGTACTTTTTTAGGCCACATACTACCGCCCTTAGAGGGCGCTCCACCTAGATAGGACTTTAGTGTCACCCACGTGGTTGGGCTTAGTATTGTAAGATTTGTGTGTGCATATTACATTAATTGTTTTTGTAATCCCCGTAGATGTCCTAGTGACTAAGACGAAATATAGGAAGTATTAAATTCTATTTTAATTCTTTTTGAGTGTTGTAAAAAATCCATTAAGCATCCAACATGATGTCCTCGACAGCACTTAAGCCTATACACACCAACCTGTGTCCAGGTTATACTAAAACTATTAAATAAAATCTTCGAAACGGGACACGTACCTGAAACACTAAAGAATGCATTAATCACACCCATACATAAACATGGAAAAAGAAACATTATAAGTAATTACAGACCAATCGCCACATTGTCTGTAATCAACCAAATCATGGAGCGCATCGCGCATTGCAAACTCTTCACATATATTGGAAATTTTCAAATCATACCCACAAACAATACGGTTTTCAAAAAAATAAACGAACAGCAACACTCCTGGAAGATTTCATGGACCTAATAAACGCTGCATTGGATAAAAACAGAGGAGAATTAGTCGTTTTCATTGACCTAACAAAAAGCGTTTGCCACACCACCACACAAAACCTTGTTAACGAAACTAACATATATCGGATTTGGAGGTCACCTACTCCAGTGGATTATAAAGCATACATGAAAAACAGGAAGCACATCACACATATGGGATCAGCGTACAGCAAAGAGATACCGGTAACCTGTGGAGTACGACAAGCAGCTGTCCTATCTCCCATTCTATTTAACATATACACACACGACATAAGCCACTTTCCCCTAAAAAGTAAAATCTTCCAGTATGCAAACGACATGGCTATTGTATCCATTCACAACAACACAAATATCGCTTACACAAATATGCAACACAGCATCAATCAAAATCACTAACTGGCTAACTGAAAACGGCATATTTATAAACCCAGGATAAACAAAGCTGATGATATTCAAAAACCCCCAAGCCTTACCCATAGAAACCAAATATTTCACTAAGCAACATCCATTCTTCTATACACAAAGTGCCGATCCTAAAACCACAACCATCATACAGGTGAAAACAACACCCTATCACAGACTTCACTTCGATGCCTGATCAAAGTTGGAATAGTCATATAAACTACCTACATAAGAAACTCAGGATAATAGCAAGCAAACTATATCATTTGAAAGATATTGCCCTGACACTCACAAAAATACTAAACTATAAAGCATAATGTGGAAACATTTTAGGATATGCAATCACATCATATGCATTCTGTGCAGACTACAAACTTAACAGGTTGCAATGGTTGCAAAATAAAATAGTAAAACTGATATTCTGGGAACATCCCACACTTATGTGGGCAGCATAGACAGAACATAAAATATTTAAGGTGAAACACTTATGCCACTACGCACTCATGCTAACACATTACTACAGCTCAACCTATAGAGTAACCAGAACAACATATCAGATAAAAAGACCACAGTCAACAAACTACATAACATATAAGCACAATAATCACCATGTAAAAGCTACGTACCTGACATGATAAACAAACTGCCTTTCAACAATAGAAACCTACCTATAAGGAGCTGAAATAGGCGCTATGTTAATA
The DNA here is from genome assembly GCF_054136105.1 of Typopeltis vanoorti. NCBI lineage: Eukaryota > Metazoa > Arthropoda > Arachnida > Uropygi > Thelyphonidae > Typopeltis > Typopeltis vanoorti. The sequence continues at coordinate 147,021,093 of NC_143554.1, forward strand.
TTATAGCAAGAATGAAAGTTAGAGAAATTCCTCCCTCTCTCTCTCTCTTGCTCTGTGTCACACACACAGAAAAAAAAAACCTATAACAAACCCCTCCCAAAAAACAGCATTACAAGGATGCAAACACACCATACTCAACCCCACTTGCAAAAAAGTTCAACCGTTCACAAGCAGTAGTACTCTTCTAAGCACCTACCTACAAACAGTAAAATCAACACCTGGATTATGCCGGGTATAGAAAGAAAACCACGAAACCACCGCAATATATTATCTTCCTCAGATAAACTCTGCAAAGCTTTGAGGAAGAAGTCAGAAATGCCACCAAAGAAACAAGTAAATATTATAATTGATTTAATAAAAAGTGAATCATTGTAAATAGGTATGTGAAAAAATATGTAAAATAAAATACATCGTTAATATCATTACCTATGCAATTTAAATAAGATATTTTCCTAGCATTCTGTACAGAAAAAAATCATATAGATAGATAGATAATCATGTAATTTATCCTGTGAAAATGAACTATAACTAATTGGAAACTATTACAAAAATCGTTATTACTACTAATAACACACAAATTGTTGTGCTATATGACTTGTGTGCACTGTACAAAGTATGAGATAAATTGGAATCTGAATTGAACAACATGTGAAAAAAAAACAGTATTACTATGTGAGACCTCCAGTGAGCCAAGGATTCATCGAAGGAGGCTGATATCCCTTTCTTGAGTGCAGATAAAGTTACTTCCATGGATACCCAGTGTTTTCTCCCCACTTTCCATATAACGAAAAATTTCATCGGATGATATCCTATATTACCCATTCAAAACTTTATAGACCTCTATCATATCATCCCTCTTTCTCCTGTTAACCAGTCTGCAGTCCACACAACTGCAACTGTCCTTATAGTCTAAATTCCATTATCCAGATATATTATTTGTATCTCTTCTTTACACTCTTTCCACAGCTTCTTTATCTCCTTGAAACCCAGGAGACCAAATCTGCACAGTAATCTTGGTGTAGTCTTATCAAGACCTTATAGAAGCAAAATGACTTCCTTATCCTTATATAGTAGTAGGGATGGCACTAGTGACAACATCAAGATAAGATAAAGAATCGTGATGTGATTGTTGTTAAGATGATGAAGTCATTTTGTACGTGACATCATGAATTTGGAATGTTTGGAATTTTCCTGGGGAACATCTGTATGTGACGTCACATTGTTTGTTTTCCTCGCCTATGGAATTGTGGGCGATGGTTGGAGATAAGGAATGGTGTCATGATTGGTGGGGCAGTATGAACAAAATAGGGGTAGGGTGAATGGGGAAGGTACATTAGTGTCCTGGATGTGTGTTGTTTTCAGATGTAGACAAGTGAAATCATTTGTTAGTTGTAAATAAGTGATGTTATTGTTTTGATTGGAAAATAAAGATATATTAGTGGATAAGGATTCGTGGCATGATTGGTGGGACACTATGAAAGAAATAGGGGTAGGATGAATGAATGAAGCGACGTCAGTGTCATGGATGTGTGGTGTTATTCTGTAGATACGGAAATGGTTTGTGTATGGCATTATGGGTGATGGATAGTGATAACATAGAGTTCGGAATGTTTGCAAATTCGCTGGGGGGCCCCCTTCTGTCAGGGACATCACGTGGTGTGTTTGGTTTGGGTATAGAATTCTGGGTGATATTTAGAGATAAGGAGTCGGACATTATGTGTTTGGAAATTTCTGGGGAACATAAGTCTCTGTGACATCATGCGGTGTTTTGCTTTGCCAATTGTGGATTCGCGGGTGATTTTTTGAGATGAAATATCTTGGAATTTCCCAGGGTGACACATATCCGTCATTCTCATCAAGTTTTTTCTTTGGTTGTGTATAGATGGGTGTACTAATTTTCCAATTTAGTTTGAGGTATTTCTTTCCTGTTAAACACTATGGGAATTCTTGGAGTAGAGTCCAGATGGCGGCAGTGTTTAGACCTTTTCTGAATAATTTGATTATATATTGGTGTCTTTCAAACACAGAATGTTTTTAACTCATATACAAAACTCATCCGAATGTTTTGATTTGTCTACATTTAAGATCTTAAACTTCATTACTTTTACTAATTAAATTTATCTTTTTTACAAAATGTTTTTAATTGGTATTTTTAATTCACAGTCAAGAGAAAAACCAGACGGTACTTAAAAAAAAAATTAAAATAAATGGAGACTTAAATGGATTACAACAACTTTTGAATTCTTTCTAGAAATTCTAATGATAATTTAAATTACTTACAGTCTTTTCAGGATGGCTCTTCTTAATGCAAATAAATATTCCAAAATAGTTTAATTTTATATCTACAGCACAACACACACACACACACACACACACACACACACACACACACACACACACACACACACACACACACACACACACACACACACACACACACACACACACACACACACACACACACACAGAGTTAAAAGAACAATATTTCTGTAAATAACCAGAAAATGTAGTTTAACCATATATTCACAGTAGAAACACAAGGTGTGAAAAGGCAGTTGACTCTTTTCTACTTTCAGTTATTGTACGTTTCGGCTTCTGTCCAAAACGACATCATAGATTTCAAGTCTAAATGCCATTTTGTTGATAGTATGTGTTACTTCCTGTTTGGAATTCATGGTGCTGTTAGAGCATGAAATTCTAAAAAAGTGAAATGAGTTTTTTTTTTTTTTTAAGTTAACGGGATACATGAAACATTTTTTTAAAAAAAAAACCAGTACATATAATTCTAAGCAATAAATAAATTGTGGAATTTCTTTTACCCTACACTGTAGATTTACATATGTGTTATCTTAAACTATGTCATTTCTCTTCGCTTTTTTGGTGAGCCTACTCGTGAACTTTTCTGACTGGGGCATTTGCACTGATGTTCATTTATCTAGAAGATGATTGACTCATTTCTGCTCATTTGGTTTTTCCTCTCTTTCAGACTATAGGAACATTAGTTTAGACATTTGTAAATAATTAATCACTTCTTTTCACAGGTGTATCGTAGTATTCTTCAAAGATAAAATTTTCCCAAGGTTGTGTGTTTCTCACAATTTCTGATGTGACTAAATGTTTTCGAGGTGATACACGAATTGTTTACGTTAGTGAGTCACCGACAAATTCGCATATTTAGAAGCAGATAGATGCGATTTTTTTTTGTTTAACAATAATTAAACAGAATTCCATTAAGGTATAATGTTATGAATTTACATATCAATTTGTAATCAGAATAACTGAGTAAAGTTTCACTGTGGAAAACGCAACTACAGCACACATCTTTGTTCATTAAGTTACAAATGCATATTTTATATTTTATATTGCTCATATATTAAATCACCAAATGCTACCAGTTACACTTTAATTCCAAAGCTCTGAACTTACTTATGTAACTGAAATTTATTTATTTTTCTATCTTTAGCATTAGTAAATTTAAGTAATGAAAATGAAACAAAACAGGTTTTTATTTTTCATTCCTGACTAAACAAAAATGAAGAAATTAGACTTAACAAGTGTCTGAAAAAGGGTTACCATATTTCTTGAAAACAATATGCAACAATGTGAACCATCAAAAAAAAAAAAAGAAAGAAAGGAAGAAAGAAAGAAAGAAAAAAAAAAATGTTTACCTTCAAATAAATATTTATGATCACAGCAAGCAAGAAATTCGTCAGCTTTTCAAAATTTTGAAATTCATACCCATGTTGTCAAAATGAAAATAAAGAAAGAAAAATTGTAAAATAAAAATAAAATGTTTACCTTGAAATAACTATTTTTGATCTTAGCAAGCAAGAAATTCATCAGCTTCTCAAATTTTCGACTACTCATATTGTTTTCATCATTTGGTATCATTTAAATGAAAAATGTGTCTTGCTATTAAGTTCGAAATGTTTTTGATTTTTCTCATGCAATGGCGAGCATTATTTGATATATGCATTTTGATTCCCTTGTTATCTGCATGCTACGATATATTTTTATTTTTTACAACAAACTTTTTAAATTTTACTAACTTGATGGGTTAAAATACTAATGTCTCTCTGTAAATAACCAATTCTAACAATTGTATTGTCAGAATTTGGTACAACTGTTTTTTTTAAGTCTGTTGAAAGTATCTACAAATATAGTAACAAAATTGTCACTTTTCAGCTCATTTGTACTTTATTCACAAATTATTCTGTGTTTGCTTTGATTTCTGATTTTAATTCCCCCAACACTAGAATGTATGGGTGGTAAAGTTGTGAATCAAGTTTCGACTGGCACTCAAGTCTCTTGATTTTATCTGCACACTGTGATACTTTTTTTAATACTGCAATCTTTTTGAGTTTCAGTAACATGTTGTGTTAAAATATCTACTGCCACACTGTAAAATAACCATATCCTTACAGTCATCCTTGTACGATTGTTTTTTCTAGTCTGGTGGAGATATCTACAGATATAGTAACAAAATTGTTACTATATCTGTAGATATAGTAACAATTTTACTATATCTACTATATTTACTATATTTAAAAATTGTCACTTTACAGGTGAAATATTCTCCAATAAAATTCTGGCTATTAATTTAATACCTGATTCCTTTTGGTTCCAAGAGCTGCCCCAGTTTCTTGAAATATTTGTGGGATTGAATGAACAAATAAGATTTTTAATTCACTGTATGGATTTTCAAAAAAAAGTCTCTGGTTAGTTTGTGGCATGAAAGTTCAGTAGAAAAAAAATGGCCTTACATAATTTGTATAACACATCAATGACACACAATTTGTTCATTTAAATTTACAGATTTTATTTCAGTGAAATATTATCTGCAAATGGTATTTACTGAATCTAACATACGGAAAATAAATAAAGTGAAAATACAATCTATTTTTTTGTTCCTTAATCTTCTTATTGTTAAATTTGCACTCTTGTTGAAAGGTTCTTCCCATGCTTGCAGAATTGCCATCATGTGGTTTTCAACAATGTGGCCCTCATCTGAAAGTTATTTTCATTTTGTGATCATTGGGAATTTGGTATTGTAGTAAAATTAAGAGTTGCATATTCGCTTTTTTTTAAAACAATACATATATTTTTGAGCATTGTTAAATGCACACAACCTATTGCTGTTTCCAAAAACATAGCATATAAAAGTATACACTATGTTTTAACGTTTTGGGCATCCAATTTCATTTAAATCAAGAACAGCTCTCCCTATTAACTCGTTAATGTTTTTGATTCGCTTCCTTTTGCGAGCAATATTTGATATTTCATGTTGGCTCTATTATCCAATTTCTTAGTTTGTCCAGAGATAGTGAACCAATTTTCTACTCCAGCTGATGATTATATTTTATTAACCAAGAATCATGTTTTTTAACTCTCTCAGGTAATTCATTCCACATACATGGTGATTTTGTCAATGCATATCTTACAATAATTCCATCAGAAATAAAAATTTCTTTAGGAAATAAATTTGAACTCTTATTCAAAAGAAATTGTACATTAATTATCCCAATGATTACTGAAAATTCATATCTTTTATCAATTTCAATTCTTCTTATATTACTTCCTTTGGCACGTAATTTTATTTTTCTTTCTTTCTTTTGATGGATAACATTGTTGCATATTGTTTTCCAGAAATATGGTAACCCTAATTAAGTCTAATGTCTGAATTTTTGTTTGGTTAGGAATGCGAAAAAACCTTGTTTGTCTCATTTTCGTTACATAAATTTACTAATGCTAAAGATAGAAAAATAAATAAATTTCAGTTATATAAGTAAGTAAGTTCAGAGCTTTGGAATTAAAGTGTGACTGCTAGCATTTGGTGATTTAATATATGAGCAATATAAAATATAAAATATGCATTTGTAACTTAATGAACAAAGATGTGTGCTGTCGTTGCATTTTCCACAGTGAAACTTTACTCAGTTACTCTGATTACAAATTGATATAAAATTCATAACATTACACCTTAATGCAATTCTGTTTAATTATTGTTAAACAAAAAAAAATCGCATCTATCCGCTTCTAGATATGCGAATTTGTCGGTGACTCACGAGTGTAAGCAATTCGTGTATCACCTCGAAAACATTTAGTCACATCAGAAATTGTGAGAAATACACAACCTTGGGAAAATTTTATCTTTGAAGAATACCACGATACATCTGTGAAAAGAAGTGATTAATTATTTACAAATGTCTAAATAATGTTCCTATAGTCTGAAAGAGAGGAAAAACCAAATGAGTCAGTCATCTTCAAGATAAATGAACATCAGTGCAAATGCCCCAGTCAGAAAAGTTCACGATAGGCTCACCAAAAACGCGAAGAGAAATGACATAGTTTAAGATAACACATATGAAAATCTACAGTGTAGGGTAAAAGAAATTCCACAATTTATTTATTGATTAGAATTATATGTACTGGTTTTTTTTTTTTTTTAAAAAAAAAATGTTTCATGTTTCCCGTTAACTTAAAAAAAAACTCATTTCACTTTTCAGAATTTCATACTCTAACAGCACCCTGAATTCCAAACCCTGAATGCTGCCATCTCGACTCTACTCTAAGAATTCCCATAGTTTTTAACAGGAAAGAAATACCCCAAACTAAATTGAAAAATTAGTACACCCATCTATACACAACCAAAAGCAAAACTTGATGAGAATGACGGATATGTGTCACCCTGGGAAATTCTAAGATATCTTATCTTAAAAACATCACCCACAATTCCATTGGCAAACCAAAACACCACATGATGTCATAGAGACTTATGTTCCCCATAAATTTCCAAATGCATAACGTCACGACTCCTTATCTCCAAATACATCCACAATGCTATACCCGAACCAAACATATCACGTGTTGTCCCAGACAGAACGCCCCCCCAGCGAAATTGCAAACTCTATCTTATCACTATCCATCACCCATAATGCCATTTGCAAACCATTTACAGATCATTACACCACACATCCATGACACTGATGTTGCTTACCCCAGTCACCCAACCCATTTTGTTTATAGTGTCCCACCAATCACACAACGAATCCTTATCCACTGATATATCTTCCTTTTCCATTCAAAACAATAACGTCACTTATTTACAACTAACATATGACATCACTTACCTACATCTGATAATAACATCCAGACACTGACGTGCTTTCTCCATTCACCTTTCCCCTATTTTGTTCATACTGTCCCAAACAATCACAACACGAATCTTATCTCTAACCATCACCCACAATTCGATATGCGAACAAAACAAACAACGTTACGTCACACTTATCTGCCCCCAGAAAAATTCCAAACTCATGACGTCACACACACAATGACATCATCATCTCAACAACAATCACGTCACGATTCCTTATCTTATCTTGATCTTGTCACTAGTGCTCTACTACTTACATCTAAAAGGTGTGCTTCAACGTTGCAATTTTCCTCTTAGTTGTATTTGCAACTTTTTCTATGTGACCTTTCGACTTCAAATTCCTATCCACCAATACGTCAAGATCCCTTGCCTCTTCAGTTTCTTGTAGCATAACCCGCCCATATATTATAATATGCCACTGGAACTATAATCATGCCAAAGTGCATTACTTTACACTTACTAACAATATACTGACAGGGATTTTCGTTGGCGCAAATTTCCAGTCTATTGAATTCATTTGAACCCACCGTATGCTACTTTTTGATATCTGTCTGTCGCCCATCCCCTGATCCAAGCCAAGAGTCTATATATTCCATGCCAATATTCTCGAGTTTATGCAACAGCCATTCTGTTGTATCTTATCAAATGCCTGATGAAAACCCAAAGTTATCATAGTGTATCCATTCTCTTTATCAAACTCTGCCATAATATTGTTATAAAATATGAGCAAATTGCTAAAACATGACATTCCTTTAGTAAATCCATGCTGTTCCTTGCAGAGTATTGCATATTTGTTTACCCATTTCTGCATGAGAGTTCTTAGAAAGTTCTCTAAAATCTTCACTACCACACTAGATACTATACTGAGATATCACACAGAGATATCATACTATATCGTTATTATAAATGAGTACGTAGATTTATATATATATCATAATCATTTATGTTATATATATCATAAAATCAGTTGGATATAAATCAGTTGGAGTTAAGAAATAGTTACGAAACAGGAGACTTAAGAAACAGTTAACTTTCATACTTTTTTTTCAGCTCCTTCAGACTAACATAAAAGAAAAAGTAAAACAAATCACTTTAACGTAACATTATTACAAAATTGACCACCAGGTGGGGTACTGCCGTTAAAAGTATTAGTCGTCTGACCAAGATTTTCTGATGTTTAATTATAGCGTCCCATAAACCTGTTATTAATTTTAACACATGAAATGGGGTATTAATTTACTAATGATATTTAAAAGTAAGTTGCTTTTGTACACGTACATAGCAAAATTCTATAAATTACAATATGGAATCCTCTAGGTTGGGTTTCATAGCCTCCATGTATTTGTTTTGGATTGCTTTACTGTATATTGACCGATATTGACCAACGTAAAAGAGAAATAGTTTGGGTTTGAATGTGCATTTCCTCAGCATTTAAACCAAAGTTGGTTTTCGTTTCATTTAGCGCTCTTTTCAACAGGGAATGGAAAGGATGGCCACTGCAGGAATATCTGAATGACTAGAGATGTGGGCTGGTTGATATCTATCCGTATACTTTCCCTAGGAAACAACCTTTTATTAGCTAGGAATATCACTTTTTTCTAATCGCAGTAGGTAAGCATTGATGATGCTGTGTGATTGATCACAGATCATGTACAATGAAAAACTCGATACAATAATTAAAATAATAATTACGGCTATTATAGCCTATTTTTGTTTAGGAGTTTCCCTTATTTTAAATACATTGGTTATAATTACTCATAATTACTTTTAAATACATTGGCTATAAATTATATTTTAGGGCATTATGGGTGAGTATAGAAAGCAATTATAGCAGAATAAAAGAGGTGGAAAAATTTTGTACATACCCTGTTTTGATGCTAGGAGTCTTCCAATTCCATGATCCTGCTGAAGGTGTTTAAAACGAGAGGGGGGGAAGGAGCGTGGTGGGGGAGTTTTGACGCGGGAAAAATAAATTTGGAAACCCGGGTTTTTGTATTGTGTTTAAGGGCGCTTTTTTCTGGGGGGGGGGGGGGGTGGAGAGAAGGGGAAGAGTTTACTTATGGGGAAACTGGGGCAGGGGAGAGCGTTAACGAGGTGTGATCAGTTTTGGCCGTCTGACCATCATCAGAACATTTTCGGAATGAGCGCAGGGCTATCATGACTGCATGTTGTATCTGCCAAAAAAGGGCATTTGTTGTGGCTACATGGCCGGAGGCGTGGCTTTGTAGGTTCTGGATCGTCCAACATTCGGAAATTAGGTAGGGGCGGTGGACGTTGATTGAATTTTCATCGCATTTTATGGCAATAGTTTCGGATATTCTAAGCATTGTTTTGTTGTCTTGTTTGTCTATGATTATGGCCTTGTCGATTTGGGGGATATGTTTCAGTTCAAGGGCGTGAGCTGCAATTTCTGTCTTCCCTGTACTCTATGTTTTATTTTTCTTTTTGATGTTGCGATGTTTTTTTGTGTTCAGATATTCAGGAATGGGAATATTGCAATCCCTGAAGTGCTCTTGTAGTCTAGTCCATAAAGATCTAATTGTAGAGCCAGTGTAGGTGACGTCACAGTCTTTTGGACAACGAAATTTGTAGACTACATTGTGGTGTTCGAATATTTCTTTGTGTGTGAGAGATTTAGTGGGTTTTAGGAGAGTTGCTAATTTTTGGTTCGTGGTGAATACTAGCTTATAGTGTGTGTGTTTGAAAATGTATTTGTAGGCTTTGTATTTGTTTTGGATCTGTGGCAATTCGATGACCATACGTGTAGGGAAGTCAGTTTTGGTTGCATTATTGTTATGACGGGATGTTGCCGTACTGTTCGCGTAACTTATCAGATGTGTGGGATAGTTGCGATTTTTGAAAACCTGTGTTAAATACGTTAATTCCATGTTAAGATAATTACTGTTGGTTGAGAACTTGTAAGCATTGATAAATTGTCATAGGATGACTGATTTTTTAATGGAATATGGGTGGTATGAAATGAAATGGAGGCGGTTTCCGATATGTGTGGGTTTGTGGAATATCTTCGTAGCTATTTTGGTATTGCTTCTGATTAATGTCAGGTTTAAGAAATTGATGGATTTGTTCTGTTCTGTTTCCATAATCGTTGAGAGATGTTTGTAAGGCTGTGATGTGTGAGAGTTTACCAATGCATAGAATATCGTCTACATATCTGTCATAAAAGGTGATGCGGGGGATGGAGGTGGATTAGAAGTGATTCTTGTGTGCCAGGAATAATTCTGCTAGTTGTCTACTGATGTTTTGGCCTATTGGGAGACCGAAAATTTGAATATATAAGGAGTTGTTGAACTTGAAGAAGTTGGCGGATATTTTGAGTTTGATCAAGTTAATTATGTCATTTGGTGTTCATTTTGTGCCTGTGTAGGGTGTGGTCCTCTGTGAGTTGTGTGTACCATGTCTACTGTTCTGGGGACATCCACGTTGGTGTATAATGAAGTTGCATCTAGTGAGGTGAGGATGTCATCTTGGGATGGTGTAGTGTTATTTATTTTCAGGAATAGGTCGTCAGTATTTTTGATCATACAGATAGACGTTGTTAGTAGTGGTGAGTTTGGCAACAAATTTTGATAAAGGTTGTGTTGGTGTTCTTGTAGGAGACTATGGGTCGTATCGGATAACCGTCTTTGTGGGTTTTGATGTTCCCGAACATATAGGGGGTGCGTGTGGTGCGGAGGGGGTTGTGTGTCTCATTGTGGTTTTATCTATTTTGTTTTGACTTTTTAAGGTGTGTAGGGTGCTGTTGATTTGTTTTATGAGGTCGCGGGTGAGCTCATTGTGGATATTTTTTGGTAGGTGTGTTGGTCGTTTAAGACGGCCGTTATTTTGTTGTGGGAATCGGTTTTTAGGGACACTCCTAAACAAAAACATGCTATAATAGCCATAATTATAATAATAGTGTTTAAGAGGAGTAGCATGGGAATTTTCCCAGAAACTATACCTAAAATAATAATAAGAAATAAACTAGCGGAATAGATCTTCAGGAAAATATATTTATTATTTGCAGAATCTTCGCCTAGGATACCTAAATATCGTATTCTCTCAGACTTTCCTTTCAATGCCAGTGTCCCTCATGGTTCTCTCAATTCACCTACCCTCTTCCTGATTTATATAAACAATCTTCTCTTATTGACTGCAAACCCACTTCATTGTTTTCCTTATGATAACTACTCAACTCGTGCTACTCATATGACAAGCCTTGCAGTGCTTAAACATCTATGGTTCAAGATAATTTATTATAAATGGGTGTGAAAACAACCTAGTTCACTTCAATAATTCGAAAACGCAGTTTTATTCGTTTTCCAGTACAAGAAGACCTCGGATCCACTTCACTTACTTTAGATTTAGTCTTGACTGATGAGTTGAACTCAGTAGTCAAGACTAAATCTCTCTTGTCGTACTGACTGTTACACCAAATTTTTCCTGATACAAATATACTACTTCTATAGCATTAATAACTTCCAATAACTTGGAACTTGGACTTCTTTTCCTGTAAAGACGGTACTTTTCAGGTTTGAATACCTGTATTATGATTGGCACCTATTTTTTCTAGCTGAATTCTGTTTGTTAGGTAATTCCTATTCTTGACCAGTCGTATAGCTTGCTTTCCATGGACTCCAATAGAGTGTAATTTGGCCAGAAATATTTACTCGTAGAGAGTGTCTAATGCTTTGTTTGTTTGTTTTTTTAAATCAAACAATATAAGTATGGTGAATTTGTTTTTGTCTACAGCTTTCGGCGCCCTTAATATTTCCTACTTAGGTAGGTTTTTTTTTAATTTTTTTAATTAAAATTTTTTTTTTTTTTTGAGATTGTACTGTATTTTTGCAAGCAATTTTGAAGTCTACTGTGTATTATTTTTATTACAATTTTGACATGATAGGTAAAAATGGACTGGTGTGTATATCTCTAATCTAGATTAAGAGTTTAGTAGAGATAGACAGCATCTTTCATTTAGAATTTAGAGACGGTTGGAAACAATGTAGTTTGCTTCTAAATGTGTTGAGTTGGCTTTATTGCAGGTGATCTGACTGATATCTCTCTTCAGTACACTAATATTTTTTACCAAGTTTTGGTTTAAGGATTCTGTTGAATATTGTGGTGTTAAATGTGGTGCATTGTCTTGATCGTAATTGTTGACAATGACGCCATGTAGGGAGGTTTTATGTTCTTTGTTAAGCACATCGTTGAGTGTCGATCATGTTTGTTTGATATTGCCACAGGCGGAGAAAATTTCTGGAAATACTATTTTCTTTTGGTGGGTCGTATTTTGGCTATTAATTGGTTTCTTGTATGTTTATAAAATTATAGTAACTGTGAGTCGTTTAGGTGATTTTTTTAATCAATTCGAGACATTTTTCTTCAAAGAAATGCTGTTTAGTATTACTGCTTTCTGATTATTACTTCTTCCCATACCAATTAAAATAATATTTGTATTCCACTAATTTTGGATTATATTTTTACTTCTTCGCTTGTGTTATTTCTACTGTGCGTTGAAATGATGGTTGATTTGGTTATCCCGCGATGAGTCTCCAGACTCCATGTAGATGCCGTAAATAATAACGATGATAATAATATAGTATATCAGTAGATGGAATTTTTAATTCGGCGATCGATCATGAGAAGATCAGTGGACCTCCATGGAAGTTGAGAAGGAAAGCAGTCAAGAAACGGAGCAAAACTTGATTGTTCTGTCAGAGAGAGAGAGAGAGAGAGGGAATGAAATCGTTTACCTATGTTAGTTGTGATTATAAGTAATGTGAATTGAAACAAAAATTAAAACAATTAAAGGAGAATGCTGTAAATTCTTATTTCCTGTGCTTTACATCTTAAAGTAAAGTATTTTCTTTCAATTCTCCAGCCATCTCACCTTTTGACAAAGGAACTTTTAAATTAATGTGCTCTTTCATGACTTTTAATTTTGAGTTAAATAAACGAAAATGATTATTAGAACTTTTCAGTTATGGGTGAATTAATTTACAAATAAGAACTATTTCACATTTTTTTTACTCCCGGGAAACGTTCATGATTCATTCCATATCTTTTTCCCTTAGTCGGCTATAACGACAGTCAAAGAATGACATCGGATATTGTTGAAGAATCCCGTCCATTTTGACTTGATCTTCATAGTAAGCGAAGGTGAAAGCAGAGTAATAGCAGAGGTTCATAAGTTGCTGGTTTCCATTGCCAGTCCAGTTTTTGCTGCCATGCTTTATGGTCCTCTAAAATTATTTATGAACTACTGGAGCAAAGATATGTATGTTTTTTTATATATTTTCAAAACATTGCGATCATCGATTCTCAATCTCACAACTATCGAGCAAAACATGTCATTATCACTTTTCTCAAATGTTTATTATTTTTCTTGTTCAAGAAGAGAGTAAAATCATTGTCTGTGTTCCTTAAAAAATATAATTAAGTTTTACTTCTGAATATCTCGAAAGAAATTATAACATAAATTCTTTTTAATGATATGAAAGACTTTGTTAGTAAGCTATTGACTATACGATATGCAATGATATTCTTCTGTTTTAGCTGCCAGATGACGCTACTGCTAATAAGATGTTCCCCTGCGTTTTTCTAATACAGAATAGTCGGCGTCATTTAAGTTCATTCGAGTATTGTGGTTTCTGTAATTGAGATGCAATGCCTTGCAAGGCATGACAATCTTCTTAAATTCTACAGGTTTTAAGCTGTTTTCGAAGAGGATCTCAGTGTTAGATAACATTGTCCTCTGCTTCGTGTGTGAGTACATTTTGGGCTAAACAGCACTGCTGGTATTGTGTACACACTTCTATCACTCCGGATGTGACTTGGAGTTTTCGTTCCTTATATATTACTTAATAATACTCAACTCTCTCAGATGTGAAGATATTTGAGGATAGCAACAAAAACTAAGAAAAAAATAATACTCACTAAATTCATTGCATATGATTTTCTGCATATGTCTTAGTGTTGTGTTGGATAGCAAGACGAGGGTCTGCTCGAAAATAACAATATGAAATGGCTGCTAACGACTTTGGATTTAGGGAGAAAAAACTTTGGACTTATTTTGAATCACACCTATGAAAGAAAGAGTTAAGAACTATTATGGATGGAAGTATAACCGAAGCAAATTAGGAGTGTCAACTAGTAAAGAAGATAGCATAAATAAATAAACGTATAGAGCATATAAGATACATTTAAAGAGAAAATCCTCACAAGATAAATATTAGTACAACAACATTAAGGGATAAGTGCAAAATGGTGTCAAAGGCTAAAGAAGAATCATTCTGGGGAAAGAAAATGGAGTAGAATTGCACACGTAATTAGAAATAGTAGCTCTCCTCAGGCCTGAGTATTCGGACGATAGTACGGACTTATAATAGCTCTCAATCAGGATTTGATATAATTTGTCTTCAAGATTTTAAAATAATTTACAAAGAAGTATTACATTACGTGGGATCGAGGAAATGCAAGTCTTATGCCAGGAAAAGTCACATTTGAAGTGATATTAAAGAAATTAATTTAATCTGTTCAATCTCTCAAGGAATAGGAAGGCGATTGGCTCTGATTGAATACTAACAGAGTTGCTCAAGCAGGAAATCATTACAGTGTTCATAATGATATTGAAGAAAGAGCTATAATATCCCTGATGATCAGTATTTGTCAAAAATATACAGCATATACGGGGTGATAATAATCACAGTTCACATTTCGAGAGGATGTAACTGGGAAACTACTGAGCAGAGTAATTTAACATGGCGATGTTTGCAATAATGGAATTTTATTTGCTGCAAAAACCAAACCGTAGTTCTAAAAGTTGTCACGATACATGGCCCAGGAACGTGGTGGGTAATTCGAAACGTTATAGCACTTACGATATTCACGACGTGTTGAGTGGTTACACAACATGTTTGAGATGCTGTCGTCCGTTGTCGGCAACTTTTTGAGATCGCAAAATCGAACACTCAACTGCAGAACGTAGAATTTCACTCGAAGTGGATATGGAATGTATTGCTACTTTTGAGGTCCAATAATACGTTTTTTATGTGTCCGCGATACACATCGTCTTTGAGATCTCCCACAGCCAACAGTCGCAGTGGCTGAGATCGGCCAAACGCGTCGACTAATTTGTACGAAAATGGCGGCTTAAGATTCTGTACTGGGTCTGACGCACCCACTTGACAATGACAGTGATGTGAAGTAGTGCACCAACTTGCCTTAAAACTGTTGAATCCAGGCACTGACGCTGCTGTTGAAGTGTTGGAACCGCCTGATACTCTAAGAAAGATGTTTATCGCCTATTAACAATGCAGATAACAACAACAGGACCGAGCTTCTCAAAAAAAAAAAAAAAAGAAAAAAAAGTCCAATAATGAATTGTGTGGCAAAATCACACCAAAATTTAAACTTCGGGGAATGAAGCTGAATATGTTGCATGACATGTGGGTTTACGGTTGCCAAAATTCTGCAGTTGTACGTATTCACAGTACCCTCCAGATGGAAGTGATCTTCGTCATAGAAAATTTTCCATGGCAAGTCCTTCTCCAGTTCAGACCGATCAAAAAACTGCATAACAAATATTACCCGTTCACCCTGGTCAGAATTGAGCAACTGTGAACGTGGGAAATCTTGCAAGGAAAACAGCACTGAATTTGCATTATGACTTTGTGAACTCAACATTTTGCTTTAACACGTTGTCTGCTCACAGGCAATGAACTGACGCATTCCGCAGCAAACTGCTTTTATAGAAGCATACATCATTGGAGAAATTTGCATAAATGGCAAACTCCCAGCGTTTCACGGCATACCAGGAGTGATTTCCATGTATTGCAGCACCATGTATCACGCTTGTAGCAAATTTTAATTTTGTTTGCGCAAAATAAAATTCTTGTTGCCGAACGCATCATCATCATGTTAAATATTAAAGCGTTCAGCTGTACAGTTACCCATTTACAGCATTTCGAAAACTTAATTATGACACCTTATATATAGAAAGTGTTTTACCTTGGGCATAATATATGTTAAAGATACCAAGCTATTTTAAATATAAACCAGGTTTTTTACTCCATTTCCCAAGTAAGCAAACAGACAAGTCAGTCAAGTTTGCGCCTGCAAGTGTTGCAAGTCTAGCTAACCCTGCACGTAGTGCAAGTCCAAGGCAACTCGTGGTAAAGGTAAATTAAGCTGTGATCACTATTCTTAATATTTACCCTTAATGCAAAGCACATCTCCTGGAGGAGATGTGTCAGAAGGAGAGGGTCAGCTAGACTTGCAACACTTGCAGGCGCAAACTGGACTGACTTGTCTGTTTGCTTATTTGGGAAATGGAGTAAATAAACCAGGTTTATATTTAAAATAACTTGGTATCTCTATTTCATACCCAAGGTAAAAAACTTCCTACATCTATCTCTCGTCCTGAGATTTTTATTTAATAAGGTCAAAGCACCTTATGGTAACTTGTGTTGGTAAAATATTTATAAGCTCTGTATTACTTAAAGCTCAGTATTTCTTAGCCTGGCTCCCACTGATGAGACCTCAATAAAGGTCGAAACCGGTCCGGGTAGTGGCCCCTTGCCTTTATTACATAGCATCATACATCTCCTCCAAGTGCAAGTCCAAGGCAACTCGTGGTAAAGGTAGAATAGTGATCAGAGCTTATTCTACCTTCACCACGAGTTGCCTTGGACTTGCACTACGTGCAGGGTCAGCTAGACTTGCCACATTTGCAGGCGCAAACTTGAGTGACTTGTCTGTTTGCTTACTTGGGGAAATGGAGTAAAACACCAGGTTTATATTTAAAATAACTTGGTATCTTTATATATATATATTGGTCACTTTAAAACAATTTAAGCACATTATCTCCCTTCAAAGTAGTCCCCTCTAGTGGTGATACACAGTTCTCATCGTTTCGTCCATTGTTGGAATGCTTCCTGCAAAACACTTTATGTGATGCCGCTCAGTTCTCTTATTGCATTTTCCTGAATCTGTATGGTTTGCAAACCTATCCTTTCAAAGTGGTTTTAAGTTTTGGAAACAGGATAAGTCTGCTGGAGCTAAGTCCGGAGATTAGGGTGGATAGGGCACAAAGGATGTCTGATGTTTTGCCAAAAACGCGGTACGAATTTTGCATCGACACGACGCATCTGAAGTTTTCAGTCAAAAATTGCTAGCAAGATCCTACCCTGATGCCCACTTCGTCCGCAATTTCTCGGAGAGTTAAACAACGATTTCCACGAATCACAGCATGAACTCTCTCGACATAGTGTCGTCTATTGATGCGGAAGATCGTTCAGGCTCGAGATCTTCACCTACCGACATTCCGCCCTTTTAAAATACTTGAACCACTCATAGCACTGTTTTCGGCTCATACAATCCTCCTAGTATGCAATTGTTTTGTCTTGATTGCAATAAAATTTCGCACACACGTTGTTCTTCAATCTCTTTCATTTACATTTTGTCGTTAATCCGACGAACAGCTTGTGTATGTACTCACTTCAACGGTTGTAACCCAACGACTAATGCTCATGGCAAAAAAGGGCAATGGCAACTTGTGGTCAAAACATGCGGCTAGGTGCGCTCAGTAGCTGCAGCACACTCTCTGTGCCATTTGGCTCTGTATTTGAAAAGTTCGGTCTTCTTTGAAAACGCTTTATATATATATATATATTTTTTTCTATAGATATATATATATCTTTATATATATATATATATATATATATATAAAGATATAAGATATAAAGATATTAGATATAAAGATATATATATATCTTTATATCTATCTATATATATCTATCTATCTATATATATATATAGTAGCAAGTATGGCAATGAGTATGTTTCTCTATTTATTGAGGATGATTTGCTTCTGGAGAGAGTGGTAATGAGAAGCTGGTTATTTTTCTGTTAGTTAGAGTACGAACGTGGGTGGGGCGGAAAAAGAACTGTAGGCTCTCGTGAAACTCGAACGATTTAATTGGATTAAGAGTTGGCTTCATGAGATTTAAAGAAATGCAAGATGTGAAGTGGGATTAATGAATGCTGTGTGTGTGTTTATTGAAATGGATGCTAATGGATTAAGTCTTAAGAGTTGTTTAATGTTTCATTAAACTGGTGATTAGGTTTTGTTTCGTTTGTATTTATCATTGCTTAGAAATAAATGCGATGAATTCTTATCATTGATAAACACAAGTGAAGCAAAAATAGTTGGGATTAGTCACACATGGTAGATAGATGAGTTCAGAATAGGAAGGAAAAAGAATTTGTAGAATAATTGAAGGATAGGTTTCTCAGTCAGAAGAACGGAATGAAACGTATCGTATTGAAAGGATATTATGTCGGACAACAGCTACTGAGAATCTGTCCACAAACGAATTATCTGTTTTCCCTCACTTGTTAATGTGATCACAGAGTTGCAAAGCTACCTATCACGTTCAACGGCCATATTGCTTAGGTGGTTAAGACATCATATGGGATAACAATCTCATTCTTTAAAAGATAACTTACTTGTAGGGACAAGGAAGTTATTCTCCCACTTCACAGGGCCTTGATAAGATTCCATCTGGAGCACTGATCTCAGATATGATTACCTGTATTCCAGATAGATTAGGAAACAGGAAAATTTCAGCATCGAGTAATTTGAATCGTAACTGATTTGAATCTTTGCAAATAAGATAATAGACCTTACGCTTTTAGTCCTTATCTACACCGTAAGTGGTTATTAAAATACAGATATGGGAAAATCTTTTCTGCCCATGGGAGATCTGTGAATGTGGAGGGGAGCTAGGGATCATGGGTCAGGGCTGGAAGCTAATTAAGGGCGTGTTTGAAAACAATATGAATCTAGGTTCTTTTCAGCGATGTATTTAGTCAATGGAAGACAGTGAACTTTGCGAGCAAGTCAACCGTGAATATTTTTAAGTAGAGATATGATAGGTACTTAATTGATATCACCTTCAAATGCCATACCCTGAATGAGTACCTGATTCTCTGGATGAGCGAACTGTATAAAATTAATATTTATAATAAACCATCTCTCTCTCTCTCTCTCTCTCAGTACCTGTATATCTATTTATTTATCTATCTATCCCTACTACCCTCAAAGTACTCACACCTCCTGAAGAATTTCTCTACCACATTCAATAGGAAATCAAACATTTCCTCTGGAACAAAACTCACTGCACAACATACCCTTAACTCTGCAAGCCACTCAGCAAGGGAGGTCAAGTCCTGATTTCCCTTGAAAACAAGATTAGATCCTTCAGGATAATCCTCCTAAAGACATTTGCATGCAATCACACTTATGTAACCACCTTCGATTACATCACGAAATCATCCGCCAGAGAACTTACACTTTCCACAATCCTCCGAGTGGCCAGTCCTGCACCATCTCCTCCTAAACTACCTCATTTTTACAAAGATGCTCTACAGCGGTGGAAAAACACAGAACATCACCACACACTTACAGGATCGACAGAGTCAGCTGTACTTACAGAACCACGATTTTCGAAATGAAACATAAGTCTCACAACTGGCCAGCCCTTTCTTTTCCCTACATGGAACAGGGCAGGAATAAGAATCATAGGGGACCTCCTGATCCAGACCCTAAAGTGGAAAGCATTCACAAGCCTACCAATGAAGAACCCATAAACTGAAAAGCAATATCAATGGCTGGAAGCCTCCATTATAAAAGCCTATCCAGATATCGCTACACCTCAGGAAATTAGTATTCCTTCTAGAAACTGCCCGGAGCCGATATTTCATCTTGTACAATCTGAAGCCTCACTTCCAATTATTCCTTCCAACTACAAGAAAATATAACACTTCCTCATGTCAATGTCTCCAACCCGCCCTTCTTATATTAATCCTTAATCCTCTCATCTACAAGGCTGCATATGCCACTCAGTTTTCAGTGGGATCTGCCATATAAATCGAAGTGTGCCAAACCAGATTCAGACATACAGTGGAGAATATGGCATAACATCTTGCCAACCTCTTCTAAGCTCTACAAATTCCAGCTAAGAGAAACGGATCTGTGTCTATTCTGTGACGTTTCAGGTACCTTGGAACACACATATCTAACCTGTGCCGCAAACAAAGTGATAATCACCTATGCCCTGAATACTGCCTCTAGCACCTGTAACTACGCACACAGCCAAGAAGACTACTGGAATTTAGTCCACACAGAAGAAAACAGACACAGAACATGCAATTTCCTCTTCCTCTGCGCTAAGGCCGTCATCTGCAGCTTCTACCTAAAAGAGACAAGAAATAACCAGCACCCATCCATCACTGAAACTACACAAACTCTCATGTATATCCTCCGTTGGAAACTAAAAAGCAGGCTTTTATTGGAACTTGAGTACTTCAAAGAAACAAGAACTATCGCGAAATTCATAGAGGAGTGGAATCCAACTGGTACCCTCTTCTGGATTGACGACGACAATACGTTTCATCTGAAAGATAACTTACACTGAAACTGAACGGTAAATTTTGGATTCATTTATTGCATTCTCTATTGCATACACGAAAGGAAAATGTTTCTTTTTCTGTAATATATATATATATGTATATATACTTGTATACTTATAATATGTAAATAGTCCTCGTTACCTATCGTCTAATGTATATTTGAACAAGTTAATAAAAAAAAAATCCCTGCAGACACAGAAATGCAAGGATCACTCACGATTTCGGACCTGAAAGGAAGAGCAAAGTTCACGGGAGCTACGAACACGGAAAACAGGTCAGTCAATTCCAAATCTTACGCTAATATTGTATCAAACGGAAATATCCCATCGTCTCCCAAAAGACTGATTTCACACACGAATGCCACATCAGCCAGCAGTAAACTGATTAACGCAAAAATAACTACCACTGTTAGCAACGTCATTTCCCGAGAAAATGATATTGTTATCTTCGCAACTAAAGAAAACATTGCACTAAAAAAGTACCTGATGGCTATCGCCAAACTTTTACCTGCACAAAATATTACTGATGCTTCCCTCATAGCTGCTACCGTGCAGGTGTATTTCAGCCATATCTCATGGGCACAAACGGTACTGTAAAAATTCGTGGATATCGGCGATTATTACTTTGAAGCAGTCCAAATAGCACTGGCCCCGACAAACGTAACCGTATTAAATGTCATCATCATCATCATCATCATGCGTATCAAGGATTTAGGCCTAGCATGGCCTGCTCCTGCCTTAGAAGTCATCGTTGAATCTTTTAAGAGGAAGTACTGGGTTTTTTTTTTTCCTAATGGCTTGTATACTTTAAGCCTTGTTTTGGTAATTTTCTGTTTTCATTCTCTGAACGTGTTCCATCCATTTATGTTTATATTTTTTATTTTTTTCTATTACTGGTTTTTGGTTTAATTCTTTCATAATTTATTTTCTGATATTATCATACCATAATCTTTGGCTATCGCATTTAGATCTAAAATAGCTTTCTGTAAGTTATCTTCAGAATTTGTAATTATTATTTCGTCGTCTGCAAAGAGGAGTGTTTAAGTTCACTGTAGGAGAAAGTTTAATTCCTTGATGTAAATTTTTATTCCATTTTATTATTATTTCATTTAAGTAAATATTAAAAAGCGTTGCTGAGAGAGGACATCCCTGTCGGACCCCTTGGTTTATCTCTATCGTAAATGATAGCTCGTGATTTAATCTTATTTGTATTTGATTATTTTCATATATACTTGTGATAGCTGTTAGGATATTATTTGGTATTTGTCTTTCTTTTGATATGTTAAATAATGTTTCATTTAACTTCGTCAAATGCTTTTTTAAAGTCAATAAATGTAACATGTGTTTCTAAATTGTATTCTCTTCTATTCCCTATTATTAATTTTAGGCAAAAGGCCGGGTCTATACTTATCAAATGTTCAAATGTCTCCCCTGAAATTCCACATCAACTCATCAGATCCATGTTATCAAGATACGGTTCTATCACACGAAAAATACGCACATTGTCGGCACCGACGAAAAAGCCTGAATTCGCCCATGATAAAAGCTTTCGAAGACAGGTATTAATGCACTTTTCAAACAACGACGCCCTATACGACCTCCGAACATTAATCAACACGGACAAAAATGGAATAACCTACACTTTCTACATATCATTCTCATCACAATGCTTCTTCTGTTATGAAAAGGATCACATTAGGAAACAGTGTCCCTATATTACCGAGGATTCATCAACAAATATCCCAGCTCAGTATCAGAAACCAGTTAAACAGAACAACATCGTTCGCGAAGAAAATACAGGCATAGGAAAAAGTAAACCAAACATTCAATCCCATTCACGAATTTCAGAACCAAGAAAATCCCGGACTGGAAACGGCGAGGTTCAGTCGACTAATGAGTTCCAAAGCTCTGATAACCAAGTCTTGCAGCACAAATAACATGAAACCATGGATCCTCCCAACAGTGATGACTCGGATGAACAAATTAAAAGCAATCCCCAGACACAACAACCCAGCCTCCGACTAATTCAAAACCTCATCCGATAGAGGAATCTACTCAAAATGGTCTTTCATCACCTACAGCCAGCCAAGGAGAATAAGATTTCCCAGAAAATAATGAAACTGTACTCCCACACGACGACTTAGAAGAGGAAGAGAAAGGAAGAAGCTACGGGGTATTTGCCCACCCTGAGGGCCCCCTAACCATGAAGCAGCTGTCATCCTTCATAAAGAAAGTGCGAGGCTGTCCTCACAAATTAATTATAGCTTTTATATACACCACAAGAATCCCGGAACTAATATCTCAACTTCAGAATCTACACTCAAATTAAAATGTAAAAAGGTCAGGGCAGAGGTAAACAGGAGTAAGTGAATCTACTACCTGACTAATATGCTACAAACACAATACCAGGTTCAATATTAGATTCAACCTAAAATTAAACTTTCATAAACGTCTTTGAGCTTTTTTTCTCTTAATGCATGAGAATGTGCCTTTGCTTTACGCAACAGAATAGTTCTTCACAAGGTACAAAAACATCATATAGACCTATTCCATCTGCAGGAAACAAATATAAACTCCTCATCCAAATTATCTAGAAGATGGGAAGAGTGGCCTTATGAACTACATCACTCTGCAACCCAACAACATCATTGAGTTGGCGTTAGATTAGGTGTATATCATCATCAATCTCCCTACAAACTGAAAGTGATTGGTGATAAACCAGGATATGCCTTGTATGCTCACATAAAAGCACCGAACCATAATACCCTCCATGTGTTCAATATCTACATACCCCAGGATGCTCTGGCATCACAAATCTTGGATTTCTTTCAAAACCATCTTTCCAGTAGTGAACAAGAACATATCATAATAGCTGGAGACTTTAATTGCACCCTTGACCATGAAAAGACAGACTTCAATGTGTTGAATATCGAAGCACATTAATCAACAAACTTCTAACACTGATAAACAATAATGAACTCATGATGTCTTTCGGCATCAACAACCAGATAAGAAATCATACACATGGAGGTGAGCAATCAGAGCAACTTATAGACCACTCTACCAAGCACAACTGTGCAAATACTACATTTCCAAACACGCTGTTCCTCTAGTTAGAAACACCGCACATGTTCCTTCCTACATCTCAGATCATTGCTTCATAAAGCTGCGACTTTCATTATCTTTGCAAGCATCCAAACCAGGAAGTGCCTATTGGATCTACAACAATAACCTTCTGAAAGATCCAGATTACATGAAAAACACTCAGGCTTTAATAACCAACCTCACTCAATTGAAAGAGGATACAGAAAGAGTGAAAACATGGTTGCACACCTAAATTCACTAATAAAATCCTTTACGCAGATCTACACTCAGCAGAAAAATCAACAGAGGAACATTAGAATCCGACAACTTGAAGAACAGCTGAAGTATCTCCCAGAAGAAAGCCCTGAACATCATTCTGCCTTCCAAGCCATGCAAAGACAGGCAGAATTATCAGCAAAAGTGCCTTACTTAGATCGCGGCATACACAAATAAATCATTCAGATGTCTCCACAAAATATTTTTTTCTCTTTGGAAAAAAAATGCCAGGCAGCAAACTCCATCTCTTCTATCAGACTGCAAGATAACAGCATCACAGAAATCCAAATAAAATCACCTCTGAAATCCTACAAAATATATACAGCACCACAGGAATATCCAATCATGCCATTCACGAAATACTGAAAGAAACAAACAAAAAAACTCTGCAACAGATCGGAACCACTTAGAATACAAAATCACGCTAGTTTAACTGAAAATTGCATGCACATCTTTGCCAAAGAACAATTCTTCTGTCTTTGATGGCCTGACGTCAGATTTTTTCCAAGTCTTCTGGAAACAGCTCAGACCACTTCTGTCCCAAGAAGATCAATGCATGATAACCTCCATTTAATAAGAGATTTCATCCACATCGCAAACAGCCAACATGAAAATCTAGCACTCATCAGCCTTGATCACGAGAAGGAATTCGAGAGGGTAGAGCACGAGTACCTTTATGAAGTCCTAAATAATTTTCAAAAGCACTGTTACTCTAGTTAGAAACATCTCACATGTTCCTTCATACATCTCAGATCATTGCTTGACCAAGTTGCGACTTTCATTATCTTTGGAAGCATCCAAACCAAGAAGTGCCTATTGGATCTACAACAATACCCTCCTGAAAGATCCAGATTACATGAAATCTGGATATTTCAGGAGGGTATTGTTGAAAGAAAGATCCAGATTACATGAAAAATACTCAGGCTTTAATAATTAACCTCACTCACTTGAAAGGGAATATAGATCCAATGAAAACATCGTGGCCCCACATAAAAGCACAAATAAAATCCTTCACACAGATCTACATTCACCAGAAAAATTAACAGAAACTATAGAATCCGAAAACTTGAAGAACAACTCAAGTATCTCCCAGAAGGAAGCCCTGGATATCATTCTGCCTGCCACCATGCAAAGACAGGCGAGAATTATCTGCAAAAGGTGCCCTACTTAGATCGCAGAATACACAAGTAAATCTTTCATATGTCCCCACAAAACATTTTTTCTCTTTGGAAAGAAATACCATGCAGCAAACTGCATCTCCTATATTAGACTTCAAGATGGCAGCATCACAGAAAACTCAAGTAAAATCACTTCTGAAATCTTACAATACTATAAGAATGCATACAGCTCTACAGGAACAGCCCTTCACGAAATTCTGAAAGAAACAAAAAGAATCTCTACAACAGATCTGAACCACTTAGAAAACCCAATAACTCTAGATTAACAGAAAACTGCATGCACATCCTTGCCAAAGAACAAATCTCCCGGCCTTGGTGATCTCACAAGAGGTTTTCCAAGTCTTCTGGAATCAACTCGGACCACTTCTCCTTAAAACACTGTAAAAAGGCTATCTCAAAGGGCTCCCACGATCCGTCACGATCTAAGTAGGACGATTGATACAAAGGAAGAGAGATCACACAGACATCCGAAACTGGTGTCCATTCTCATTAATTAATACCGATTGCATAATCAATTCCAAAGTTATTACAAACCGACTAAAACCAACATTACGTGAAGTTATTGGCCGACAAACTTATTCTGTTCCAGGAAGATCAATACATGATAACCTCCATTTAATAAGAGATCTCATTAACATCGCAAACAGCAAACATGAAAAACCTAGTACTCATCAGCCTTGATGAGAAGATGGCTTTCTACAGTGTAGAGCACGATAACCTTTATAAAGTCCTAAAGGCATTCGGCTGTGGTCCTCTCATCATTGAAAGTCCAATTGCTATATAGAGATGTACACTTCTGTTTAAAAATGAACAACTGGCCAAATCGCACTTTGTCATACTCTCGAGGGATCAAGAAAGTATGTCCTCTCTCTGAATAATTATACAGACTGGCCATAGAACTCTACTTGCACACTATCATCTCCAAACGAACCGGCATAATAGAATCACATCTATTAGAATATGCCGATGATGTCACTGTGATAGTCCGAAATGAAGAAATGAGAGTAACCTAGGAAGTGTAAATATATGTAAATTTTGTTTTAATACTGATCTTTAGTTCTTTACTTTAATCAATTCTTTGCTCTTTCGCGCCTTTGTAAAATCCGACAAAATCTCGATTGGAA
This sequence comes from Typopeltis vanoorti, assembly GCF_054136105.1. NCBI lineage: Eukaryota > Metazoa > Arthropoda > Arachnida > Uropygi > Thelyphonidae > Typopeltis > Typopeltis vanoorti. The sequence goes on from NC_143554.1 coordinate 147,047,380, forward strand.
CTTATCTTCTTAACCTTTGCTATCGTCAGTTACGTTATATCTAGCTCGTGGCCACAATTAGTAAGGATCACGTGTGCAAGACGTCAAGAAGAAAGAAAGCGCCTCTGGCTGGAGCCAATCCCTTTGTCTGATTTACCGGTGTCTATTCTAAGTCATATTTTGGAATATTTATTTGTTTGTCAGCTGTGCCACCAAAATTTCAGGACAGGAGTAGTATCTCCATCCAAAGAATAGAACATCCAGTATGACACACTGCTCCTTCCTTCCTTTCCAACTTATCTCTATACAAAATACTAATACTTCTTATTATGCAGTCGTGACAATATTAACTTTTAGACGGATAGGTTCGATGTTATGAGTGCATTGGACTTAGATATCAGGCAAGTTAATTTCACAGGAAAACAATCTATTCATCACTATAAAGAACAATTACACAAATGATATAAATAATAATGACTTAAAACTAATATATATGCTATTTCTCACAACTCTATATAAGTTATATGATCAATTATTATAATCATTTAATCTTCTGCAGAACTACTTGTCTAGAAACTTATCCCCTCTTCTTAACTTTACGTACAATCTGATCGCTAATATATATAACTTAAGCCTTAAGGAATGACTACAACTATTAAACACAATTAGATTCACAATACAATTCAGCTAGGTTTTCTCTCACATAGAGCAAGTAAATTCGATTGTTAGCTCAAAGCCTATAGTCCTCAAAATATTTAAAACAAACCTTTAATTCAAGCACCGGTCACAATCTAAATTTCTCTCTGACAAAATAAAGGAAAGTTCTTACTTTTTCATTAAACCTGGACCTCTATAGCTGATTATCTTTACTTGGTTTCGTTATACTTCGACACGGGTATAGAATCTCGGAACCTGGATCTTCCTAATACGACGGACCCCATAAACATCGTTCTTTGGCCTTTGCTTCGCGAATGAAGATTTCCGAATAGGATAGAGATTCACCACCTACGGTTCTGTTGAAGCTCAGCTGCCGTTACTGGTCATCGTACCTTCTTCTAAACTGCTCAGCTTATGTTCCTCGATACCGTCATGAGTCCGAACTCGCACGGCAGAACTCCAATGATCTCGAACTTCACGCCGACCTACAAACGGGAATGCCCTCCGGATTGACTCGAATTCCACGAAAGATCCCAGACAAGTTGTAAAAGGCCAAGACTGTAAGCTGTAGGACTGTAAGCCTATTCGACGTCGCAAATTGCTATATATACGGTCCCGATGACCTTCGTTTTGCATGCGTCCTAATCCTCTGGGTACCCTGATGTTCTGCACCCGTTACCCTCGTCAATTTGTGCAATTAGTCGGGAAACCCCCGTGTAATGTCGACCTTCGCGTCTGCAGTAGCCTCCGGTCAAGACTTAATCCCTTAATCTGTTGACTTAAAGTTTACTTAGATACAATTTTAATATACAATTTCCTTTGTTTCTTTCCCCAAACTATTGATATTACAATATTAAAAAATTAATGAAAAAGCATTATTTCCTTTTCAATTACACCAAATTTAACCATTAATATGCAAGTATTTTAGCGGGAAATATTGAATAAAAGGAGTTTTTTGTATAAAAGTATTTTATTACAAAAAACTCCTTTTATTCAATATTTTACACAAGCAAAAAGACTATTGTGCTTCTATAAAATCTTGTAAGAACTATATGCACAAGCTTCAGGCGCCAAATTAAACTCTACAAAAACCATGGCTTATGGTCAGGCAGATGGAAAGCTAGAACTGATTCTCCGATAGAATGTACCTTCAAATGAATGACAAACATACTTAGGTGTACATATTAGCAACACGGAAATATATAATACACTGAACTGGACAAAGCTTCACAACCTGTTTAAACAGGTGTTAGGAAAATGTTAGTTCAATGTCTTCACATAGAGGAACAGTACTAATAGTCAACCAGATGGCTGCGAGTGTGCTATGGAATACCCTCAAAGTACTCACACCCCTTGCAGACTTTCTCCATCACATTCAAAAGGAAATCAAACGTTTCCTCTGGAACAATACTAACTGTACAACATATTTTGAACTCTGCAAGCCACAGAGTAAGGGAGGTCAAGGCCTGATTTCCCTTGAAAACAAGATTAGATTCTTCAGAATAATATTTCTCCTAAAGACACTTCAGTCCCATCATATTTTTGTAACCACCTTCGATTGCATCATGAAATCATCCACTAGAGGACTCACATTTTCCACAATCCTCCGAATTTACAGTTCTGCAGTATCGCCTCCTAAACTATCTCATTTTTCTAGAAATACTCTACAACGGTGCAAAAATACAGAACTTCATCACACAATAACAAGATCAACGGAGTCAGCTGTACTTGAAGAACCACTATTTTCGAACAGAAAAATAATACGCCTCGCAAGTTTTCATCCCCTTGCTTTTCCTTACATAGAACTGGACAGGAATAAGAACAATAGTAGACCTCCTGATCCAGACTCTAAAGTGCGAAACATTCATATGTCTACCACTGAAAAAACCCAAAAACTGAAAAGCAATATCAACAGATGCAAGCTGCTATTATAAAAGCCTATCCAGACATATTTTCACCTCAGGGAATCTGTATTCCTTCTAGAAACTGTTCTGAGACACTGTTCCTCATGTCAGTGTCTCCACCCTCCACCTTCGTATAATCATCCTTAACCCTCTTATCTACAAGGCTCTGCATATGTCACTCAGTTTTCTGTGGGATCTTCCATATAAATCGAAGTGTGCCAAATCAGATTCCGACATACAGTGGAGACTATGACATAACATCTTGCCAACTCCTTCTAAGCTCTACCAATTTCAACTCAGAGAAACTGATAAGTGTCTATTGTGCGAAGTTTCAGGCACCTTGGAACACACGCACACACATCTAACCTGTCCTGCAAACAAAGCGATGATCATCTACGCTCTGAATACAGCCTCTAGCACCTGTAACTACGCACACAGCAAAGAAGACAACTGGAATTTAGTCCACACAGAAGAAAACAGACACAGAATATGCAATTTCCTCTTCATGTGAGCAAAGGCCATCATCTACAGCTTCTACCTAAAGCACACAAGAAATTACCACCACCTATCCATCATCGAATTGGCACAAACCCTCATATATATCATGGATAGCCTACGTAGGAAACTACAAAGCAGGCTTTCACTGGAACATGATTATTACAAAGAAACAGTCACTATCGCGAAATTCCTAGATTCTCTTTATAGAAGTGTTCTCAATAATAATCATGAACCGGTTTAATTGAACTTGGAAAAAAATTAAATACTTTAATTCTACTTACTTCTTCATGATTATTATTAAGGACACTTCTACAAACAAAACTGGTTAAATTTTGCAAGTCCACAACTCTGATTATTTAGGGAGGTGCGTAGAGTAAACTTGTCCAGAAGAGTGCACTTGTAATCTATTTCCATCAAAGAAAGACATATTTGGTTTTCTTTCTAAAAAGTCGTTAGCACTAAAGATAAGAAGGATGCGATGATGATGCTCTCCCTTTTCAAAAATATAAAACGCAAATTATGCATCGATAGATAATTCAACCATTCTGGCTAAATAGAAACCAGTTATCACTCAGTCTATTATGTGAATATTTCGCAGTATTAACAATAATTGCAATTGTCACACAGTTCTTGCTAATAAGAAACTTCAGATGCCAAGTTAGAGAGAGAGAGAGAGAGAGAGAGAGAGAGAGAGAGAGAGAGAGAGAGAGAGAGAGAGAGAGAGAGAGAGAGGGAGATGTCTGTTTTTCAAAAGGGAAAAGAAAAGTGTATTTCGTAAATATTACCCGATTTTCAACAGGGTCATCTATCTTACTTTCGCGCGAAAGAGAAATGCTTTAAAATTATCCTCACTTAAATGATAAAATTCGAACCAACATCTTTCTAAATGAACGCTGTGATCGGTCCTGTCGATACTGACGGATATCCTCAAAGAAACTGAAAGAGCGCGATATTTGTTCAACTTTTCAGACACACTATAGCGAGAATCAAACTATTTCTTCTAGGTAACTGTACTTTTAAATTTTGTTTTCAGATTTATGAATTTTAAATTCATGAATGTTTTTTATTACTTTCAGGTATCTGATGAAATTTCGATACCATCAACAGACACAGCGATTGAAGTGTTACACATGGCAGAAAAATACCAATTAGCGTTTCTCAGGAAGAAAAGGGAAGAATTTCTTATAAAACACGTGACATCCGAGTCAGAATGAGTACGCAAAGTTTATGAATTTGCTAAAAGTATGAGTCTCTCTCAGATCATCTATAAATGTCTTGACATCATTGACAGACATACGGAAACTATTCTTGAGTCAAATGATTTCTTCAAATGTCAAAAGGACACAGTGGAGGACATAGTGCGCAGACAAACATCGACACTTCCGTCTGAATATTCGCTATTTAATTCTATTCAAAAAGAGGAGCATATTATCTCCCGAGAACACAACAAGAACAAACTAAACTAACTTTGATAAACTTGCTCTCTCCTATTTCTCGATGCGTAAGCTTTTCTTTTATATCTTTAAAAGATCTAGCTAATGTCAAAACAGAATTCTTCACATTTGACGAAATTGGACCGTTCCTATGCAGAAGTGGAAACAGTGACACAGCAATCCGATTTAATCCGCTCATTGGCAGTACATTTGTAGTTCCGAGAAGTTATTCATTTTGAAAGAGCTGACGTGAACGTGTTTTTACAAAATTTGGGAGAGCACATTTCTCTAGATAGTAAGATTACTTTCATGGTTGAAATTCTAGAGAAATCAACGCTGCTTGTGGAACCTTTATGATAGTTCAGTTTGAAGATAATGCAGAAACATATTGAAATGGAGCATTCCGTGTAAAATAACTCACTTCTCCTGTTTCCAAAGAAATTGTTGGTGCATCGGAGTTGAGTAAAATAAATCCTGCTCAACTGTACGTTACAGAAGAAGACAAACTTCAAATGACTGCGATGTTTAATCAGAAGTTTAGGAAATATGTAAGAAGTCTCATCCCTACAGCAAAATTTTGTAACGAGCCTTATTTTAAATTTAGTGTGCAACCAGAAAGTAAGTGGATTGCGAAGTCAATTACCATAATTACATTTATGTTGATTATGAAGTGAAGATAAGATTCATTAAATTTAACTTGAATCTTGTAATTAAATTGCCATTTGCATAGCTCTAAAATATATTTACGATTATAGTATTATATTGGGAGTCGTTTTTTCTACGAGAACATAATTTCCCAGTTTGCTATTTAAGATCTCCGGAATCAGCAGAGCTAAAAATTAAAAATGTTAAATTCCCCTTTTAAATTATACGGCAAATATTACATTCACCTGAAAATTACATTATTATGATTGGTTATTCAGCTTCAAAATTATTTGTAATCAAAATTTTTAATAGACGTAACTAAACATAGAAAGTTTTAATCTTTTGCGATGATTACAATATTTTTTAAGAGTTGCAGAATTTTATGTGAGCTTTATAGAGTTTAAAAAATTCCATAGCTTTCAGAAACAATTTTTATATAATTGAAATAGTCTTTCTTCTTAATCTTTGTGAACGTGACAGTCCAATTTTTATTTGGAGTTTATCTTTTGTTTCAGTGTATTGATTTCACCAATTTTGGAATGACAATAAAATAAATTACAGTCAATGATTTCACTTTCATGAATTAAACCTCATATTAAATGCTTTTTACTAATAGAAACAATGAAAATTCACATTGAGTATGCTGCTACTCTCTGATGAAGATTTAAATGTAGTCATAGTACTTAAACATGTAAGTGCAGAAAGAAAATATATTCCTGTTACATAACATATTTAGATATGTTATATAGCCATTCTTATTGTTAAACCATACCAATTTTAATAGAATGAAGTCTCGACTGCTCCATATCAGAGTTCTTGGGCAGGAGATTTTTTTTTATAAATGAAGACCATATTTGTACTTCCCGCAATAACTTGCTGATGGTTTTTTGAGTATCTTAACAAACCTGTTGTATTCAATATCGTCCATTCATATTAATTTCAATGAGTTGATGTTACGAGTATTAGCTCTAAAGAAGTATTATTCAGCTTCTTTAGAACCTTTAATCTTGGAGGTATTTTAATGTGTGGACCTCTAGAAAAAGGACAGCTTTTACAACCTCGCAAATGTCTAAAGTTCACAGATTTTGTTAGCGTCAAATATTTTCAGCTCACTCAATCAGAACGACAGAAATCATCTAATACTACTAATAGTGCGCACTATCGCAAGATGGTGTTGGAATAGAATCTGCAAAGAATTATTTAAACTTTATTATGCTGAATATCATCGTATGCGTATTCTTCCACCTCAACCACCATCTTGCTTAATGAAGAATTGAAATACATTCGTTTCTCACTCCCGTAGTATTTCCGAAATTTCTTTTTAGCTCATATATGACGCTAATCAAACAAAATTTTACAAATAAACAAGTGTATATGTTTGTAAAAACAAACAAACAAACAAAAAAAAAAAAGATTGTGTGTACTGTTTTCCTTTTTGTTGCTGCATTATAATGCAGCAACAAAAAGGAAGAAAGAAGAGTGGCTGTTACAGAGAAAGTCTGCTTATAGAACACAAACAAGTTTTGAAACTTGACTTAGCAAATGACGAAATTAATAGTCGTCAGATATTCCGTTATCATTATTTCTATTGTATATTTAAAAAGAAAATCCGTTTTTTTTCTCTGTAATATGTATTCTTATAAATGTAAGTACTGTAGTCCTTCTTTGTTGTCTATTTTCCAATGTATATTTTATCAAGTTTAATAAATAAAAAAATTATATATATATATATATTTATTTATATATCAAATAAATAAAAAAATTATATATATATATATATATATATATATATATATATATATAATTTTTTTATTTATTAAACTTGATAAAATATACATTGGAAAATAGACAACAAAGAATAGACAACATAAAAAAATTATATATATATATATATTTATTTATATATCAAATAAATAAAAAAATTATATATATATATATATATATATATATATATATATATATATATATATATATATATATATATATATATATATATATATATAATTTTTTTATTTATTAAACTTGATAAAATATACATTGGAAAATAGACAACAAAGAAGGACTACAGTACTTACATTTATAAGAATACATATTACAGAGAAAAAAAACGGATTTTCTTTTTAAATATACAATAGAAATAAGGGGAAAAATACATTAGTGGTAGACAAGATTTGTCTTTTCAGTAAGAATCAATATTACACTTCAGTATCACTTTTAGTTATTTTTCAGCTGAAGTGTATCATCGTCGGAAATCCAGAATAAGGTACCAGTTGGATTCCACTCCTCTATGAATTTTGCGACAGTTCCTGTTTCTTTGTAATAATCAAATTCCAGCGAAAGCTTGTACTTTCCGACGCATGAGGGTTTATTCTGATGCAGTGATGGGTGGGTGCTGGTTATTTCTTGTGTGCTTAAGGTAGAAACTTAAATGATGGAAATTGCATATTCTGTGTTTGTTTTCTTCTGTGTGGACTAAATTCCAGTAGTCTTCTTTGGTGTGTACGTAGTTACAGGTGCTCGAGGCTGTATTCAGAGCGTAGATGATCATCGCTTTGTTTGCAGCTCAGGTTAGATATGTGTGTTCCAAGGTGCCTGAAACTTCGCAGAATATACACTGATCGGATTGTCGTCGCTGAAATATGTGGAGCTTAGTAGGAGCTGGCAAGATGTTATGCCATAGCCTCCACTGTATGTCGGAGTCTGCTTGGCACACCTCGATTTATATGGAAGATCCCACTGAAAACTGGGTGGCATGTGCTACTTAGTAAATGAGAGAGTTAAGGATGAATATACGAAGGGCGAAATTGGAAACATTAATATGAGGAAGTGGTATATTTTCTTGTAGTTGGAGGGAAGAATTGGAAGTGAGCCTTGAGATGATGCAAAATGAAAGGTAAGCTCCACGCAGTTTCTCGAAGGAATACGGATTCCCTGATGTGTAACGATATCTGGGAAGGCTTTTATAATAGCAGCTTGCATCATTTGATATTGCTTTTCAATTTTGGGGTTTTTCAATGGCAGGCATGTGAGAGTTTTCCACTTTAGCGTGTGGTCAGGGGGTCCCCCCTATGTTTCTTATTCCTGCCCAGTTGCACGCAGGGAAAAGGAAGGGCTGGCCAGTTGTGAGACTTGTTATGTTTCTGTTCGAAAACAGTAGTTGTGTTAGTACAGCAGAATCTGTTGATTCTGTCGGTGAGTGATGAAGTTCTATATTTTTACACCTCTGTAGAGAAATTTCGTAAAACTGAGGTAGTTTAGAAGGGAATGACACAGAACTGATCATTCGCAGGATTGTGGAAAGTGTAAGTCCTCTGGTGGATGATTTCATGATGTAATCGAAGGTGGCTACATAAGCAAGATTGGACTGAAGTGTCTTTAGAAGGATTATCCTGAAGGATGTGATCTTGTTTTGAAGGGATATCAGGCCTTGACCTCTCTTATTGAGTGGCTTGCAGAGTTGAGGTTTTTTTTTGTCCAGTGAGTTTTGTTCTAGAGGAAACGTTTCATTTCTTTTTGAAAATGATGGAGAAAGTCTTCAGGGGGTATTAGTGCTTTGAGAGTATGCCGTAGCACACTCGCAGCCATCTGGTTGACTATTTGGATTCTTCCTCTAAGTGGAGACATTGAACGAATGCTGTTCCATTTAACTAGCACCTATTTAAATCGGTTTTGCAGCTGTGTCCAGTTCAGTGCATTATATATTTTGGTGTTGCCAAGGTATATGCCTAAGTATGTTTGTCCTTCATTTGACCAGGTACATTCGATCGGAGAATAAGTTCTGGCCTTCCATCTGCCTGAACACAAACCAGTGGTTTTTTCAGAGTTTAATTTGGCTCCTGAGAATTGTCCATATAGTCTGTGTTCTTCATTGGTTACTGTCATTTCTTCGTCGTTACGGATTATTACTGTGACGTCGTCGGCATATGCCGATAGTCTTAATTTTTTATGTTGTTCTGTTATGCTGGTTCGTTTAGAGACCATGATGTCGTGTACTCTTTATAAGAAAGGTTCTGTGAGCCAGTGTGTATAATTGTTCAGAGGGAGGACATCATTGCATGAATCCCCGAGAGTATGGTAAAGTGTGGGTGAGCCTGTTTTTAATTTTTAAACAAAAGAGTGCATCTCTATTTAGCAATTGCACTGTTTCAGTGATGAGAGGACCATAGCCGAATGCCTTTAGGACTTCATGAAGATACTATTGCTCTAACCTGTCGAAAGCCTTCTCCTGATCAAGGCTGACGAGTGCTAGGTCTTCATTTTGGCTGTTTGCGATGTGGATTAGATCTCTTATTAAATGGAGGTTATCATTTATTGAACTTCTTGGGACAGAGTACGTTTGATGTTGGCCAATAACTTCAGGCAGTGTTGGCAGTGCGGAAGGCAGTACTGAAAATCTTCAATATATATTATGCAGGAAACAGGTTTATTAACAAAGAAATATATATGTTTACACATGATGATATGTACATGCACAAATATCAGTGGAATCTTCGTCAAAGTCAAAGCAATAACGACGGTGAAGTACGTGCAAGAAACGGGCACTCGTGTCTTTCAAAACAGGAGTCGTATCACATGCTTAGATTCGCTGTCATCTTAGAGAACAGAGTTGGGATATCTATTTGTTGTGGTAGGGTAGAATATCGGTTCCTTCAACATACGAAAGCATCAAATGATATAAGATCAGGAGAAAGCGAAAGGTACTTTTTATAATACTTTTCTTCTAATTGTATTTCTTTCCTTCAAAATGAAAGGTAATGAAATAGCAATTGGGGAGTGACACTATTAAACTTGGTAACTTTCTTCAGATGATGTGATGATTTAACGCTTAATTTTTTTCAAATTCGAGAAATGCTGTAAACTTTAAACGCAATATTGTTAAATTTTCAGAAAGGGTTTGCAAAATCAAGCGCATTGCTTATAATAGGTAACTTATGGGATACGGGATATACCTTTGGGGGTTCTAATTCTCCAAGACAGCTTTTTCGTAGTAGCTTCCTCCCTGGAGTAAGCAGTATCGATGCTAGCCTTCGAGTGTAAAGATCTAAAATTGAAAAGGATGTAAAGAATATTTATGCAGTATATTCAACTGACGGTAACTTTACTAGCCTCATGCTGAAGTAGATGGTTTTCTTTTTCGAAATCACCACAAGAAGGTAATCAGTCATCAAAGACTTACATCGGCTATTTATCCATTCGATTATATTAATCCATGTTCTAAGGAAAGGAGTTTATCTGAAAAGACAGAATGTTAACAAGCATGCATTGCTTTCTGTGTTTCTTCAGCAAAGGATGCAAAGTCGCATCTCTTTGCTGATGACGGGCGTATTAAAACCAATACCTTCCAAGTAACTTCTTTTCTTCTTGGCAAATGTCAGTAACGAAGGATGAACAAAATTAGAAAAAATTTTGATCTGATAATTAAGTCGGAAATTTCCTCTTTAAAGGCAAGCATAGTAATGAAGATTTGATTTGATGGGTTGTAGAAACGAAACATGGAATTCTAAATCCATAACAAGATACTTGCATGAATTTGGAATTTTAAGAATGCAAATATTCTATAGAAGTTAGAATTTATGTCAAATAGTAAGGTGTTTAATTCATCTTCAATACAACAGTGTTTAACGGGTTTTTGTGTATGTGCGTGTGAAACAGTGAGAAATAGTGTTTGAGCCATTCATATACTAGATAAAGTAGCACCTCTAGAAAAAAGAAATGCGTTTACTTTTTAGAAATTTATAATGTTGCATTCCGGAAAGAACCTTATTCGCTTTTGTGATGTCCTCAACATCGATCAAGTAATATTCGAATCCCATCATATTGGCTGTATAACGGATAAGCTATCCACTCGGTCATCCACGCCTTTCCTACTTATAGATGGAAAGGATTTAAATATTATCACTACAGTTACCATCGGTCAAGCAATGAGTATTTATTCTTTCCAGTTAATGCTCGATGTGGTTGGATGTTAGCTGCAATGCCTAATGTCGATATAGCAGCATCTCGATGTACTTTTGAAGGAGACATTAAATTCCTCATCATTCAGGTTTCAATTTACGGACCGTAAGTTTCATACCGGTCCACGCGGTTAGCCTAGTGGTTTTGAGCTTCACAACCATATACCTGGGGAAGGAGTGTCCTAGGTTCGATTCCCGTCGCCGACGTGAGGAGCTAAAGGATCTTCCTCAGCCATAGCCAAGTTAGCCGGTCTTGGGCAATGACAGCAGGGTTTTTCTGTCAGTTTATCTGGGGTTTTTCATCCCGCAAGCAGGAAAGCCGGTCCCGTGAACACACAGGGATACAGCCAGGAATGCTTAGAGGCATTGGGGTGACCATCCTATCCTCGTACTTCGCTTACGAAATCCAAGCATGCTTGGAAGGTCGTGGGCCTTAAAGGCCTGTTAAACCCATAGGGATAGGAAGTTTCATATATCTGTTGTATAATATGGTTGGTGTATTTCATTTATAAATGACATAGATTTCAAATACAAAATTCAGATATAATTTTTAAAGTAAACAGTAGACTAACTTTGAAAAATCAAAGGGTTTCAAAAATCTTTGAAAGGGTTTGTTTATATATGGAAGCTGTTCAATAAGTTATAAGACTGTATTTATACAGAAAACAGATTACCTTTAATCGTCATCATTTACATGGTCTTTTTCGAAGTAATCACCGTGAGACACGATGCATTTGTCCCAAATTTTGCGTCCACTTAAACACATGTGAAAGTCCGTTTTTTGAGAGTTCTTTCAAAACCGCCTCCGCAGCTTTTACACATGCTTTGTTGCTTTCGAAATGGTTTCTTAGTGGTTTCTTGAGCCGAGGAAACAGCCAGAAATCGCACGGTGCGAGATCAGGACTGTATGGAGGGTGTGCAAGGATATCTATGTTGTTCTTCGGCAAAACTTCCACTACACCACCAACAGTATGTGGCCTTGCATTATCGTGGTGCAATAAGTAGCCGTTCTTCAGCAATGGACGCTTTCTTTTGACGTGCTGTACCATTGTCCGTAAAACATTCGCATAGTATGAGCCCTTTACAGTATTTCCGGGTTCTACAGCGTGTCGGTAAACAATGCCTTCGTAGTCAAAAAACATTATGGTCATAACTTTACGGACCGATTTTACAGTTTTTTCTTTCTTGGGGATAGGCGAAGACGGATGCTTCCATTCACTGCTTTGTTGTTTCATTGTAGGTCATAGTGATAAAACCAAGCTTAATCTGCTGTAATGATGCGTTTTAAGAAGTTGTCGCCTTCTTGTTCGAGTCTTTCTTTCGATTCTGTGCACACATCCACTCGATGCTGCATTTGCTCCGGTGTCAATAGTTTGGGAATCCATCGGGCGAAAACACGTTTCAGTCCCAAATGTTCAGCAATGATTGAGTGAACACTTCTCACAGAAATATTCAGGACAACATGCAGCTGGCGTACTGTAATTCTGCGATCCTCCTTGATGATAATCGCTGCTGTGTTGATCATTGTTGTCTCTGTGATGGACGTTGAAGGTCTTCCGTCACGTTCAAGATCTTCCACATTTTGCTTTCCTTCCTTAAAAGTTTTATGCCAGCGAAAAACACTTGCCTTCGACATTGCTTCATCGTGGAAAGCTTCGCGTATCATGTTAAAAGTGTCCGATGCCGATTTTTGCAAACGCACATAAAATTTAATCACATAACGGTGTTTCAAAGACGCTTCCATTTCGACGACTGGTCGCGTCGTAGGCGCTCCGAAACAAGCTTGCATTTAGTCACGTGACACTCTGGCACATCAGCCCGTATACGCTATCTATCAACCTTTTTGTTAATACAGACAGCAACATTTCTTTATTCCACAGAAATTAATATTGTGATGACTGGTTTCGCGACAGTAAAATTAGTCTTATTACTTATTGAACAGCCCTCGTATATATATATATATATATATATATATATATATATATATATATATATATATATATATAGCACAAGATCAAGGCAACTCATTGCACTACGTGCAGGATCAGCTAGACTTGCAACACTCGCAGGCGCAAACTTGACTTGTTTTTCTGTTTGCTTACTTAGGAAATGGAGGAAAACCAGGTTTAAAATAGCTTGGTATTTTTAACATTTATTATACCCAAGGTAAAATACTTTCTACATTTATATCTCCTCCTGAGATTATTATTTAATAAGGTTAAAACACCTTATGGTAAATTGTTCTGGTAAAATACTTATAAGCTCTTTATTCCTAAAATCTTGGTATTTCTAGCCTGGCCCCACTGCTGAGACCTCAATAAAGGTTGAAACGGGTGGGGCTATTATGAGTTGGCTCACTTAAGGTTTTTGCCTTAAGGGAGCAATTTGAGTCTCTGGGGAAAGTGTTTTCCGGCACCGCCCGGTGAGGGGCTTTGTAGGTGAATGATTTTCTTCGGAATATGAGCGCTTCTGCTCGGTGGTGGTGGTGGTGGTGGGCGGAAGGCCATCACTGAGTGGCCTAGGGATCGTCCGAATTTTTAGAGACGGCTTTACTTATTCATAAGGTCGAAACCGGTCTGGGTGGTGACCCATTGCCTTTAATGCACAGCATCATACATCTCCTCCAGGAGATGTGCTTTGCATTAAGGGTAAATATTAAGAGTAGTGATCACAGCTTATTCTACTTTTACCATATATATATATATACATACAGGGTGTCCTAAAATTCACGCACGATTTAAAAATAGCGCCATTTGTGCGGTAAAGTGTTGCCAACGAAAAAAATAAGACAGCTGACAGTTCAGGGTTATTAAAAATGGAGCGCTACACGAAAGAACAATGGATTTTCATTGTTGAGCAATATTTTAAAAATAATGAAGGTTTGGCAGCTACAGTTCGCAATTTTCGTACAAAATATGGTCGGAATAGTGATTTAACTTCATCAACTGTGAAAATATTAATTTAAAAATTCAAGGAAACTGGACCAATTAGTGATCTTATACACTCTGGCCGTCCTTCAACAAGTCGTTCAACAGAAAACATCGAAGCACTTCGTGAGAGTGTTGCTGAGAGTCCAGGAACATCAATTCGGCCCCGTGGTCTTGAATTGGGCATCTCAGGAAGCTCTCTACAGCGTATTCTCACGAAAGATTTGCATCTTTCGTGAGAATACGCTAACAAAGTTCAATTGACTTAAGAACTGAAGCCTACTGACCACACACAGCGAAGAGAGTTCGTTGAATGGATTATGGAACAACAAGTGGATGCTTATTTTTCGAACAAAATCATCTTCAGCGATGAGGCTCATTTTCATCTTGATGGCTCCGTTAATCGACAAAATTTTCGCATTTGAGGTTCAGAAAATCCACGAGTGATTGTTGAGAAACAAATGCATCCAGAATGTGTCACTGTTTGGTGCGGATTTTGGGCTGGAGGCATCATCGGTCCATTCTTCTTCGAAAATGCGGCTGGTAAGGCCATAACAATTAATGGTGCTTGCTATCGCGACATGATTATCCAGTTTTTTGTGCCTAAATTGCAAGATATGGATGTGGGCGACATGTGGTTTCAAAAAGACGGTGCCACATGCCATACAGCCCGAGAAACAATTCGATTACTGCATGAGTCATTTCCTGGTCGTGTAATTTCTCGTTTTGGTGATCAGAATTGGCCGCCCAGATCATGTGAATTAACGCCGTTGGACTTTTTTTTCTTTGGGCTTTTTTGAAGTCCAAGGTTTATGCCAACAAGTCCACGACCACCCACGCCTTGAAGGAGGAAATTGAGCGCTGTATCAACGAAATTCAGCCACATTTATGCAAAACGGTCATGGAAAATTTCGACAAAAGAGTGCGTATGTGCCAGCAAAGCCGTGGAGGCCATTTACCCGATACGCTATTCCATGCATAACCCTATACTGTATACTTTATGAATCAATAAGAAATTACAATTTTTAATTAAAAACCTGTGTTTTCTATCAAAATTACTTCTTGCATGAATTTTGGGACACCCTATATATATATATATTTTTTTTTTATTTTTTTTATTTATTTTTTATTTATTTTTATTTTATTTTTTTTATTTTTATTTTTTATTTTTTTTTTACATTACATGGAAATTTTTAAATTTACTTCAATATAATTCGCAGATAAAACTCTGCAAGAACTAAAAAAAAAACTATGGTAATTATTGCAGAATAGTACGATTTTCATTACAAATACATTTCGAATCTGAAATACTTTACAAAAGTATTTAATCATTCACGATAGTTTAATTTTCAGTTGCATGTAATATGTAACTTATAATTGAACCGGTGAATTTTTCATTTTTAATGTTCTGCTCTGCTGATTCGGGAGATCTAAAAGAGCAATTGAGAAATTATATTCTCATAGAAAAAAACGACTACCAAAATAATAATATAATCGTAAATATATTTTACAGGTATGCAAATGACAATTTAGTAACATCATTCAAGTTAAAGTTAATCAATCGTGTCTTCATTTTAAAATCAACATAAATGTAATTGACTCCACATTCCACTTATTTTCTGGTTGTACACGAAACTTAAAATAAGGCTCTTTACAATATACCGCTTCAGGGATGACACTACTTACACATTTCCAAAACTGCTGGCTAAACATCGCAGCCATTTGCAGTTTTTCTCCTTCTTTAACATACAGTAGACCAGGATTTATTTTATTGAACTCAGACTTGCCAATAATTTCTTTGGACGTAGAAGAAGAGAGTGATTTTACACAGAATGCTTCATTGTGATGGATATCCGATTTATATTTAACCTTAACATTTATAAATGGTTCCACAAGCAGCATTGATTTCTCTAGAATTTCAACCTTGAAAGAAATCTTATTAGCTGTAGAAGGTTTATATCTGTATGCATCTGAAATCCAGGTCCAGTTTAAGCAGGTTTCTCCAACAGCCAGCATTGAATGTGGTGAATAAATTCTCCGAGCTTGAATTGAACTGCCAATGAGCAGATTAAATGTGATTGTTGTGTCACTTCTACATAAGAACGGTCCAATTTCTTCAAATGTGAACAGTTCTGTCTTGATCACATTATCGAGATCTTCTGAAGACATACGATAAAACCTTAGGCATCGGAAAATAGGCAAAAGCACGCTTCTCAAACTCGGTTTAGTTTCTTCCTGTTCGGTTCTCCAGAGATAATGTGTCCCCCATTTTTTAATAGAATCAAATAGAAAATATTCTGACTGAAGTGACAATGTTTGTCTGCGCACTATGTCCTCCATTGTGTCTTTCTGACATTTCAAGAAATCATTTGACTTAAGAATGGTTTCCGTATGTCTGTCTATGATGTCGAGACACTTACACATGGTTTGAAAGAGATTCATACTTTTAGCAAATTCATAAACTTTGCATATGCATTCTGACTCGGATGTCAAGTGTTTTATAAGAAATTCTTCAGTTTTCTTCCTGAGACATCCTAATTGGTATTTTTCTGCCACGTAAAACACTTCAATTGCTGCATCAACTGATGGTAGAGAAATTTCATCTGTGTACAGGTACCTGAAAATAATAAATTTAGATGAACGTACAATTTAATCATCTGAAAACAAAAATCAAAAGTACAGTTACCTAGACGAAATAGTTTGATTCTTTCTACAGGGTGTCTGAAAAGGTGTACAAATATCGTGCTGTATCAGTTTCTTTGAGGATATCCGTCAGCATCGACAGTACCGATGATGCCTTGGATTTAGAAAGATGTGAGTTCGAATCCTATCAGGTAAGCGAAGCTACTTTAAAAGAGCTCTCCTTTTGAGCGAAACCAAGTTCAATGGCCCTGTACAGAGTTGGGTAATATCCACAAAATACAATTTGTTTTCCTTCTTTGGATGAAAGGCCATTTTGTGTAGTGATAATCGATCTCTATTTCTGTCTTCTCTTCTTTCCTCTCATTCTCTAACATCTAAGATTCCTTGCCAGAAAGATAGTTGCAATTATTGTTAATACCGCGAAGTACTCACATAATGGTTGTAGTAGTAATTGGTTTCTATTTAGTGATAATGGCTGAATTTTCTATGAATGCATAATTTAGCATTTGTTTAATCATAGTAACATCATGCCTTTCTCATCTTTAGTGCTAATGACTTTTAATATTTTAGTTTCGAGTGTTGGTCTGAAGTAGAGATATTAGTTCCGGGATTCTTGTGATGTATTTAAGGGCTATAGTTAATTTGTGAGGAGAGCCTGGCAATTTCTGTATCAATTATGACTTCTGCTTCGTGCTTAGGGGATCCTCAGGGTGAGGAAGTTACCCCCTCTGCTTCTTCTAAGTCATGTGGAAGTACGGTTTCCTCATCATCTGGGAGCTGTGTTCCTCCTTGGCTAGCTGCTGGTGATGAAAGGCCATTTTGTGTAGTTTCATCTATTAGAAGAGGTTCTGAATTAGGGGGGAACCTCGGTTGATGGTTCTGGTTGTTTTGTCCGCGGATTGCGTATAATTAGTTCATCCTGGTCATTTCTTTTAGGAGGTCCGTATTTTAATATGCTCGTCTTTCGCAAAGAAATGCGACGTTCATCCTTTGCTGCAGAAACACAGAAATCAATGCGAGCTTGTTGACATTTTGTCTTTTTATATATAAAAATGACACGTTATTATGGAACATGAATTAACATAATCCAATGGATAAATGGCCGATGTATATCTTTGATGATGGATTGCCTTCTTGTGGTGGTTTCGAAAAAGGAAACCACCTGTTTCAGCATGAGGCTGGTAAACTTACCATCAGTTGAATATACAGCATAAATATTCTTCACATCTTTGACAAAATTCAATTCTGCATCTTTACACTCGAAGGCTAGCATCGATACCGCTTACACCAGGAAGGTTGCTACTAATAAAAGCAGTCTTGGATAATTAGAACCCCATGTGCATATCCCATAAGTTGTCTATCATAAGCAATGCATTTATTTATGCAAACTCTTTACGAAACTGAAATAATATGGCTTTTAAAGTTTATAGCATTTCGAATTTGAAGAAAAAAAAATGAAGTGTTACATCATCTGAAGAAAGTTTCCATGCTTATTTGTGCGACTCCCTAATTGCTATTTCTCCGTTCATTTTGAAAGAAAGAGAATCAATTAGAAGAGAATTATTATCAAAAGTACCCTTCACGTTCTACTGATCTCGCATCACATGATGCCTTCGTTGGGGTATGTTGAAGGAATTGATATTGAACCATGCCCCACTATCGATGAACAGATGAACTAAGGGATAAAATTACACGATTTTTCCTGACAATGGAATTCCAACTCTTGTATCCCAAGATGACAGAACTTTTTCATATGCTACGACACCTTTCTTGAAAAAGAAAATGCCCATCTGGAGCTCGTAATCTACAGTCGCTAGTGCTTTATTCAACGATGATCCCACCGAGGTTTGGATGTGCATATCATGTGTAAACATATATTTCTTAGTTAATAAACCTGTTCACTCCATTACGCACCCCCCACGCATAATATATGCCTTGATTGTTTAGCGTCTTATGTGCGCTAAGGAAAAATTTCGTGAGCTGAAAATATTTAACGCCTGCAAAATCAGTGGATTCAGACATTTGCGAGGTTGCAAATGTCCAAAAACTGCCTTTCTCTAGAGGTCCACATGCGAAAATACATCTAAGATTAAAGATATTGAAAAGACAACGAAAGCTAAATATGTACAATGTTTCTTTAGAGCCAATGCCGGTAATATCCAGTCTTTGACAATTAATACGAACGGGAGATATTGATTACATCAGTTTCGTTAGAATATTCAAAAAACCTTCAGCGATGTTACGGGAAGTACAAATGTGATCCACGTTTATAAAAATTATCCTACACAAGAACGCTGATATGAGGAAATCGAGACATCATTCTATTGAAACTGCAATAATTTGACAATAACAATGGTTATACAAGAAATCTAAATATATAATGAAAGATGATAATGCTTTCTTTCTAAACATACATTTTTTAAGTATGATGACTACATTTAAATCTTCTTAAGAGTGGAAAATTACTCAATCAATGAATTTTCATGGTTTCTGTTAATGCATTTTACGTAAGGTTTAAACATTGAAAATGAAAACATTGACTAATTTATTTGATTGTCATTCGAAACTGAAAATCAATACACTAAAACAAAGGATAAATTACAAATAAAAATAATTAATAGTATCGTATCACGTTCACAAAGATTATGAAGAAAGACTATTTCTAGAATTTTTTTTTTGCCTAAATGACATGGAATGTTTTAAATTTACTTCAGTATAATTCGCACATAAAACTACGCAAGAACTAAAAGAAAAAAAAACGATTTTTGATTACAAATAAATTTTGAAGATGAAATACTTCACAAAAGTATTTAATTATTCACGATAGTGTAATTTTCAGTTGAATGTAATATTCAGTTTATAATTGAACAGCTTAATGTGAACATTTTTAAAGTTCTGCTCTGCTGATTCGGGAGATCTAAAAGCAGCTGGGAAATTATATTCTCATAGACAGAAAAAACGACTACCAAAATAATAATATAATCGTAAATATATTTTGCAGCTATGAAATTGATTGTTTAATAACATCATTCAAGTTCAATGTAATCAATCGTGTCTTCATTTTATAATCAACATAAATGTAATTGACTTCACATTCCACTTACTTTCTGGTTGTACACTAAATTGAAAATAAGGCTCGTTACAATATGCCGCTTCAAGTATGTCACTACTTACACATTTCCTAAAGATCTGGCTAAACATCACAGTCATTTTCAGTTCTTCTCCTTCTTTAACATACATGTATATACATGTATGTTAAAGAAGGAGAAGAACTTTAACATACATGCTATGTAGTCATGAAGTGTAGAAACAAAGTTTAGCATGAAAGTTAAAATACAGAATTAAAAAATAATCAGAAAATGCCATCGAACTGATACAAAGTTGTTTCCTACATAGATAGTAAGTTGAAAGACTAAAGCTTATGAAAACAATCTATGATTACACACTACTTGGTAAGCGATTTGATATTTTCTGCCACGTAACATGCTTTTATCATTGTGGCCAATTCATTTTCTTGGTATTGTGTACAGATGTCATCTAAAATACCTGAAAAATATTCAGTTTTTATGAATTTACAATTTATTACTCCAAATACCAAAATAACAAGTGTACACATTTAGAAAATATTCCTCGTGTAGGTAATATTGACAACACAGATTAATTTAAAAGATTGGTACGAATCCTATCGTGGGCAAAAAATATTTCAATATATATATATATATTCAACTTGATAAAATATACATAGGAGGATAGGCAACAAAAAGTGTTATTTATATATTATAGGAATATATATTACATATTCTTTTATTTAACTTGATAGAATATACATTGAACGATACGCAACAAAAAAAAAAGGACGATTATTATAAGAATATATATCTTACAGAGAAAAAAAATAAGGATTTTACATTTTTACAATAGAAAGGAGGCAAAAGATACATCAGTGGCAGACAGGATTTGTCTTTTTAGTAAGAGTCAATATTACATCTCAGTCTCAATTTTAGTTATATTTAAGATGGAGCGTATCATCGTCGGCAATCCACAAGACGGTACGAGTTGGATTCCACCCATCTATGAATATCGCGACAGTTTTTGTTTCTCTGTAATAATCAAATTCCAGTGAAAGCCTTTTTTGTGGTTTCCAACGTAGGCTACAAATGAGGATTTGTTCCTATTCAGTGAGGAACAGGTGCGGGATATTTCTTGCGTGCTTAAGGTAGAAACAGTAAATGTGCGGCCTTGGCGCAGATAAAGAGGAAATTGCATAATCTGTGTCTGTTCTCTTCTGTATGGACTAAATTTCAGTAGTCTTCTTGGCTGTGTGCATAGTAACAGGTGCTAGAGGCAGTATTCAGGGCATAGGTGATCATCGCTTTGTTGCGAGATAGGTTACATATGTGTGTTCCAAGGTACCTGAAACTTTGCAGAATAGACACAGATCCGTTTCTCCGATCTGAAATTTCTAGAGTTTGAAGAAGTTAGCAAGATATTGTGAAATAGTCTCACTGTATATTGGGATTTTGTTTGGCACACTTCGACTTATATGGAAGATCTAGCAAAAAAGTGGGAGGTATGTGCAGTTTTGTAGATAAGATGGTTACTGATGAATACATGAAGGGGCAGACAGTGCTTCCAACATATATGAATATATGTTGGAGGCACTGACATCAGGAAATGGTATATATTCTTATTAGTTGGAGGGTAGAATTGGAAGTGAGGCTTCAGATGATGCAAGATGAACAGTGGGCTCCCGACAATTTCTAGCAGGAATACAGTTTCCCTGAAGTGTAGAGATATCTGGATAGGCGTTTATAATAGCTACTTGCATCTGTTGATAATGCTTTTCAATTTTTGGGTTTTTCAATGGTAGGCATGTGAGTGTTTTCCAATTTAGGGTATGGGTCAGGAGGTCTTCAGTGATTCTATTCATGCCCAGTTTAATGTAGGGAAAAGAAAGGGCTGGCCAGTTGTGAGACTTGTTATGTTTCTGTTCGAAAACAATGGTTCTGTTAGTACAGCTCTCTCTGGTCATCATGTCTGTGTGTGATGAAGTTATGTTTGTAGAGCATCTTTGTAAAAATGAAATAGTTTAAGAGATGGTGGCTCAGAACTGGCCATTTAAAGGATTGTGGAAAGTGTAAGAATTCTAGTCGATGATTTCATGACGTAATCGAAGGTGGTACTTATGTAACTTTAGGAGAAATAGTTTTTAGGAGAAAGAGTAACCTAACTGAAGGATGTAATCTTGTTTTTAAGGGAAATAAATCAGGCCTTTGCCTTCCTTATTGCATGGCTTTCAGAGTATGTTACCAAGTTAGTATTGATCCAGAGGAAAAGTCTGATTGCCTTTTGGATGTGTTGGAGAAAGTCTTCATATGGCGTCAGTACTTTGAGTGTATGCCATATCACATTCGCAGCGATCTGGTGGATTGTTAAGACTCTTCCTTTAAGTAAGACATTAAACGAATGATACTCCGTTTTCCTAGCACCTGATTAAGTCGATTCTGCAGCTGTGTCCAGTTCAGTGCATTATATATTTTGGTGTTGCCAAGGTGTACAACTAAGTATGTTTGTCCTTCATTTGACCAGGTACTTTCAATCGGAGAATCAGTTCTGGCCTTCCATCTATCTGACACAAGCCGTATGGTCAGACATATGTGGTTTTTGCAGAGTTTAATTTGAGGCTTGTGCATATAATCTGTGTGCTTCGTCGGTTACTGTGATTTCTTCGTCATTAAGGATTATTACGGTGACGTAATTGGCATATGCTGATAGGCATATTTATAGATGTGGTTCTGTTATGATGTTTCGTATGGAGATCAGGGTGTCGTGTACTCTTTTTAAGAAAGGTTCTATAGCCAGTGTGCATAACTGTTCAGAGAAAGGACAATCTAGCTTGAATCCCTCGAGATTATGGCAAAGTGCCTGTGAGCCTGTTGTTGATTTTTAAACAGAAGGGTACATCTCTGTATAGCAATTGACTATTTCGATAATGACAGGACCATAGCCGAATGCCTTTAGGACTTAATAAAGGTACTTATACTATACCCTGTCGAATTCCTTCTCCTGAGCAAGACTGACGAGTATAGGTTTTCATTTTGGCTGTTTACGATGAGGATGAGATCTCTTATTAAATGAAGGTTGTGATGAATTGATCTTCCTGGAACAGAATAAGTTTGATGTATGCTAATAATTTCATGCGGTGTTGGCTTTAGTCGGTTTGCAATAACTTTAGAGGTGATTTTGTAACCTGTGTTGATTAGTGAGATTAGACATCAGTTTCAGATGTTTTTGTGCTTTTCCTTGTTTGGTATCAATCGTGCTACTGAGATCGTGTCGGATTCTAGGAGTCAGTTGAGGTAGGCGTCTTGCAGTGTTTTAAGGAGAAGTGGTCCGAGTTGATTCCAGACTTATAAAAACTCTGTTGCGAGACCATCAATGCCGCGAGATTTGTTATTTGTCAAGGATATGCATGGAGTTTTCAGTTCATCTAGAACAGTATTTCCCAACGTTTTTTGGATCATACCCCACCTGAACGCCTCAAAGATCTAGAAGACCCCCCCCCCCTCGCCGACAATGGTGAGTGTTATGAGTATATCAGTGATGAGGTGACAAATGCAACATAATTTTCTAATTCTCTTCCGAAATATTCAAATTACCCCCTGTGGCGAGTATGCCCCACGTTGAGAAACACTGATCTAAAGCATAGTTCCCAACCTTTTCCCACTTGTGTACCCCTTGTAAACCCATTTCTTTAAATTTTACACCTTTTTTTTAAAAATACATACATACATCTTTAAGGCCCACCTTTCCTAACTGAGTTGTGGGGGCAGCTGGAGGAACTTTCAATGGTCACGATCCTCTGCCACCTAGCTCAGGTGTTCTTGTGGGATTCCCAAACGTGTCCACCCAAGGTTTTGGATATAATCTATTCAGCGAGTCCTTGGCCTTCCATGTGGCCTCCCACCGTCTGGTTGGGCAAAGAGGGCCTGCTGCGGGAGCCTCTCTTGTGGCATTCTGACCAGTTGCCCATACCAACATAACTGTGATCTCTCAACACGGAGAAGCAGCGGTTGAGTATTGAGGGTTTCCCTAATTGCGGAGCTTCTCACTCTGTGGAGAATTGTCAACCCCGCAACCACTCGAAGGTACTTCATTTCAGCTGCTTGGATTCGTGTCCGCATTCTTTCGGTCATTTCCCAACTCTCATGACCATAGGTGAGCATGGGGACATAGACTGTATTTAAGACTGTCAGCTTTGCCATCTGGCTTAATTCCCACTTCAATACTACCGAACGGCCAAGCTCCCGCAATATTGAGCTTGCTAAGCCAATTCGAGTATTTAGCTTTACGTCCCATTTTCCATCTTTCGTGAATATGGACCCAAGGTATTTAAACTTCTCCACCTGCCTCATTGGGACTCCACTTACATGTAGAGTGCACTGGGATGGTTGTTTTGAGACCACAAATGTTTCAGTTTTGGCCACACTGATCTTCATTCCGCGTCTGCACAAACAGCTACAAACTTATCCAGGGTCCGCTGGAGGTCATCTGTGGAAGAGCTAAGCAGAACTAGGTCATCTGCAAAAAGCAGACGTCCAATGCGACATCTTCCAATTTTGACACACTCACTGCCTCGGCTGTGTCTATCATTCCAGTCCATAAATATTATGAAAAGGAAGGGTGACAGAACACACCCTTGGCAGAGGCCAATAGAGATTGTGAAAGGATCAGACTTTATGCTGTTTACCCTGACACAAAACTCTGGGCATTCATACATGGACTTGATGGCAGCTAATAGTTGGCCATTCACTCCATACTCCTGTACTACTTGCCAAAGCTTATCCCGAGGAAACCGGTCATATGCCTTCTCCACGTCCACAAAACATGTGTAGACATTCTTGGCATATTCCCAAGATTTCTCAAAGACTTGCCTTAAAGTGAAGATTTGGTCAGTTGGGCTTCTACCAAGACGAAAGCCACATTGTTCTTCCTGGAACTTTGACTCAACTATGCTCCTGCACCGTCTTTCCAAGCACTTAGCATACACTTTCCCAGGCAGGCTGAGCAGAGAGAGAGAGAGATGCCACGATAGTTACTGCAATCCTTCTGGTCTCCCTTCTTGAAGACTGGGATTATTATGCCTGTCTGCCATTGCTTTGGTGCTCGCCCAGATATCCAAGCAGCCTGACACACTCGAGTCAGCCAGAGAACACCGGCTGAATTTCATCATCGCCAACAGTCTTGCCCGATTTTAGCGATTTTATTGCTAAATGGACCTCTTCTGCTGTGAGATTAGGCATTGCCCCGATCTGCACCTCTTGAATGTCCACAACTGCTGGGGCGCAGGGTTAAGAAGGCTCTCAAAGTATTCCCTCCATCTGTGGAGGATATCCTTCTCGGTTGTTAAAAGTGCATCATCAGAGGCCTTAATTGCCCTTGTTGTGCACGATTTCCTCCCTCGAAGGCGGCGGATGGTCTGCCAGAATATATTGTTTGCATTTGCATACAATGAGTCTAATCTTTCTCCAAAGTAATCCCAAGCCTTCT
Organism: Typopeltis vanoorti; assembly: GCF_054136105.1. Classification (NCBI taxonomy): domain Eukaryota; kingdom Metazoa; phylum Arthropoda; class Arachnida; order Uropygi; family Thelyphonidae; genus Typopeltis; species Typopeltis vanoorti. Next base: position 147,072,570 of record NC_143554.1, read on the forward strand.
GCTTTGCTGTATTTACTGCCTCAGCAGAAGCGTTTCGTGCCTCAGCATACCGCAAACGCATCTCAGGTGACCCGACCCTAAGCCACGTTAGATAGGACTCCTTTTTTGCCCGGACAGTTTTTTGGACTTCTTGGTTCCACCAAGGTGTCCTTTTCTCACTGCCCGTTTCCACGTCGAGCCGCTTTCCGCCACAGCATGAGAGTGCAGAGGCAGTGACAGCTGTTCTGAGCAGCTTCCACTCCTCCTTAACATCTATAGTATGCTTGGGAATCTCTTTGAACCTGGAGGAAATGTCATCTGCAAAAGTTTCCTCATAGCCTCATTTTCCAATGTCTCCCATTTTATGCGGTATAGCTGCTTAGGCCTACCAGCATTGATGGTAGCATCTGGATTCTGAAGCCATAGTGTGCACACAACAAGGTGGTGGTCAATTGATAGTTCTGCCCCTCTTCTCACACAAACGTCCAACACTGAGGAAAACAGGTCTGCTGAGACAATCACAGACCTTTGTTCTAGTGTATCCCTGTACCAGGTATACTTATGGACCTCTCGGTGCTGGAAGAAGGTATTCATTATGGACAAGCTGTTAGTACAGAAGAAGTCCAATAATTTCTAAAATAGCTGTTTTTAAATACTAACACTTGTTCACTGCTTATCTTAATGTAAAATAGTGGAAATGAGGTAATGAGTTGGGAAAGGAAAATTACTACACTAAGAATACAAACCACAGATTTAATTTTACAATATTTGCAACACAAATATAAGTATAGCTTCATGTTAAATATTGATAATAGTGTTAAAAAAACATTTAATTTTCTTGACCAAAAAGCTCTGGAATGACTTTTAAAGGGATTATATTGATCAAGTGCATATAATAAACAACTATGTTATACCAACTAGTTTCACCAACTAAGGCTGTTGGCATCTTCATGTTGGCGTGAATTACATAGGCCAAACTTCAAGGAGCCTTGAAATTAGGCAAAAAGAACACATAGGTGACGTCAATAATAACAGAGAAGAAAAATCGGGGTTAGCTTTTCATTTCTCAAGAACGAACCATACCATAGAGTGGGATAGAAGCACAATTCCTTACATGGAGGAGGACTTCCGCTCCCGAATTTTTAAGGAGGCCACAACAGTTGCACGCTGCATACAAAACCTTAACAGGATCCAAGGACTAATCTTACCCGTGATCTGGAAGGCCCTTATTAGATCCCTCAACTCGCCAGAACTGAATTTTAGTGTCAGCTATAGAAAGTTCCTAAATAACAACAAGTGATATCATGCACACTCTATGTATGTATTGTACGCACTATGTTCTTTGTTTAATATAATTGGAATCAGTTGATTATAACAGTTTTTGGTTGATTTGTAACAGTTTTTTACTTTTTAGTGTCTTACATCAGTTATGTACCTTGAAGATGCCAACAGCTTTAGTTGGTGAAAACTAGTTGGTATAACATAGTTGTTTATTATATGCACTTGATCAATATAATCCCATTAAAAGTCATTCCATTGATAATGTTGATCAAGTAACAAACTTTTCATTTATTATTATTAATGATATTTATTTGTTATCCGAAAATCTGTAATAATCGTTATACAGATCACTAGCTGATCGAAACATTATTGGTGAGATTGTTGAGCTTGTTTTTATGCACTTAGTGGAAGTTTGTTATCAAAAAGGTCATTTCCTAGTAATATGCGATTGTTCAGGAAGGGATGATGGGTGACAAAAGTGACCCATGAACTGTGCGTAATGATTGGTAGAAGAGTGGTTTGGGGGAGGGGTTAATGTGAGTTAGTTTTAAAGTGTCCCCATTTGCGGTGATTCAAACTGGACACTTTAAAACTAGCTCACATTAGCGAATGATAATTGGTGAGGGTGTGGCTATGAACCCCTACCCCAAACCACTCTTCTACTAATCATTACGCACAGTTCATGCGTCACTTTTGGATTTATTATACATATTAAGAGGATATTGAATCCAACATTAATTCACAGGCCGAATATAGAAACTAGAAGAGTTTTGTGCCGAATATATAGAAACTAGAAGAGTTTTGTGCCGAATATATAGAAACTATAAACGTTTCGGTGGATGCAAGCATACGCAACCTTTTAGGGCAGGGGCAACTCGTGGTAAAGGTGGATTTTTTTTTTGTTAGTATTTTCCATAAACCACATCCCCTAGCGGACATGCATGATGTACGATGTTGTTCTGTTCAACTGGTTTGCTATTCCTGGCTGGATATTTGTTGATGAATCATTGATAATATTGGGACATGGTTTCCTAATTGACCATCTTCATGACAAAAGAATCACTGTGATGAGAAAGTTAAGTAGAAAGTGTAGGTTATTCCATTTATGTCCATGTTGATTAACTTTGGCTGGCTGTGTAGTGCATTGTTGTTTTAAAGTGCATTAATGCCTGTTTCGAAAGCTTCGAACACATGGACATGGACGAATAAGACAATGCGCTTATTTTTCCTGTGAGAGAATCTTATCAAGATATGGTTCTGTCAGAGGAAAGTGGATCTGATGAGTTTCTGGGGAATTTCAGGGGGATGTTTGATACTGTTACTTTTGTCGGGACCAGAGCTATTGGAGCTGCTTCGAAGTGATAATCGCCGATATATACGCTTCTTTGTAGTACCGTTTATGCCCACGAGATGTGACAGAAATACTCTCATCAGTACGAGTATCAAAACATTAAAGGAATTAAAAACGAGTCCTGTAACTTCAAATGTTTTTTACAAAGTTGCACTAAACTCAAAATACTCACAATTTTTAAACTTATCCCATAAAGTTGTACTCATCTTTGTCTTAGGAGCGATTTTCTCCTCAAATGTATAATACATATGCATTTAATTTTTTTTTCTAACCTCTCTTCAGTTGTTGATTCTCCTAAGCTGCTTCAGTAATACTTCCATTTAGTACTAATTCTTACTTCTTTCATAGGCGTGATTACAAATATCTCCAAACTGTTTTTTCTCTTAAAGTCCAAAGTATTTACTAACCATTTCACATTGTTCACTTCGAGCAGTCCCTTTTAACTTGTGAAATGTATCCACCTCAGCGCCATTTATTGTATAAGCAGAAACCCTATGCATTGAATTCAGCGAGTCTATTTCTTTTTCTTAGCTTCTGTTGCTATCATCAAATAATTTCACTTCTGCGTGAACCATTTTCTCGATGATAGAAGAGCATGTATAACATCAACAGTGTTGTTTTAGCTCGAAATATCTTCACTCACGTCACAAGGACAACATTATCTCCCATTGAAATCCTCTTCGAAAACAATCAATATTCTGTAAAATTTAAGATTCAGTAATGCTTTGCAAGGTGTTACATATCGATTATGGAAACCACAATTACCCAGTGAGCTTAAACCGAGTATTCTGTATTAGAAAATCACAGTGGAACAACATCTTATAAACTTCAGTAGTATCACCTGGCAGCTAATACAAAAGCACGTCTTAGTATATCGTAAAATCAATAGCTAACTAAAAACGTCTTCGGTTGTCATTAAAAAGAATTTATGTTAGAGTTTCTTTCGAGATATTCCGAAGTAACACTTAATTCTATCGTTTCAGAGATGAAGGCAATGATTTTACTCTCTTAGGGACAATAAAAAAATTTTTAGAAAGGTATGATAAAGGCATATATTTTTTTCTGGATGACAATCTGTCAGGTTTTCATTTTGAGAATCGATTATAGCAATGTTTTGAAAATATATCAAAAAAGCATACATATTTTTATGTCAGTACTTGAAAAATAAATAACTATTTTGTATGAATTGCAATGAGCAGACAGATATATACCAGCATTCGGATATAACAATGGAAAATGACTCACGTGAGCATAATTTGAAATGCGTCTGGACTAATGTCAGGAATCGTGATCGCTCCTTCCTCCTTTAGAGGACCGTAAAACATGGCAGCAAACACTGGGCTAGCAATCGCAAGAATCAACTTATGAACTTCTGCTATTACTTGCCATTTTCCTTCGCCAACTATGAAGGTGACGTCAGAATAGATGGGATCCTTCAACAAGCTCTGAATTCTTTCTTTGATTGTCGCCATAGCCAACTGAAAGGATAAAAGAATAGAATAAGTCATGAACCCTGTCACTGGAATAAAAAATGTTTAGAACTTTTAATTTGTAATTTAATTAACTCATTTGTTTCTATAAAAACTTACAAAACGTAATTCAGAACAGAAATAAACAAGATTCTTAATCATTGCAGGCGATTTCAATGCTAGAATTGGATCAAATGCATTTAAAGATTTAATAGGTAATCAAGGAGAGAACACCATGAATAACAATGGAAGAGAACTCTGGGAATTTATGGCTTATAATAGTTTGAAAATCACCAAAGGCGTGTTTAAACATAAAGATATATATAAATTTACATGGGAATCCAGAGGATATAAAAGCATCCTTGATTGTATAATAGTGGGTGAAAGACTAAAGATGGTAAGAAATTGCAGAGTTTACAGAGGATGCAATATTGATTCAGACCACCATTTATTAATCAGTACTATTATGATCACAAACCAGAGAAGTGGAAACAATACAACAACAAAAAGAAAAGAAGGAGCAATTTAAGATAGAACTGTTACAGCAAGATAGTATCAGAGAACTATATCAAAGAAGACTTACAAATCATACAAAGAAAATAAATTAAGATACAGATATAGAAAACGAATGGCAAAACATTAAACAAATGGTAAAACATACAGCATATGAAGGCAGAGGAAAATAATACTGCGAAGAAAAAGGAAAGAACTCAGCAATAGAATCTTTCATAAGAAAGAGAAAAGAAAAGGACCTTAAATGGTTAAAGGAGAGAATCATAGGAAATGAAATAGAATATAAAAAAGAATCAGAGCAATAACAAGAAGAGATACCAGGAAGATCAGAAGACATGACTGAAAAATTTGTATCAAGATTAGATCATGACAAAAATGGACCTCAACTAAAGAGCTATAAAATCCTTAAAAAAGTGACTCAAGAAACAGAGAATAATCTAGAATTAGAAGGCCTCCCCACAAAAGAATGGACAAATTACTACACCCACCTTCTAAACAATATTAATGAAATTGAAATAAAACAAGTAATAAGTCAAGAAACTAGTGAAGAACCAATGCAGTTAAAGGATCAAATGAAAATATTGGAAAAACGAAAAAATAGAAAACCTTCAGGAGAAGATGGAATAAATTCAGAACTATACAAATACAGCTCTAAACCATTTCAATTACGATTAATTAAATTTCTAAACAGAATATTGGAAGAAGGAAACATCCCACAAGAATAGAAGACAGTAATAGTCATAAATATATTCAAAAAAGAAAAGGGAAAGGATTGGGGAAAATACAGAGGAATATCCTTATTAAACAAATGTTTGCACCTGCACGTCTAAGTGATGCAAGTCTAAGTGATTCATAAAGTAGTACAAGTCTAGGCAACTCATGATATTTTTAAACCTAGTTTTTACTCCATTTCCCAAGTAAGCAAACAGACAAATACGTCAAGTTTGCGCCTGCACGTAATGCAAGTTTAAGTGACCCGTGAAATAGTACAAGTCCAGGCAACTCATGGTAAAGTTGGAATAAGCTGTGATCACTATTCTTAATATTTACTTGTATTGCCCCCTTGCCTTTAATGCATAGCATCATACTTCTTCTCAAGGAGATGGGCTTTGCATTAAGGGTAAATATTAAAAATAGTGATCAGAGCTTATTCCAACTTTACCATGAGTTGCCTGGACTTGTACTATTTCACGGGTCACTTAAACTTGCATTACGTGCAGGCGCAAACTTGACATATTTGTCTGTTTGCTTACTTGGGAAATGGAGTAAAAACTAGGTTTAAAATAGCTTGATATCTTTAACACACACACACACACACACACACACACACACACACACACACACACACACACACACACACACACACACACACACACACACATATATATATATAATCCTCAAGGGCTCACTCTAGTGAGTACGGGCATGTCGAACGGGAGGCACCTGAAGCTGGTTCACGCCTTATTTCATGTAATATACACCCTTGTTATATTATCTGTAGACTGGTCCCTACTCTTCTTTCCCTCTCTATTTCTTTTCACCTTGCTCCTTCCCCCCAATGCTATTAGAGTATTCCAGTACTACGGATGATTCTGTCCCATTTACCTATTTTTTATCTCATGCACCTGCCCATTCCCAGTTAAAAATGGTGAAGACAAATCAGAAGTCTATAGCGCATCGGTCGTCAAACTGCGCAAAAGAGTGCAAAGATATCTCACCTTTTATACATGGACGATCTGAAGTTGTATGCAAAATCAGAGAATGAACTCGGATCGTTGCTAAACACTGTGTACATATTCACTCAAGATATATCAATGTATTTTGGCTTAGACAAATGTGCAATTGCTGGAATAACAACAGGAACGTTTGAAGATATGAACGAAATCGAGCTGCTCAATGGTGAAATAAAATCAAAGCAATAAAATTCGAAGACAGCTACAAATATTTGGGAATTTTAGAAGCATCACAAATTCTGCACAATAAGATGAAAGAAAGAACTAGAGCAGAAAACATAAGACGATTAAGAAAACTCCTTAAGTCAATGCTTAATGCTGGAAATTTGATAAAAGCAATTAATACCTGGGCCATACCTGTTCTGAGATATTCAGCAGGCATTGTTGAATGGACCTAGCTAGAGATGGAAGATTTAGATCGAAAAATTCGAAAATTAATGACAATGCACCATGCCCTCAATCCTCGCAGTGACATTGATAGGCTCTATCTATCACGCAAAAAAGGAGGTAGAGGATTATTACAAGTGAAGCAAATTATTGAAGAAAAAAAAAACGAAATTTAAATGATTATCTGCAGCAGACAACGGAAAAATTTCTAATTGAGGTAAGGAAAGAGGGTTTATTTAAGCCCATGGTGACAAAACTGGAATACAAAACCAACCACGTAAAAGTTAGAACCGAAAGATGGAAAAATAAGGCATTGCATGGAAAATACCTTCACAGCATAGAGGACAGCGCTGACAGCAACTTGACCTGGCAATGGTTGAGAAATGGAGCACTAAAGAAAGAAACAGAATCGGTAATTTTTGCAGCACAAGAACAGGCCATTAAAACCAACGTTATGAAGGCAAAAATACAAAAAATTCAAGAAGACAGTAAATGTAGATTGTGCAAAGAAAAGGAAGAAACGGTAGACCACATTATGAGTGGATGCAGCAAAATCGCACAAATTGAGTATACCGTAAAAGGCATGATAACGTAGCTAAGATAATCCACTGGCATTTTTTATGTAAAAAGTATGGGTTTCAAATATCTAAAGACTATTGGAAACATAAGGTTCACCAGAAAGTGGTTGAGAATGAAAAAGCTAAAATACTCTGGGATTTCAAAATCCAGACTGACAAAAGCTTGGAATGCAATACACCCGATATCACAGTGGTTGAAAAAAGTGAAAACAAGGGTGTTACGTTTATCGAAATATCCGTACCAGGAGATAGTCGGATTGACAACAAAGAAAATGAAAAAGTCACAAAATATCCCGATTTGCAGATTTTAATAACAGACAAGTGGAAGCTGCAGAAATTAAGTTCCTAAGATCGCTCACAGAGATTCTAAAAGAATAGATAAGATAAGAAATGAAATTATACCTCTCCTTGAATCCGATCACCTTCGGGGTACTTACAACCAAATCTGGCAATCCATTCCACTGACTCATACTCTACAAGAAATTAAAATTTTCATTTCATCAATTTTATAAAACTCTTTTAATACCTTAAAACTTTCCTGTACAACTTTACCACCTAACAACAAACCATTGCTACTTAGAAACTTTCAACCTATCTTTCTAGGAAGTATTCCACACACACCTGTCACCATCTTAGTCACTCACCACTGAATCCTTTCTATCAACTCCTGGTCTACAAGAAACCTGTACGAAGTAGTCAACATGTGATTGAATGATAGCTTAATAAAGAAACTTCATTATAGTCTGTTTTTCAACATCCAAGGTATTCGTTGAGCTATTTTACCAATTTTTTCATTATATCCTGTGAACTTCAACACTTTGTCCACCATCACACCCAAGTCCCTATCCTCATCCATTTCCTGCAAACCAATACATTAATATCATACATCATATGCAACCTTTTCAATCCAAACTGATAACGTTGAATTTTGCAACATTAAATTGACAATACTTTTACTTTGCCCACACTGCGAAGCAACTTAAATCATTCTGCAGGATATTCACATTATCTTTATTAACCATTGCACTATCCAGTTTTGAATTATGAGCAGACAACTGAATATAAACAAATAATGATATAATTTTTTATACTTTCGAGAGGATGATTTATTGTTTATAATGGCACAACTAGTATACCAGATACTAATGACCAAATAAGGATAGGGTAAATGGTGGGGGAAGTGACACAGGAAACGTGACATCACTGCCAGCTGTTCCCCAGTGAAATTCCAAACATTCCATACTCATGACGTCACTGGTCGGAGAGTATGAACCAAATAGGGGTGGGCCAAATGTTGGGGAATGTGATGCAGGCAATGTGACGTCATTGACCAGACACTACGAACCCAATCACGATAAGATAAGGATTTGCGCCATAATTGGCCGGATACTTTAAACCAAATAGGGGGTAGAGTAAATGGGGGAAGTGAATTCAGTGTCATGGGTAAGTGTTGTTATCTGATGTAGATAAGTGATATAATTTGTTAGGTGTAAATAAGTGAAGTCATTGAGTTGAAGTGGGGAGGTGTGACTTCACGTGTTTCGTGGGTAGCAGATTTGTGTGAGCACCTTGTTTTTGTTTGTTTTCAGTGGTGGCTTATTGGTAATGGCTTTGGCATGGAATTGTGGGTGATGATTAGAGATAAGATAGAGCGCTGGTTGGAATTTCTCAGGGTGACACATCTGTCATTGATGTCACGTGTGTTTTGGTTTGCGTATGGAATTATGGGTGATGGTTAGAGATAAGATAGAGTATGTAATCCTTGGAATTTCTCTGGGGAACACATGTGTCAGTGACATCACGTTTTGTCTTTGGTTCAAGTGATGGTTAGGTTATGGAATTATGGGGGATATTTGTTCAAGTGTTAGAAAATATTTGTCTCTGGGTGGCAGCACGAATTTTCCAATATAAGTGTGTGGTATTTCGTTCCTGTTATTGACTATGGGGATTTTTAGCTTAGTGGCAAGAGATAGAATATTTACAGGCTATCATTGGTGTACCCTTCCCCCTCCCCCCCAAGTACACACACTTTTTTTTTCCATATACACAACTCATCCGAATAATTTGATTTTTCTAAAATTTTAAGATCTTAGTGGTTTCCATATCACTAACGTGGTTCCCAAATACTATATTCACAAAATAAAACGTCTATAGAATTGAAACTGTCCAAATAAAATTAACAAATTAAAACAATTTCCCCTCCCCACATACGGAAGGGAAATGTTTTCATTCTACGGAAATTAATCTGGCGTGAAGGCGATAACTTTATGAGATACTGTTACAACCAGTTAAACGTCTCACAAAATATTTGAGAAAACAATGCAAGCCTTGCAGTGAAACATCAGGGCGATTGTGAGAATGGAAGAAAATTAAAAGACTCCTGATGTTGGGTGAAAAGCATTTGGAAAATTACAGTCAATAATCAAAAGCTAACTACCATTATGCATGAAGAGAAAGGTTTTTAACCAATGTACCCGACCTATATTGACACTTGACTGTGAAGCATGGACACTAAATTCAAAGGATATTCAAAATTCAATACTATTAAGAAAATTTAGCATGAAAATAAATATGCTTGACATCAAAAGGCTATTCAAAAAGGAATACCTGCATAAGAAATCAAACCAAACACTCTGATATCACAGCAAGGGTACAACACATCTGAGATGTCAATGGACTGGACATACTGGTCGAAGACACCGTCAAAGATGAACAACAGAAGTAATGGTATTTATTCCAAGCGAAGAAGAACAAACAAGACGCGAAAAATATCCGGATGATTGAATAAATAATTGGATTTGTAGAAGAGACAGAGGGAATAAAGTTTTAGAGTTACCTTGGAAAGGCGTTCATCTAGAATCTAGATAGATTCATTATGGCTGATGACGATGATTACTAAACTATATATAATATTATAATATTTTAGAAATTCAAACTATATGGCAGATCATACATGCTGAAAATCTAAATATCACTGCATTCTGCTTTTTATTGTTATGTTCTGGTAAAGAACAAGACAATTAATAAAAAGATATGCCAATCATAGTTTAGTCAAAAATGTTCACAGAATAATAAAAGAACTTTAATTATATTTGATTTCCTTGTGAATGTTAATTTATTAACTTCCACAATATTAAACATATTTTCATCATTTGACTTACAAGTGAAATTGAAGAGACGTCGCTAGAGATCCTGAGATGACCACTCTATTTTCCCATGAATATGGGGGATGCACCTAAGGAAAATAAAGATAAAATATCCATAGTGAATTCATTTCGATTCATCATACATTATCTTATAAAAAATTGATAGAAACTGCTCGATAACTTACCCGAAATCGACAAATATCGTCTCATCAAAAATACAGATCAGTGAGTTGTACCTGGGTTATATATCTCGGAATTTGTCTAACCTAAAATTCCAAAGATAACACGCCATTTTGCAATAAACAGTGTATATGTCAACTGGTATCTGCTGTCTTCATTTTTGGAGTTGTGCACTTATTACTAGCCAAGGTTCGCTTCGACATATATAGTAACTGTGCAATAGACATTAAACCTGAAACTAAAATGTGAAACTATTCGTTTTGACTACGTGGAAAATCCAACATCGAGCAAATATTCACTAGTAACAGTTCATTAGTACCAGTTTTCCAGGATATAACGCATACCCATGTGTGCGTGTGAAAAACAAGATCTTAAAACAACCGATTTTCAACTGATTTCGAATTATATTTTCGATGGCCACATTAAATCCTCAGCAAAAGTCACAATATTCTGTAATATTATATATTTTTGTTTGCAAGATTCAATTTGTTATCCAGCACTAATTTCAAATATACGCTAAGCATCTACTTGTACATATAAAAATAAATCCCTGTACAGATAAATTTTAAACCTGATAATGCATTAATTTATTCTTAAATCTACACAAAAACATAAATAGAAACAAGGATTAAAGAAAATATTATGCTTGTAATAATATTAATGTTAGAGGAATACAGATCAAACCATCTGCTTACCTTACAAAACTGCAAACGCTGTGTACACCTGAAGCTCGCATGAAAAATTCATGCAATACTCCCTTCAGATAACATAAGATAAAGTTATCTACCTTCTATTGTGTGAAACAAGCGACAGTAACTGATTACAGATAGAAATAAAAGAAAAAAACTTCTGAAGCGTTAGACAAAGGAAGAAGATACTGCTAGCTTGTAGTTGTTATTTGTTTTCAAACCAACACAAAAGCACTGGATTAGTTGGTAAGCTTTCTATAGAAAGCTTACGAACTTCTATGAAGACTGTAATGCCAATGCTAAGCTGTTCATAAGTAATCATTATAATGAATTAAAATTCAAATTAAAAATATAATGAGACAAAAATACATGAAAATGAAAAGCAGTAATTTCAGTACTACACTGAGTCAGCTTCGCATTAGGAACACTCACCCCGGTTTACATATTCAGCGCGACAGCGAAGTACCACACGATATCAATATCAGTTCTGGCTACTATAAATCAGAAGTCCTCTCCTTTGTACATAAGCATTAAATTAGACTGTAATGTGGAAACATGGCGAGGTAATCCAATTTGTTGGATAGGTGAACAAGCAGGCAGTTCTGGCCTGGAGAGCAGATCTGGTATTTTGTCAACAGCAGCACTTGTTGGTTGCTCGTATACGACTGTATCAGGAGTGTACCAGGACTGGATTAATCATGGAGAGACTTCCAGCAGAAGTGCTCACATTGGTCATCCATGCGTGGTTGATCCTGGAGGTGAGCGTCGGATGTCACGACCGGTATCTCAGCAACAGTTACACAGTTCACCTACTAGTAAAACAGCTACTATACCTTAAAACTGGTTGCTCGTATACGACTGTATCAGGAGTGTGCCAGGACTGGATTAATCATGAAGAGACTTCCAGCAGAAGGGCTCACATTAGTCATCCATGCGTGGTTGATCCTGGAGGTGAGCGTCGGGTGTCACGACCGGTATCTCAGCAACAGTTACACAGTTCACCTACTAGTAAAACAGCTACGCAGTTCACCCCAATTCCACATCAGCTATGCTCTGTATCTTGTTTGCGTGGAGTTCCACAGTTGAAAGCCAAGACGATTATCCATGATGATGGCCAGGCATCTCAAACAATGCCTCGCATGGGCCAAGGAACGTCGGCATTGTACCCTCTACAGATGGAAGAAGGTCATTTGGAGTTATGAGTCCAATTTTCTGCTGCACTATGCTGATGGCCTGTTCACGTTTGGCATATACGGCATGAAGCCTTATGTCCAGGTTTCACATATGGGGCTCAACTGACCATCTCCATCCATATGTGTAGCTAGTCTACCCTGACAGTAGTGCCATCTTCCAACAGGACAATGCACCTTTTCATTAAGCTCGTAGAAAACCTTTTCATCAGGAACAAGAAAACGAATTCGCCACGTTGCCGTGTTCTTCATATACTCCACTGACTGTAACCCAATTGTACATGTGGGGGATATTCTAGAACAGTGTGAAAACTGCTAATTTTGCTCCAGGGAAAGAGTTTAACTTCCAAAGTGCTGCAGGGCACGTGGAATAAGTTAATCATGGAGGATGGTCGACACCTTATGGAATTAGATGCTGACCATCGCCTTATTCCCCTGTGAGCTGTGCTTATGCAGAGAGCTACAAAACGCATTTCTAGTTTGGTGGTCTTACTGCAAAGTTAACTCAATTGATACTGTCTCCTAATAATTATCCGGACACTTTAGGGATTTACAATTGATAATGGGAATGTCGACCTATGGCTTTCATTACCTCCTGCACCGTATGGGAGAGGCTGTCTACCAATATGCGATAGACATCAGGTGGAATTCATCTCCATTCATCCATCAAAACAGCACTGAGTTCAGCGAGAGATCGAGGTCTTGCTGCCTCAAATCTCAATCTTTGCTCCGATTCGTCTCACAGGTGTTCGATGAGGTTGAGGTCAGGACAATGCACGGGCCAGGCAGTGGTTTAACACTGATCGCTTCATACCATTCCATAACAGCTGCGGCTTTGTGGCATTGTCGTCCCTGAGGGTAATACGGGTCGCCATAAAAACCTTACAGTGTAGGGATTTCCTTCATGGAACCCAGGTAATGATCAGTTGTTTCACTCAAAACCAATTGAATACATCCCACACCATTTCTCCTCCCCCCATCAAGCTGTACTGTGGATACAACACACTGTGTTAACTAGGCTCTCCAGGCTGCTCCACACCCACACCCTACCTTCAGACTGGAAACAGGTGAACCTTGATTCATCGCTCCAGAATACCGTTTTTACTGGCCAATTGTCCACTTCACACGTTCTTTGCTCCATGCCAAACGAGCAGCCTTGTATTTCGTTGGAATGTTTGGCTGATGTGCGTCTGCACTTTTCCCCTTGGAAACCCAGAAAAATGGAGTTATTTTCGTAAGTATTAGTGCGCACAATGGTGTTCCTGGTGCCTTGGAGGTAATCTCGGATGGTCTGTGCCGATTGTGTCCGGTTTTATCACTCTCCTGTCCCTGTCAATCATTTTCAGTTACCGATGTGGGTGCTTTCCTGCTCTATAGATTCCAGAACATCTCCATTTCTTGATCACATCACAGTTCGTTGATTTTACATATTCCAGTTGAGCGGAATGCAACGTATGGATATGCTACCAATGTGACAACCCATGGTTACACCTCTCTCGAAGTCACTGAGTTCACGTAGTATTGCAATACCACCATACCACCTACAATGAAATACTGCTTCATTCTCTCTGTAGACTGCTTTTTTATGTCGTTATCAAACCTGTAATGTTCCATAAATTAAAAATTACATGGTGTGACGGACAATTATTGGTAGAGAGTGTATAATGTAAGTATTGCTTTAAAAATGTTGCTGGCTGCGAGAAAAATACGGACTTACAAACCATTTGTCCACCAGGAAATTATTATTACGAACTCATCATTATCAATTTCATGTTACTGATCAGAACATTATGTCAAAATTATTATTATTTCTCCTCCAGTATGAGTTTAGTGAACCTTACTGCATTCCAAGAACTTAATATTTTCTTCCCATGTTTTTGGGTAACGGTTGTAGGCATTAGGAAAGCATTTCTAAAGGCAGCCAGACTTCACTCCTATTCCTCACAGATAGTTGATTTCAAAGCTTTAAAATTATGTATTTAAACTGGCGAGTATTCTTATGAATAACATATTCTAGGAACTCGATGGTCCTATCAGCTGTAGTGGAAATTTTGATTCTTGTGTTACTTTTGATTCTTTTGCAGAAGTGAAACGCCATCTCATCAGATATTTAATATTTTCATATCTGATGAGAAGTTACTTTAAAAATGTTACTGGCTGCGAGAAAAATACATTTTATTTTATTTTTTTTTTTACTTTGATAAATGAACATGATCATTCAACAACATTGTTCTCCATTGCGACAGTAGGTTCCGGGGTTTAAATAAAATAACGAATTTCTGCTGAGTATTAGTGATGGCGGAGGTAAATGTAAATTCCCAAATCCAACTCTCTCTCTCTCTCACACACACATACACACACACACACACACACACACACACACACACACGGTAATTTCAAAAGTTAACTGAATTTATTAAGTGGTCTAAATTTTGCTCAGACTTAAAGACTGAATCTTGAAGACTCATTTATGCAAACAGAACTATTTTTCTCGCCTTCCACACCCTTAGGTCCTTGCGACACAAAAATATTCAGATTAACGCTATCCTTCCATAAGAATATCCGACGATCAGCATAGAACTACAGGGTGTTTCAAAATTCCACGTACAAACTTCGACGGGAGGTAGAGAACGTCGAAATCAACCATATTTACATAGGAATGTATGACAGGAAACGCCACCGGAAGGTACTAACAGGGACACAAAGATACAGAAATAACACAAGGCAATAAGTAGTGTAAAAAACTTTATTTGGCGTAAATGAACAGTTAAATAGTAGATGGATACATAATATGGTAAACGAGGTGCATGTCTGCCATCTCAGAAGCATGTTATTCGTACGACGTCGAAAGCTTGAATGAGGAAGACCAATTGTTCACCTGGAGCGCTGGCGAATAGCCAACTATCACTTGTTGATGGCGTTTCCGGTCATGCTTTCCTAGGTGAATATGGTTGATTTTGGTGTTCTGTATCTCTTCTCAAACTTTGTACATGGAATTTTAAACTACCCCGTATATCTGTAGAAATGGGAATTGGTACGGCCAACTGCCATCTATTGTTTATCGCAAATTTATGCGACATTTCCGGAATCTTTTTTAAAAAAGCGTTCCTACTCCAACTGGGCTTTCTGATGAAACGGATGTGAGGAAGTAACCAATATCAGTTGATTTGTGATGTATTTCAATATCTTTTCCCCTATAAAGTATGTTGTTTTATTTTGTATTTCTGCTCATTTACTATTGTGTTGTAAGATACTGATATTTGCGAAGTGGTTGTTGAATTTTATTGATGAGACAAATCCATGTTTTCTGGATGACTAAAATAGCGTGAAACAACATGATCTTTGTCTCTTTGGAAGATTTTCAACGTGTCTATATTAGCTCATTCGCGTTGCTAATATAGAAGAGGTTTAACCTTTCGGGGACGAGATGCAGATGACATTGAAAGAGATAAGACACAACTTGCGAACAACTTTCTCAAGCAGCATGTTAAAAAAAAGGCACTCGAGGTCATAGAGTGATGGGTTTGCTCATAGCATCTAAAGGAGTACTCTGTTAACAATATAGCTATTTTACCACCAGTTGGTGACAGTGATCATGCCTTGATTTCTTGGGAAATATCTAATTGTATTGATGCTCTCATCAGAACAGGCTTCATGCTGAACTACGAAGCTGGAAATTATGATCAACTTAGAAGGACTATCTTTGGTGCCATGGTATCAGTTACTGAATGGGAAATATGTCAGCAATGCATGGGAATGTTTGAAAATGTGCTTAAATGAGGCGGTATTTGAATGTATCTCTAGTGCTCGAAGAAGATTTAGTGAAAAGTTCAAGCGAAAGAAAGAATAAATGTGAAAGAATAACTTTATTGAATGCAGATGATATTCTAGCGTCGGGAGTTAAAGACATTGTTAAATTAAATTGCTCACTTTGATAAGGTATATCAACCAGGTTTTTGTAACACGGTACACCGTGCTACTGTGTAGCACGGTGTACCGTGGATGAGGAGTTAGAGGTTCATGAAAATGAGGTTGAGAGCTCTTGTATAACCTGGATAGGAATTTGTCAATAGGATGGAATATTATGGATTATTAGCGCGTTTTACTCAGGAATGATACAACAGGAATGGAAGGAATGTATGATAGTTCTATTGTACAAGGGTTGTGCAAAACTGATGTGTCTAACTACCGACCTATCATTATCTCTGGTGTGGTAGTCAAGAGTTTAGAAAAGTTTGTAAGAACTCGCATACAGAAATATGCTACAAGCAACTGAAGAAGCAAGAGATATTGGCGTATTGGTGGAGAGAATTTCAAATTCAAAGGTTACATAGCAAAAGTTGGAAATACAACTTAGAAGATAATTGCTATGATGAAGAGAACCAACATATCTCAGGACAAGGGAGTCATTTTGCCCCTTCATAAGGTTTTGATAAGACCGCACTGGATTGTTGTGTTCAGATTTGGTCTCTCTGATTTCATGGGGATAAAGAAGTTCACAAATGTACAACCAGAAAGTGAATGGCTTGTGATGTCTCTTACATTTCTTTTGTATGTCAAATGATGGCAAGAATGTTTAGGATAAATGCGATGAATAGATTAATATTAGCATAGCTGAAAAATATATAGTTTTTTATTTTTCAGAGAATTTTCCTTTGTACTTAACAGTATAATTTAGAATCTGATGTATTACTGTCTTCTTAACTAAGAAATGTGTAACATTTATGTGCAGTTATTTAAGATTTACCATTTCGTAAATGCTTAACCCCTTCCTCCCAAAGTCAGTTTATTTATTTTATTATGTAAAATACATTAGAGATTTTTTATTAAAATACGCATTGTTATGCATTGGTATGATGTTTTAATTTAATAACAAATGAAAAATATAATTTATAGTAATTGTTTAATTTTATTTATTTAAACAGCCAGAACGTCTATAGACGTCAAGTATGCGTCTATAGACGATGAGATGATGGATGCGAAGCCTATGATGATGTCTATTTCATCCATATGGCCGATTAGGTGGTTTTCTCAGATCTGCTGATCCCAGAGGGATGATATGATTCGTTTTAGGGCCGAAACAACTAAGACTGTGACTGCAGCGTACTATTCTGTAAACTGCGTGTGTTTCTTGTAGATATCCTGTTTTGCGAGATGGAAAAGGTGAGTTTGTGGGAATTCATCCAGAGGTTTTCCTCGGCTAACCGATCTGATAAGATAACACTCGACTCAGTATTGGCTGTTGAGGTTCTCCGCGGACATTCATTCATATTCTAGACCTACTGCAGGATGCGGTATTAGCAGCATTACAATTCTCTCATTTGCCAAGATGAATTTAGATATTTTTCTTAGGTCAAGTTTTGCTGAATAATAAATAGTGCCTAATCTATTATAGATATTTCATATAGTGTACATCTCAGATATTTAAGGAAAAAAAAATCATTGTTCAGGCTGTTAAATCTGGAATGAAAGGCTTAATTTGTCTTTAAGCATTTCGTTCAGGATTTAACTAAGATGCGAAAATTCCCAAAAGAAATACTTGTGATCAAATAGACTATACTTTGCAGTTTTTCTCATAAACTTCATTTCTGCTGCTACTAATCTTTGTTTGTCTTTTTGTTTTATTATCCAGATTTCTCTTCCATACATTAAGACTGGCAGGTCTAATATATTGTATATATATATATATATATATATATATATATTAGTCTGGTTTGTTTTTGAACTAGGTTTGGTTTAAATACAGAGTTAATTACACCTGTTATTTTTAAATATTTTGCAATATTTAAGTTTATATCTCTTTCATTTTCATAGGTGATCATATATCCTAGGTAGTTAAATGAATTCACCTGTTCTAAGATCTTGTTATCTATTACTATCTGTTCTTGCTGGATCTTGTCCTTTAAAGGTCATAGTTTTTGTTTTTGCTGTTGATATTATCAAACCAAAATCTTTGGATATCTCATTTAGATCGAAAATAGCTTTTTGTAAGTTATCTCCAGAATTTGTAATTATTATGTGATAGTCAGCAAAAAGGAGTGTTTAAGTTTACTGTAGGAGAAAGTTTAATTCCTTGATGGAAATTTTTATTGCATTTTTCATTTCTTTATTTTCCATTTCTTTATTCCATTAAGTTGACAGAAAAAGGAATCGGAATGAACCTTTACTATAATTCTACTCTACTCTTTCCCTTTAATTAATTCATTATGATTTTTGTTTGTTTGTTATAGGTATTTGTATACAGACGAGCTTTCAATATCTTCAATAGACACTGCTATGGATGTGTATTACGTTGGAGAAGAGTACCAAATAACGCTACTTAAGAAGAAAAGTAAAGAGTTTCTACTTCAACAGACTGTAGCCGGCAACGAATGTGTTTGTAAAGTTTATGAATTCGCTAAACGTATGGATCTGCATCGAGTGATCTACACATGCTTGGAACTAATTGACAAGAACACGGAAACAATCATCTAGTCGTCTAATTGGATTGTCAAAAGGACACGCTGAAGTTTATAATGAATAGAATCACACTATCAGTCAGTAAAGAATATCACCTGTTCGATGCTGTTTGTAAATGGGGCTTGAACTATCTCGCTAACAAAAACCTGGAGCAAACGCGAGACAACTTAAGAACTGTATTGTGGACACTTTCTCCATTTCTTCGTTTTTCTGTGATGCCTGCAAAGGAAAATGTTGATGTAAGACACAGAATTGTTTACTTGCGAAAAATTAATCCTGTATTATGCAGAAGTATAAAGAATGACACAACAGTCAAATCTGCATCGCTCATCGGCAGTAACATTAGTTCAACGAAGAAATATTGTATTAATACTTTTTATGCTGTGATGGTAACTGATGAACTAAACAGCACATCGTGGGAATTATCAATAGCCGAAGTATCTAATGACTCAACCCTACCTACTGACAAGATTTCATTTGCAGTAGAAATATTGGGCGACTACATAATTCTTATGGAACCTTTTTTAATCGTCGGAGTTAACAATGAATCCAGTACTTTTAATAGCACAGAAGTTTGTATGAAAAAACTTTAACCCCCTAATGCCGAGGAGGTGAGGTGTCCATGCATATTCAAAGAATCTTGTCCGAAAGTCGCTTATGCTAAGAAAGGAGAACTATTTCAAATGACTTCTTTATTTTCTCAACGTTTTAAGAGATCAGTAGATAATTGTAGTACCGAAAAGCATCAGTTTGTTAGGTTTAACTATACGTTTAGTGTGCAACCAGTCAGTAAATGAATCGTGAAATCTCTTGCATTTGAACTGTACGTAAAATGAATATGAACTCCGTGATATATACTCGTAATTGCTGTATTTAAACATTCTACTTAATGCTATGGCAAATTATAACTATCAATTAAATACACTCTGTATACTTCAATTTCTTTATCACAAAAAATAAATCCACAAATGCGTTTTATTCTGTGCATGGAGTAGGAGAGGCCACTTTAGCTCTGCTCAAGTTTTGGAGCCTGAGGGAGCATTCGGTCTCCACCGATAGCTAATCATCCAAGACTATTACAATTATGAGCATCTGACAGAGGGAGACATGCATCGCCATCTAGTGGAACCTAACACGGTATATTAATTTTCTGAAATAGTGTGAGTTCTGCCTTCACGCCTTGAGTTTAGAGGATTCTTTGTCATCTCGAGATGACAATTAATCCTGTAAAAGTCCTCGCTGTCGCTTTTCAAGCGAATTTCGTTTGAAATGGAAGCGAAGCTCGTGATTTCTGTAAGTGACGTCATTGTTATATGCCAATATGTGTGACTTCTTAACTACATGCATAAAATAAATTATATATATATATATATAATTTAGTATTAAACACACACACATCTATATAATTCTTTTAAGTATTTATTGGTTTTCATTCTTCATTTATTTTTATTTCATCATAAATTTTCTTTAATATTCATGAATGAATCCAGTAGTAAAAAAAAATTCGCATAGAAGATCGTGCTATGATTACGTGCTAAGGTATAAAAACAAAACATTCCTCGATCACCAACACGATACTTTCTTTATTTGTTTATCACTAATCATGTGATTCGTAATCAGTTACTCTCTCTCCCAGAATACCCGGATTTATCATGAATAAAAGAAAAACAAAACAGACTTTTATCTTATCTTATTTCAGAAAAAGGCTGCACTGTTCATGTGGTAACGAGAAGGTGAACATTTGCAGTTGATTCGGGTAAGTTGAAGCTTCTGATCTCAGTTATTTTCAAGTATAATATAATAATATTTTTCAGATTTTCAAAGTAATTTAGTTCATTATCAGTTACAAATTTCTTTCGATACGAATTTCATGGCTTAGATCCATGCTCTTCATTTACGGTGGATTTCAATGAGACTTATTTTGAATGAGACTGAATTTTTTTGAATTACATAACGAAGTCTAAATAAAAACTATTTGTTTAGAGAAAGTTAAACCATCAACTGCAAGCCGACGCCATTTAAACGTCAGTAGCTTGAAGAAACAAATAAATAAATGTAAATCAAATGAATTACACATGAGTATCGAATACGTTATGAAATTCTGGTTTTGGTTTATTCAAGTAATGGTAGTTGAGAGCATATTGAGTAACTGATTACGTATCACAGTATTAGTAAGAGAGAGAGAGAGAGGGGGAGGGGTTCGTGTTGCTATTCAAGGCATGCTTTGTTTTTAGACCATAGCGCGTGATCTTAGGGGCGAATATTCAGGGTAAACTAAGTGTGTGGTGCTCATCCACTTGATAGCAATATCACCGATTAATATTTTTGCATTTATTCCTCTTAAAGACTTCCCTAATTTTCCAGATTTCGCGTGAGTCATCAATGTAAACACAACATACTAATACGTCATGAAGAAGAAACTTTTCGACGAGTGAATATTGCATTAGATTCGTGTTAATAGCCCGGGTGTGCATTCAAATACATACATCTTTGAGCCCTTTGAAAAGATGTACAGATGGCGCAGCGCGAGAATTTTTTTTAGCGTTCTAGTTTTTTTAAATCGCTCAGAAGACAAGGCATGGTGAGCACTGAGACAACAGCATTTAGAGGCTGTGATTGGTTGTCAACCAATTCAATTGAACGTTGTCATTTGTCATGAGTTGCTGCTTTCGATTTCTGAGTTTCATCTGTTTTGCGTATGTCAAGTGTGAACTGGAGTGGTAGACAAGTTTTTATATATAATATAGACACGCTTTTTATATATAATATAGACAAGTTTTTAATATATCATTTTTGATAAATTAATAAATTTTTTGTCCATATTTTGACCGGTTTGGCCGCACGAAGGAAGACTTAATTTCGAATCTAGTCTCAGACTAGATTAAATTTTTCTAAAACTTTTTTCGACCAGTTCCCAAGTTAGCCGATGACTAGCACGGATATGCGGGTTTTTTCTCCCAGAAACGAGGATTTTTCGTCTAGTAAACTCGAAAACAAATCGAACGCAGAACCCACATTATTTTCAGACATTAAATATATTGTGTTAAGGTTAGGGACCACGAGATGGTGGCACATGTTGAGCAGTCTCTCTTCACTGTGTGCCGCATAATTAGTGATAGCCTTGGGCCATCTATCTCTGATTGGCTGCCAGTGGAGATTGAACTGCCCACTCAGTCTCCAAAAGTTAGATAGGGCTAAATGGCCTTGCCAACTCCCTATACGGGAATAAAAAGACGTTAGCTGATTTTTTTATTTGCCCATATTTACAACGGGAATCAATATTGTAGTCAAAGGAGGTAAGCCTTGTCCTCCTCTTGCAAATTTTACACCTTTTGAGTAATTCATATATGCCAAACAAATATAGCATTGTCCTTCATTATTGTTTTCCAATATACAGTATTTAGAACCTCCGTAGCTCAGGTGATATAGACGAAGCGCTTTGGTTGGAAAGACTTGGGTTCGATTTCCCGCAAGTGACGTGAGGAATCTTTATCTGGTCGTCTTTGCACGAAAAGTGAGTTAGCCGATCTCATAGAGAAGTAAGGATTTTTTACCCGTAAACCCGCGTTTGTCGTCCCGCAGAATAGGCAAACTGGTCCCGTGAATACACGCACGCACGCACGCACGCGCGCGCGCGCGGGCACACACACACACACACACACACACACACACACACACACACACACACACACACACACACACACACACACACACACACACACACACACACACACACACACACACACACACACACACACACACACACACACACACACACACACCGGGTGGCGTGAGGTTCACCACTTTATCCTCGAGTTATGGTTGCTGTTGCGAAGCCCAAGTTTAGTTAGAAGATCTGGACCTTTTAGGTCGTAGGCCGTTATGTGCCTGTTAGGACCACTGAAGATGAAGATACAGTATATTAAAACAAGCACATTGTCCACCACTAGACGCATATTTCGTTACCATTAATTGATAAATTAAAGTATTCGAAGTTGTCCTTCAATTAATTGCATTGGACTAATTAAGATGAGCACTGATGTACTATGCACTTTCAAAACTTTCATACCTCAAAAATTATGCAGACACACGGTCAAACCGATGTGAATTTGGTAGCTGCAGTTGCTTAAGCCACGACAGCTCACCCTACCGAAGTGGGCACGAGACGATATGAAAGCACTGAAGGTGATCAGATTATCTTCTCTCTCTTTTCTGAAGGATGTTATAGCGATCTATGTTAAAGTGCTTGGTTGCAGATGATCTTGAAGCATGGAATGTCTAATGTCTTGCATGGATTATCGCTTTAGTAGAACGAATGCACTGTACTATCGTCAGAAAGCTGTGTATAGGATCCACCGGTTAAGGAGCTCAAAGATAGGGTGTATCCGTTTATGAAACGTCAGTGTACGACCAGATGGGGAGAGAGATACCTACTTAGAGAATGTGGCAGATAGACCGAAGAGTAGAAATTTACTGAGAAAGCCTCGATGCCACGATATAATCAGATATCCCGCTCATGTCATTATAAAGTGGTAGCCATTGAGGCAGGTTGCGTAGAAGCGCTCCATAACACAGGAAATTTGCTATGAATGTTTTTATGTAGAGTGTAATAGGAGCCACAGGAATTTGAAGTGCAGACTAGTGTAAATAACTTATTTTGTAGGAATTATCATATGCTCCACCTTTCTAGCAATATGATAAGTAATTCCTCTGCGTATAAGATTTAAATGCTTCTATCATATTCCTTGTTTTCTGGCTATCATCCCACTTCTGCAACCCACAGACTCGCAAGCTGTTATCAGGAATTATTCCACAGACCTTCAACCTACTGCCGTACGGCAATGTTTCTCAAACTTCAGACATTAGTGTACCCCTTCTTAAATTTTCATTATTACCACGTACCCCCCTTATCAAAATAATAATAATAATAATAAATAAATAAAATATATTTAATTGTAAATGTCTATTTCATTTGAATTTAAATGTTCATTTAAAGAAAAAATATAATTTATTTTTAATAGAACAAATTTTATAAAGATACTATAAATTTTTACTTACTTGTAATAATTTATCATCAACGAGAGGAGTGAAATTGATTATGGTGAGTTAAAAGTTCAGCCAGATTTGGCTCTATAGTTGTTAATTTCAATCTCAGATGCGGTTTGACATCTATAATGCGATTCCTTTTCTTCGTCTTAATATCTACAAGGGCCGAAAATCCAACTTCACATAGACATGAACTTGGAAATAGAAAAATGAACCTTAGAGCTTCATCTGTTAATTCAGGAAATTCATTCTGTATTTGTAGCCAAAATTATGATAACGTATTCTTGTTATATTTGTTTTTAGGAAACCATCAGAAGCTAGTTCTAAAAGTTGTTCTTCTTCTATTGTAGATAGACCCTTTGGCATAGAGTTGATATCGAAAGGATATCTTATCCAATCAATATTAATGTCCAATTCAGGGAAATACTTTTCTAGATTCATTTGTAAACTTTTTAGCTGCACGATAGTAATTTTCATATCATTATCAATTTGTTCATTCGAAATTGCGAGCAATTTATGAAAATATGGAAATGCGTCAAATTCTCCATTACCAACCCACTTTTGCCATAACTTCATCTTTGCCAACGTGGCATTCACATTATCTTGGACATGAAATATAGAAATTTCCTTTCCTTGTAAAGATAAATTATGGAAATGCTTTTTCAATTCAAACGTTTTCATCAAGAAAAACTTGTAGCTCCTTCCAAAGTTTAAATAAACGAGTAAGGACTTTTCTACGAGAAAGCCAAGGAACATCGTTATAGAAAAGAAGTTGTGTATTGTTGCTTCCCATTTCTTTGCAAAGTTCAGAGAAAAGTCTTTCGTTTAGAGGACGACCTTTAATATAGTTTATGATTTCTACAGCTTCATCAAGAACTTTGCTTTGGTCTGTAGGCATCATATGTGTAGCCAAAGCCTCCCTGTGTATGCAGTACTGTGTCGAATCCTTGAAACAAACCGTTTTTTAGATCTGACCATGGATTTCGCTTCGTCCGTGATTATTCCAACACAACTTTTCCAATCAAGCTTGTTTTGATGCATAAAGGTATTTATACTGTTGAATACAGTAATGTTTCTTCTCCTGTTTTATGTTCTGGCAAGGGTTAGCAATATAAAAGGTCGTCATTTTGGATTTTTTTCGTAGCTAACGAACACTAGAAGATTTGCAAAATTTATAATGTCGGTTGATTCATCTATCTGCAACGCATAATAACGACTCTTACGTATCTCGGATAACAATGTTTGTTTTATATTTTCAGTCACTTCAGTGATTCTTCGAAGAACAGTACTATTTGGAAGGCAAATCCGATCAAAAGATCTTTTTGCATTATCTCCGTTCATAATTTCTGCTATTATTTTTGTCTGAGGCTTGAGCAAAGTTTCACCAATTGTTTCCGATGCACCACGTTTTGCTATTAATTACGACACACGATATGAACCTTCTAAAGCCTTCATATTTTCACCTCCTGACACGATCGACATCATGTTTTGATATTCTTTTAATTTTTTTTAGTTTATTTTTAAAAAAATTCTACAGGTTTGTCCTTGTATTCATTATGTTTCGATTCAAAATTGCGATTTAAATTAGATAGTTTCATGCTTTTATTTTTATAATTTTCACTGCAAATTACACATAATGGCATAGGTTCCAATTCATTTCCAGTCAATGAAAATCCACATTTCAAGTAATTTATATCGTATACTTACGAAGTTTTCTCATCTTCTTCCTAGTTAGTTCTTTAGAGATGTCAGATGACACACCCTTATCAATTTCACTTGATCCAGATACAATATCAACATTTTCTTGTTGCTGACAGCTACTTGTATCTGCTATGTTCCTCTCTTTTGTGCATTTTAAAAATCCAGTCTTTAACGAATGATCCATACTTAAAATTTGAAAGCTAAAAAATTACCGTATTTAAAGAAAAACATGTCCTTCAACAAATGGCTAGTAAAAGCAGAGCTGGAAACAGACAGTAATGGTAGGCCAGAGAAGATAAAGCAGCTACGAAGACGTTCATATGATTGGTGCGGTATTAACAAAAGATCGCGCTACTAAATGACAAAGGCAAGCCGACAGTTGAGTTGAAATCCTAATTCTCTTCAACCGAATTCCTTATATAATATCTGAAACACATGCACTATATATTTCTTAGTTTTAAACACGTTCACTCAAACCAAACCATGTTGACAATGCAACACATGGTTTTGCTTGAGTCTATACAGCATTTTCTGTGGGAGGGGATATGCGATTCATCAGTTAGTGCCGTTTTTATCCCAGTTGTCTCTAATTGCATCGTTTCTTGAGAAACATATTACACAGCCTGCAGATGTGTCTCTGTACTTTATTCAGTGATATAATAGGAACGTTTTACGATCTCGAACTTTACGGATACATTAAATTTTATTCCATGCGTTAATGATGCATAGCCAAAAATTGCCATGGACCCCCTGAAGATCTTCCATGTACCCTCGGTGGTACGCTACCATACTCTGAGAAACACTGCCGTACGGATTAATTCAGAGATCACTCGCATCTGGATCCTGTCCAGCACTTTGTCGTTTACAAGAAACCCCAATGACAGACCTGTTCACAGTAATCCAAATGTAGCAGTACCTCTGCTGGTAATGAAATATTCTAGCAAGCTAAATATGCCCTCTGTACCTTCACTTTTTTTTTTTACTAACATTCCCCAAAATTGCTGACTTCATTGATTTCTGCAATATAATTCCATCAATGCTGCAGGCACCTTGTAATATTTTTCTCCCGAAAATGTTTATACTTTTCCACATTAATCTGGTAATCGTTACCTTTTGATGATACTGTCAGCCTATTTCAGTTGTTCTACATGCACCCTACGTCACCAACCTCACCGGCCGTTATGGATCAAATACGCAATCTCATACGCTTCGTATCCATCATATATTTCAATGTAATATCAATGGTATTACAATTTTAATATGCGCATCGCATTCATGGAAACTTGGACAATGAAATATATATACGTCCTGGCCAGTAGCATGGTTAACATTTTCCATTATTATATCAATTTCGCCATCTTCATATCCAATCCTAAATGTTCCAATTTGTGGACCACAGTTCCATGTGGTAGCCTGTCAAATGCCTTTGCAACATCCAGCATTATCATGCTGCTGCAATTCATTCTATCCCATCTATTCATTTTATTATGAAAATTAAGTAAATTACTAAGTCTACAGACTCATTTTCTTATCCAATCATTCCTAAATTTTGTCTTTGACCACCTTTTACAATACAATTCTACTACGCTAATCAGGAGTTATTGATTGATCTGAATTTTGCTCAGACTTAAAGACTCAATTCTGAAAACAGAACTATTTTTCTCTACTTCCACTCCCTTAGGTTTTTGTCAGAGAAGACATAAATATTCAGATTAATACTATCCTTCTGTAAGAATATCCGACGATCAGCATAAATCTATATCTGTAAAAATAGGAATTGGTACGGTCATCTAGTGTTTATTGCAAATTTATGCAACATTTTCGGAATCTTAGATTTTTCTAAAAAGTTCCTAATCCCACTGGGCTTTCTTATCACACGATATGAGTTAGTCGTCAATATAGAGTTGATTTGTGATGTATTTCAATATCCTTTATCACGTAATAATATGCTGTGTTTTGTATTTCTGCTCATTTACCATTGTGTGCCAGTGAGCTATAGATAGAATTTCCATGTGGATGCTGATATTTGTGAATAAGTGATTGTTGAATTTTATTGGCTGACGTGAGAAAAATCCATGTTTTCTGGATGAATAAACTATCGTGAAACAAAAGATCTTTGTCTCCTTGCAAGGTTTTCAAACGTACCTATATTAACTCATTCGCGTTGTTAATATAGAAGAAGTTTAATCTTTCGGTGATGAGATGCATAAAATCACTGAAAGAGGTAAGATACAACTTGAGACAATTTTCTCAAGCAGCATGTTTAAAAACGTAACTCTAGATCACAGAGTGATGGATTTGCTCATAGCATCAGAAGGAGATCTCTGTTAAGAATATGACTATTTGACCACCAGTTGGGTACAGTGATCATACCGTGCTTTCTCGGAAAATATCTAATTTTATTAATGCTCCCATTAGAACAAGTTACATGTTTAACAGGAAAACTGGAAATTATGAACAACTTAGGATAATTACTATCTTTGTTCCCATGGTATCAGTTACTGAATGGATGTGAAGTTCAGCAATGCATGGTAATCTTCAAAAATGCTTAAATGAGGCGGTGCCTGAATGTATGTCTTTGTTCGAAGAAGAAATAGTGAAATGGATGTGCAACTTTACTAAGCAAGAGACCCACAAGAAGATGTGGAAAGACTAACACAAGAATAAGAGTGGGAGTGGTTATGAAATATGAATGTAAAGCTCAGGCCAGAAAAGTAAAAGTATCGTGCGGAAAGCTAAATCGGAATATGAAATGAAATTGGCCATGCAAGATAAAGGCAATCCTAAAGAATGTTATCGTTAAGCTGCAAGCGAAAGAAAGAATGAATTTGAAAGAATAACTGTATTGAAAAAAAATGTACATGGTACTCTAGTGTCGGATATTTATGGCATTGTTAAATTAAAGTGGTCTCTTTGATAACATGTATATCAACCAGGTGTATGTAACATGGTGCACAGTGATACTGCTACATTTGATGACTGTTCATGAAAATGAGGTTGAAGAGCTGTTGTATAACCTGGATAAGAATTTTTAATAGGGGCGATGGAATATCAGTGCGTTTATTAAAGGAATGTTCAACTGAATTGGCTAGGCCTTTCACATGTTTGTATAACTTCAGTCTCGGCTCAGGAATAAATGACATGTTCCATTGTACAAGGGTTGTACAAAAACTGATGTGTCTAACTACAACCTCTCAGGTGTTACTGTCAAGAATTTAGAGAAGTTTGTAAGAATTCGCATTCAGAAATATGCTACAAGAAACTGAGGCGACAAGTGCTCTTGACGTATTGGTGGATAGAATTCGAAGTTCAAAAGTTGCAAATACAACTCAGAGGATAATTGCGATGTTGAAGAGAACCAACATATCTAAGGACAAGGAAGTCATGTTGTCCCTTTCTAAGGCTTTCATAAGGCTCGGATAATTGTGAACACATTTGGTCTCCCGGTTTCCAAGGAGATAAAGAAATCGTGGAAAGGGTACAAAGTAGAGTTACAAAGATTATGTCTGGATTATGGGATTTAGATTATGAGGATACATTGCGAGTATGCGGATTGCAGACTCTGGTTAATAGATGAAAGAGAGTTGATATGAAAGAGGTGCATACACTTTTGAATGGAGGTTATAGGATATCGTGTGATGAAATTTTTCGTTATGTGGAAAGTGAAGAGAGAACACCGGGATAGCCATGGAAGTTAAGTCTGTTCACAGTCAGAGGGCAAGAGTTCGATTTTTCTCTCAGAAAGCAGTTAACAAGTGAAATAATTTGCCTTTATTAGTAGTGAGTGCGTCTAGTGTGAGTGAGTTTAAGAGAAGTTATGACAGCTGGTTCGGTTGATTTACAGCCTCCCTCGGTTAGTCCTTGACTCTCTGATGGTCTCAGATACTACTGTTGATACTATTAACTAGAAACTGATCCTTTGTGGCAATCAATTATATAAGGTCTTTAGTACTAAAGGTAACAACAGATTAAACTTCATGACATTACGAAGGAATTTATAATTATCAATCTATAATACGCAGTTTAGCATTCACAATGGATTCGTCGGAAACAAATCTACTAAACATATACTACATTCAGATACATATAATTAATGATCTTTCTGCTCTGCCTAAGTTTTATCTCCGTATTTTAACTTAAACATAGAACTTCGCAATTTTATCTTGGAATCACGTGAGACGAATCATTAATCCAGTACCCTTTTCTTCTTCAGTTAACCATGGAGACAGTGAAAGGAAGGCTTCTGTCGCTATTGAAAGATCCCCTCTATTCTGATGTGACCTTCATAGTTGGTGAAGGTGAACGGAGAGCAATAGTCGAAGTCCATAAGTTGTTGTTTGCCATTGCCAGTCCAGTGTTTGCTGCCATGTTTTATGGTCCCATGAAGGAGGATGGAGAGATAAAGATTCCTGACGTCACTCCGGAAGCATTCCAAATTATGCTCACGTGAGTCATTTCTTAGTATTCACGAAGTAGCTCAAATAAATTATTCTGGCACAAATTGGTTATAAACTGTCCAAACATGGTATACTAATAAGAAAATCAATTTTTTTTTATAATTAACTACTTTTGGTTCTTGTTCTTCGATTTTCAATTCACGCATTTTTTTTTTTCAGGTACTTGTACACAGATGAGATTTTAATACAATCAGCAGATGCAGCAATGGAAGTGTATTATATGGCAGAAAAATATCAAATTCCGTTTCTCAAGGAAAAAAGTGAAAAATTCCTGGAGGAACAAATGACAGTTGAAGCAGGGAGCGTGTGTGAAATTTACCAACTCGCCAAACTTGCAAACCTCCCTCAAATAATTTATAAATGTTTAGATATTATTGACAAAAACACTGAAATCATTATTAAGTCATCCGATTTTTTGGAATGTGAAAAATACACCTTGGAGGATATAGTGAGTAGGCAAACATTGACAGTGCAGTCAGAATATTGTCTCTTTGATGCTGTTCACAAATGGGGTGTGAATTATCTCACTAAGACACAAGAAGATCGAACAAAAGTCAACTTAAGAAGAGTGCTGTCCCTGTCTTTGAAATGGATCAGGTTTTCTTTTATGTCACCTGAAGAACTCGTTGATGTGTCTGAAACAGGATTATTCTCATTTGAAGAGATTGGACCTCTCTTGTGCAGAAGCATAAAGTACAAAAACTCAACTTCCTCTCCCTCTGCCTTTGTCAGCCGCTTACGTCAACGTAGGATGTATAGTTCATTTTTAAGATGCAGTTTAAGAATATTTCAATCAAATACGAGTTCATCAAAATCGGTGATCCCAGACAACGTAAACTCCTCTGATAGCAAGGTCAGTTTTACGGTGGAAATCCTAGAGAAATCAATGCTATTGGTGGAGCCATATATGAGACTTCTAGTTGACGCTGATGGTAAAACCTATTCGAATAAGAAGTGCTGTGTAAAATCGCTGTCTTTTTCTGTGGCTAAGGAAATTGTCTCTGAGAATATGTGTAATGAAAGCAATCCAACAGCAGTTTATGTTAACAAAAGAGAAAAATTACAAATTACAGCGATTTTTGATGAAAAGTTTAAGAAATGCACACACGATTCTCCTACTAAAAAGCGATATTTTCATGGAAAGTCTGTTTCCTTCAGTGTACAACCAGAAAGTGAGTGGCTTGTGAAGTGTCTTACATTTCTTTTGTATGTCAAATGATGGCAAGAATTTTTAACATTAATGCGTTGAATAGATTAATATTCGCATAGCTGCAAAATATAAAGTTTTTTTTTCAGAGAATGTTCTTTGTACTGAACATTATAATTTAGCATCTGATGTATTACTGTCTTCTTAACTAAGAAATATGTAACATTTATGTCCAGTTATTTAAGATTTACCATTTCGTAATTGCTTAACCCCTTCCTCCCAAAGTCAGTTTATATTAATTTATTATGTAAAATGCATTAGAGAGTTTTATTAAAATACGCATTATTGTGCATTGGTATGATGTTTTAATTTAATAACAAATGAATAACATAAATTATAGTAAATGTTTAATTTTATTTCTTTAACCACCCAACCGCCCAGCAAGTCTATAGACGTCAAGGTTATCATGGATGCGAAGGGCATATTAAAATTGTAATACCATTGATATTACATTGAAATATGCGATGGATACGAAACCTATGAAGATGTGTATTTCATCCTTATGGCTGATTAGGTGGTTTTCTCATATCTGCTTATCCCAGATTGATGTGATGGTTATTTCGTTTTACGACAAAAACAACTAAGGCTGGGGTTAGCAGTGTACTATTCTGTAATCTGCGTGTGTTTCTTGTAGATATCCTGTTTTGCGAGATGAAAAACGGGAGTTTGTGGGAATTCATCCAGAGGTCTTCCTCGGCTTACCGATCTGATAAGATAACACTCGACTCAGTATTGGCTGTTGAGGTTCTCCGAGGACATGCATTCATATTCTAGACCTACTGCAAGATGCGGTATTAGCAGCATTACAATTCTCATTTCGTTTGCCAACATGAATTTAGATATTTTTCTTAGGTCAAGTTTTGCTGAATAAAAAACAGTGCCTAACCTATTATAGATATTTCGTATAGTGTATATCTCAGATATTTAAGAAAAAAAAATTCATTGTTCAGGCTGTTAAATCTGGAATGAAAGGCTTAATTTGTCTTGAAGCATTTCATTCAGGATTTAACTAAGATGCGAAAATTCCCAAAAGAAATACTTGTGATCAAATAGAGTATACTTTGCAGTTTTTCTCATAAACTTCATTTCTGCTGTTGTTAATCTTTGTTTGTCTTTTTGTTTTATTGTCCAGATTTTAGTTGCATACAATAAGACTGGTAGGACTAATGCATTGTATACTTTTAGTCTGGTTTGGTTTTTAACTAGGTTTGGTTTAAATATAGAGTTACTACTATTTTTAAATATTTATTTACCTGCTATTTTTAAATATTTTGCAATTTTTAAGTTTATATCTTTTTCATTTTCATAGATGATCATATATCCTAGGTAGTTAAATTAATTCACCTATTCTAAGATCCTGTTATCTAATACTATCTGTTCTTGCTGGATCTTGTCCTTTAAAGGCCATAGTTTTTGTTTTTGTTGTTGATATTGTCAAACCAAAATCTTTGGATATCTCATTTAGATCTAAAATAGATAGCTTTCTGTAGTTTATCTTCAGAATTTGTAATTATTATTTGATCGTCGGCAAAAAAGGGGTGTTTAAGTTCACAGTATGAGAAAGTTTAATTCCTTGATGGAAATTTTTATTGCCTTTTTTGTTCTATTCCATTTTATATTCCATTCCATTTTTCCATTTCTTTATTTTCCATTTCTTTATTCCATTAAGCTGACAGAAAAATGTAATCGGAATGGAAGAGGAGCAGATTTTGAGATCAATTGCAGAATATAAACGGGTAGGCATATGGAAGAAAGTATTCAGTTTATTGTTTAAAAGGTTGAAGTTATTATTATCAAGAATTCTTTCAATGATTCGACTACGTCTATTAGTGTTGCCACTACCCCATAGAGTATTGTGACTATTAAAGTCTCCCATCAAAAGTATAGGTTCAGGTAATTGCGAAATAATGTTATCAAGATCAATTTCATTTAATTCAGCATTTGGTGGTAAATAAATTGCACATACTGTAATAAGAAATCTCACAGAGAAGCGAATCACTACTGCTTCCAGAGAAGTATTAAGTTGGACCTGATGGAAAGGAATATGACTGCCCACCAGGACAGCTACTCCTCCATGAGCAGAACCACCTCCAGTTCTGTACAACAGTGAAATTTCTAAAGGTACGGTCCTCATTGGGTCTTAAGTACGTTTCCTGTAGACAGAAACAGAAAGGTTTGTGTTTCTGCAACAACATCTCTTGATATCGTCAATATTCTGGAGAATTCCACGACAGTTCCATTGTAAAAGGTTTCCTATTCTCTTGATTTTATTGGTTTATCTGGTTTTCGGAAGGTTAAGGGCTTGACTTTGTCATATTTATATTTATCCACTGTTTTAGGGAAGTATGAACGGCCAGTGTCCATCTCTTCCTCTGGTAGAGTATTCAAAAGATAAAATGTGTTAGGGTCAGTGGGTACCGAGGTATCCATTTTTTCTGTGAGTGTCTATTGGTTTATCTCTGAGTGATGTCTCCACCATAATTATTTTAACAGGTGAGTTTCATCAGATGGGACCATTTTTGAAGTTGTCTCTGGAGAAAGGCCATAGGTCTTGTGATTAATGCGCTCAACAGAGAAGCACTTGCGATTGTAAAGTTCAGGAATAGTGAAATTATCAGACGGTGGAATAGACATTCATGTTTGAGTTGCTATTAGCACTTTTATTTGTTACTTTTTCAGCATAAGAGGATCGTAGAACAGGTGTAATGGGTGGCCAGCCTTATTTTGCATCCCGATATGTTATGTTTTGTTCTGTTTTAATTTTTTGTATCTCTTTTTCATCTTTCCATTTCTGACATGCACGAGAGCGTAAGCTGGATGATCTCCCTGACAGTTGACACATATAGATTTTTTTGCACAGCACGATTTGTTATCATGATCTTTACCATCACATCAGGCACAGGTTGTAGAACAACGACAAGCAGATTGGGCATCTTTGACATTTAATGCACCTCAGTAGGTTAGGGATGTACATTCTAACAGGACAGCTGAGACACCCTGATTTTACAGATATCAGAGGCTTAGGCGTATCAAAAGTAAGGATGATGTTCTTGGTTGAGACCAGGCGACCATTCCTATGTATCAGGATGCGCCTCATACCCGTCACTCCTTGATCTTTAAGTTCTGAACATATCTACTCATCAGGAACATCAAGGAGATCCCATTCTGATATCACCTCTCTACTGGAATTGAGTGTTCTGTGAGGTGTTACTGCAATTTGTATTCCACCCATTGTCGTTGCTCTTAGCAGTTTCTCGGAATGTTGTTTACACATTGTTTCCACGAGGATATCACCAGAACGCAATTTCTTGACAGTTTTGGGAGGTCCTGCTAGTCCTTCTAAACCTTTTTGGATAAAGAAGGGTGACATTTTCCCAATTGGTTTTTCACCTGTTGCATGAATGATTAAAAAGGTTGGCACATCTTTTATTTCTTGCTTCTGTTTCCATATGCTGTATCTATAGTATTGGTACTTGGTTGGGACTTTGTTAGGGTCCCTGAAACATTTGAGGATGAAGGATTCATATTTCAGGAGTTTTTAATTCGGCGCAGGAGCTCCCCACACACCATGGAGCCACATATGGACGCCCACTATCTGGCAAGCAAAGCCTGCGCTAAGGAGTGAAACGCCAGGGCTACTCTGAACGCTATACCTGCACTGCAGCAGGTCTAGGATCCCGGCCCCCAACCATGGGGTGAGAGACTTACTGAAACACCGATGACCTTTGCAGGAAAGCCCACTAGCCGATTTATCCTGGCTGGGCCATTCAGGAACGCCCGCCTTGCTCAAGCTGGGGCCAAAGTAGTGCAAGACTACCAGGATACCTCTTTCGGGATGTCCACGGGTCACACCGGACGGCAGGGCTTTGGATCCCCGTGATGGTGGTCTGGAAAAAGAATAGTGAAAAGGACTCAGGAGAATCAGAGCAAAGAATATGGGAAGAAAAGCAAAGTAAAATAGGAAGAATGAAAAGGGCCAATACCATCACTGGGAGGCCTCCTTCCACCACGAACAGGTACCCCACATGGAGGGGACAATTCAATATACAGTATTATGTAATATAATACATAATATAATACATAATATAATACAAATCAAGTTGTACACTACAAAGTACAGTACTATACAATACAATTCAAGTGTACAATTCAGTATACAATATTATACAATACAGTTCAAGTTTTGTAATTTAATATACAATATTATACAATACAGTTCAAGTATTAGTATCATTTTCTGTTGGTAATTGCGCTTATTTTTGGCTATTTATTTTGTTGTAGTTAATAAATGTTTCCTTATATATACAAATAGGGTAAAATACATTTCGGATATTTCTCATAGTTTATAATAAGTTACTGGTTTTAGTGATAAAGTAAGTTAGTTTGTGTATTTATGTGTAACGTAGCCATACTGGTTACTAGAGAATCAAATTCGTTTGAAACAGTTATTGCGTGTCCAGTGACCGTATCTATGGGGGCTCTCCTTACACGGTTTGATTTGATGTACGTTCTAAGTGAATGAAATAGTTAGTATATTGGTACCTTAATTGGATATGATAAGTAAGTTATAATGATCTCTTACACTATACGTTTAAAGTAATTGTCAATATTGTTTAGTCCCATGAGGTAGTCTTTCAATCTTTTTCTGAATGCATAAGCTGAGGTTATAGATTTGATTTCATTTGGGAATTTATTGTAGCTGCTTGTCCCTAGGTATTCGAATGATTGACGAAAACGTTCCTTGTTTGCCTTGGGTACTGAATGTTCCGGCCGCATCGTAATCCATAGTCTACATCATATACCAAGAAACTTTCAGCGTTCCTTTTTACATATAATAGACAACCATAGAGATATAGTTTCTGTAGTGGTAGAATATTATCAATGACAAACAGATCGTTTGTTGAATGCGCGAAGTCGGTAGTGGTTATGGCTCTAATTATTCTGTTTTGTATTCTTATTAATGGAAGCAGATTGTTGTAATAATCTCCACCCCAACAGGTGATGCCATATTGCAGTGAGGAATTTACCTAGGAATAGTATAAGTATCTTAAGAATGCTGCATTTACAAATTTTTTAACATAATATATTCTATTAATTATGAACCTAAACTTATTTGTTAAGAAAGTGATGTGGGAGTTCCACTTCATATTGCTATCGATATGGAGACCCAAATACTTGACTGATTTTGTTCTTTTGATTAAGCTGCAGTTACAATTTAGGATGTCACTACATTTCCTTTCATGCCATTTTATGGTTATATCGTGATGTAGCTTATCTTTTAACGTGAAGTACATATATCTCGTTTTATCGGTATTAATTTTAAGTCCATTATTGCTAAACCATTTACTTAGTTTTAACATATCACTATTAATCCGATTTTTTAGATCTTCAAGGATTGTTTCGTTGTATATTAATGTCGTGTCCTTGGCGAAGGATATCATTTTTCCAAAACGTTTGTATTTACATAAATCATTAACATATATTAAAAATAAGATGGGTTCGAATACAGACCCTTGAGGTACTCTGTATTTTATTATTTTTGTTGCACTATTGAATGTGCTGTAGCTGGTATATTGTTTTCTATTGTTCAGATAGGATCTGAACCAGTCATTAGTAATTCCTCTAATACCATATCTGGATATTTTCAGTAGCAATAGATCATGACGAACACAGCGAACTCCTTAGATATATCAAGGGAAACTGTGCATGCCTTTATTTATTCCACTACAGACCTTCTTATGAAACTCCAATAGCGTTTTTCGCTATTGTATCCAGATCTAAACCCATATTTGATTAATTGTGTAAAAGGATATGGTATTTAAATAGTTATTTAAGTGTCTTTTTTATTAGAATTTCAATAAGTTTTGAGATTGTGGATAGTATAGATATTGGTCTGTAATTTTTTATTTCATTTCTGTTACCTCCTTTATATAGGGGTACAACTGATGCAGTCTTTAGGTGTTCTATAAATTTACCATGTTTAAAGTATTTATTAATGATATTTGTAAAGAACTGTAATTTCTATTTAATGATAATGTTTAGTTTTTTTGACTAAATTATATTTTCTGTTGTCAGTTCCCATTTTTTTTCCCTTTTTATAATCCGATTACTACACTCTTTACCTCTTCTTCGTTTACTGCGTGCAGATAAATGGAATTCTTAATCCATGGAAGGTGACTCACTACTTTGTCATTTCTGCAGGTTGAAATCACAAACTACCATGGTTTGTAAAGTGTTGTTCATTTTGTTAATTATATCGGTGATGTTATTGCCCTCTGGGAATTCGCCTGTTTTGTGTTACCTATTATCATATTAACCAACCTCCATTCTTTACTTTTATCATTATTACAAGAAAGAAATTTCGATAAAAGAAAATTCTTTTGCCTGTTTTATTTTTTCCTTTAGGTGTTTATGTCTAATATCGGATTGAGGCAGTTGATGATGTTTTATGTAGTTCTCAAATTTATTATAATTGGTGACTATTTCGAATTTTTATGACTATCTGCACAGCTCCTGTCAACGCTATTAGGTAAGGATAGTTTCAACAGAATCAAACAGTGATCTATTATTTTGCTAAAGTAGATTGCAGAGGACACCTCACAGCTCATTATGTTTCTTATGAATATGTGATCAATGTAACTTGCTGAGTTGTTCCTTTCTCTCGTATTGCCATCGATGTATGCAAGAAACCCATGAGTAGACAATATATTTTTATATTCTTCAGTTTTACTATTACTCTTATAAAGGTCCAAATTTATATCGCCCACTAGTATGACATTGTCGTGTTTTTAGGTTTTTAGGGCGTTATTTAGCTCTGATAGAAAGATATCAACTGGACCATCGTGTGCACGGTATATAGCAAATATAAGTATTTGTTGTTATTAGGACAGACAGGAAGATCTGGGGAAATACGCATGAACGAACACCAAAACGATGTACAAAACAGAAGAGAACACAAATCAGGTCTAGCTTTCCATACCACTTCCACCGGACACAATGTACTCTGGCAGAGAACAAACATGTCTTACATAGAAAAAAACTGTTACATAAGGAAATTTAAAGAAGCTGCAAAAATGCATAGAATTCCAACACAATGCAATAAAAACCAAGACTTAATTCTACACCAAGTTTGGTCAGCTTTGATAAAAAATATACCTCAGTCTCTTTTGTTGTTTCAACTTTCAGTTACCCTTAACCCTTGAAAATGTAAGTCAAACTACTTACGAAACTTGTCGGGTTTTATTTCTTTATTGTGCTTTTAGCTTAATATATTAAAAAAATGTGGTCCAATTACCGGAATATGCCTTATGAACTTCCTCATCACAGAAACCTCCACTTACAAATATAAGTATATTCATTGCTGTGTCGTAAATCATTACAGTTTCAGCGCATTGCATTTTTGATTCCAGTCTATCAATTTTATAAATATTTCTTCCAGCATATAGAATTAATCCACCTAAACGATTATAGTCGCGAAAATCATAATACTGTCATAATCTGCGAGATAATAACGATCAACCTCAGGTTGTTTGATCCATATTTCACTTAAGACTAGTACATCTATACATGATTGGATTTATGTGAAAAGTAACATTAAATTGTCAAAATTTGACCTTATCGACCCGACACTGACATGAAATATGTTGAAATTCTTGGAAGAGTTTGTATTAGCGTCAATTTTTTTTTTTTTTTTTATAAAGGTTACATTACATACTTTTTTTACACTTTATGTGGAGTCTTAAATCCATTTACGTCTTTATGGTTCCAGTTATTCATAGGTAACATTTAGATTTGCTGCCTTCTTTGACTGAGTTTGTCGAGGTTGTCCGGTGTTTTTATCCGTATCACTTTTGTGTTGTTTCTCATGAATAGTTTACCATCTCTTACCCATACATATTTGAAGTTTGTTTAGATTTTGAGCTTGATTCAAGATAATTATTTTCGTCAAATAATTATTTTATAAATTCATGAAAATCCCAATCTTAAAATAAATACAGCATCCATCTGTTTCAAATTAAATTTTCTTTCTCATTCGTAATCTTAGTTCGATTTTGCTTTATAGAGAATCATACGTAAATCTTGAATCATATCACATAATGCATAATTTTAAACTTAATTTGTAGGTTTTAAAAAACGGATGTTATGTACATGTTTTCGGCTAATTTCGATATTATGCGGCAGTTTTGAAGTAGCGATACTTTGCGTACGTCTGCAAGGGTAGCCGAGTGATTAGACACTCCGCAACCATATGCCTGGGAAAGGAGAGTTGATAGTTTTTGAAGAGTAGCCTTTATTTGAGAAGGTTCTTTTTAGATTTGTAGTTCATTTCCAAATAATGGCTACTGTTCAAAAACTATTAATAAACAACTATACTGCTCTCCTCAAAACAACACAGAAACACAGGACAACCACATCAGCTCTCTCTCTCTCTCCCAGAAACTAAGAAGAATTTTGAAAAAAATTAACATAAAAACGTGCTTTTCCTCTCTTCCTAAACTCAGATCAACTCTAAGGAAATCAAAACAGGCTCACAACCATCTCAGTTTCTAGGGGTGTATAAACTCACATGTGATTATGGGAAGGCATATTATAGTCAAACTGAGAATCCTATCCTCCTACGTATTGAGAAACATCAAAGGGACATTGCTTACAACAGAACCAGAGCAAGCGCCCTCTCAAGCCATGTCCTGTTCTCAGTGAACACAAATAGTGAAGGCCGTCAACATGAGATAAACTAGACCACAACATCGAACCTCATATGTGCCATGACGAGGTAGAACGCTGCATAGTTGAGTTTAAAGAAATTGTCCTGGACTCTCATCACATGAACAGTAACGTTAGTTATAATTTACCAGATTCCTTTAGCTCTGCTATGATACTGGCGCACTCGTGAAGTCACCCGCTCGCAGATGCCTAACAGTAGAACTTTAGCCTGGACTGTAGCTTCAGTTCAAATTTAACTATAGCTCATATTTGGTTTTATAGTAGTACAATGTTTCTTTATGGTGTTTTATATGTTTGATTTTAACGTTCTCACGCCTGAAGAAGTTGGCTTTCCGACGAAACATATTGTGTGTTAAATATTAGTGTATTAAATAATATTATGCCAGCCTGTCTGGCCGAGTGGTTAGAGTGTCCTCTCTCCAGTCATGAGGCTGTGGGCTCGAATCCCGCCATGGGCATGGATGTTTATGATTCTGTGGAAATACTAGTGTTGGTGGTCGGCAGTAGATGGCGTTGGCGTAGTTGCGGTCAGTTGGTGAGTTGTGAGTGGTGGAAGCAAAGTTGGAGATGCCCTCCCTTGATGAGTCTTTGGACTCACTGGAGGTGACAAATAATAATAAATAAGATTAATTGTTTGTCTAATTCTCAGAATTCAGTCAGTAAAAAATATGAACGTATATATACATATACGTTCTACGTTATATATATATATATATATATATATATATATATCAGGGGTGAATATTTCGGGTGTGCTAAGTGTGCGGTGCTCATCCACGAAATATCAGTATCACCCATATTATATTTTTGCATTTATTCCCGTTAAAGATTCTTCCAATTGTTTGCAGACTTTGCGCAAATCCTAAAATTGAAGACAATATACTAATGCTTCATTGTCCTCTTCACGAGGGTAAAAATGCATTAGTGCTTCATGAAGAAGGCTCTTTTTGCCACGTAAACATTGCGTAACATTCGCATTAATAAGCCCAGATGTGTTTTCGAAATGCATACACCTTTGAGCCCTTTGAAAATATATAAAGAATGCACGGAGGGTCAAATTCTTA
Source organism: Typopeltis vanoorti (assembly GCF_054136105.1). Classification (NCBI taxonomy): domain Eukaryota; kingdom Metazoa; phylum Arthropoda; class Arachnida; order Uropygi; family Thelyphonidae; genus Typopeltis; species Typopeltis vanoorti. The sequence goes on from NC_143554.1 coordinate 147,113,724, forward strand.
GCTTTCTATATTTTTTAAACTGCTGAGAAGGTGGGGCTTCAAATATACCAACCAACTATAGCATTCTCCTTCATTGTTGTTTTCTATTAAATCTTAAAACAAACAGATTGTTTCCCCACTCTATGCAGAAGTATTCAAAGTTATCCTGCAGTTAATTGCATTGGACCAATTAAGATGAGCGCTGATGCATTACATACTCTCAAAACTTTCATACATTGATAAAAATGCAGTCATATAGTCATGGACGTTTGCAGAGGGATGGGGGCAAACGGGGAAACTCCCCCGGGCTGGAGTAAAATATTCCACAAATTATAATCGTAAAAGTGATTGAGATATGTAAACTTATGTCTTATAATCTTATATGTAAGCTTTGTCTGTCTTAAAATTTCATTGTGAATTGGCTTGCTTTGGCCTGTGGCAGGGTAGCCATAAAATACGTGTTTTATTGCAGCAATAAAACACGTGTTCCTGTTTTTGGTTCACCTTTTTCTGATTCGTGAACAGTGAGACCACTTCGTTTTCTCTGCGTCTAGTGAGTCACTGAGTTAAATGTATATTGTAAATTTATGGTGAAACAAATTTGAACAAATTTATTTAAAATATATTTTTAAAAGATAAGTGTATGTAATTTAACATTATTTTAATTGTTAGTTTTATGAATTTTTTGCCTTTAAACTGAAATAATTTAATTTAGGATTTTGGAATTATTAATTAGTCGATTTTTAATAAAATATGCCGGCCAATTTTTTAATATATGAAATTGTGCTAAAAACTATTAATTCTGAATACCTTTTTCCCCTCCAAGAATTAAAGATCATTAAAATCGATGTAAAATGAAAATAATGTATGGTATTTATAGTTTGGATCGATAAATAATTACATCAAAAATGCTAAAAGAAGTTTATTGATGTAATTATTTAATTAAATCAATAATTATAAAAAAATATTGATGTAATTATTTGTCTCCAAGCTTTGCCTCCCCCCCCCCCTTCTGGAAAATTTCCTGTGGATGCATGCCCATGCATACGGTCAATTGGCATCTGCAGAAAATTTTCCAGGAGGGGGGGGGACAAAGCTTGGAGACAAATAATTGCATTAATAAATTTTATAATTACTGATGTAATTACTCATAGTAATACATCAATAAATGTCTTTTAGCATTTTTCTGATGTAATTATTTGTCAATGTAAACCATAAATACATTATTTTCATTTTACATCGATTTTAATGATATTTAATTCTTGGAAAACAGTATTTGAAATTAATACCGTTTTTAGCGCAATTCCGTATATAAAAAATTAAACCAGCATATTTTATTAAAAATCAACCAATTAATTAATCCCAACATCGCAAATTAAATTATTTCAGATTAAATGCAAAAAAATTCTAAAACTAACAAGTAAAATAATATTAAATTAAGTATACTTACTTTTTAAAATATATTTTAGTTTAAATGTTTCACTATAAATTTACTCGTACAATTCACACTTTACTCAGTGACTCGCTTGACACAGAGGACAAAAGAACTGGTTGCTTCACAACAGTAATAAATATTTTTTGCACAAATCAGAAAAAGATGAACCAAAAACAGGAATACGTGTTTTATTGTGGCGATAAAGCTCATGTTCTATGAAAACCCCGCCATGGGCTGAAACAGGCCAATGCATAATAAAATGTTAAGACCAAAAAAGCGTCCCCATGGGCGTCCCCATGGTCGAGTCTGCAAGGTTACAAATCTCAATCACTTTTACGATTATAATTTGTGGAATTTTTTACTCAAACCCAGCGGCAGTGCCTAGTGTTCCCCCCCCCCCATCCATGCGGATGCCCATGCTCGTATGATTGCATTTTTATCGATGTATGAAATTTTGAGAGTGCATAGAGCATCAACGTTCATCTTAATTGGTCCAATGATATTAATTGCAGGATGACTTTGAATACTTCTATGTAGAGTGGGGAAACAATATTTGTTTTAGGATTTATTAGAGAACAACAGTGAAGTAGAATGTTATATTTGGTTGGTTTATTTGAAATACTCAAAGATGAAAATATGGGAACCATCATTTATGAGATATGTGAGAATAGGAAATGAAAGAACAAGTGTGAGTAGAAATATTTTCATTAATGGCAAAGAATTTTTAATAATTAACATTTGTGATATGTATGTCCTATAAGTTGCTGGGTAGAGCGAATAGTACGATCCTATAAGTTTAGTCAAGACTAAGTGAATTTATGATGTCATAATTACAAAAAAAAAATTACGAGGAGACGAAGAGTATGGCAAGAACAAGTATGGTATAGTATGGTTTGATCGAGCAACAAATCATGTCATAAAATTTGTTGATCATTTATATGCATATCTCTGGTTTGTGTATATTTCGCTCCGTTTTATAAAAATTTTATTTTGTTTACGGAAACTCAGAATACATAACATCCAATCATTATTGGAATTATCCACATTTTCAAGAATCCTATATTCATTAGTTTTTTTTTTAAAGTATCAGCGGTTCTTCTGTCTTATCAATCTCAAATATCCTGATATTTTGTTGAAGATTAACAACGTCTTATAACATAGAGAAATATTAATTTTTATTCAGGTATAGATCATTTTTACTGTCTGTTGTTTCCGAAGAGTAGAATAAAAATGTCTCTATACTGTTAAAAAACTTTGCAGCCTCAACAGATGTTAGACTGCACATGCATGAGACACAGTTATGTTTTTTTTTTCTCCTAACATCCATTTTCAAATTTTCAGTTCAGCTGTTTGCAATACAGCCATTAGATGCAGCAAGCACTCTACTCATGACAAGTGATAACGTTTGATTGGATTGGTTGAGCCAATATCCAATCACAGCTGTTAGGTGCTGGGTGATCACACCCAGCCTCACCTTCTGAACGGTTTTAAAACTATTAGAACTCTAAGAATTTGACCCTCTTTACATCTTTTCAAAGAGCTCGAAGGTGTATGCATTTTCAAAGCACACCCGGGCTATTAACGCGAATGTGTCGCGATGTTTACGCGTCAAAAAGTGCCCTCTTCGTGAAGCACTAATGCTTCATTATCTTCGTAAAGAGGGCAATGAAGCATTAGTATATTGTGTTTATATTGTGTTTAACTTAAGAATCACTGAAAGTCTGCAAACAATTAGGGAAGACTTTAACGGTAATAAATGTAAACATATTATATAGGTGTTACTGATATTTCGTGGATGAGCATCGCACACCTAGCACACCCGGAATATTCGCCCCTGATAAATACAATAAAAAAGATTATGTGAAGATTATCTTGAATGTGTGGAGTAATAATTTGGAAAATTATTAAATGGTGTCACAAATAGTAAGGGAAAATAACCATAAAGAATATTTACAAGCAACAATATCTTTCAATAATTGAAGTGGGAAAAGCCAGTAGAAATTTGTAAAAATGGAAGGGCTGCTTTAATTTTTTTATTCGTATATTATTATATGATTCCTATCGACGAAATGGAGATATTTGGGATGAAGAGTAATGATGAACGTTCCAAAGATATGTGAGTTTTGTGTGCAATGAAATATATTGAAAATATGAATATACTTTCAAATAGATGAAGATTATTAATGCCAATTATATCAAACATTTTAAAATTAATTGATATACAAATTAATTATGAAAATATTAATTCATAGTACTAATTAAAATTCTTATATTTTTAACAACAGATTCTGTTTGATAATGTTCATGATTCTAACAAGACACATATATGCAATATAATCCGAGTAGCTGGAGTTGGCTGTCCAATAGCCATATAATCAGCAACAGATAAGTCCAGGAATTGTGGTTTTCTGAGAGATCGAAGGATTAAAGTCAAACTTGAGAAACAGGACCTTTTCATTTTGCAGAAAGCACAGATAAAGAGAAACTACAGAGGGTATTTCAAAATAATGGAAATACCTAGAAATGTTTTGCGATCTTTTTTTATTAATAATTAATAAGCTGTAGGTCCACCTCCGGCTGTTGGAACACCTTGAATTCTACGTGGAATAGACTGATACAAGTCAAGTATATAAGATAATGGAATTTGGGGCCATTCTTACTACAAAATATGTTCTAACTGCGTAAGTGATGTGCCGGCGAAAAATATGATCGAACCTTGGAGAACTGATTGGAAAGAATGCCTTGTATGTTTCAATACCTTGTCATAATCTTCGATTAAATGGATCGCGATACACCAACGATTTCTGCCGTTTTGGTCACGGCAACTCCTGCAACTGCAGTTCAATGATAATACCCTTTTGTAAGTCACTGAAGTCTGACATTTTGCACATTAAGTGAACAACAGATCACAGAGACAACGTCATCCGAGATGTGATGGTGTAGTATGATATCAGCGATATCATACTGCAGTGCCAGAGAGCTGTCAGAGAGCAGTGTCATACTCGATTTCACGTCGAATTTATGGTGTTCAAAGAGCCCGAGATAGGTGTTTCAATTATATTGATGACTCCTGTATAATATATATTGTAAAGTCAAGCCCACATTTAAAGCCACTCTAAATTCATGTATGTACCTAATTCGTCTTTTTTAAGTAGAAGCTTTGGTTTTTTAACTTATATAATAAACAATGTTTAGTCCAGGGGTCTCAACCTCCAAAATTTCAACGAAGCCCGCGGGCCGCTAAGCTAGGTATCTGGAATTGTAAAATGCTTTCCAGATTCACAAGGAACTCTGTGTATTTGATACTTTACAAAAAACACTAGAAAAATAAATAAACTCAGCTTTAAAGAGTAGGTAGGAGTCAGGTTTATGATAAGTAAATACAATCAATACTTCATAAAAGATAATTTAAAGAAGAAAACATTAATTTTTTACATTGTCAATGGGAAACTTGGCAATGTTTTGCTTGACCAGTTTGGCAATGTTGGCATCAATGTTGGAAGTCGCTATGTGCAGAGTATTTTCGAAATGTTGGTCCGTAATCTTAGTTCTTGTCTTGGACTTCACATGCTTCATTCTGGAGTAGAACTGCTCAGTATGTGCTTCCTAACAAAACGCACATCTTTAAATCTTTAAAGAATGCCAGTAGTAGTGTATGACAAGATCAAGATCAAGATAAGATAAGGAATCGTGACGTGATTGGTCGATAAGAAGATGACGTCATTGTGTGTGACGTCATGAGTTTGCAATGTTAGGAATTTCCATGGGGGCATATGTGTCAATGGGTTCAGTTTTTGTGTTTTGGTTCGCATGGTTGGTGATGGTAGAGGTAAGGATTCGTGTTGTGATTGGCGGTGCACTTCTGACAAGATCAAGATAAGATGAAAAATCGTGACTTGGGTGTGTGTTGTTATGAGATGTAGATAAGTGACGTCATTTGTTAGTTGTAAATAAGTGACGTTGTTGTTTTGAATGGAAAGGGAGATATATTAGTATGTAAGGAATCGTGTCGTGATTGGTGGGACACTTCTGCCCAGATCAAAATCAAGATCAAGATAAGATAAGGAATCGTGACATGAATGTTTGTTGTTATAGGTTTGGAATTTCTGGGGCCCTCATCTGTCAAGGACATCACGTGGTGTTTTGGTTTGGCTATGGAATTGTGGGCAATGTTGCTGAGATCAGATATCTTGGAATTTTCTCAGGGTGACACACATTTGTCATTGCTGTCATGTTTTGTTTGGTTGTCAATAGATGTGTGTGCTAATTTCTAATACATTATGGGAAATTTCTTTCCTGTTAAAGGGTGGGAATTCTTAGAGTAAGTCTTGATGGCGGCAGTGTTTCGAGTTTTTCTGAATAATTTAATTATATATATATATATATATATATATATATATATATAATTAAATATACTGGTGTCCCTCAAACACACACATTAGACATGAAAACTCGCTAATGTATCCATATTGATATGGATACATTAGCGATATATGTATCTAATATGTACCCTATGACTATTCTAATGAAAAAAAAGTATTCACTATTAGAATTACGCTTACCGAAAACATACGAGCAGTGATTGTTGAAAGTACAATTTTCAATTGTTATGTTCAATTAAAAAAAATTAACTTACATTTCTTTCTAGAATGGGAACATCTTGGTACTATCTAGGTTTTCTGAATATTCCAAAGTGTAGAATATAGTAAAGCAGGCATCGGGAATCAACGGGCAGTGAGCCCATGGTTCGTGATGATGATGATTTAAAATATTGCATTTAGTAAAATTTAATTTGTTACGTTTAAATTTTTCAACATTTTTGTCATATTTGGGTTAGGGGTGGGTGCAAGTTAGACATTTGCGTTGCGGAGCGCAAGTTAGACACTTGTCAGAGGTCATACCCTCTGACAAGTGTGTAACTTGTCGCTTCATACCCTCGAAACTGTACTGATGGTCATGCTGTATTCTCTAGCCATTGTGTTTTGTTTGATAATGAGGGTCGCCATTTTTTCTTTTGTGTCTGCTATCATTACAATGTCATCTGTATATTTTATGTTATTTAGGTAATAACCATTTAGGTTGACCCCTCTTTCTCTTTCCAAGGCTTGGTTAACCACATCCTCCCCGTAGATGTTAAAAAGGTATGGGGAGATGGGACTTCCTTGGGCTATTCCTTTACTGACGTTTATTTTATCTATAGGTTTATTGTTGAATTTAATTATTGCATATTAATTATTAATAATTTAATTAAAAATATGAGACTAATATTTTTCTAAGAAGTCTAGGGTATTTTCATCGATTTGTTTCTGTTTTAATATTCTTAATAAAGTTATACTTTGTTTATTGAGTCGAATGCTTGTTTTAAATCTGTAAAACATAAAACAGTAATAGATATATTTGTTATGTTCCCAGTATATAATTCTGCTAGTCTTTATTACGAAGATCTGATCCAACGTGGAGCAATTCTTTCTGAAGCCTGCCCGTTCTTCACTAAGAATGATCTCATATGTGCTCTTTATTCTGTCCTGTAATACCCTTGAAATATTTTGTAAGCATCGCTGAGTAATTTGATTGGGCTGTAATTTTTACAATTTTTCTTATCACCGTAAATTGGTATGATAATTCTTGTTCTCTAATCTTCTGGTATTTCTCCTGATTTAATGATTTTTGTGGAAAAGTGTGGTAAGGACTTTTAAAGTTGTTTGCTTACCTTCTTTATAGAGTTCTGATGGAATCTGGTCTATCACTGATGCTTTGTCAGATTTCATTTCCTTTAGAGCATTCTCCACTTCCGATGGAAGGATATTAAGGTACCATGTCTTGAGTTACTGTGGCTTTGCTATTAGGTAATTATTGCTTTCATTCTTAAAAGTTTCTTGGTCGTGTTCCATCCATATTGCTTTTAGCGCATTTGAGTTTCCTGCTTACTTACCCTGATGGTTGATCATCGTTAGAAGTAGTGGTCAAAAGTTTTTGTAATTCATTTAATTGTGTTATGTAATGTTATTAAGTTATGGTGTTTATATGCTTCATTGAATTTTTCTGTTTTTTTTTCTGGTTTTTTGTTTAATCAGGTTTCTTCAGCATGTCTGCAGAGTTTATCAATTTCGTTTTTGAGTTGTTTGCATTTCTTGTTTTCCTCTGAAGTATGTCTGTTTAGTTTTGTTTTTAGTTTACATTTTTCTAAAATTTCAAATGTTATCCATTTATTATTGGGTCTCTTTTAAATTACTAAAGTTTACCTTGCCGAGTTAATTAATATTTCTCTTCCTGTTTTCAAAAGGGTTTCGGTTTCATCTGTTTAAGAGCTATTTATTTCTTCAATTTTCCTAATGTGGTCTAATCTTATTTGGTTATTTTTTAACTTTTCAATGAGGGGTTTATCAATTCTATTTCTTTTATGGTTGTCTTTGAATTTTAACTATAAAACAGATAGAACTGATATTTATTTATGAATATTGTTGTATTGAGGATTTCATCATGGTCTGTATTCAGCTATAGGCTTTTGAGTGTTCTTTCATTTTTGATTGAGGTTTTCCATTTATTTCTAATTAGGATATAATAGAATATAATATACAATTTGGTATTTCTCTATCTATTGAGGTCCAGGTGTATTTAAAACTAGATTTATGGTAAAACATTACGTTTGAGATGACGAGGTTGTTTTCTTTGCTGCTGTTAAGTACAGTTTCTCCCCTTTCATTTTCGGTTCCAACTCCAAATTTCCCCATGACATCTTTTAGCTCTTCTCTGAAAGTTCCGGTCTTAGCGTTGAAATCACCGATTATGAATAAGATATCTCTGGAGTTAGTATTATCTATTTCTTTTTGGAGATCGTTGTAGAACGGTTCGATTTCTTCTTCATTGTGACTTGCGTCTGGTGCGTAAATCTGAATAACCTTTATGTGTAGTCCTTTTCTTGCTTTTAGTCTAATTCCTATTGTTCTGGATGAGATAGATTTATTATCAGTTATACTTGCAATAAGATTTCGTTTTTATTAGAATTGCAACTTCTTCTCTATGTGCATTTTGTCTTCTTATCGAATAGAATAATTTGCCTTGTGGTATGTTTAGGAATCCTTCTCCTGTCCAGATTTCTGAGATTCCTATAATATCCCACTTTATACTTTGTAGATTCTCTTGTAGAATTTGGAGTTTTCCTGCTTTGCATAGAGATCTGACATTCGCAGTAGCTACATACTATCATATTTTGCTAAAAAAAATATAGAAGATTTTTTCACTATGTCTGGCTCGTGTTGGCACGTTGGCTACCCTGTAAGCGGTAGTGTGAGATGTATTCCAGGTAATCGTTTAATCCATGGAAGTTTCCATGGAAGTTTTTGGCAGTTTCGTGTGGCTGACTTGCCATTCTTCTGCCCCAGAAATAAATGCATGTACAGAATACATATTCCGACTGTTCCTTGTAGTTCAGTTTTGATAATGAATGAATGACTTCAGTATAAGATTGTACGATTATATTTATATATTCCGTAGTATTATGATGTTATAAGAGGAAGATCTATTCTCGACCAAAGAAACATATTACTCAAAATCGTCTGTCTGGTATGAAATACCCGATTGTAACTGGTATGAAATACCCTAAGAGTAATTTTATGATATCTTTACTTGTTATTATACTCTAAGAGTAATTTTATGATATCTTTACTTGTTATTATACTATTATATAACATAACACAGATTGATAGCAATATTAAAAACATATGCAGTTAAAATATTTTATAAGAGGATCTCTTCAATGATCGTTTGCGAAAAGAGATTATTATTATCATTATTATTATGCAGGAATCTCCACGGAGTCCGATGACTCACTGTGGGAGAACCATTATTCACATAATACCTATGAGACCTCTGCTGAAAATCATTCACTGAAGATGCACCCAGAAAACTACCTCTGACAACATATATTCCACTCATTCACCATGAAAAATATCTAGTCCTTAAACCACTGCAAATCACACTAAGTCACTTGCTAAACATACTCGAACACAGTTTCTATGGGCCCATTATTCTCTCCCTTCCTGCCATGTACATAATACGTTTTTGGGAATAATTCCATAAAAATATTTAATAACTTTCATGTAATAACTTTCATGCTTGTATCATGTATCCTCTTTCCCCCATCCCCTTCAGTATGTTTTTGAAGTCCACAGCCCTACATTTTATTCTAATAGGCAAAACGCCTTAGAATAGTGATTCTCAATGGCCTCATAAGAATCCGGGGAGAATTTACAGAAAGTTTCCAGTTTTCAAAATTTTGAAATCTTTTAAAATAATTATTTCTTGCTCTTTATTTTACTTTGTTTCAAAATTGTATAGTTTTGTATTAGTAATCTGAATTATGACAACATATTCCACTTTTGGGAATATTGCAAGGGAATATCGACTTTCCGCTGCTGTAAACACTGCCAGTCGTGACATTTGCCTACTGGACTTGTGAAATGATTCCCTAAAGTTTAAACAATACTAGTAAGAATGCATAGAACTTAACAGAGTTAAGTGTTATTTGATTGCAATTTTTTTTGCTGTAATGCTGATTTGTTAATTCTTAAAATTTACCCCCTTATAAAATGAGCAAACAAAGAACATTATTTGATCTCCTAAATATAAATACACCTGGTAGTTCAAAAAGAACACACACACACACGTGAAAGTTGTGATAGAAATAATTCCACGGATGATGTAAATGCATGCGAAACAGAAAATTGAGTAACACAACTGAAGCAAGAATAGAGAAATTAGTAGTGTTCAATGACAGAGGTCTGATGAAAATACATTTAAGTAAAATTGATTTCTGTTTTCTCATTCTTTTTGTCATTGTAATTAGTAAGAAAAACCACTATTTTTTTAAAGCTTAATTATTATTATTATAAGGTACGATGAAAATATTTTAGGATAGGGGGCGCGACCGACTACTAAAAGGATAAAACTTAGACATGATATTTTTTCCCCTGCCTCTGAAACCTGTCCATCACGTTTACATCCTGATACAATCTATATGATCATATGTGAGTACAGTAGTCTATGTGTTACCTAATTAACTTCTCATAAAGGGGAGCAATAATCTACCTATTCCAGTTTGCCAATATTCAGCAATCACGTAATCTCATGTGCTGTTTTAGGCTTACTTTGCGAAATGACATTTAATTTTCAACTCACTGCGCAAAATAATCCCCAACTTCCAGGTGTCATCTGTGTCCTGCAGTTTAGTTCAGTTCCGTCCATAAAATGCATAGATTGTTAGATCCTCTTCCTAAAGTGCATGATTTGGCCACATTAAACCGGCAGGCATTTTCCAGTTTTGCATCATCAGCAATGAAATGAGTATTTCCATTTGGAGAAAAGTGATCAGCACATTCATGAGCAGTAGAAAGCTTAGGGAACATAGGTTACCAGTATAGTAAGGAAGGCTAAATCATATTATGGAAAGACCTTAGTCAAGTAGGTGAAAGAAAATTCAAAAAAAATCTTTCGTTACATGCAAGTAACAAGAACAATGACTTAGAATAACTTTAGTGGACGATGATGGTAGCGAAATGAATGAGTCAGATTTATAGAAGAGTTGCTCAGTCATCAGGTTTAAAATTTATCACCCGAGTGAGGATATTTCTGTGTCTTCTGTAGTAATACCTGATATGAGAACTGAAGTCAACAGTAATCAAAACAGTGGACAGAAGCCGGTTGTTCAGCGCCAAAGAAGAGAAAGTCGGTTCCATCAGCAGGAAAGGTCATGGCATCAGTGTTTTGGGATGCTAAAGACATTTTGTTTATTAATTATCTTGAAAAGGGTAAAACAATAACCGGCGAATATTATTCCGATCTTTCAACTAGACTAGACGAAAAAATTCGTGAGAGATGATCCGGTTTGCAGAAGAAAAAATTCATTCATCTTTCATCAGGATAATGCACCTTCCCACAAAGGTGTTTTGGCAATGAGAAAATTAAGGAATTGTTGGAACATCCACCCAATTCCCCAGATTTGGCTTCCTCTGGCTTCTTTCTCTCTTCCTAAAACTAAAACTCTTCCCTCTCTTCGATTTTCTTAGAATCAAGAGGCGATTGCAGCTGTAGAGGGGTATTTTGCTGATCTTACTGAGAACCACTACAGAGGAGGGATAATGGCGCTGGAATTAATATATTAACCTTAGGGGAGATTATGTTGAAAAATAAATAATACTTTTGAAATTATAAATTCGTGTTTTCGTTGTTACGCCGAGAACCTTTCAGACCACCATGGTATATATAGAGGTCACATGTTTCTTCGTTTCACTGTCTTGTATATTCTAATGTGATATTAATGTTTCTCAAATACTCTATTACTTACATTGTGCTTTTAAATTCTAGCGTGATTACCTCATTACGTATTACACATCTTATTACAATCTGCAATCTCTCTCTTTCTCTCGTTGCACATTTCGTATTTAGGAAAGAGAGAGAGAGAAAATAACTCCTGACCTTAGTTTATCTTTTTTTTTCCCACCTGGTTTGCAAACACAAGAGTATTTGAAGTTCATTAGAATTAATTGAAGGCTTTTATTTGTGTTATTACAGTCTTCTCCTCAAATCAGTACTAATAACGCAAATTAAAAGTTTTGGATTGATCGAAACAAGACTTTTCAAAGATTTTTGTCTAAAAAAACTTTGATTTTTCAAAGTTAGTTTATTGTTTATTTAGAGCAGAATTAAATAAACAATAAATAATTAACTTTAGAGCAGAATTTAATATTTGAAATCCACGTCACTCATTTATGAGAAGATTGAAACATGTGGTGTGATAACATAAATGAAATTCACCAATCATGTTAAGCAACAGGGAAGTGCAACTTACTATTCGTAAACAGGAACCGAAACTGCTGAGGAACTTAATGCCTTCTTCAAAGGTATACAGTATATAGATGTTACTGTATTGATATTAGTCAACGGAGCGCTCATCCATGCTTTTCTAGTATTAACTTTGAAGAAACAAATATTCATTGCTTGACCTATGGAAACTGTAGTGGGAATACTCCTATTTTCATCCTTCTCATCTGTAAGCAGGTAAGGCGTGGATGGCCGAATGAATAGCTTATCCATTATTCAACTAATGCTATGGGGTTCGAATCTCATTTCATTGATGTGAAGGACATTGCAAAAGCAAAAGGACTCTTCCTGGAATTCACGTTGTTAGTGTTATAAAATTCTTAAAATAAACTCATTTTTTTGAAGAGGTGATACCTCATCCAATATATGAATGGCTGAAATGCTACATCATATGCACACACCCTCCGTTAAATATTGTTGTGTTGAAGCCGAATGAAACACCTTATATTTGACACAAATTCTAATGCATAGATTATTTGCGTTCTTAAAATTCCAAAACCATGTAAGTATCTTGTTCCTGATCTCGAATTCTATTTTTCGTACCTACAAGCGACAAAACAGCCATCGAATTAAATCTTTCTTACTATTCTGCCTTGAAAGAGGAATTTTCTCCCTCTAATTACCAGATGATAATTCTTTATAATTAGTTCTTTCTTCGTTACTAATATTTATCAGAAAGAAAATAAGTCATTAGGAAGGTATTCATTTTAATACAGCAATCTTCAGCAAAGAGATGCAACGTCACATCTTTTTGCTGAAGAAACACAGAAAGCAATGCGAAGTTGGTGACATTCGATCTTCTCAGATAAAGATGACACATTACCTTAGAACATGGATTAACATAATCTAATTGATAAATCGATCAGGCCAATGTATATCTTTGATGACTGATAGTAGTTATGTAGCTCCGTGGCGAAGATTTAATCGGGGGGTGTTAATTCCTCCCTTATCAAAAAAGTAATTAAATTCACTCCCCCCTCGACATGGTTTGAAATGCTTTATAACCAGTCTGACTGGCTTCGGTTTGAGGTCAACGTGTGAAGTTATGTCACGTGATGACTGTTTTTGTATCGGTTGAATTGGTTTTGTTTCGAGCATCGTTTCTAGCGTAGTTTTCGGATTAGCTCTGTGGCGAAGATTTAATTGGGTCAATGTGGGGTTTAATTTACACCCTAATCAAAAAGTAATTAAATTCATCCCCCTCGAACCGGTCTGAACTGGATTCAAATTAGTATTCAACATGATTTTCGACTGGAGTGACAGGTCAAACCATCCATTAAAAATACACAAAAAAGCTTCCCACTTCTCTTATAGATGTCATCATGTTTGAGATCATCAGACTACATGTCATTATCGTTCTCTTAAAAGCTTTTAGAGTGAGGTAGTGATAATGAAATAAAAATATCTAAAAATTAATATTAAATCAAGGTATTAAATTTTATTTTATAAAATATCGAGTAAAAAAAATTCAAGTAGACTTCTAGCAAAGCATGCTTTAGACTTTGATTGATTAGAGAGAAAAAATTCATATGAGACTAACAATTGCTACTGTAACAGTCCACACAACGTATAACTGTGGAGTCTGTATGGTGTTTATTGGGAATGAAACTTGATTTTTAACTGTACAACTGAGAAGGGGAAAATGGTAGAAAACACGATATTCACACATGTAATGATTATTTAGGATAATAGTCATGAGAGCACATTAGTTCTAGTCACCAGAACATAAGAAAAAGCAAAAATATGAGGAGATTATTAATTCCAGAACAATCTGATCTGTGAAGTATATGCATTCACTACATACATCATTTGCACTCTACCATCTTTAGAAACTGCGATCAGTGGTTCCAAAGTTATAGGAATTTCGAACATTAGTGGTTGTTTTTCATGATATCGTTATTAATTTGTAAAAATATTCTAAGGGGTCCAATGCAATCGTTAATGAAGAGAATTGTTTGTTTATTAAAAAAGGAGAAATTATCAGAAATCGTTGTCGATAATCTATTCGTAGCGTTAACTTCATGTGACTTCAAATAAAATCAAACGGGTATGGATACACATCTTTTCAGATCCCTCAACTATAGTTAAAATTACAAACTATTAAGACACACTTTTATATGAGCACAAAGAAGGCAAAAACAAACAAAAGGAGATTATTAAATCATATTTTTTCTTGCACTAAAAACCGTGAGGGAAGGAAACACTTACTTTCTTACTGTACTCTTCTGTCGGGGATGGGTTGAGCCTTCCATGTTTCCACAACAACAACCTCCAGGAGAGTCGGTTTCTTACGTGGCTAGTGAGCTGTCTATATGTTTGTAATCCGGAATTGACCTTTATGGATGTTATCCATTTAGTTCTTGGTCTTCATTTTGTTTTCTTTTTAATCTTGCATACATAGCAAGGTTGGCTAGCCTTTCCGATGGTATTCTCTCGAGATACCTGTACCACTGAAGTTGTCTTCTTTTGATCTTTTCTATTAATGAGTCTGTATATATATTTTAGATCTTGTCTTACAGTTTTATTTGTTTTCTTTTCTATCCATTTGTTTTTCTGAGATTTATATCTCTCACTTTTTGAGTGTCCAAGTTTCTGAAGCATATAGCACAAAACATACCCCTCTTGACTTTATATATAAAATTTTACCACTGAAAATTAACTTCTAAACAGTCTGTTTTCATTTAAACTACATTCAGAAATATATCAAACACGTACAAACAACAAAGTTCCAAAACAATGCGAAAAAGCGTTTAAAATAAATAAGGAAACACAGACAACCCCTAGGTAGTTAGTTTTCTGCAAATCTTTTTCAAGAAAGCGGATTTACCTGAGATTTCCCATAGTGAACGGGGATCGGGGATGGGGATGCATCATGACCTCCCCCTATGCATTTTTATAAGTGAAATAACGGCACACACGTCCGCTCGTAAAGTATGCTGAAATATTTCTACTATTGAAGCTTTGGTGTCCTACTGTTTGTTCTACCGAGTTGGTAAAAGAAAGTCAGTTGCAGGTGTGAAGATTAAACTCTTCAAGAAAAACACCCTTACTATTTAGAAAAGCTGTATGGAGAACCATATATCTGTAATGTCTCTAAAAAAATAACATGTATGTTGTGTGTTTATTCCATCAAATTGGTTACAAAAAGAAAAAAATCGTTAATAGTAGGAGTAGATGGAATAATCTCCAAATTGTATAAATTGTTTGGAAACATTTCCTCAGATGTTATTAATTTTTTTAATAAAATATATCCAATTCAACAGAAAGGACTAAAGTATACTAATGCAATTATTTAAAATATATACAAGAAACCTGACTATTTCAGAGAAATTAATTTTATTGAATACATGCTTCACAAAATATGTTCAGAAAACAGACGTTATGCAGTGGATGCAGCATTTTTGATTAAAACTACTTATAGATAAAATATAGACTTTAATTTAGAAATATGATCCCTGTTTATAGATTATCCAAAAACATTTGGATAATATTCATGTAGATAACATAATGTAGATATGTTAAAAAGAATAAACATACAACATAAGTATTATTTTTTTTTAAAAGACAGTACAGATACATACATTACAAAAATAATGAAATAAAAAATAAATCAACAAATATCTAAAAACTAATATTAAATCTAGGTATTTAATATGTTATCCTCTATCTCCAGATTTTTTAATATTTATAGTAATGCAACACTAATATGGAGCACTTTAAATAACTCAGGGATAGAAACTTTCCAGATTAATAAAATAAATACGTTATTATTTGTAGATGATTAGTTAATAATATCAGATAAGGAAGACAACTTACAAAGAGCAATATATCTATGGGAAAAAAACCTCTTTGTAGATGTTAAACTTAAGAGATGGCTAGAAATACATACAGATCATTAACCATCAGCTAAAATACTTTTCCATCAAATCGGTTACAAAAAGAAAAAACCCGTAAATTACAGGAGAAGATGGAATAATCTCCAAACTGTATACATTTTTTTTGAAAACATGTCCTAAGAGGTTATTAAATTTTTTTAATAAAATATATTCAATATCCCTACTGTCAAAATGATTCCTAAAAAACCAAAACCATGTTACCCCTATTAATAATGGTGTGAGGCGAAAAAGAAAATCAAACAGAGCTGAATATATACCCACATTAAATTGTGTGAACATTAAACTCTTCAAGAAAAACACCCTGACGATTTTGAAAAGCTGTATTTGGAGAAAGCCAGCATATAAGAAAGAAACTAAAAAAAAAAAAGATAAAATAAGGTCAGGAGTTATTCTCTCTCTCTTTTCTAAATACGAAATGTGCAACGAGAGAAAGAGAGCGATTGTAGATTGTAATAATATGTGTAATATGTAATGAGGTAATCACGCTAGAATTTTGGCAGAAAATGAAAAATATAGATGAATTTAGGGATGAATTTAATTACTTTTTGATTAGGGGAAATTAAACCCCCACATTGACCCAATTAAATCTTCGCCACAGAGCTAAATCTGATTAAAACTACGCTAGAAACGATGCTGGAAACAAAACCAATCTAACAGATACAAAAACAGTCATGACGTGTACATGACGTCACACGTTGACCTCAAAACGAAGCCAGTCAGAATAGTTATAAAGCAGTTCAAACCATGTCGAGGGTGGATGAATTTAATTACTTTTTGATAAGGGAGGAATTAAACCCCCCGATTGAATCTTCGCCATGGAGCTACATAACTACTCTGATTGCCTTCTTGTGGCGATTTTCGGGAAAGAAAACCATCTACTTCCGCATAAGGCGGGTAAACTTATGCGTAAGTAGAAGTAGATTGGGTCGTTACATCCGAAGTCTGCCTAGTATCGATACCGCTTATCATAGGGAGGCAGCTACTAAAAAAAAAGAAGTATTGGATAATTAGACCTAGATATTCTGTACGTTGCCTCTCATAAGTACTGCAGTTATTTTTGCAAATTATTTCGAAAACTAAAACATTGTGTCGAACCTATATTGGATGGTCGAAATTCAAAATTAAGTGATATCATCTGAAGAAAGTTACCAGGTTTAATTGTGTAGCTCCCCAATTGCTATTTCTCCCTTAATATTGTAGAAACGAGAGCCAATTAGAAGACACCTGTTATAAAAATTACCCTTCGGATTCTCCTGATCTTACATCACTTGATGCCTTCATTGGGTTATGTTGAGGGAATTTCTATTCTACCATGTCCCACCTTTAAATATAGATAGATGAAGTAAGGAATAAAAGGACACCAGATGTCTATTTTCTTGTTCCTCAAGATAACAGAGAACCGTTCCACACGCTATCATATTTTTCTTGAAAGATAACATGACCATTTCTAGCAGGTAATTTACCGTCGTTAAAGTTATTTTCGACGAAGATTCCACCCGATAGTTGTGCATGTACATATCATCATGTGTAAACATATATTTCTTTGTTAATAAAGCTGTTTACTCCATAAAATATATCGTTGTAGTTTTTCAGTACTGTTTTTTGCACCATACTCTCTCTCTCTGTATATATATATATATATATGTATACGTTTCAAAACTTGTTTGTGTTCCGCAAGCAGACTTTCTCTGGTTTTAAGCAGGAAACCTGATGAACAGCCACTCCTCTTTGGAAGACTGCAGAAACAACAACGAAGAGAGTACACACAATGTTTTTTTTTGTTTTTAAAAAACACATAAACCTGTAAACGTGTTTGTAAAAATTTTGTTCGTTTGGTCATATGTGAGCTAAAGAAAAATTTCGGAAACACTGCACGAGTGGCAAATAGAACTATTTCAATTCTTTCTTAAGAAATTTGTAGTGACGTTGAAGGAATACATCAGAAATTAAACAAATGGGCGACATTGAACACGTCAGTTTGTTAGGATATTCAAAAAACAGTTTGCGATGTTATGGGGAGTACAAATGTGGTCATTTATAATAAAAATCTCCTACACATGAACATTGTTATGTGGCTGTCGAGACTTCAATCTATTAAAATTGGAACGGTTTGACAATAAGAATGGTTATACAACATCTTAACATCTAAATATGCTATATAACAGGAAAATGTTATGTTTATACACTTATATTTTGTAAGTACGATGACTACATTTAAAGCTTCATAAGAGTAGCAACATACTCAACCAATGAACTGTCCACAAAATTTATTTAATGTAAGGATTATGTGAAACAAATGAAAACATTTACTGCAATTTATTTTACTGTCATTCCAAAATTGGTGAAAATGAATAGACTGAAACAAAGGATAAACACTAAATAAACATTGGAGTATCACGTTCACAAAAAAATAACATGAAAAACTATTCCTGCAATATATTCTAAGCTTTCTTTTTGAAAGATATGGAATTTATTAAACTCGCTTTTCCATAAAGCTCATATAAAACTCTTTAACTCTTAAAAAAACTGTGGTAATCATTGCAAAATAGTATAACATTTTATATTTAGTTACATC
The DNA here is from genome assembly GCF_054136105.1 of Typopeltis vanoorti. Classification (NCBI taxonomy): domain Eukaryota; kingdom Metazoa; phylum Arthropoda; class Arachnida; order Uropygi; family Thelyphonidae; genus Typopeltis; species Typopeltis vanoorti. Next base: position 147,132,487 of record NC_143554.1, read on the forward strand.
CAGTAAACGTTTTGATTACGAATAATGGCTGAAGCGGAATTACTTTACAAAATATTTAATCATTCACCATGATATAATTTTTAGTTGAATGTAATATTCAGCTTTTCTCTGTAATATGCAGGTGAATTTAAGATATTTAATGTGCTGCCCTACTGCTTCCCGAGAACGTAAAAGAGCAGTTAGGAAATTATATTCTCAAAGACAGAAAAAAATGGCTTATAAAATACTAATATAAGCTTAAATATATTTCACAGCTAATCCAATGACAATTTAATGACACCATTCAAGTTAAATATAATCAGACGTGTTTTCACTTTATCACCAACGAAAATGTAATTGACTCTACATTCCACTTATTTTCTGGTTAAATAAGGCTCTTTACAATATGCCATAGTACGGGGGAAACCACTCACACATTTTCTAAACTTCTGATTAAACATCGCAGTCATTTGAAGTTTGTCTCCTTCTTTAACAAAGATTAGAGCAGGATTTATTTTATTAAACTGCGAGGCACCAATAATTTCTTTGGACACACAAGAAGTCATTGATTTTACACAGAATGCATCATTGTAATATGTTTCTGATTTTTCTGTAATCTGAACACATATAAATGGTTCCACAAGAAGAAAAATGCCATTCAAGAATAACATGAAAGACTATTCCTGCAATATAAACTTTGTTTCTGAAAGATATGGAATTCATTAAACTCGCTTTTCCATAAAGCTCATATAAAACTCTTTAACTCTTTAAAAAACCGTGGTAATCATTGCAAAATAGTATAACATTTTATATTTAGTTACATCCAGTAAACGTTTTGATTACGAATAATTGCTGAAGCAGAATTACTTTACAAAATATTTAATCAATCACCATGATATAATTTTTAGTCGAATGTAATATTCAGCTTTTCTCTGTAATATTCAGGTGAATTTAAGATATTTAATGTGCTGCCCTACTGCTTCCCGAGAACGTAAAAGAGCAGTTAGGAAATTATATTTTCAAAGACAGAAAAAAATGGCTTATAAAATACTAATATAAGCTTAAATATATTTCACAGCTAATCCAATGACAATTTAATGACACCATTCAAGTTAAATATAATCAGACATGTTTTCACTTTATCACCAACGAAAATGTAATTGACTCAACATTCCACTTATTTTCTGGTTGTATACGAAACTTAAAATAAGGCTCTTTACAATATGCCATAGTACGGGGGAAACTATCCACACATTTTCTAAACTTCTGAGTAAACATCGCAGTCATTTGAAGTTTGTCTCCTTCTTTAACAAAGATTAGAGCAGGATTTATTTTATTAAACTGCGAGGCACCAATAATTTCTTTGGACGCACAAGAAGTCATTGATTTTACACAGAATGCGTCATTGTAATATGTTTCCGATTTTTCTTCAATCTGAACATTTATAAATGGTTCCACAAGAAGAATTGATTTTTCTAGAATTTCAACCGTGAAAGAAATTTTATTATCTACACAAGTGTTTGCAACCGTTGCTAATGTCATGTTTAAATTAGTGTTTTGAACGGTGAGAATTGCACATGATGTATAATGTCTAGGATCTTCAATGGTACTGCCAATGGGCGGAATAAATGGGTTTGCTGAATCACTTTTTCCACTTCTGCATAAGAACGGCCCTATTTCGTCAAATGAGAACAATCCTGTTTCTATCACATTAGCGAGCTCTTTTGAAGACATACAAGAAAATCTTACGCATTGGAAAATAGGAGAGAGCATGCTTATCAATGTTTCTTTAGTTTGTTCTTGTTGTATTGAGAGATAATGTGCTCCCCATTTTCGAATGGAATCAAATAGAGAATATTCTGACTGAAGTGTCATTGTTCCTCTGCACACTATGTCTTCCACTGTGTCCTTCTGACATTCTAAGAAATCATTTGATTTAAGAATGGTTTCGGTATCGCTGTCAATGATGTCGAGACAATCATAGATGATTTGAGAGAGACACATACTTTTAGCTAATTCATAAACTTTGCATACGCATTCTGATTCGGCTGTCACATGTTCCAAAAGAAATTCTTCACTTTTCTCTCGGAGAAGCGCTATTTGGTATTTTTCTGCCACGTAAAACACTTCAATCGCTGTGTCTATTGATGGTATTGAAATTTCATCTGTGTAAACGTACCTGAAAATAATAAATTTTGATGAACTTGTTATTTATAAATCTGAAAACAAAAGTTATAATAGCAGTTAATTAGACGAAATAGTTTGTGTATTAGCATAGGGTGTCTGAAAAGGTATACAACTATTAGTTAATTTGAGGATATCCGTCAGTACTGTTGAAGCTATTCGTTTAGAAAAATGTGGGTGCAAAACCAGTCAGGTACTTAAGGATAATATTAAAGAGCTGTCCTTGTAATTTGGCCATCCAAATTACCTTTTGAACAAAGGTATTTTGGATGGCCCTGTACAAAGTTGTGTAATATCTGTAAAAACCACAAAATGCAATTTCTTTTCCGTCTTGCAAAACAGAAACATCTCTCTCTATAACATAGCATCTAAGATTTCTTACAACAAATGTTTGACAGCAGGAATTATTTATAATACTGCAAAATATTCATATACTCGTTTCAATAATAATTGGTTTCTGTTTGATCTGAGCAGTTGAATTCTCTCTCCATGCTCAATTTGCCATTTTTTTACAAACGTAATGGACATCACATCTGTTTTTTTTATTGCTAATTCACCTTCTAGAAAAAAATGTCCCTTTTTGCTGGAAATGTGTTATATGTACACCTCTTCTTGTCAGGTTTACTCCAATGATCTTCCTGAATAATCAGTTTTGTGGGTTGCTAAATATTTATCCCGTTTTGCCTGTTTAAGTGTTCTCAATATTAATCATTGCCTTCCGCAATTGTACTGTGGAACTTGGGAAAAATTAATTGCTTGAATTCTGTGATATTTATTATCACATATACGAAGACAATTTTCAACTATTGTTAGTCTTCTCTAAGCAGAGTTTACCCAGTGTAACGTAGTATTTGAAGAACAACCACTTTTCTGGGAATCGTGCAGCCATCAAAGAGCACAGTAAGAAAGGCAGAACGCAGAATCCTACTTTTTCTCTTGTGAACTGCACCCAAGATTGTAAAATTGTCGTTGATTAGAACAATGTGCAGGCTAATCACTATAAATTCCGAAATTATTTCATTCTATTTGTCAATATAAATGTCTTACGCATTATTGTGGGTCAATTCGAGAATATCTCTAATGTGATGAACTAAACGTTTTGTACCAAAAACAAAAAAAAAAGTGTTTTAAAATCGATTTACGAAACTATTTCCCATTCGCATTCGTGTATGATCTGATCTCCTATATAGGAGGTTGGCTACCATGATGTGATCGATGGTTGACTACGAGCGTAACATGTGGTGAGGATCCTATTTCTTCCACATATTGTCGAAGGTATTCATGACTGTAAATCCGTGTGTGGTCACGGGGCCGGTTTCCCTTTCTGAGGGAAGAAAAACTAGAGTTTTCAGTAGAATAAACCCTCTACTTTTGAATGTGATAGGCTAACTCACCTTTATTTGAAAGAGACCAGATAAAGGTTCCTCACTTCATGGACTAAAATCAAACCCAGGTCTTTCTGACCAGAGGACTTCGTCTATACCTACTGAGCTTCGGAGGTTCTACAAAACTTAATTATTAATATTAATATAATTGTCAGGTACGATGACTATGAATTTAACATTGCAGCAACGTAGCAACAAGAAGTATCATGAAAGTTAAAATACAGGGTGTCGAATAAATTTATAAATATTTCAATAATTCATAAAAATCGGAAAAACTGGTATATTAGAGTGCAGTTTGCATGAAATAAATCGTAAGGAGGGATTTTTTTTCTTGTTTTTCTTTTTGTTTTGGTAAGAAAAAAATTAATTCAAAATTTCAGCAATAGATGCTGCTGTACCACATGCCTCATTTGTAAGATACATGCAAATGAGAGTCCTATAAAATGCAAGGTGTACCGCAGGCAGCTCATAATTAATGCATGCAGATTCCCAGTCATTAGTGCAAACAGGAAGGCTTTTGCGTAAAGAAAGGTTTCTTGCTCTGATGCCGACATGGTTGGATAACGCATCCTTAGTGAAGTTGTTTTATGTAAGCGAGGAATTGGCAGCAGAAACAGAAAGTTTCCAACATAGAAAAGAATGAAGAAAGCTCGAGGTCCTGTCACATCTGCGGACCACAGTCCTAATACGACATTTTGATGATACTGGAAGTTCGTCAGATCGACCTCGCAACAGCAGATCAGTGTTATCCAAAGCATGAGCCAGCATTGTGGAATCGCATATGAATGGCTAAAGAACCAATGAAAGGTGTAAGCAGTACACAAGAATCATGGGTACAACGAAAACTCTGCATCCTTCATGGTATGTTAAGCTTGAATACACCTTGCAATCTCTTCACTAGCTGTTAGTAAATAATACCACTAAGCAGGAGCAATGCTCAACGTAGGCATTGACAAAAATCGCAGAAGATAAAGTCCATAATGGTTAGCATCTTTTGAAGACAGAAAGTGCATTTTTCATTGGATGGGACAGTTAATACGAATAACTGGCGAATTTCGGCACAGCACGATGCACACGCCTACAGTCGTTGTATTCATCGCGACTCACTGCATCAGCCATTGTCGGTCCCTTTTTCTTTGAAGAGTCATGTGCAAAAACTGGCTCGACTACATTCTCAGTAAATGCACAGCGCTACTAGCAACTGCTACCTGAAAACGTGATACCATACTTTAGGGAGAAATGCTCTTTACATAGTCACTTTCATGCAGGATGAAAGATGTGATGTTCGGTGCTGTCTCGTCCTTCATTCTGATCAGCACATTTGATCAACGACTCATCAGGCATAATTGATACTCGGCATTGACCCCGGACACATCAGTATATTTTTGGTTGTAGGGTTATTTAAAGTCCAAATATACCTGAGCAGCCCATCTTCCTTAGTGGATTTAAAAGATGCCATTCGCAGTAAGTTGCTTGCATCCATCTGGATATGTTCCACGCTTCTGTAAATGGCATTCTCAGCCGCTTACATCTGCGAGCAGATACATTGAACAATTACTGCAGGGATATGTAACGGGTTTCCTGCATATGAATAAATAAGTATTCAGTGCTATACTGACTCTCATCGCTAGGGTAGCCCTCTCTCGGTGAAATTTTAAACTAAAGTGTTTTTTCCCACCCCCAAAAAATCCTCCTCCTCCTCCTTGTGGTCCACTTGTATCAATTTTTCCGAATTTTATGAATTATTGAAATATTTACAAATTTATAGGACACCCACCCTCTATAACACTAATAAACATAACCCCACTGGACTGGTATACAGTTGTTTACATTGCGGATACCAAGTTAAAAGACTAAATAGAATGAAATAATGCATGATTTTGAAAATGATTTGATATTTGTCTGCAACATAACACACTTGTATCGTTGTGACAAATTTATCATTCTGCTATTGTACACAGATTTTATTTCCGTGCAATAGCTGAAATTAATCAATATTAATGAATTGACAATTTATAATTATGAAGAGAAATACACAAAAGTGCAAGAATCAGTTTTGTTACATTGGAAAAAACATTTTACAGTAGACATGCCCCTAGATTCATCTGGTCATTTCTTATAGATTTCTAGGTGCTAAACACGAATATGATAATGAAAATGCAATATTAGCTACTGTTTGTGAGAGAATCGCAATAGTTTCTTATATAATAGAGCAATACCTACTTATCAATAACGACCATTTATTCAATTGACTTCCCACCATACCAGCTTTGTTGATTCTGTAGTCTATTTCCATATTAAAATTACCACCTTCACTAAAAATCGTGCCTAAGTAGCTGAAATATTTTACTTGTTCCACAAGTTCTCCATTCACAATGCAGTTGACATTTTCAACAATTCTACCTATTTTTATTGCTGACCCAATACCATATCTATTACAACAGTTATTCAATTTAGTCAGGGAAGCATGCAAATTTGTAGCAGATTTATTTAGAAGTATAACATCGTCCACATAAAGCAAAGAGCTGACATTAACATCTCCAATTCTGATATCATGTTTAATATCACTTTCCTTCATAATGTGATCCATATAGATAATGGGATAATGTACATCCTTGTCTCACACCAGATTTAAGATTAAACAATCTTCATCTACTTCCTTCAATTCTAACTGCTGAATTACAACTAAAAAAAAATGAAGTATTGCTTGATATATTGCCCCATTGACACCATATAACTGTAGCGTATTGAATAGCTTCTCTCTTGGCACCTTGTCATAGGCCTTTTCAAGATCAACAAAACTTAAATACAGATCTTTGTTATATTCAAATACTTTCTCGACTATTTGTCGTAAAGTGAAAATCTGATCCTGACATCCTCTATTTGGCCTGAATCCAGCTTGTTCTTCACCAATCTTTTCTTCCACAAGTCTTCTCAACCGTTTCTAAAGTATACTTGCATAAATCTTGCCATGAACACTCAGTAGAGAAATACCTCTGTAATTCTCACATTCAGTTTTATTTCCCTTTTTATATATGGGTACTATGAGAGCTCTACTCTAATCATCGGGAATTCGTCCCTCTGTCCAGGCTTTCTGAACTATGCAGTGCAGCCGTGTAACACTTTTATACCACCATACTTCAGCATGTCAGGGTGAATTTCATCTACTCCTGCTGCCTTTCCACATTTCAAACCTTTGATGGCTTTTTCTACTTCAAGTATGGACATGTCTTCCTGACTGAATGCCTGTTGAGTGTTTTTTACCACTGTGCTATCATTGCTTGTTTCATTTAGCAATTTTTTGAAGTAATTACTCTATACTTCAAGGATATCTTTTTCTCCCGTTTTCATGTCACCTTTATCATCTCTAACTCCTTTTACAGCACTCTTTCCTCCATTTCTGAGCTTCTTCAACAACCTGCAGAATACCTTACCACCTTCTTGATATTTATTTTCTATGTTCTTGCCTATGTCCTCCCATGACTTTTGTTTAGCTAATTTTAACACAGTGTTTAGCTTTCTTACATTTGTCTCTGTATTCTCTAAGAGCACAAACTGACTTATTTGCCAGGAACTTTTCATATGCTTTCTTCTTTTCCTTCACTGCCTCTTTAACTTCCTCTGTCCACCATGCAGTTCTGATTTTTCTATCCTTGCAGCAACCTCAACACATGCCTCTCTGGCTGAATCGATCAGTGTTTTCTTCAAGGCTTGCCACTGAATCTCCAAGGTTTGGTTGCAGAAAATGTGTGCATTGAATTCAGCGGCTAGTTTTTATTCCTTCACTCTTCTGTTGCTATCATGCAATATCTTAACTTCTGCACCAGTGCAATAATGATAAAAGAAAAAAAAATCTCACGCCATATCCTGGGGTGATAGACGTGAGTAGAACAACAGCAGTGCTGTTTTAGCCCGAAATGTCCTCACACACGAAGCAGAGGAAAATATCTCACTTTGAGATCCTCAACAACAACTCTCATGTTTAGGAATTTAAGAAGATTTAGTGATACTTTGCAAGGCATTACATCTCAATCACCGAATAAACATATATGACGCAGAATATTCTGCATTTGAAAAGCACGGGGGAGACTACATCGTATAAAGTGCAGTAGTATCATTTGGCAACTATTACAGAAGCAAGTCGTGGTATATCATATAATCAATAGCTAAATAACAACGTCTTCCGTTGTCAATAAAAATTATATTTTCTTTCGAGATATTCTGAAATTACACTTAATTCTATCTTTTAAGGAATAAAGGGAGTGATTTATTTTACCAACTTAATGAACTAGAAAAAATAAACCTATGGGAAAGTGTGATAATGGCATTCGTTTTCCCATGGCAGGTTGTCATTCTGAGAATCGATTATCACAGTGTTCTCTAAATATATTAAAAAAACACATATATTTAAGAACGTAATTATAAAATAAAATACTATAATCTATGAAGGGCAATAAATAGAAAGATAAATATCAGCATTTGGATATAACAATGGATAAATGACTCACGTGAGCATAATTTGAAATGCTTTTGGAGAAACGTCAGGAATCTTGATCTCTCCTTCCTCCTTTAGAGGACCATAAAACATGGCAGCAAACACTGGGCTGGCAATCGCAAGCAATAGCTTATGAACCTGTGCTATTACTTGACGTTCACCTTCTCCAACTATGAAGGTGACGTCAGAATAGACAGGATCCTTCAATAAACACTGAAGTCTTCCTTTCACTGTCGCCATAGCCATCTGAAGAGAAAAAAGTATAGATTGAATCATGATCGTTTCAGCGGATTAAAAAAAATGTGAAGGACATGTTATTTGTAATTTAATTTGCTCATAATCGAAAGGTTCTAATAATGGTTTTTCTTTATTTAAATCAAAACTAAAAGACAGGAAGTGAGAATATTAATTTAAAACTTCGCTTGTTCAAATGGTGAGATGGCTTAAGAATTAAAAGAAAAAAATAAATTAAGATGCACAGCCTAGGACATAAGACTTTAGACCATGCTCTTTTAGTTATTTTATTTTTTTTTTAAATTCACACTTGTACACAAAACCTTCATAGGAAAGCCATTTGAAACACACCCCAATCTATGACAGAACAATCTAGTCTGATCCCTTTTTTGACTGCTTTCCGTCATGGATGACTATTGGTATTCTCACCATCTTCGCAAAATACAAAATTCCATTTATTGGCATGGTATATGACAGGGATGTTCAACCCGTCGATCGCGGAGCGATTTTTGGTCGATCTCTTGTGTATTCCACTTTACAAATTTAATTAAAACTGAAAACATAATATTTCATTTATCATTATTTGTATTATTTTTAATTCGCTTTAAGTGTATTGCTATTGTTTATTTATTTTTCGTTAAAATTGTCAAATCAGTAATGTTCTTATAAGTTTCCTGGTAAATGAATTAATTTGGATCAGTGGAAGTCAAACAGCGAGCCGAGTGAATACGATTATAAGCAAAGTGTAAAAACTCGATTGTAGCTTAAATATTAAATATTCCAAAGCAGATGACATCGATTTTTTACTTAGGTTAAGTCCCATGTGAATATTGTAAAAAAATAAACTTTGTTTGTCTCGGCATAGTTTGTATTAGATGTTTTTGTTAATAACTCTTTTGAAGCTAATTTTATATACTGCTTTAATAAGAATATGTTCGACTGTTAAAAACAAAGACAATGTTTTTGGCGTCGAAGCTGTACATGACTGCATTAGAAAGATTGTTATCGAAACTTGTATGTATGAGAAAGGCTTGCAGGCTTTAAGTGAAAACATTTCTGAAGTCAGTCAGAAAGAGTTCAAACAACTTTCCGATGGTCGGCAACTTACAATCAAAAGAAAGCGGAGGAGAACCAAAGGCGTGCCGAACTTGAAACTTAAGATGAAAGACTCATAACGATTCTTTGGGGGTTTCCAAACTTTATGCGAGGTCTCAGAGGAGGCCTAATGAAAAAGGGACTGAAGCAAGCAGAAGGGATTCCAGTTCCAGAAAAATATAAATGACCGCGAATTTAGACATCTCCCATATTTATTAAAATTTTTTGAACAAAATCAAGAAATGCTTCGATTTAAATTGATTTAAAAGAATTTATTCGTGAAATAGAATTAGTTGAGGAAGAAATAAATTCAAGATTTAAAGATTTTAATAAAACTGAAATGATTGTATCTTTTATCAGTAACCCATTTCAAGGAAACTTGAACATCACAGAAATTTCAAATAAAACTAATTGCGCTGTTGGATATAAACCAAGCTGAAGTAGAACTCGAGATAATAAACATTCAGAATAGTTTACATTTAAAATCAATAAACAATGAAGTCATTTGGAAGTATGCACATAAAAATTTCCCAATATTAACTGATATTGCGTGAAAAATTCTGTTGTTTCGGATTCAGAATCCGCTTTTTCAAATATGAAGTCATAAAAAATCAATTAAGGAACCAATTTACAAATGATCATTTGGATGATTGTCTGCGATTGGCCACTTGTTCATATCAACCTGACTGACAATATTGCGAGTTCCAAATGATGCCAAATTCACATTAATTTTTTTTTTTTTTAATCAACCAGCATTTTCTGTAACTTGTGAGTTTGTAATCAATCTGTTGATTTTTCTAACTTGTGTTTTCCAAAATAGAGAAATAAATATTTTTTTCCAATATTTTTTTCTATTAAAATAATTAAAAGTGATAAATAAATTTTTAAATACGCAAATAAAGTTTTTAGTTGTGTATATATTTTTTTAGTTGTTTATTTGTGCATAATCAGATATCAGGTTGGGGAACGTGATCTATATAAGAGAGTAGATCGCCAAATAACTTTGTATAGAAAAGTAGCTCGCGTAATAAAAAAAAGGATGAACACCACTGGTATACATATGATCATTACAAAAATCTGAAGGTTTCTATCATATGACTTCTCTTCCTCATGTTTGTTATTGTTTGCATGTCACAAATTCTGAATTAGATCTCAATTTACATACCACTGCCCCGATATCATCTTTTTCACTCTGATTTGCATCAGTCTACACTGGATGTACATTACTGGGTGTTACAATAAACTTTGTAGCGGTATAGAAGCCCTTTGGTCGGAAAGACCTGGGTTCGATTCTCATCCATGATGTGAGGATCCTTTATCTGCTATCTTTCGGCAAAAGGTGAATTAGCCAGTTTCATACAAAAGTAGTAGTTTATTTTTTTCAAAACCCCGGAAATTCGGGTTTTTCGGCCCCCAGAACAGGCAAACCGGCCTCGTGAACACACACGGATCTACAGTCATTAATACTTAAACCCCCATGACAGGGCTCAACTCGGCCCAGTAGGGACGAGGGAAAAAAGGAAAGAAACTCCATACGAATAAATAAATAAATAAACAAACAAAGCATTATAATTTACCTGTCAGTTGCATTTGCTTTCTGTGCTAACCTTCAACTTCCTATGTAATAAAACACCAAAGTCCCTTGTTCAGCATAATCTGTCCAATATTATACGATATGATCTCGTATATCTCATTACATCAAAGTGCATAAATTCACATTTACTATTACTTAATTATAATAATTTTTAAATAGTCAAATCTCCAGGTTATTCTTATACAAAAAAGCACCTTTTGATTTCTTTTTATACAATCGAAATTTATTCCGGCTGTAGAATTAACAAAAGCGACAATAAAAATATAATGCAACAGAAACACAAAACTGAAATACAAATATTACAGTAATCAGTAGGAATATAAGTAATAATAACTAAGCAGTTATTACTATAAGTAAATAAATATATAAAACACAATCGTTTCCAGTTTTTATATAAAGACTCATTAATATAAGAAGAAAAGAGCAAAGGACATAAAACACAGTAGCCAGAAAGTGCACAATACGTGTAACCAAGGAATCATACTCATATTAATCTAGAATAATGTAAATTCTAAAATAAAATTATTTCTAGGATCACTTCTACATGGCAGAACACATAACACATAGTGCACAGAATAGAGCTTAAGACAAAACGTATAACAACTGTGGTAAGCTTTAATAATATACTTTTAAAATACAGATTAACAATTATACTGATGAGGTTTTTGAAGATTTGTGTCTAAACATCCTAATCTGATGGTAGAAACTTTATTTCATTACACTGTTAAGTATAGATCGTTATAGATGAGAATTCAAAAGATTTATGAACGATTTCTTTATTTACCTTACGAGCTATCAGCGAATAATTAATATACTAATTTGAACAATTTTTAAATTTTGTAAATTATAAATAATTTAAGGCGAAGAAAATTAGAATCTTTCGGTTATTTAAAACATTTTAGAAATAAGCTATGTGAATACTACTCAACGTTGGACTGAAGAACAAGAAACAGGTGGCCGGGTTGATATTAATGAGCAATCACCAAGTATGAGGCCAAAAAAAAAGTGAAATTGATCATTTCCATTTAGGAAAATGCTGAGCAGCTTATTAGAGAAAATTGTCAAATAAGTGAGAGATGTCAAGAAATGAAAATTAATCACTGGATTAGCAAACGTCAACATCACATCAATACAGAATTTCGATACAATGAATTTTCACTTTTCCAAATGCAGCACAGAGCAGGAAAATTAGATTGAAAAATTTGGAACACGGTGGCTTCATCGGACGTACAGTTATTGGTTATTTGCTAAACACAACTTAAGAGTATTTATTTTGAAATGACGAACACTTCAAAGCAGAGGTGACAAAATAGTTAAAATAACTGGAAGAGTTTTATTAAAACTGTGGCCTCATGCACCTTATAGGTGTAAAGATCAATAACTAAATAACTTTATTAAGAATGCTTTTGGAAAAACATGTATTCCAAAGTTTAAAAAAATATTAACAAACAGATTATGTTGAAGTATTGTATGAAAATAACTAGATATGTCAATTTTCCTCTAGCTTTCATTTCAAAGTAGGCTGAGAACTATCGCAATAGACATTACTTTTCAAACTCCCTCTTATACAGGGTCAGTACGGTAGTGTTCAATTTTTTGGGTACGCGGCAGGATTTCAAGGGGGTTATTGGGTGAAATGCACAAATGCACAAAATAACATCTTTTGAATTTATAACAAACCAGATGCATTTTAATAAATGTAACTCCTATAGCAACTATTTAGTAATATCGTATCATTATAATAAGATATCGCAGAATGTGTCAGAGATATTTTATTTTTATATTTATTTAATCAGTTGCTCAGTTATATTTGCAACCAAAAGTTCCAAAGATAACAAACCATTTTACAATAAACACTGAATATCCTGTCTGATATCCTGTTGTGTCTAGTTTTGGTTCTGTACACTCTAATATGAGTCAAGATTTCCTGGCTAATGTATAAAGCACTGGCTTTATACATTAGCCATTATTATTGAAATAATGGCTAAACTGAAGAAATTTAAATAATTGGGTTTCACCCTGCTGCTTAAAATTGAGACTTTAATCTCAGGAAATGTTCCCAATAAAATCCGAAAGAAACTAAAATAATCGACAACACGACATACGTGTATACGTTTTGCTCGAGGAGGAGTAGGAACGTATAGAGGTGTGAAATCATACCGCATTCATTACTTTTATGATTTTCTATAAACCTATTTCAAATCCACCTATGTTTTCGAACCAAGATTGAAATTCTTAGCAAGGGTTTTAGATAAGCAGGTCGTTAAGTTGGATCTGTAATATTAAATTTGTATACAAGCAACTTGTAAAACTGATAATGACGTAATTTAATTTATATATTTAAATCAAAACATATATCTACAGATTACGATTAAGCTAAACTTTAGCTAGCAATATTTTTGAATACAGTTCAGAAACTTTCTCCCGAAAACTCGAGGTTTTTCAGCTTACCTTCTGTTTTATGCGAACGAAACTCATTGTTTTCACAAAACTCGAGGTTCTTCAGATTACCGGAATAAGGTGCAAACGCAGTTCTTCTGCAGCAAAGATCACATGAAAAATGAAACGTTCTTCAGCCTACGATAAGATAAGGGCATCTGCTGGCTAGAACGATAATAACTGATTACAAATACGTAGCATTAGTAAATGAAGAGAAGCTTTTTTCTTTAATATGGCAGAAGCAACAACAATTACCATTGTATTCTGGTATGCATGATAGCATGCATGTTTCTGATCTATTCCAGACATTATAATCTTCCTATAGCCATATGAGAATTGTCAGCTCTCCTTTTGCTCAAGTACTGGAATATAATTTGCTGCTAGGACAACTGTGAAACTTATATAATCGTATGGACGATACCATGACCTTCATCTGAAAACAAAGGAAGGATTTATTTTTCTTTCTTCAGTATTTTCCCAAGTTAGTCGATCTGTTTCACTCCAAAGTCAGGTGGTCTCCTAAAACGTATCAGGTTCTTAGCTCGCGATCAAAAAAAAAAAATAAATTAAAAAAAAAAAAATAAAATAAATAAATAAACAAAATAATACCCTTCATCTTTCAATATTTTTTGGCAATAATAACTAACTGTTATTGTTTAGGGCCACAGGATGACAATAATTGTCTGTCTGACTCTCACCGCGATCTTTTTTGAAATCATCGATAGCCTCGGGCTACACTATGGTGAAAATAACAGTAGGAACTAATAATCACCGTTTTACCAAAAAAAGAATGGAGAACATAATCCTACTTGTAAGCTGACAGAAAAAGATAATCGGATTGATTCTATGGGAAACGACTCTTGAATGGAAAAAGGAAAACGAAAACGGAAACAACAACATATAATACACATAGCAAACTGGAATGTAAGAGGAATAGCATATAAAGAAATAGAATTAGACCAGTTATTAAATGAAAGAAATTTTAAAATAGCAGTAATCACTGAAACAAAAAAGAAATTAAAAGGAGCTATGAGAACTGAAACTCTTAATGTGATATACAGTGGAGTCAACAGAGACCAAAGAGCACAAGCAGGAGTCATGATTTGGATTCATAACTCCCTTTCAAAACAGTCAAAACATTATAAATTATGGAATGAAAGAATAACAGAAGATAGAATAAAAATAGATAGAGGCTATTTAACAATAATTGGCTTATATGCCCCAGAAGAAGGAAGAAAACAGGATAATATTGATTTTTATAATCAGCTACAAAACATCTATAATAAAATAAATGAAAATGATTACATAATTTTAGCAGGAGACTTAAATGCAAGAATTGGAAACATGAAAATTATTAATAATATAGGAATACATGGAGAACGCACTCTAAACAGAAATGGTAAAAAATTGATTGACTTCTAACCTAAAAATAATGAATTCCTTCTATAAACATAAAGACATACATAAATATACTTGGGCAGCAAGAGGATGGAAATCAATATTAGATTACTTCATATTAAATGAAAAGACATCAAAATTTTCACTAGATGTTAGAGTTCACAGAGGATATGAAATAAGCAGTGACCACTTCCTTGTTAAAATAAAATTAAGATTACCACCTAAATGGCTACAAATAACAAGAACAGAAAGAAAAATTGAACCATTTGTTTATAAAACTAGACTATTGAATGACACAAATGTACAATGGCTATATGAACAAAGAATTAACCAATATCTAGATAGAATGAAGAAATAGAAACAGAATGGCTTAATATAAAAACGATACTAAATGCAGCAGCAAATGAAAGCTTAGGAAAGAACAAAAAATTCAATAAAAGAAAAAAACTGAAGGTCTGGGATGAAACAATCAAAGAAATAATCAAAAAGAAAAAAGAAGCCTATCACAAATGGTTAAGCAGTAAAAGATTAGAAGATGAAATAGAATATAAAAGAATAAGAGCCATAGATAAAAGAGAAGTCAGAAAAAGACATAGAGAATCATGGAATAAATTTGTTTCTAATTTAGAACATGATTTATATAAAATAAAACCCAATGTATATAAGATTTTGAAGCACCTAAATGCAGATACCAAAGAAAACATAAAATTAAACACTGAATTGAAATTAGAAGAATTTCTAAATTACTATACAGAACTGTGGACAGACAAATATTCTAAAAAAGACAACTGGCAAACAATTAACGAAAATGTAAAGGAAATAACTGAAGAAGAATTAGAAATCAGCCTGAAAGAAACAAGAAATAGAAAATCACCTGGAGAAGATAAGCTAGTTTCGGAACTATATAAATACGCAGGAACAAGATTCAAAGAAAGACTTATTATTTTTAAATAAAATTTACTCAACTGGTATCCCCCCAATAGAATGGAAAAAAGCAATTGTGATTCCTATCTTTAAGAAAGGTAATAGAGATGACCCTAAAAACTATAGAGGTATCAGTATACTAAATTCATGTTACAAAATATACAGCAGAATCTTAAATAACAAACTAATGAAATATTCCGAAAACTTTATTCTAGAGGTACAGAATGGATTTAGAAAAGGCGATCATGTACCCAGGCTTTTGCCTAAAATTAATAATAGAGAAAAGAAGAGAATATAATTTAGAAACGCATATTCATATATTGACTTTGAAAAAGCATTTGACAAAGTTAAAAGAAACGTATTATTTAACGTATTAAAAGAAAGACAAATACCAAATAATATCCTAAAAGCTATCACAAGTATATATGAAAATAATCAAAAACAAATAAGATTAAATCATGAGCTATCATATACAAGAGAGATAAACCACGAGGTCCGACAGGGATGTCCCCTCTCAGCAACTCTTTTTAATATCGACTTAAATGAAATAATAATAAAATGGAATAAAAATTTACATTAAGGAATTAAACTTTCACCTAAACGGAAACACTCTCCTCTTTGCAGACGACAAAATAATAATTACAAATTCTGAAGATAACTTGCAGAAAGCTATTTTAAATCTAAATGAGATATCCAAAGATTATGGTATGATAATATCAACGGAAAATTCAAAAACTATGGTCTTAAAGGACAAGATCCAGCTAGAACTAAAATCGTAATAGATAACAAGATCTTAGAACAGGTGAATTCATTTAACTACCCGGGATGTATGATCACATATGAAAATGAAAAAGATATAAACATAAAAATTGCAAAATATTTAAAAATAACAGGTGTAATTAACTCTATATTTAAACCAACACTAGTTCAAAAACAAACCAGGCTAAAAGTATACAATACATTAGCCCTACCGGTCTTAATGTATGGAAGCGAAATCTGGACAATAAAACAAAAAGACAAACAAAAATTAACAACAGCAGAAATGAAGTTTATGAGAAAAACTGCAAAGTATACCCTATTTGATCACAAAAGGAACGAAGATATTATGAAAGAATTAAACCAAGAACTAGTAGTAGAAAAAATTAAAAAATATAAACATAGATGGATGGAACACGTTCAAAGAATGAAAACATAAAGATTACCAAAACAAGCCTTAAAGTACAAGCCATTAGGAAAAAGAAAACGAGGACGTCCTCTTAAACGATTCAACGATGACTTCTAAGGCCGGAACAGGCCATGCTAAGCCTAAATCCTTGATACGTATGATGATGATGATGATGATGACCAAAAGAAAGCTACAGGGATTGAACTAATCCCTAGAAATTATCCTCAGAAGAACTCATCCTAACAAAGTTATAATAGGACTATTACTGGAGATTTTTAAATTAAATTGCCATTCTAATTTTATTTACTATACAACATAATCCTCTGAGTCTCCATGCTTAATGTTTCATTATTAGCGATGAAGAGTTTGAAAAAAACATTCTATTGATAATCAGTTTCCTGAATACACACAGATTGAGATAAATCAATCCAATTGATTTTAAATATTAGTCCTGTTGTGGGAAATAATTATACCTATATAATACAAACCAAATCGTAAAAGTAACTGATAATAAATAGATTATAAAGTTAGCTATTGTTATCTGAAGACCACATAAACAATGAAAATATATTCTAAGATAAAACATACATATTTTCTTTTTAAAAATTAAAGTGCTTTGGAAAAGAGGTTAACTGAGTACAGATACAGAAATGTGGTCACACAAAATAAAGTGTCACTATTTTTCAAGCCCTGATTTCTGTTGAAACCAAGAGAAAAGCATTATCATCATTACGCAGATTGTTTTCACATTTGCAGCCCATTCACACATACACCATCTGATTAAAAATATCCCGACACACTTCTGGTCTGATCAAGACGTCAGTTTACGAAGAAATTCGTAAACTGACGTCTTGATGTCACTATGACCTCACCGGTATAGTAGGAGGCACTGAGCTGTGTGTTATTCATTGATAGGAAGTATGAGCAGAATTGAGTACAGGGAGCTGAGTGACTTGAAACCTGGACTAATTATTGGTTACTACATCAGTAACAAATCGGTCAAAGTCATTTCAATCCTCCTCAAGTTGCCCAAGTGAACAGTTGATGACGTCATTGTGAAGTGGGAACGTGAAAGCACAACTATAACAAAACCACGGTCGGGTAGGCAGCGCTTAATGATAGACAGGAATCATCTAGTGTTGAAGAAGGCGGTTCATGGAAATCGCCGAACATCGAGTGAAATAATCATCCGGGAGTTCCGCAGTGCTACTAAGTGTTCACCCAGCACCATGAATGTGCGGCGAGAGATAAGAGGAATGGGGTTCCATGGTCGAGCAGCTGTCCATAAACCAAACACTTCTCCTGTGAACGATAAGTGCCGCCTCCAGTGTAAAGAGTGACGTCACTGTGACAGTGGACAACTGGAAACTTGTGATTTGGAATGAAGTATCGAGGTTTTTCATTTGGCAGTCCGATGGGAGGATCTGGGTGTGGTAAATGTCTAAAGAACGATTAATGCCAGCAGTGAAATTTGGAGGAGTTGGTGTTACAGTGTGGGGGATGTTTTTCATGGAATGGACTTGGCCTTCTCGTAACACTACACGGAAATCTAAATGCGGAAGAGTACAAGGACATTTTGACTAGTTGCATACTGTCTATGGTAGATCAGTTCGGTTATGACTATTGTCTGTATCAACATGGCAATACTACCTGATATAAAGCAAGGTCTGTGAGGGAATGGTTTGCGGAAAATAACGGTTCAGAAATATACTGGCTGGCCCGGAGCCCTGACCTGAACCCCATAGAACAACTTTGGGATGAATTAGAACGCCGACTTCACTTCACTCCAGACCCCAAGGACCCACATCACGAACTGCTGTGGCTACAGTTGTAAGAATGGGCTGCTATTCCTCAAGACGTTCTGAACCTGGTAGAAAGTCTCCCCGGCAGTTAGACCTGTCATAGAAGCAAAGAGTGGCCCCTCCCCGTATTAATGTCCACTACTGGAAAGTGTGTCATAAGGAAAATCTGATTACAGTTCGAGTAGGTGTACGGATAATTTTGATGAAATAGTGTAGCAATAAAAATTAGAATGACACAAAATGCATTTATTGAGTTGAAATATTATTTGAAACAGAAATGAAGACGAATGAAAAAGTAATAAGCACTTGAAAATAATGCATATTTAATTAATTCGTACACAAAAAACAATTATACCTAAAGAATGCAAAAATTTCAAAGCGATCTAGCCTTCTGCAGAGCTGCAAACTGTGATACATTTATATCTTCCTACTTAACTCTCCTTACTACAAAACTAAAAAAAAAAAGATTTACGTCATGAGCAATTCGCTCTCTCTTCT
Organism: Typopeltis vanoorti; assembly: GCF_054136105.1. Lineage (NCBI taxonomy): Eukaryota > Metazoa > Arthropoda > Arachnida > Uropygi > Thelyphonidae > Typopeltis > Typopeltis vanoorti. The sequence goes on from NC_143554.1 coordinate 147,151,679, forward strand.
CCCCACTGTTTCTGTACGCTTTCAATTCCAAAGTAGTTTGTGTAGTCATATTATGGACAAACCATCATTTTGTCGAATACTTTGCATTATAGATAAATACTCACATACTGGCCACAGAATTAGAAACATTTTTTTTTATGTATAGGCATGCGACTCTCCTCAATTCCTTGTGCATAGTTCGTGAGATATGAACTGGAAACCGCCTGCATTAAATGCTTCGGTCAATTGCTGTACTTAGAAAATTCTGTGTGTCCATACTTTTTTCAAATGAAGGTGACCTTTCTGACAAACTCTCTTTTAGAACCACAGTTACTCCCTCTAACACAAACAATGAGGGTAATTTTCCCACTGATTAAACATCTCAGTTATCCTAGCTTTTAAGCATCCATTGAGCTCTGCTGTTTTCAAAATAAAGTCTGACGTGCACTTACAATAAACGTTTATCGAACTCCCAAAGGACCTTTGTTTTTCTCCTTGTGATCAACACTACTGACCATTATTGACAGTGGTATTGCTAAATATTTGCCTGGAACAGGTGATGAAACAAGTTACCAAATAGTTTGCAAATAATCTATGTAAGTGACGTCTACGTATATCTAAATAAATGTTTCCGATTCAGTGAACGGTATGTATATAAATATCTGTCACCTGCTACTTTCCAATGGAAGTAGAGAACACTGGTTTAGTCCAAAGTGAATTTTTTTTTTTTTTAAATAGGTAAGCTCTGTTTAGATGTGGTCTCCTTACAAATCTTTGATAGTTGAGGTCATGGTTGCCAATCATTCTGAAAACTTCGCATGCAAGAACACATTGCTGCCATTTGTTCCTAAACAAAGTGATAGTATTTCTTGAAATAGCGTGAGTTGTATTTTTTGTGAGTTGTGAGGTTTAAAAAAAACTGATAAGGTACCGTTAAAACAGCTGGAAAATTACAAGAGAAGACACCATAATCGTAATGCAAATCTTTTAACCTATCACTGAGTTATTTAACAACTAAGAAGAATATCTGTTAGAATTTGTTGTGGACCACGAGCTGATGATCTGTAACATAAAATTCCAACAAAAGGAGTAGAAAATGGACGTGGCGAACAAATGATGGGAAAAGTAAAAACATTATTGATATGATTATGATTAAAATAATATGGATAACATCAATACAGCAATGTCTAACTTTTCAAGTTGCGGATATAGACTCGGACCATAGTTTAGTGATTGCAAACATCAAGTTGAAATTAAATAAGAAATATAAATCCCAACATCAGAATAGAAGAGACAACACGAATAAGTGAAGCAGAAATAGGAAGAAGGTATAGAACAGTGTTAGAAGAGAAACTTAAAAGTGTGGAGAAAGAAAAAATCTCGAATTTAATAGTGAAAAGAGTAGTGAAGACGATACAAGATGCAGTTGAAGAAACAGTACCAGAAGAAGAAAAGATCAAGAAGAAATGGATTACACAAGAAACACTGAAGTTAGTACAGGAGTAAAGAATGTTGAAGATAAGAAGGGATACATCAGAACAAATAGAAGAGCAATAGAAGAAAGTGTAATGAGGTAAAAAAAGCAGTCAGAATGGATAAGAGGAAATGGTTAGAAACCCAATGCAACAATATAGAACAGTACTATGGAGAGCATAAAAGGTACATAGAATGATAAGAACCATTAATAGAAAGTGGCAACCGAAACAGACCACAATTAAAGATGAAAAAGGCAAAGTATTTATGAATAAAGAAAAATTGTACAGCGGTGGACAAGAAACTGTAGTGAGGTATATGAAGAAAAACTAGATTCAGATAGCATTGGGAAACTGACTGAAGAATTGAAGCAGATATCACCACCAGTTAATGAGCATGATATGGACATTTTAAGAGGAGAGGTAGAAGAAAGCTAAAACACAACATGAGTCCTGGTAACGATAACATTACTGGAGAAATGATTAAATATGGTGGTGAAAGTATGGTTACAGAAATGTATCAACTATGTAATATGGTATGGAAAGAAGGGAAAATGCCAGAACAGTGGGTGAAATCAATATTAGTAACATTATACAAGAAAGGAAATATTATAGAACAATTGCCTTGATAAGTCACCTTGGTAAAGTGATGGTGATCATATCCACAGAAAGATTGAGAACACAATTAGAAGCATAACTTGCAGATGAGCAAGCAGGATTTAGGAAGGATAGAACTACAATTCAACAGATTTTGACAAAGAGGTTAATAGCAGAGAAAGCTAGGAGAAAAAACAAAAACATATATATTTGCTTTGTTGATTTTCAGAAAGCATCTGACAGTATTGACCAGACAGTGACATTAGCAGTTCTGGAATCCTATGGAATTGATAAAAAACTAATAGCTATATTAAAAGATGTTTATCAGAATGCAGTTGCAGCAGTTAGAATAGGTGATGATTTGGGGAAATGGTTTAAAACATACAGAGGTACCAGACAGGGAGACCCAATATCATCGAGAATTTTCATCGCACATTTACAAGTGCAATGGATAGACTGAAGGAAGATAGCAAAGGAATATCTGTACACGGAATGAGAATTAATAATCTGAGATTTGCAGATGACGTTGTTAACCACGCTACCGGCCAAGACATCTATAGACGTTCAAGTTATCATGGATGCGAGGTGCATATTAAAATTGTAATAACATTGATATTACATTGAAATATATGATGGATACGTTGTTTTAAGGATACTTGCGACATAAGACTGAATGATATAATCACGTAATCACAAGAAAGATATTTATTTAACCAAATATTTCGGTCTGGAAATAGCAGACCATCGTCGGTGGTATTACAAGAACAGTTTAAAAAATATACAAGCTAGAATACTAACAATAGATCGTTGAAATTAGAACATGCCGCGTGATGTTATATCACTAAGTATGAAACGAAATATTTTGAAGTAGAAACATGATTGAATTTGCTATTAAAAAAAAAAAAAAAAAAAAAAAAAAAAAAAAAAAAAAATAATGAGTAATCTTGATTAGGCTTTCCCAGATTTTTGATATAGATATGCAGTCATTACGATTCAGGTTGGGATGATGCAGCAAGGCCTCCACGCTTTCCTTGAACAAACGTTCGAACCTATAACGGGATCTATGTAAGAGGCGCGTTTTGGACCAAAGGATGCTGTGGTCAGTTTCAATCCCGTGTTGAGCCAAACCAGACTTTTCAGGTTTATTTTCATGTTGTTCTCACCAAATACCATTGTCTTTGTTTTTTCCAAGTTCATAACATGTCTAAATCTCTTTCCTTCCTCATTTAACATCTGGATAACATCTGGAAAAGTAAAGTGATCAACCTGCAAACAAATCTAAGAGTACTGGAAACATGGAAACATTTTTCAACGATCTATTGTTAGTATTCTAGCTTGTATATTTTTTAAACTGTTCTTGTAATACCACCGACGATGGTCTGCTATTTCCAGACCGAAATATTTGGTTAAATAAATATCTTTCTTGTGATTACGTGATTATATCATTCAGTCTGATGGATACGAAGCGTATGAGAATGCGTATTTGATCCATAATGGCCGGTAAGGTGGTTAATATTGAAGACGAAAGTGAAGTAGAAAAACACTAAAACTGTTAAATGAGGAAGGAAAGAGATTTAGACATGTTACGAACTTGGAAAAAAACAAAGACAATGGTATTTGGTGAGAACAACATGAAACGAAAGATACAAGTGGATGGAACTGATATAGAAAATATAGAACCATTGACATATTTGAGAAGTAAACTCACATATGACTTGGACTGGAAAAAAGAAATAAAAATCAGGATTGCAAAGGGAAGAACAAATCTGAAGCCCATGGATAACATCTGGAAAAGTAAAGTGATCAACCTGCAAACAAATCTAAGAGTACTGGAAACATGCATCTTCAGGGGTGTACTGTATGGATCTGAAACGTGGGTAATAAATAAGGAATCAAGAAAAAGAATTTTGGCATTTGAAAGAACTTGTTACAGGAAGATTCTGAGAATAGGATGGGTACAAAAAATCACCAACGAAGAGCTCTTTCAGAAGATACAACGAAAACAGAATCTAATGCAGAAGATTATAAAACGGAAGCTGCAATTATTTGGACACATCTGTAGAATGAGTGAGGACCGGAAGATAAAGACATTTATGTTTGGTCTACCTCTTTGGTATCCAAAATACCAAAGAGGTAGACCATACAGAGAATGGATAGACGCGATAAAAGTCTGGTGTGGAATGGGTGTACAAAAACTGCGACACTGTGCACTGGACAAAGAAAGGTGGAAGAAGATAGTGAAGCAGGCATCGGACATCAACGGGCAGTGAGCCCATGGTTCGTGGTGATGATGATGAATAATATCTGAATAGTATTTATTTATTTATCAGCAGACATTATCTCAGTTTGTCATTTAGCACTTTCAGTATGCTGATGACCGTCCGTGCGGTTAGCCAAGTGGTTTTGAGCTTCGCAACCATATGCCTGGGGAAGGAGTGTCCTTGGTTCGATTCCCGTCGGAGACGTGAGGAGCTGAAGGATCTTCCTCAGCCATAGCCAAGTTAGCCGGTCTTGGGCGCGGGCAGTAGGTTTTTTCCGCCAGTTTATCTGGTGTTTTTCATCCCGCAAGCAGGCAAACCGGTCCCGTGAACACACATGGATACAGCCAAGAATACCTTGAGGCATAGGAGTGACCATTCTATCCTCGTATTTCGGTTACGAAATCCAAGCATGCTTGGAAGGTTGTGGGCCTTAAAGGCCTGTTAAAGCCATTGGGATAGATAGATAGTATGCTGATGACCGGCTTTGGCTGGAAGTTCACATGAAACTGATACAATAGTTGTTAAATGACCTCCAACAAACTTTTAAATGGCCTCGGGAAGTTACTTTATTCCTAAATCAAAGTTCACATTAAGACTTCACGCACGCAAAGCAATAGTATGATGAAATACCAGAAATACTACTGAATTTCAAAAGCAAAGCTAAACCTCTCTTACTGCATGATTTAATTTTTTGGTGCTCATATGTTTCAAATGATGCTAAAGTGTTAAACATTAAACATTTGATTAAAATTTTTAAAGAAAAAGATAAATGATTTACCATATTATTAAAATCGTCGTATATATATTAAACAGATTTAAAATTGAACAATTTTAAGAAGAAAACGTGGATATTTATCACCTTTACTACCTAATTAGCACCTTACCTCGACTGTCATTAGATAAATATGGTGCTGGCAATGAATGTGCTTATTTCTGATGCTAGCATTAAACGAATGAATTAGTTAACCTTTTTAGTGTGGGGGTGTTTAGGTACTCAACATTCATTAAAGTTATTTTGATAAATTACTGACTTGTACTATTATTACTGTAAGAGTGTGTCATTGTGTCAGTACATAGGTACTCCAAACTAAATAAATGAACATTTATTGAAATACCCGTGCCATCTTTGCAACTTTGGGCAGACTTGCCACTCTGTTACTATTAGAATCCAAGAACATCGAGATTATATAAGATACTGTATCTGGAGGTTCAGGCCTTGCTTCTTATGCCATCGACACTGGACACAGAATTCAATGGAACCATATCAAGAAGCTACATTACAACAGGTTCAAATTTCATCGTCTATTGTTTTAATCGTATAAAGCCCAAGCCATCCCTAATCTTAATTGTCTATAATTTTTTTAAAAAATTAATGAAACCTCTATTCCCACTTCTGTGATCTGTAATAGTGTTTCATCCTACTGTATAGTTGCAACCGAGACAAGTGATACTATATGCACGCTAGATTATTCGTTCTCGTATCCTATTCCCTCAGCAATACGGATCGTTGGGATAGTTGTATGCTACCATACTAGGTAGATGATTATGAGCAAGGTGGTTTCCCGTTGCCTTCCTTGCCGTAAGTATTTACAACTGTAGCCGTATGTGTTCACGGGACCGGTTTGCCTGTTTTGAGGGATGAAAAATCTCTCTCACGCCGTATGAGGTTGGTTAACTCACCTTTAGTCGAAAGAGACCACATGAAGGTTCCTCATGTAATAGACTGGAATTGAACCCAGGTCTTCGTCTATATCGACAGAGCTATGGTGGTTCTATTCTGTATCATAATGTAAATATTGTTACCAGTTCGTGAGGCTTGTGATTCAGCAATCAGACTTGAAAATCATGCCCAAGTCATTTCTTTTGCTCATGATCCCTTGTTACAGCGAATAATCTAACAGTGCTTTTTTTGTCTCAACACTATTAAAAATGAAAAAAAAAAGGTGGGGAGGGATTACATCTTATTTCTTATTAAGGATAACCTCATTAAAATTCTAGATATTTTAACCCAGACTAAATCAAAATTATTATTGAACTCTCTCTCTCAGTAAATGATTCGCTATTCCCTCTTTATCACAAAGACAATGCTTAGTTTATTCGAGATGCCTAGCCAATGTTATTTTGAAAAGAAAACTACAGAATTCTCTACATACCTCACTGGACACACACACAATTCTGTAGCAAACTTATTATCTTCCTCAGATGGCAGTAGTGCCTTCTACACGTATACGTAATTTCAAAAGTACAGTTAGAACGCGATAAGATGACGTCATTTCGAAACCAAAACCTAACCTACCAGTCAAACACTTGCTTAATCTGAAACGAATGTGAGAAGCGCCATCTATAAGTTGAATTCATTTCAAAAGTGTAGCCACTGAACGCTCTCTCTAATTCAACGTCAGTTCTAAACTGAAACCTAACCCAGCAAGAAACACGTGGTAATCCTGAAACCAATGTCTCCTCAATAAATTTCATTAGCGCTATGTACAAGTAAATGACATTACGTAAACAAAACTAAAATAATGGCGTCACAAACGGCTCTCAATTTAATGAACTGTATTCCTTAGCTTACGGACTACCAGCGCCATCTATTAGTTTTACAATGAAGCTAAAAATAAATACAATGGAAATATTTCATTGCGTTACGAAGAGAAACTGCCTCCATAATTAACTTGACTCTTTTTATATTAATTTATTTTTCATTTCTCACTATTATGCCTGATTTTTTTTCTTAGTTTCTGTTGTTATAATCAAATATCTCTGTGAAACTAGAGTGTTATTGAGAAATAAATAAGGAAAAAAATCCATGTCATATCGTGGGTGATAGAAGTGTGTATACAACAGCAGCGGTGCTGTTTAGCCCGAAATGTATTCACACGAAGCAGAGGAGACAATGTTATATCACATTGAGATCGTCTTCGAACACAACTGATAACCTATAGAATTTAAGAAAAGTCAGTCATGCTTTGCAAGGCATTGCATCTGAATAACGGAATCCACAATTACCCACTGAACTTAAATGGTGCTTATTATTCTGTATTAGTAAATCACAGCGGAACAGCATCTTATAAAGCAGTAGTATCATCTAACAGCTAAAACAGAAGAATATCGTTGTATATCTTACAGTCAATAGCTTGCTAACAAAGTCTTCCCTTGTCATTAAAAAGAATTTATGTTATAGTTTCTTTCGAGATATTCAGAATTACACTTAGTTGTATATTTCAATATATATGGCACGAGGCATTATGGAAGATTCTAGAACATTATGGTATTGACAACAAAATCATTAGCATTATTAAATCTCTTTATTCTTCATAAAAATTACAGCAGTAAATCAATCCGGGCAGAACAGTAATATTAGGATATGCCTGATTGGAGAAACTACTAAAAATATTACAACAATATTTAGAAAACTGAAACTTGCTGCTGAAAAATTAGTATTATACATCAAGATTAAAACCCAGGGGACCAGACTCGAGCACAATAGTCCAGATGTGGGCCTTATAAAGAGAATAACAACTTCCTTATCGCTACTTGTTAAGGTGTTCTTCAATAGCCAAGTAATCTTATGGACTTCTTAGCAATATGTTCTCTAAACTTTAGCTTTCTGTCTACTAACCCTTCATCTGTTTCCTGAAATACAGTGCCCTCAATGCGATACGGCTTGTAATTTGCTTATCCCAAAATGCATAACTTTACATTTCTCCATATTAAACAGATACCCATTCATTTTTGCCCATACTGACCGCCTATTTAAATCATCCTGCAAGTTCTCCACATCGCCTTGGTTAACTATAATGCTACCTAATTTCGTATCTTGAGCAAACAATTGAATATTTTTTGCCCATACTGACAGCCTATTTAAATCATCCTGCAAGCTCTCCACATCACTTTGAAATCCACATCGCCTTGATCGCCACATCATTTATGTATAAATTAAACAGCAATAGACACAGCACCGAACCTTGCGGAACACCACTAGTCACCTGTTTGCACCTCGAGTTTGCTCCTTCATATACACAATATCAGAAACTACACCAAAAAAAATCTGATCCTATATTTATTAGTCCATAAGTCATTTTTATACCGGAAATAATGTAAGAATTGCTCTATTTTTTCTTACAATATTTTCCCGAAAGCAGCAGACCGAAGTTTCATTGTAATTGTTTCCTTTGGAAGCTTTCTTACATTATTTGTGTGTGAGCGTCTTAGTGAATTTTCAAGCTTCTTTATTCGGACTTGTAACGTGCTTCCCATCTTTCGTCAGAGCTGATTATAAGTTGGTTTAAAGTAAACCCTTGAGTTTTAAAATAGGGTTTGATTTCAGGAGTGTATTTTCATGTTCACTTTTGGATATTCTTTTCTTTAATTATAGTGACTGAATAAATCATCTTACATTAATGTGACTTGGTATTTCTCTCATTGATCTCCCAGCTCCACTACATTCTTCATTCATTAACAGTACCGTTTTTTCACTCGGTAATGTCTTACTGAAAGAATCAAATGTAACTGAATCTTCCTTAAATAAAAATTGCAATGGTTTGACAATAACACTGGTTATACAAAATATCGAAATACGTAATGTTCTCAAGAGGAAAATGTTTTCTTTTTAGACTTACATTTTTAAGTATGAGGACTACATTTAAATAATCACAAGAGTGGTCGAGTAAGTTATTATTCAAACAACAAATTTCATTGATATTCTTAGTAAAATGCATTTAATGTATGGTTTAATTCAAGAAACCGAAAAAATCGACTGTAATTTATTTTATTGTCATTCAAAATTGGTGAAATTAATACACTGAAACTCCAAATAAAAATTGGAGTATCACGTTCACAAAGAATAACAAGAAAGAAATATTTCTGCAATATAAAATTTATTTCTGAAAGACATGGAATTTATTATACTTCTCCATAAACCGAAAATAAAACCCCTCAACTCTATACAAAACTGTGGAAAACATTGCAAAAGATTAAAACTATCTATATTTAGTTACATATAGCCCAATGTTTGATTACAAATAATTTTTTAGCTGAATTACATTACAAAAGTATTCATCATTCACGCTGATGTACTTTTCAGATGAATATAATATTCAATTTATAAATAAACAGGAGATTTCAACAGTTTTAATACTCTGCTCTACTGATTCTGGTGATCTGAGAACAGCTGTTGAGAAATTATATTCTTAAATACAGAAAAAACGGCTGTCAAAATAATAATAAAATCGTAAATATATTTTACAGTTATGCAAATAAAGTTTGATAACACCATTCAAGTTAAATTTAATCAGACTTGCCTTCACTTTATAAGCAGCATAAATGTAAGGGACTTCACACACCACATATCTTCTGGTTTTGCACTAAATGTTAAACAAGGCTCGTTACAATATGCCGCACGAACGAATGAATTCCTCATATATTTCTTAAATCTTTTACTAAACATCACAGTCGTTTGAAGTTTGTCTCCTTCTTTAACATACAGTAGAGAAGGATTAATTTTATTCAGCTCCGATGCACCAGTAATTTTTTTAGACTCATCAGAAGAGAGTGATGTTAAACAGAATACTTTATTGCAATATGTTTCCGAATTATATTCAACCTCACCATTTATAAATGGTTCAACAAGCAGCATTGATTTCTCTAGAATTTCAACTGTGAAAGAAATCTTATTATCCAGACAAGTGTACAGTTGCAATCCTGTGGAATTCCAATCTACCCTTGTTTTGTCAACAGTGAGCTTTGAATATGATGAATAACATCTTGGACCTCCACTGTTAATGCCAAGGGGTGCATTAGGTCGGATTGGTGTATCACATATTTCACTTCTGCATAAGAAAGGTCCAATTTCGTCAAATGTGAACAATTCTGTTTTGAGCACATTAGCGAGCTCTTCTGATGACATAAGAGAAAATCTTACACAAGGGAAAGTAGGCGAGAGTACTTCTCTCAAAAGTAGTTTATTTTGTGATTGTTGGGTTCTCGAGAGATAATGTGTCCCCCATTTTTGAATAGCATCAAACACAGAATATTCTGACTGAAGTGTCAATGTTTCTCTACGCACTATGTCGTCCACTGTGTTCTGCTGACATTGCAAGAAATCACATGAATTAAGAATGGTTTCCGTATGTCTGTCAATGATGTCGAGACAATTATACATGATCTGAGAGACACTCATACTTTTAGCAAATTCATAAGCTTTGCATACGCATCTTGACTCGGCCTTCACTTGTTCCAAAAGAAATATTTCAATTTTCTCCATGAGAAATGCTAACTTGTATTTTTTTGCCATGGAGAACACTTCCATCGCTGTGTCTATTGATGGAATTGAAATTTCATCTGTGTACAGATACCTGAAAATAATAAAAAGCTTGATATTCCAATTACAATTTATAAATCTGAAAACGAAAGTCAAGAATACAGTTATCTAGGCGAAACATTCTTGCTGTAATGTGTGAAAAGTTGAACAAACATCGCGCCAAATCAGTTTCTTTGAGGATAATTTTAAACAGCTGTCCTTTCGAGCGAAGGTAAGTTTTATAGTCTTGCACAAAGTTGGGTAATATCTACAAAGTACATTTATTCTTCCTTCTTGTAAAACAGAAATCTCTCTCTCTCTCTTTTTTATCCTTCTCTAACTTGACGTACAAAGTTTCTTTGCAGCAAGAACTGTATGATAGTTGGAATTACTGTTAATCCTTCAAAATATTCACAAAATCCTTTGAGTAATAATTGGATTCTGTTTGGTCGGAATGGTTGAATTGTCTATCGATGCATACTCTGCCATTTTTAAGTGATAGCATGATCATGACATATTTATTATTTTCAGGTGTTAATTGACTTTTTTTAGGATGAAAAATAAATTTGTCTCTCTTTACTGAAAAGAGATTACAAGTGCACCTCTTCTGGACAAGTTTACTCTACGGATCTTCATCAATTTACCAATCAGTTTTGTTGATTGGTAAATTTTAACCCATTTTGTTTGTGGAAATATCCTGATTATATATTTAGAAAATTAATATTTATACTGACTAGAACCCGAGAAGAATAACACAAAAAAACTTTAATGAATCACGACTAGTTTCATCGGTGCCCCGACTTCTTCAGGTGAGTAAGAAATAACATGAAACTTATAAAACTAACAAGGTTAAAAACATGGACTTTTCAGCTTAATAAAAAGAAGAAGAATAGCAACAGTCATATCTGAAATAGTAACCGCGTGTTATTGTTAGCGTGAGTTGAATGTGAGTGACAGCTGATTTTAGAGCGCCAGTAATGGATTACTGCGCTATGGGAATCAGGTAAACTGTAGTTCAGATTGTTGTTCATGTGTGAAAGGTCCAGAACTATTTTTTTTTTTGATTTCTACAATGCGTCTTTCAAATTCATCCTTGCATATATAAATATATATGCATAGATATATAAATTGGTCGTGGGGTCCCAATCAATTTCGTGTTGACGTTCTTCTAGGTTAGAGTTGGCGGAGAAAAGAACATGACTGGAAAGGGCGATCGCTCCGGTTCTTCTGTAGGATTTGTCACGTCGATTTTCCTCAAGACGTAGTGAAATAGATTTATCTGTCTGACCAAAATAAGGTCGACCACAGTCGCACACAACTTTATAAACACCTGGAAAATGCAGTTGGTTGTGTTTTGGCCGACTCAGAAAAGAAAGAAGTTTTGCCAGAATGGTATAGTCGGTTTTTTTGTTGAATTTCTTCATAATTCTAGCTAGGTTTGGGGTAAGAGAGCTAATGAATGGTAACTGCATGTGAGTGATAGGGTTAGATTCATCTTCTTGTCCAGGTTGTTGACGTGGTCTCAAACGTTTAGTGATGTTACGAGATGAATATCCATTATTTAAGAAGGTGCTTTTCAGGAAGTTGAGTTCTGTTTGAAGGTCTTCTTCTGTGGAAGTAAGACATCTTGCACAATGGGAAAAGTGGAGATGATGCCAAGTTTCTGTGGAGAGAAGTGATGAGAAGAGGCATGCAAATATCTATCAGTGTGGGTGGTTTTTCGAAAAAATCGAAAATTTAAGATAGTCAGGTAATCTACTGACCTTTAGATCCAAAGTGCCAAGAGTCCTTCAGAATGCTACAGCAGGTATATGGTATAAACGGAACATTACATCAAGCAATTAATTGTCTCTCTTTAAGCTATAAGTCAGCAGTTAGAATTGAAGGAGGTACAGGAAGATGGTTTGAGGTAAAATCATGTGTGCAACAAAGGTGCACATTGTCTCTACTGTTATTCATTCAGTATTGTTATTCATTATCTATATTGATCACGTTATGAAGGAAAGTGGTATTAAATCTGATATCAAAACTGGAAATGTTAATCTTAGCTCTTTACTTTATGCAGCTGATGTTATACTTCTGAATAAATCCAGTATGTCTGCAAGATTCCCTGACTAAATTGAATCACTGTTGTAATAAATTTGGTATGAAAATTGACAATAAATAGATAAAGACAATGAAAATAGGCAGAAACATTGAACATATAAAATGTATCCTGAATGGTGAAACTATAGAAGGGATTTTATTGATTATAGAAATGTTCATGACTAAAACCGGTAAACAAACAAAACTTTTAGTTATTAGTTTTGATTTTATTTTATTTTGAATGGTATGCATGATTGTAATCATTGACATATTCAACTGTACTTTTGAACTTGGAAAAAAAAACCTCCTTGAATTCTATTTATTTCCTAATTTTCTAATGTTTTCCAAGTTTGAAGTAGTACGTGAGGAACAATCACTTTTTTGGGAATGTTGCTGTCATCAATGAGCAAAATAAGGAACTAAGAAGATGACATGGGAGAAACTTTTCTCCCGTCATCTTTTTCCAAGCTTGTAAAGTTGAAGTTGATTAGAACCGTGTTTTCTTTATTTAAATTAAGGGGATATTAAATCCCATATTGTTTTAAAACCAATAAGAAAATCAAAGATCGGAGTCAAAGAGTTTCATGCCGAATATAGTACAGTAAACTATAAAAGTATCGGCCACTACTAGCGTGAGCTAAAGCACGTAGTCTAAAGTATGTACTACAAACTCGGGCAACTAGTAGCAAAGGTGGTAAAGTTCTGATCGCTATTCTTAGTATTTTCCCATAATGGAAAACACATTTCCTAGGAGATGTATGATGTTATACATGGTGGGAGGTCACTACCCAGACCAGTTTCAACCTTTATTATATTTATTTTTACTAAAAGAAAACTTTATGTTTTCTTTATTTGTCAAAACATATGTATTACGCCGCACTGTATGCAACTTGAAGAATATCTGTAATATGACGTACAAAATTTTTGGACCAAAAATATTGTGTATTGTAAAATTAAATTACAAATTATTTAAATATTAATATTAATATAATTGTCAGTTAAGATAACTATAAAATTAAAATCGCTGCTGTGTAGAAACAAATAGTATCATGAAATTTAAAATGCAAAGAGTTCAAAAGTAATGAGAAAATCCCATCGGATAGGAGCAGAGTTGTTTGAATTGCACAACGTGAGTTAAAAGACTAGAGATCATGAAAAAATGCATGATTATAAACTGTTTTGAAAGCGATCAATGTTTTTCTACCACTTAACACACACACACACACACACACACACACACACACACATATATATATATATATATATACATACATATATATATATATACTGACTATAACCGAGACTAGAATAACAATTAAATTTATTCAAAACGCAGCATGTTTCATCGGATTGTCTGACTTCTTCAGGCGTGGGAACATAGAAAGCAATTAAGCACTATAAGAAACATCGTATCACTATAAAACGACTGTTATAAAATCAGTTAGCTTTGAACTGTAGCTACGGGCCGTGTTGAAGTTCTATTGTTAAGTAACTGCGTGCGTCTGATTTCACGCGTGTGCCAATATCGGATAGCAGACTGAAAGAGTCCGGTAGATTATAGATGAGGTTATTATTTATGTGATGAGGGTCCATAACAATTTCCTTAGAGTCGACTATGCGTCGCTCCACCTCGTCACGGCATATATGAAGGTTTGAGATTGTTGTCCAGTTTATCTCATGTTGACGGTCTTCATCATTTGTGTTTACTGAAAACAGTACATAGCTTGACAGGGCACTTGCTCTAGTTTTTTGTTGGCAATGTCTCTCTGATGTTCTTCTAGACGTAGGAGGATGGGTTTTTCAGTTTGGCCGTAGTATTGCTTCCCGTAGTCACACGTGATTTTGTACACTTACAATTCCCAGAAATTCTGGATAGAAATTCTGGGGATAGAAAAAAATGGGTTTGATATTTGAAATCAGCCCACCCAAATTAGTAAAAAAATAAGTGGCAGACAATAGTCAGCTGAAAAAAAAAATTTTTTGTTGGCCAGTGTAATTATTATTCATACTTTAATGATAGAAAAGATTTCTCCATACTATGATGTCTTTCCTGAATTAAACGTTCATAACAAAATCCACGAAGTGTTTAATTACATACAGCTCTTCAATTTTTAGAACATTAAGTAAGTTTGGAATACTAACGTTTAATACGTCATAATTATTTTCAAATTATACAGCTACCGAAATATTTAATACAAAATAACATAGATTTCTTGCAAACAGTGTACTGAGTCGACTCCATTACGTTCAGAAACTTCAAACCGTATTTAAATAATACCAATCAAAACTAAATCTTACCAAATACACAACACAAACCAGTGTCGTCGGCTGCACAAATGAAAAATATAAACACTTTCCCGTAGTCTCGTATATACTCGGGAACAGATAATAGCGGGAAGATAGTGTTTGCTTATTTCATTACTTTATCGCGGTGATATCGCCTACTAGTGATTAGTCTTTTTGTAAATATGTCATTATGCAATTGTAATTTTTAAAGAATTTAGTGCAAAATACTGTGCAATATATATACATATTTTCAAGCTTTTTTTAAATTGCATTTATAGATAATTGAGAAAGATAGTTCATATCATCTAACGTTGCATAATAACCTAACAACTACACCTATGACATCATTTCCTCCTAGGACTTGATCTAGCAAGGTAAACTGCTAAAAGCATTTCCTATTTAACAGACGTGATGACACTCGAAAAGAAGATTCTTACTAAATATAAATGATTTTATACTGTGTACCGCTACCACGATCAAGTTACTACTGATAATTAAACATTATCTGAGGGTATTGTGTCGGTAAATAAGTAAGTTCCTCTTGTCTAGTTTCGTTTGCTCTATTTTACATTATTAGAAGTTTAGAAAAGCAAAGCAGTTAGGAAATTATTATTATTATTATTATTATTATTATTATTATTATTATTATTATTATTATTATTCTCGAAAAAACTACCTCCAAAATAGAAAGCATATCACACGTATCGGATCAAACCGAAGCAGAGAGCTACCAGTAACCTGTGGAGTGCCACAGGGAGCTGTACTCTCCCCAACTCTATTCAACATTTACACGCACGATATTAATCAGCTACCACTCAAAGGTAAGATATTCCAATATGCAGACGATACAGCAATAATATCCATCCATAATAACGCAAGCATAGCCCAAACAAATATGCAACATGATATAAATCTGATCATAGACTGGCTCACGAAAAACTCCATACACCAAAACTCAGAAAAGACAAAATTAATGATATTCAGAAATCCACTGACTCGACCAGTTGATAACAAATATATAACCATCCAACATCCACTTTCCAATACAAAAAACACACAGAACAGCAAAACCACTACAATCACTCAGGTTGAAACAATACGATACCATGGAATTTACCTCGATGCAGATATGAGCTGGAATAGCCATATAAAACATCTACACAACAAACTCCGAACAATAAGTGGTAAACTCTACAGATTAAAAGACAATTCCCATACGCCTAAAAACACTAATATACAAAGCACTAAGCCAAAATATACTAAGATACGCGATAACAACGTATGCCTTCTGTGCACCCTACAAATTAAATAGACTAATGTCGCTACAGTACAAAATGACAAAACTGATCTTTTGAGAACAAAGAGAAAATCACGACCTTATAAACATTGCAATGGCAGAACACAAAATACTGACAGCAAAACATTTATGTCACTATGCAGCCTTGTTAAAACATTATTTCGATGCCAACTACAGGACAGTTAGAAATACATACCGTATAACAAGACCTCAGACTACTAATTACAATAATTAGTAGTCTGAGGTGATTATTGTAATTAATAAATACAATAATCACCTCAGATTTATTGTAATTAATAAATACAATAGTGATTATTGTAATTAATAAATACAATAGTGATTATTGTAATTAATAAATACAATAATGACTACGGAAAGGCCACGTGAAACTTCTACATCCCAGACATGATAAACAAATTACGTTTTGAATACAGAAATCTTACAAACTACAATAGCCTGAAAAGAGCTCTAAGGACATACTATGAACAAGAAACACGCATCCAAAATACCATACAAACTTAATGAAACACAATATATTCGCTCAGGCTTCCAGTTCAGCGACGCATCAGTACATTATAATTTATTCACAGCAAAAAAAAAAAAAAAAAAAACAATACATAATAATCAACTGGTGTCATCCTCAGATAAGCTTACATTTAAGCTTCGAGGATGAAAGGAAAAAAAAATTAGTTCTCATCCAAGATGT
Source organism: Typopeltis vanoorti (assembly GCF_054136105.1). Taxonomy (NCBI): domain Eukaryota; kingdom Metazoa; phylum Arthropoda; class Arachnida; order Uropygi; family Thelyphonidae; genus Typopeltis; species Typopeltis vanoorti. Next base: position 147,168,660 of record NC_143554.1, read on the forward strand.
ATCATATGTAACCAAATACATGTAATGTACGTATCACAAGAAAACCAATGTATGTATTATATGTAAACCAATGTACGTAATGTAAATATCACATGTAAACAAATGTAAGTAATATATCATATGTAAACAAATGAATGTAATGTATATAATAATTGTAACAAATGTATGTAATGTATATAATAACTGTAACAAATGTATGCAATGTAAAAAAAAAATATTTTAAAAGTAAATCATGAGTTTACACCGTATGTTTGTGAAAAGAAGGACACATAATATTCAGACTGCATATGTATAAATACTGTTGTATAATCACACCTTTTCAAACTTGAAAAAAAAATAGTAAACCACAACATGTAATATTATACAACTTATGTAACTCTGAACAATATAATTGTAAATTATTATTATGATTGTTATATAAAAAAAAAACTGTTATCATCATTACTATTTAAATCTCATTATATGTAGCACAAAGTGCTGAACCGTGTAAAATAATATACTGAATAGATGATCATTGTACATATGTAAATATTTGAAAGAACAATTAAAAAAATAATAATATTATTATTATTATTATGTAACACTATCAGAATATTTGCTATATTTGAATATAGCAAAATGCTTCTCGAAAATGTTATTTATAAAATATAATTTAAAAGCGTTTCTTTAATTCAAAAATAAATTTGTATTGCTCATTGTTTTCACTGATTTTACTTATATCTTCTTTATCTTGATTAACTTATTTTTCAAGATTGCACATCTTTTGCAGACGACTGCAAATTTCATTTACATTTTCATTGACTGTTTCCTCCAAAGTTTGGCAATGTTCACTTTTCTCCGAGAGCTGAATATTATAATGAACTTTTTGTTTTTCAACCTCTTCTTTAAGCTTGTAAGACAATTCATTTGCAATATCAAGTTCTGACTTCATGGTGGATAATTTCTTGTCTCTTTCTTCCAACTGCTCTAATAAACCTGAAACATGCTGGGATGTATTACTTGATGACTGTGCTGATTGAATTAGTTCCTGTTCAAGGTTCAGCTTCTGCTGAGAAAGATTTTCCAGAGAGATTTGAATATCTTGCAATTGTTTTGAAATACGCTCATTTTTGTCATTTAGATGTTTTACATTTTCATCAGTTTGCTTAAACTTCTGGTCAAGACTGGATATAGTCAGCTGACTATCTATATCTTGCAGCTACAATTGTAAGTGTGAACATGATTTAGTTAGCTTTTCCATTGTTTCTCTGTGATTAAGTTGTAGTTTCTCTAAACTCTCTTCCAACTGTTGATTTTGTTCAATAACTTTTGCATTTTTAATCTGAATGCAGTGAAGCTGTGTCTCATATTCTTCCAGTTTATGAGAAAGCAACGTCATTTGCTAAGAACTATCTTCTGAAATAGCTGTGATTTCTGACAACTGCTTTTCTAGTGAAGCTTTTAGATCAGAAAGGCTCTTACAAATTTCTTGGGCAACTTTCAGCTTCTTCTCAAGTTCCATGATTTCATCAAAAAGAAATTTGTTTTGAAGTCTTAAATAAGCGGTTGAAAATCAAAAAGTTCATTATAATATTGAGCTCTCGGAGAAAAGTAAACATTGCCAAACTTTGGAGAAAACAGTCAATGCAATGCAAAATTTTCAGTCTTCAGCAAAAGATGTGCAAATCTTGAAAAAGAAGTTAATCAAACTAAAGAAGATATAAATAAATTTGTATTGTTTATGTAGCATGCATTATAGACACGTTATTCGTTTTTCCTTTTAATCTATTTATTTATAGATATAGGTAATTGTTTGGCTGTATGATTAGATAGTTTAACAGTTTGTAAGCTGGTTTAGCTCTTTATTTTAGTAATTGCTTTGTAAGCTGTTCTCATAGGACTCCCTGGAGGTGTCTAATAATAATAATAATAATAATAATAATAATAATAATAATAATAATAATAATAATAATAATAATAATAATAATAATAATAAAGTGTACTGCACCTGTGCAGCTCAGTGGAAGTTGTTCATGCCGTCCATGGCGCTAGTATGCCCGAAGGAAGAGCGTAGTCACCGACTAGAGGAATTTTTACTAAGCCTTTTTTTTTCGACTGGTTCCCAATTTAGTCGATCTCTAGCACAGGCAAACGGATTTTTTCTCCTGGAAACTCGTGTTTTCTTCCCGTAAACCAAAGAAAATGGACCGTAGAACCTACATTGTTGCAGGAAGTTCCAGGACTCCACTATCTTTTGAGACGATTGTACACTGCCTTTCGACAGAGACTAAAAAGATGTTAATTTATTTATAATGAGTATTTATTGTGATTCTGTAGCGTCGGGTGATGGAATCTCTATAATTGGTAATCGAATGTAGAAAAAACGTCGAGGTTAAGTGGAATTAGTGGGGGAAGAATCTTTAGTTCTTACGAACATGTTACAATTTTCGTAATTAGTGCAAACTAATATTTAAAAAGAATTGTAAACATCATTTAAATCTAATTAGTTTGTATTTCCGTTATCAACTTTTAGCACAGATGGTAGTATTTATTTATTTCAGATAGCTATACACAGATAAAGTTTCTTTGCCTTCGGTACACAGAGATGTGGAGGTTTTGTTCTTTTCCTACAAGTACCAAATACCTTACCTTGTGAAAATAAGTGAATCCTTTGTATTTAACTATATGACAGTTGAGAATAAATACGTATGCAAATTGTACGAATTTGCTAAACGCACTGACCTTCATCGCCTGACCTACAAATGCATAGATATGATTGATATTAACACACACAGCCCATTATCAAGTCTGCAGATTTTTTTCAGTGCTGAAAAATAAACCGTACAGTTCATAATAAGTAGGGATACACTGAGAGTGTCCTCCGAATATTGTCTGTTTCGTGCAATTCATTTATGGATTATAAACTATCTTGCGAAGGAAATGATCTGGAACACGACAGACGTTCTCCAAACACTTTTACGGCCTGTTATCTCTCATATCAGGTTTTCATTAATGTCTACAAAAGAATTTGCAGAAGTAGCAACAATGAGATATCACTGTTTACGTACAGTAATATCTGTCCTCTGTCGTGTGCAAGCATAAAACCCAACACACCATTGAAATCTCAACGATCCACTGAAAGCAATATTATTTCTCCAAGGAAGTATTCGCCTGCAATAGTCTACGTTCTTAAGATATTTGATGAAGGAAACAGAGAAACAGAGAACTCAGAACTGTTTACAGATATCTATGATCCCTTAAATGAAAATATTTATTCTAACAACACGGTTCGTTTTGAAATGGAAATATTTGGAGATTCAGTGATACTCGTTGAACCTTATATAAACAAAAAGATAAAACATGAAAGCACTACCTATCAAAATAAGACTGTTCGTATAAAATTATTTAATTCATCTAATGACAACAAATCAAAATCTGTTAACAGACTTATTATTCCAGAAACAGCAAATGCAATCTACGTAGAGAAAGGTGAAACATTTGAAATTATTGCATCATTTACTTAAGAGTTTAAGTAAAGGCGTGCGAAATGTTATAAAATTGAAACAAAGATTTACTAAAATTATACAAGTAAAGTGGATATTAGATCCCACATTATTTCAAAGCAGAATGTAGATACTTTGAAAGATTCGTAAAAATAAGTTGCGTGAGAGCTTACGGTAATACACACACCGACATTCACGAGTTGCCATAGTACGGACTACTTAGAAAACATAGGCGCTGCCCAAGCGTCTATATATTCGCTTTCTATCAGTCAATTGTGATATGGACTGATAGAAAGGCCTGTCACTGGCCCGTCAGCTGTTTCCACATGGGCCATGCCGGAAAACACTTTCGATAGAGATTCAAATTGTTTCTGACGGCAAACCCAGCGAGATATTAAGCCCCTCCTCAGCCGGAGCTTAATAAATAAAGGGGTTTTCTAAAACGTAGATGATCCCCCAGACCACAAGTGACCAAAAGATCGTTCAACCCAGTGTTGCCTCCACTCGGTGACAGGTTCACCCTTCCACTGAGCAGACCCACTCATATTCCAAAGGAAAAGCATTCACCAACAAGGCCACTCAGGAAGACACTCAACCGTTGAGACTCAAATTGCTCTCTGAAGGCAAAACCATCCAAAATCTTAAACCCCCTCTTTAGCAGGAGCCAGACACTGTTTAAGTAAAGCAACTCTCTAAAAATTAGGCGATCCCCCAGACCACTCACTACGAGTGTTCTGGGGGATCGCCCAGTTCAGCATTGGTTTCACTCAGTGACAAGCCCACTCTATCACTGAGCAGAACAGCTCATATTCCAAGGAAAGAGCATCCACCGACACGGCCCTGATAGAGGCCACGCTGGAAAACACCAACCCATGGAGACTCTAATTGATCTCTCAAGGCAAAACCCCCCAAATCTTAACTTTCCTCAGCAGAAGCCACTGTTTAAGTAAATGGTCTCTCTAAAAATTAGGCGATCCCCTGGACCACTCCATACGAGTGACTGAAAGATCGTCAAACTCATCGTTGGTTCCACTCAGTGACAGGCTCATCCTACCACTAAGCAGAAGCTCATATTCTAGGGAAAAGCACTCAGCAACAAGGCCCTGATAGAGACACTGCCAAAAAGTGCCAATCCCCATAGACTCAAATTGCTCTCTAAAGGCACAATTCTCCAGAAAACTAAGTCCCCCCCCTCAGTGGTAGCCTATTTAAGTAAAGATTCTCTCTAAAAATTAGGTGATCCCCAGACCACCCTAAACGAGTGACTGAAGGATTGTCCATCTCAGCATTGGTTCCACTCAGTGACAGGCTCATCCTACCGCTGAGCAGAATCGCTCATATTCCAGGCAAAAGCATCTACCAACAAGGTCCAACATGGCCCACCTCGGAAAAACACTTTCGCTAGAGACTCAAATTGCTTTCTGAAAGCAAACCCCCACGAGATCTTAAGCCCCTCTTCAGCTGGAGCTGAGTAAGTAAAGCGGTTTTCTAAAAATTAGACGATCCCAGACCACTCTAAGTGAGTGACTGAAGGACCACTGAACTCAGCATTAGTTCCACTCAGCAACGGTGGAACTACTCATATTCCACGGAAAAGCATCCACGAACAAGTTCTCACTCCTGCCACGGCGGAAAACACTCTCTCTGGAATCTCAATTTGCTCTATCAAGGCATAACCCTCGATCAGAGATACCTAGCCGAAGACTATAACTAAGTTAATCACCACACAGTGAAGAGACAGCTAACAAGAGCCGCCATATTGTGGTCCCTAACCCTAACACAACATTTTTAATGCCTGAAAATAGTGTGGGTTCGACAGTCGATTTTCTTGAGTTTACGGGACCAAAATCCAGAGTTTCCGGGATAAAAAATATGCTTGCCCGTGCTATAGATCGACTAACTCTGGAACTGGTCGAAAAAAGGCATAGAAAATGTCGGCGACTAGAGTTGAACGCAAGTCTTCATTCGTGTGATCAAGCGTCGTGGAGTGCAAATGCCACTTCCACTGAACTACACAAGCTTCTTGTACTTATTCAACTATAACAAAATTATTGGCTAAATTTGTGCGAGAATTGTCAATTATTATTTCTGTCTAAAACTGTGGAAAAGCATGCGTACTTGCTTCTATGGGGGTTCATTTATTTTTCTACACGTGTATGCAGTACAAATATTTACATAAATTTGAATTAATATTTTCTTAGTTTTGAAGTTTTTGCTTTACACATCACGTTATAGTCATGCTGATCTAATAATAAATAAATATTCTAACGCCTATTTATTCCACCAAGAGAGTAGCCAGAGAGCTCCTTTAGCCCTACAAAAATAAGTGATTGGGCTGCCAGTTACTCGACTATTAATAATCTGTTTTTAATTTAATATATGTTACCTCAATTAAAAATCACTTCTGATGGAAAAACTGGAGAATTTTTAATAATTTTTAAATCCTTGTTTTGAAACTGACCACTAATCTCTTTTGAAGATATGTTTCGTATCACGGTCATCCAGGTAGTAGATTCGAATAACTCTTGGTCAAAATAACATGGTCAATGATCTGTTAAATAAGTCAACTACAAATACGCCGTGGTGGTACAACAGAATATCTGTGATGTGAATAATGTTTGGTGTCATCTTATTTGGTCCTGGAGAGAAATTATCAGCTTTCATCTGAATTTTCTTTCAACAGTTGGTAAGGATTCTTTCATTGCTATTAAACTGTTTCTCGACTTTCTCTATTCTTCTTCAACAAAGTTACATTTCATTCTTGTGGAAGTTCTATAACTCATTTGTAAAATTTCCATAGCACTTAAACGTTTAAATTCTCCAATTTGCAACTATTCCCGGTCTTTATGCAATAGAACTCAATATTCCATCTCTCTCTACAGAATAAATTCTTGCCAGAGGTTTCTTACCTGTTTTGTTAACGTCAGATGACGTCTGTAGTGATCCTATTATCGTTATAAACTACTATATACTGTTTTATTGAGAAGGGTTGACTTTTTGATAGTGAGAAGACAATGGCCAGTTGTTCCACTTGATTTGAATAGCCGGGATGCAATTTAAAACAACGTTCTTCTGTACCGATTTTCCCAGAAGAGCATCTGTCGCTGATTTCCGTTTTGCTACTATCGGTTTCAATGTTATATTCTTCACAGCTTTCAGAGCTTCAACTTTACTTCATGTATTTTCGTAGCTGGGTGACTCCACTTGCCATAGCGAAGAATACACTCTTGCAGTTTTCGATCACTGCTAGCATTTTCATGTATTTTAAACGGCGTTAAAAACAGTATAAGGCGAACTGCATCAAAAGATATTGTCCTGTATCCTGATTATGTTTATGTGGGGTTTTAAGTCGGATTCTGTCAAATGTTCTTATATTTTGTGCCTCCTTACACGCGAGTGAGGCACACGTCATCAGCAGTATAAAAGCTCCGGTATGATATACTATTGTCTTCAGGGCTTGTTGGCATAATCGCCAATTATGAATACTGAATACATTTTGTATAGGAATTATTATTATTATTTTATTATTATTATTATTTGACACCTCCAAGGAGTCCAAAGACTCATTGAGGAAGAGTGTGCCAACAGCATCAAACGAATACCCTTCCAACAACTAACCGCGCTCAAACTTACTTAACTGAGCCATTAGTAGCAGACGCTCTACCAATCGACCAACCTTTGGTCGCCTAGTTTTTTTTTTGTTGTTTGTTTGTTTGTTTGCTGGCTGAAAGATCTGAGTTTCCTAAGGAAAAAAAAATACTGCCTTAATTCGTACGACACTGGCTAACTCACTTTCAGAAAACCCGTTATAAATTCTTATCATCCCAGAGACAGAATTCAATCCCAGGTCTTTTCGACCAAAGAACATCTTCGATACGGTCTATGCTCGACAACTGTAAACCAATATGCCCACTAATAATAAATCACCGACAACAGGTACACATCTTGTTCCCATTGCATAAATACATGTGTGTGTTGATTTGGAAAGATGACCGGTTATATATATATATATATATCCATTCTATATATCCATTCGATATATATAAAGATAAACCGAAATTTGAAACATTTTTATGTCACGTTTTAAATCGGGTCTATTTTAAATCCTACATATATATGTTTGATATCATTCTTTTCTGAATTTATCCAAATTTAATGTGATATGTTAGAATTTCAAATTCTTATATCCTTTTAAAACTACGTATAAACTAAAAATAACACGGAAGGCGTAGTTTTTAATTTCAATAAATTATTATGAAATATTTTTGATCGAGTAAGTTATACAATATCAAGATTCCAGAAATGACAAGAGAAGGCACCCCCCCCCCCCCCCCGAGTGTCGAGTCTGCAAAATTCGAGTCATTAGAATTCAAGGAGAACCGGCCTACCAGCCCGGAACTCGGGGTTTATATATATATATATATATATATATATATATATATATATACACACATACACATATGCACTCATGTTCATAGAAACTGTATCATCTTACATAATTATAGCTTTTAGTAGTTAAATGGTAATTTTCATTGGTTTATCATTAGATATTTCGTTATATTGCAACATTTATCACTCCCACGGGTTTCTGTATAATATAATAATTACTGCTATTGCGTCACAATTTTTAATGCTATAATTACAGAGCAAGAGGTAGTTTTCGCATTTTCGTGCTGAGATCGCTATGGCTAGTTGCATGCAGTTAACACCTTGCAGAAAAAAAGTGTGATTCAAGCTCTGAACAGAGAAGGCTATTCCAGTCGTGAAATAACTAAAAGGATGTCCTGTAGCCAATCCTGTGGTTCTACTGCTGTGGAAAGTGACGGAAACCGAATCAGCAGGAGCCAAATCTGGGGGAACAGGATGGATGTTCCAACAATTCATAGTGCAGATCCCTTATTTTTCCCTTTGCCAAAACACCTTTGTGGGCAGGTGCATTGTCCTGATTAAAGATGATTTTTCTTCTGCAAACCAGGTCTTTTCTCAGGATTTTTTTTTGTCTAGTCTGGTTAAAAGATCGGAATAATATTCCCCGGTTATTGTTTTACCCTTTTCAAGATTATTAATAAACAAAACGCCTTTAGCATCCCAAAACACCGATGCCATACTAGCCTGCTGATGGTACGGACTTTCTTCTTTTGCACTGTACAACCAACTGTCCACTGTTTTGACTGCTGTTTGGATTCTGATGTGTAAAGGTGAATCCAAGTCTCATCCATAGTAATAAAGCAACGTACAAAATCAGTTTTATTCTTGTTAAAACGCATAAGCACTGTTCCGATTTTCGTGGGAGTGTGGCACCCATCTTGGCAAAGCTTTCTCATTTGCAATTCTGCAAAATACATCCCATCGTACACATTCTTTTGAAATACCTGTAGTCTCAACAGTTTTACACCTTTTAACTCGCCGGTCATCCAATACGACATCGTGCACTTGTTAAATGATTCCTGGTGTTGTTACACTTTTTTGGACGCCCTTCAGTTTAAACTCAGCAGCCTATTTCTTAATTGTCGAAAACGAAGAGTGCCCATAATCTTTTATGAACTTCGAATGAATTTCTTTTTGCGTTAATCATTGTTTTACAATGAATTTTATAACCACACACTACTCAATTTTATCCATTTCAAGGGATACAGGCAACACTTTTGCTTCAGACAGCTGTATATATATATAAAACTCGTGGCTTCCACGGGCTACCGAGCGCGTCTCCTAGGTGGCGGATGGGGATAAAACCCTGACTACCATCCGTTGAATATCAGGGCAGCTCGGAATATATTGAATAAAGAACAGTGGACCAGTGGTTTTTGGACTGGTGATCCCATGTGAAAATATTGCGATTTACCAACCCGCACTTGGCCAGCATGGTGAATTAATGGCCTAACCTTTTAAGATGAATCCGACAGAAATAAAATCCCTCATTCCCTGGAGGCTGGATTGTTACTACCTATGGCAGCAGGCAGTTAAACATGAAGGCAGAGGGTGCTAAGACTCCCAGGGTAATCATATCATGCTGCCATTGGAAACTAGAGCTTGGAACATTAAACTGTAGGACTCTAAACAGTGAAGCATGGTTAAATGAACTAACTGAAGAGACTAAAACGGGACATTCTTGGACTGTGCGAAGTCAGACGTTATGGTGAAGAAATTCTTCGATTAAAAAAATGGAGACATATTATAGAGGTCAAGATAAAGAATCAGTGGAGTGGGATTCAGATCAACAAGAAAACTGAAAAACATAATGGAATTTGACAGTGTATCCGATCGAATAGCAAGTATTGTTGTTCAAATCTCGAAATACTCTTAAGATCGTCCAAGTCTATGCACCAACAATAAGTCATACTGACGAAGAAATTAAAGCCTTCTACATGATATATCCCAGCTCTACAATAAAGGAAAACATCATTTCAGAATTGTAATGGGAGACTTTAATTCTAGAATTGGTATTCAACATTCCGATGAAGGCTCAATGGGAAATTTTGGATATGGCATGAGAGATGAAAGCAAGGTTAACAGAATTTGCAGATAAAGAACCTGTATATCATGAATTCCTTCTTCAAGAAAAAAAAAACATATAGAAAGTGGACATGGAAAAACTAGTGAAATTGACTTTATCCTCAGCAATAAGAAAACATCTTTCAAGACTGTTCCGTTATAAACATCTTCAGCATTGGAAGTGACCATCATATCAGTGAGATTAAGTAAGATTCAAATAAATCTTACTACGCAGTAAGATTCAAATAAACTGTCAAAAAGAAAGAAGAAAAATGTTTCAGAAATCAAAGAAAAACATAGATGTACACAAACTCAACATTAAAAAAGATATATTCCAACAAGAACTAAACAATAGATTTAAACATCTTATTATAGATGACAGTGCTGATCTATCAGAAAGTAATGACATTATTATCCAAAACCTTTTACAATGCTCACTTGAAATAGCTGGTACCACAGAACAGAAACAAGACAAAATCTCTGAAGAAACAAAACAGCTTATGAAGAAAAGAAGAGAAATGAAACAATCAGTTAACCTACAGAATAAAATTGAATAAACGGAATTGTGCAAAACAATCACAAAATGTATCATAGAAGAAATAAGAAAATGCAATTGTAAATTCATACAACAAACAATTGAAAACAACCATAATCTCAAAAAAGCCAAACAGCAAACATATGGTTGCAATCAAACTACAAGATGGGACCATCATCAGAGGTAAATATGCTATAGCAAAAAGAATTGAAGACAAAGACAACACAGCTGAAGTACCATAGATTCTATCAGAAGTTATGCAGAGCATCCAAAGCTTCCACAATGGGAAAGCTGCAGGTGAGGACGGAGTTATAGCTGAACTTCTAAAAACAGGCAGAGAAATAATCTACGAACTCTTAGAAAACTATTTACTTTATGCCTGAAGAAAAATGATGTACCAACATAGAAGAAGGCTACCCTAATTCTGATACATAAAAAATTGAGATAGAAGAATTGAAGAACTACCGACCTATCAGTGGTCTACAAAGTGTTTACAAAAGTCTTAGCTAATAGACTGTGCGACTCTGGACCTAGCACAATAAAAAGAACAGGCAGGCTTTCGAAGGGGCTTTAGTACAATGGACCATATTCAAGTTGTACAGCAGATTATTGAACGGTGTAATGAATTTCAATTACCACTATGGCTTGGTTTTATTGACTATGAGAAAGCCTCTGATTCACTTTAAATTTGTGCAATATTTAAAGCATTAAGAAACCAACAAGTGGAGGAGCCCTACATCAGAACCATCAAATCAGGATACACCAATGCCACAGCAGCAATTCATTTCAATGGAAACATCTCTACTGTGGGAATACAGAAAGGTATAGGACAGAGTGACACAATATCTCCAAAATTATTCACAGCGTGCCTAGAAGAAATATTCAAACTTCTTGATTGGGAAGGGAACGTCTGAAGATAAATGCAAGATATTTAAGTCATTTACGCTTTGCAGACGACATAGTTATCTTTATTTTAACTGCACCACATGAATTACAGACTCGTATCCATGAGCTCCAAATTACTAGCAGAAACGTAGGAGTAAAGATAAACCGAAAGAAGACCCAAGTTATGTTCAATAGTTATGTCCAACCAGAAATAATAAAAATGAATAATGAAGAAATTAAGCAAGTAGATCATTACATATACTCAGGACAACAGATATCAATAGAACAAAATATCATGGATGAAATTAAAAGGCGTGCGATGCTTGGGTGGAAAACAATTGGAAACTTGCATTCAGTATTCAAAAGCCAACTACCATTATGCCTGAAGAAAAAGGTTTTAACCAGTGTATTCTTCCTATACTGACACATGGCTGTGAAACATGGACACTGAATGCAAAGGATATTTAAAATTAAGAACAACACAATTTAGTATGGAAAGAAATATGCTTGGTATCACAAGATTGGATCACAAAAGGAATATATGGATAAGAAATCAAGCTAGTCTCTGACATCATAGGAAGAGTGAAACATATGAAGTAGCAATGGGCTGGGCATATTGCCCGAAGACAAGATCAGTGATGGACAAAAGAAGTACTGGACTGGATTCAAAGAGAGGAAAAACGACCACGACGGCGACCTAAATCACGAAGGATTGATGATATCATCAAATTTGCAGGAGTGACATGGACAGAGAGTGTTGGAGTAATCTTGGAAAGGCCTTCATCCAGCAGTGGATCGATAATGGCTGATGATGATATATATATAAAAAAAACTGCTTGATAGAATAACCCGCAATTTCACATGGATGCTTATGACAGATGTACCAACTTAGAAAGAAAAAATCTTGCCAATAGTGTTGCCATCTATGGTTGAGGCCGAGAACTTTTCATACCAGCCTCGTATAATACTCTTTTGGGGGACACATGGCTTCGTTCAAAGTTGGTCTTGCCTTAGTAATTTATTATATTTTTATTAGGGTGACAGCTGAGTTGGACAAGGGAAATGGCTACTCAGTGATACTGGATTTTGCTAAAGTATTTTGCTAAAGTATTTTGCTACATATTTTGCTAAAATATGTAGCCTCTTCCAGGAAAGCCACCCCACCCTCTTGCAGTGTGGTTTGTTTCTATAAATAAGGCTTTGGCAATCGTGAGTACTGTCATCAAAAGGCATATATTTTGAGTATCTGGAGAAAATGCCAACCGGACAATCCCTAGGTAATAAATGACTTGTCCGCAAGTGAAATATCACAACCTTGTTTATTGGAGGCTTCAAGTGACATTAATTAACAGAGCAGGTATTTCCAGTTTCTGCTCAATACCTTGTTCTTACATGGAGTCTTACTGTTTTCACATGCCTCTATGACTGCCACTGTAGAACTCCATGAAAGAAGGGGATATTGAGTAGAAACTGGAAACATCTGGTCTGGGGATGAAACATGTACAGCAGCAAACCAGAAGGTTCCTGAACAGGAGCCAATTGCCCTGTCAGATGTTTGAAGGATGTACAAATATTGTGGTGTGCGTGGGGACACTAGAGCCCATTCATGGGAAAGAGACGTTCTCCTACTCCAACTCCCACTAAACACTTAGCTATGCAAGTTATCATAAATAACTGTGATAATACTGCAAATCAAAAACTCTTCCTCAGTGTAGACTTTACCTTATCCAAGTTAGATATCATTATTATAAAATGTGAGTAAATATAATTTGCTACTTCTGTCTTGGGCTTCCTTTATGTAATAGAACTATTTTATCCTCATTCCACTCAACTGAACAATGCCAGAGCTGAGATTAAGATTAAGCTGATTGGTCAGAGACACTACTAGGTCTCTTGAACATTTATGTAGCACATGGGCCAACATGCTATCCAATTCCACTGCTGTATTCACATTGATATTTCTCAGTATGCAGAGTATTCTATCTCGATTCTCACATCAGCCTCTCGGCAACCACAGTAATATCCTTTTTATTATTATTAAAATATACAGGTGGTGTATAATAAATTATTATTATACACCACCTGTATAATATCCTTTGCAAAATTGCTTTTTTGCAAGTAAAGAAGCTCTATAGGATTTCCTTTGCCCTGTTTTGCTAACATTCACTTGATCTGATTTCGCATACTTACTCTGTTAGTCAACCTTCTTTTGCACTTTATTGCTCATGTCATGCTGATCATCTTTTCTTTATATTCTCTGTACTTCACCAAGTCCCTAATTTCCAAATGCATTCTTCACTAGCATCTTTATGATTTTGCGAGAATGTTCAAGGGAACTGGCAATGCCCTCTGCCCTGGGTCTTTAATTTAATTCTCAGCTCTAATAGAGTTCCAAGGGAGTGGAATTCCCTTGCATAAGGGAGGTCCTAATAAGGAACTGAAGTACAAATTATAGAAAAATCAATATCTCAGGCATGGCGATAAAAATACTAGAAAAATTAGTGAAAAAGAGAATTCAAGAATGGGTAGATAAAAAGATGATACTGTATAAGGGTTGACATGGCTTTGTGAAGGGTCAGTCATGATTTTGTAATTTACTAACTTTTTATAATAGAGTACGGCTAAGATGGATAAAGGAAATGGCTACGCAATGATTTTGCAAAGACATTTGACAGAATACTGCATGGGACTCTGTTACGCAAATTAGAACAAATGGGGATGGACATGACACTGGTTAAGTGGAAAAGAGGGTGACTATGGAGAGATATCAAAAAGTGGTATATGGAAGGTCAGAATCGAGTCGAAAACAAGTGACTAGTAGTACACCGCAAGGTTCAGTCCTAGGGCCATTGCTGTTTAATTTATACATAAATGATATAGGAAATAACCTGAAAGGAAATATTCGGTTGTCTGCTGATGATGTAAAATTAGGTGGAGTAAAAGTTAATCAAGGCAATGTAGAAAGCTTGCAGGATGATTTAAATAGGCTGTCAGCGGGGGAAAAAGATAATGGGTATCAATTTAATGTGGAGAAATGTAAAGTTATGCATTTTGGGAAAAGCAGAGCAGATTACAAGGCATGTATCACATTGGTGGCACTGCACTCCAGGAAATAGATTAAGCTAGAGATTTAAGTTTGGTGATAGACAGAGTTAAAGTTTAGAGGACATACTGCTAAGGTAGCCCATAAGATTACTTAGCTACTGAAGAACACATTAACAAGTAGAGATAAGGAAGTTATTCCTCTTTATAAGGCCTTGATATGTCCACATCTGGACTACTGTGTTCAAGTCTGGTACCCTGAGTTTCTGGTGAATGAGGAAGCAGCAGAATTTCAGAGGTTCAGAAATTCAGAAATTCAGCCGATTCAGAGGTGAGTGATCTGTGGAATGTTGTTCCCTATGAGGATAGATTTAGGGTGTGTAGACTGCAGTTGGTTGATAGGAGAAAAAGAGGGGATATGGTAGAAACATTTAAGTTGCTTAAAGGGTTTTATAGGATTGATGCAAGGGAAATATTTCAGCACTTGTCTAGAGGGACCAGAACAGGATTTCATTCCTGTAGGTTGAATAAAGGTGTGGCTAGTACATGTGTGAGGACTATATTTTTTGCTTAGAGTGTTGAGAATGTGTGGAATGGGTTGCCAGAATCAGTTGTAAGTGCTTTGTCTGTTAATGAGTTCAAGGAGAGGTATGATAGATTGTGTAGATAGATTGAGTCTCCTAGTCTTTGGACTCCATGGAGGTGCCCATATAATAATAATAATCTTCTTATGACATGACAACTCCAAGCTGCCTCTTAATAATTGAATTTGTAGTTCCTTCTTAAGTGACAACTTATGTTTAGTAATCTCCCAGGAACTAAACTGAATACTAACTTTCCCAAATCAAAGTCATACTGGCTCCCTTGGCTATATATATATATATATATATATATATATATATATATATATTTATTTATGTAGAAAAAGAAAAGAACTGAGTCATTCCTTTATGGGTTCACTTCTAAAGAGGGATGTTGTTTCTCTCAGTTCTTTTGTTTAAAGGAATCTTACACTCTCTGAAAGACACGTTTTCCTGGGTCATTCTTCACAAAAATTCGAAAATGTCAAGACCAGCACATAGGGCATATGAACCTCATTTTCTTCCTGCATGTTCTCAGCTCAGTCAGGTCTGGTTCAGAATATTTTGTCATCCTAACCTTCCGAAAGTATACAAGCAGGTATGTTTTTTTAAAATAATTTACTGTATTAAGCGAAATTTATATTCAACTTTTAACTTAGCCTTTGGTCAGAGCTATTGGAGCAGTTTCATTACCTACTGTTCTACTAATTTTGAAGTAGAACAGTAGGAGGAGGCAGCTTCGAGTTATGTCATTAGATTATTATTATTATTATTATTATACAGGTACCTCCATGGAAAGTAACAATTACTGGATAATTACTCTCCTGCTAGCAAGCTCACTATCAGATATCAGGAAATTTTTATTCTTTATATGAAAGTCATTTCTGAACATATTTCAAAAGTTTTTTTTAAAGTGATTTCCAGAGAACTTTCAATCCTCTTTTATCTCACCTGGGAATGTATCAGATTCCTTGTTCCTACAATCTATTCTGATTTGGCCTGATGGATCATAATATAGACATCTGATAATCAGAACACATGAATTACACCAATGTTCTCCAAACGTAGGAAACTCTCTCTCACAGGACAATGAGTTTCTACTAGCCAAAGAATCCTATGGGACAACACAGAATTTCTTCACAAGTCCTTTAAAATTTGAGACTTTTCAAAACATGCCATGATGCTCTTTGCAATCATCCTAATCTAACTTAATTATTATTAAATTATACATTATAGATATAAGCAATTCTTACACAAATATTTTATATACATAGAATTAGTCATTGACTTACAATGACAAATTCTGTTCCAGTAGTCTCATTGTAAGTCAAAAAGTTTGCAAGGCGGAAATTACTAAATGAATCCATAAGGGTATGCTAACCATTAAGGTCTATTAATACAAAATTAGTAGAACATTAGGTAACGAAACTACTCCAATAGCGCTGACCAAAGCCTAGGTTAAAAGGCTGATATAAATTTCGCTTAATGCAATAAATTAATTTTAAAAAACATACCTGCTTGTATACTTTCAGAGCCAGAATATTTTATCATAGTAAGAAAGTAAGAGTAAAATAAGACCAGCAAACAAGAAAAATGGTGAAGCAAATAGATATACAATTTGAAAAGGAAAATTTTGGAAACTAAAAATGGGCGAAACCTAGCAAAATATATATGTACATGATATTAGTGCTAGCCACTTCGTGAAAATTGTCATTTGATGATAAACAGGACAAGACTATGAGATGCTGCATGGTTAAGATTATGCATTAAGAGAAGTCCAATTGGTTTACAAGTAACATGGAGTTTGAGATTAATGGAGAGTAGTTTATTTTGTTTAACTGCAAAGAGGATGAAATTAGATGGGATCTTTTGTGTTTATAGCATCCTGATTGGTTCTTATCGCTAGAAATTTATTATTATTCGTGACACCAAGGAGTCCGAAGACTCATCGTGGGAGGACACCCACTGTATAACTCTCCATCTCCACTACTATACCGAACCTCTACTACCAATCATCATCATCAGCGCCATCTACTGCCCACACCCACCACAGCTAGTATTTTTTGTCTGTAAATTGCGTATGTTCTGAAGGGCTGATTTGTCTATATGCAGGATGAAAAACCCTGAGTTTCCAGGAGAAAAAAACTATACTACCTCCGTATGAGATCTGCTAACTCACCTTCAAATGAAAAAGTCCATATAAAGATTCCTTCCGTCATGACGGGATTCGAACTTAGGCCTTTTCTAATCGAAGGGCACAATGTAGTGTCGTTCTTCCAATTGTGCTCCAGAGGCGCTTGGAACAACATAATTTGATTCCTTAACATGTAAATTAAGATGGTAACTTTATCAATTTTAGTGGTATGTTTACATTGTATTGTGTGCAATTAATAATGGAATACATATAGACCACAGTAATAACTTTAAGTAAATAAAAGTACAAATATTTCGTACTGAAAGTAACAGTACATCCTCAGTGTAGAACAGACAGTTAAAGGAATGGAATACAAAGTACAGAACAGTCGGTGGATCACCAAATAAATTTTTGCCGCGTGCCAGAAGATTAATTGCTAAAATATTATTAAATCATCTTTAAAGACAGTTATTTCATTGATGGTTGCATAAAATAAGTCTCCGAAACTTTTGGGGGAGAGAGAATCATTTCGATTTAAATTTGGCCGATGTAAGAGGGCTTCGCAACTTTATTTAAAAAGGCATTGATATTTAAACCTGCATCTGTGGAGAAGACAAGCTTTATCCCACTGGATATTATGATCAGTGTCAACGTTATGTTGTGCTAGACCAGACTTATGAGGTTTCATGTATTCGATATAATATTGATGTTCCTTAATTATTTTTCCCACAGAACGAAATGTTTTTCCAACATATGATAATTGCATTCACATGGTATCTGGTAAACGCCAGCCAATGATAGACGTGACAGTTTTGTCTTTTGTAGATGGCAACAAGTGAGAAATTTTGTTGATAGGAAAATTTGTGGGAAAAAGATGATATTTCTTCAACATTGTGCCTATAGGTTCTCAGATGCCCGAAATGTAAGGGAATGGAACTCTGCGGTCTGTTGAAGAATCCTGAGGTATTGGAAAATAGGAGTCAATTATCTGCTGGATAATTTTAATAATATTTTAGTAATTAATCTTCTGGTACGTGGCAATAATTTATTTGGTGATCCACAGACTGTTCTGTACTTTGTATTCTATTCCTTTAACTGTTCTACACTGAGGGCGTACTGCTACTTTCAATACGAAATATTTGTACCTTTATTTAATTAAAGTTATTACTGTGGTCTATATGTGTTCCATTATTAATTTATTATGTCCCAGGTACCTCTAAAGATAAGAATTGTGTGCAAGGTATTTCAATGGTGGGAATTCCTGTTGATATTACTAGTATGTTTTTGTATGCATTTTTTAGTGGCGGGATGTAAGTATTCTGGTAAGTGGATATTGCAATCACAATAATGCTTCATTAACTAAGACTTTTTTTCAATTTTTTCATGTAGTACATCCTGTACACCCCTTGTGGGTACATGGCAGGAATTTGATGATGACGATGATGATGATGATGATGAGTAAGACTTTAAACAATGAATAACGGATCTAATGTAGCAGGTATTACATCGTGATTGGCAGTTAAACTAATAAACAACATAGTACCATAGGAAAACATCGGTCTAAGATATTGTGAGTTTATACTTTAGAAATTTTCGTAGACAGGCTTATACGTTGGTTATGCATTATTAAATTACTTAAGGAATTGAACAACGTAGATACGAATATAAATTAAATTACACTTTAATAAATATTTCCGATATTTCGGCAACGTCACGTGTCATTTTCAAAAGGAACTTACAAAAAAAGGCACGTGCACATAGGCACTACAACTCAGTAACTGAGAATGAAGAGATAAAGCTATTATTCTTCTAAAAGTCCTGATGATGCCCTCTAGTGGGCTAAGTAGGTGTTCTTGGCCGTTGGGCTGAAGGTCTGCTGATGTAAGCCTCCCAAATTTGGGGCAGTCGCATACAACCAAAATTTGTTACGGTTTCAGGAGTTTCTTAGGGCTGAGGCTGATTCCATAAATAGTCTTTCGAAATTGTATTTGCTATGGTGTTTACAGTAGCTTTCTTCCGCCGTATTCTGTGGCGTGTATTCAGAGCATGGTCTGCAAGACCAGAATGGCTGTACTTGTGAAAACGGATGTAGACCTTGTGTTCAGAAATTCTGATATTTGCTGTCCTGCCTGTTTGGCCAAAGTAAGACAGTTTGCCCCATAAAACACCCCACAAAAACCAACCATATGACTTCACTACGTTGATGATGTGTTCGCTATTTGGCTACATGGCTCCGAAACACTCCTCTCCTTCTTAGCACACTTAAACAACCAACACTCCAGAATCAAGTTCACCCTGGAAAAAGAGGAAAACAACAGCCTCCCTTTCCTAGACACACTAGTCACCCGCCAGCCTGATGGAACCTTGGTTTTATCCGTCTATAGAAAACCCACCCATACAGGCAGATACATTCATCAACAATCCCACCCCCCTCACAACAATATGGAGTGGTGAAAACACTGTACAACAGGGCTAAAATAATCTGTTCTAACGACATGGCCCTAAACACTGAACTAAATCACATCCTCAACACTTTCTCGCTACCCCCCCCTCAAAAAAAAGAATCCAAAAAATATTAAAACCTACAAACCACAGACCTCTCCCCCCCTCCTTCCACAACAAGGATTACTCTAAATACATCACCATTCCCTACATCCGAGGCACCTCGGAAAAATTACCAAAATTAAAAAAAAAAACATGACCTGACCTCCTGTTACAGGCTTTACAGAAAATTGGCATCCCTTATCCGCTCCACCAAAGACCAACCACTTCCCCTAGACCAACCTGGTGTGTACCAGGTCCCTTGCAGTTGTAAACTGTCTTACTTTGGCCAAACAGGCAGGACAGCAAATATCAGAATTTCTGAACACAAGGACTACATCCGTTATCACAAGTACAGCCATTCTGGTCTTGCAGACCATGCTCTCGATACACGCCACAGAATATGGTGGAAGAAAGCTACAGTAATACACCGTAGCAAATACATATTCGAAAGACTATTTATGGAATCAGCCTCAGCCCTAAGAAACTCTCCAAACCTCAACAAATTTGGTTATATGCGACTGCCCAAAATTTGGGAGGCTCACATCAGCAGACCTTCAGCCTAGCGGCCAAGAACACCTACTTAGCCAGCTAGAGGGCACCATCAGGACTTTTAGGAGAATAATAGCTTCATCTCTTCATTCTCAGTTACTGAGTTGTAGTGCCTATGTGCACGTGCCTTTTTTTGTAAGTTCCTTTTGAAAATTGCACGTGACGTTGACGAAATATCGGAAATATTTATTAAAGTGTAATTTAATTTATATTCGTATCTACGTTGTTCAATTCCTTAAAGTAATTTAATTATGGTTTAGAAAATTTTGCAGTCTGTGGCTTATAGTGAAGGCAATCCTGTCATTTGAATATCTGAGAATGTATTTGTGTCTTTTTAAATATTATGAATATATGGGAATTTAGCATGATATATCTGTGGGATTGGATGGTATACCGGCACGAGTCTTACATGAAGCTGCTAAAGAATTATCAGTGCCGTTGACCATGTTTAATCTGGGTCTCGGGTCTGGTTTAGTCCCGAAGGTGTGGAAAGAGGGGAAAATAGTTCCACTGCATAAAGGAGGATCCAAGACTACTGTTGCAAATTACCGACAGATCAGGATATCAGGAGTCGTTGTCAAGGTCTTGGAGAAAGTAGCCAAGGGAAAAATACAGGAATGGATTCATGAAAATGAGATACTGTATGGGGAACAGCATGGCTTTTTGAAGGGTAGATTATGCCTCAATAACTTGCTCAAGTTTTATAACACACTGACTACTGAACTGGATAAGGGAAATGGGTTTACAGTGACACTGCTGGACCTGGCAAAGGCATTTGACAGGCTACCACATGGAATTCTAATCCGTAAATTACAACAAATGGGAATGGACATAGGGTTGGTGAGATGGATAGGTGGGTGGTTGATGGAGAGATATCAGAGAGTAGTTTATTCAGGAGTAGAGTCCAAAAGACGGCCTCTGACTAGTGGTGTGCTACAGGGTTCTGTTCTTGGACGACTGCTGTGTAATTTGTTCATTAACGATATAGGGAAGGATCTGAGAGGAACGGTTCATTTGTTCGTTGATGATGCTAAGTTGAGGGCAATTGTGAATGCAGAAGATGTCAAAATCTTCCAGGACGACTTGGATAAATTGGAGTTCTGGGCTAAGGAGAATGGATGTCAATTTAATGTGACAAAATGTAAGGTTATGCATTTTGGGGTGAAAGGATTAGCAGCAGTATACCACATTGGTGGAACTGTACTCCAGGAGATTGATGAGGCCAGGGACTTGGGAGTGTTGGTGGATAAGGAGATTAAGTTTAGGGGGCACATTGCAAAAGTGGCTAAATCAGCTCATCAACTGACTTGGTTGTTGAAAAATACTTTGATGAGCTGAGATAAGCAAGTTATTTTATCTCTGTACCGCGCGTTGATAAGACCTGATCTTGACTACTGTGCCCAGATTTGGTCACCTCGGTTTCTTCTTGATGGGGAGGAGGTGGAGACGGTCCAGAGTCGAGTGACCAAGATGATAGCAGGTCTATGGAATGAACCTTATAAGAACAGGTTGAAGATTTGTAGGTTGCAGACAGTTGATAGGTAGAAAAGGGGAGATATGATTGAGACATTCAAATTGCTAAAGGGTTTCTACAGGATTAATTCAGAGGATATTTTTGAGATAAGGAATGGTGGTGGGAGAACTAGGGGACACCTATGGAAGCTGGGCAAGTGTGTGGTTAGCAAGGGTGTTAGAGCTGAGTTCTTTACTTTTAGAGTGGTAAATGAGTGGGGTAAGCTGCCAGAGTTTTTTGCGGGTGGTATGACGGTGAGTGAGTTTAAGGCAAGATATGATAGATACTGTGAGAATGTCGTATCGTTGTGTGGACATGATGTTTAGGGCCTCCCTCGATGAGTCTAAGGACTCCCTGGAGTCTCCCGTAATAATAATAATAATAATAAATAATAAATAATGTAGGATATGGATAAATTGCTTTGGGAAGAAGGCACATGATTTCTGGCTATGTAGATAGCGTAACATATTAGTTGTGGAGAGTATTGGTGAGAAAGGGCGATATTAGGAACGTGATTTCTTGATTTAGAGCTGTGGTGGAAGAAGAGTATTTGAAAACATTAATGAATATTAAAATTACTGATCTTTTGATATAGTAAGGATATCACCCTTGCTATATTGGTTTTTTTATATATATTGGTAGATATGAGAAGAAATGTAAGTAGTTTCCAAAGCTGGTAGATTTATGGTGTAACTTAGTACTAATATAACGGTGAGATCTAACCTGTGTAGCTAAGTGGATTTGACGTTTTCAGACCACGGTGCTTGACTGCACAAAGAAAGACTTAGTTTCGAGTCTAGTCAGTGACTAGACGAAATTTTTCTAACCTCTTTTTTCCCGACCGCTTCCCGAGTCAGTTGATCTCTGGCACGGGAAAGCAGGTTTTTTCTCCTGGAAACTCAGGCTTTTCGTCCCACAAACTCAAGAAAATCGACCGCAAAACCCACACCATTTCAGACATTAAACATATTGTGTTAGGGACCACGAGATGGTGGCACTTGTTGAGCCATTCTGTTCACTGCGTGCCGTTTAATTAGTGATAGCTTTGGGCCAGCTATCCTTGACTGGGTAGCAGTGGAGATTGATCTGCCCACTCAGTCTAGAAAGGTTAGATAAGGCTAAACCGGTCTCGCCTACTCCTTGTAGGAATAAAAAGGTGTTAGCTGATTTTTTGATTTTTTTAAAGATGTAGATTTATCCTCTTTGTATTCAATAGAGAATTTTAGTCTATAACTAAAGGTGTTTAAAGAAACATTTAGATTTTGCCAATACATAGGACATCATCAACATAAGTACCTGATTATGAAAAAATGCCACAGATTTGAAATGAGAAAGAAAGAACATGCCAGCAGCATTGAGCATAAAAGAAAAGATCTGGTGTGGCCAACTACACCCAATTCATTCACCATACAGTACACTGGGATATTTCAACTATGTCATCATGTTTAGATGAATATTTTTATTACAGACTTCTAAAATAAGCCAATACACTACATAAGCCATGTGGATACTAGATCCAGCCAATGGTGTTGCTAGAACTTTTGCCGCCCCTCTCAACAGACACCAAAAATACTACAAAAAGTCAACACAATGTAGAGGGAAATAAATTAAAACACTATGTTTATTTTTGAAGGAAAACTTTAATTTCAACATTCTAAAATGTTATTTTTCTTGTTTTCTGTTAGCAAAATCGTCGATGACATTGGCGAAGTCTATTTCATAGTAATGTTGGTAATTCTTAATCAGTGTTATTTAGGAAAAATCGTCTCACAACCGCAATTTAGAGGAAAATGCGCAGTAGTATTACAATACAGTATTTGGAACGGAGTTCTCGAGACTGTATTTTAGAATTAACTGCAAAAGTTCAAAAAGGTTCAAAGTGCTGCCCGGGGCAGACCGCCCCCTCCTAGCTTCGCTACTGGATTCAACATTACTTCAAAACGGAATATTTGTAGAAACTACAAAAGTTTCGTAAGTTTACCTGAGAGCTTAGAAGAATACAATCCTCAGCATCATAAAGTTTTCTTAGCATGCACTACTTAAAACTCATGAGCATAGCCCAAGCATCCATATATTCACCTTTTATTAGTGCATTTGATAAAGGTTTCACTGGCCTGACAGGTGTTTCGAATTGGTTGGTTCTCTTTAGAGACCAGGCAGAAACCTTAGGGGAGCATGCCTGATGACAGCTAACACATGACATGGTACCTCACATTCATGTTTTAGGATGAATAAATTTATTTTCTTTTGTAACAATTTTTCAGCATTTGGACAACTTGCATATTTTGTATATTTTTTGTGCTTTATTTAATCTTTGATGAAGCCGCTAGCTGTAGTGTGAGTAAAACTAGTTACATAATAATTTCTATATATTAGCAACTAATAATAATAATAATAATAAAACTGCTTTAATTCTACAATTTTTTCAGTCATAAAAATTCTGAAATGCAAACTGTTTACATATTTATTGCAGTTTAAGTATTATGCAACACAATTTCCCAACTGCCTTTGCAAAATTATATAATCCAAAATACACAGTATATGCATTGTCCTTATCAACTTCTTCCAATATTATCACACTACAAAATATAACTAGATCACTGCCCACATGAGACTGTCCCTTAACAAATCCATGCGTTCTCATAAAGAATCATGTTCTCTTCTTCACCCAATCTTTATCTTAGTCTAACTTTTCCAAACTCTAATTACCACTTCTGAATGTCAAACAGGTGTGTAATTCATTTCATGTTTTTATACCATCTTTGTGAAGTGGCACTATTTTACCTTTCTTCCAAGTGTAAGATTGATTAATTAACCATATGAAATATGAATAACCACAATCCGTTTCCTAGAGCATTCTTAGAGGCCTCTCTCAAAGTTCCAATCCCATATTTTTACTGACATCTGACATGCTCAACTTTCTGCACTAAGTTCTTTCACTGCAATTCTCTCCTTGCCTTTCAAAAAATGTTAGCACTACAGTGAAACACCTGGTTTGACAGGAGGACCAATTATTTTTTCACTCATTAGCAATATCTCCTCCCTTATTTATCCTGCCTATGAGTATGTTAAACCCTTTGTTTTCTACGAATATGTTACACCCTTTGATTTCTATTCATATTGTGTTAATGTCATGCATCACAATTCACTAACACTAAAATAAGAGGAAGGAAAGTGATAGCTTTCTTTTTGGAAATGTGTTTTGGTAGCATTATAGTTGATAAGATTTTTCTCACCTCATTGGAAAATATTAAGATCGACAATTATGACACTGTTATGGAAAATCTTGAGTCATGTTTCAAAATTACAGGACTCATCAAATGAGAAAAAAGGAATGGAGCATGCTGCCATTAGGCAAAGCTATGGATAGGATTTGTGGCTTGTGAGATAAGACCCTTGGTCAGATCCTTTTTCTTCTCTGTGGTTCTTTATGGCTCAGAGACTTGAACAATACAATTAAAAAGATCAATGCTTTTGAAATGTGGGGTCAGGGAATGATGCTTTGAGTTTTTTGGACAGAGAAAAGAATCAACCTGAGCATCAGATATCAATCAAATCTTGACATGATTTTTTGCAACATAGTGGAGATCAGTGAAAAACTCTTTGTGCAGGGCAAAATACCAGGAACAAGAAGAAGAAGTAGGCTCCACGCATGAGCAATGACTATGGGATGCGCTTTTAACCAAATGCTTCCGGTGGGCGTGGCTTCATGAGTTAGGAATGTCAGGAATTTCCCTGGGGGCATATGTGTCAATGGCTTCAGATCTTGTGCTTTGGTTCGCGTATGGAATTGTGGGTGATTTTTTGTTGCTTCGTGTAGGAATTGTGGGGGACTTTTTTGGTTCGCGTATGGAATTGTGGGTGTTTTATTGGTTCGCGTATGGAATTATGGGTGATGGTAGAGATAAGGATTCCTGTTGTGATCGGTGGGACACTTTGAACCAAACTTTCGGTGGGCATGGTTTCATGGGTTTGGAATGTTAGGAATTTCCCTGGGGACATATGTGTCACTCTCTTCGGTTCTTGTGTTTTGGTTCGCGTATAGAATTATGTTCGTGTTGTGATTGGTGGGACACTTTGAACCAGATGAAGATCAAGATAAGATAAGGAATCGTGACGAGAATGTTTATTGTTATTGTGTTTGGAATGTTTGGAATTTCGGTTGGGCCCTCGTCTGTCGGGGACATCACGTGGTGTGTTTGGTGATATTTAGAGAAAAGAATCGTGATGTAATGTGTTTGGAAATTTCTGGGGAACATGTCTCTCTGTGATATCACATGGTGTTTTGGTTTGGCTATGGAATTGTGGGCGATGCTTTTGAGATAAGATATCTTCGAATTATCCCAGGGTGACCCACATGGGGCATTTATTTCCTGTTAAAGGGTGGGAATTCTAAGAGAAGAGTAGATTCGAGATGGCGGCATTCTTTCGAGCTTTTCTGAATAATTTAATTATATATACTAATATCACTCAAACATACAGTTTTTTTTTCTTCTATAGATGGCTGTACTAATTTTCTAATACATTTTTGGGGTATTTCTCTCCTGTTAAAGGGTGGGAATTCTTAGAGTATGTCGTGATGGCGGGTGTGATTACGTTTTCTAAATAATTTAATAATTTAATTATACTGGTGTCCTTAAACACACACACACACACACACACACACACACACACACACACACACACACACACACACACACACACACACACACACACACACACACACACACACACACACACACACACACACACACACACACACACACACACACACACACACACACACACACACACACACACACACACACACACACACACACACACACACACACACAAAGGCATGAAAAGTCGCTAATGTATCCATGTTGATACTATAATATGTACCCTATGATTATTCTTATGGAAAAAAAACTATTCAGTATTAGAATTACGTTTACCAAAAACAGAGGAGCAGTGATTATTGTATTACAATTATCAATTGTCATGTACAAGTTAAAAAAAATAATTTACATTTCTTTCCAGAATGGGAACATCTTGGTACTATCTAGGTTTTCTGAATATTCCAAATTGTTGATTTTGAACATATATTTACAGAACACAAACACAAGTCTGAAAATGCAGTTCACTTTTTCATTATAGGTTACTGTGGTTAACATATATTCACACCACAAAACACACAAAACATAGGAGTTGAAAGATATTTCTGTAAATAACCAGAAAAGCTTTTTGACTACTTAATTTAGATTACTATCCGATTGGTTCTCTGTATTAATTCTTTCCTACTGTTGCTCATGCTATGATTTCCCAAGCTTGGTGGGAAAGTCTGCGCCGTTTTGTTTAGGGTAAGTGTTATTTCCGGTTTCGAATTCCGATTGCTGTTAAACTATGGAATTCTGACAAGTGAAATTATTATTATTATTATTATTATTATTATTTTCAAATTGACTGGTTATTTTCTGTATTTTACCTTTAAAGGTCATATTTTAACAGAATAACTGAGCAAAATTAATAAATATATAAAGTGTGTGTGAATTTATTTTCCAACACTGTATATTTCTCATTAAGTCCTTTCTTAAAGATATCTCTCTTATCCAGTCATCATTTGTTGTACGTATGTGAGAAATCGTGTGTTTTGGTTCGAACTCTTGGTTTCTGTTGGGAAATTACCAACATGACTATTAATTTTACCTGTAATTCCTCGTGCTCTTAACCTATTTCTGTAACTGAATTTTATTTATTTTATTTATTTTTTTCTTTAGCATTAGTATTTTTAAATAACGGATATTTGCGACAATCAAGGTTTTGAACTCACCCTTGCATATTCTTTTAGAAATTTTTTTGCCAGCACAACAAATAAATAGTTATTTCTTATTATTTCAAATGAATATTAGCTCTGTAATATATACTTTTTAATTTCTATGTTACCTTTTATTTGACTATAACATTAATAACAAATGGCTCTCTAAATAAAATGGCCAAATTCTTACAGTATTGTAACTTTTCAGGTGAAATCTTCTCCACTGTAATTCTGGCTATTAATTTAATACCTGATTATTCCTTTTGCTTCCAAGAATTGACAGTTTCTTGAAATATTTAAGGGCTTGCATGAACAAATAAGACTTTTAATTCAATGAATCAAAAAAAATCTCTGGTTACTTTGTGGCATGAAATTTCACAAGGAAAAAAATGTTATCTTCCTTCTTAAATTTGTATAACACATTTACGACACCCAATTTGTTCATTTAAATTTACACATTTTATTGAGCGAAATATTATTTACAAATTGTATTTACTGAATCTAACAATACAGAAAATAAATAAATTGAAAAATACATCAAAGGTTCTTCCATGCTTGTGGAATTGCCATCATATGGTTTTGACAATGTGACTCATCTGAAAGTTAATTTTTCATTTGGTGTTCATTGGGAATTTACTACTGTAGTAAAATTAAGGGTTGTATATTTATTTCTTTGAATCCAATACATATACTTCTGAGAATTATTAAAAGCACAGAATCTTTCATTATGTTTCCAAAAGCATTTAAATGTACACGTTACGATTTTACGTTTTGGGCATTCAATTTCATTTAAATCAAGAACAGGCCTCCCTATTAACCTCGTTAATGTTTTTGATTTTTCTCTTCCTTTGGCAAGTAATATATGATATTTTCATGTTGATTCTATCATCCAATTTCTTAGTTTGTCCAATGATAGTGAACCAATTTCCCACTTCAGCTGATGGTTATATTTTATTAACCAATAATTCTGTTTTTGAACTCTTTCAGGTAATTCTTTCCAACTACAAGGTGATTTTGTCACTGCATATCTTACTTTAATTCCATCAGAAATACAAATTTCTTTAGGAAATAAATTTGACCTCTTATTTAAAAGAAATTGTACATCAATTATAGCAATGATAACTGAAAAATTCGTATTTTTCACCCACTGTCGATTTTTCATAATCGTTTTCCTTCATTCTTTTTCTTCTTCTTCTTAGATTACTTCATATGGCACCACAAATAAATAGTAAAACAACCAAGTTCTAACAGTTCGGATTTTCGATTATGTGAACGAATTGTTTTCAGATAACTCAAATAATGTCAATAGGTAGCATTAGACAATTTCTAAAATAATCAATACATGGATATATATATTTTTCAACACTTTTTTCCCACGTCCTGGCATTAATTCACAGTTGTGATTTTTTAAAAATAATTAAACAGAATTGCATTAAGATATAAAGTTGTGGATTTAAATACCAAGTTCTAATCAGAATATCTGAGTAAAAAATTCATTGTGGAAAAACAATAACAAAAACACACATCTTTGTTCATTTAAGTTTACAAATGCATATTTTATTTTGCTGAAATACTATTTACAAGTATTCGAAACATGTAATTACCTAAAAATAGTTTACAATATTTAGTTTAGACTCTTAACATTTTCCAAAGAGTTCAATGAATAAAAGTTTTGTTACTCACTGTTTCTTGGTTACATTACATCAAAATAGCTAGCCATGCAAAAGAATTTTTAAATCAGATACCATGGTAACCACACTTCCATACATTTGATATTGTGTCAGTCTGGAAATGACACCATGCCTCCCTAAACATTCTGTGTAATATTTTATCAGCAAATATACACAAACAGTTTTTGTAAAATGTTCGTAAATGTCCCAAAATAAAGAATCTTTATCGAATTGGAAAAAATCTTGAAAGTCTAATTTTACCATTCATGAATTTAAATGATTAGCGATAATTTTCACCATGATACGGACAGATAGTAATTCAGTTTCCAAAAATAGTAAATGATTATCAATGTCATACATATTTGGTGAAAATCTCTTAGCTTCTTCACAACTAATAGAAAAAAACTTTACTTCCATCAGCTCCTGTATCATCAAGTATTAGTTCCCAATCTTGGCATTTCAGAATATAACAATCACTTGAGGTCCATTTCATAGTCAACTCTTCTTTGCAAGTAGCTGAAGATATCAAACCACTTCCTGCATAGCTTTTCCGAAGTGGTCCTGGATAAATACATCACAATGTATGTGTCTTCAAAAATAATAATCTGTTTCCATCCTTTTAGAGCTAGGTAAAGATTTTTTTCTAGTGCTATATTCCTGAAGAAAGAAACTTTCAATGACTTTGTGGCTCACTCATTATTTTACTTTACTTTCCTGGATACCAATCACTACAACACAATACGATAACTTCACAGGATGAACGAATTGCCGTAACTGCAAAGACACTTGACTCGTTTATTTTTCCTTATAGTAGAGTTTACCTGACCCTGAACCCTGACCGTTCCTTCCAAAATGAAACTTTTGTGCAGATGATTCATGGACATGTTTCAACATGCTGTTGGATAAAACATGACGACAATGACGGATGTGTGTCACCCTGGGAAAAGTCCAAGATATCTTATCTCAAAAACATCATCCACAATTCCATAGCCAAACAGAACATGACGACAATGACGTTATGTGTTTGGAAATTTCTGGGGAACATATGTCTCTCTTTCTGTTATATCACAGAGGGTGACAGATGTCTTCCCTGCAATGCTCCCCCACCTAACCCCATCACCCTAGTCTCTCCCCTCTCCTCCAAAAGATGTCTGCTCAGTCTAGTGGAGATGAGGGAGCTCATCTTTTGCGGATATCTTTTAGTGATGTCACCTCCAACTAATACTGATAAATTTTTTGGAAAAAAAATAAAAAAACGCGTTTTTTTTCCTTGTGAAATTTCATGCCGCAAAGTAACCAGAGAATTTTTTTTTTTGATTCATTGAATTAAAAGTCTTATTTGTTCATGCAAGCCCTCAAATATTTCAAGAAATTGTCAAATCTTGGAAGCAAAAGGAATAATCGGGTATTAAATTAATAGCCAGAATTTTAGTGGAGAAGATTTCACCTGAAAAGTTATAATACTGTAAGAATTTGGCTATTTTATTTACAGAGCCACCTGTTAATAATATTACAGTCAAATAAAAGGTAACATAGAAATTAACAAAGTATATATTACAGAGCTAATATTCATTTGAAATAAATTCACTTTTTTTAAAAAAGGGCAAAAATTCATTCTTAAGTTCTAAAATTTGGGATAGCACTTTACTCATGGATAACCATCTTATTTCAGTGTGCAAAAGCAAAGATTCCTACCTGGCTTTCGATGCTTTTGAATGTTTTTGAAACTAGGTATTCTGTGTACAAATAACAGAGCGTAGATATAATATTCAGGTTTATTTTCTTTACAAGGATAACGAATCCTTTAATACAGCCTACCGGTGAATAAACGATATTCTATTGGTTTAGAAGTCAAAACGCATAGCGGTCTTCAGTTGTTTGGATCACAGTAGCCAATTACACTCAGAACTGTATCATATGGCAACTTTCACCAGCAGAACACTTGTAACCAGTTCACAGAACACCGGTTAAAAACCGCTGCTCTAGACAAACAAATTTGCCATAATTATACTGTCAGATTCAAAATAAGCATTCGACACTCTCGACCAGCAAATAATTCTGGACAAATTACACTCCATTGGAGTCCACGGAATGCTATTCGAATGGTCAGGAATTGCCTGTCAAACAGAATTCAGGTAACAAAAATAGATACCAACCGCCGTACAGATATTCAAACCAGAGAAGTGCGTATCATGTTGATATCAGGAAAGAATGCCAAGTGTATTGGACGCTACTGATTCTGTGCGAAGATGTGATTGTGATAGAAAAACTTTGGAGTAAGAGTTAGTCCGATAAAAGAGATTTGGTCTTGACTGTTGAGATCAACAGTATTAAAAGTGCAATAAAAGGATCTGAGATCTTTTTTATGGGAAATCAAACAAAACTTCGTTTTCTAAGCATTGAAGTTGAGTAGGTTGCTTTTACCCCAGTCGTGGATACTGTGTTCAAGGCATTTATTATAGATGATCGCGAAGCTTGAAGTGGTTGAGCGCTGCAAAGCTAGTCATATGAGTAGGAAGATTGAAGTGTGCTGTCATCAGGAAAACTATGAACAGGGTTTACAGTCAATGAGAGAAGGTCATTTATATAAATCAGGAAGAAAGTGCTGAATTCACAGAGACCTGAGGGACATCGGCACGGACAGCAAAATCTGAGGAGAGAGAACAACATGTCTAGGAATGTTATTTAAATTAAGGGATGTTACATCCCATATTGTTTCATAACCGAATAAGAAGCTCAAAGAGTTTCATGCCGAATATACTATATAAAGTTCTGCGAGTCCAAGCATAAGCAAATACCTGGATAGTGTTACAACTGACATATGGTAAGTGCAACACTGAGTCAACTCATAGTAAGGGTGGAGCAAGTTCTAATGACTATTCTTGGTATTTACCATGATGCGAAACCCAGCTCCTAGGAGCTGTATTACTGTTCTACATTATGAGAGAAGGTCACTACCCAGACCGGTTTCAACCTTTATTGAGGTCTCATCAGTAAGTAGGTAGACCTAGTAATACCAAGTTTGTAGCAAACAGAACTTACATACCCTACTATGAGAATTGCTAAGAAGGTGTCCTAATAAATTATTAATTATATGAAGAGCCAAAGGCTTCAATTCGGTATTTGAAGGTATTTGCTTACGCTTGGACTGGCCGAACTTTATATAGTTTCTATATTCGGCATGAAACTCTTTGAGTTTCTTATTCGGTTATGAAACAATATGAGAGGTAATATCCCTTAACTTAAATAAGTTTATGTCGCCGAAGAGCCTTTGGCTCTTCATATAATTAATAATTTATTAGGACACCTTCTTGGCAATTCTCATAGTAGGGTATGTAAGTTCTGTTTGCTACAAACTTGGTATTACTAGGTCTACCTACTCATTGATGAGACCCCAATTAGGGTGGAAACCGGTCTGGCAATGCTGTAGCCAATGAAGTTTAACTGAGGCTCGGCAATTGCTAATATGAGTACGCTCTCTTAAGGTTTTTGCCTTAAGGGAGCAATTTGAGTATCCGAGGAAAGCATTTTCCGGTACGGCCCGGTGAGGGGCTTTGTCGGTGAATGCTTTTCTCGGGAATATGAGCGGTTCTGCTCGGTGGTGTTGTTGGGTGGAAGGTCATCACTGAGTGGAGCCAACCACTCAGTGATGATAGACGGTCTTTCGCCCACTATTGAGTGGCCTAAGGATCGTCCGAATTTTTAGAGACGACTTTACTTATTCATAGGGCTGAAACCGGTCTGGGTAGTGACCTTCTTTCATAATGTAGAAGCTAAGGAGCTAAGTTCACATTATGGGTAAATACCAAGAATAGTGATTGGAGCTTGCTCCACCGTTACTATTAGTTGTCTCAGTGTTGCACTACCATATGGGTCAGTTGTGGCACTATCCAGGTATTTGCTTACGCTTGGACTCGCAGAACTTTATATAGTTTCTATATTCGGCATGAAACTTTTTGTGTTTCTTATTCGGTTATGAAACAATATGGGATGTAATATCCGTTAACTTAAATAAGTTTATGTCGCCAAATTGAAGCCTTTGGTTCTTCATATAATTAATGTCTAGGAATCTTTTGCAAGTAATAAATGTTTCTGAAGTATTATTTCGTTACTTTATTTTATCATTATTTTAATTATTGCAGGTCTAGTTCTTCAGTGTATATCAACTAGTTATAAATCATAGAGTATCATTAAAGCTTATCTACTGCAATTAGGAAAAAAGTGTTTTTCCTACCTAATAAAAGATTGTTTCCTCGGGGAGGTAGACTGGTAGATATCAACTCGTTGAAATCTGAGGTCAGTCAGATATTCCTGCAGTAGCTGCTTTCAATTCTCTGTTGAAAAGAGCGACAAATGAAATGAAAACGAGAACTTCCTTTTAAATGCTGAGGAAACACATTCGAAACCAAAACTATTCCTTTATTGTATTTGTCAATAATGATCAATATTCATCAAAACAATCCACAACAAATATATGGATGCTATGACAACGCAAGCATCGCAACCTGGAGGATTCAATATTGTAATTTTATACATCTTGGTATGTACTTGTACGAAAGTAACTTAATTTTAAATATCATTAGTAAATTAATACCCCTATTGATATTTTAAAATTAATGAGAGATTTCACAGTACGCTAAAATTTAAAAATAGTAGTAAATCTTGGTGAGGAGATTATTAATTTAAACGACAGCGCTTCCATCGGGAGATTAGTTTTGTTAATACGTTACGTTAACGTGATTTCTTTCTTTCTTTTCTTTTTTTTTGTTTTTTTTGTTAATTTTTTTATATTTGGTTCACAAGCGGAAGGCTATAAGAACTATAATACACTAGTGCCTTTTGCGAGCATGAAGAATAGAGGAAAGGAAGAATTTATTCAAATTTTACTCGAACAGCTGAGGGTTGTAATCTTTGTTGAAGGCAGATTGTTCCAAAGGACAGAAGTAGATGGAATAAAACAGGAGGCTGTGAATTTGGTTCGGTGAGTTTTAAGATGGACTGGACTGTAAAAGGGTGTTGGCTAGCAGTGGTCCTTGTTTTAATGATTTTCGAGGAGAGTGGAGGAAAAATAGCGGCCAATTCAGTAGAGAACTGTCCATGAAAGTATATCTAGAAATACATTCATGGACATAAGTCAGAAACTGAATGTCTACGAGAATGGATTGAATTGTGTATGACACAGTGAAGATTATTTAGCCGGATTACCCTATTCTTGATAGAATCGAGCAATCATAGAGAGAATTCTGGTACACCATCCCAAATACGCCCGGTATTCCATGGCCGGGCGGATTTGGGCTTTTTATTGCATTAACAGCTGTGAAGGTATAAAGTAGTGTAAAGGGAGAAAAAGTACACCAGGTTTTTTGGCGACTGCAGAAGTTATATTTGAAATATGGTTGTGCCAGGTAAGATCGGAGGTGCAACTCAGTCAAGAAGAGAAATCTGATCGTGTTTGGATATCTCAATATTGTTGAAGGTACAGGGGGGGGGGGAGGGCTCGATGAGAGCGATCTTCCTTGCAAGAGATGAGAGAAAACTGAGTTTTGGTTGAATTGAAGTTAACAATGTTTAACAGAACTTACAACGTTTAGAATAATATAGCTAGATGATCAAAGTTCAGGTCCGTGGTCCTACGAGATCTTGAAGATTATAATACTTGAGCAGTAGCGGGTTTGTCGAATGAAAAGAAGAAATGGAGTGTACTGTCGTCAGCAAAGCTATTTACTTCTCGGAAACTGAGGGTATGGGTTCCTCAATTTTCTGCTTCCTACAGCAATATGATTGCTGTCAGAAAGAAAATAACTTAAACTATTATGATTATTAAATTATATAAGTTTTTCTAATAAAAGAAAACTGGTATGATGAGATATTCAATGTCGTATTATATTGCTGGGATTTGGTAGTTTTAGATCTGAGTAGCGATCTCGGGGCGTTTCAGAATGATATTTCCGAAGAAAATACCATCCTGAAACGCCCATTGACACGAAAGAATAAGGAAGTCACTTTTTCACTTTAGAAGGTCTTAATTCGAGTAGAACATGATCGTCGTACAAGTGATTCAGAAGAGATGGTGTAAAAGGTAGTGCACTTTAGATTATGAGGTCATGTTGCGAAAGTGTGTACGGTAGTACACACTTCTTTAACCGTATGACAGAAGAAAGTGTAATGATACGATCTATTCACTAACGTCAGAGAGTAATACAGTATAACACATAGCTGGAATTTCTGATTCTTTGGATGGGGGCGAGGGGATCAGAAGGCATCCGTGGAAGATGAGAACGAGTGCAATCATTAGGGAAAGAGCTCGATTTTTCTCTAATAGAGCGCTGAGTGATTGGAACGAATTCCCTTTGGAAAACGTGCAGGCAGGAATTCTGGAAAGTGTTAATCCTGGATTTGTGGATACTTGGTTTTACTCAATAAGTCATTGATTCATTGGTGGATTCTGAATTGTTGCTATTCGCAAGGAAGTATTTTGAAGAACGTTTCAGAAGTTTGAGACTAAATATTTTGAATTTAAGTTTCTCTAACCATACCCGTTTTGATTTCTATCGGAACATTTTAATGGCAGAATAAACTGAAATAAATACATACATAGAATACCTACGCAGACGGTTCCTTTCACTTCAAACGTGATAATGAATGAATGACTTCAACATAAAATTATGCGATTATATATATATATATATATATGTGTGTGTGTGTGTGTGTGTGTGTGTGTGTGTGTGTGTGTTAAAGAAGATATCAAGCTATTTTAAACCTGGTTTTACTACTCCATTTCCCAAGTAAGCAAACAGACAAATAAGTTTGGGCCTGCACGTCGTGCAAGTCTAAGTGACCCGTAAAGTAGTACACGTCTATGCAACTCATGGTAAAGGTGGAATAAGATCTGATCACTATTCGTAATATTTACGCTTAATGCAAAGCCATCTGCTTTAGGAGATGTATGATGCTATGCATCAAAGGCAAGGGGACCATTAACCAGACCGGTTTCGACCTTTATTGAGGTCTCATAAGTGGGAGCCAGGCTTAGAAATATAAAGGTTAAGTAATACAGAGCTTATAAGTATTTTACCAAAACAAGTTACCATAAGGTGCTTTGACCTTATTAAATAAAAATCTCAGGATGAGAGATAGATATAGGAAGTTTTTTACTTTGGGTATAATATGTGTTAAAGATGCCAAGTTATTTTAAACCTGGTTTTACTCCATTCCCAAGTAAGCAAACAGACAAATAAGTCAAGTTTGCGCCTGCAAGTCTTGCAAGCTAAGTGACCCGTAAAGTAGTACAAGTCTAGGCAACTCATTAGGGAAAGGCAACCATGAATAATGCACATATGGAGTTGCCTCCTTTTTTAACGGGCTTTTTTATAAAGCCAAAAGGCTTTCATTACTCATGTGATTGTTGTATTTATTTCTTTTATAGTTTTTTCTTTCAAAGTAATTAACCGAGGTAAATATAATCTACTACTAGAACTTGAGCAGTATTATTAGCTAATTTCAGCTCAATTTGCTCTGAAATTGCCATCAATTTGTTTCTAAGCTAATCTTTATATATTTTTTCTTCTTTCTTCTTCAACTTCATTTACCATATCATGCTTTTCTTTATTTTTTCCCCTAAAATAACAATGCCATCTATAAAAAGATAAATTACTGAAATTGAAATATCTTAAGAAAAAACGAACGTTTAATGAATATTTAATTTTAATATTCAAATAAGCAGCCATTTCTATTTGATTATCTTAGTAAAGAAATCGCTAAGGAAGGAAAAATAGGAACTGTCACTAAACAGTTCCTATTTGTCCCGGTTCACATGAGTAATCAAAGCATTTTGGCTTTATCAAAAAGCCCGTTAAAAAGAAGGCTACTCGATATGTACTTATTCATGTTTGCCTTGGAAGTGAGACATATGCAACGACTAAAAGGCAGGAAGTAAACTCACATCTAACCTGGATAGCTTAGTGATAAGAATGCTCCAAATAAAAAGGGGATAAAATTAGAAATATTAGAATTAAACAGTCACTATACATATCCTGCAGACAGAGATGCTGAAACATTCGCAATCACTAATGACCTTATACAAATTGTTCAAAAACCGACCAGAATACCAGATAACCCGAACCACTCCCCAAATACCCTAGGTCTCTTCCTTACTATGTAGTGAGCGCCCTGGGTAATTCTGACCACAACCTAGTACTCATATCCTCCCCCATGCAAAAACGCTTACACAGTCACTCCCACACAAGAGTAGTTTGGCATTATAGCAGTGCCAAATGGGACAGTCTCCGAGACTACTATGCTTCATTCCCATGGTTAGACTATTGTTTCTGGCCCTCCAGTCTAAACATATGCACTGAACGCATCACCAAAGTGATCCTCACTGGCATGAAAGCATATATTCCCCAAACTACTCAGAACTGCCATCCCCTAACTAAACCCTGGTTCTCCAAAAGATGTGCCAAGGCTGTACAAGTGAAAAACCAGGCATACCATAACTGGCTCAAATCAAGAACCCCATCCTCATTCAACCTATACTGAAGCCAGAAACAGATGCAAGAAAATTATCAATGCTTCTAAAACAGAATTTGAACTGGCAAAACGCAGGAAGCTTGTAGCCTGTCCTAACGGCAGCCATGCCTTTTGGTCTCTTGTCAAGGCAATTGGCCGTAACTTTTGCCCTACACTATTCCCACCTCTATCATACCCAGATGGCTCAATTGCAACATCACCCATAGAAAAAGCTAACCTCCTGGCTTCACACTTTGTCTCCAGTGCACACATAACTGACAATGGCAAATGCCCCCCCCCCCCACACACACACACGGAGAAAGAGAGAGAGAGAGAGAGAGAGAGAGAGAGAGAGAGAGAGAGAGAGAGAGAGAGAGAGAGAAGTTAAACACATTGAATCCAAATGAAATACCCTGTTATTTGACATAAATTCTAATTTGATATAACTTCCATAGAATATTTGCATTCTTAAAATTCCAAATCCATGCAAGTATCTAATTATGGATCTAGAATTCCACATTTCGTTTCTACAAGCCATCAAATCAAATCTTTATTACTCTGCTTGCCTTTAAAGAGGAAATTTCCCATTTAATTATCAGATAATAATTTTTTCTAATTTTTTTTTCCTTCGTTACAAATATTTGTCAGGAAGAAAAGAAGTTATTATGAAGTTATTCGTTCTAATACGCCAGTCTTTAGCAAGGAGATGCGACTTTGCATCCTTTGTTGAAGAAACACAGAAATCAATGCGAGCATGTTGACATTTTGTCTTTTCATATAAAGATGACTCCTTACCTTAAAACGTGGATTAACATAATCGAATGGATAAACTGCCGATCAGGCAGATGTATATCTTTAATGACTGATTGTCTTCTTGTGGTGATTTCCGGAAAAGAATTCCATCTACTTCAGCATGAGGCTGGTAAACTTGCCTTCAGTTGAATATACCAATTCGATTCAGCATCTTTACACGCGAAGGCTAGCATCGATACCGCTTACTTTAAGGAGGCTGCTACTACTAAAAATCAGTCTTGAATAATTGGAACACCATAGGGATGTCTCCTACGTTGCCTATCATACGTACAGCACTTGTCTTTGAAAACTCTTTCGGAAACTGAAAGAACATTTTATTTAAAGTTTATAGCAGTGTCGAATTTGAAAAACTAAGTGTTACATCATCTGAAGAAAGTTGCCAATCTTAGTTGGGTTGCTCCCGAATTGCTATTTCTCCTTCATTTTGAAGGAAAGACAGCCAATTAGAAGAGAATTATTATAAAAAGTACCCTTCACGTTCTTCTGATCTTACATCACTTGATACATTCGTTGGAGGTATGTTGAAGGAATTGGTATTCTACATGTCCCACCTTCCTAAGGGATAAAATTGCATGATGTGTCCAGCAGATGTCCCAACTCTTGTTGTCCAAGGAGACAGGGAACCTACGCATGTACTACGACGCCTGTCTTGAAAGACAGGCGTCATACCTAATACGTAGGTTCTTTATGTATTAAATGTATTAAAATATATTTAATATAAGGTTTAATTCAGGAAAATCAAAACATTGACAGTAATCTCTTTTATTGTTATTCCGAAATTGGTGAAATCAATATACTGAAACAAAGGATAAACTCCAAATAAAAATTGGAGGATTATGTTCACAAAGAGTAAGAAGAAAGAGTATTTATTCGATATAAATGTTTTTCTGAAAGAGATGGAATTTTTTAAACTCACTTCAATAAAAATCGCACATAAAGCTCCGCAAGAATTAAAAAAAAAACACGGTAATCATTTAAAAGATTACAGTTTTGTATATTTAGTCATATTTAGTACAGATGAATGTAAAATTCAGCTTACAAATAAACAGGTGAAATTAACATTTATAATATTCTGCCATGTTGATTCAGGAGACCTTAAGAGAGCCGTTGAGAAATTATATTCTTAAAGACAGAAAAAAATGACTCCCAAAATAATACTATAAGGGATAATATATTTTACGGCTATGCAAATGACAATTTAATAGCTTCATTCAAGTTAAACTTAATAAATCTTATTTTCATTTTATAATCAACATAAATGTAATTGACTTCCCCATCCACTTAGAATCTGGTTGTACACTAAACTTAAAATAAGGCTCTTTACAATATACCACATCACGGATGACATTAGTTGTGTATTGCCTAAACTTCTTATTAAATATCGCAGTCATTTGAAGTTTGTCTCCTTCTTTAACGTACATTTGAGCAGGATTTATTTTATCCAACTCCGAATCACCAATAATTTCTTCGGACACAGGAGAAGAGAGTGATTTTACGCAGAATGCCCCATTGCAATATGTTTCCGAATCATCTTCAAACTCAACTTTCATAAACGGTTCCACAAGCAACATTGATTTCTCTAGAATTTCAACAGTGAAAGTAATCTTATTACTTGGTTTAATAGACATTAAAAAATAAAATGGCAGGAAACAATTAGTCCGGTCGAGTAGTTGGAGCTTTGAATAGGGTGAATAACTCCTCGAAACTTTAATGCTACTGCCAATGGGCGGAATAAATTCGATTGCTGTGTCACTTTTTCTTCTTCTGCATAGGATCGGTCCAATTTCGTCAAATGTGAATAATTCTGTTTTCATCACATTAGCAAGATCTTTTGAAGACATAACAGAAAACCTTACGCATCGAAAAATAGGCATCAGCAAACTTTTCAAACTTTGTTTTGTTTGTTCCTGTTGGGTTCTCGAGAGAAAATGTGCTCCCCAGTTTTGAATAGAATCAAATAGAAAATATTCTGACTCAAGCGTCAATGTTTTCCTGCGCACTATGTCCTCCACTGTGTCCTTTTGACATTTGAAGAAATCATTTGACTCAAGAATAATTTCCGTATGTCTGTCAATGATGTCGAGACAATCATAGATGATCTGAGAGAGACTCATACTTTTAGCAAATTCATAAATTTTGCATACATTTTCTGACTTGGACATCAGGTGTTTTCTAAGAAATTTTTCACTTTCCTTCCTGAGAAACGCTAATTGGTATTTTTCTGCCAGGTAAAACACTTCAATGGCTATGTCTACTGATGGTATGGAAATTTCATCTGTATACAGGTACCTGAAAAGAATATACTTCGATGAACTTAAGATTTATAAATCTGAAAACAAATATCAAAAGTATTACCTATACGAATTCGTTTAAGTATTGCCATAAAGTGTCTGAAAAGGTGTACAAATATCGCGCTGTATCAGTTTTTTTGGGGATATCCATCGACAGTACCAATGATAGCGTTCATTTAGAAAGATGTGGTTTCGCATCCTATCAATTACGTGAGGATAATTTTAAAGCAGTTTCGTTCGGAGCGATTGTAAGTTAGATCACCCTGTGGAAAGTTGGGTAATATCCAGAAAATATAATTTCTTTTCTCTATTGCAAAACAGAAATCTTTCTCTCTCTGTCGCTTTTCTCTTCTCTTCTCTCAGTCTCTAACTTAGAATTTTACATTTCTTACCAGCAAGAACTGTGTGACAGTTGCAATTATTTTTAATATAACAAAATATTCTCATAATCATATGAGTAATAATTGGTTTCTATTTAATCAGAATGGTTGAATTCTCTATCGATGCACAATCCGCTTATTTTAATTTTGAAAAGGGATAGAATCATCATCATCACATCTTTCCTATCTTTTGTGCTGATGACTTTTTTAGAAAGAAAAAGGAAATATTTCTCTCTTTGCAAGTGCACCTTTTCTGGACAGGTTTACTCTACACATCTCTCTAAGCAATTAGTTTTGTGGAATGGTAAACATTTAACCCGTGTTGTTTGTAGAAATATTCTCAATAATTATCATTCTTCTTCTTCTCCTTCCGCCTTTTGATTCTGTGCACTGTCAAATGAAGGTCTCCCCCATGGTTTTCCAGACCTCTCAGTTTTCTGCCTCTCCCATCGATCTCACTCCTGCAACTTGTTTTGCATCATCTGCAAATTTCAGATGATGCAGCCTTTCTCCGTTTATGTTTATTCCTTTTGTTTCCCACTCAAGGCTTCTAAAGACTTTCTCTAATGTAGATGTAAATAGTTTGGGAGACATAGTTTCGCCTTGCCAGATGCCTTTTTGTATTGGAAACATTTCACTGTTTTATTATAATTTAATTACAAAAGTTGCATTATTGTAAATATGTTTTAGTGTTTCAAGATATGGTTTCTGTTCCCTGGGTTTCAAGAGCTTTTAATATTGCTGATGTTTTAACTGAATCAAATGTTTTTTGTAGTCTAGATAAGCCAGACTTATGGGTTTGTTGTATTCAATTGATTTAACAGTGAGCTGTCTTAATGCGTGAATATGGTCCAAAGTATTGTAATTCTTCCTA
The DNA here is from genome assembly GCF_054136105.1 of Typopeltis vanoorti. Taxonomy (NCBI): domain Eukaryota; kingdom Metazoa; phylum Arthropoda; class Arachnida; order Uropygi; family Thelyphonidae; genus Typopeltis; species Typopeltis vanoorti. The sequence goes on from NC_143554.1 coordinate 147,210,750, forward strand.
ACTCCAGCTCGTTCATAGGATTGATTCTCTGAAGCTTGGATTTCATTTATTATTCATAATTTTTGTGAAGAATTTATATATGGTGAGGGAGCACGCTTACAGGTCTGTAGTCTTTAATTTTTTCCTTATCGCCCTTTTTAAAAACTATTATTAGGAGTGAATTGTTCCAATTTTTGGGATGTTTCTGTATTTTAGACATTTATTAAAGAGTTTGGACAGCTGTTTGACGACAGGGCTTCCTCCCTGTTTTAAGAAGTCTACCCTAATTCCATCTTCTCTTGGGGCCTTTCCGTTCTTCATTTCCCGAAGTGCCATTCACACTTCAGCTTGTAATATCTCAGGGGTATCCTATTCTTCCTCACTTGAGTTATTCATAGATGATTCTTGGATGTCGCGATCTTTGTCTTCATAGAGAATAAAATTTTTTTTATACTCTATGATTCTTGCATCTCTGTTTTTTATCAGTTCATCACTTTTTCCTCTAATAGCAGCTATTTCCTTTGTTCCAACTGATAATGTTCGTCTTAAGACCTTCATATTACTATTGTTTTTTGTTGGTTATTTACTTTTCCTAGTATTATACGATCTAATTTCATTTTTCATCCTTTTGCTTATAGTTTTAGAAATATCTCAATACTGTATTCGATTTTGATTAGTCTCGTTCAAATCTCTTTTCATATCTTTTCTTTTCGTCATCAGATTTAATGTTTCCTGGTTTGGTTTTTCCTCTCTTTGGTGCCTTGTTTTACATCTCCTATTTCTAGTGTACAATTCAAGTGAGATTTTGTTAAGATTTCATTAGCATCGTCGATGGTAGTGGCAGTGTTTAACTTTTTTTAGTTAATTTCTGAGTAATTCTGTATAACAGTTTTTAATTAATAATTAACAGATTTAATTGAACTTGGAAAAAATACTTGAATTCTATTTATTTCCTCATTTCCCAAACCAAGATTCAACTGTTTCTATTCTTCTGTAAGCAGATTTTCTCCTTTCGTTTTGAAGCAATACTTGATGTACAAACACTTTTCTGGGAATTTTCTGAGGTTTGGACCGCAAAAATGTTTTTATCTTAAAACTGAATTACAGAATTATTTCAATATTAACATTGATATAATTGTCAGTTACGATAACTATGAAATGAAAATCGTTGCTGTGTAAAAACAAAACTTTATCATGAATGTTAAATTTAAAGAATTCGAAAATAATCAGAATATCACATCGGACTGATACAGAGCTGTTTACTACGCAGATAGTAAGATAAAAGACTAAAGATTATGAAATAAATGCATTATTATAAACTATTTTGAATGCGAATGTTCTCAGCATCGAGAACATTAATTTAAAAATTACTTTGTCAATAATACATTTAATTGAATTTACAAACGGTGTGAGATGTCAAACCGCAGTTGATGAAAGCCCATCGAACGTCAGTGGAGGAAGTAGCTACACCCTTAGAGTAAGAAAAAATGGCAAATGTCGTAGGAAGCAGCAACGCACGACGTATTGCACATTCTTGAGAGAAACCGTTAGCACAGTTCACAAAGTCGTAATGCAATTTCTACGCTGTTTTACTTAAAGGATCTCCCACTTTCAGCAATTGTTAAATCCTCATCGGAAGGACGAGAAATATTCGCTATGCAGTTTGTTAATCGGTCTGAAAGGCCAGTCGTTGTCTGAACTGGACAACGACTGACCATGGAACATTTTCTGGACTGAAGAAGCTCACTTCTATCTAAACGGTGCTGTGAATAAGCACAACTAAAAACCCACACGTCGTGCGATAGATTCCTCTTAATTCACCGAGGTTAAAGGTTTTTTGTGGTTTTATAGCAGAATTCATTATTGGACCTTTTTTTTTTATTAGAAGCTTGGTGCAACTGGTCTCGTTACCTGCATTGTTAATGGTAGGTGATATGTATCTCTTAGCCAATCAGGTGACTCAAATAATTTAATAGTGTCAGTGCCTGGATTCTACAATGTTTAGGCACAATGGTGCCCTTCTTCAGAACGCTCCACTGTCAAGGGGTTGTGATATTCCAGAATCGATATTCTACTCCATCCCACGTATAATTCTTAGAAAATTATCTTCAAATCTTCAAGAGAAATTATATTAAGTCCTGATAGAGAGCTATAATTAGCCCTTATTATCGCATAAATATTCAGGTCTGAGGAGAGCGAACATTTCTAGAAGGTGTTGAATTTCAATCTATTTTCTTTACCACACTGATTCTTCTTTACACTTACAATTTTTTCACTTATCCCTTAAAGGTTTACTCATCTTTGTCTTGGGAGTGAATTTTCCTCAAATGCATCTTATATACTTTTATTATTTTTTCCTATATTCCTCTTCGGTTCTTGATTCTCCTAAGTTACTTCGGTTATATTTCCATCCAGTACTAAATCTTAACTGTTTCATAGGTGTGATTACAAAAAAAAAACATACATATCTTTGCGTCAGTAGTTCAAAATTAAAATACCATTGCATGAAGGGCAAGGAACTATAAGACAGACAACTATCAGCATTGAGATATAACAACGGAAAATAACTCACCTGAGCATAATTTGAAATGCTTGTGGAGAAACGTCAGTAATCGTGATCGCTCCTTCCTCCTTTAGAGGACCATAAAACATGGCAGCAAACACTGGACTGGCAATCGCAAGCAGCAGTTTATGAACCTCTGCTATTACTCTGCGTTCACTTTCTCCAACTATGAAGGTGACGTCAGAATAGACGGGATCCTTCAACAACGTCAGAAGTCTTTCTTTGACTGTCGTCATAGCCACTTGAAGGGAGAAAGATATAGAATGAACCATGAACGTTTCCCAAAAGTAAAAAAGAGAGATAAGTACTTTTTATTCGTAATTTAATTAACCCATAACAGAAAAATTCTAGTAAATGTTTCCTTTATTTCAAAATTGAATGTCAGCATTGAGAACATTAATTTAAAAATTACTTTGTCAAATGGTGAAATAGCCGGAAAATTGAAAGAAAATACATTAATTTAACATGAAAAGCACACCACATCAGAATTTACATTATATTCCTTTCGTTGTTTCAATTTCGTTTTCGATTCACATTACCTGTATTCTAAACCTCCGCAGGAAAATTATTTCAATCACACATGCTCTATTACAAAACAATCAAGGTCTGATCCCTTTAATTATTGCCTTCCTTCTCAACTTGCATGGAGGCTTACTGGTCTTATTACCATGCTCCGCAAAAAGAAACATTCAATCTACTGGTATAGTCTATTATTATTATTATTTATTCACATAATTAATATACAGTCAAAACAAGATTTAAACAACAATTCGACTGGTGATAGAGAACAATTCAGGTTCCCCAAGAATCGAAGAATAGTCTGTCAGGTAGCGTCGTAAAATATGGACTGTTCCAAGTAATGCTGTTTTTTGTAGGTCATATGGGGTCACTTCTTTGATATTTAATTACTGTAAATAGTTGGATAGCTTCTCTGAAATTGCGCCAAGTGCACCGATAACTATTGAGATAATTCTAGTGTGTTTAAGCCACAATATCGATACAGGTCTCGATATTTAGTAATTTTTTCCAGTTCTTTGTCGTTAATATTGTTATCACTGGGTACTGCATTATCGATAATCCAAACCTGTCGATGTTCGATAATTGTGATGTCGAGTCTGTTGTGTTCCAAATGCCGATCAGTTTGTATTCAAAAGTCCCAGAGAATTTTTGCTGTTTCGTTTCCCAATACTATCTGTCTCTATTGTATGCTGCCACCAGTTATCAGAAGTAGGAAAGCCATATTTTTTGCATACATCAAAACGAACTATTTTGGCCACTTGATCATGGCGGTATTTGTAGTCAGTTTGTGCTATTTTGCTGCAGGCACTGATTAGTTGTTCTACAGTCTCATCTTTCTGATCGCATAATCTGCATTTGCTGTTATTATTGATGTTGAAAATTTTTGCTTTGATTGGATTAGTTTGTAATGCCTGTTCTTGAGCTGCTAGAATAAATCCTTTTGTTTCTTTTTTAATGTATCCGTGTTGTAGCCATTGCCATGTCTTGTTCACGTCAATTTTTTCCTCAGTATCTCGAAGAAATTGGCCATGCAAATGTTTATTTTTCCAGCTCACATATCGGATATTTTGATGTTCCTTTTTGTAATCGGATTTGTTTCCTGTTGCTTTTAGAAGGCCCTCCTGTGTAATTGCTTGAAGCATTGTCTCAGAGCTATTGTCGATGTAATTTCTTAAACCAATTTCTTCTTCTTCCACAGTCTGTCTCACTTGCAGCAGACCCCGTCCACCTATTCTCCTCGGTAGGTACAACCGATCAACATCGCTTCGTGGATGCAATGCATGATGAATAGTCATTAGTTTCCTGGATTTGCGGTCCGATTTGTCCAGGTCTTCTTTTGTCCAATGTACTATGCCAGCTGTATATCGGATCACTGGTGTAGCCCAAGCATCCATTGATCTAATTGTGTTTAATCCATTTAGTTTTGTTTTTAGGATATTTCTAACTCTTTTAGTGTATACTGCTGCCTGTTGTTTAACTTTCGAGTAAAGAATGTCACTGGCTTCTAATATTCCTAGGTATTTATTACTGTTCTTCAGCTGAAATTGCTTTTATATATTTCTCTTGATAAAAATTAAAATTGCTAGTGTCATTAATTTTTCCTCGTTTAATAGATAAAATTGCGTATTTATCTAAACCAAATTCAATTTTGATGTCCTGACTGAAAATATGAAATCTGTTCAGTAAAGAGTCCCTTTGCTGGTCCGATTTTCCGTATTATCTCAAATCATAGATGGGAAATTTTAATATTACATTTAGGAATTTCATATTCAAGTCAAGATGCTGTAACTAATAATAACGACAACTCCATGGAGTCCGGAGACTGATGGAGGGAGAATCAAACCAATCATCATACACACAAATCCTATCATACCTCTCCTTGAATCCAACCACCGTCCGTGAAGGCCCAACTAATTCTGGCAATCTATTCTACTCGTTCACTGAATGTCCCAATTCAACATCACCAGAGTTCAAAATCGGTACAATAAACTAAGAAGCCTAAATGGAGCTAGCTAAGCAACGGGATAAGTACCATATCGACATAACAGGAGAGTAACTGAAAAAAAAAGAGAAAAACTGCCGAGATCTTTCCGAGCAATAAATACAAAATATTGTAGTCAGATGCGGCTATGGTATTCAACACAGAATATGAGGCTCATCTTCTTGAATGACAGGCAATATCAAACAGAGTGATGTGGTTAAATATCAGAATGGGGAACTGGACAATGAGACTTATTTGTGCGTATGGAGGAATTTTTTGAGGCTTTAGATAAAGCATCTGACACAATGAAAAAGAAAAATTTGGTCCTTATTGGAGATCTAAATAGCAGAGTAGGAAATGATTGTCAGACATACAAAAATATTTTGGGAAAATTTGGAGAAAAGAGCAAAACTAATAATAATGGCAAATATCTGTTGGATTTCTGCTGAGGACATGGACTGATTATTACTAACACCATGTTCCAACATAAAAATGTGCACAAATTTACATGGAGAGAAGAGGCAAAGAATAACAAAAGTCTCATTGACTATGTTATTGTTGATAGTGATGTTTTCTCCCTGGCAGGACACCAGAGTGTACAGAGGATTTGAAATTGGAATTGGTCACCATTTAGTCTTAATCAGGATAAAATTGAATTTAATATTTAAAAGAAGAACATGTAAGAAAGTTTTAAAGCGAATAAAAGTGGCGCAGCTCTCAGATGTAAACCACAGACTAAAATAAGCAAACATTTTTCAAGAAAAAATGAAAGAGTTTGAGAACAGGAACAAACTTTGGAGATTCAGTGGCAGGTCCTGAAGAAAACATTGATTCTGGCAGAGAGGCATGCGGTGAGTTTATCTGCAAGCATAGAAAATTCAGAACTTCATGGTGAACACAGGAAGTTAAACAGACAGTGAAGGAAAAGAATAAAGCATATTGAAAGTTCCTGGCAAATAAGTCAGCTTGTGCTCTTTGAGAATACAGAGACAAATGTAAGAAAACTAAATACTGCGTAAAACTATCTAAATAAAAATCATAGAAAATAAATATCAAGAAGGTTGCAAAATATACTGGAGGCTGTTTAAAATGCTCAGAAATGAGGGAAAAGCATGCTGTAAAAGGAATTAGAGATGAAAAAGGTAACATGAAAACTAGGGAAAACGATATCCTTGATGTATGGAGTAATTACTTCGAATAACTGTAAAACGAAACACTCAATGACAGCACCATGGGTGAAAAACACTCAACAAGCATGAAATCAGGAAAGTAGGAAAAGCTATCAAATTCCTGAAATGTGAAAAGGCAGCAGGAGTAAATAATATTCGACCAGAAATGCTCAAGTATGGAGGTATAAAAGTTTTACAGTGGCTGCACTGCATAGTTCAGAAGGCCTGTACAGAGGGACGAATTCCACATGATTAGAGTAGACTCTCATAGTACCATATATAAAAAGAGAAATAAAACTGAATGTGAGAATTTACAGAAGTATTTCCTGCTAAGTTTATGCAAGTATACATAAGAAACGGTTGTGAAGGATTGTGGAAGGAAAGTTTGGCAAAGAACAAGTTGGATTCAGGCCAGTACAGGCTGTCAGGATTAGATTTTCACTTTACGAGAAATAGTTGAGAAATCATGGGAATATAACAAACAATGACCAGAAAATTCGCTGTAAGAAATCAATCTAACAATCTGCTGACCTTATCAACCAACCAGTCAGTAATTCAATCAGTAAAAGTCAGGAGGTAATTTCTTTAAAATTCAGCTTTCTAACTGACGGTCTGCTTGTGTGCTTCCATTGATAAATATTTCTGTGCACTTACCCCGTTATGATGGTCTACACGGTGCAAAGTAGTCGCTGCGGTGTCAAATTAGTAGATGATATGAATTATGTTTACCGAATAGATAGAAAATACGTTGAAAAAACGTATCGGAAATGTGAAAAGAAAGAGTGCAAAAAAAAAAAATAGAAAAAGAAAAAAAAGAGTACATACCGTATTGCAAGACGATAAGTTTTCAATATTCACCCATCAATCACCCCTTGAGAAGGGTGAGCATTGTCACCCTTCTTAAAGCTCGAAATGTAAAGTTTATCAAGCCATGGCGAACTTAAAAGCATCAACTAGTAGAGAAAACAGTGTTGTAAAAGGAATTAGAGATGATAAAGGTGACATGAAAACTGAAGAAAAAAATATCCTTGAAGTATGGAGTGATTACTTCGAAAAATTGCTACATGAAACAAGCAGTGATAGCACAGTGGTAGAAAACACTCAACAGGCATACAGTCAGGAAAACATATCCATACTTGAAGTAGAAAAAGCCTGAAATATGGAAAGGCAGCTGGAGTAGGTGATATTCGACCAGAAATGCTGAAGTATGGAGGTATAAAAGTCTTACCGTGGCTGCACCTCATGATTCAGAAGGCCTGGACAGAGGAACGAATTCCCGATGATTGGAATAGAGCTCTCATAGTACTCATATATAAAAAAGGGAAATTTCCTTACTGAGTGTTCCTGGCAAAATTTATGCTAGTATATTTGAGAAATGGTTGAGAAGAATTATGGAAGAAATGTTTAGTGAAGAACAAGCTGGATTCAGGCCAAATAGAGGCTGTCAGGATCAGATCTTTACTTTACAACAGATAGTTGAGAAATCATGGAGATATAAGAAATATCTGTATTTAAGTTTTGTAGATCTGAAAAAGGCATATGAAAAGGTGCTAAGAGAGAAGCTATTCAATACGCTACAGTTATATGGTGTCAATGGGGCATTATATCAAGCAATACTTAGTCTTTATTTAAGTTGTAAATACGTAGTTAGAATTGAAGGATGGTTTAATGGTAAATCTGGTGTCAGACACAGATGTACGTTGTCCCCTCTGTTATTTATTATGTATATAGATCACATTATAAAGCAAAGTGGTATTAAAGCTGAAACCAAATTGGAAATGTTAATCTCAGTTTTTTTTTTTTTTTTTTTGAGTTGTAAGTCTGATCTGTTTTTTCTTTTCAGTCGTATCCGACCATAAGTGACTTTGTAGGCATTGCCCACAAAGTATTCCTGGTGAGATTGTTACAGGGTAGGTTACCATTGCTTTCCCCAACCCACTAATTTTATCTGGACTAGGGATCGGCATATAACTGGGACGTATTCCTGACTGTAATCCATGTGTGTTCACTGGGCCGGGTTGCCTTTTCTTGGGGACTAAAAATCCGAATTTTCGGGTGTAAAAAATCCCTACCATCTGTATGAGATCGGCTAACTCACCTTTAGTAGAAAGAGACGAGATAAAGTTCCTCGCGTCATTGACAGGAATCGAACCCAGATCTGTCCGACCAAAGGGCTTCGTTTCTACTGAGTGAGCTACGGAGGCTCTAGTTGTAAGTCAGCAGTTAGAATTGAAGGAAGTACACAAAGATGGTTTAATGTTAAATCTGGTATCAGATAAGGATGCTCATTATTCCCTCTGTGTTTCATTATCTATTCGGATTACATTATGAAGGAAAGCAGTTTTAAACCACCTGATATCAAATTTTGATATGTTAATCTCAGCTCTTTACTTTATGCGGATGATGTTATACTTCTACATAAATCCGGTAGAAGTCTGCAAGATTCCCTCACTTAATTGCATAAGTGTTGTAATAGATATGGCATGAAGGTCAGCAATAACAAGACAAAGACAATGAAAATAGGCGGAAGCATTGAAAATATCAATATAGACTGCATTGCGAATGGAGAACCTATATCGAGAGCCAAGTAAAACATTTCAGCTACTTGGGCACTAGTTTTAGTAAAGATGGTATGGTAGGAAGTCACCTGAATAAATTAATATGAGTTAAGAGAGAAATTAGTCAAAACACTAAATTAACTGTATACAAGACGGTGTTGAAACCAATTTTAACATATGGATCTGAGAGCGAGATGAGAAGTAAAACACTTGACGAAATACTAGATACCGCAGATATCAGAGTCCTGAGAAAGATTAGGGGCATGAACAGATGGCATCAATGGAAATATCATATTAATTATTAAAAACATTGTCAGCATCCAGCAATGCGTTAACAGAGCTAATATCAGGTGGTATAGTCACTTAAACAGAATGGGCAATAAAAGATTAGCAAAACAAGTGTTTTCTTCCAGGATGGCAGAAAAACACACAGAGGAAGACCAAAATGTTGGTGGATTGATAAGTAAACAGTGCCTTAAAAGACAGGATTATAAGATCTGATAATGCCTCGACACAGTAACAGACTAATTTGAAGGAAAATTGTTGGAAAGAAATTAGTAATGGCATGTTTTTCATATAATACTATCATATTCTGTACACCCCTTGAGGGTACATGTCAGTAATTGGATGATGATGAAGACGATGACGATGACTCACTTTTCTTGTGTTGATATAAAAATTTTTAATATAAGAAGAGAAGAGTAAAGCACATAAAAAAGCCAGGAAAACAGAATTATGCAGGAAAAAAAGCCTGACTTTTTTTTCCTGCATAATCGGAATACTGACGTTATAAAATAAAGTTCTAGGAGCGTTTTATGTGGCAGAACACGTCAAACATAATGCACAGAATAGAGCATATGACAAAACGCATAACAACTGTAATAAGCTTTCATAATATGCATATCCTGGAAAGAAGTCAGCGGACACCTTAGTGCGAGGAACAAATATCCATGGCGCCCACTTTAAAAAGTTGTATATCATACATGTTCGATAATTATTCGATGTTCGTTTCATTATATATGATACAATAGAAGTTAATTGCATAAGGTTTTGTGCGTGTGTATTGGGCACCAGTTATATTAATTTTATTGCATTTCGATGTGCTTTCTTCTTTTCTATGAATGCTTTATTAAATATTAATGCCATCCTTCCTGATGGATTGTATTTGACCTTGGAAATTCCTGTCTAAAGAGGTGACACGTATGGATGGAGTTTCTTCGCAGCTATAAGTGTTCACTTGTTGGACTTCGTTGCTTCTGAGATTATTTTTCCTCTGGAAAGCAGATCATTTTTGAGGTTATATAAATAGTTTTAGGAAGATATTATAAATTGCTGTTGCAATTTATAATATCTTCCTAAACATCCACCAATTAGTAGCTACTGCGATTCAATGAGCATTTGAAATAATGAAAATGTTTCAAATACTGGCATAATTTTATAATTCGAATTTTATCGTTCAAAATTAAGTGGGAAAATACCGATATTGAAATATGTAGTTCAATTTTATATTATATGTATCTATTTCTATATATATTATATTCTATATGTTTACAAATAGAATAAATAAAAATAAAATTTATTTTATTTTTATTTATGCATATGTATATAGGTCCTTCCGTAGCGCAATTGGAAAAACAACAACGGAATATCACACCCTTCGATTGGAAAAGACCTAGTTCATTCTCTTCATGATGAGAAGAATATTTATGCGTTCGGATAAGTCATCCGCATTTTTTTCAATTCCAGGTGAGTTAGCCGAACTCAGACGTATGTAGCAGGTTTTTTTCCTCCCTGAAACTCGGTTTACCTTCCCACGTAAAATCAAGTAATTGATCATACGCACACACATGCAATTTAATAATAATAAAAAAAGTTGTTGGTGGTGGTGGGCAGTCGATTAATAGGGGGAATGGAGTAGAGAATGCTAACCCCCCGATGAGCCACTGGCCTTCTTGTAGCATCACGTTGTAATAACAATATAATACATGGAACTCTATACTGTTACTCGATTTGTCATATACGCCCTCTATTTATCTAAAATATCGGCAATCAAAAATTCAATTCCAAATAATTTCAAACAGGGATGAAAGTGAATTATAGCACTGATCTTCATTTTGTCATAGGCATGTGTGTATTGCAGTAATTTTTGTTGTTAAACCGATCCTTAGTTTAATACTGTAATAATACTGTTTTTTAATTCTTTCTTTTTTTGGGGTGGGGGTGGGAAGAATCCAACAAGACAAGGTGAATGAGAGAATCATTCTTACACAAAAGCTTCTAAAAATATGTTTAGGAAGATGAAAATCTTTCCGACATTGGAATTTATTGTTAGAATAATGAATGTTTTCACTACAAAAAATACCACTAAAGATTGTCTTTTCAAAACATGCTAATCAATGTTAGGAAATGAATAGAGGATTTTTTTTTTTATATCCGGGACCATGAAAATTCTTTCTCCGAAAATATTCATTAATCCCAGCTCCAGAAGGATAAACAGTTCATAGAATTACTGTTGACAACTGACCCAAATTCCTTGATCAAGAACTAATTATTATTATTGTTGTTATTATTCATGAAAGACACCAAATCTTTCCAACAACTAACAAATATCTTAAACCAATATTAAAAAAAAAAACCTTAAATCAATACTTTGTAGACTCCATCCAAGAACCACACAGAAATATCCCTCCAATCACAAAACGTGATCCTCCACTTGGACCACAAGCAAAAAAGACATTGTGGTTCTCAACCATAAAACAATCAGAATTTCTCTCTGTAATACATCAAACCAATCCAAACAAAGGCAGAGGAATCGACAGCATCAGACCTAAGGATGTCAAGCAACAGCAACATGCAACTAGCCTAAACAAGATCTTACTAAAATTAATAAATAAAATTGATATGGTAAAAAGTGCCTTAGGAGATAGAAATATAAGATCTGATAATGTTGAGGTCTTGACAGATAACAGATTGATTTCGAGGAAAATTGCAGATAGGAAGTTAGTAATGGTGTAAATTTTTCATGTAGAACTACCATATACTGTACATCCCTTGAGGATACATGTCAGGAATTTTATGATGATGATGGTGAATATATAAAATCGGACAAAAACCAATCGGACAAAGACCAAGAATGTTAAAGACTGCCATAATCGCACCCATATACATACATAGAAAAAGAAATTTAATCAATAATTACAGACCCATAGCAACCACCAATTATCAATCAAATTATGGAGCTGATCGTGTTAGGAAAATGGCAACATATACCAAATCTTTAATATTATTCGCAAAACACAATACGGTTTTCAGAAAAATAAGGGCAGCATCTCTCTCTCTCTCTTGGAAGATTTTACTAGCGTAGTTAATACCGCCAAAATTGTGATGGTAGTCTTTATCGAATCAAACCATATTAGAAAAGCTAATACTGAAATAAATGGCCTTCTGCACACGTTGTTTAGAAACTACCTTTAAAACAGAAAATAAATCATATGCTTCGTGTCAAACCGAACTTTAGAAACCTTAGAACTTTAGAAACTTTACAAACCGAAAATTAGAAAAGCTAATACTGAAATAAATGGCCTTCTGCACACGTTGTTTAGAAACTACCTTTAAAACAGAAAATAAATCATATGCTTCGTGTCAAACCGCAGTAGAGAGCTACCAGTAACTTGTGGAGTGCAGGGAGTTGTTCTCTTCCGAACTCTATTGAACATCTACCGGGTGATCCAAAAGTCACAGAAAAAGAAAAAATTCAATAATTCGAAAAGTATACACACTAGCACGATGCTGTTTTCGCAGAAATGTACAGAAATACATGGGATTTTTTTAAGCACGAAAAATTTTATTGCCAGAATAGTTACATTTGTCACCGACAGGTGGCGTTGTAGCGGTCCCGAGCTGCTACCTGTCACTATTTAAACCGTGAGGTACGTAAATTTCAGATGTAATGAATACTGAAGTTAAACTTTCAGTATTTAACGTTTATTACTGAAGTTAAACGTTCTGCCAAGGTGAGCCATGTTATCGTTACGAGATAAAGCACTTTTAGTTAAGCTGTATTATCAGAACTCCGAATGTGCAAGTGTGACTTTACGCACATATCGTCCGATGTGGGGTATTAAAAGTGGAAAGGGACCGATGTCTTGTTCCTCACTGATAGCTATGATGAAAAGGTTTGAGGAGACTGGCAGTTTGGTAGCACGTGCAAGAAGCCGGAGACCCCAAAAAAGCTATTGCAGTTGTGCACGAGGTCGAACACGAGACCGATACACAATCGGCAGCTTCCACACATGGGGAATGCAGTGCGCGTGAAAATTCAAGACTAACTGGCATTTCGTACAGGCTGTGTGGCGATCACTCAGGATCATCCTCAAGAGGTATCCTTACAAAATCCAACACGTACAGGAACTGAAACCAACCGATTTCGAGAGACGTCATGAATTTGCAAATTGGGCTTTCCAACAGATGGAAAACAAGGCGGACTGGCTGTCTAATGTCCTGTGGACTGACAAGGTACACGTTTCGCTTAATGAAAGTGTAAATGCGCACAAATGCCGCATCTGGGCGAGAGAGAACCTACATCGATTGTGGAAACCCCTTTGCATCAGCCAAAGATGACAGCATGGTGTTGGTGCATTGCGTCATTAATTATAGGCCCCTTTTTCTTTGAGGAAGTCGACAGCGGTACATTTCGAACTGTTTCTGTCACAGGCGAGCATTGTTCTGCGCTTTTAAGATACAGCATCATTCCCTCCTTGGAAGAGGCAAGCGCTCCATAGTGTAACATTCATGCAGAATGGAGCACATCACAGGTCCTGTCCAGCACCTGCTGCGGTCAACATTTGCCAATGACCGTGTCCTCAGTCGCTCTTTCCCGCACGAATGGACAGCAAGATCTCCAGACCTTACACCTTGTGACTCTTGGTTATGCGGCTACTTGAAGTCACAGGTATACAGAGGTCGGCCGACGTCATTGGCCATGTTGAAAGAAGTTATTCGCCATCATGTGACAGGAATTACAGCTGAAACCCTCTTCGATGCTGTGCAGGGTGTCGTGCCACGTCTGACGTCCATTATCATGAATGACGGCCGTCACATTGAACATTTGTAATCCTAGCTGCGTTGCGAACTATGCTGTGCCACTGCAAAAACTACTGGCACAACTGAAGCGCCACCTGTAGGTGGCAAATGTAACTATTCTGGTAATAAAATATTTCGTTATTGAAAAAAATCCCATCTCTTTCTCTGCATTTCTGTGAAAACCGCATCGTTCTACTGTTTATACTTTTCGAATTATTGAATTTTTACTTTTTCTGTTACTTTTGGATCACCCGGTATATGCACAATATTAACCAGCTACCTCTCAAACGCAAGATCTTCCAATATGCAGACGATACAGCTAAAATATCCATCCATAATAATGCAAGCATAAGGCGTTAGCTGATTTATTTTTATTTTATTTACGACATAAATCAGCTCACTGACTGGCTCACCAAAACGTCCATATACTTAAACGTATTAAAAAAATTATTATAGATATTATTTTTGGATAATTTATTTGAAAAATAATTATTCGATATTCGTTTCATCACATGTGATACAATGGACGTTAATTGCATAAGATTGTGTGTGTGCGCGCGCGTGTGTGTGTGCGTGCGTGTGTTATACTGTAATCACTCTGTACTTGTCGAAAGTACTTCTTTATTGTTTACTTAAAATAATAATGCCAGCATAGTCCAAACAAATATGCAGTCTGACATAAATCTGCTCACTGCATGATGGCTCACCAAAAACTCCATATACCTAAACTCTTATTGGAGTTTAGGTATATTAATTATAGATTCTGTTTCTGGAAAATTTTCCATGTTACTCCTTTAAATAAATCTTAATTTTAATGGCTATTTTGTCTATTTTTGTTTAGGAGTACCCCTTTTATGAAGTCATTGGCTTTTTACTCAATTTGAGGGCATTACTGATATATATATATATATTAGGATAACCAAGTTATTTTAAAAACTTGGTTATTTTACTCCTAATCCTTTTATATATATATATATATATATATATATATATATATATATATATATATATATATATATATATATATATATATAAAAATAAATTTAACTGACTAGAACCCGAGAAAGTATAACAAAAACCTTTAATACATCATAACTAGTTTCATCGGTGGTCCGACTTCTTCAGGTGAGAAATACAAAACATAAGATATAAATAAAATAACACGGTAAAAAATGAACTTTCCAGCTTAATAAAAAGCAGAATAGTAACGGTCATATTTGAATAGGTGACCGCGTGCTACCGTTGGCATGAGTAGAATGTGTGCAACAGCTAATTTTTGAGCGCCAGTACTGAATTACTGCGCTATGGGAATCAGGCAAATTATAGCTAAGATTACTGTTTAAATGTGAAGGGTCCAGAACTATTTCTTTTGATTCAATGATTCTTCTTTCGAATTCATCCTTGCAAATATATAAATTAGTAGTGCGTTCCCAGTCAACTTGATGTGGCTGTTCTTCAAGGTTAGAGTTTGCCGAGAAGAGGACATGACTGGAAAGGGCGCACGCTCGTGCTGTACTATAGGAGATGTCACGTCTATGTTCCTCAAGACGAAGAGAAACAGATTTATCTGTCTGGCCAAAATAAGGTCGACCACAGTTGCACAAAACTTTATAAACACCAGGAAAATGCAAATGGTTGTGTTTTGGTTTTGGTCGACTCAGGAAAGAACGAAGTTTTGGCAGCGTAGTATGGTCTTCATATATATATACAAGGTGTTCGGGATAAATTTGACATATTTATAATTAATTATATTTTTCCGTAAGTTACATGTATTAACACACACTTCTCTTCATTTAAAAGGTTGGACCCTTCTTCATTCATATACAAGAAGTCAGAAAGGATGGATAGCTGGAACTGACCTGAATCATGGAAGAGAATAACTTGTATCATGATGATTCGTGCCGGCCATCAAAATAAGGATATTTGGACTGCTGCCCAATGCTCCCTGAATACAGTAAAAACAATCAGGCATGAACTAGAGACTTGCAATGGTGACTACGAGGATGTAGCAAGAAGAAAGATCCCTAGCAGACGATCTGATTGCGTTCGTACAGCAGAATTCCTCGCAAATCTGCAGGAACAGGTGTTGAAGAACCCTGGCATTGGAATTCGGGCTTTGTCACGTGAAATGAATGTTGCAGCCTCTACTATGAAGCTTGCACTCAATGAAGACCTCCGCTACTACTCATACAAGCGCCGCAAAGGTCAGCTGCTTACAGAAAAGGCCCGTGAAAAACGTTTGATAAACGCGAAGAAACTTCTAAGCAGAGTGAAACATCCTGCGGAACCACAAACAATCTGGTTCTTTTCCGATGAGAAAAACTTTTGCCAGGATCAAAAACGCCTATATATAAGGGATAAGAATGTTTTATATATATATATATATATATATGAAGACCACACACAGTCGAAACGGTTAACGTTCACTCCCAACTTTGCTTCACCATAGTCTATCCCTCTCCTTTCCCCCAAAAAAGTCCATCTTTCACCTTCTTCCCAAAGAATTCACAGCTCCCTTGAAACCGGGAGTTTCAAGTTATAACATCTCTCTTGCCTGTGCAACAAATCTCTTGGCTTCTAGCATTTTATTTCTGTTCTCTTCCACTCTTGACTCGTCCCATTTATTATTATTATATTAGTGGTAGCAGTGCATTATTATTCAACCACCAACCCTCCTTCTGCTCTCTAATCTTTCCGGATATTTCACCGAGCACCTCGATTGCACAGCTTAGAATTGCTTTTTATTTATGTCTCCACCAATCTCGTACACTTTCTAGTCCATCCGAAATCCTCTCTAACATCTTCGACTTTATTTTGAAGTCTGCGCACAGCAGCCGGAGTTTGCTGTGCTTCTTGATCTGTTGGGATTACCTTACAATTTGTTACTGCCTTAAGATGTTTTCTTCTAGTCAAATGTAGTCAATCTGTGAACTACTGTTGCCACTTCTAAATGTTACCAAATGCTCTTCCCTCTTACAGAAAAAGGAGTTCACAATTGCCAGATCAAACGCTACTGCAAAGTCCAAAATCCTCCCTTCTTCCTGGTTCATCATTTCCACTCCATGGCCACCATGCACCCTTTCACAGTCCCTATTCTGTCTCCCTATGTGGCCGTTCAAGTCTCCTCCGACAATCACCATCTCGTTTTCTTCCAGTTCCCTCATTTCTTCATCTAGCACGTTCCAGAATTCATCTTTCTCTTCTGCTGTACAGCCAACTTGTGCGGCGTATACACATAAGACGAACAGTTGCTCTTCTTCAAGACCCAGTTTCATTCGCATGACCCTGTCGTTCTTCCTACACACTTCCAGTACTTCCCCCATCATTCTGCCACACAACACAATTCCGACACCATTTCTTCCCTCTTTATTCGCTCCAGAGTAGAACAATTTATACCGGTCTCCTAGTTCCTTCGCCTTTGTCGCCTTCCACCTCGTCTCCTGCACACATAAAATGTCCAACTTCCTCTTCTTCATCATGACTGCCACCTGTCTTCCCCTTCCAGTCATGCTTCCAACATTCAACGTTCTCACTCGCAACATTCTCTCCACTTGCTCGGATCGCTTCTTTAACCGCAATCGCCTTTGGTGCGGTAGCCCTCGTCCACTTCTCGCAGCTGTAGGGCGATGTGGCTGCGCGTCGCTTAAGGGGTACGCCCTAGCCCTTCTATCACTTTCTTTTCGACTTATTTGACCATAGCTAGAGCTGGCAGTAACGTTTTATGACCGGATGCCCTTCCTGACGTCAACCCTCGTCATTTATCCGGGCTTGAGACCAACACCTATTGGGGCTAGCTTTCCCCCTTCGGTGGCTGCAATAGGCGAAATGACATAGCAAGATAGGAAAGATTCACCCGTAGCCCTCGAATACTCTAATAGCGTTGGGGTAAGGAGCAAGAAGAGAAGAAAGAAGCAAAGAAAAAAGGGAGAGGACCAGTCTGCAGATAATATAACTGTATATTATTTGAAGTAAGGCATGGTCCAGCATTAGGTACCTAGGTTTGCCATGTCCGTACTCATTAAAGTGGGCCCTAGAGACATACTATGAACGAGAAATACGCATCCTACAACCTTACAAGCATAATGAAACATAATATATCAGTTCGGGATTTTTGGTTCAGTAAAAAGCCACGGCATTTCAAATTATCGTATTTTTGTGTGTGTATGTGTGAGTGTTTCCCTGAATAAATTTCTTATTCTAGGGCTGTTGTGGACATCAGATCTATAACGCATCAGCCTACTATCGAAACAGCAATCAAACCAATCAGAACTAGGATAAGAAATAAACAATAACCAACGGTATCAACTTCAAATAAGTTCCGTAAAAAGTTCGAGGATTCAAGGTGACACATTACATCTCATCCGGGATCAACATAAAGAAAACAAAATCCATTTATTTCATCTACAACCCTTAAATACATTAAAGCAAAAATTGCAACTATAGAGTACCAACTACAGTTATTATTATTAACTCACTATACGAAAAGAAATTTGTCTGAACACTGTTAAATACCAGAACAATACGTGTTTTAAATGCATAATATATACTCATAAAAATATAATTAACTTTCTAATTGAAATCTTAGCGCCAGTTAGCTAAGATTTCAATTTTGGGGCTGACCTTCCATCAACGATTGGACGAAGAGGTATATCCTTTTTATGTATTTTAGGTGTCCCATATAATCTGGGAGTGATGGGATGTGAGGATTTTAGTGTTATCTTCAACTAATCAGAAATTGTAACATTTGGCCAGAAGAAGCCTACAGACACTGGAAGATATCTTCATTATACTTCAGACCATCACAGGACACACAAACTGATCATTATCCACGTGTTGAAAAATAGAGCCCGAAAGTTTATATCAGAAGAGGAGGATACACACACTGAACTCTCACTAATAGCCAACACATTATCACAAAATGGATATCCTCCGAAGATCATCAAAAAATATCTATACGGTGACAACCCCTGACAAGAAGAATCAAGCTCCCAGCACATTTCTACTGTAGTGTTCCCTTTCATTGGGTCAATTTCTTATCAAATAGCCAGAATACTAAGATTCTGGCTTATTAAGAATACTAAGCCAGAATCTGGTTCAGAGTGGTTACCCTATCACTTCGGCGCTATTTGTTCACCGCGATTTATTCATCGCACGATGAGTTTCTCTGTGATGAATTTTCCTTTCGATGAATTTTCTCCACGGTGAAGTTTGCAATCGATAAATTGTCCCACGATTAATTGTCCTGGCGATGAATTGTCCATGAACCCATGAAGAGCAGTCTCAAATATTGATCTGCATAAACAATCATTTTCTTATGATTCTGACTGTTATTGACAAACTAACTAACTACACCAAAACTCCATATAAGAGAAACTTCATTTTGAAATCAAAAATAAACAGTTCTCTGAACGACTTTTGGATTGCAAAATTATTGCAAACCGGTAGCAAGCTTATCGTCATGAGATGACGTTAGCAGTTAACTTAATAATTGAAACCAAAAATGAAAATAATAAAGAGATACACCCTGAGCATAAGGCTAACGATGCGATTTTACTCAACAATAGCGTACTAAAAAATGCATTCAGTAGGTCTATAGTTGGACACATCATACATGCTTTTCATTCCTGTACGCTTTCCAGAGTTAAGATCAAATTATACAAACATATCACGGGTATAGCTAGTTAGATTGACATTCTCTTAGCATATGTCCCATCTATCCGTACCGGTGAATGCTTATCCAGATTATGTAACAGCACTGGCAGAAACAAAGTGGACTACGTTGATGGATGTTAGTGAAATGGGAGCTCATTAATTGAAGAATGGCATCTTCTGACACGAGACCCAGCTGTATTCAGTAAGGCTGCAGCATAATAGCACAACGATCAAGTTATTTTCAGTTGCTTTAGACTGCACTCCGCAGTGAATTTCTTTCAATTTCTGTCCAGCACATAACATATTATATTGCTTATTTTTCATAACTGCTATATCCGTATCACAATTACAGCTAGCGGCACACACTAGCTGAACTTACGCTCATGTTCTCAGCTTTCTCGCAAGATAATCTGCTCTCCCCGACTGTGTGCATTAAGTCTGAATTCAATAAGTAATTTATTCGTAATAGTAAATAATTATCTCAGATAATAACATGCACTGGATGACATAAATACAGGGTGTCCCAAAATTCACCCAAGAAGTAATTTTGATAGAAAACACAGGTTTTTAATTAAAATTGTAATTTCTTATTGATTCATAAAGTATACAGTATAGGGTTATGCATGGAACAGCATATCGGGTAAATGACCTCCACGGCTTTGCTGGTACATACGCACTCTTTTGTCGAAATTTTCCATGACCGTTTTGCATAAATGTGGCTGAATTTCGTTGATACAGCGCTCAATTTCCTTCTTCAAGGCGTGGGTGGGTGGTGGTGGGCTTGTTGGCACCTTAGACTTCAAAAAACCCCAAAGAAAAAAGTCCCACGGCGTTAAGTCACAATATCTGGGCGGCCAATTCTGATCACCAAAACGAGAAATTACACGACCAGGAAATGACTCATGCAATAATTGAATTGTTTCTCGGGCTGTATGGCATGTGGCACCGTCTTGTTGAAACCACATGTCATCCACATCCATATCTTGCAATTTGGGCACAAAAAACTGGATTATCATATCGCGATAGCGAGCACCATTAACAGTTATTGCCTTACCAGCCGCATTTTCGAAGAAGAATGGACCGATGATGCCTCCAACCCAAAATCCGCACCAAACAGTGACACGTTGTGGATGCATTTGTTTCTCAACAATCACTCGTGGATTTTCTGAACCTCAAATGAGACA
This sequence comes from Typopeltis vanoorti, assembly GCF_054136105.1. Classification (NCBI taxonomy): domain Eukaryota; kingdom Metazoa; phylum Arthropoda; class Arachnida; order Uropygi; family Thelyphonidae; genus Typopeltis; species Typopeltis vanoorti. Next base: position 147,231,437 of record NC_143554.1, read on the forward strand.
ATTTTGTCGATTAACGAAGCCATCAAGATGAAAATGAGCCTCATCGCTGAAGATGATTTTGTTCGAAAAATAAGCATCCACTTGTTGTTGTTTCATAATCCATTCAACGAACTCTCTTCGCTGTGTGTGGTCATTTTTAATAACCCTGAACTGTCAGCTGTCACGCTGTCTTTTTTTTCTCGTTGGCAACACTTTACCGCACAAATGGCGCTAAATTTAAATCTTGCGTGAATTTTAGGATGCCCTGTATAAATAATTATTATGATCATATGATTTCATTATTATAATAGTAAACGAAATAAATTATGTCATCTGCAAAGTGTAACAGTAAATGATTTTAAATTTAATTTTATTTCATACATTAAATATTCCAGTTTTGTTATAAATGCCTGTGGTTGACAAGCCACAGGCATTTACAATAGTCTCCCCTTATCCGCTCGGGATACGTTCCAGGACACCCCGCGGATATTATCGAACCCCATAACCTCGTATACAATGTTACAATGTTTTTTCCTACACATACATACCTATCATAACGTTTAATTTATAAATTAGGCACAATACACGAGATTAACAACAATAAATAAGAATTTAAAAAAATTATAACAACATACTGTAATAAGAGTTATCTGAATGAATGGAATCTTAGCAATCTCAGTTTTTTTATCTTATTATTATTATTTTTGATTACTTTATGAAGTCGAGAACTTTCTCCTTTTGCAATTAAAAGGAAGACTTCACTGCTTCTCTTCGGCATGTCTTAATTGCCAGCATCACTTCTCTTGCACTTTGGAACCAGTCTTAAATTAACGGTGATTTGAACTCAAGCACTGAGATACTGCAACAGTCGATTGATAAGCGAGGACTACTCAGAACGGTGCGCAGTTCAAAAACTTATGAATTGTCTATTACTAAAAGAAAAGGCCAGACGGTTTCATTTCGGCGGTGCAAAATTACTTCGGCAAAGTGGATATTAGATTATTTCAAAGTGGATGGACCATTATGTCAAAGCCGAATGTTTGCATAAACTATGAAATTTTCGTAAGTTGACCTGATAGCGCACGAGTGTAGCTAGAGCTTTTGTCACCCGGGGCGATCCCTGAGTTTGCCGCCCCTCTCAATACACACCAAAAATACTACAAAAAGTCAAAACGACGTATAGGAAAATAATTTAAAACACTATGTTTATTTTTGAAGTAAACCTTTAATTTCAACATTCTAAAATGTTATTTTTCTTGCTTTTCTGTTAGCAAAATCGTCGATAACATTGGTATTTCATAGTAATGTTAGTAATTGTTAATCAATTTCATTTAGAAAAACTCCTCTCGCAACTAGCAACACTTACAGCAATTGTGAGGAAAATTCACAGTAGTATTACAATAGTTGGAACTGAGTTCTCGAGACTATATTTTAGAATTAACTGCAAAAGTTCAAAAATGTTCAAAGTGCCGCCCGCGGCGTACTTCCCCCTCTAGCTACTCCTCTGCGAGAATACAATCCACGGCATCCCCGAGTTGCCTTAGCTACTTAAGTCAAGTAGTGCAAGGCAACTCGAGGATGTCAAGGATTGTAAGCTCTCCCGTCTAGTATCCACTTTGCCGATGTAATCATAAATTGTTTATTTCTGGAATTTTCCATTTAATATTTTCGGACCAGATTTGACCTCGGATAAGAGGGGGAGAGGAACAATGGTAGTTGATTTTGGAAGTTATTTGTTGTTCGTGATGTGTGCGCGTTCACTGTGTAGTAAATATAATTTTTCTGTCTTGCATTCTGTGTGCTACTTTTGCTTGTTTCGTTCTGACGTGTGTTTGATTTTATTGGTCCATCGTATGGACACCGACGGTTACTATACAACCCACGACATCCATAATGGTACCGATATTGTGGTCTGAGTGGACAGATACGTTGTGATCAGCCGCATTGTCCCGACAGCGACCGTATGGTATCTATGAGAAAAGTACAAGAGCTTGACTTTAGAGGTTTCATGTGTAGCGACAGAAAGCACGAAACGAGAAGGGAATGTATTTCATATTTCAACGTTATGTGTGATCTATGACACATCCGGTTGCGAACGGAGACGAGGTGCCCACTTACGTAGCGATGCATAAGTTGTGTGTTCCCGTATTGTGGGAGTCTACAGAGAACTACAAGGCAGTGACCGTTGGAAGAAAAAGAATCGAATTACCGAAATGAAATAATAATAATAATAATTATTATTACGGGCGACTTCAGGGAGTCCTTACACTCATCGAGGGAGGCCCTAAACATCATGCCCACAAAACTATACGACATTCTCACAGTATCTATCACACCTTGTCTTGAACTCACTTACCGTCATAGTACCCACAGCAGACTCTGGCAGCTTATTCCACTCATTTACCACTCTAAAAGTAAACAATCCAGCTCTAACACCCCTGCTAACCACACTCTTGCCCAACTTCCATAGGTGTCCCCTAGATCTCCCACCACCAGTCCTAATCTCAAAAATATCCTATGATTTAATCCTATAGAAACCCTTTAACAATTTGAATGTCTCAATCGTATCTCCCCTTTTCCGCATATCAACCAATTTCTGCAACCCACAAATCTTCAACCTGTTCTCATATGGTTCATTCCACAGATCTGCCACCATCTTGGTCACAGGCCTCTGGATCCTCTCCACCTCCTCCCCATCAAGAAGAAACCTAGGTGACCAAATCTGGGCACAGTAGTCGAGATCAGGTCTTATCAAGGCTCGGTACAGAGATAAAATAACTTGCTTGTCTCTGCTCGTCAAAGTATTTTTCAACAACCAAGTGAGTTGATGAGCTGATTTAGCCACTTTTGCAATGTGTCCCCTAAACCTAATCTCCTTATCCACCAACACTCCCAAGTCCCTGACCTCATCAATCTCCTGGAGTACAGTTCCACTAATGTGGTATACTGCTGCTAATCTTTTCACCCCAAAATGCATAACCTTACATTTTGTCACATTAAATTGACATCCATTGTCCTTAGCCCAGAACTCCAATCTATCCAAGTCGTCCTGCAAGATTTTGACATTTTCTGCATTCACTATTGCCCTACCAAACTTCGCATCATCAGCGAACAAATGAACTGTTCCTCTTAGATCCTTCCCTATATCGTTAATGAACAAATTAAACAGCAGTGGTCCAAGAACAAAACCCTGCGGCACACCACTAGTCACAGGCCGTCTTTTGGACTCTACTCCTGAATAAACTATTCTTTGATATCTCTCCATGAACCACCCACCTATCCATCTCACCAACCCTATATCCATTCCCATATGTTGTAGTTTACGGATTAGAATTCCATGTGGTGGCCTGTCAAATGACTTTGCCAGGTTCATCAGTATCACTGTAAACCTATTACCTTTATCCAGTTCACCGTTAACGTGTTATAAAACTTGAGCAAGTTACTGAGGAATGATCTACCCTTCACAAAGCCATGTTGTCCCCCATACAGTATCTCATTTTCATCAATCCATTCCTGTATTTTTCCCTTGACTCCTTTCTCCAAGACCTTGACAACGACTCCTGATATCCTGATCGGTCGGTAATTTGCAACTGTAGTCTTGGATCCTCCTTTATGCAGTGGAACTATTTCCCCCTCTTTCCACACCATTGGGACTATACCAGACCCGAGACTCAGATTAAACAACATGGTCAAGGGCACTAATAATTCTTTAGCTGCTTCACGCAACACCCGTGCCAGTATACCATCCAATCCCACAGATGTATTCACATTAAGGTTCTGTAATGGACTATTCACCTCCACTTCATTCATCACAATTCCATTATAAACTAATGGTTCCTTCATTTTTTCAATGTCACCACCTGGATGGTATACTTTTGCAAAATGCTCGCTCAGTAACTCCACTATATCGACTGATTCAGTGACCTCCTTACCATCGCCAGTCCTTAAAATCATTTCGCCCTGTACAATTTTTTTTTCTTGCTTGCAGCATATTGAAAGAACTGTTTGGGATTCTCTTTAGCTTGCATAGCTAGTTTCCTTTCATAATCCGCTTTGGCTTTTTTTATCACACTCGTTACCCTTCTGGCCTGCACTTTATGCCATTCGTGTGCCTGCAGGTCACCTCTTACTTTAAATTCCCTCCACAGTTGTTTCTTTTTTTGCAGCTCAAGCTTAACGGTGTTATTCATTCATTTAACCCCTACCTGTTTTATTATTCGGACCCTAGGTATACAATCAGCCATAACCTCCTGTAAATGCACGTTGACCACTTCCCATGCTCTATCGACATCCAGCCTTTGCAGTTGTACATGCAATGGTACTGATCCAAGCAATCGCCTAAGCTTGTTATACTTGCCAGCATGGTATTTCCACATATACCCTGTCTTAATCGAAAATTCCACACTTTTAGCCACCTCCTAGGTCAAGACCTTATGATCACTCTCACCAATAGGTGGCAATATGGTCATATTCATTACAGCCAAATTCTCAGATGCTATTACCAGGGCAAGCACTCTCACACCCCTAGTATTTTCAATTATATGCTGTCTCAGATAGTTATCCCTTAATGATTGAATAAAATCTATTCCCTTCCTCACATGTGTCCTCTCCTCCTTCCAATCAATGTTACCATAGTTGAAATCCCTCATAATAATTACTTCCTTCCACTCATTTCATCAATTTGTTTATGCATACTATCTCCACCATCTATTCCATCACCTGGTCTATAGCAGCACCGAACTGTATATTTTCTTCTACCAGTCTCAGTCTCATACCAAATTGCCTCAAATGAGCTCCTTTCACTATCCTGCGATAAAACTTCAATTCTCCTTGGCTGCAGTTCATCAGCTATCATCAATTACAGCCCTCCACCCATTTTATTCTCTCTGTCCCTCCTAAACACACCATAACCCACATTCCATCCCACTAACCATATCATCTTCCGTCAGCCATGTTTCACTAATGCCAATAACCTGCGGCCAGGAAGAGCCAATCAAGGCCAAAAATTCTTCCTTCTTGTTCCTAATACTCCTGGCATTAGTATACATGAAATGCAGTGATTCCTTTGTCTCACCCCTATCTTGATGCGTTATTCTAACTATCCCATTTTCACTTCATTCAGCAACACTTTTTCCAGTCTCCGCACACCAAATCCATTCAAATGCAGGCCATCCATCTTGTATAAATCCTTTCGCCCATCAAACTCATTCCACACGTCCACGAATTCTACACCACACCGTCTGCATAACCTGAAAACACTACAGACCGTGTAGCCCTCTAGCGGACTATTATAATCAAAATGTACTGTTGAGCCGGAGTTTATTTGGGTGCGCTGTTTTAACTAAAAGGTAAGAAATTGCATGATATGCAAATTGCGAAATTTTAGGTGCATTCAATTAGTTTCAAGCTTTATCATTATGATTTTTCATAACAGGGAAAGCAAATATTTAAAGCATATTAAAGATAATAATTACGCGTAATTATTATCGCCAATTTTAATAAATCTAAATTAATAAACTTACCGAATGCAAAAAGGCTTATAATGCTGTCAATGCTACAAGAAAATGGCGTCGCTTTAACGCAAACAGCATCTTAATAGTTATGCAAGACAGGAAGCAGAGGCAGGAAAGAGAATAAAGAACTGTTTGCTGATTGGACAACTTCAGTTACGTTGCCTTTTGCTGATTGGACAACTTTAGTTACGTTGCCTTCAGTTTTGCGCCATTAGATCCTGGAGAACGAGCACTGTCTTCATTTTTGAAGAGAGAAGAAAAAACATAAGAAGAAAAAAAATCTACTGCACTTTGAAAGGCACGTGCCAGTTATTGCAAGGACAAGTCTGTGGATTGGGGTAATAATTAACTGCTTATACTGTATTTTTTTTTTTTTTGACGATGAATTTTCGCTTTTTTTATTTTGTGAGGAAAAAATTGTATTGTTTTAATTAAAATGCTGAAGAGCACTTCACTGATAATTACCAAAGTAAAATACCAAATGTACAAATATAAATATATTAAATTATTATTAAATTAATACAGAAACAAATAGCTAAAATTCTCACAAGGATACCAGTCACTAGCTTGATCTGGTCACAGGCTTCATCAGTCAGTTATCTATCTGAAGTGATTTTGAGTTTAATCGGCAGATTTTGTATGATATTGTTTCTATCGTATGATACCTTTCTTCCTGTACTTTTTATTTCTTTTTATTTTATATGAACAATGTCCCAAGAATAGAAATATAAAAATGGAAAATAGAAACCAAATACTGAAAAAAAATAAAAATAAAATAAAATGAACAAGTTCGGTATTTCACTCTGCAGAAAGCTTGGAGTGCATGCCGGCTAATGGGATATTATTATGACAATATTGTGTTATTAAACTGAATTCGATTACCTATTTCCAGTTATTGTGTTCCGAATAAGTGTCAAGAAACTTGTCTCCTGTTTTACCCATCTCAAATAAATAAATAAATAAAATCCAATCTGAGAAGATACTGCTATATCAGCTGGAGAATTATAAGATAAGGCACCGTAAACATAATTCAAATCTGCCGTATTATTGAGTTATTGAACTAGATAGAATTATACCGTAGTGGAATTATATCTGAACAGTTCTTTTTTAAATTTATTTATGAGCAGACGCTATCGCAGTTTCTCTATCGGCACTTCCGGTATGTTGCTGACCAGCTTTTGCTAAAAGGTCACGTGAAACTTAATACTAAAACTTATATAAGTTGTCTATGTGATAAGAAATAACTATGAGAAGTTACTTCGTCCCGAAACCAAAGTTCACATTAATACTTCATGCACGCAAAGAAATAGTACAACGAGGTGCTGGAAGTGTTATTGAATTTCAAAACCAAAAGTAAACACTCCTTACAGATAGTTTTAAATTTCTGGTGTTCATATGTTTCAAATGATGCTAAAGTTATTATTAAACATTTGATTTCATATAAATCGCTTTAAATAAAAAATAAAATGATTCAGCGTATTATTAAAATCGTCGTATATATTAAACTGTTTTAAAAATGAACAACTTTTAGAAGAAGGGGTGGATATTTGTCACCTTTACAACCCAATTAGCAACCTCCTCAACTGTCATTGGATAAATATGGTGCTGGCAATGAATGTGCTTATTTCTAATCCTAGCATTAACCGCTGCTATGTTGAGTATATCTAATTAGCGCTTTTGGTGTGTGGGTGTATGGATGTTAAGTTACTCAACATTAATTAAAGTTATTTTGATAAAATACTGACTTGTACTATTATTGCTGTAAGAGTGTGTCATTGTGTCAGTAGACAGCTACTCAAAACTAAATAAATAAATCAACATTTATTTAAATACTCCAATCATCTTCTTTACTACTTAGGACAGACGTGCCTCTCTGTTACTATTAGCATCCAAGAACATCAAAATTATATATTTGATCATCTATTGTTTAATCGTGTGAAGTCCAAGATACCGTCCTAATCTTAATTGTCTATATATATTTTTAAAGAACTTAGTTAAACCTCTATTCCCACTTCTCTGATCCCTAATAGTATTTCCTCCTACTGTATAGTTTGCGACCGAGACACGTGATATTATAACGCACGCTGGATGACTCATTCTCGTATCCTATTCCCACAGCTGTACGGTTGGTAGGGGTCGCTTTATGCTACCATGCCAGGGAGATGATTATGAACAAGGTGGTTTCCCGTTGTCTTCCTTGCCGTAGTATATTTTACGACTTTAGCCGTGTGTGTTCACAGTATCGGTTTGCCTATTTTCAGGGATGAAAAATCGGAGTAATAACGCGAAAAAACCCTGTACCTCCGTACGAGACCGGTTAACTTATCTTTAGTCGAAAGAGATCAGAGAAAGGTTCTTTACATCACAGATGGGAATCGAACCGAAGTGTTCGTCTATACCCACGGCCACGCCGTGCGGGTTGTGCACCGCACAAGGGCGTTTGAAGATGAGGGGCGCCATTTCACCACGGGAAATAATAAAAAAAAATATTAAATTTTCTTATTTTTGAATTATATCGTACTGTATAAATTACACAACTGCAAATTATAGTTAATGCAATGAAAATGAAATTTAAAATCAGTCAAATTATTATGAATTCTTAATAATCTAACAATATTTTAAACTTATTATTATAATTTTATTTGAAGTGAAACGTTATCAATATTACCACAGATTTTATTTCGCAGAGTAAGCATCGACTCAGCGAAAATTGTATAAATATTCTCGATTGTTTATTATATTTTTAGTGGAAATTATTAGTTTAAGATAGACTGTGAATTCATTCTTACACTGTGCTTTGCCCTTTGTGGATGTGTTCCTGTGAGTGAAACAGTGACAATGTTCTGCAGATTTGGAAGGTAAGAAACTATAACATAATTGATTTTTTTTTTGGGCAGTAAGCATTTGGTGAGACTTTAAAATAAAAATTGGAGTAAAATTTACCAGCCAAAATAAATTTTGATTTTAATCGAACCTCTAGTTTTCACGAAAAACATTTATAACATTTTAAAAAAAAATAAATTGTAAATGACTTATTTTTGTTGTATAGTTCAATAATTTTCATTTTTTATTATTTATTATTTATTTTTTTTATAAATTTACCCTTTATTTTCTTCTTAATCCCTTAGCCGATTATCCGGTATATATATACGGGTCACTGCTGAGGAAGCATAAATAAGAATTCCGTATATATGGGTGGTAGAATATCAGGGATCTTATCGGCGCGTCAGGCTGACGCAGCTCGACTTAAATTAATAAACATTCGTGATTTATGAGCTATAAAATTCATTAGATGATCTAGGTTTATTTACACATACTGCAATTGGCCCTTTCTGGATACTTTTTTAATGTATTTTGCATAATTTCATTTTGTGGGTTATTGTTACTGTGCAGTTGCCTTTTGTTTTATAAAATATATTTATTGTTATTAGATATGTGAAGAGCCAAAGGCTTCAATTCGGCGACATATAACTTGTTTAAGTTAAGGGATATTACATCCCATATAGTTTCTTAGCCGAATAAGAAACTCATAGAGTTTCATGCCGAATATAGAAGAAACTATATGAAGTTCGGCGATTCCAAGCGTAAGGAAATACCTGGATACTGCAGCAACTGACCCTAAAGGTAGTGCAAGCTGAGACAACTCGTGGTAGAGGTGGAGCAAGCTCCGATCACTATTCTTGATATTTGCCCATAATGTGAACTTAGCTTCTAGGAACTGCATTATTGTTCACATTATGAGAGAAGGTCACTACCAGATCGGTTTCAACCTTTTTTGAGGTCTCATCTTAGCCGAATAAGAAACTCTTTGAGTTTCTTATTCGGCTAAGAAACTATATGGGATGTAATATCCCTTAACTTAAACAAGTTATATGTCGCCGAATTGAAGCCTTTGGCTCTTCATATATCTAATAATTTATAGAGCACCTCACGGCAATACTCGTAGAAGGGGTACAAGTTCTGTTCGCTACAAACTTGATATTAACTATTAACTAGGTCTAGCTACTCACTGACGAGACCTCAAAAAAGGTCGAAACTGGTGGGGGCTATTATGAGTTCTCTCTTAAGGTTTTTGCCTTAAGGGAGCAATTTGAGTCTCCGGGGAAAGTGTTCTCCGGCACGGCCTGCTGAGGGGTTTTGTCTGTGAATGCTTTTCTTCGGAATTTGAGCGGTTCTGCTCGGTGGTGGGGGAGCCCGTCAGTGAGTGGAACCAACCCTGAGATATGGATGGTCTTTCGCCCACTATGGAGTGGCCTAGGGATCGTCCGAAGTTTTACAGACGGCTTTACTTATTCAAAAAAGGTTGAAACCGGTCTGGGTAGTGACCTTCTCTCATAATGTGAACAATAATGCAGTTCCTAGGAGCTAAGTTCACATTATGGGTAAATATCAAGAATGGTGATCGGAGCTTGCTCCACCTCTACCTCAGCTTGCACTACCTTTAGGGTCAGTTGCTGCAGTATGCAGTATCCAGGTATTTGCTTACGCTTGGAATCGCCGAACTTTATATAGTTTCTTCTATATTCGGCATGAAACTCTATGAGTTTCTTATTCGGCTAAGAAACTATATGGGATGTTATATCCCTTAACTTAAACAAGTTATATGTCGCCGAATTGAAGCCTTTGGCTCTTCACTTATCTAATAATTTATTAGAGCACCTCACGGCAATACTCGTAGAAGGGGTACAAGTTCTGTTCGCCAGAAACTTGATATTATTAACTATTATTAACTAGCATTATTAACTAGCAACATTAAATTAAACGTAAGCGGTCTGCGCAATCCTCAGGCGCAAAGCGCTGTCTGGAGACTGATGCTAATACATAATGTCAAAATTTTATTCTTACAAGAAACCCACTTTTACAAACACTGGGACGTGGAGAACTTTTCGAGAAGCTACCCGGTCACCAGCTACTGGTGCTTCGGGGAAGCTCACTCGCGAGGGGTGGGGATACTAATTCGCCCCACAATCGCGGAGGCGGTTCTTCAATGTCCAGAAAGACGCTACGGGACGTTTTTTGTCCGTGGACTGGAAGTACGGTGGCCGTAACACCCGGTTTGTGGCTGTCTACGCCCCGAATAACCCCCACCAACAAAACGGTTTCTTTGCCACACTGGAAAACTATTTTCTTGGTGCGCAACACCTAATTGTGGCGAGCGACTGGAACTTATAGAAGATGCACGATATGACAAAATAGGCGGGAATGCTAACAGCGGAACTGGCGGTTTTGCAGCACTGAAACGTTGCTGCGAAAACTTCGACCTTGTTGATATCTGGAGTCGGCAGAATCCACTAAAAGTCGGAACAACGTGGTGCCGTGGTCAGATATCAACCAGGCTCGACAGGTTCTATGTATCCCAGTTTTTAGAACCACATGTTCTTGGGGTACGTCATATCGCTGTGAGAAGTCTGCTAACAGACCACAAAATGGTACTATTAAAAATAAGGATACCAGAAATAATAGAAACAGCCAGAGGTCCTTGGAGGCTCCCTCCCAATTTCCCCAGTCTTTTTAGCGATAAGCTACAGAACCTCTGTAACGAATGGAGAGACACTAACTGGGACTGGGAAACCTGGCTACAGTTCAAGTCGCAGGCAAGGGAATTCTTTCAGCGGTGTGGGCGTGAAAGGGCACACCAACAGAGACAACGTCTGAGGGATCTCTATAGGGAGCTCGGCTGGTACCGCACCAACGAGCGGAGAGGAATTCCCTGTAGCGATCTTATCAGACAGGTAGAAATCGAGCTATATCAAGAGCGGCAGAGTAGAGTCGAGGACCTCGATTTTCGAGCTAGACTCTATATCAGATATTTGGAAACACCTTCCGCCGCTTTCTACAATCAACATCGAGTGGCGGCAAATAACGTGCGAACGGTCTACCAGATCCAAGAGAATGGCAAACTGATAAAATCAACCCCTGAAATACTTCGCATTTTCCATTAGCAGTACCTCGGCGCTTTTTCTGATCAACAGAGCGCAGACGGTTTCAATGAGTGGGACATCACACGTCTTCCCGAGCATCTTACCGCTCTGCATGACAGGCCGATAACTGCTGAGGAAATAAAAACAGCTTGCAAATCAATGAAGGCGAGAAAAACCCCAGGGTTAGATGGGTTAGGGATAGAATTCTACCGATCTATCTGGGACTACGTACTACCAGTTTTAGTAAAAATATTTAACGAATTCCTCACTTCGAGAAATATCCCCGAGGAATTCGTTAAAAGCTACACAATTTTTATCCCAAAGAAAGATCGAGATCGCACCTTGGCAGATAGCCGGCGACCGATCTCCCTAACAAATTCGGATTACAAAATATTTGCAAAAATTATCTGCAGCCGCATCAAATGCGGTATAGAAAGAATCATAACAAGCACCCAGGTTTACGGAATACCGGGTAGATCGATGGAATTATATCTGTTTTTCTTAAGAGATCTAATCCGTCTGGCCAAAAATAACAATTACCCTTTGGCACTTCTCTCTACGGATCTGGAGAAGGCGTTCGACAGCGTCAGACACACGTACTTGCAGGACATCCTTCAGAAAATAGGTGTGGGCTGGAGGCTTAGGCAAACAATCAAAGACATCTACGCAAAGGCCTCTACCCAAATAGCTATCAAAGGGTTCCTCTCGGAACCCGTTCCTATTAAAAAGGGGGTAAGACAGGGCTGCCCTCTCCTCTTCTCACTCGCGTTAGAACCCCTCATAAGAAGAATAGATAACTCCCCTGCAGTTAGAGGAATACCGTTACCCCTAGTCTCCAGACAGAGCAAAATTTTAGCATATGCCGATGATGTAGTTGCGACGCTCAGAGATTCTGAGTCCATCTACACTTATTTCGACATTTTGCCAAAATTTAGCATGGCCAGTGGTCTTCGCGTTAATACTTCGAAGACCAAAATTAAAATTTTTGGAAATTTCCATAGAAATAACCTTCCTTGGTTTAGTCCCGCAAACTCAGCCCCTAACAGTACTAGGCGTCCCATTCACGGCGAGCCCGGTACTGCCTGTTAAGAAATTGCGGGAAGAGTGCGAAAACAAAATAAAACCTTTTAAACCCAATTATTTCTCCTTCTACGGAAGAACAGTAATAACAACAGTAATAATCCCCATGCTAATGCATACAATGAATATTACTAATATAAAAAAAAAAACCAAGAAGGTCAACTTTACAAAATACTAATAGATTTTTTTTGGAACGGAAGAAAGCATGAGGTTAAAAAAAGAATATCTAAAACTCAAAATCAATCAAGGGGGTTTCTCACTTCCGAAATTAAACTGCCTATTCTATGCAAACACTCTCAAAACCATAGGGAAGGCCTTAAAGGCCTTCCCTATGGATCCCTCTTTCAGGATCCCTAATTAAATACTTTCTAGGGCATTTTCTCCCCTACTTCGGGACCACGGGACATGCTGACCCCAGCGCAGAGGTTGTGCCAAAATGGTATTATCCATTATGCCAACAGCTTAAAAAATTTAAAACCGAAGGAATGGAAATTCTAAAATTAAAGCCACATGCAAGATATTGGGAGTTCTTTCGACTTTCCGGATGTAATACGCCAAATATAGAAACTAACATAGAAACGCTATTTCAAAATATCAGAAATAGCTGGGGACAGCCATTTCACCGGGATCTGGCATGGCGAATAGCCTATGGTCAGCTACCGGTGAAACTGGTTATGTCCCGATACACTTCAAGACCGTGCGACCCCTTCTGCGACGTCTGCCAGAGCATTGAAACGGTGGGATATTTCTTTTACTCGTGCCCCCCCCGCCCGATATGTCTGGCAAAGACTAAGCGCAGTACTGGGAATCCAGCCGCTTACACTACAGGAGGTCTTGTACCTGCAATTTCCCCCACCAGTCAAGAAAATTCAGAAATTTACAATTTTTCTCATCAATGTAATCAAGTATCACATCTGGAAATTGCGGAAAAAGTCCCAAATCAGCGATGAAAACATAATACAAGCCAAAATACTCAGCGGGATCTATTTCTACCTACCTAGGTTTTTCGCACAAGAAAGACATATACTAGGGAGGTTTGTATATAAATGGTGCAAACCTCCTATCCTCTGTGTCCTGAGACAGGGCTTAATCATACCGTGTCGCTTCCTTTAAAAAGAAATATCTGTTTGTTGGGTTTTTTTTTTCTCCTTCTCTTCTTCTCTCTTCACGAGTTCTTACAGTTCATATAGGAGCGGTTAGATCTGAGAACCCGGGCTGCGAAGGCTTACAGCGAGGCGGTGCTGCTCCTTGTGAGCGGCATCTCTCGGGCCAGATTCTTCCCCCAAATCTTGCTTTTCCCGTGGTGTAAGGTTGGCTAGTCCTTTTTACTGTTTATTTAAAAAAAAAAAAAAAAAAAAAACCGCTCATAACTTTCAAGCTCTAATTCACGCAGAAATGCTTTCATTCCCGCAGTAATTTTACTTTTTGACTCCCGTAGTTAAGTGTTCTTTAATTTTTTTTTCTCTCTCGGAAAAAAAAAATAAAAAATCTAGCTTAAGTTTTATACTAAAACAGGTGTTAGGAGATGACCTCCAATGACACCTGGTAAGTTAAATTGTTAATTTAAAAGTATTTTACAAGCGCATATAAGAAAGGTTTATTTCAAAGTTCTTTTTTTTTAGAACAGGTGTAAGGAGATGATGTTTTACAGACCTTTTAGCCACAACCCCTGGGTTATACAGCTAAACGGTTTGACTGAGGCCTCTTTTTACCTACTACTATCCTACTCTACCTTTCTTTAACCTCCTCTATTACTACCTGCTGACCCTCAGCAATCTTTATGCTCCAAAGGCCGATGATGAAAGACATTAACTCCCATTCTAGCTACTCACTGATGAGACCACAAAAAAGGTTGAAACCGGTCTGGGTAGTGACCTTCTCTCATAATGTGAACAATAATGCAGTCCTAGAAGCTAAGTTCACATTATGGGCAAATATCAAGAATAGTGATCGGAGCTTGCTTCACCTGTACCACGAGTTGCCTCAGCTTGCACTACCTTTAGGGTCAGTTGCTGCAGTATCCAGGTATTTGCTTACGCTTGGAATCTCCGAACTTTATATAGTTTCTTCTATATTCGGCATGAAACTCTATGAGTTTCTTATTCGGCTAAGAAACTATATGGGATGTTATATCCCTTAACTTAAACAATATTTATTGTTGTTTAGTAAATTTTTTGTGAATTTGGATTATTATTCGCATAAAGTAAGTACGTCTATTATATTTTTGCTAAGTTTGAAAATCAGTAAAATTGTTTCATTTTAGTTAATTAACTTATTTTGAAAACAAACGATTTCTATGTTATGTTGGATAGGCATCTAGAAAATAAATAATTTTCAGTTAGAGATTTATTTTTATATTTCAGAATCGAATTCTGAAATAAAAAAAAGTAGGTAGTTTTGGGCTATTCACCTTAAAAAATAATCGTCTGTTAAGGGGTTATAAAATAAGTTTAAGGGGAAATTTCAGAAATTATTATTTATTTTGGCAGACAACTTTTACCGGTCTTCTTATTTTAAAGTCCAACCAAGTATATTAACCCCTATATGTCGGAAAAAAAGCCAAAGAAGTTATCTGGTGAACAAATCAGGAAACGATAATTGCAACGAGAACAACTGGAACATAAATTGGCCAGATCGCTGAATAAATTTTTAACCTCAGGACCACATAAAAAATCGAAGAACAGAAAGTTCTGACGAAGCAAATACTCCGTGTAGCTCTGCTACAAGAAAAGAGAGGACACAAGGTTTTTTTGAAAACCTTGTGTCCTCTGAAGCTATCTTGTGTCCTTGTGAAACTATGAAGAAACAAATGTTACATGAGAAAATAAAACTGGCCTGACAGGACTGTCTACAGAAGTTGCGGCAGAAGAAATATTGGATTCCGATTCAGCTAAACACGAAACTTCAAATACTGCAGCAACTGACCCTAAAGGTAGTGCAAGCTGAGGCAACTCGTGGTAGAGGTGGAGCAAGCTCCGATCACTATTCTTTAAACTTTAATGTTAATGATCCAGGTAATTGGCCAAATCATATAACTACCAAAGTTAGAGATTGTTTAGTTGAGCATTGCTCGCGTCAAGTAGTTAATAAAGAATTTCCCAAAGATGAACCGAATACTACGATTGTAATGCGCTTTTATTTAACACTACCAATAACCGTGGACTCAGGGAAAAGAAGTTTTCAAAACTGAAACTAATAAAAAATTATTTGCGGTCAACAATGTCTAGAGAGCGACTAACGGATTTATCATTTGTATCAAATGAAAGTAATATTATGGATTCATTAGACATTAAAGATGTTATTAACAATTTTGTGGCGGCTAAAACAAGATATGTAATAAAATAAAATAAATATGTAAAATATATATTTCGACCTTTATTGAGGTCTCAGGTCGAAACCGGTCTTGGTAGTGGCCCCTTGCCTTTAATACAAAACATCATACATCCCCTTCTTGGAGATGTGTTTTGGCATTAAGGGTAAATATTAAGATTAGTGATCGGAGCTTGTTCCACCTCTACCACGAGTTGCCTTGGTCTTGCACTACATGTAGGATCAGCTAGTCTTGCATCACTTGAAAGCGCAAACTTGACATTTTTGTCTGTTTGCTTACTTGGGAAAAATGGAGTAAAACCAGGTTTAAAATTGCTTGGTATCTCTAACATAATTATACCCAAGCTAAAAATACTTTCTACATTTATATCTCCTCCTGAGAATTTTATTTAATAAGGTTAAAACACCTTATGGTAACTTGTTTTGGTAAAATACTTACAAGCCCTGTATTACTAAATCTTGATATTTCCATTTCCAGCCTGGCTACCACTGACGAGACCTTTTTTCCGCGGCCCTGAGAGAAAGCTCCATGTTCCAGTCCTTCTTCAAACCTGTTCCAGCGGATTCCAGCAACAGTTTAGGAGAACAGAAAAGAGAGCTCCGATTGAAGTCCTGCCTTGGTAAGATTCCTTTGTTCTTTTTGTGGTTTTTTTTAGGCCTATACACGGCATTCCGCTATTTTATAGGAATAGACTATCCTTGGAAAGTCTTCTTCCTTTCTTTCGTTAAATAATGTCTTCGGTTTTATCGAGGGTAAGAACCCTCGGGTTCGAAATTCGTCCTCTGGTATTCACAGAGGACGTTTGCGAGGGATATTATTGACTGCGTCGGGGCAGACAATATTTCCGGTTTCACCCCTTAATGGGGGGGGGGAAGGTTTCAAGTTGTATGCAAAAACGCTGCAACTAGAGAAAAACTTCTGAAAGGAGTCGAGTGCGAGGCAAAAATATTTCAACCTTTTGTGGTAGGAAGCTTTGTCAAAAAAGTAAGAATAGATCGTTTTCCGCTTGAATACTTAGAAGAATACAATGACATCATAACTAAAGTCTTCTCGAAATGGGGAGCTGTTCGGGATATCGAAATTGGCACGGACGCTGAGATCCCACAATGGAAATCTGGTGAAGTCACCTTTTCCATCATGATGAGGGCAGAAATTCCGAATTTCGTCAAGATAGGATCGGCCAGGGTAATGGTGAGTTACCCGGGAGTAAAGAGGCAATGCTTTAGATGCGGCGCCCTCACTCATCTAGGGGCCCAATGCCCGAAGTTAATATGCAAGAACTGCTAACAGCGGGCCATACAGTAGCACAGTGCCAGTCAGCATGCCTAAAATGCGGCACTAACGGCCATAAGGTGGACACCTGTCCGGACAGAAACATGGCCGAAAAATTGGGAGGCAGTATTATGCCCAACACGGAAGCAACAGCCAAAAATGTCATTGGCGCAGAACCGAATGAGCTCCCTACCCTGAAGGCCGCGCATGAGGAAACAACAAGAAAGAATCATGCCGCCACGTCTGAAACACTGCCGAATACACCAATAGAGAAACCTACAGCCAGGAAAGACAAAAGGCAGAAAGAACCAGCTACCGAGAAAACCGCCACTACAAATGTAGCAACCGAAAATAACCAGCAGCATCAACAAAAAGGAACTATCACTGCAGTCACAATAGACGAGGACACGGAGGCAGTAGATATGGAAATCAACAATGCAGAAACCACGCAAAAGAGGCCAGCCAGCCCTGAAGAAGTAAATATAAAAAAACCAAAACCAGCTGAAGTTGGAAAAATAAAGTCAACTTCAGAACCCACAAAGTTCCCTCATGCAAAGGCCAATGCACCTATATTGCATCTCTTAAAAGATTTCCCGAGGAGGAGGCGAGACTACGAAAAGCAATAGAAACATTCGGAGACATTCAACTGATACTCACAGAACAAAACGGGCCAAGAGTCGTCAGTGCAGAATGGAACGACGTGTTTGTCGATAATATAGATGAAATCACTCCTGAAAATATCATTGGTCTTATCGATGAAGAGGACTAGCACTGCACAGAGGCATCTACATGCTAAACCACGTCCGTGGAGACAAATTAGCAGATCTCATCATTAAAACCCACAACAATAGACAGCAGGAGGATTTAAACCTCGCCTAACAAGTCAGTCGACTCCTAGTATTGATCTGCCAGGGAGGGAAATATAAATTTCCTTTAAGTTTTGTTTCCACTTAAATTTTGTCCACACAGGAGGGGGTATCCTGAGAACCTGGGATGCGAAGGCTTACACCGAGGCGGTGCAGCTCCTTGTGGGCTGCATCACCCAGGCCAGGCTTTTCCCCCACTCTCCTCAGTTTAAATTGGTCTTTCATGTCACCCAGTTTTTTTTTTTTTCGGTTTGTCTTTGCTGTTAGTAATATTTAACTTCTTGTGTCCTTTCTCAGATTTTCTTTTTTAAGTGTCCTCTTTCATTTGTTTTTCACTCCTTTCGCCGGCCAGACATCTGAAGAGATGACTGCCCGTCGAGAGCTGAAAAGACCGGATGGAGGGAGGAAATGTCGGAGATCTGCTTGGTGATGACTCTTGAGTGTGGCCACGCAGATCGACTGAGGCCTCTTTTAACTACCTACTACTATCAACTCTATCTTTTCTGCTCCTCTCTTACTATCAAAGCTGGCTCTCAGCACAACTTTTTGACTCTAAAGAGGCCAATGATGATGAGATATGAACTCCCATTCTACCTCAATAAAGGTCGAAACCGGTCTGGGTAGTGACCCCTTGCCTTTTAATACAAAACATCATACATCCCCTTCTTGGAGATGTGTTTTGGCATTAAGAGTAAATATTAAGATTAGTGATCGGAGCTTGTTCCACCTCTACCGCGAGTTGCCTTTGTCTTGCACTACCTGTAGGATCAGCTAGTCTTGCATCACTTGCAAGCGCAAACTTGACATTTTTGTCTGTTTGCTTACTTGGGAAAAATGGAGTAAAACCAGGTTTAAAATTGCTTGGTATCTTTAACATAATTATACCCAAGGTAAAAATACTTTCGACATATATATAGATTTAATGACTTTAAAAAACCGAGATAACTATAAAGATTTTAATGAAAAATACTACTAGTTTCGGCTTATAACAGCCTTCCTCAGGTATTCATAAAGGAAAAGAATAGTAATAAACATTGAAGTAGCTAAACAAACTGGAAATTACAGGTAAAAGTTGCCACTCATGATTGATACATAAAAAACGTTGTATTTTTTCAAGTTGTTCTAACAGGCGTGCCATTGTTTATTGCAAGTGTGCCTGCAGGCTCACGTGAACGCCCATATTGAATAACTGCAGCTTGGCTATCTGGGATTTTACAACTCAAATTGTTGTTTAAGTGAACAGGGTTCAGCTGGATTTCCCTTGATTCTACAATTTTCCTCTCAAACTCATCATCACAGCGAAAAATATTTTCCGATCAATCCCAGCAAACAGAGTGGCATTGTGGATCATCATTAGCATTATTTGAAAAAAGAACATGACTGGATAACGCAGTAGCATGAGATCTTTTGTAAGAGATGTCTCTCTTATGCTCTTCAATATGTTGTTCAATAGATTTGTTAGTTTGTCCAAAATAAAGGATATTGCAATCGCACCATTATTTATATATACCTGAATATTTTAGGTTGTAATGATTAGGCTTTGGATGACTGATTAGAGAAAGGATTTTAGGAAGTGTGGTGAAGAATCTCCTGATATTATATTTTTTAAGGACTTTAGCTGACTGTGCTAATGTATGGAATGCAGATGCTACCTGTAAAATTAATAGTTTCTGTTGTGCACTGTCTAGGAGGATCAGGAAGAAATTTTTTAATGTTTTTTTCTGAGTATCCATTTTGTTTAAAGATAATAGTGAGGTGATTTATTTCTTTTTGTAGTTCATCTTGTTCAACCAATAGAGAGCGTGCTTGGTGTCTTAAGGTTGATATAGTTCCAAGTTTTTGTGGTGGAAAATGATGAGAAAGATTATGCAGATATCTATTCGTATGCGTAGGTTTTCTGTACATAGAGATTTTTAATCGTTCAGAGCATCGTGCAAGCATGACATCCAAGAAAGGTAAGGAGTTATTTTCTAGATCAGCAGTAAATTTTATATTAGGATGTTGGATGTTTAGATGATGAAGAAAATTTGTGAGAAATGTGTACCCATGATTCCAAATAATGAATATATCATCAACATATCTTATCCAAACTTTTGGTTTAAATGAGAAGGAAGATATGGCTTTCGTTTCAAAATATTCAAGGAAGATGTTAGCTAGAACTGGAGACAAAGGATTTCCCATTGCCAGGCCTTGTTTTTATTGATAAACGGAGTCCTTATATCTGAAGTAACCAGAATGGATGCAATGTTTTAATAAAGTAAACATTTTTTGGATTATTTGTCCTTTAGTAATGTTAGTACCTCGTCCGAAGGAACATTAATAAATAAAGATATAATGTCAAAACTTCCTAGAATGTCGTTTTCATTGATGGGAATATCTCTTATATGCGAAACAAAATCTGTGGTGTTTTTGATGAAAGATGAAGATTTAATGGAGAAACACTTGAGTTACTTTTCTAGATATTTTGAAAGTTTATACGTAGGTGAGTCGATTCCTTCTACAATTTGGCGAAGAGGGATGTTTTCTTTATGTATTTTTGGAACTCCATAGAATAGTGGGATAAAATGATGTAGAGAGCTTAAAGAGAGGCAAACATTATGAGAAAGTTCACTCGCAGTCTTTAACAAGGTATTTGTACGGTTTTGTAATTCTCTTGTACGCTCTTCCTGAAGAATTGAATATGTCGAACTATCTCCAATTAATTGAAGCATTTTATTGTGGTAATCTTCCGAGTTGAGGATGATCGTAGAATTGCCTTTATCCGCAGGTAAAATAATAATGTTACTCTTCTATTTTAGATTTTTAGGGCTCTTCTTTCAGCCACAGAAATATTATCTGTTGGAGGTTTAGCATTATTTATAATGAAAATCGATTCAAAACGAAGACGTTTCGCCACATGATTAGGAATGAGTGAACTTGCCTTTTCTATTTTTGTAAGGAGAGATTCTTTAGGGTTAAATTTTGGTGAGGGAATAAAATTGAGACCTTTGCTAAGAATATCCGTTTCTTCATCCTTGTTAAAATATGAGAAGATTTGTTAACTACAATTTTTTCATTAATACGGGCTTCATTATGACCAGATCTGTTTTTTATCCTTATTAGATTGTTAAATTTCCTGATAAGAGTATATTTATTCTTAAGTTAAGGGGATAAAAATCCCTTATTGTTTTTCAGCCAGTAAGCGAAACTACGATCGAAAACTACGATCTGAACGTTTCATGCCGACGAACTGTCGGCGGATCCAAGTAAGTGACCACTTGGTAGTGCCACACCACGGCAACTCGTTGCAAAGGTGGAGCAAGGTCCCTCACTATTCTTGATATTTTCTCATAATGTAAAAACACAGCTCCTAGGAGATGTGGTACTGTTTTACATTATGAGGAGAGGTCACTACCCAGACCGGTTTCAACCTTTTTTGAGGTCTCATCAGTGAGTAGCTAGAATGGGAGTTAATGTCTTTCATCATCGGCCTTTGGAGTATAAAGATTGCTGAGAGTCAGCAGGTAGTAATAGGGGAGATTAAAGAAAGCTAGAGTAGGATAGTAGTAGGTAAAAAGAGGCCTCAGTCAAACCGTTTAGCTGTATAACCCAGAGGTTGTGGCTAAAAGGTCTGTAAAACATCATCTCCTTACACCTGTTCTAAAAAAAATCTTTGAAATAAACTTTTCTTATATGCGCTCGTAAAATACTTTTAAATTAAAATTTAACTGATCAGGTGTCTTTGGAGGTCATCTTCTAACACCTGTTTTAGTATAAAACTTAAATCGGATTTTTTATTTTATTTTATTTTATTTTATTTTATTTTATTTTTATTTTTTTTTATTTTTATTTTTATTTTTATTATTTAAAAATTTTTTTTTTATATATATATATATATATATATATATAAATAAACAGTAAGAGAACTGGCCAACCTTACACCACGAGAAGAGCAAGATTTGGGGGAAGAATCTGGCCCGAGAGATGCCGCTCACAAGGAGCAGCACCGCCTCGCTGTAAGCCTTCGCAGCCCGGGTTCTCAGATCTGCCCCCTCCTATATGAACTGTAAGAACTCATGAAGAGAGAAAAAGAGAAGGAAAAAACAAACAAACAAACAGATATTTCTTTTTAAAGGAAGAGACACGGTATGATTAAGCCCTGTCTCAGGACACTGAGGATAGGAGGTTTGCACCATTCATGTACACACCTCCCAACCCCTAGTATATGTCTTTCTTGTGCGAAGAACCTAGGTAGGTAGAAATAGATCCCACTGAGTATTTTGGCTTGTATAGTGTTTTCATCGCTGATTTGGGACTTTTTCCGCACTTTCCAGATGTGATACTTGATTACATTGATAAGAAAAATTGTAAATTTCTGAATTTTCTTGACTGCTGGGGGAAATTGCAGGTTCAAGACCTCCTGTAGGGTAAGCGGCTTGATTCCCAGTGCTGTGCTTAGTCTTTGCCAGACATATCGGGCGGGGGGGGGGCACGACTAAAAGAAATGTCCCACCGTTTCAATGCTCTGGCAGACGTCGCAGAAGGGGTCGCACGGTCTTGAAGTGTATTGGGACATAATCAGTTTCACCGGTAGCTGACCATAGGCTATTCGCCATGCCAGATCCCGGTGAAATGGCTGTCATCAGCTATTTCTGATATTTTGAAATAGCGTTTCTATGTTAGTTTCTATATTTGGCGTATCACATCCGGAAAGTCGAAAGAACTCCCAATATCTTGCTTGTGGCTTTAATTTTAGAATTTCCATTCCTTCGGTTTTAAATTTTTTAAGTTGTTGGCATAATGGATAATACCATTCTGGCACAACCTCTGCGCTGGGGTCAGCATGTCCCGTGGTCCCGAAGTAGGGGGGAAAATGCCCTAGAAAATATTTAATTAGGGATCCTGAAATATGGTTAGATTTTAAGGCTTTCCCTATGGTTTTGAGAGTGTTTGCATAGAATAGGCAGTTTAATTTCGGAAGTGAGAAACCCCCTTGATTGATTTTGAGTTTTAAATATTCTTTTTTAACTTCATGTTTTCTTCCGTTTCAAAAAAAATACTATTAGTATTTTGTAAAGTTGACCTTCTTGAGTTTTTTTTATATTAGTAATATTTATTGTATGCATTAGCATGGGGATTATTACTGTTTTTATTATTACTGTTCTTCCGTAGAAGGAGAAATAATTGGGTTTAAAACGTTTTATTTTGTTTTCGCACTCTTCCCGCAATTTCTTAACAGGCAGTACCGAGCTCGTCGTGAATGGGACGCCTAGTACTGTTAGGGGCTGAGTTTGCGGGACTAAACCACAAGGAAGGTTATTTATATGGAAATTTCCAAAAATTTTAATTTTAGTCTTCGAAGAATTAACGCGAAGACCACTGGCCATGCTGAAGTTTTGCAAAACGCTGAAATAAATGTAGATGGACTCAGAATCTCTGAGCGTCGCAACTACATCATCAGCATATGCTATAATTTTGCTCTGTCTGGAGACTAGGGGTAACGGTATTCCTCTGACTGCAGGGGAGTTATCTATTCTTCTTATGAGGGATTCTAACGCGAGTGAGAAGAGGAGAGGGCTTGGTGGGCAGTCCTGTCTTACCCCCTTTTTAATAGGAACTGGTTCCGAGAGGAACCCGTTGATAGCTATTTGGGTAGAGGCCTTTGCGTAGATGTTTTTGATTGTTTGCCTAAGCCTCCAGCCCACACCTATTTTCTGAAGGATGTCCTGCAAGTACGTGTGTCTGACGCTGTCGAACGCATTTTCCAGATCCGTAGAGAGAAGTGCCAAAGGGTAATTTTTACTTTTGGCCAGACGGATTAGATCTCGTAAGAAAAATAGATTTAATTCCATCGATCTACCCGGTATTTCGTAAACCTGGGTGCTTGTTATGATTTTTTCTATACCGCATTTGATGCGGCTGCAGATAATTTTTGCAAATATTTTGTAATCCGAATTTGTTAGAGAGATCGGTCGCCAGCTATCTGCCAAGGTGCGATCTCGATCTTTCTTTGGGATAAAAATTGTGTAGCTTTTAACGAATTCCTCGGGGATATTTCCCGAAGTGAGGAATTCGTTAAATATTTTTACTAAACCTGGTAGTGCGTAGTTCCAGATAGATCGGTAGAATTCTATCCCTAACCCATCTAACCCTGGGGTTTTTCTTGCCTTCATTGTTTTGCAAGCTGTTTTTATTTCCTCAGCAGTTATCGGCCTGTCATGCAGAGCGGTAAGATGCTCGGGAAGACGTGTGATGCCCCACTCAATGAAAAAATCTGCGCTCTGCTGATCAGAAAAGGCGCCGAGGTACTGCTGATGGAAGATGCGAAGTATTTCAGGGATTGATTTTATCAGTTAGCCATTCTCTTGGATCTGGTAAACCGTTCGCTCGTCATTTGACGCCACCCGTTGTTGATTGTAGAAAGCGGCGGAAGGTGTTTCCAAATATCTGAGATAGAGTCTCGCTCGAAAAAATCGAGGTCCTCGACTCTACTCTGCCGCTCTTGATGTAGCTCGATTTCTACCTGTCTGATAAGATCGCTACAGGGAATTCCTTTCCGCTCGTTGGTGCGGTACCAGCCGAGCTCCCTATAGAGATCCCTCAGACGTTGTCTCTGTTGGTGTGCCCTTTCACGCCCACACCGCTGAAAGAATTCCCTTGCCTGCGACTTGAACTCTAGCCAGGTTTCTCAGTCCCAGTTAGTGTCTCTCCATTCGTTGCAGAGGTTCTGTAGCTTATCGCTAAAAAGATTGGGGAAATTGGGAGGGAGCCTCCAAGGGCCTCTTGCTGTGTCTATTATTTCTGGTATCCTTATTTTTAATAGTACCATTTTGTGGTCTGTTAGCAGACCTCTCGCAGCGATATGACGTACCCCAAGAACATGTGGTTCTAAAAACTGGGATACATAGAACCTGTCGAGCCTTGTTGATATCCGACCACGGCACCACGTTGTTCCGACTTTCAGTGGATTCTGCCGTCTCCAGATATCGACAAGGTCGAAGTTTTCGCAGCAACGTTTCAGTGCTGCAAACCGCCAGTTCCGCTGTTAGCATTCCCGCCTATTTTGTCATATCGTGCATCTTCTATACAGTTCCAGTCGCCCGCCACGATTAGGTGTTGCGCACCAAGAAAATAGTTTTCCAGTGTGGCAAAGAAACCGTTTTGTTGGTGGGGGTTATTCGGGGCGTAGACAGCCACAAACCGGGTGTTACGGCCACCGTACTTCCAGTCCACGGACAAAAAACGTCCCGCAGCGTCTTTCTGGACATTGAAGAACCCCCCCCGCGATTGGGGGGCGAATTAGTATCCCCACCCCTCGCGAGTGAGCTTCCCTGAAGCACCAGTAGCTGGTAACCGGGTAGCTTCTCGAAAAGTTCTCCACGTCCCAGTGTTTGTAAAAGTGGGTTTCTTTTAAGCATAAAATGTTGATATTATGCATTAGCATCAGTCTCCAGACAGCGCTTTACGCCTGAGGATTGCGCAGACCGCTTACGTTTAATGTTGCGATTTTTAAACTTTGGTTCATTTTAGAGGTTGGGGGAGGTGTTACTTCGTTTACGAACTTCCTGGATTTCTGGGGGGTCGGGGGGCTGTTGTATTGTTATCCTCCATGTTGCTGTCTTAGAATTTCATATCGTCGTCATAGTCGTCTTTACCGGAGATCTGGGATTAGACTTAGAATATCAGAGTTCCTTATATCCTTATAAGGACTGGCTTAAAGGGGCGAAGCAAGAATGCTTTTCATCTTCCCCGTTATCTGTGGAGGACAGTGTAGGGATAAGGTGTTATTGAGCTATTAAAGCTCTGATCATGGCAGGAGGGTAACAGCAATAGCCGCGCCTCAGTTAGAACTTCACTGGCTACAGAATTGCCATCCATTACCCTCCAAGGGTATTAATAATTTGTGAGTTCAACGTATCTCATCATTGGCCTGTGGAGTAAGATAGGCTGAGATTCAGCAGATAGTAGGAGAGGAAATAAAGATAGAGTGCATAGTAGTAGAGTAGATGAAAGAGGCCTCAGCTGACCTGTTTTAGCTGTTGACCCCCCAGGGGTGCTTCTAAAACGGTCGTTGATTTTTCACTTTTAAAAAGGAAAAATCCTGAAAAGGAAAAAAAAAGGAGAGACTAGGCAAACTTAACAAGTGTAAATAAATCTAAAGACTATGTGGAAGACAATTCTATAGAGGAATGAGTTTGCCGAGCAAACCCAGAACAGTATAACCAGGAAAAGAAGGGAGATGACCTGGCCCGGAAGACCCCGCCCTGAAAAGGGCTTGGGACCACCTCGATGTTGGCCTTCGCAGTCCGGGTTTGTTCAGGTCAACCCCAACCTGGGGACAGAAAAACTTTCAACTGTGAAAGGACTAGACCTACTTGTGGGTTAAACGCTGATCAGGAAGGAAGATCGAGATAGCGTCAACACCTACAACTTGAAGGTGTTATAGGTGCAGACACAGCTGGATTCCCCCTGTATGATCTGGCAGATGGTTGGTGGATCACACCATCTCCTCAGGAACCGCTCTTCTCCCCGTAAGTACCTTTCCTGCTCCAGGAAGCGGCGGAGGTAGGCTGAGAGGCAGTTCTTAACACTGAGATAGATGCGATCCCCCTCGTTAAGAAGGTGTTTTTTCCTGGTTTTCCAAATGTGGTGCTTAATCAAATTTATTAGGAAAATCAGGTGTTTCTTGTTTTTGGTTACTGGGGGAGGAAACTGTAGAAAGACTATTTCGGGGAATGTGAGCGCTGGGATCGCAAGCACCTCAGCCAGTCTGTGCCAAACACGCTGTGCTGGCGGGCAGTGAAAGAAGAGGTGCCCTACAGTTTCTATCGCACCGCAGACGTCGCAAGGGTTGCATGGTCGCGGGTTGTAAGCTGGTTTTACGAGTTTCACCTGGAGTCTGCCGTAGGCGATTCTCCAGGCTAAGTCCCGGTGAAATGGTTGCCCCCAGCTGTTTTTTATGTTGGTGAACAGCACCTCTTCGTTTGTGCCCAGATCGGGTTTTTCCCAGTCAAAGCTGTCAAAAATTTTCCAGTACAGCTTGTTTGGGCTGAGCTGAAGCACTCGAACTCCATCCGTTGCCAATTTTTTAAAAAGTTTACATATAGTGTAGTACCACTCAGGCACCGTCTCTGCACATGGTCCGGCGTGGCCAGTAATCCCGAAGTAGGGTAGGAAAAATCCTAAGAAGTATTTCATCAGATTGCCGGAAGGGTTATTTGATGCCAGTGCTTTCCGTATGGTCTGAGCAGCGTTGGTTAGGTGGCAGTATTTGAGGATTGGCAGGGCGAATCCCCCTTGTGTGGGGGGAAGATGGAGAAATGCCCTGCGCACCTCGTGTTTCCTGTTGTTCCAGAAAAAATTAGTGATATGTTTGTGAATGGCGTTGTCTTGTGTGTCTGTTATGTTTGTGAGGTTAATGGTGTGCAGTAACATTGGTTTTAGGACTGTTTTGATAACTGTTGCTCTACCTTCGAATGATAGGTAGTTGGGACTGAAGGGTTTTAGTTTTTCGCAACACATTTCTATTAAGTGTTGTGTTTGCAACACTGGGGTCTCTAGGAAGGGAATTCCTAGTATTGTTAATGGGCCGGTTGTGGGTTTCAGACCATACGGAAGACTGGCAGGGTCGAATTTCCCATAAATTTTGATTCTTGTTTTTTCTGGGTTGGTGTGAAGACCACTGAGCACGCTGAACTCTCGCAGTATGCCGAAGAAGATGTAAATCGATTCGGAATCCCTAAGGGTTCTGACAATGTCATCGGCATATGCGACAGTTTTGCTCTGTTTGGAGCCTAAGGGTAGCGGTATTCCTCTTACTGCGCGCGTCTCATCAATTTTTTTTAGAAGAGGCTCTAGTACTAAAGAGAAAAGAAGGGGGCTAAGGGGGCAGCCTTGCCGAACCCCTCTGCGTATGGGAATGGGTTCTGAAAGAAACCCATTAATCGCAATGTGCGTTGTTGTTTTACTGTACATGCTTTTGATTGCTTCCCTTACGCAGGCCGCCACTCCGACTTTCTCTAGAATATAGTGCAGGAAGTTGTGCTTTGCACTATCGAACGCTTTATCTAAGTCTACTGATACGAGTGCAAGTGGGAGTTCCTTATTCGTCACAAAGCGAAGAAGGTCTCTTATCAGGAAGAGGTTCAGCGCCATCGATCTTCCCGGAACTCCGTATACTTGAGTGCTGGTTAGCACATTCCCAATGCCCAACTTCAGACGGTTACAAATCACTCTTGCGAATAATTTGTAGTCTGTGTTAGTCAAGGAAATGGGCCTCCAGCTACCCATGCTATTTAGGTCTCTCCCTTTCTTGGGGATGAAAATTGTGTACCCGCTAACGAAGTCAGCAGGCACGTCACCAGTGAATAGGAAGCTGTTGAATAGTGAGACCAGGATAGGCAAGATGAAGTTCCAGGCTGAGCGATAGAGCTCAACGCCTAGCCCATCCAGGCCAGGGGTTTTCCGTAGCTTAAGCTGTTTATAGGCTCGAGTGACCTCTTCCGAAGTGATTGGTCTCTTTTGAAGAGTTCTGAGGTGTTCAGGCATGTTGTCAATGTTCCACACTCCGAAGTCGCCTGTCTCCTCAGCTTCGTCGGAATAGGTTCTCGTGTAATGCTGGGAAAATTGCCGCAGGATGTCTCCCGTGGTTGTTAGTGTTTGCCCGTTAGCATGAATTTGCCGAACCGCTTTCTCATCTTGTGCTGCTATGCGCTGCCGGTTATAAAAAGCGGCCGAAGGTGTTTCCGCCTGCCGGAGAAACAATCTGGTGCGAAAATCGAGCTCGGCGACTTTTTTTCGTCGAAGTGCCTCGAGTTCGATTTCCACTGCTTTAATAAGCGAATCGCTAGGAATACCGTTTCTCTGGTTAGCCCGGTACCACCCTAGCTCTCGGTACAGCTCTCTCATTTTTTTCCTTTGCGCGTGAGCTCTTTCTCTGGAGATGTTTTGGAAGAGCTCTTTTGCCTCGGTTTTGAACTGGGCCCACGCGTCCCAGTCCCAGTGGGCCCTTTTCCTTCCTTCGCATAGCAGCTGCAAATCCTTGCTATAAATTTTGGGGAAGCTTGGAGGCATTTTCCAGGGTCCTCTCGATGTTTCTACGACCTCGGGTAGTTCGATGTTCATCAGAACCATTTTATGGTCTGTTATCGAGCTACCAACCGCTATATGCCTGACCGAGATAACTTGTGGCCCAAGGTTCCTGGAAATATAGAGGCGGTCTAGTCGCGTTGCGACTCCTCCACTCGCCCATGTGGTACCCACTGTGTATGGATTATGTTCCCTCCAGATGTCGATGAGGTCGACATTATCACAGCAGAGTTGCAGTTCCCTAGAGCCACCGGTACCGGAGTTGATGTTGCCACCAACTTTGTCAAGTCTTGCGTCAGCGATGCAGTTCCAGTCCCCCCCGGCGATGATATACTGAGCCCCGTGTAAATAGGGTTCTATGGACATGAAGAACCCGCTTCGCTGGTGGGCGTTGTTGGGGGCATATACATTAAGGAAGCGGATGACTCTACCTCCAAACTTCCAGTCTATAGAGACTAGACGTCCTGCAGCATCTTTCTGTACATTGAAAAACCCGCCTAGAATAGGCTGACGAATAAGGATTCCCACCCCCCTCGCACAGCGCTCTCCGAAACACCAGAAGCTCTGAACGGGGAAGCTTCTGGAGAAGTTTTCTATGTCCCAGTACTGATAAAAATGCGTCTCCTGAAGAAAGAGTACATGAACCTCATGCAGTAAGATTAGGCTCCAAACAGCGCGTTGTGCGTTGACGGAGCGCAGACCGTTAATGTTGAGAGTGGCGACGCGAAAGGTGTTGTTCATTTTAGTGGTGTAGTTATAGGGAGGGACAATTAGAATTTTAGTGTCTCTTCGGTAACTATTTTGATTAGTGCTTGGTATATCGCTGTGATGTCGCAGTCGTGTAAGCCCATATTGGCGGCTAGAATGGAGTTTCTAAAGGAGTTTTGTTCCTCATTTAGAATATCTGGCACGGCAAGTTTGTCCCATTCCAAGCCAACACAGGGTTTTGATGAACCCTTTGTGTAGTGGGCATAGAAGTGTGGCTCGCCGTTTTTCTCTATGGCGTTGTGGATTCTTTCGAACCCGTCCTGGTCTT
Organism: Typopeltis vanoorti; assembly: GCF_054136105.1. Lineage (NCBI taxonomy): Eukaryota > Metazoa > Arthropoda > Arachnida > Uropygi > Thelyphonidae > Typopeltis > Typopeltis vanoorti. The sequence goes on from NC_143554.1 coordinate 147,261,502, forward strand.
TTTGGACATGGTGGAGAATAGTAGCTCTCCCTGGAATTATTTTAGGGAATGGTGCTGGGGTGGGTTCTGTTCCTGTCGTGGGGAGGGTAGTAGGGTTTCCGCCCATAGGCAACCTTTTAAACGAAGCTTGTTCGTCTTCTACCTGTTCCCTTTGACGTTTTGCTGTAGAGGTGTCCATTTCCTCTATGGCAGATGCTGTGGTTGTATCTGCGTTCGTGGTGGTGGGGGGAACGCTGGCTGTTGAATTTTGGCTTCTGTACTTTTTGGTTTTACCCAGTGATACTTGTTTGAACCCCTCTTGTTTGCCACGTTTGGGTTGGGCTGTTGATATCGGTGGCGGGGGCGGGGTGGGTATTTTTGGTGGTTCTGTATTGTCAGAGCTAAGGGGGGGAGGAACGGGAAGTGGTTGTATCGCACCCCCCATTCGTTCTGCTGATGTTCTGTGTTGACACACATTGTAACTGTGGTCTTTTTGGTGGCATTTCTTGCAGGGGTTGGTGCAATGTGGTAGGGAATGGCCAGATTCGCCACAATTGCTGCACTTGGCCTTGGCACATTCTGCTCCCAGGTGTTCGTGGGAGCCACACCTGTAGCATTGCTTTGTGACACCTGGGTAGTTTACCATGACTTTTTCGGAGCCGATGGTGACAAAGTTCGGAACAGGAGTTTTCATCTCCATTGTGAAGATGACCACTCCTGATTTCCAATCCGGGTAGTCGACATCAGTGCCCCGTTTAATGTTCTTAATTGTGCCCCATTTAGCGAATGTCTTGTGGATGACGTCGTCGCTATTTTCTATATATTCGAGGGGGAACCTGTCAATTTTTACCTTTCTTAACAGGCTTCCCACTAAGAACGGAGTGATTTCTACGTCATTACATTTAAAACCCTCCAGCAGTTTGTCCCTAGTTGTGGTGTTTTTTACCACTACCTGGTATCTCCCTGCCCCAAAGGGGGTAAACCCGTAAATGTTTTCGGAACCTACTGCCTCACAAAGTGCTTTGCAGATATGTCTTTTGTTTAGGGATGGGTCAGTTTGAAAACCGATCGTTCTCACCCTAGGAAGTAGTGAAGACATGTCAGTCTTAGGTTTGGCCACGGCCAAAAAAAAAGATATAGGATCTAGGGAAGAGTAGGATCGTGGTGGTAGATTAGTAAAAATACCGTAGGACAGAAAAGTTTCTACAAGCAAAAGAGAGAAATCCGTAAGAACAAGTCTTACCAGCAAATCCTGTAGCTTAAGCCTAGCTACTAGCAGAAAGAAAGAAAAAATAGAGTGAAAGGAATCCAAAAATAGAGAAAGAATCTTACCAACCACGATCGATCTGGAAAAAGGTAGCTCTCATATACGGTCGCGTCCGCTGAATCCTGGAACTCTCTAGAGGCGAAAGATTATCCGTTTAAACTTTAAAAAAGATGGCGGAGATCTCAGTGGCCCTTTTTCATTGAGATTAGTAGTTGAGTGTGTTAGTGTTTCGTATCGGGTATTATTGATGATGAATTGTGAATTTAATTGATATGTTTTAGCGATTTTTTATGTTTATTCATTGTAACAGTAGTTAATAGCTTACTGTTACAAACAGTCGCTTAATTTTCGTCAGTGCATTATCCAGCGTCAACAGAGTGCTCGATCATCAGAGCAGGTAAGACTTTTATTTCATCTTCAAAAACATTTTTCAGGCCCTCTCCTGTTCCCTGCCCTGTGCAGCACTTGGTGGTTGAAGGGACAAGGCAGATCCTTCCCCCACTTCAAGTCTAGATTTAATTATGGATTCACCATATGAGGATCTCTCTTTCAAAGAACTTCTAGCTATTTTTCGGCAAATTGGTAACATTTTGCACACGAAATGGCCAGGAAGAGTTGAAGTTCATCAGATTATGGAGGTCGAGACAGAAGACCCTCAAACCTCCGAAATTTCTCCTCACAGTACACATGACAATGTCATAACAACTGACATAGATTCCAATGATTATCAGGAAGTCAGCAGAAAGAAGAGAAAGAAAGAGTCTCTTGCTGCAGAACCTGAATTTGCACCTCAAATGGACACATCAGCACAATCTAGTGCAAGAACAGAGACAAATATACCGATACAGCCCAAAGAGAGGATCCCACCAGTAGTCTTGCGATCTAAGGAAAAATGGTCGTTGCTTGCAGAGACGATGAAGAAAAATAACATCAAGTTCTCATCAGCCAAAAACACAGATGACGGAGTCCGCATACAGCCTGAAGGAACAACGGACTACCGCCAGCTAACCAGACTTATGGACGATCATAAATTTCCATACCATACTTACCAACTCAAAAGTGAAAAGAACCTCAAGGTAGTGATCAGAGGATTGGTAGAAAACATAACATCAGAAGAAATAGCTACTGACCTTAGATTACAAGGCTTGGAGCCGATCAAGATTTCTCGAATGTATCGAGCAGACAAGCGTCCCATGCCTCTGGTCTTAGTAGAGATCAGTAAAGATCAGAGAGAAATTTATGATCTTAAAATAGTCTGCAACTTGGTCATCAAGACCGAGCCACTAAGAAGAAAGGCATCGGCTGGTCAATGCCATCGCTGCCAAAAATTTGGGCATGCGCAAATGTTATGCAGAGCAGACTACAAGTGTGTGAAATGCGGTGGCAACAATCCCTCGCACACTTGCGTCAAGCCAAAGTCCACACCTGCTAAATGTGCGAACTGCAGTGGCCCACATCCTGCTAATTACAAGGGCTGTTCTCTCCACCCATCCAACTTTCAAAAACCTAGACAGGAGTTAATTCAGCCCACGCAGAAAAATAATGTGAGATCTGTGCCTGAAATCAAAGCACGAAAAGTTACACCAGATAAATCTTATGCTTCTGTGGTTTCCTCACGTAACACCGAGGTACTCCCTGCAGCTAGCAGTCAAAATTCCTCAGCAATTCTCGCTGCCTCACTAGGGGAGATGCTAATGGCCTTCAGCAAAACAAATCCAAGCCAGGCGGATACCAACAAATTCCTTAGGAATACTCAAGTCATCTTCTCCATGATTAATGACTAATCCAGATACAACATCAAATTCTATACAGATAATATTCTGGAATGCAAACGGTCTCAACAACAAAATTTTGGAATTACAGGAACTTATAGATCACTTACAAATTGATATTCTCCTCATTAATGAGACTCACCTACGTCCCTGCGATAATCCCAAACTCAGAAACTACTCATTACTTAGAAATGACAGACTCAATGCCAGAGGTGGAGGCACTGCCATCTTTGTCAGAAGAAACATCCGCTATAATGAGATTAAGAAGACTAATACATCTAACCTCGAGGAGACAGGCATAGAAATTCATACCAACAATGCAGGCAGCTTAAAGATTTATTCTGTATACAACCCCCCTGGCAAACCTTTACTCCCCTCTGATCTCTCTCAGCTACTAGATACAAATGAAGCAATAATTGTAGCAGGAGATCTCAATTCTAAGCATCCTTTATGGAACAGCAAGAGTTTTAACAACAACGGAATGATCCTCTACAATTTTGCCTTAAAGAGAAATATTGTTATTGCAGGCCCAATCGAGCCAACACATTATGGAGCGATCGGCAGACCTGATGTTTTGGATATTGCTATTTTTAACAATATTTGTCATCAATTTCAACTTCAAGTGGTTGACGAGCTCAGCTCAGATCACAATCCAGTACTCTTAAGTTTAGGGGGGGGGGAGCCTGAGCTCATTCCCAACCAATCCCACACTAATTTTGCAAAATTCAATGCCAAAATGAACTCTATCATAGACTCAGTACCTACTATCTCCACCTGTGAAGAAATTGACGTGGCAGTCAGCAATCTTGAATGTAAAATACACGCTGGCTTATCCGCAGCTTGTTCTATTTCCACCCCAGCTCAAGTCAACTCACTTCCTGAAGAAATCCTTGTTCTGACCAGGAACAAAAATAGACTCAGATGCCGCTATCACAACACACTATCTCCGCAAGACCGTCGAAAACTAAATAGAGCATCCAACCAAGTTCGTTACGCATTAAAAGATCACAAAAACCAGCAATGGGAAAGAAAACTCTGTTCTCTCAAAGCTGAAGATAATTCTCTGTGGAAGTTGACTAAAGCTCTCCGCACAGATCGTTCTAACATCCAGCCCATTCACGGAGAAAGAGGTCTTGTTTACAGAGATAATGAAAAAGCGGAAGCTTTCGTTGATGCCCTCCAACTTCAGTGCCGTCCTAATTATACGCATGCTGATCTGACCTTCATAGAGAGGATACACCGTCGTGTACGCTCTGCGCTTCGGAAACCTTGTAGCTGTGAAAATATCTGTCCCACCTCACCTAAAGAGGTCTATTCAATCATTAGGAAGCTTAAAAACAAAAATGCACCTGGTCCAGATGAAATTACCAACAAAACAATTAAAGCCCTCCCACACAAAGCTGTCATGCATTTAGTAGCCATTATTAATGCAATTCTGAGATTAAATTATTTCCCCTCAAGATGGAAACAAGCTGATATATTCCTTATCCTTAAACCTGGTAAGGCACCACAAATGCCACAGAGCTATAGACCTATCAGTCTTTTATCATGCTTAGGAAAAATCGCAGAAAGAGTCATTCTCAACCGACTTAATGAGGAGGTGAATAAAAATAACATAATTCCGAAAGAACAATTCGGTTTCCGTACCGGACATAGCACTACACAGCAAATTCACAGACTGACTGAATTCATCACTACAGGCTTTAACTGGAAACAGCACACAGGAGCTATCTTTTTAGATGTTGCAAAAGCATTTGATAAGGTGTGGCACAAAGGTCTCATCTATAAATTAATTACAGCCAGCATCCCTCTTTACCTTACTAAAATTATTAACTCCTTTCTACAGGACCGTAAAATCCAGGTCAAGTTGCGCCGAATTCGATCCTCACTGAAAAAAATCACTGCTGGTGTCCCTCAAGGCTCGCTGCTCTCACCGCTGCTTTTTAACATCTTTGTTTCTGATGTTCCTAGCACATCACTAACCACTATAGCTAGTTATGCGGATGATATGGCAATTCTTAGCAGATCTCTCAGGCCTAATATAGCTACTCAGCGATTACAAACTGCAGCAAGAAAATTGGAGGACTGGTTCAGAAAATGGAGAATATCTGTAAATGCCGATAAAAGCACTGCCATTCTATTCACACGAAGACAAGCATCTCACTCTGGTGAAGTTAAACTTTTTAACACAGCCATCCCATGGAGAACTAGCACCAAATATCTAGGCATTCAACTTGATAACCATTTAAACTTTAACTCCCACATAGTTTATGCATGCAAAAAAGCAAACTCTGCAATTGTACAACTCTATTCTCTCCTCAATAGAAGAAGTCAAGTTAGCACTGAAAACAAACTACGGATCTATAAAACAATTATCAGACCATCGTTAACTTACGGATCTCCAGCCTGGGGTCACACTTCCCCCACCAACATCAAGAAGCTACAAGTTATTCAAAACAAGTGCCTCCGTATGATTTTTAACGCTCCGTGGTTTGTCAGAAATGCTCTCTTACACCGTGATGCCGATATTCCAGATATTCCCACGTTCCTCCATAACAGTGCTGCTGCTCATTTTGCCAAAGCAGCTGTTCATCCAAATCAACTCATTCGAGAGTCTTCTAACTATGACGAACACGACAGGTGGAAACATAAGCGTCCGAAAACAGCTCTGCTTATCGGTTCAGGTGCCTCCATACAGCCCTAAATATAGGGTGAGCCAAGTGCTCGCTAATCTTTAATTCAAGACTATTTCATAGAGACAAAGGGATTGGAGTCCTTGGGACTGATATTCATCATGCCACATCAGTTATCAGTTATCAGTTAAACTTCACTGGCAACAGCATTGCCTCTGCGCAGTTGTTCGGTAAGTTTAGAGTCACAAATCCACACTCGGGAGATCGAGCAATACCATAGGTATTGCCCTACTCGTGAGATAATTTCTAGGAAGAAAAACCCTATTAAATGAATCCTAAATCTGGTAACCAATATCAGAGTTTAAGTGAAAAGAACTTACATATACTTTTGCTGTACGATTGCCAGAAAGGTGTGTCACTATATTATGTTATAACATATTATAACTATGAAGAAAAGCCAAAACGGCTATTTTTTCTGGCGAGGTTGATAAGTTAAGGGGATAAAAATCCCTTATTGTTTTTCAGCCAGTAAGCGAAACTACGATCGAAAACTACGATCTCAACGTTTCATGCCGACGAACTATCGGCTGATTATCCCCTTAACTTATCAACCTCGCCAGAAAAAATAGCGGTTTTGGCTTTTCTTCGTAGTTATAATATGTTATAACATAATATAGTGACACACCTTTCTGGCAATCGTGCAGCAAAAGTATATGTAAGTTCTTTTCACTTAAACTCTGATATTCTAGGTCTAGCTACTCACTGATGAGACCTCAAAAAAGGTTGAAACCGGTCTGGGTAGTGACCTCTCCTCATAATGTAAAACAGTACCACATCTCCTAGGAGCTGTGTTTTTACATTATGAGAAAATATCAAGAATAGTGAGGGAGCTTGCTCCACCTTTGCAACGAGTTGCCGTGGTGTGGCACTACCAAGTGGTCACTTACTTGGATCCGCCGACAGTTCGTCGGCATGAAACGTTCAGATCGTAGTTTTCGATCATAGTTTCGCTTACTGGCTGAAAAACAATAAGGGATTTTTATCCCCTTAACTTATCAACCTCGCCAGAAAAAATAGCCGTTTTGGATTTTCTTCGTAGTTATAATATGTTATAACATAATATAATATAGTGACACACCTTTCTGGCAATCGTACAGCAAAAGTATATGTAAGTTATTTTCACTTATTAGTCAAAAAAACTCTGATATTCCAGGTCTAGCTACTCACTGATGTCCACCTACTGTGAAGTCCAGCCGCTGTTTTTTCCTGAGATCGAGAGCCTGAGAATCCTGTGCGAGCCCTGCTGCAAGTCAACTTGGTAAGACCCTTATCTTGTTATTTTCCTGTTTTTCTCTGGTATTTTTGAAATAATTTTTTTGATCTTGCCTGTCGGTCAGTCTTCCGCCTGTTAGTAGGAGATTTCTGCGGACGGGGAACGCTTGGCGTTTCTCTTTTTTTTTGTACCCCCCCCTGGAAGGTCCACTGGATCCTTCCTTATTTTTTCGGGAAATTATAAGGATACTCTTAACTTTCTGATATGACTTACCTAGAGTGAAAACCCTCGGTTTCGAGGTAAAATCTAGCATCGAAAAGCGGACGTTCGCGAAAGCTTTAATAGATACGGTAGGGATAAATAATATATTCGGTTTTACCCCGTACGGGGGAGGGAGGTTCCAGGTCGTTGTAAAAGACGAAGCAACGAGAGAAAAACTCTCTTTAGGAATTCAATGCGAAGAACAAAAATACCTCCCTACTTTAATAGGGAGTATGTTAAAAACGATCAGAATAGACAGATTCCCAGTCGAATATTTAGAAAGCGTAGACGCTCTAATTAAGAATCTTTTTTCCAAATGGGGAACACTCAAAGAGGTCAGAATAATGCAGGACAGTGACTTCCCAGAATGGAAGTCGGGGGTGGTATACGTCTCCATGGAGATGAAAACACCCGTTCCTAACTTCGTCTTTATAGGTTCAGCCAGGGTAATGATCAATTACCCTGGCTATATAGCGAGGGAGGTTGCTCCACCTTTGCAACGAGTTGCCGTGGTGTGGCACTACCAAGTGGTCACTTACTTGGATCCGCCGACAGTTCGTCGGCATGAAACGTTCAGATCGTCGTTTTCGATCGTAGTTTCGCTTACTGGCTGAAAAACAATAAGGGAATTTTATCCCATTAACTTATAAACCTCGCCAGAAAAAATAGCCGTTTTGGCTTTTCTTCGTAGGTATATTTATTCTTGTTTTGTATTCGTGTGGCTTGTGCTTCACTGTTAATGATAAAATCATGTAAGCTAACATTATCCATAATTTCTTCAAGTTTTTGAGTTAAAGATCTTTTAGTGCTGAACAAAAAAGCTAACTACCGTTTTGTGTCTGTAATTCTTTCGCTAAGGAGATCCATCTTAGCTTTACGATAAATTCTTTTAGCGCGTTCCGTTGTTATCTTTTCTTTAAAAGAGATGAAATTGGGAAAAACTGTATGGAACTTACAACGTTTCAGGTAAACTAACCTGTTTATTTTCAATCCTATTTTCTTCAATGTTTTTTTTAAAAATTCCTTTGTATATTCATTAGAGACGCCTCGTCATTTAGGCTATAGATATGGTGATCAGCTTTTACTCGGTTGTTGTGATACATTTTAAAAAATATAGATTTAATGACTTTAAAAAACCGAGATAACTTAGAAAGATTTTAATGATAAATACTACTAGTTTCGGCTTATAACAGCCTTCCTCAGGTATTCATAAAGGAAAAGAATAATAATAAACATTGAAGTATCTAAACAAACTGGAAATTACAGGTAAAAGTTGCCACTCATGATTGATACATAAAAACGTTGTATTTTTTATTTTTATTGCCATTGTTTATTGCAAGTGTGCGTGCAGGCTCACATGAACGCCAATATTGAATAACTGCAGCATGGCTATCTGGGATGTTATAATTCAAATTGTTGTTTAAGTGAACAGGGTTCAGCAGGATTTCCCTTGATTCTACGATTTTCCTCTCAAACTCATCATCACAGCGAAAACATTTTCTGATCTATTCCAGCAAACGGAGTGGCTTTGTTGATCATCATTAGGATAATTTGAAAAAAGAACATGACTGGATAACGCAGTAGCATGAGATCTTTTGTAAGAGATGTCTCTCTTATGCTCTTCAATACGTTGTTCAATAGATTTGTTAGTTTGTCCAAAATAAGGGATATTGCAATCGCACCATAATTTATATACACCTGGCTATTTTAGGTTATAATGAGTAGGCTTTGGATGACTGATTAGAGAACGAATTTTAGGAAGTGTGGTGAAGAATCTCCTGGTATTATATTTTTTAAGGACTTTAGCTGACTGTGCTAATGTATTGTATTGTAATATGCTATGTATTAAAGGCAGTAGGCCACTACCCAGACCGGTTTAGACCTTTATTGAGGTCTCATCAGTGGGAGCCAGAAGTTTTATTAAGAATAGTGATGAGAGCTTATTCTCATCACTATCTCATCACGAGTTGCCTTGGACTTGCACTACGTGCAGAGTCAGCTAGATTTGCAACACTTGCAGGTGCAAACTTGACTGCCTTGTCTGTTTTCTTACTTGGGAAATGGAGTAAAAAACCAGGTTTATATTTAAAATAACTTGGTATCTTTAACATATATTATACCCAAGGCTAAAAACCTTTTAGACACACACACACACACACACACACACACACACACACACACACACACACACACACACACACACACACACACACACACACACACACACACACACACACACACACACACACACACACACACACACACACACACACACGTATATATATGTTTATGTATATATATGAGAGAGAGAGAGAACTCCAACACACTGTAGTTGTATTGTAATGCTTGTACAATTTATGATGACGACTAGCTTTATTTTTTTTTATTCACAACAAATTGATTGGGAGCAGTAAGAAGTGTACTTTACATGTGCAATGCTTGTAAGTACGAGTATATTAGAAATAAAGTCACGTTTTCTGTTGAAAGGAAAGTGTGTTGTCTTATTTCTATAATAAATAGTTCATTTAATTACTACCATTGGAACCGACCTGAAGACTACTACTACCGGGACATTCATACAAACAAACTCCTGAAAGTTTGTTCTGTTTGTTTTCCAGAAGTTCGAAATCCTGCATTCTTGGTATTGGACAGATAACTGATCCTATTCTCGATTGTAAGACCCTTATTGTTCTTGTGTACGCTATTTAAGCCTAGGATTTCAAAAGTCAATAACATGACTATACGATGTACAAGTGTGCACTTTTCATGTACACTATGGATGCATTTCGAAGCCCTGTGTTCATTATGAATCCCAATTCCGCTGAATGTGTTCGCTTACTTTAAATAAATTTAGACATGGTTAGTTACAGATATTGCCATATAATACTTTATATGCTTGGAATAGTGTTATTACACTAATTCTCTGTGGTGACAACGAACGACCTTGTTGATGGAACTGAAACAAACTCTTCAAATTATTCCTGAGCTATACAGGAACATAGAGAATGATATAACTATCAAATGTGTTTCTCTTATTGGCAGTAATATTAGTTAAAAGTACACATATTACAGTAGTACTTTCTGTGCTGTGATGTCATTAAAAAATATCAGGTCAAAGAAATTAACAAATGCTGAAGTCTCTACTACCTCCTCACTGATAATCAGATTTCATTCAGTTTTACAGTCAAAGTTATGAACGAATCCAGGACTCATATGAGCACAGAAGTTTACATGAATTCAAATATCTTTCATTTTCTGATTTTGTTCGGATCGGATTTTGTTTTAAAAAGTCCCAGAATAAAAGGAAACTTATCATGGAGCGAAGTGACATTGTTTTATCAGTATTTGAGAGCAATAAAACGTTTCAGGGAGGAGAAAAGACCGATTGTGTATTTAGATGAAACTTGGATTGATAGTAATTTAACTTATGGAAAATGTTGGCAGTCTAAAGAAGAATGTCGAGTGCTACAAACCGGAAATGCCTCGCAGCGCATAATAATTTTGTGTGCGGGTGGAGAAATGTTTTTCTTTTTTTACCGAATTCAAACTTACTATACAAAGCCAATTACCATAGGCAAATGTATTCTACGATCTTTGAAAAGTGGGCGGAAGAAAAACCGATTCCAAACCTTCCTAAAAATGCTGTTGTTATAATTGATAACGCTTCATATCACTCTATTCGATTAAAGAAAGTTCCAAATTGGTCTAATAAGAAGCAAGTTCTTATGGATTGGATCTCTGCAAATAACATTTCTCATTCCCACAGATATGCGAAAAATTGAATTGCTTCATTTGGTGAAAAGAAACTCGCCCACAACTAAACTATTTAAATTCTTCACGATGCTCAAAGAGCATGGATTTCTAGCTTTGAGACTACCACCATGTCATTGCGATATCAATGTTATTGAGTATGTTTGGGCAGAAGTGAAAAGTTTCATTCGCCATCGCAACGTAACTGGGGATATTGACATATCAAAACTTTTTAAGCTTTCAGAACAGGCGATTGAAAGTATTACAGTTCAAAACTGGGTAAAATATTGCTCTCATGTCACCTCATTGGAAAATATGTATTAGGACAGAGACAGAATTATCGAATATTTATGTGAAAGGGAAAGTGATGGCGATTCGGACACCCATTTAGATGACTCTGAAGATTAAAAGGATTTGATAATGGTATTTTTATCCAACATTCTTTTTTGCATGGGTTTGTTAAAAGAGTCACAACAAGTCATAAATAATTAATCGATTTAGGACATTAAAGTGTTTCAGTTCTCTCAACTGTAAGTTTAGAATATCTAAGTTCACTTCAACAAATTTCTGTTTTTCATTTTAATTATTTTTATTTTATAGAAAACTTTCTTAAAAATAAACTTAGTTAAATTTTTGTTTTATGCTATACCTTTTTTAATTTTGTTAATACTCTATGTACGTTTTTCCAACTGTTATACAAGCAAATTAGTTACACTTTAAAAACTACAATGTTCGTAAAAGAAAAGCTAAATTTTTCGGCCTGTAATAATAAACACATCCCAGAAGACAGATTTATTACCCTATTATCGGAATGGATTCTCCTTTTTCTGACATGGGCAGAAGCGTCGAGGGACCTCTTGTTTTCCAATGTGCATTTCCTCAGCATTTAAACCGAAGTTTTGATTTTGATTTCATTTATAGCTCTATTCAACAGAGAACTGAAAGCGGCCACTACAGGAATATCTCACTGACCTGACCTGACTGACTACAGATTTGGACGAGTTGTATCTACCAATATATCTGCCCGAGGAAAAAACCTTTTATTAGGTAGGAATATCACTTTTTTACTAAGAGCAGTACATGAGCATTAATGATACTGTGTGTAAAAAGATATATTTTGATACCCATAATAGTTTACGATTTTTTATACTGATAGTATTGATATTGCTCCAAGGAAGCTGAAAATTAAAAAATCAAGACCCTTAGTTCTTGAAAGGTAAATGAGGTGGAAGTCTGTTCTAGTCATCTTGATGTCAATAAAGCTGTTGTAACTGCATTTCACCATATTCTGCGAAAGAATGTGGAAATTGTGATTTCCATTTGCAGAAGTAAAGCATATGTTTCAAATTACAGATCTCTTTACTTTTCTAGAGTGGTTATTAAAGTTTCCGGTTAGGAACTGGGAAACAGGATTGGTTAAATAAGGAAAAGCATCTACATAAATCTGAATATAGGTTTGTAAAACGAATGTGTTGTTTCAGTAATTTACTTAAATTTTATAACATGGTGATAACGATTCTGGACAGTATGACTCTATTCGTGTACTGTGATATTTCTGGCATTTGACAGATAATCCCATAATAAATTGGTGGATAACTTAGGGCACATGAGTTTGGATAATCGGTTAGTTGATTGAATAAGAAACTGATTTTCTAACAGACACCAAACTGTCTCTTAGTTGATAAAATGTAGGAATAATAGTAATGTATTGGTGCGTCAGAGAGAATTGAATAGTCTGCAGAATTCGACTATTTCGAAAGTAGTCGTAGAAATAATCCAGAAAAATGTTCTATTTGGCGAGCAGATTCGAACTCAGAACTGATATCTTGCGTTATGGATGCAAACACTAGTTGCACAGGGATATTCCTCGTAATTTACACTATTTTATGAAACTGTACGTGGAGATGAAATATTGCTATATTTTTATTCAGCTTGTTTCGAATTAATATGTGTCAGAAGCATCATTCTAACTTTTTGAGTTATCTTAGGTTAAAGTGTATGTACACACTGTTAGGTAACACCTCCAAGGAGTCCAAACACTTATAGTGGGAAGGCACACTACTCAAATACAACTTAGGCTCTCTCTCTCTCTCTCTCTCTCTCTCTCTCTCTTAATCCCCCAACTATACTGCACCACTACCATCAGCACACAGCGCCATCTATTTCCGAACACCCCTCCCCCTTTGTCTGTGTATTTAACAAAGTAGTGATCGGCAATTTTTACGTTAATTTCTGATGTATATGTATGGATGGGTGCCCGTATGTTGATATGATCAATGCATGATTGTGTTAGTGAGTTATTGAGTATTTCTTGTGTTGTACGCGGTTCAACGACGCTTAGCCATGTTTCTAACTCGTGAAGAAAACTGAGTGGATTATTATCTGGTTGGTCTGTATATTGTGTTTATTGTGTATTTGATACTATTGTGGCTATTTGTGAGTTCCAAAATTATTGTTTCCGCATGATCAAAGTGAGTTTGTTTGTCACATTGTATTTTTCTTTGCTAATGTCACAATGCCACCTCTTTTGTTTGATCTACATAAGTTGTAGGTTTGATAATTATTTTTGTATGCGTAAATTTTTATGTCGTTTATTGCAACTTCGGTCAGTATTAGCGCATCCATGTTTATCATGGTATAATTGAGCTGTGTTGTCAATGTAAGCCAGTGTTTTTTTATACTTATGTTTGTGTGTATGATAGTGAAGTTGGTGTTGGTGGAAATGTTGTCTGACCATTTCTTCAAAGAGTCAAAGACCTTGAAGTTTATGTTCGCCTATGTTTGAGATCTCCATTATATAGTTTTTAAATGAGTTCTAATATTATTCTTAAGGATGTGAAAAGTGTTTTATGTTGGTAGGCTGTGTAAGTCGGATTCACTTGTAATTATGTATACTCGAGTGTTTTCACTCTTTCTCAAAAATATCTGGGAATTCTTTGTCCACAGAAACTTGTAGTTTTTCTCTGTTTTTGTCTTCCTTGCTTGATATAGAAGATTTTTGAAGTATGAGTCCAGTGTTCCGTTATATAGATACGGAACACTGGACTCCATATAGGTGGTGGGAGTTTCTTATCAGTTAGGATCGTTGTTGTCGGCCTTGTTTTCTTGCTTGCTGTAAGAATGGAGTCCCTCAGATTTCTGTTGGTAAAACGAGCGATGATCGGTGGCGGTCTCTCTTTATTTTTTTGTGGGCCTCGGTTGATATAGGTGATATCTGTGGTTGCGATTTGAATTCCAATTTTGCTGCCGATCAGTTGCATTATGTTGCTTAAGTCTTCTGTATTTTCTTTCGTTATTCCCTCAATTTGAAGTTCTGTTTTCTTTCTTTCTTTTTGTAGCATGTGTTCCATTTGACAGTTGAGTGTGTTTACTTCTTTCCGCAATTCTTGATTTTCGCGTTGGAGTGTTTCTTGCGTTTCTATCGCTACCGTTAATTTCGTCTTTATTTCTCGCACTTTTCCTTACATTTCTTCAGAGGTCTCGTTATTGAACTGTATGTAATGTTCATACTCCTCGAATTTTTTGTTAATTTGTTCCATGTGTGTATTTAACAAGTCTTTCATCATGAGTTTAAAAACCACGTAACCGGCCAAGACGTCTATAGACGTTCAAGTTATCATGGATGCGAAGTGCTTATTACAATTGTATTATCATTGATATTACATCGAAATATATGATGAATACGAAGCGTATGCAGATGCGTATTTGATCCATAATGGCCAGTAAGGTGGTTAAATGAATAAAAGTTATCTGTAATTTTAGGATCCGGAAGCGGCTTACCTTGATGTGCGTCGTTACTTTTCTTTGGTGTCTAGTCTTTGTTCTTCGTTTTCTCACGGCACTGTTGACATCGCCATTCGGTCCGTTTCACGGCTCCTTTTGCTTTCCACGTGCTTTCTGAGATCCCTGAACAGTGGAAGTGTTGTTTTTTGTTACCTCCGGAACAATGCGCCCTCTCCCCTTCATCGCTTAATGGCTTATTGCATTTGTTACAGCTCATTTTGCTTGAACTTCGCTGTCTCGGTGACCTTTAGCCTTTCTTCCGGATAGCGACTATAGTGAGACTTTTAAAATGGCGACGTCCTTTGTTCCTCGTTGGCTAGTGACTGCTGTACACTCTGAGCTTCCAACACTGAAAATTTGAATCTTACTTATCCGATTTTGGTAATTTGAACGTCCCTGTCTTCAACGTGACTAGTAGAATTAAATAGTATCACTTTCAGGTTAGAAACATGAGTTAATTAACACTTTAAACCTATAAAACCATGAGCAGCGATACAGCCTATGTGCATCCGTCTGCCTACACAGCATCCTCTGATATTAGTAATAATAATTAGAAGAAACTGAACACATTTCTAAATAGAAAATTTGAAATGATTTTATTCATTTTTCAGAAAGAGAAAACAGTAGCTATCTGTTTAAGTGGACGACATGAATATTTGTTCCTCACACTGTTGTGCCCGCTGACTTCTTTCCAGGCAATGCATATTATGTAAGCTTATTACAGTTGCTATATGTTTTGTGTTTTGCTTTATTCGATGAATTATGTGTGATGGGGTCCGCACGTAAAACGATCCTGGAACTTTCATTTATAACGTAATATTCCCTTCATGTATATTATTCTAGTAAACACTGTGGCTATTGTCCTTGGTTACACACACATTGTGTACTTTGTTTTATTTGTTTATTTTCTTCTATCCATACCGATTACAATAATTGCATTGCATTACATTTGGTTTATATTTTGATGATCACTTGGAATACTTCTTCAGCTTTAATAAATTTCAGATTTCAAAAAATAAAAGGGTTCCTTTTTGTTTTTTGTTCCTTGGTATTGAAGTTAATAGAGGTATATGTGACATCATATAAACAAAAACATAAAATGTTATGGGTATTGAAGCCATAAATCATCAACGCGATGGTATAAAAATGACATCATTTATGGATATTCAGTTGTTTGCTGATTATTCAAAACGTTTGAGGGCAATAGTTGACAAAGTGATGTTGATATCCTGCATGATGCTTTAAATAATTTGGCACTGTGGGCAAAGGAAAACGATTGTCAATTAAATGTTGCAAATGTAAGACTATGCACTTCGGTTGAAAGTGTTGCATATGGTGTATCATAATGATGGTATTGGTTTGCAGGACATGGATGATCGTGGACACTTGGGAATAATGGTAGACAAAGTGTTAAATTTCTGAGGGCTTATTTCAAAATTTGCTAAAATAGCTCAACGAATTTCTTAGATAGGTGGTCGAGAGGTCTTGGAGACTAGTGACCAAGATGGGGACAGGACTCTGGAATATTTCCTACCACGATAGGTTGAAGGTTTGTGGGTTACAAAGTTTAACTGATAGGCAGAGAAGAGGAGACATAACAGAAAGGTTTAAGATATTACAGAGGTTATATAAAATTGATTCAAGTCAAAACTTTCAATATATGATAAATAGGCAAAAAAAAATTGTGCCATCCGTGGAAATTGTGTAAGAATGTGGTTTGTTTACTATGGGTGTACAGACCAGATTTTTTGTGTTGAAAGTGGTGAGTGGAATGGATTTGCCAAAATTGCTTATGAGTTCCCTAACAGTGAATTGATTCGATGAGAGATATAAGATTTGTGTGTATGATGGTTAATTTGGGTCTCCCGTGATGAGTCTACAGACTCCATGGAGATGCCTTAAATAATAATAATATAGTACATGCAATTTATAATTTTGTGGAGGATGGTGAGAACTCCAGTGGACATCGATGGAAGTTGAAATGGAAGGCAGTCAAGGAAGGAATCAAAACTATATAGTTCTGTCATAGAGATTGTGAAATGAAATCGTTTTCCTATGGAGGTGAATACAGCTAATACAAATTGAAACAAAAATTAAAACAACTAACCAAAGCTACTGTAATTTCTGATATCCTGTACTGCACATTAAAGCATTTTCTTTCAATTTTACAGCCATCTCATCATTTAACAAAGGATGTTCTCTTTGCTTGACTTTTAATTTTGATTTAAATAAAGGAAAACGGTTATTAGACCTTTTTGTTTATGGGTGAATTCAATTACAAATAAAAAGTACTTATATCTTTTTTACTATTGGGAAACGTTATGATTCATTGGATATCTTTTCCCCTTCAGTTGGCTATGGCGACTATGAAAGAAAGACTTCGGACCTTGTTGAAGGATCCCATCTATTCTGACGTCACCTTCATAGTTGGCGAAGGTGAACACAGAGTAACAGCTAAGGTTCATAAGTTGCTGCTTGCGATTGCCAGCCCAGTGTTTGCTGCCATGTTTTACGGTCCTCTAAAGGAGAAAGGAGAGATCAAGATTCCTGACATTTCTCCAGAAGCATTTCAAATTATGCTCACGTGAGTCATTTTCTGTTATATCCGAATGCTGATATTTATCTGTACTCATTGCCTTAAATACAAAATACTATTTTATTTTTTAATTACTGAAGTAAAGATATGTATGTTTTTTTATATATTTTCAAAATATTGCGATCATCGATTCTCAAAATGACAACCTGATAGATTAGCATCGAAATAGACATGCAATTATCACACCTTTCTAAAATGTTTATTTATTTATTTATTCCTTTTAATGACATCAGAAGACGTTGTTAGCTATTGATTATACGATGTACTACGACATGCTTTAGCTGCCAGGTTATACAATTGCACCTTATAATATATTGTTTCGCTGTGTACTTGTAATGCAGAATACTCGGTCATTTATGTTCATTCGGTAATTATGGTTTCCGTAAATGAGATTTGGGAAATTGCAAGAGGGAAAAGAAAATGTATTTTGTGGATATTACTCAGCATTGTAAGCCATCCAACTTACCTTCGCTCGAAGGGATAGCTCATTAAAATTCTTTAAAATTAAAATTATCTCACAAACTTGATAGGATTCGAACACACATTTTTAAATGAACAACATCATTTGTACTAACGATGCAGACGGATATTCTCAAAGAAAGTCATACAACGCGATATTTGTACAACTTATCAGACAAACACTATAGCAAGAATCAAACTGTTTCGTCCAGGTAACTGTACTTTTGACTTTTCATATAAGATTTATAAATTGTAAATTTTTGAAGTTTTTTTTATTGTTTTCAGGTACTTGTACACAGATGAAATTTCAATATCATCAATAGGCACGGCGATTGAAATGTTTTACGTGGCAGAAAAATACCAAATAGCATTCCTCAAACAGAATATTGAAAAATGTCTTATGGGATACTTGAGGGCAGAGTCAGGATGCATATGCGAAGTTTATGAATTTGCTAAAAGTAGGAATCTCTATCAAACCATGTATAAATGTCTCGACATCATTGACAGACATACGGAAACCATTCTTAAGTCAAATGATTTCTTGGAATGTCAGAAGGACACAGTGGAGGACATAGTGCGTAGAAAAACAATAACACTTCAGTCAGAATATTCTCTGTTTGATTCTGTTCAAAAATGGGGGATACGGTATCTCTCGACAACAAAACAAGAAAAAACTGAAGAACGTTTGAAAGGTTTGCTCTCTCCTATTTTCCGATGTGTAAGGTTTTCTCTTATGTCTTCAAAAGAGATCGCTAATATGACCAAAACAAAATTGTGTACAATTGCTGAAATAGCACCTTTCTTATGCAGAAGTGGAATTCCAAGAAATTACTCATCATATTCAGTGCTCACTTTTGAAAATAGCGATTTAGACTGGGCTTTAATAGATTTCGCACCGATCCGTCGCAAAGATAATAAGATTTCTTTCATAGTTAATATTCTAGAGAAATCAATGCTGCTTGTTGAGTCATTCATAAATGTTAAGGTTGTATATAACGGAGATACATATCGGAATGAGGTAGTATGTGTAAAATCACTCTATTCTTGTGTGTCCAAAGAAATTATTTGTGAGTCGGAGTTGAATAAAGAAAATCCTGCTCTACTGTATGTTAAAGAAGGCGACACATTTGAAATGACTGCCATTTTTCGTGAAACGTTTGAGAAATTAATCAATTTTTTGCCACCTAAAGTGGCATATTGTAACGAGCCTTATTATAAGTTTAGTGTACAACCAGAAATTATGTGGTTTGCGACGTTCCTTACATTTGAGTTACTGATAAAGTAAAGAGAAGTATGATTTAAATTTAACTTGAATGATGTCATAAAATTGTCATTAGCATAGCTGTAAAATATATTTACGATTATATTATTAGGAGCCGTATTTTTAGTTTTTTTTGTATATAGTTTCTCGACTACTCTTTTAACTTCTCCAGAATTAGTGGAGCAGAATATTAAAATGTTAAATTCACCTGTTACGTATTCAGGTGAATATTACATTCCCTTAAGATAACATTATCATCAATGATTGAATACTTTGTAATATACTTTGGCCTCAAACATTACTTGTAATCAAGAAGTGTACTAGATCTAACTAAATATAGAAAGAACTTTTATATTGTAGAAATATATTTTTCTTCTCATTCCTTGTTAACGTAACACTCCAATTTTTATTTGGAGTCTATCCATTGTTTCAGTGTATTAATTTCACCAATTTTCAAATGCCAATAAAATAAATTATACTCAACATTTTCAGTTTCATTAATTAAACCTTACATCAAATGAATGTTACGAACAGAAACAATAAAAATTCATTGGTTGAGTATGTTGTTACTCTTATGAAGATTGAAATGTAGTCATCGTATTAAAAAAATGTTAGTTTTAGGAGAATAAACTTTTTCTCGTTACATGACATATTTTAGATATTCTGAACAACCATTCGTATTGTCAAACCGTTCCAATTTTAATATTATTTAATGAAGATTCAATTACGTTTTATCCTTTCAGCTATAAATTATCGATTGAAAAAATGGGATTGTTACTGAACGAAGAGAAGCTGAGAGATAAAAGAAAAAGTTGCCAATTCAAGCTAATGCAAGATAATTTATTCAGTGCCTATTATTAGGCAAAAGAAAAATATTTATAATATTCAAAACTAAGCATGAAAATAAACTCCTGAAATCACAGACCTGTTCTAAAAATCAATGGCTTTCTCTAAAACAGCCTTAGTAGCATACAATTCTGACAAAAGAAACTTAAAGAAATAATGTAAGAAAATTTCCAAATTAGAAATTTGGTAATGAAATTTTAACAATTTTTATATGATTTACTGTATAAAACAACTTAGAGTCCAACAATTAAAAGTTTTTCTTTATCTTAAAACGCTATCGGTTTCGTGTAGATTCTGGTATAGTTGACTCAACCAGCACGACAGACATCATCTAATATACCATTAATAGTTTACACTTTCACAAGGTGTTGTTGGAACAGAATCTGCAAAGAATTATTTAAACTCTTTTGCATGCGGATACATCTACCGCCACCAACCCCGTGTTTAACGGAGAATCGATGTCTGTTTTCCACTCCTGTAGTGTTTCCGAAATTTTTATTTAGCTCACACGTGGCTCGAATCAACGATAATTTTTCAATCTTATATATTTGTAAAAACATAAACGATTGTGTTTACTGTCTTTCTTATTGTTCATGCATAATAATGCAGTCTTCCAATATAAGAGTGGCTCTTACTCAGGTTTCCTGCTTAAAACCAGAGGAGGTCTGCTTACAGAACCCAAACCAGTTTGGAAAGTTGACTTCGCAAATAACGAACTAAATAGAATTCGAAGATTCTATTACCATCATAATTATTATATTGTTCAAAGGTGAAATTATGTCAGTTGAATTTAGAAGGTACAAGCAAGTACTCATGAAGAAAATGTGTAGAATACACACACATACACCGAGTGATCCAAAAGTCACAAAAAAAGTAAAAATTCAATAATTCGAAAATTATAGGCAGTAACACAATGCGGTTTTCACAGAAATGCACAGAAAGACAGGTTTTTTTTTTAATAAAGAAAAATATTATTGCCAGAATAGTTGCATTCGTCACCAACAGGTGGCACTATAGCGGTCCCGGAGCTGCTACCTGTCACTATTTAAACCGTGAGGTACGTAGATTTCAGATGTAGTAAATACTGATGTTAAAATTTCAGCATTTAACGTTTATTGCTGTAGTTAAACGTTCTGCCAAGGTGAGGCATGTTATTGTTACGAGATAAAGCACTTTTAGTCAAGCTGTATTATCAGAACTCCGAATGTGCAAGTGTGGCTTTGCGCACCTATCATTCGATGCGGGGTATTAGAACTGGAAAGGGACCGATGTCTTGTTCCTCACTGATAGCTACGATAAAAGGTTTGAGGACACTGGCAGTTTGGAAGCACGTGCAAGAAGTGGGAGACACCCCCCCCCCCAAAAAAAAAACTATTGCAGTTGTGCACGAGGTCGAACACGAGACCGACACACAATCAGCAGCTTCCGCACATGGGGAATGCAACAACCGATTTCAAGAGACGTCATGAATTTGCAAATTGGGCTTTTCAGCAGATGGAAAGCAATGCGGACTGGCTGCACTTTTTGCTTAATGGAAGCGATAGTGATATAATTTTTTATTTGTCAATAAGTGACGTTATTTATTTGAATGGAAAAGGAAGATATATTAGTGGATAAGGATTCGTGATGTGATTGGTGGGACACTTCAAACCAAATAGGGGTAGGGTAAATAAATTGGGGAAGTGACGTCATTGTCATGGATCTGTGTTGGTAGAACTGTAAATCAGTAAATGGTTTGTGTATATAGCATTATGGGTGATGGTAGAGATAGAGATAAGATAGAGTATGGAATGTTTGGAATTTCGCTGGGGGCCCCCATCTGTCAGGGACATAACATGCCGTGTCTGGGCCTTGTGGGTGATGTTTAGAGATAAGGAATTGTGATATTACGTGTTTGGAAATTTCTGGGGAACATATGTCTCAGTGACATCATGTGGTGTTTTTGGTTTGCCTATAGATTTGTTGGTGATATTTAGAGATAAGATAACTTGGAATTTCCCTGGTTGACACACATCCATCATTGTCTTCTAGTTTTGTCTTTGGTCATCTAGGTTGAAAGAACGAATTTGCGATCTTGAAGATCAATCAGTAAATAAATAATTGAGTATGGGAATTTGAGTATGGAAAAAAAATGGCATTGCATGGTGGAGATGAAAGGGTAGTCAAGAGGTTGACAGTGGTCTTTCCTGCAAGGCACCCCCACTCTACACCTTCCCCCACCATCCCTCTCCTCCAGAAGATGTCTGCTCATCCAAGGGGAGATGAGCAAGCTCGCCATTTTCGGATATCTTTTAGTGATTTCACCTCCAACTGATACTGATAACTTTGGAGAAAAAAAGTGTGGAGGTGAAAGGTTTTTCACCTATCACTTCCACAACGTAATGCTATTTTTTTCCCATCCCAACAATTTCGGACCTGCAAATGGTGAGATCGTTCATCTCATTGGTTATCAGTTTGAGGTGACCACTAAAAGATATCTGCAAATGGCAAGTTCACTCATTTCCCTTTGGATGAATTCGAGTCGCAGAGATAGTTTGTCCCATGATATCACAAAGAAAGATAAACTCACATCAACATCAAATCCACCAGCATGCAAAAACATGTCTGTGAGTCATCTGCACGAAAGTTTCATTTTGGAAGGAATGGTCAGGTAAACAGTACTATAAGGAAAAACAATTGAGTTGAGTGCCTTTTCAGTTACTGCAATTCGTTCATCCAGTGCCGCTATCATATTGTGTTGTGGTGTTTTGTGTCCAGTAAAGTAAAATAATGAGTGAAATTTTCTTTCTTCAGGAAAATATCACAAGACAAAACTCTTCACATAGCTCTAAAAGGATGGAAATCAGTCATTATTTTAGAAGATACATTGTGATGCATTTTTCCTGGACCACTTGGGAAAAGTTATGCAGGAAGTGGTCTGATATTCTTGACTACTAGCAAAGAAGAGTTGACTACGAAATGGACCTCAGTGATTGTTACATTCTGAAATGCCAAGATGGCAAATTAATGCTCAATAATACAGGAGCTGGTGTATGTAAAGTTTTCTCTATTAGTTGTGAAGAAACTGAGAGATTTTCACCAAAAATGTACGACATTGAAAATCATTTGCTATTTTTGGAAACTGAATTATCACCAATTGGTATCATGGAGAAAAGTATTGCTAATCATCTAAATTAATCAATGGTAAAATTAGACTTACAAGATTTTATTCAATTCAATAAAGATTCTGTATTTTGGGATATTTACGAACATTTTACAAAAACTGCTTGTATATATCTGGTGACAAAAGAATACACAGAAAGCTTAATGAGACATGGTGTCATTTCCAGACTGATGCGATATCAAATGTATGGAGCTGTACTTACTATGGTATCTCATCTAAAAACTCTTTTGCTGGCCAACTATTTTGATGTAATGTAACAAAGAAACATGAGTAATGAACATTTTCTATATGGAAATATTTGGAAAATGTTAACAGTGTAAACTAAATATTGTGAAATATTTTTAGGTAATTACATGTTTCAAATTTTTCTCTGTGAATATACTTAAAAAAATCAGCTAATGCCTTTTTATTCCCGTATATACAAGGAGTAGGCAAAGCCACTTTTAGCCCTATCCAACTTTTTTGAGACTGAGTGGGCATTACAATCTCCACTGGTACCCAATCAGAGATAGTTGGCACAAGGCTATCACTAATTAAGTGGCATGCAGTGAACAGAGATGGCTCTACAGGTGCCGCCATCTTGTGGTCCCTAGCCCTAACACTCGTATTTAATGTCTGAAATAATGTGGGTTCTACTGTCGATTTTCTTGAGTTTACGGGACGAAAAACCTGAGTTTCTGGGAGAAAAACCCTGCTTGCTCGTGCCAGAGATTGACTAACTCAGGAACTGGCCGAAAAAAAAAAAGCTTAGAAAAATTTCCTCGAGTCGCCGACTAAACTGAAGACCCAGTCTTCCTTGTGCTGCCAAGCACCATGGCATAAAAACATCCACTGAGCTACACAGGTGCTCATACTTGTAAATAGTATTTTAGCAAAATAAAATATGCATTTGTAAACTTAAATGAACAAAGATGTGTGGTGTTGTTGTTGTGTTTTTCAAAAGTTTTTATTCAGTTATTCTGATTAGAAATTGATATTTAAATCCATAACTTTATACCTTAATGCAATTCTTTTTATTTATTGTAAAAAAAAATCACTACTGTGAAATTAATCCCAGGAATGAAAAGAAGTGGTGAAAACTGATATCCATGTAATTAATTATTTTAGAAAATTGTCTAATGCTAACTATTGACATTGTTTGAGTTATCTGTAAACATTTCTTTCACATACTCGAAAACCCAAACTGTTAGAATTTGGTGGTTTTACAGAGAGACAACAGTTAATTTAACCCAAAAAAACATGACTTAAACTCTTACGAGTTTAGTATAGAAAAAGGTTTCTACTCTGCAGATAATACAAATTTTGGCTTTACCCACACAAACTAAAATGAAAACACATCAACAGCATATCCACCAGCATGCGAAAACTTTAGTGTCATGTGCACTAAAGTTTCATTTTTGAAGGAACGGTCAGGGTAGGGCAGGGTGAGGGTAAACAGTAATATAAGGAAAAACAAACAAGTCGAGTGACATTGGACTTAAGGTAATCATTCATCCACTGCAACTATTGTATTGTGTTGTAGTGTTTTGTGTCCTGTAAAGTAAAAATAATGGGTGATTCACAAAATGCTTTGAAAGTTTGTTTATGTAAAGTCCTAATTGTTTGGAATTTGAAACAGAAAGTAAAGATAAAATATAAGATCAGAGCTAATAATCACTGAAATAATAATGAATAACTATTTATTTGTGGTGCCAAATGAAGTAATGTAAGAATAAAAATGAAGAAAAACGAATATGAAAAATCTACAGTGGGTGAAAAACACGAATTTTCGGTTATCTTTGGTATAATTGTTGTACAATTTCCTTTGAATAAGACTTCAAACTTATTTCCTAAAGAAATATGTATTTCTGATGGAATTACTTTAAGATATGCATTGAAAAAATCAACTTGTAGTTGGAATGAATTACCTGAGAGTTAAAAATCAGAATTCTTGGTGTGATTTTCTTTCTTGCATGCTTGTATAATAATTATAACCCTTTTTTTAATGTTAGTCAAGTGAATTTTAATTTATCGTCCTACATATTTCACCGATTTTTGCTATCGGCATCTTCAGGGATACAATTGGTAAGCGATATGAAGGTAACAGACTAGGTTTTAACTGACAGTTCTAATTCATACAAAATTAATATTGTGCGAGACAATGCACGCGTGTCTCGGGAACATGATTTATTTGTTGCGAGACATAATGTAATTGGCGTGAGAATTCACTTTTTTGATGTTTAGTGATCTAATTAAAGCTTTCCAAATTTCCGGTAGGATTAGACTTTGATTTCTTATTTAGGTTTCCTATTGAACAGGCGACCGTAGCAGCCTCCTTGAAGGTTCTGGAATGGTAGTTCCCTTCCATACAGGGCATATGACTCTTATCGCACTCAATGAGATTGTTGGTAGAGGCAAAGTGGCAAGAAAGGCCTGAAATAACTTTTCTGCTGTTTCTAACATAGCCTATGTGCTCCTTCTGTCTCGTTTCGAAGCTTCTAGAGGTCTGACCAATGTAATTAACACCACAGGAACAAGTCATATTATATACTCCAGAGTACTTGTAGAATGGATGAGGGTCTTTCGGCGATCTTAAAAATTTCCAAATAGTATTGATCGGCTTGAATGCTAGTCTTATATTGTGTGGTTTTAGAAGGATAGCCAATTTTTTGGAAATGCTGCTGACAAAGGAATCGTTATAATACTGATGTTTCCGAAAAGAGAATCTTGTTGCAGAGTCTATTTTGATAACCATTTAAGCATAGTTCTGTGGATATTGTAGGTAATTATTTCTGTAAGTGATCTTGCTCTGTTGTGTACTGTATAGCTCTTTTCTTAAGCATATGGATAATGCTAAGTTTCTGTGATATATGATATGAAGAGTTGAAATGGAGGTAACGTCAAGTATTCGTAAGTTTTCTATACACAGAGAAGTTGAAACTGTTATTGGTTTGTTTCTTTATTAGGATGTCTAGAAATGGAAGGATTTCATCTTTTTCAATTTCTAATGTGAATTTTAAGGTATCGTGGAAACTACTAATTTGTTTGAGATAATCCATTAGTTCTTCTTTCATATGATTCCAAATGATAAAGATGTCATTTATATATCTGTACCAAGTTTTCGGTTTTGGGGAAATTTGAGATAAGATTTTATCTTCTAGGTCTTCCATGAATAAGTCAGCACAAGAAGGAGAGAGGGGCTACCCATGGCTAATCGGGTAAGTTGTTTGTAGACTGTTTTTTGCCAAACGAAATAGTTCGAAGTTAAACAATGATTGAACAAAGTAGAGATATTTATTGGGAACAGGTTGTCTAAGATGTTGATGACTTCCACAACTGGAATGTTTGTAAACAGACATGCGACGTCGAGACTTGCTATTATATCATCTTCAGAGATAGGGATGTTTTTTAATTTTTTTCGATAAAATGTTGTGAGTTTTTGATATTGTTGATGACTTCCACAACTGGAATGTTTGTAAACAGAGATGCGACGTCGAGGCTTGCTATTATATCATCTTTAGAGATAGGGATGTTTTTTAATTTTTTTCGATAAAATGTTGTGAGTTTTTGATATAAGTATGCGAGTTGCGAATGTATTGTAAAAATCTTGGCTAGATATTTAGACAGTTGGTAAGTTGGAGAACAGATTCCATCAACTATTGGACATAATGGTGTACCTTCTTTATGTATTTTAGGAACGCCATACAATCTTGGAGTCAACGGGTGCATGGATTTTAGCTTTCTTATTAAGTATATAGGCCAGTTAGTCATTCCACGTAATAGTTCATTGGTTTCGTTATGGTTTTTTTTGCGTAGGATCTGTATTGAGAACGTCATAGACAGACGTGTCTGATAATAGATTTTTAATTTTCTCTTCGTAATCTTTTGTATTTAAGATAACAGTATTATTGCCTTTGTCAGCTGTAAGTATGATGACATCTTTATTATTCTTTAATTTGAGTAGTGTTCTTCTTTCCATTTGGTTAGAGTTGGTGTTAGGAGATCTTGACGGAGTGAAAAGGATTATGCTGCTTTTTAATCGAATGTCATTAGCTATTGGGTGCGGTTGCAATGAGATGACTTTTTATAAGTTGCAGGTAAACTCTATTTTAGGAATAGCAGTAGGTTTTAAGGCAAAATTAAATCCTTTTTTGAGAATTGAGATCTGAGGATTTGTTAAAATGCGTTTAGATAGGTTTATTATCACTTAGTTATCTGGTAGAGACGGTTTAGAGTTAATGTAATTATCATACAGCAAGTTGAATTTATCAATTTGCGTCTTTTTGCTGTAACTAAAGGTTTTTGCATAACTTTTGCTAATCATAGTATCTAAAGGTTGCCAGATATCTACGTCAAGGTTATTAGAGATGTTTGTGAACAAGTCATAGCATTGAGGGTCAGAGATGTTTGTGAACAAGTCATAGCAAAAAGACGCAAATTGACAAATTGAACTTGCTGTATGATAATTACTTTAACTCTAAACCGTATCTACCAGATAACCAAGTGATAATACACCTATCTAAACACATTTTAACAAAATCTTAGATCTCAATTCTCAAAAAAGGATTCAATTTTGCCTTAAAACCTACTGCTATTCCTAAAATAGATTTAATCTGCAACTTTGAAAAAAAAAACATCTCATTGCTATCTCACCCCATAGCTAATAACTTACAATTAAAAAGCAGCATAATCCTTTCTGCTCCGTCAAGATCTCCTAACACCAACTCTCACCAAATGGAAAGAAGAACACTACTGAAATTAAAAAATAATAAAGACATCATAATACTTACAGCTGACAAAGGCAATAATACTGTCATCTTAAATACAAAAGATTATGAAGAGAAAATTAAAAATCTATTATCAGACACGTCTGTCTATGACGTTCTCAGTACAGATACTTCGCAAAAAACCATGACGACACCAATGAACTATTACGTGGAATGACTAACTGACCTATAGATTTAATATTCTGTAAATTGCATTAGTTCTACTGGGAGGTATGCCTTTTTCTGATTGACGAAAAACATGAGTTCCCGGGAGAAAATACCCTCCACCTCCTTATAAAACCGACGAGCTCACTTTCAGTTGCAAAATCCTCCGAAAGGTTCTTCGTGTCCTAGACAGCATTCGAACCGATCTTTTCACCTAAAGGACTTCGACTACGAACTGAGTTACGGAGATTCTATTGTTGGTGTCATGTGCATGCTTCATAGATCACTGATTAAGCAAAATTATAAATGCTTTTTCATAAAATAATCAATTTGAAGAAATCTGGTAATGTTTATGAAGAATTATGAGTGAGGTAGTTTGGAACATCAGTGGAGTTTATTTTTTTATTTCAGGAAAGCGATTGATAGTATTTCACATACACTTGCAAATTAAGACGTGTCAATTGATTATTGATGATTATTTAGTCCAATGGATAATTAATTGGTTGACAGGTTAGACAGAAGAAGGTAGTGTTCTGGGGACGGGGATAATACAATGGATAAATAAACCGCTTAATACTGAAACCACTTTGTTAAGAACAGACAACCGGAAATGTCTTTGTTACGCAACGTTCATCAATGCTTTAGGTTTATGTACTAATTGTAAAACTCTCTTTCTATTTCTGTGCTTTTTTTCTGATGATGTGAAATTTGTTACAGCAAGTGACTTCTCCAGTGACATCATCTATCTTTTCAGAATGTTCTTAACACGGAATGAGAGGCAAGATTAATATTTAATCTGGAGAACTGTAAATAGTTTTCATTTTTGTTTCAAAAAATAGGATTACAAAGATTGAATTCCATAAATTGAACAACTTGTTTGGAAGGGGTTATCGAATGCAAGGATTTCAGAATTATGGTGGATAGGGGATTTACGTACTGTTAAATCATCGAAATAGTTTGGATTTATTGAAATGTGCATTTAGAGGAACTAGGTATGCATTCCTTATAGAAATCGTAGGTCGGGCTAATTTTTTACAGTTCTTGGCTTTGGTCACTCTGCTTTGGAATAGATATAAAAATGAACGATTGCAAAGAATTGGTATGTCGAGGAAAAATAACATGCCTGTTGTGTGACTCGATTGGTTAACTGCAATTCGTTGCTCTTAAGTGACTGGAGAACTGGTGACGATTGAAATTTGAAAATGAGTTCATAAATATATATAAAAATATTCCGGGTTTCTATTTTTGTGAATCTGAGTGAAGTCCTACAAGGAAATATATATAAAAAGAAAGATAAAAAAAATAATGTTATCGTGTAGTCTTGCGAAAACAGTGTGTGTGTGTGTTTGTGTTATTAATTGTTAAATTCGTTTAATTATAAATTTGGAATGCACATTTTATTATACTTAGCAAATGGATACATTTCATATTAGATTATTCAACCAAAAATGTAGAAGGTGCTGACCATTATTATTATCTTTCCACTTTTTTGCAACTTTCTCAGAACTAATATACAATATTTGGAACCCCATTCCATCTCTTCTGTTTTCTAAGGTCTCCAACTTAATCTGTACGTCTTCCTTACTAACTTTAATGGAACAGCAGAGGCAAAAAAAAAAAATCATTGTCCAATTTTGCCTCTTGAATTTCACTTGTCTCATTTCATCCGATCCCTGTGATAGAATAATTATGCTGTAATAATTTAGGAGCATTAGCATAATTATAAATTTTGGTCATCCCAGTCTCATCGATTATATCGAATTAATGTGTTCTTTATATCACTATGGTTTTTTGTTGCTCTCACCAAGGAAAATTAATTTTATTTTTGCATATTTATTATTATCATTTTTGTAAATCTAGTGCTTCGTACTATGGTTGGTTAACGAGGTTTCTTTTTTTATTAATTTTATTATTTTTTTAAATTTATTTTATATGGTCCAGAAACCCTGCCCTACAGACCCAATACGAAATATTTAAAGCCTCTTCAGGACACAAATAAGCGGTGGGAATGATATCTTACGATGGGCGATGAAGTTCACCCGCCAAATAAAAGCAATCACAAACATTCATTGATTCAGGGAGTGGGATTCGAACCAGCAATGTGTTGGTTGAACTAACACGATAACCACTCGGACAACTAGGCCGATTAACTTGAACTGATGAGATTCTCTATGTAATCTTAAATATTCATGCGAATAATAACTTAGTTTACCATACACTTTCAGTAATTTCACTTTTTTATTGTCTTAATATGAGGTTCATCTTTCAGATCAGTTCTACACGCAGGACTAGGAAAAAAAAAACTCTTGATCTCATCAGTGCAATGCACGCTGTACAAGTGAGAGTAGGAAATAAAGATCCTATTTGATATTTTTTCTTAAAGAGATGGAGGCAGCAGTTATTAGAAAACTCTTTCTAATAACTACGAACTTTCTTTAGAAACTTTCTAAAGTTTCAGAGAATAGGGGTGAATGGAACGAAAGAGAAAGAACCAGAACACTTTCAATGTGTTTGCAGTTAGACTGAAAAGGGGAAGCCGGGCAGCAGCTGATCATCATTTAACAAGCCAAGTAGAAAGCAGTTGAAATGTGACTAGTGATATCCTCGATTGATTTTAAGTTTTACTTACAATTTAAACATCGAGTTAAATTTTATATTATTGACATAAAACAGTTCACTTTGGCGTCAAATAAATATCGTAATGTTGGTTTCATAAAGGAAAATAATAAATAATGAATTATTAAAAATCTTTTCACAACGACCCGAAGTTTCCTATACTTATTTTACTAAAAACCCTACAAAACACTGAAAGAAAACTTTAAAAAAAGAAGAGATGGAAATTATTATCAAACTTAAAAATGGAAATAGAGAGTGAAGTTAGCAGGATGGATGTGTAACTATGATGAATATGATTCCACCTTTCTAATGAATACAATTTCGTGGACGACTATTTATACCTTCAAATGCAGAGAGCGAACAGACTGAAGCGACACTCCGGGTAACTGTGCTATGAATGATGAAATATTTATAGTAATACTTTTTTTTGTGAAAAAAAGATAAAATAAAATATTTT
Organism: Typopeltis vanoorti; assembly: GCF_054136105.1. Lineage (NCBI taxonomy): Eukaryota > Metazoa > Arthropoda > Arachnida > Uropygi > Thelyphonidae > Typopeltis > Typopeltis vanoorti. The sequence continues at coordinate 147,292,528 of NC_143554.1, forward strand.
ATTTCAGCAAATAATGTCATACACTATCAAACGATTTTACACTATTGCTAATACGACACGTACAACATTTAAAGTAACAAGAGTATTAAATTATTAATTTTAAAGAAATTTAAGGTACGTGTAGTAGTGCGAATTTAAGAGTTGTCTCCATCTAACATGAGCAACTGATCTCAAATTTCACAAAATAGTATAAAGTTAAGTTGTTTTATGAACACTTTACTAATGTTTGGGAAATTAAAACGTTTAAAGTATAGAATTTTTATAAATTATATTATTACTAAATTATTGAAACATCATGATAGTATATAAATGATTATATATGAAATACTCGTATGTTATTAATTCACTCCGGCATCAACGTTTTATTTTTCTTTTTTTTTCTTCAGTTTAGCGGGAATCGTTTTATTTTCTTAGCTTGTTTTTGGAAATCGGGTAGACGTCAGAGTTTAATCTTAACCGACAGTGAAAGTAGCCTGGTTGTAAATTTTAATACTCGTGTTATGGTCTAACGGTGTGAGTTTTAAGGCTGGTTTTTGAGAACGCTGAAAACCTAGATTTTCGGATAACAAAATCGTGTATTCGTATTCTAAAGAGCCACTAACTCAGAAGCCAACTAAAAACATTCCTGTAATCAGTGACTGGAATCTGATCTACAACAGCCATTTTACGGTCTTTCTAGAAATGTGGTATAAACATCGATGGTTGATCAACAAACATGGAAGTTTCTGAAATATCTAATCCTTAGAGACCTCATTTCTAACCAGAATATTTATTCGTACAGTGATGTTAAAATAAATTAATATGGTGTACAGTGCTCATTCCACCGATTAGTAAAATGATTGCTATTATATTGTTGCATTTATTCGCGTTAAAGACTTCTATAATTCTTTCCAGACTTCGTGTGATTCCGAAACGTAAACATTATATACGAAGAGGACAATTTTCGAGGCGTAAACATTGCATCATATTCGCGTTAATAGCTTAGGGTCAAATTCTTAGCGTTCTAGTAGTTTTAAACTGCTCAAAAGCCGAGGCAGGATGAGCAGTGAACCAATAGCACCTAGCAGCTGTGATTGGTTATTGTGTCAACCAAACCAATCGAAAGTTGTCATTTGTCATGAGTTGCTTCTTTGTTTTCTGAGTTTCATCTGTTTTGCGAATGAAGTGTGAACTGACGTGGTAGACAACTAACTGTTTTTTACTAAAAAACAACTGTTTTTTAATAAAGAGTATCTTAAAACAAACACATTGTCCCTAACTCTGCGCAAATTTGGTTACAAGTACTTGATAAATGAAAGTATTGAAAGTTATCCAAAGTTATATATATCTTCTGATTTTCTTAGTCCTTCCCTTCTCTTTTAGCTTGCGGTGTCGAGGAATTTCTATTCACTCAACCGCCACCGAATCAAGGATAAGGTAGTCAGCCCTATGCCTCCCGATGTGTCGTATATCTGCAGATACGTGTGTACGTGCACGGGCGGGTTTGCCTGTTCTCTGACAAACCGGCTGAGAATATTCACGGGAAGGTTTGTCTGTTTTAGGGGACGATAAACCCGAGTTTCCGGGCGAAAAAAAACTACCTTCGTTTGAGAACGGCTAACTCACCTTTACTCGTACATCGTGTATTAATTCAAAGGCTCAAATTGTTTCCCATCGCATTTAAGATTTTTAAAAAAATAATTCATCTAATTGCTTATATTAAAATATACTGCTCAAACAATTAGGGGATATTTTAGTTTCTGTCAGATAATTAAACTTTTCTGCGAATAATTATAACTATTGGGGGCTTTATACATGAATAAATAATTCTTACTCATGGATAAGGAGTAATTGATCAGATATTGTTTACATAATCGATATTTATTACAAATTTAACAAATTATACATTTTAGCGTGAAATAATTTTAAGAATAACAACAAGAATAGCCAAAACGCTTTTGTTAATTTTTAATAGGGCGTATGGTCTCCATTAACAGCCAAAACAGCGGTACAACTTGATTGCATGGACCGGATAAGATGATTAAACACTTCTTGTAGGATATTTCCCCACTCTTCTGTGAGAGCAATTTCAAGCTCTTGAAGCGATCGTGGTAGTACCAGTCGAGCCGAAACGCGCCTACCTAAAGCATCTCAGGCTTGTTCGATTTAATTACAATACGGTGAACAGGCAAACCAGTCCATTCGTTCAATACCTTCTTCTTCTAACCACTCTTGTACCAAATTTGCACGGTGTGGACGACCATTGTCATCCATAGAAATGAATTCTCGGTCAATTGTATCAGCATATGGACGAACTATAGGTTCCAAAATCTCATCGCGATACATTTCGTCTGTTAAGGAACCATTTCTGATAAAATAGGGATCAGTATGACCACCTATACTTATTCCAGCGCATAACATCAAACTCCCACTTTGACGTTTGGGTCTTTCACAAACAAACTGTGGATTATTTCTTGTTCCACTTTCTCGCCATATCAAGATACGTCGGTTATTTGGGTGCAGACTGAACCTGGACTCGTCACTGAAAAGTACACGAACCAATCCTCATTTGTCCAATTGCAGTTCCGTGCCCAAATTTTTTGGGCTTTTTTGTGATTTTCAGTAATTGGAATGAAAACCATTGATCTTCGAGCATATTAATCTATGGCATGAAGACGATTTCGTACTGTATGTGTCGATACCAGCCTCCTTGTTGCTGCAGCAAGTTCGCTTCGAAGTTATATTCCATTAAATGTTCGATTTCTTCTGGCAAGTAATGACAAATAGTGATCATCTGTTGGAGTTGTTAATGATGGGCGACCTTGACGTTGTCTTCGGAAAAGATTTCCCGTCTCCGAAAGCGATTCCAAAGTCACGAAATTACTCTTTGAGATACACGACACACTTTAGCGACAAATTACTTCGTTTCCACAGCTTCTAATCGACCAATGGCTCTTCAAGCCACGGATTCCGGGATATCATGATACTCTGTCATTTTTAACAAAATAGTGGGTGGTAGGTGACACAAATTTACAATTGAAGTGATAATTATGCACCGTGAAAGTGAGCTCAACAAGCCACACTTTTATACCCTCCCCACATGCTAATACGGCTAAGACACGTTTTGACAAGTCTTAACATGATTTTGTTAAGACTTGTCTACATTAAAGTAAATTTAACTTAGCACACTACGCTCACCAAATGTGGCCGTAGTGTGCTACGAACAACAATATGTAAAAACCACTATTCGACCGTCAACACCTTGATGCGGACTTCTGGGCACCAAATGGAATACGAATCTGCATATTACAAACGAAGGTTTACGACATGGGTTTTCATGGTGGAATAGCAGTATACAATAAGCATCGTATTCAGTGGTACAAAGCGCGTGCACAGAGGGACGTGCAAGCTTAGAAAGCTGTGCTATGAATCATGTTACACCCTCTATTGAGAAGATCAATGGGCATAGTAGGTACATGTTGAACGTCTCTTACTAGAGTACGTAACCCGATCTATGAAATTCGGAGGTCGCGGTGGGATGATATGTTCCTGTTTTTACTGCTTCAGTCTCAGATCTCTGTAGTGCTACGAACATTGTACATGGGAAAGTATCTGAACATTTCGGAGAATGCAATTCTTCCTAATTTGTGGTTTTTATACGAACCTAACCATTTGATGTTTCAGGCAAGACAGTGCACCATGTCATACGGCTGCTGCTGCTGTAACTATGTGGTTTGTGGACACGAACTACTCTTGCCTGAGAGGTCTCCACAGACCTCTGATCTTAACCATATTGGACATTAGTGGGATGAACTGGAAAGTGGAGTGATATCAACATCCGTTGACATCACCTGAATCTCCAGTTCATCCCACTAAGATTAAAAAAGTATTCAAAATACTGTAGTTCCCCCTTATTCGTGGTTTCGCTATCCGCGGTTTCAGTAATCAACGGTCAACCCCGGTACGAAAACATTAAATAGAAAATTCCAGAAATAAACAATTTATAATTCCATCGGCAAAGTGGATATTAGATCCAACATTATTTCAAAACTGAATGTTTGTAGAAACTATGAAAGTTTCGTAAGTTGACCTGAGGGCTTACGAGAATACAATCCTCTGCATTCCCGAATTGCCTTTGCTTACACTATTTGACTTAAGTAGCTAAGGCAAATTGGGGATGCCGTGGATTGTATTCTCGTAATCTCTGAAGTCAACTTACGAAACTTTCATAGTTTTAACAAACGTTCTTCGTTGAAATAATGTTGGATCTAGTATCCACTCGACTGTGTAATATTACATTGCCTAAGTGTAGCCGTACGGCTCTTTCTTTTAGTAATAGGCAATTCTTGATTATTAAATTGCTCACAGTTTTGTGTAATTCTTGGTTATCAGATCGACTCTCGTGGTATCAGTGCTTCTGTTCGAGTACCCCTTATTTTACTTATTAATGGTCCAAAAGCATCTGGATCTGGCAAATTCGGACATGCCAAAGAGAAGCTCTAAAGTACTTCCTTTTAAGTGAAAAGGTGAAAGTTATCGACTTCATAAAGTAATAAATAATAATACTGGAATAGAATCTGCGAAAAATTTGGTAAGCTTGTTTTCTCCTAGCTACCATCGCATACGTATTCTTCAACCGCTTCAAATCAACACAATCTTCAAAAAAAGAAGATTGTGTGTACTCTGTTTCTTATTGTTGCTTCATGGGAATGCAGCCTTACGAAGTAGAGTGGAGTGAAGAAAACTAGACAAAGTCTGCTTACAGAAGAGAAGCCAAATAAGTTTTGAAATGTGACTTCGCAAAAGAGAAAACAAAAAGAATTCTAACATTCCATTATTATTATTATTATTATTATTATTATTATTATTATTATTATTATTATTATTATTATTATTATTATTATTATCACACCATGTCTAAATCCAACCCTATTTGCACAAAAAAAAAAAGTTAAACTGTAATAGCAGTCAAAGTCTTTCAAACACGTACCAACAAACAGTAAAATCAACACCTGGCTTGTGACCACTATAGGAACACAACCATGAAACCGCCACCCTCTGTCATCTATTATCTTCCTCAGATAAGCTCTGCTAAGCTTCGAGGAAGAAAATTACTAACTTGCAAGTATCTGTTATACACACTTGTAGTGCGTTATAAATATTATACACATATAATCACTACAGCAACTATGTATGCAATTCATCTGAGACATAAAAAAAAAAAATTCTGTATAATCCTTATTGCAAATACTGTAAATATTATTATTGTATGTAACTTATACTGAGACATAATAAAAAAAAAAAAAAAAAAAAAAAATTATTGGCAACAACAACAACAAAAAAAAATAATTATTATTATTATTATTGAATTGTGTGTGTATGTTGCATTACTGCATTGTATCGTGAATTGTGTGCACATTGGTGCCAATCCATATTTAGCTAGTTTAAAAAAATGTATATTCATAATTATAAAATGTACTCTGCATTTTGTATATCGAATTTTCGTACTGTACAGAAAAGATAATATGTTTTTCATTGTGTGTGTGTGTGCAGATACTCTGTGTGATAGTAAACCTTATCATTTTCATTGTAAAAACAAATAAGTCGTTTATAAAAAAAAAAAAAAATTATTATTATTATTATTATTATTATTATATTCTAAATTCAAAAATTCTGTATAAACTTATTGTAAATATTGTAAATATTATTATTGTATGTAATTTATACTGAGACATAATAAAATGTTAAAAAAAATTATTATTAAAAAGTTAAACTGTAATAGCAGTCGAAGTCTTTCAAGCACGTACCAACAAACAGTAAAATCAACACCTGGCTTGTGACCCAATAGGAACACAACCATGAAACTACCACCCTCTGTCATCTATTATCTTCCTCAGATAAGCTCTGCTAAGCTTCGAGGAAGAAAATTACTAACTTGCAAGTATCTGTTATACACACTTGTAATGCGTTATAAATATTATATACATATAATTACTACAGCGACTATGTATGCAATTCATCTGAGACATAAAAAAAAATTCTGTATAATCCTTATTGTAAACACCGTAAATATTATTATTGTATGTAACCTATACTGAGATATAATAAATTAAAAAAAAAATTATTATTATTATTATTATTATTATTATTATTATTATTATTATTATTATTATTATTATTATTATCTTCAAAAGTGAAATTATGTGGGATGATTTTACAAATATATGTCTATATATATAGTATGGTACAAAACAAATCCAATACTGTAAAACTAAAACGATGCATGATAATCAGTAAATGGGTTTATTAATAAAACCTTTTTATGTTTACACATGATGATATGTACATCCGCAACTATCGGTGGTATCTTCGTCGAATAGGGCATTAAGGACGGTAGAAGACGTGCTCAAAATGGGCACCTTGTCTTTCAAGACGGGTGTAGTAGGTCATGCGATGATTCTTTGTCATCTTGGAGAAAAAATGTTGGCATATTTGATATAGTGTAATTTTATCCCTTAGTTCATCAAACTTTAAAGGCGAGTCCTTGAACATACCCCAGATGAAGGCACGAAGGTAAGTGAGTTGAGAAAAACGTAAAGGGGACTTTTTATAATAATTCTCTTCAAATTGGTTGTGTTCCCTTCAAAATGAATGGAGAAATAGCAATTCCGGAGCAACACAATTAAGCTTGGTAACTTTCTTCAGATGATGTGCTACTTAATTTTCAATTTCGACAATGGTAAACGTTCAACGCAATGTTGTTTTAGTTTCGAAAAGAGTTTGCAAAAATTAGTGCAGTACGTATGATAGTCAACGTAGCAGATATGCCTGTGGGGTTCTATATATCCAAGACTGCTTTTTAGTAGTAGCAGCTTCCCTAGAGTAAACGGCATCGATGTTAGCCTTCGGGTGTAAAGACCCAGAATTGAATTTATCAATTCAATTCTGGGTCGTCATGCTGTGTATTCAACTGAAGGTAAGGTTACCAGCCTCATGCTGAAGCAGAGTCTTTTCTTTTCCGGAAATCACTGCAAGAAATCAATCAGTCATCAAAGACATGCATCGTCCCGTTCTGCCGTTTATCCTTTCGATTATGTTAATGCTTGTTCTTAGGTAATGTGTCATGTTTATCTGAAAATTATAGAATGTACAAGCTCGCAATGCGTTCTATTTCTTAGAAAAGAGATGCAACTTCGAATCTCTTTATTAAATTTTTATTATCATGAAGATTGCTTTATTAAAAAGAATACCTTCATGATAACTACTTTTGTTCCTGACAGATATTAGTAAAGTACCAAAATTAGAAAGAAATTATCGTCTGATAACTAGATGGGAAAATTCCACTTTAAAGGCAAGCATAATAATAAAGATATGATTTGAGTGGCTGTTTCGTCGCTTGTAGAAAGAAAACAGAATTCGAGATCAATAACAAGCTTGCATGAATTTGGAATTTTAAGAAGACATATGTTCTATGGAAGTTGGGATTTATGTCAAATAATGTGTTTATGCGGCTTCGATACAGTGTTTAACGATTTTTTTGTGTGGGTGTGGATGGGTGTGGGTGTGTGTGAGACACAGAGAGAGAAATTCTGTTTGAGCCATTCATACATTGGATGAGGAAGCATCTATACAAAAAAGTAGATGCATTCATTTTAATTATCCTATAATATTGCATTACAGAAAGAATCTTATTTGCTTTTGTAATGTCCTCAACATCGATCTAGTGATATTCGAACCCCATAGCATTGGTTGTATAATGGATATGCTATCCACTCAGCCGTCCACGCCTTCCTTACTTACAGAGGGGAAGGATTTAAATAATCTCACTACATCGGTCAAGCAATGAATATTTATTTCTTTACAGTTAATGCTCGATGTGGTCAGCTGTGCCTAATGTCAATACAGCTGTATCTCGATATACGCATCTTAGAATAAGACTAATTTCCTCAGCATTCAAGTTCCAGTTTACGGATCGCAAGTTGTACTTCCCTGGTGCATAATATAATTGGTGAGTTTCATTACATTATGACGCCATATATTTCAAACTTTTCATAAATGAATGATGTGCATTTGAAATATTAAATTCTGATGTTACTTTCAACCCAACCGATAAACACACTTTGAAAAATAAATATTTTTCAAAAACCTTTGAACAGACTTATTTAAATCAATCCACCACTTTTAATTTGCGTTATTTTCACTGATATTGAGGAGAAGACTGACTTAACATAAATAAACATATTCAAATAATTATCAACAACTTCAAATGCTACTCTTCTGTTTGTAGACCACAGGAAAAAAAAACAAAACGAAACTTTTTCTAAGATTTTCTAACTTTCTAAGTCAGGAGTTATTTTTCTCTATTTGCTAAATAAAAGATGTGCAACGAGTGAGACAGATTACAGAATGTAATGCGATGTGTAATATGTAATGTGATAAACAGTATAGAATTTTGTAGGAAATTCTATACTGATGCAAAATATAGAAATAAAATAGAGATGTAAATAAATAGCTGTAAATGTAATCTAAAACGTTAACATAAGTAGTACAGAATTTGTGAAACACTAACATTATATTAGAATATACAATATAGTGAAACGAAGATGCATGGATCATATATATATATATATATATGCATATAAGTATATTCTCATCAATATACATGTGCATAATGTGAACACAAGATATGAATATAAACGTTTTTGACTTAAAAATGTCAAGAGTCAAATAACATAGGTATCAAATCAATGAATGAAGAAGTGAAGAATGCTGTTTAGACAAAGGAAGCATTATGGAGGCGGCGCAGATGATTGGTAATAGTCAGTTGCATCTCGAGTACAAAAAAGAGGAAGCAAACTGGATGACCTGACTAGTAAGGATAGCAAAAGTGCAGTATGAACAGCAGTTAGCTAATGAGGGCAAAAGAATCCAAGCGAATTTCGTTTGGTTCGTGGGCATTAGAAAAATAATTATTTTGAAGAATGATATCAGTCAGTTATAAATGGTCAATTGAAAACAACATTCGTGTTGTGAAAGTAACCTCATACATAATTTGATAGCAGAGTGAAAGAAGGTACCACTGAGAGTGAGTTTTCGGAAGATATATCAGGATTGGACTGAACCAGATGTTCTTAACTCCCCAGACCTTGTTGGTGTGTTGGTATATCATGACGCTTGTTGAGGGAATGTTCCAGGGATAATAGTTTTCAACAGAGACAGAGAGAGAGAGAGAGACAGAGAGACATAAGACAGAGAGAGAGAATACTGCTAGCAGCGAATCCTGATTTGATTTTAATAAATAACTTAAGTGCTCCTAAACAAGTGGCCAATCTGTGTAGACAGCACGATCTTAGCAATATCTTCTACAGTATATAAAGATGTCAATTCCACTGATGGATGATCGTACATATTAACTAATGAAAATTATGACAAAATAAAATTAAATGAACAATCATAAAGCAATAAATAAACAAAAATAATAAATTTCGTTTAATCCTTTAATCAAGTGTGATCAAACAAAGTTTGCGCCTGAAGTATCTTGAGGACTGAGGCAACTCATAGTGAAGGTGGACCAAGCTCTTATCATAAGTAAATATGACCTCTCCATAGCTTCTGCCTTAGTATCGCCCCTTCTGGGTCTGGCTCCCACTGACGATACCTCAATAAAGGTCGAAATCGGTCTGGGTAGACCTTCCCTTAATGCATAGCATTATACATGTCCGCAAGGAGATGTACTTTGCATTATGGCAGATACTGAGACAGGAGTGATGAGAGCTTGGGCCGCCTTTACTACGAGTTGCCTCAGTCCTGAAGATACTTCAGGCGCAAATTTTGTTTGCTCACACTTGGGTAAATGATTAAACTAAATTTATTATAGTCTAAACAAGTGTAACATAAACTTCCAACATCGTTCTCTAAATCCGGAGTAATTTAATAATAAGGTGGTACAACTTTTGGCAACTTATATAAGTAAATGACCTCTTCGTTGCTCCTGCTTTAGTATCACCACTTCTGGGTCTGGCTCGCACTGACGAGACCTCAATAAATGTCGAAACCTGTCTGGGTAGTGGCTCTTCCCTTAATGCATAGCATTATATATGTCCACAAGGAGATGTCCTTTGCATTATGGGAGATAAGACAAGGAGTTAAGGACTTGGCCCACCTTTACTACGAGTTAACTCAGTCCTCGAGATACTTCCGGCGCAAACTTTGTTTGCTCAGACTTGATTAAAGGATTAAACTAAATTTATTATAGTATAACCAAGTGGAAAATCAAATTCTAACAGTTGTAAATAATATTTCAGCAAAAAAAATGCAATTATTAACCTAAATGAACAAAGTCTGGTATCGTTAGCTGTTTTCCATATTTAAATTACACTACAATGAAAATTTTACTCGGTTATTCTGTTTAAAGTTGATATATAAATCCTTAATTTTATACCTTATTGTAATTCTGTTTAAGTATGGTAAAAAGTACCATTTCATGAGGAAAACGTAATGAATTTTTAAGATCTATAAAACCACAATTATATGATTACCGTTGTGTACAATTCGTTACAAAGGAATCATTAATATATATTTGGGTTATAAAATATATAACTCAAATAACGATTGCGTTATATATATGTATAAATATTATTGGAAACATAGATTTCTGCTTCATTATGTATGCAAAAAATATTTAAGATTTTTATTCACCAGGAAACGAAAAAAAATGAGTGTATGTGTGTGACTGAGTGGGTGAGGAGGTGGGGGAGACATCAATAATACCCAGTAGTTAATTTTTTTAGAAATTGTCTCTGGGGGGAAGGCACCACTGGTATCCAGTAATTAATTATTTAAAAAAATGTCTAACCGCTACTGGAAACATACAGATTTCTGGTAAATTATGCATGCAAATTCAGGGAAATCTCATATTCTAGTTATTAATTATTTTAGACAAAATAATTAAAATATTTAGACAAAATAACTCACTACTGCTACCTCTTGACAAAAAAACGTGAAAAAAAGTGAGTGTATGTGTGTGTTTGTGGGGGTAAGGAGGGTGACCACTGATATCCAGTTATTAATTATTTTAGAAAATATCTAACTGCTGTCTAGTGACAAACACAGAATTCCAATCTGTAATCATTAACCATAATGCCACACTCAAAGCAAAGGCTCACCTCACGTCACTGACAGATGGTGGTATATCCCATAAGTCCATGCTCTGAACATTACTCAGAATTCCATGCTTGAACCAAAAGAAACAACGTGATGTAATCAGCACCTGAGCTCAACAAACCATAACCAGAATTCAATACGCAAACCATTACCCAGAATTCCACACTCGAACCAAAGATACAATGGGACGTCAGAGGTGGATGGCTCTCCAGGAAAATTTCAACAATTCCATGCTCTAATTATCATCAGCTCAATGACGACATTTATGCTTATTTTATCTCTAACCATCACTCTGAATTCCATACTCGAACAAAAAGACCCAACTTGAGTTCACAGAGAGTTGTGACTCTTATATTATCTCTATTAGATACCATCACAGTCAATTACATACGCGAGCAATTACCTGGAATTTCATATTTGAACCAAAACAATGATGTCAGTTGTCTAATCAGCCAATGACGTCACTTCTCCTTATCTTACCCACAACTTGATCTTGTTCAAAGTAACCCCCTAACTATTGATATGATTATATTATTCGTTACCTGATATGTCCAAAATATTTATACAGCTTAGCATCAAAGAACTGCATGATAACCAATATGCATTATTATTCTTGGAGAGATTGACATTATCATTCAAGTTCTATTTGTTTGAAATAAAATATTTGGTTTTCTATGAAAAAAAAGGAAAAGCATTTCGCATGATTCTGAAGACCCAAGTTTAACCCATTTTCCTTGTAGAGTACCTTTATTGTCTGCTAATCAATCATTATGTTAGCAGATAATTTTACTTTTAAATATTATTAATCGTAATAGATATATGTTTGAATTCTATTTATTTTCTCATTTCCTAAATGAAGTGTCAACACATGCCAAGCAGAATTTTTGTATTTAAAAATGGGAGACGATGCACAGCGACTCTTTTTAGAAGACTGCATTATAATGATGCAGCAATAAGAAAGAAAGAAAACACATTGCATTTTTCCCACGTAAGTTTCACATAAGTGTGCGTGTGATGTTATCGTTGATTTTAATCATGTGCGAGGTAATGACAAATTTTGAAAGAAGCTACAGGAGGAGAAGACAGAACCATTCCCACCTCCCATTAAGCGCAATGTTGTGATATAGTAGTGGTATGGAAAACAAGGAGCATATTTGTTTAATTCATTGTCACATGCTCGATTACGTACACATTCAGAATAAAATATTCTTTCGAAATAAACTATCATATACAGAACTATAGTTGCACTGATGATGCATGTTTTATGTAATGATATTTCATACACAAGTGGCTTATTGTTGTTCTTCATGCATTGTCGATCATAACCTAGGTCTCATGTGCTTCGATATTCCATGCATGTTGACATGGGTTAGTGTCAAATACGGTCTTAATTTTTACTATAATTTTTACTATCATGTTTAGTTTGTGAGTGTTATAGGCAGTCGCTCTATACGCTAATTCTACTGACTAAATAAAATATATTGTGGGATTTAAAATATCCTCACATATTTTGGTCTTCTTATTGTCGGTACAACCGATTCCCTTGACTTGGGAATTTTCTAATTCAGTGATTTCCAAACTGTGCACCGCACAAACGAGCAAGCGACCCAAATGTTTTTGAAAACGTTTCCTAAGATATTAGGAGAGAAATACTTATTATTTCAGGACCAAGTACATAATAAACGGAATTGATACGTATTTCTGTTTACCTAGAGGAGCTGTCAAAACTAAACTGAGACACTAAGTCTGCAGTCTACTGAGAAAGTTTCGGAACCTCTGCTCTAATTCATCTGCCATCTCCACTTCGTGTAGTATCAGGTCCCATTTTTCCCCTCGGCGATTTCTCTACTAAGAGATCTTCATGGAACTGTCTGTTTATTTCAGTATTAAAATTGAATAGTTTGAAAGCAACAAGAGTTTCACAACTTAAATATGCTATATAGCTATAAGAAGGTTTCGTTTTTTCGGAAGATGTTTCAGTCACAATGGTTTTGCAGATGACATTGTTATTTTATCAAAAAAAATAAAAATGAAAAGAGGTTCGTAATATGGTAAATGAAGTTGTGGAAGAAATCAAGACAAAAGATATAACGATTAGCTTTAACACAAACTGATGACAATTTCAGAGTAAATTGAGATCAAATTATCAAATAATACTGATGAGATTCTATTAGATTATATTTACCTCAGTGAATTACTTTGAACGATAAAACTATAAAGCAATAAATAGAAAAACCACATGAATAATCAAAGCATTAACATTTTGGCCTTATAAAACAACCTGTAAAAATGAAGTATAGTCCCATTTGCATTATTGATGTTTGCCTATGGAAGTGAGACATGAGCACCGACTACATCAGTAAATGACAAAAATAAAGACTTTGAATCGAAGAATAAATCTTAAGCAGATTATGTGTAATAAATTTTCAATCTCATCATGAAAACAGAAAAGCTATTTTTATATTATATTGCTACACGATTTCACAGTAATCTGTAATATATTATTATAATATAATATATATATTATATAATATTATATATTATATTATACTGGGGACTCCGCCCCATGACGCCTAAGGCGCCCAACTCCCCGTGTTCGGACTGATGGGCCGGTTCTCCTTAAATTCCGATGACTCGAATTTTGAAGACTCGAAACTGCGTGTAACCACTGAGTTTCAAAACATTTCAAATAATTTGACAAAAACGTTACACAAAAACGTTACATAAACACGTTACAAAACAGTTACAAAAAACGTTACATAAAAACGTTATACAAAAACGATATAGCCTACATCCGTTTCAAGCCGACGTCACATCCGTTTCCAATTTCAGCTTATCATTTTATAATATAGAGTAGATTACAATAAAACAATACAGAACATTTAATTGAATTTATATTTTTCTTCTTATGGTTGCAACAGATATCAAACTCTGATCGCTAAGGGGAATTTAATAAAACAGCAGATGAGAATCACATTTTCTAAAGACAACATTTTGTTGTCTTTGCAAACGTAAACGAAACATTTTGTTTCGCAAAATTACAAACTAATCGCATGCAAATTTTCAACAAAGCGAATATTAACTGACTCGACTCTAAATCGTTTCTTACACTTACTCTTTTCCAAGGATACAGGAGACGACACGAGACCTGACCACAGTAATCCAGATGTGGACATATCAACGCCTTGTAAAGAAGAATAATTATTGTACGCTATCTTGTACACAATATGCCCTCTGAACTGCAACTCTCTATGCTCTAATTTCCCCAAGTCCTTAGCCTCATCAATCTCTTGGAGTACCGTTCCATCAATGTGGCATACAGCTTATAATGTTTTAAACCCAAAATGCATAACTTTACACTTTTCCACATTGAACTGACATTCTTTACCTTTTGCCCATTTTCCAGCTTATTTATATCGTAATGCAAGTTCTCTACATCAGCTTGGCTAATCGTTGTGATACATAACTTTGCATCATCGTCAGCAAACAACTGAATATTCTCGTCACTTCCCATTTATATAAAAATTAACCAATAAATGTCCAAGCTTTGTGGCACACCAATGGTCACCTAATTCATCCTTAACTTTGCTTCTCCATAAACTATTTTTGATGCTTGTCCAAATTATCCATTCTCGTATCTACATCACCAGTTTACTATCCATCCTGTTTGTTCAAATTTGCGTAAGAGTACATGGGGTTTGCTGTCAAAAGCCTTAGTAAAATCCAGTAGTATTATTGTGTAGCCATTCCCCTTGCCCAACTTAGTTGTCACTCTATTATAAAAAGTTAATAAATTACTAAGACAAGATCGACCGTTAACAAAACCATGTTGGTCCACATGGAGTATCATATTCTTATACACCCATTCCAGGATTCGGTCTTAACCAACTTTTCCCATACGTTTACCACCACACCCGAGATGGTGATCTATACAACACCTCGCACCAGTTCTAAAAGAATCATCGAAAAGGTTAAAGTCAGACTTTCAGAGGGCTAAATGCCGAAGCTTGCCTATTGCCCAAATGGTAATTGATCCTTATGGTCCCTTGCCAAGGCCATTGGGTGAAACCTCGCCCCACCAGCGTTTCTATTACTCTCAAATCCAGATGGTACTTTATTCAACTCACCTATAGATAAGGCCAACCTACCCACATCATTCTTCCAATTGTTGCATTGATGACCTGGGCAAAGTTCCCTCCACTCCACAAAAAACGGCTCCCTTCCTGTGTTCCAAAGTGTTCCAACAAAAAGAAATGCGAAGACTCCTTACAAACCTGAACACAAACAAACATCTGGTGTTCCATCTATTATCATAAGCAATTGTGCTCCAGCACGAACACCTGTCCTGTACCGTCGAAACACCCATGAAACTAGTCGTGATTTATTAAAGTTTTTTGTAATACTTTTTCGGATTCTAGTCAGTTAAATTTTAATTTTATAAATGTATACATCCCGAGTCAATCCTAGTTACAACAATATATGTATAATATATATATATATTTATTTATGTATATATTCTTGTGTAGTTTATTCTTCATATTGTCGTGGGTTCTTGCTTGTAGTTTTGTTTTGCGTGTAGGTGACCTCACAAGGTTCAAAATTAGTTGACATAATTTCACTTTTGAAAAAAATGATCATAATAATGATAATGAAATGTACGAATTCTATTTAATTTGTTTTGTCATTTGCCAAGTCAAGTTTCAAAACTTGGTAGGGTTCTGTGAACAGATATGCTGTAGTTTTAATCAGAAAACCAGAGTAAGAGCCACTCTTCTTTGGAAGACTTCATTATCATGCAGCAACAATAAGGAAGAGAGCACACACAATCTTTTTTTTTTGTTTTTGTTTCACAAACATAAAAGTATTTGTAAAATTTTGGCTGATTACAGCCATATGTGGACTAAAGAAAAATTTGGGGAAACATTGCAGGAGTGGCAAACAGAATATTTCAATTCTCCATCAAGTAAGTTGCTGGTGGCTTTGGAGGTATCCTCATACGAAGACAGGTAACGCAAAAAATTTTAAAGAATTCCACACAGATCCTATTCCAAGAAACCCCTGTGTCTTGGAATAGAAAATTCCAAGAAATTTCAAGAAAAGTCTTTGTGCACAAGAAAATTCCTGTGAACAAAACTAGTCACCTGTTTTCGCCGCATTTTGCCCCTCCGTATACACAATACCACATACTAAACGAAACTGATCTCTCTTTTTTTTTTTTTTTAAAAGTCGCTATAATTACTAGTCTCTAAGTGGGTTTTTATACCTATAAGAATTGCTCTATATCTTGCTTACAATATTTTCCCGATAGGAGTAGACCGAATAATTTCATTGTCAAAATTTTCCTTTGGAAACTTTCTTACGTAATTTGTGTCTGAATGTCTTTGTGAATTTTCAAGCTTCTTTAATCGGAATTGTGATCTACTTCCTATCTTTTGTCCATGCTGATTATGAGTTGGTTTAAAGTAAGGCCTTTGATTATTTAAAACAGGGCTTTCATTTCAGCAATATATTTTCATGCTCTGTTTTGAATATTATAAATAATCTCCCTTTCCTTTAATTACAGTGACTGAATAAATCATCATGCACTAAGTCGACTTCATAATTGTTTTATTTACATATCACTTTCACTTCATTCAGTAAGAGTACAGTTTTTTGAATGAGAAATTTCTTATTGAGAGAATCACATCTAACTGAATATTTTTTACACATTATTAAAGTTGGATGTTGTTTTCCCCTAAACGTACATTTTTAGTACGATGACTACATTTAAATCTTCATAAGAGTAGCAACATACTCAAGCAATGAATTTTCACTGCTTCTGTTAGTAAAATTCATTGAATGTAACGTTTTAATTCGTGAAATGAAAACATTGACTGTAATATATTTTATTGCCATTCCAATACGCTGAAACAAAGGATAAACTCCAAATACAAATTGGAGTATCACGTCTGCAAAAAATAACAAGAATAATATTTCTACAATATAAAATTTATTTCTGAAAGACACGAAATTTCTTAAACTCACTATATATATTTCTTAAACTATTTATAAAGCGCACATAAATCTTCGCAAAAAAAAAAAACACTGTGTGATCATGGCGAAAGATTACAACTTTCTATTTTTAGTAACATCTAGTACAATTTTAGATTAGAAATAATTTTCGAAGTTGAATTACTTTTCAAAAGCATTTAATCATTGATTATAATGTCAATTTTAGATCAATTCAACATTCTCTGAAAATTTAACAGGAGAATTTAAAGTTTTTAATATCCTACTCTACTAATTCTGGAGACCGTAAAAGAGCAGTTGAAAAATAATATTCTTAAAGACAGGAAAAACGGCTCCCAAAATAATAATGTAGTCATAAATATATTTTACAGATATACCATTCACAATACGATACACACAGGATAAACATCCTTCAATTTAAATTTAATCATACTTGTCTTCACTTTATAAGCAACTCAAATGTAACTAAATCCACCATCCACTGACTATCTGGTTGTACATTAAATTTTAAATAAGGCTCGTTACAATATGCTACTTTCGGGTTGAAATCATTTTTATATTTCCTAAACGTTTGACTAAACATCGCAGTCATTTGAAATTTGTCTCCTTTCTTAACATACAATAGGGCAGGATTTATTGTATTCAACTCCGACTCACCAATAATATCTTTGAACTCACAAGAAGAGAGTGATTTTACACAGACTAATTTATTCAGATATATATCCGAATGAAATATAACCTTAACATTTATAAATGGTTCCACAAGCAGCATTGATTTCTCTAGAATTTCAACTGTGAAAGAAATCTTGTTATCCACGGAAGTGGGCATTTCGGATATTATTGAACTCCAGTCTAAATCTGTTTTTTCGAGAGTAAGCACGGAATATATTGAATAACTTCTAGGAATTTCACTGGTACTGCCAATGAGCGGATTAAATCCGTCTATTGTGTCGCTTATTCCGCTTCTGCATAAGAAGGGTGCAATTTCGGCAATTGTAAATAATTCTGTTTTGGTCACATTAGCGAGCTCGTTTGAAGACATAAGAGAAAACCTTATGCATCGGAAAATAGGCGAGAGCACGCTTCTCAAACTTTGTTTAGTTTGTTCCTGTTGTGTTCTCGAGAGATAATGTGCTCCCCATTTTTGAATAGAATCAAATAGAGAATATTCTGACTGAAGTGTCATTGTTCCTCTGCACGCAATATCCACCACTGTGTCCATTTGACATTCCAAGAAATCAGTTGACTTAAGAATGGTTTCCGTATGTCTGTCAATGATGTCGAGACATTTATACATGGTTTGAGAAAGATTCATACTTTTAGCAAATTCATAAACTTTGCATACGCATCCTGACTCTGCCCTCAAATGTCCCAAAAGAAATTTTTCAATATTTTCTCTGAGAGACGGTATTTGGTATTTTTCTGCTACGTGAAACATTTCGATCGCTGTGTCTACTGAAGGTATCGAAATTTCATCTGTGTACAGGTATCTGAAAATAATAAAAAAACTCGATGAACTTAAAATTTATAAATCTGAAAACAAAAATCATAAGTACAGTTGCACTGATGAATTAGTTTAAGTATTGCCATAAAGTGTCTGAAGAGGTGTACAAATCTCGAGCTCTGTCAGATTCTTTGAGGATATCCAACTGCATCGTCTGTGCCGATGATGTTGTACAATTAGAGAGAGATGTAGGTTCGAATCCTATCAAGTACGTGAGCATAATTTTAAAGAGTTGTCGTTTTGAACTAAGGTAAATTCGATGACCCTGCATTTAAATAGGGCCATCTAACTTAATTGGGCAATTTATTTTTTCTCTTGAAAACAGAAATCGGTCTCTCTCTCTCTCTCTCTCTCTCTCTAACTTGGCATCTAAGGTTTCTAACCAGCAAGAACTGTTTGTTAGTTGGAATTATTGTTAATACTAAGGAATATTCACAAAATCGTTTGAGCAATAATTGCGTTCTGTAGGATCAGAATGGTTGAATTCTCTATCGATGCAAAATCTGCCATTTTAAACTGATTGAATCATTACAATCAGCACATTAACTTATCTTCAGTGTGAACGTTACTGGAATCTAGGAGCAATAAGAAATTCAGAACACAGAATCGTACTTTCTCTCATGTTAATTGCACCTATGATGGAAAAGTTTCGGATATCCGTGTTTAGGATAATAATAATTATATATTCCGGAAAGTATTTCATTTCGTTTCTTGATATAAATGTCTCATTGACTGTATGCCAACTCGAGAATAGCACTAATGTGAGGTAATACACATTTTGCACCACAAAACATTATTGTATCTTAAAATTGCATTACATAACTATTTAATTTTTAATATTGATAAAATTGTCAGTTACAATGACTAAGCAATTAAATTGCTGCTGCGCAATAAATGCAGCATTAAAGTTAAAATATAAAGAGTTCAAAAATAATCAGAAAATCTAATCTGGCTGGCACAGGTTTATTTACTGTGCAGATAGAGAGCTCAAAGAGTAAGGATAATGAAATGATTCATGAATATAATCTATTCTGAACTGATTTGATATTTTTCTGCCACGTAACATACTATAATCGCTGTATCCAATGAGCGCATTGAGATTTCATTTGTGTGCAATACCTGAAAATAAATAATGTTGACGAATTTACAATTTTTACACTGAATACAAAAAATAAAACCTACAGATGTTTGCATGTGTAGGTTTTCTTTTTTGATCCTATTTTTTATGTCTAAAAATGTGTACACATCTAAAAAATATTCCTCGTGTTGGCGGTAGTGACTTATTTAGATATTTCCTTTAACGTATAGTAGACCCAAAATTAAAAACTTTATATATATATATATTCCCCCTATTATTTGAAGTTATGGAACTTTCCAGTTTTGTTAAAAACGTAAACAAAACGGTGTACACATAGTAGGAAGCAGTATTGCATCTCAGAAGTTGAATTCAGTGACTTTGAGAGAGGTGTCATCGTTAACTGTCATATTAGTGGCATATCAATACGTGCCATTGCCGCTCAAGTGGAGCATCCAAAATCAACGGTTGGCAATGTGATCAACAAATGGAGATTTTCTGGTATCACTAGTGTAGGAAAACA
The DNA here is from genome assembly GCF_054136105.1 of Typopeltis vanoorti. Taxonomy (NCBI): domain Eukaryota; kingdom Metazoa; phylum Arthropoda; class Arachnida; order Uropygi; family Thelyphonidae; genus Typopeltis; species Typopeltis vanoorti. Next base: position 147,312,781 of record NC_143554.1, read on the forward strand.
CTCAGGGTGGCATCTTAGAATGATGACAGAGAAAACAGGGTGTTAAAACGGAGTGGGCTCGAAAAAACCAGATACAATCGGCACATACCATCCGTGATGAGTTCCAGAGCGCTTGTAACACCATGGTGAACATTAATACTGTAGGAATAGAACTACAATCGCACAGACCATCCGCAATGAGTTCCAGAGCGCCTATAGTATTAATGTTCACCATGGTGCTACAGGCGCTCTGAAACTCCATTTATTGGATTTACACTGAAGAGCAGTGCCACAGAAGCCGAACATCACAACAAAGAACAAGGCAGCTCGTCTGGACTGGTGCAAAGACTGTGTGAACTGAACAATTCAACACTGGAAACGGTACTCTGTAGGATTAATCCTGTTTCACCTTTTCCAATCGGATGGTAGGATGTGGGTGTGGATAGCCTGGTGAACATTTGTTAACACAGTGTGTTTAACCACAGTTAAATTTGATGGTGGAGGATTGATGGCGTGGGGTGCATTCAGCTAGTCTGAAGTGGGACCAGTAGTCGTTGTCTGTGGTTCCATGAAGCAGATTCATATTTCGTACCTTGATATTCTGAATAATCAGGTTCTGACTACACTATGGAGTTTTTATGGAACGTACCCGTGTTACTCTCAGGACGACAATGCCCCATGTCACAAAGCTTCAGCTGTTATGGAATGCTCTGAGGAAATTTGCGTTAAAAGACTGTCCTGGCCTATTCAGTGTCTGACCTCAACTCTATCCAACACCTGTAGGACAAATTGCAGCGGCGACTGAGATCCAGAGCAGTATGTCCTCGATCTCTCGCTGAGCTCCGTGCTGTTTGCTGGAGAAATGGAGACAAATACTACCTGATGTCTGCGTCACTTTGGTGGAAAGTCTCCCCCAAAGGGTAAGGTGATCAAAGCCAAAGGTGGACATATCCGATATCAGAGTTAGAATTTGGCTCATCCAGAGAGCCAGGTACTCAACCAGGGCAGGCTTTCGAAGGTGATATTCATCAAATTTCTTTCTTATATTTAATTTAAAATATTCACCGCTTACTTGATCGGGATGTTCAGTGTCTTCCTTTGAATGAAGACATAGTTGACAAGTACCTAAACTCATATTCCTTTTGAATGTCCCGTCAATTAGCTTCCAGCGATCGCTCATGATCCCAAGGTCTCCTCCACATACCCAGATCTGCCATGTCTTATAAAATGTCTCCATATCTATATTTTAATAACCACTTACATTATAGATAAGGACTGAAATCGTAAGGTATTTTATCCATTTTGCAAAGATTCAGACCCAGTTACGATTCTCGTTACTCGGTGCTGGAATTTTCTGACTGTTTCCTAATCTCTCTGGAATTCATATAACCATATCTGAGAACAGTACTCCACACGGAATCTTATCAAGGACCCATAAAGCACGAGAATTACTTCTTTACATCTGCAAGTTAGTATTCTTTTAAACAATGACATTTTTATCCCATGCGGTTTTAATCCCCTTGGCAACCGCTGAACTCGTTACGTCGCTCTCCAAATCTGTGATCACTTTATCAACTAAGACAAAAGAGTTCCGTCGTTTATAGTCTTAATCTCAGAAGTTTTTACCTGTCTAAGTCTTTCACTAGGAAACATTCCCTACCGTTCTGCCTGAGAAATCTCTCCTTCAATCATTTTACAAATTCACTGTCCTTCCTGTTCTGACCCAATATTGATCCGAAATACTTGACCTCTCCCTTCATTGTTCAACAAGAGGTGACTTTGCAGTTCTACTTCACTTCATTTGACCTTGGTCTACAGCAACACCCAACAGTGCATTTTGTCTCTTAAACTTCTACAGCGTACAAAACAGTTTAAAAGGCTTTGGTTATATTATATCATAAATTCCGAATCTCTATTCTAATTGATTTCATTTCATTTATAATCATCGGCAAAAATATTTCTCCCATTTTATTTTGCCAATGCACGCAGTGACCCGAAATGTAACCGTCACATTCAGAAGGATATCCTCATCTATCACCAGGTCTGACTAATCCCAACTATTTTTGCTTACTTTTATTTATCAACGATAAGAATTCATGGCGCTTACTTGTAATGCTTTCTGACATTCCGTATCATCACTATGACTGACCACTACTCTGATGAGAATTCAAACAACTTTTAAAACCTAATCAATAATCATTCATCACAATAGGGGAGACGCGGGCGCACACACGCACACACACATACACATACATTCATTACTCCAACTTCACGTCTTGCATTTCTTCAAATCTCATGAGACCAAACTCTTAATCCATCTAAATCCTTCGAGTCCATCCCTTAAGTATCTATAATACATAGGATCTTATATATATATATATATATATATATATATATATATATATATATATATATATATATATATATATATATATATATATATATATATATATATATATATATATATATATATATATATATATATGTGTGTGTGTGTGTGTGTGTGTGTGTTTGTCCGCGCGGTTAGCTGAATGGCTATGCCCTTCGTAACTATATGTGAAGAAAGGAGTGTCCTGGATTTGATTCCCGTCGCTAATGTGAGGAGCTTAGGATCATTCTCAGACATAGCCAAGTTAGCGGGTCTTTGGCGTGGACAGCAGGGGTTTTTCCCAGTTTATCTGGTATTTTTCATGCCGCAACCAGCAAACCGTCCTTGAGATCTTAACGCTTCTACAGTTATAGGGTTAACAGCCTTTTCTTATAGTTGCGAACCTCTGCAGTTAAATGAATAGAAAACCCTGAAAATCGCAAGATAAAAGAGGGAAGAAAGAAGAAGATATATGTGACATGACTGGTTTACTTGGTTGAGAGACATATTTTTTAAAGATTGATGACTGGATATGGAGAGAAAAGTAAAATATTGTTTAATAGCACAACTACTTTCGTCTTTAAGCAAACTACTTCAAGTGTATGAAAAATGAGAAAACCAAAAAAATCTTGAAGGAATAAACTTATAACAAACAAATCGTTAGTGTACAAAGTTCAACATTATAGCGTTGGCGTTTTGACATTTAAAACTGTTCTCTGGATAACCTCATTGTTGGGCGTGCGCGTGCGTTCAGATTCTCGTGAAAGTCAATGTTGGACAGCAGCACAATGACAGTCTGATAGGTTGTAACTGAGGTTGTTGTTGAGATGTATGCGATTAAGGATGATTTCTTTAGATTCTACTATCGTTCTTTCTAGTTCAGAGGAGCAACGAAAAATATTTTTTGATTTGTCCAATAGAACTGGATGGATGAAGTTTTCTGCATTAGAGCTAGCAAAAAAAACAGAACGTGGTTGACAGAGCACTAGTCCTTATTCTGCTGTAAGTAACTTCTCTTTGATGTTCTTCAATGGACAACTCATATTAATTCTTAACTCTTTCATTTCTCTGTCAAAATATAGTTTATCACAGTTACCCCAGATCTGGTAGACGCCGGGATATTTATGGTTGTCATGTGTCATGTGTCACACTTAATTATATTTTTTAATGATTCTACTCTCTTCTTGAACAAGAAAAAAAGAAACATTTCAGAAAGGTAGGATAATGCCATGTTTTGTTCGATGTTAAGCTACCAATGTTTCACATTGAGAATCGATTATCGCATCTTGAAAATATATAAAAAACATACATATCTTTTCATCAGTACTTGAAAAATAAAATACCATTTGTGTGAAGGGCAAGGAATAGACAGATAACTATCACCATTCGGAAACAACAACGGAAAATGACTCACGTGAGCATAATTTGAAATGCGTCTGGACTAACGTCAGGAATCTTGATCTCTCCTTCCTCCTTCTGAGGACCGTAAAACATGGCAGCAAACACTGGACTGGCCATCGCAAGAAGCAGCTTATGAACCTCCGCTATTACTCTGCGTTCACCCTCACCAACCATTATGGTGACATCAGAATACACGGGATCCTTCAACAAGTTACGAAGTCTTTCTTTGACTGTCGCCATAGCGAACTGAAAGGATAAAAGAATATAATAAGTCACGAGCCCTGTTACTGGAGTAAAAAATGTTTGGTACTTTTTATTTGTATTTTAATTAACTCATGACCTAAAGGTTCTAAGAAATGATTTGCTTCATTTAAATCAAAATGGAAAGTCAAGCAGAAAGAATGTTAATTTGAACATTTCTTTGACAAATGGTGAGATGGCTACAAACTTGAAAGCAAATATTATTATTATTATTATTATAAAAAAAATTAGCGAATATGAAGAGTTTGTTAAATTTAATAATTCAAAAGTCGAAGAAGTCTTACAAACGGTAAAAGACATTAAAACCAGTATTAACGCATTAACTGACAGGCAGCACAAATTGATAAAAGACACATCAGAACTCCGTCAAGAATTTAATTCCCTGAAACTGCAATATGAAGTTTTAAACCAACAACAACACAAAGAAGACCTTGTCATAAACGGTCTTCCAGAAACTGAATCCACAGAAAATCTCAGAGACGTAATTTTAAAGTTAGGCCATGCAATTGACATCCCCCTACAGCATAATGATATTCAGACCTTGTTTTCTGTTCTTATATATAATGATATTCAGACCTTGTTTTCTGTTCTTCCTGGGAAACCGATAAATCGGTTTCCCAGGAAGAACAGAAAACAAGGCTCGCCACGACCCGCACCAATCATAGTTCGTCTGACAAGCAAGGCTACAAGAGACAACCTCATAAAAGCCAGCAGACTAAAAAAACCAGTAGTCAAGGATTTAAATGCATCGCAAGACAATACGCCAATCTTTCTCTCTGAGTATTTAACACCTTTCAATCAGAATCTTTTGTACCAAGCAAAAAAAGGAAAACAGAAAAAAAGTATCAATTTTTATGGATCAAAGACGGCAAAATATTCTTGAGAAAGTCACAGACTTCAAAGTCTATACAAATAAAAATTTCGGAAGATATAGACAGGTTGCCAGAGTGAAACAAAAGACTTCAACTTAGTTAAATAAGAAGATCTCAACACAACAAAAACGAATGTGAACCATCCGATAGATGTAATTACACCAGAATACATCAGTAATTGTACTTTCGAATCTCTTGATGCATGGAGACAGCACATAGTACAAGCGAGAGGTCTCTGAATCTTGCATATTAACATCAGAAGCATCCGAAAACATTGGTTATTATTACAGGCTTATCTGAGGAATTACACTGATATTATTGGTATATTGATTCTTACAGAAGTATCCATAACTAATGACGAAGCGACTGCTTTCCAGATTCCAGGCTTCCAACAACATAGATCATGCCGCCAAACAAGAAGAGGGGGTGGAATATTAATATTTATGAAACAAAACTTAATAGCAAAAGAAACGACCTATCAGTTTGAGCATGCTGAAACCCTCTGCCTCGAAATCATTAATACCACGAATACACATCATCCCGTAATACTAAATGCTATTTACAGGCCACCAAACCTAAACATGATCAAATTCCTACACGAACTCAAATGCTGGCTTTCAAGCCAAGAAATATGCTCAACCGAACACCTAATGATAATTGGCGACATAAACATAAATATTGCAAATGAAAACCAGAACAACACTGTACAATACCTAGACACACTATCCATGTACAATCTAATACCAACAATAACATCATGTACTAGAGAAGAAATATTCGGAAATACTATCACTGCCTCCTGTCTAGACCATATAAACGTCCGAGCACCACCAAATAGTTACACTGCATCAGTCATAAAGTGCAAAGTAGCAGACTATTACTTCAACCGCTCTAAACCTGCGCACCAAGACAATACCAATGCAATGTCCCACAGAAGAAAAACGACAGAAAACAATAATAGACGAAGAAATAATCAACCACGAAATAAGAAAAACAGACTGGGAACACCTGGCATCAGATTCAGTAGATATCTTATACAACAACATTAAACTCACACTGGAGGAAATATATAAGAAAGCTACAAAGAAATCCGAATTTAATCAAACACAACACAAAATCCTTGGATAACACAAACCTTAATCCTAGAAATACACAGAAAGGACGCATTATGGAAAGAATTAAAGCGATATCCAAATAACACAACTTTAAAAACTGAATATAAGATAACAAGGAATCGCCTTACAACACAAATCAGAAATGCAAAAAGAAGCTACTATAGAGACAAACTAACGTCCCACAAAACAACATGAAACAAACCTGGCATCTGATTAATGAGATGCTAGATTCTGTTCCCAACACCACTGCCTCTGAAACCATAAAACACAGCTTCATGAAAGACGCAAAACCTATCCAACAACTAGCAAATGACTTTAACCAATACTTTGCAGACTCCATCCAAGAACTTCACAGAAATATTCCCCCAATCACAAAACGAGACCCTCCACTTGGACCGCGATCAAAACAGACATTATGGTTCCCAACCATAAAAGAAGCAGAACTTCTCTCAGCAATACATCAAATCAAACCAAACAAAGGCCCAGGAATAGATGGTATCAGACCTAAAGATATAAAGCAACATGCAACTAGTTTAAGTCCTATTCTACTAAAACTAATAAATAAAATATTTAAAACAGGACAGATACCAAGTATGCTAAAGACCGCCATAATCACACCCATATACAAACATGAAAAAAGAAGTTTAATCAGCAATTACAGACCCATAGCAACATTACCAATTATCAATCAAATTATGGAGCGGATCATACTGAAGAAACTCACAGTATACACTGAGATCTTTCATATTATCCCCAAAACACAATACTGTTTTCAGAAAAATAAGGGAACAACATCTCTCTTGGAAGACTTTACAGACATAATTAATACCGCCTTAGACAAAAACAAAATTGCCATGGTAGTCTTTATAGATCTAACTAAAGCATTCGATACACTTACACATCAAACCTTGTTAGAAAAGTTGAGGCATGTTGGAATAGACGGGCCTCTTCACATGTGGTTTACAAACTACCTCCAAAATAGAAAGCATATCACACGTATTGGCTCAAACCGAAGCAGAGAGCTACCAGTAACCTGTGGAGTACCACAGGGAGCTGTACTCTTCCCAACTCTATTCAACATTTACACGCACGATATTAATCAGTTACCACTCAAAGGTAAGATATTCCAATATGCAGACGATACAGCAATAATATCCATCCATAATAACGCAAACATAGCCCAAACAAATATGCAATATGATATAAATCTGATCATAGACTGGCTCACGAAAAACTCCATACACCTAAACTCAAAAAAGACAAAATTAATGATATTCAGAAATCCACTGACTCGACCAGTTGATAACAAATATATAACTACCCAACATACACTTTCCAACACAACAAACACACAGAACAGCAATACCACTACAATCACTTAGGTTGAAACAATACGATACCTTGGAATTTACTTCGATGCAGATATGAATGGAATAGCCATATAAACCATCTACACAACAAACTCCGAACAATAAGTGGCAAACTCTACAGGTTAAAAGACATAGTTCCCATATGCCTAAAAACACTAATATACAAAGCACTATGCCAAAATATACTAAGATACGCTATAACAACGTATGCTTTCTGTGCACCCTACAAATTAAATAGATTAATGTCGCTACAGAACAAAATGACAAAACTGATCTTTTGGGAACGAAGAGAAAATCACGACCTTATAAACATTGCAATGGCAGAACACAAAATACTGACAGCAAAACATTTATGTCATTATGCAGCCTTGCTAAAACATTATTTCGATGCCAACTACAGGACAGTTAGAAATACATACCGTATAACAAGACCTCAGACTACTAATTATATCATATATAAATACAATAATCACTACGGAAAGGCCACGCGAAACTTTTACATCCCAGACATGATAAACAAATTACCTTTTGAATACAGAAACCTTACAAACTACAATAGCCTGAAAAGAGCTCTAAGGACATACTACGAACAAGAAACACGCACCCAAAATACCATACAAACTTAATGAAACAATATATTCGTTCAGGCTTCCAGTTCAGCGAATCATCAATACATTCCATGTTATTGTGTGTGTGTGTGTGTGTGTGTGTGTGTGTGTGTGTGTGTGTGTGTGTGTGTGTGTGTGTGTGTGTGTGTGTGTGTGTGTGTGTGTGTGTGTGTGTGTGTGTGTGTGTGTGTGTGTGTGTGTGTGTGTGTGTGTGTGAGTGCGCACGAATTTCTCAATTATAGATTTCGTAGCATCCCCACACAGCAAAAAAAAAACATAAATAATAACCAACTGGTGTCATCCGGAGATAAGCTTACATATAAGCTTCGAGGATGAAAGCAAAGAAATTAGTTCTCATCCAAGATGTATCATATGTAACCAAATGCATGTAATGTACGTATCATATGAAAACCAATGTATATAATGTATGTATTATGCATTATATGTAAACCAATGTACGTAATGTAAATATCACATGTAAACAAATGCAAGTAATGTATCATAAGTAAACAAATGAATGTAATGTATATAATAATTGTAACAAATATATGTAATGTATAAAATAACTGTAACAAATGTATGCAATGTAAAAAAAAAATTCTTTTAAAAGTAAATCATGAGTTTACACCGTATGTTTTTGAAAATCAGGAAACATAATATTTAGATTGCATATGTGTAAATACTGTTGTATAATCACACCTTTTCAAACTTGAAAAAAAAATAGTAAACCACAACATGTAATATTATACAACTTATGTAACTCTTAACAATATAATTGTAAATTATTATTATGATTGTTATAAATATATATAAAAAAACTGTTATCATCATTACTATTTAAATCTCATTATATGTAGCAAGTGCTGAACCTTGTAAAATAATATATTGAATAGATGATCATTGTACATATGTAAATATTTGAAAGAACAATAAAAAAAATTATTGTTATTATTATGTATATTCTATATACAAAAATTCTGTATAATCTTTATTGTAAATATTAGAAGAACATGTGTTGTAAATACATGAGACAAAAAAGTATTTTTAAAAATTTTAATTGAAATCCAATGTAGAAAATGTAGCACTTTGTGCTGAATTCTGTAAAATTATAAGTTGCAATGTCACTCAAGATGTTTATTGTATGTGTAAATATTTTAGCAGGTCAATAAAAAATATTAGCATAAAAAAAATTATTATTATTATTAATATTATTATTATTATTAAAGTCACATCATAATAATAACAAAAAAATTAACATTACAAAATAATTACTTTCCACAGCACAAATGCCAACTACTCCACAAAGACCTTCAAGGGAACTTTACATAGCAATCCAGACTTGACCATCATACTAAAACACAAAATACTCAACTTCATGAAAACCTCTTTGGAATCGCTTACTTAGTTTGGATGATCCAATGACGTTATATGAAAATTTGTTCTTCCGTTTTACAGAAATATACAAAAACGTAAAAGGAAAAAAGGACAACGAACAGACGCAAATCTTTGGATAAACAACGCGATACTAAACAGCATTTATTTAAAGAATAATCTCTACAAGAGATTGAAAAATTACCTAATGACGCCCAATTGCAATCATTTTATAAACATACAAGAAAGCAACTAATAGCCAAAGTACGATTCGCGAAAAGAAATTAGTACTTCCAGAAATTTTCTCCGGACAGTGGCAATATCAAATAGTCTCTCTCTCTCTCTCTCTCTCTCTCTCTCTCAACTAATCCCGAAAACTAGCTTATAGATAGACAAAGCCAGTTTAACCGATCTTATAACACATTTTCACCAACCATATCCGTGCTTTTGAAATACAATACTTCTTAAGGGTATTATCCCCAGCCAACTAATAATAACAATAATTACACCTCTCCACTGTCCCGGTAACAATGACATACAAAACTACAGATCCATTGCCAATTTACCTGCTATCTCAAAATCTGTAGAAAAAATAATACACAGTAGGCTACAAAATTATATGAAAAATAAAATATAATCTCACAGAAACAATGCGTGTTCCAAAAAGCAAAAAGTACTGTAACATTACTAGTAAATATTACCGACGACATGTTGAAATTTCTAGACAGAAACATATTCTCCAAACGTATGAAGTTTAAAAAAAATGAAGATTAAATATGTTGATATTTAATAATGTTGATATATGATAATTAAATTGTTGAGCACTGCAAGGCTTGTCATAATGGTAGGAAGAGTGGAGTGTGCTATCATCAGCAAAGCTATGAATACAATTTGCAGTCAATGAGAGAAGATCAGTTATATAAATGACCCTGAGAGACACCGGCATTGACAGGAAACTCTTAGAGAGAACACCATATCTAGGAATCCTAGCGGAAATATCTACAAGTAATAATTTTTCTCTGAAGTGTAATTGCGTTATTTTATTTTTATCATTATTTTAATTATTTTGCATCTAGTTTTTCAGTGTACATCAACTGCTTATAAATCACACAATTAATGCTTATTTATTGATATTAGAAATCGAGCGATATTCCTACCTAATCAAAGGTTGTTTCCTCGGAGAGGTAAACTGGTAGATATCAACTTGTCCAAATCTCTGGTCAGTCAGATATTCCTGCAGTGTCTGCTTTCAGCTCCCTGTTGAAAAGAGCGATAAACGAAATGAAAACGAGAAACTTCGTTTAAACGCTGAGGAAATGCACATGCAAACGACTGCTATTCCACTGTTGCGTTTGTCAAACGATCCATATACGTGTACATCGACGCAATGCACAACAGATGTGTTGATACCATGACAACGCAAACTACGCAACCTGGAGAATTGAATATTGTAATTTTATACACCTTCGTATAAAGTTGTAAAAAATTAACTTACTTTTAAATGTCATTAGGAAATTAAATAATACATTTAATAATATATTAAAATTAAAATTAATAAGATATTTCACGATGAGCAAAAATTAAAAGTAATAGGAAATTTTGGCGAAGAATTATTGATTTAAACGACAGTGGTTGCATCTGGTGTTCAGTTTTGTAATAACATTTTTAACGTGATTTTCTTTCTTTCTTTCTTTCTCTCTTTTGTTTTGATTGATTTGTTTATATCTGGTCTAGACGAGAAAAAATGCCACAAGATAAATAGCACACACCCATGCTGTGTGTATGGGTAAGAGGAATAGACGAAAGTAGGATTCTGTTCACATTGTGCATGAAGAGCTGAGGGTTGTAATTGTAACTTTGAGGAATGCAGACTGGGCGAAACTGTTCCAAAAGACAGACGTTAGATGGAATAAAATAGGAGGCAGTGAATTTTATTCGGTGAGTTTTAAGATGGAAAACTGTAAAAAGGGTGTTGGTTAGCAGCAGCTCTTGTTATAATAATTTTGGAGTAGAGTCGCCAATTCAGCAGGCCGCCACTGTCCATGAAAGTATCTGTAGAAGAAGCACAAGACAGAAAGGAATGTTCTTGGGAAAGAGGGATTAAAGTGGCTATGTGAGAGAGGGATCATTCCGGCTAATTAGCCGGAATGTCCTCTTTTGGAGAGAATCGAGCAACTTAGAGAGGATTTTGGTTCACCACCCCAAAGATGGGAACGGTATTTTAATGCGAGGCGGATTTGGACTCTGTATAGAGTTAGCGGTGTGAAGGTTTAGTGCCTTCGGCATATAAGTACACCAAGTTCTTTGACGGCTGCAGAAGGTATATGTGGTTGGAATATGGTTGTGCCAGGAAAGAGCGGAGGCGCAAGTCAGTCTAAGAAGAGAAATCTGATGGTGTTTGATATCTAAGTAGTACTGAACATAAGGGGGTAGGAATGCCAGGCCTTTCTTGCGAGAGATCAGACAAAACCAAGTTTTGGTGGCGTTGAAATTAAAATGTTTAACAAAATTTACAAAGTTTAGAAAAATATACTTAAGAGATCTGATTCAAGTCTCTGGTTATGGTAGATCTTGAAGATTCTAATACTTGAGCACTATCAGGTTTGTCGAATGAAAGGGAAGAATGTTGCGTTGTCGTCAGCAAAGCTAGATAGGATTGGAAGTCTGTGAGCACAGGTCGTTTACATACAAGAGGAAGGCAGTGGGCAAAAGAACAGACCCATGGGGTACTCCTGCATTCCTGGGAAAATATGAGGAAACAGCCGTTGATCATGACAGGTAGTGAGCGACCATTTTGAAAGTTGGCGATCCAGTTGCAGAGTGGGAAAAGTAGACTCCAGTTTGGTGATTGGGCCCCTGTCTCAAATCTGATCAAATGCCTTTGATATATCGATGGAAACCAAGTTTGTTTCTTCAAGATTCTCCATGACTTGAGACCATAGGTGAGTGGCGAAATCAAGAAAATCAGCTGTTGATGTGGAAGAATCCCTACTCGCTGATAACTGATTACTTGGTATGTATCTATGTGGTTCAAGAGTAGGTTGTTGATGACCTTCTCCATAATTTTTGAGAGAACAGAAAAGAGAGCAATTGAACTATAGTTCGTTGGTTGAATTTTATCATCTATTATTTTGGGATGGCTGGATGTGGAACTGATTCCAAGTTGTCGGGTAGATGCCAGTTAAATAATATAGATTGAAGAGACGGTATAGGACAGGTGTTCGTTCCGGTGCACAATTTTTTTTTCACAATAGGTGGAACACCAAATGACTTGCTTGTGTTCAGGTTTGTAAGGACTCTTCGCATTTCTTTTTGTTGGAACACTTTGGAATACAATAAGGGAGCCGTTTTGTGGAGTGGAAGGAACTTTTCCCCGGTCATCAGTGCAAGAATTGGAAGAGAAGAATGATGTAAGAAAGTTGGCCTTGTCTTTAGGTGAGGTGAATACAGTGCCATCTGGGTTTGAGAGTTGTAGAAACGCTGGTGGGAAGAGGTTTCACCCAATGGCCTTGGTAAGGAACCATAAACATCGATTGCCATTTGGGCAAGAGGCAAGCCATATTATACTGGGAGCAAGAGTCCCCATATAATATAATATAATAATATTATATTATATTATATTAATATATTACAGATTACTGTGAAATCGTGTAGCAATATAATATAAAAATAGCTTTTCTGTTTTCATAACGAGTTTGAAAATTTATTACTCATAATCTCTTTAAGATTTATTCTTCGATTCGAAGTCTTTATTTTTGTCATTTACTGATGTATTCGAAGCTTCAGTCTCACTTCCGTAGGCAAACATCAATAATGCTCATGTGGACTATCCTTCATTTTAACGGGTTGTTTTATAAGCCCAAAATGCTAATGCTTTGATTATTAATGTGATTTTTCCATTTATTGCTTTATAGTTTTATCTTTAAAAGTAATTGACTGAGGTAAATATAATATAATGGAATCTCCTCAGTATTATTTGCTAATTTGAGCTCAATTTGCTCTGAAATTGTCATCAATTTGTGTTTAAGCTAATCTTTATATCCTTGTCCTGATTTCTTCCACAACTTCATTTACCATATTACGAACCTCTTCGTATTTTTATTTTTTTGATAAAATAACAATGTCATCTGCAAAACCTATGTGACTGAAACATCTTCCGAAAAAACAAAACTTTCTCACAGCTACATAGCATATTTAAGTTGTGAAACTCTTGTTCCTTTCAAACTATTAAATTTCAATACTGAAATAAACAGACAGTTCCATGAAGATCTCTTAGTAGAGAAATCTCCGAGGGGAAAAATGGGACCTGATACTACACGAAGGGGAGATGGCAGATGCATTAGAGCAGAGGTTCCGAAACTTTCTCAGTAGACTGCAGACTTAGTGTCTCAGTTTATTTTTAACGGCTCCCCTAGGTCAACACAAATACGTAACAGTTCTGTTTATTACGTACTTGGTCCAGAAATAATAAGTATTTCTCTCCTAATATCTTAGTAAAAGTTTTGAACAAATGTGAGACGCTTGCTCGTTTGCAGTGGTGCACAGTTTGGAAATCACTGAATTAGAAAATTCCCAAGTCAAGGGAACCGGCTGTACTGACAATAAGAAGACCAAAATATGTGAGGATATTTTAAATCCCACAATATATTTTATTTAGTCAGAAGTCAAAAACTAAACATGAAAAGAAACTATATCAAGACCCTATCGTTAAAATTAAGACCTTACTTAACACTAACCCATGTCAACATACATGGAAGATCGAAGTATATTAGAACTAGGTTATGATCGACAATGCATGAAGAACAACAAAAAGCCACGTGTGTCTGAAATATCATTACACAAAACATGCATCATCAGTGCAACTATAGTCCTGTATATGGGAGTTGATGTCGAAAGAATATTTTATTACTAATGTGTACGTTATCGAGCATATGACACTGAATTAAACAAATATGCTCCTTGTTTTCCATACCACTACTACATCACAACATTGTGCTTAATGGGAGGTGACAATAGTTCTGTTTGCTTCTCCTGTAGCTTTATTCAAAATTTATCATTAGCTCGCACATGATTATAATCAACGATAACTTCATACGCACACTTATATGAAACTTACGTGGAAAAAATGCAGTCTGTTTTCTTTCTTTCTTATTGCTGCATCATTATAACGCAGTCTTCCAAAAAGAGTCGCTGTGCCTCGCCTCCCATTTTTAAATACAGAAATTATGCTTAGCATGTGTTGACACTTCATTTAGGTAATGAGAAAATAAATAGACTTCAAACATGTATTTATTACGATTAATAATATTTAAAAGTAAAATTGTCTGCTAATCATAATGATTGATTAGCAGGCAGTAAAGGTTCACTACAAGGAAAATGGGTTAAACTTGGGTCTTCAGAGTCATGCGAAATGCTTTTCCTTTTTTTTCATAGAAAACCAAATATTTTATTTCAAACAAATAGAACTTGAATGATAATGTCAATTGCTCCAAGAATAATAATGCATATTGGTTATCATGCAGTTTTTTGATGCTAAGCTGTATAAATATTTTGGACATATCAGGTAACGAATAATGTAATCATATTAGTAGTTAGGGGGTCACTTTGGACAAGATCAAGATGTAGATAAGATCAGGAGAAGTGACGTCATTGGCTGATGAGACACGTGACGTCATTCTTTTGGTTCAAATATGGAATTCTGGGTAATTGTTCGCGTACGGAATTGAGGGTGATGGTTTGAGATAAGACAAGGATCACATCTCTCTCTGTGAACTCAAGTTGGGTCTTTTTGTTCGAGTATGGAATTCTGAGTGTTTTTTGTCAATAGGTAGCAGGAGACATTGCTTAAAATAATTATTTACTAGAATATCAGATTTCCCTGAATTTGCATGCATAATTAACCAATAATTTTTATGTTTCCAGTGGCAGTTAGACATTTTCTTAAATAATTAATACTAGATATCAGTGGTGTCTCCCCCCAGAGACAGTTTGTAAAATAATTAACTACTGGATATCAGTGATATTTCCCCCTCTCACCCACTCAATCTCACACATACACTCATTTTTTTTCGTTTCCTGGTGAATAAAAATCTTAAATATTTTTTGCATGCAGAACTAAGCAGAAATCTATGTTTCCAATAATCTTTATACATATATAACTCAATCAATATTTGATCTGTGGTAATGATTCTTTTGTAAAGAATTCTATACAACGGTAATCATATAATTGTCGTTTTCTAGATCTTAAAAATTCATTACGTTTTCCTCATTAAATGGTAATTTTTTACCATAATTAAACAGAATTACAATATGATATAAAATTAGGGATTTATATATCAACTTCTAAACCAGGGGTCGCCACAGTTATTTGCCCGTCGTAATTATAATAGGCAAGCAAAAAAAGACGCTTATGTGAGTTTTTGGATTGTTTATTTTATAGTTACAATGTTTATTGTATGTATAATATAGTATATATTATTATATTACTATTACTACTACTATTACTATCACTAGTAATATCACTATATTACTAGTGATATTAATAAACTACTGGTATTAATATCACTGGTATTACTACCAGCGCTGCTCAACTCTTCAACATAGAGAAGTTTAGTTCGTGAATGAATAACGATTGAATTATAATATATATGTTGATAAATTTTAGAACATTAACGCTCACTTGTATGTCGATGCGCAAAAATGAGACTGGGATCGAATACTTGTAAGTATCAGTAAATAAGAACCACGCACGTGTTGCAATCTCGCTCCCACTGCAATCTCGCTCCCACTTTAATCAATTTCTGCGCCGGCCGGCAGAAACCACCAACATCCGTTTATTGGTAAATACGTAATTTTGGCCTACTTGATTGGCCTCAGTAACTATTTTCATGACCTTACTCCATCTTACAGGTCCATGAATAGGACCTGTACGATGGAGGTACTGATCCCAGAATTCACTCTTAATTGCGTTGTCATTACCTCCATGTCTTTTGTCATGGAGGTAATACAAGTTAACTGCATTAAATATTACCCATACAATGATGTATTATATTTTTCTATCAACCCCTGAGCCTGAATCGACCCCTAACAATGCTATATCGACCACCAGGGGTCGATATAACATTTTTAGGGGTCGCCAAAGGGTCGACCATTGTTCTAAACAGAATAACCGTGTAAAAATTTCATTGTAGTGTAATTTAAATATGGAAAACATGTAACGATACCAGACTTTGTTCATTTAAGTTAATAATTGCATTTTTTTTTGCTGAAATATTATTTACAACTGTTGCAATTTTATTTTCCACTTGGTTACACTATAATAAATTTAGTTTAATCCTTTAATCAAGTCTGAGCAAAAAAGTTTGCGCCTGAAGTATCTCGAGGACTGAGGCAACTCGTAGTAAAGATGGACCAAGCTCTCATCACTCCTTGTCCTTAGTATCTCCCATAATGCAAAGGACATCTCCTTGCGGACATGTATACTGCTATGCATTAAGGGA
This sequence comes from Typopeltis vanoorti, assembly GCF_054136105.1. NCBI lineage: Eukaryota > Metazoa > Arthropoda > Arachnida > Uropygi > Thelyphonidae > Typopeltis > Typopeltis vanoorti. Next base: position 147,329,625 of record NC_143554.1, read on the forward strand.
AGAGCCGCTACCCAGACAGGTTTCGACTTTTATTGAGGTCTCGTCAGTGGGAGTCAGAGCCAGAAGTGGGGATACTAAGGCAGAAACAATGGAGAGGTCATTTACTTATATAAGTTTCCAAAAGTTGTACTACCTTATTATTAAATTGCTCTGGATTTAGAGAAAGATGGAAGTTTATTTTCCACTTGTTTAGACTATAATAAATTTAGTTTAATACTTTATCCAAGTGTGAGCAAACAAAATTTGCGCCTGAAGTATCTTCAGGACTGAGGCAACTCGTAGTAAAGGTGGCCCAAGCCCTCATCACTCCTTGTCTCAGTATCTCCCATAATGCAAATTACATCTCCTTGCGGACATGTATAATGCTATGCATTAAGGGAAGGGCTACCCAGACCGATTTCGACCTTTATTGAGGTATCGTCAGTGGGAGCCAAACCCAGAAGGGGCGATACTAAAGCAGAAGCAATGGAGAGGTCATATTTACTTATGATAAGAGCTTGGTCCACCTTTACTATGAGTTGCCTCAGTCCTCAAGATACTTCAGGCGCAACCTTTGTTTGCTCACACTTGATTAAAGGATTAAACGAAATTTATAATTTTTGTTTATTTATTGCTTTGTGATCACTCATTTAATTTTATTTTTTCATAATTTTCATTAGTTAATATGTACGATCACCCATCCCTGGAATTGAAATCTTTATATACTGTAGAAGACATTGCTGAGATCGTGCTGTCTACACAGATTGGCCACTTGTTTAGGAGCACTCAAGGTATTTATTAAAATCAAATCAGGATTCGCCTCGCCACTAGCAGTATTCTCTCTCTCTGTCTGTATGTCTCTCTATGTCTCTGTTGAAAACTACTATTATTAACTCCCTGAAATATTCCCTCAACAAACGTCATGATATACCAACACACCAACAAGGTCTGCGGCGTTAACGATATCAGCTTTACTCAAATCCTCATATATCTTCCGCAAACTCACTCTCAGTGATACCTTCTTTCACTCTGCTATCAAATTATTTATAACTGACTGATATCATTCTTCAAAATCATTCTTTCTTCTATTCCCCACGAACCAAAAATTTTCGCTTGGATTCTTTCGCCCTCATTAGCTAACTGCTGTTCATACTGCACTTCTGCTATCCTTACTAATCAAGTCATCTGGTTTGCTTCCTCTTTTTTGTACTCGAGATGCAACTTACTATTACCAATCATCTGCGCCGCCTCCATAATGCTTCCTTTTTCCAAACTGCATTCTTCACCTCTTCATTCATCGATTTGATACCTATGTTATTTGACTCTTGACATTTGAAAGTCAAAAACGTTTGTTATTCATATCGAGTGTTCACATTATGCACATGTATATTGATGAGAGTGTAAGTATGTGTGTGTGTGTGTGTGTGTGTGTGTGTGTGTGTATTGATGAGAGTATAAGTATATGCATATATATATACAAGATGGATCCATCTTCGTTTCACTATATTGTATATTCTAATATAATGTTAGTTTTTCACAAATTCTGTACTACTTATGTTAACGTTTTAGATTACATTTACAGCTATTTATTTACATCTCTATTTTATTTCTATATTTTGCATCAGTATAGAATTTCCTACAAAATTCTATACTGTTTATCACATTACATATTGCACATCGCATTACATTCTGTAATCTCTCTCGCTCGTTGCACACATCTTTTATTTAGCAAACAGAGAAAAAATAACTCCTGATTTAGAAAAAGTTAGAAAATCTTAGAAAAAGTTTCGTTTTTTTTCAATATGGTCTGCAAACAGAAGAGTAACATTTGAAGTTCTTTAGAATTAGTTGAATATGTTTATTTATGTTAGTTCAGTCTTCTCCTCAATATTAGTGAAAATAACGTAAATTAAAAGTGGTGGATTGATCTAAACAAGTCTGTTCAAATGTTTTTGAAAAATGTTGATTTTCCAAAGTTAGTTTATCGGTTGGGTTGAAAGTTATATTAGAATTTATTATTTTAAATACACATCATTCATTTATGAAAAGTTGGAAATATATGACGTCATAATATAATGAAACTCACCAATTATATTATGCACCAGGGAAGTACAACTTACGATCCGTAAACTAGAACCTGAATGCTGAGGAATTTAATGTCTAATTCAAAGATGCGTATATCGAGATACTGCTGTATTGACATAAGGCATTGCAGCTAACATCTACCCATATCGACCATTAACTGTAAATAAATAAATATTCATTGCTTGACCGATAGAAACTGTAATGAGAATATTTAAATCCTTCCCATCTGTAAGTAGGGAAGGCGTGGGTGGCTGAGTGGATAGCATATCCATTATACAGCCAATGCTATAGGGTTCGAATGTCACTAGATCGATGTTGAGGACATTACAAAAGCAAATAAGGTTCTTTCTGTAATGCAGTATTATAGAATTCTTAAAATAAATGCATTTCCTTCTTTGTATAGGTGCTTCCTCATCCAATATATGAATGGCTCAAACAGAATTTCTCTCTCTGTCTCACACACACCCACACCCATCCACACCCACACAAAAAAATCGTTAAACACTGTATCGAAGCCGCATAAACACATTATTTGACATAAATTCCAACTTCCATAGAATAACTGTCTTCTTAAAATTCCAAATTCATGCAAGTTTGTTATTGATCTCGAATTATGTTTTCTTTCTACAAGCGACGAAACAGCCACTCAAATTAAATCTTTATTATTATGCTTGCCTTTAAAGTGGAATTTTACCATTTAATTATCAGATGATAATTTGTTTCTAATTTTGTTACTTTACTAATATTTGTCAGGAAGAAAAGTTGTTATCATGAAGGTATTCTTTTTAATTTCTCTTTGCTGAGAAACAGAACGCAATGCGAGCTTGTTGACATTCTCTCTTTTCAGAGAAACATGGCACATTACCTAAGAACAAGCATTAACATAATCGAATGGATAAACGACAGATCGGACCGATGCATGTCTTTGATGACTGATTGATTTCTTGCAGTGATTTCCAGAAAAGAAAACAATATACTTTATCATGAGGTTGGTAACCTTACCTTTAGTTGAATACACAGAATAAAGACCCAGAATTGAATTGATAAATTCAATTCTGGGTCTTTACACCCGAAGGCTAGCATCGAAACCGTTTACTCTAGGGAAGCTGCTACTACTAAAAAGCAGTCTTGGATATATAGAGCCCCACAGGCATATCCGCTACGTCGCCTATCATAAGTACTGCAATAATTTTTGCAAACTCTTTTCGAAACTAAAACAACATTGCGTGGAACGTTTACCATTGTCGAAATTGAAAATTAAGTAACATATCATCTGAAGAAAGTTACCAAGCTTAATTGTGTTGCTCCGGAATTGCTATTTCTCCCTTCATTTTGAAGGGAACACAACCAATTTGAAGAGGATTATTATAAAAAGTCCCCTTCACGTTTTCCTCAACTTACTTCCCTTCGTACCTTCATCTGGGGTAAGTTGAAGGACTCGCCTTCAAACCTTGATGAACTAAGGGATAAAATTACACTATATGTCCAGCAAATATGCCAACATATTTTCTCCGAGATGAGAGAGAATCATCGCATGACCTGTAATACTACACCATACTACACCTGTCTTGAAAGACAAGGTGCCCATTTTGAGCAAGTCTTCTGCCGTCCTTAATGCTATATTCGAAGAAGTTTCCACCGATAGTTGCGGATGTACATATCATAACGTGGAAACATAAAACTGTTTTTATTTTCTTACCTGGAACATCGGGCGATCTGAGCGAAAAATAATAATAATTTTTTTTTTTGATATGATAATATTTTTATTGATCTGCTAAAATAATTACACATACAATAAACATCTTGAGTGACACTGCAACTTATAATTTTACAGAATTCAGCACAAAGTGCTACATTTTCTGCATTGGATTTGAATTAAAAATTTTTTTAAAAAATACTTTTTTGCATCTATATTATGTAATTACAACATACGTTCTTCTAATATTTAAAATAAAGATTATACAGAATTTTTGAATATAGAATATACATAATAATAATAATAATAATAACTATGATAATTTATTTATTTATTTATTATTATTTTATTATATTTTATTTTTATTTTTTTTATGTCTCAGATAAATTGCATACATAGATGCTGTAATAATTATATATATAATATTTATAACATGTTACAATTGTGATTAACAGATATTTGCAAGTTAATAATTTTCTTCGTCGAAGCTTAGCAGAGCTTATCTGAGGAAGATAATAGATGATAGATGGTGGTGGTTTCATGGTTATGTTCCTGTAATGGTCACAAGCCAGGTATTGATTTTACTGTTTGTTGGTATGTGCTTGGAAGACTTCAATTGCTATTATAGTTTAACTTTTTTTTTTGTGCAAATAGGGTTGGATTTAGACATGGTGTGTTTGTTTCTTTGTGTTCTTGTAGTGATGGTTTTTGAGAGGGGGTTTGTCATAGGTTTGTGTGTGGGTGGGTGGGGGGGAAGGAGAGAAACAGGAATTGCTCTAATTTTTATTCTCGCTATCATATTTATACAGCGCCTGTTTCAGCTCTCTGTATGTTCCTAGGTTTCTGTTGTCGAACGGCAGTTTGTTTATCATTGTATGTTATGTAGTTTGTTGACTGTGGTCTTGTTATTTGATATGTTGTTCTGGTTACTCTATATGTTGGGCTGTAGTAATGTTTTAACATGACTGTGTAGTGGCATAAGTGTTTTACCTTAAATATTTTGCGTTTTGTCCGTACTTCCTGCATAAGAGTGGGTTGTTCCCAGAATATCAGTTTTACCATTTTATCTTGCAACCATTGTAACCTGTTAAGGCTGTAGTCTGTGCAGAATGCGTCCGATGTGATTGCGTATCTTAAAATGTTTTCACATAATACTTTATAAATTAGTATTTTTATGTGGGTTGGGGCAATGTCTTTTAATCTGTATAGTTTGCTTGCTATTATCCTAAGATGGTTGTGATTTTAGGTTCTACGCTTTGTGTATAGGAGGATGAATGTTGGATAGTGAGATATTTAGTTTCTATGGGCAGGGTTTGGGGGTTTTTGAATACAATTAACTTTGTTTTCCCTGGGTTTATATATATGCCGTTTTCGGTTAACCAGTTAGTGATTTGATTGATGTCGTGTTGCATATTTCTGTAAGCGATATTTGCATTGTTGTGAATGGATACTATGGCCGTGTCGTCTGCATACTGGAAGATTTTACTTTTTAGGGGGAGTTGGCTTATGTCGTGTGTGTATATGTTAAATAGAATCGGAGATAGGACAGCTCCTTGTGGTACTCCACAGTTTACATGTACCTCTTTGTTGTATGCTGATCCCATACGTGTGGTGTGCTTTCTGTTTTTCGTGTATGCACTGGAGTCGACGACCTCCAATTCCGATATGGGTTAGTTTCGTTAACAAGGTTTTGTGTGTTAGTGTGTCAAATGCTTTTGTTAGGTCAATAAATACCACTAATGCTATTCTGTTTTTATCCAATGCAGCGTTTATTAGATCTGTGAAATCTTTCAGGAGTGTTGCCGTTCCTTTATTTTTTTGAAAGCCATATTGTGTTTTGGGTATGATTTGAAAATTTTCAACGTATGTGGAGAGTTTCTGATGCAAGATGCACTCCATGATTTGATTGATTACAGACAGCGTGGAGCTGGGTCTGTAATTACTTACAATGTTTCTTTTTCCCTGTTTGTGTATGGGTGTGATTAATGCAGTCTTCAGTGTTTCAGGTATGTGTCCCGTTTCGAAGATTTTATTTAACAATTTTTGAATAACTGGAAGTAGGTTGGTTGAGTGTTTCTTGATGTCTTTTGGTCTGATTCATCTATCCCCGGTCCTTTGTTAGGGTTGATTTGTTGAATTGCCAGTGATGGTTCTTCTTTTGTTACTGTGGGGAACCACATCGACTGGGTTGCTCGTGGACCTAGTGGAGAATGTTCGTTTGTGTGAGGAAAGGTTGTTTCTTGTAGCTTTTGGACAGAGTTCACGAAGTGCTGATTAAATTTGTTTGCCAATTGTTTCAGGAATTTGGGGTCGCAGGCAAAGCTGTGTTTTATTGGTTCTGAGGCAGTGGTTCTGTGTATATTGTCCAGCATTTCATTAATCAGGTGCCAGGTTTCCTTTATGTCATTCTGAGCTGTTGTTAATTTGTTGCTGTAATAGTTTCTTTTTGCCGTTCTTATCTGTGTTGTTAGGAGATTCCGTTTTCTTTTGTATTCAGCTTTTAAAGCGATATTGTTCGGCGACTTCTTAAGTTGTTTCCATAGGGCATATTTTCTTTGTATATCTGTTAGTATGTTGTCTGTTATCCATGGATTTTGTTTCGTTTGAGGACGTATTTTTATTTTTGTTAATGCTTTGTTATATATTTTGTTAAATGCAAGTTTAAGATTATTATATATAGCTTCAGCAGAGTCTAAAGATGCAATCTGCATCCAGTCTGTTTTTCTGATTTCATCGTTTACTATTGTTTCGTTTAGAATGCTATAACACTGTTTTGTAGTCTCAGTGATTTTTCTGGGTTCTGGTTCTGTGTTTAACTGCAATGCTGTGAAATAATCGTCTGCCAGTTTGCATGTTATGACGGCTGCTATGGCTGTTTGGCGGGGCCCTTATATTTATATGATCGATGCAGGATGAGGTTGTGTTTCCGACTATCTCTTCTCGTGTATACGACTGTATGGATGGGGTTATGTTATATGCCGATAATAGGTCTAGGTGTTGTTATTTATGTTCCTAATGTTTATATTAATGTCTCCTATTATCATCAAGTATTCTGAGGTGTCTATTTCCGTGGCTGAGAGCCATTTGTTTAGTTCTTCTAGGAATTTTGTGGTGCTTAAGTTGGGTGGTCTGTATATTGCGTTTAATATCAGGGAGTTTTCTTGTTTGGTGTTTTTAATTTCGATGCATATGTTTTCTGCGTATTCTAATTTATAGTTGTTTCTGTTACTTCTAGTTTGTGTTTGGTAAATATTATTATACCACCGACTCGTTTTGTTTGTCTGCGGTGTTTGTGTTGCTGGAAGTGTGGCATTTGGTACGTGGATGCCTCTTCGTTTGTCGTGGATACTTCAGTAAGTATTAAAATGTCTATTTCGTCTATATCTTCCTTCAGATAAGCTTACAGGGTCAGCCAGTATTTTTGAATGCTTCTGATGTTGATGTGGAGAATAGAGTCCTTTTTTGGGGATTGTCAGTTGTTTCCATTCTGTTATTGATTTCAGAATGTGGCAGTTGTCATGTTCCGGGATGATTACGTCTGCTTAGTGGTCTGCTTTCATGTTGATTGGTGTGGTGTTCCTTCTTTACGAGTTGTCCATATTCCTTTCAATGTGGCAGCCTGTTGTGGTCGTCTACGGATTTTATTTCGATTGGTTTTGCATCTTGTGTCTTTCTTAGGAATATTTTGCTGTCTCTTATCCATATAAACTGGTAATTGTTTTCTGTTTTTACCTTCTTTGCTTGGTAGAATATTTTCTGTTAATATGGCGTTAGGTATTTGAACAAGTATATTGAGGTATTGTCGTGGTCTCCTTTCAGATCCTTGACTACTGGTTTTTTGATCCTGCTAGCTTTTTTGAGTGTAGTTTTTGTTGGGCTGTTGGTGAGTCGCACTATGACGGGAGAAGGACGGGAATTATTTTCTCTTTTCCTTTTTTGTGGTAACCGATACACTGTCTGGATGTCTCTTGATTCAATGGGAGAGCCAATTTTTTGGCTTAGTTGTATTACGGTGTCTCCTAGATGTTCCATAGCAATTTCTGGGAGACCATTTATGAGGAGATCATTTTTATACTGCTGTTGGTTTGAGAGTTCGTACTGTTGCTTTAAAGAGTTTAGTTCTTTCCGTAGTTCCGTTGTCTCTTTAATTAAATTATGCTGTCTTTCCGTTAGCTCTTTAACGCAGTTTTTAATTTCTCTTACGGTCTGTAATACACCTTCTACCGAGTTATTATTAAATTTAATAAATTCCTCGTATTGGTTGAATTTTTCTGTAATTTGTGCGGTATGTTTTTTAAATAGTTCTCCAACAAAATCGATTAAACAGTCTTTTAGGTTTTGTAATCTATTTTCAAGTAATGCATTTAAAGATGGCTCACCTGGGTTTCCGTTGTTGTTTTCTTTGTTTTTAATTCCCTCTGTTGTTGATAGCTGTTTACTGCCTGCGATTGTTTTCTGCATGTGCTGTTTTCCGCCTGCGGTCGAAGGCGACATTTCTTTGTTGTCTCTGCAATGGGACACTTCCACTCGTCACGATTCTTGTTTGATTTTCTCTGCCAAGTAGACTCAGACAATCCTGAACATAGAAAATGCATGTTTCTCTGGCAGTTCCTACATGTGATGTGGTTTTCTTCCCCGTTAAGTCTTCTTGGCATTTGTAGCACTTCATATTTCTTGTTTGGCGATCTTGCTGTAATTTCTAATATGGCGACTTCCTTTGTTCTCTCCTCGCGTAGTTGACCAGCGTATACTTCGAACTTTGAATACTTATATTTTACTTATTACTTAACAGATACTTACATTTTTTACATCAATATGTTCGTCTTGAGGAACGGAATTCACTGATGTACTTTAAATTTTAATTCACAAGAAAATATCTACTTTGCAACTTAAAATATGGAAGCATCGAAATAGCGTGCTTGCGACCGCTTGCTGCTAAGGCGCCCTGTATAATAATAATAATAATAATAATAATAATAATAATAATAATAATAATGGAATGTTAGAATTCTATTTGTTTCCTCATTTGCGGAGTCAACTTTCGAAACTTGTTTGGCTTCTGTAAGCAGACTTTCTCTTTCACTCCACTCTACTTTGTGAGGCTGCATTACCATGCAGCAACAATAAGAAATAGAGTAGACACAATCTTCTTTTTGTTTTTACAAACATATAAAAGTGTTTGTAAAAATAATCTTTGATTAGCGTCATATATGGGCTAAATAAAATTTTCCGAAAAAACACTACAGGAGTGGCAAATAGAACTATTTCAATTCTGTTAAGAAATTTGGCTGTTAGCGGTTGAAGAATACGCATGCGATGATAGCTACCACAAAAAAATCTTACCAAATTTTTCGCAGATTCTATTCCAACAAACCGTTGCGAGAGTGCACACGATTATTATTAGTAATAGAATATTTCTAACATGCTGTTTCAGTCAGCTGAAAAAAAAAACGTCTACAAAATCTGTAAACTTCATCCACTTGTGAGATTGAAAATGCTGTCCCTTCTCTAGAGAAACATGTCAAAACACATAAAAATTAAAGACATGGAAAACAAAACAAAGCTAAATCTTCATTATCCTTCTTTAGAGTCAATGGAGGGCAATATAAAGTCTCTGGTAATTAATACGAATGGGCAATATTGAACACATTAGTCTTGTTGAGATATTCAAAAAACCGTCAGTGATGTTACGGCGAACCCAAATGGGGTTCTTTTTTTATATAAAACAAATCTCTTAACAGGAATTCTGAAAAGGGGCAGTCGAGACTTCATCCTATTAAAATTGAAATGGATTGACAATAAGAATGGTTAAACAACATATCTAAATATGTAATGTAAGAGGAAAATATTTTCTTTCTACACTTACATTTTCAAGTACGATGACTACATTTAAATCTTCATAAGAGTGTCAACTTACTCAACAATGAATTTTCATTGTTTCTATTCGTAAAATGCATTTAATGTAAGGGTTAATTAAAAAAATGAAAACATTGACGTAATTTATTTTATTGTCATTCACAGTTGATGATAATCAATACAGTTTGAAATAAAGGATAAACTCCAAGTAACAATTGGAGTATCACGTTAAAAAGGAATGAGGAAGAAAAACTATATTTCTACAACAATATAAAATTTCTGAAAGTCATGAAATTTCGTAAACTCGCGTCTGTATCTCACATAAAACTTAGTAAGATCTAAAAAGCGATAGTAATCATTGCGAAAGATTAAAACTGAATTTGTACGGAGTAGATTAAGAAGTATGTCAACCTGTTGTACCTTTTTCAGTGAACTGTATTCAGTGGATTACCGCGTATTCCACAATTATCAAATTAACAAAGTGCAGCATGAAAGATTCAATGCGGACTGCTAAGCCAGGCGGAGATATCAGCTATTTTTTAGAATAAAATATTTTCTTATATTCTTAAAAAATAGTATTTCATTTCATTATCAATATAAATCTTATACACTGTATGTTTGTGCATAGCTAAACATTGCAACTAATACAATTTTTGTTACAAATAAATTCTGAAGTTGAATTACTTTACAAAAGTATTTAAACAACTCCCGTTGATGTGATTTTCAGATAAATGTAATATTCACCTTATACTTTGACACGAGAATTTTACATTTTTAATATTTTGATCTACTGATTCCAGAGACCATAAAAGAACCGTTGAGAAATTATGATCTTAAAGACAGAAAAAACGGCTCAAAAATGACAATATAATCGTAAATATATTTTACACCTATACCATTGACAACATGATGACATCCTTCAAGTTAAATGTAATCAGATTTGTCTTCACTTTATAACCAACACAAATGTAAGGGACGTCACCATCCACTTGGTTTCTGGTTGTACACTAAATTTCAAAAAAGGCTCGTTACAATATGCCACTTTAGGTTTGAAATAATTTTTATGTTTCCTAAACGTCTGACGAAACATCGCAGTCATTTTAAGTTTGTCTCCTTTCTTAACGTACAGAAGAGTAGGATTTATTTTATTGAACTCTGACTTACCAATAATTTCTTTGGACACACACGAAGAAAGAGATTTTACGCAGAATGCCTTATTACAATATGTTTCCGAAAGAAATCTAACTTCAACATATATAAATGGTTCCACAAGTAGCATTGATTTCTCTAGAATTTCAACCGTGAAAGAAATCTTATTATCTAGACAAGTGTGCTCTTCCCATACTTCTGAAGTCCAGTTTAAGCCAGTTTTTTCAAGAGGGAGCATTGAATGTGGTGAATAACGTCTCGGAACTTCAATGGTACTTCCAATGAGCGGATTAAATCCGAGTGTTTTGTTACTGTTTCGAATTGTGCATAAGAACGATTCAATTTCGTCAAATGAGAACAATTCTGTGTCGATCATATTAGCGAGCTTTTTTGAAGACATAACAGAAAACCTCACACATCGGAAAATAGGCGAGAGGATGCTTATCAAAGTTTGTTTAGTTTGTTCTTGTTGTGTTCTCGAGAGATAATGTGCTCCCCATTTTTGAATAGAATCAAATAGAGAATATTCTGACGGAAGTTTCAATGTTTGTCTGCGCACTATGTCTTCCACTGTGTCCTTCTCACATTCAAAGAAATCGTTTGACTTAAAAATGGTTTCCGTATGTCTGTCAATTATGTCGAGACAATTATACATGATCTGAGAGAGATTCATACTTTTAGCGAATTCATAAACTTGGCATACGTATCCTGACTCGGCTGTCACGTGTTTCAAAAGATATTCTTCACTTTTCTTGCTGAGAAACCCCATTTGGTATTTTTCCGCCACGTAAAACACTTCTATGGCTGTGTCTATTGATGGTATTGAAATTTCATCTGTGTAAAGGTACCTGAAAATAATAAATTTTGAGGAACTTACTATTTATAAATCTGAACACAAAATATAGTTAACTAGACGAAATGCTTCGAGTCTTGCTATAGAATGTCTGAAAAACTATACAAATATCAGTTTCTTTGAGGATGTCACTCAGTATCGTTATACTGAAGAAGCTGTTCATTTAGAAAAATATGGGTTCGAATCCTGTAAAGTACGTGAGGATAATTTTAAACAGCTCCCCTTTAGAGCAAAGCTACGTTGGATCGCCCTGGTAATATCCATAAATTACAATTACTTTTCCCTCTTGCAAAACAGAAAGATCTCTCTCTCTTCTCTCTCTCTCTCTCTCTCTCTCTCTCTCTCTCTCTCTCTGTAACTCAGCATATAAGGTTTCTTACCAACAATAAATGCTTTATAGCAGGAATTATTTTTAATACTGCGAAATATTCACATAATCGCCGATAATAACTGATTTCTATTTGTCCGGAATGGTTGAATTCTCTGTCCATGCCAAGTCTGCCATTTTTTTAAAAATAGGTGTAGCTTCATGACATCTTTTTTTAAATTGTTAATTGATTTTTTAGAAAAAAAATATTAAATATATCGCTTTGTGTTGAAAACTGTTCACAAGTACACCTCTTCTGAGCAGGTTTACTTTACGCTTCTTTCTGAATAATCAGTTTTGATGGTTGGTAAATTTTTAAACCGTTTTGCTTGTAGACGTGTTCTCGATATTAACCATTGACAGACTCAGTTGTACTACTGAACTTCGAAAAAAAAATAATTGGTTGAATTCTATGATATTTATTATCACATTCACGGAAACAATTTTCAACTGCTGTTAGTCTTCTGTAAGCAGAGTTTACCCAACTTAAACCAGTAAGTGATGAAAAACCAATTTTCTGGGAATATTACTGAAAGGCAGAGTGCAGAATCCTACTTTTTTCCCATGTGAACGGCACCCAAGATTGTAAAGTTTTTATTGAATAGAACAGTGTGAAGGTTAATAACTATAATTTCCCAAAATTATTTCATTCTATTTGTCAATATAAATGTGTTACGCATTGTAGGACAATTCGAGGACATCTCTAATGTGATGATCTAAACTTTTTGGACCAAAAGAAAAACTTTATCTTAAAATTGTAAATACGTGTGTGTGTTCACGGTGTCGGTTTGCCTGTTCTGAGGGACGAAAATCGCGAGTTTCCGGATGAAGAAAAATTCCTACTTCCGTATGAGACCGACTAACTCACCTTTAGTCGAAAGAGACCAGTTAAAGTTCTCGTTCGACTTTCTTCCTCACGTCATAGACGGAAATCGAACCCAGGTCTTTCCGACCTAAGGACTTCGTCTATACCGACTAGCTTCTTAGGCTCTACGAAACTATTTAATTATTAATATTCATATAGTTGTTAGTTACGATGACTATGAATTTAGCATCGCTGGTGTAGAAACAAGGTGTACCATGAAAGTTAAATGCCAGTTTTTACAGGGTGTCCCATAAATTTTAAATATTTCAATAATTCTGAAATCGAAAAAATATTATATTAGAGTGGTCTGCAAGAAAGTGAATCGCAAGGAGGGGTATTTTTGTGGTAGAAAAAAAAAATTCACATCTTCAGCAATAGAGAATGTATTGCATACCTCATTTGTGAGGTATGTAGTACATTAATTTATTTTCATAAAAACAGAAATGTTTTTGTGAAAAGAAAGTTTTGTTGCTGCGATACTGAAATTGGTGGATAAAACATTGTTAGTGAAGTTATTTTACTTAAGTGGGTAATCGTCAGTGGAAGCTTTACGAAAGTTTCCAAAGTAAAAAAGAATGAAGAAAGGGCGAGGTCCTGTCGGACTACAGTCTTTTAATACGGCGATTTGAGGATACTGGAAGTTTGTCAGATCGCCCTAGCAAATGCAGAAAGTATTCTCCAAAGCCCGTATTATCCAAAGGCTATGGTATCGCAAATGAACGCCACTAGCCGCAGAATCAACAAATGGTGTAAGCAGTACACCGGTAACTGCAAGAATGATGGACATAGCGAAAACGTCCACATTCTGCGTCTTTCATGGTGTGTTAAAGTTGTATCCATACAAGCTGCAATCTTTTTACCAGCTGTTTCCAAGTGATATTAGTAAGAGGGAGGAATTGGTAGAACATAGACTTTGACAAAAGTCGCAGAAAAACCACAATGGCTGGACAACATTTTCTGGACGGATGATGTTGTCCATTTTCAATGCATGCGACAGTTAATATGTATAACTCGAATTTGGGCCGGACAATCTACACGCTTACACAGAGGAACGGTTGCATTCATCGCGATTGATTCTTTGGTGAGGCTTTACTGCATCAATCATTGTCGGTGCCTGTTTCTTTGAAGCGCCATGTGCGACAAGGGGATGGAAGACATGCCCAGTAAATGCAGTGCGCTACTTGCAACTGCTACGCGAAAACGTGGTACCATGCTTGGGGGGAAAATGTTCTTCATGTTCATGCAGGACGTGGCACCACGTCACAACGCATCTGAAGCAGTTTATCAATCATCATATTTAGTCAAGAAAGATTCAACAGCCGTAATTGCAACTGCGCATGGCCCCCAGACTTGAATTTGACACAGTGGAGTTTTGGTTGTAAGGCTATTTAAAGTTCCGAGTACACCTGAGCATTCTACCTTTCTTAGAGGATTTAAGAGTTGCCATTCGCCCCTGATATGCTCCACACTTCTGTAGATGGCTTTGCACTCGCATGCAGAATGTAATTGTTGTAAAGAATAAATAAGTTTTCAATGCCATTACGACTGTCATCACTAGTGAAGTCTTCCATGGGTGAAATTTTAAACTACAATTTTTTTTTTCGCCAAAAAAAAAGAAAAAGAAAGAAATCGTCCTTGCGATTCACTTTCCTGCACTCTAATATATCGATTTTTATCAATTATTGAAATATTTTCAAATTTATGAGGCATCCTGTACAAAGAGCTGAAAATGAATCATAAAATTCCATCGGTCTGGGATGGAGTTGTCTACATTGCAGATAATGAGTGAAAAGACAAATTTGAAATAATGCATGATTAGGAACTATTTTTAAAATTATTTGATATTTTTCTGCCAAGTAACACAATTTTATCGTTGTGACCAATTTTTCTTTCTGGTATTGTACATAGATTTATTCTCTGTACAATAGCTGAAATTCATCACTATTGATCAATTTACAATTTACAGCTCTGGATTCCAAAGCGCAAAAGTACAATTGTTTACAAGAATCAGTTTTGTTACATTGGACAACACAATTTTACAGAAGTCTTATAGATTTCTGGGTGCTGAACATAAATATCACAATGAAAATGCAACATTAGCTACGGTTTGTGAGAGATCCGCAATAGTTTCTTATATAACAGAGTAACACGTACTTATCACATATATACCGATAAATGCCAGCTTCTATGTCCGGCTCCCTCTCCGACGGCTCTTTTCCTATCTATTGTATAGTAGTCTGGCAACATTAAAGTGGACCACTTCCCCTTGTATCCTTTCTCCATCGTTGCAATTTTCTGATGGAAACGTTCACCATGCTAATCACTAACCATGCCGCAATTGTCTGGGAAGAAATGGAGCAAGTGTATATTTAAGGACATATTACAGCCAAGTTTTCGATACAGAGACAACAAGCCCTCAATTAGATTCTTGAAGTTTTCTGCGTTGACATTTCCGAGTAAATTAGTAGACACCAGACGAAACGCGTCCCGACCATTTTTCGAATCACCCTGTAGCAGGTCGTCGAACATCTCGTCAAAGAAGAGCCCTCGGATCTGAGAAACCATAAAAATTTCCTCTTTAATTTTCGCTTCACTGAGGCTAGAGAATTTGTCAGCCAGATACATGAAAGCTTATCCAGTACAGTCCATGGCTTTTACGAAGTTTTATTGCCAGGCTGAATTTGACGTGTAGGGGTGGTATCAGAAATCCGTGTGTTTCTGCCAGTGCTAGGTGTTGCACAATTCTTCTCTCCGACCTTCAGAAATTTCATCTCAGGCCAGTCTCTCCTCACTTAGTGAAAAGTCCGTGCTTGGCTGTCCTATTCACATAAAAAGCAGCAGAACTTTATCTATCTCAGTTGCAGACTCATCAACACACACACTACTTTCAAGTTAATACAGAGATGACAGCCGTAGTTACTGTATTGAAGACAATGCAACAGCTGTTTTAGGTTGTCGGAGGTTTCTTCTTTCATGCAGACAGTGTGTCCAACTGGATCGGATGGAAGCTGGCTTCCATTATGCGGCAACACCGCCTTGAGATTCAATTTTGACGAGTCTATGAATAGTCGCCATTCGTGAGGGTGATGTTCGATTCGAAGGGCATTCATCAGGTCATCTGCATCGTAACAGAACACAAAGTCATCTTCCTTTCGGAAGTAAGGCCCAAACTGTTCATGACTAGTGTTAAATGAAGTCACTCGGACATTTTCCTTGAGCACAGTAACTCTTCTTTAGCCTTGGACAGCTCCAGATCGCGAACAAGATCTTTCAGTTCTTCTTGTGTGAGAATGTGTGTGACACCGTGGCCAGCATATGGATCATCATTTGAGACAGAAGAATCAGGAGAACCCAACATTGATTCGCCTCTGGCGTTATCGTTTTCTCAATCGATCGGAAATTCTTTCGAGAACGGGAAGTCCTTCGCCATGTGGAACTGGTCGGAGATCAGTACGCACTGCGTTATATTCGGCACTCTGTTGTCCACTCCTTTATCCCCGTTTAGCCCGAAATGTCTTCACACACGAAGCAGATGACAACATTATCTCGAATTGAGATCCGCTTCGAAATCAAATCATAATTTGTAGGAATTCAAGAAGAATTAGTCATGCTTTTCAAGGTATTACATCTCAATTACCGAATAAGCATAAATGATGCAGAATATTCTTTATTATAAACACAGACCGAAACAACATCTTATAAAATGAGTAGTATCACCTGGAAGCTAATAGAGCAGCATGTAGTGGTATTTCGTATAATCAACAGCCAACTAACAACGTCTTCGGTTGTCATTAAAAAGAAATTATATTATATTTTCTATCGAGATATTCCGAAGTAACACTTAATTCTATCTTTTACGGAATAAAAGGAATGATTTTGTTCATTTAGGGAATAAAATTAAAATAATAAATAAACACATAGGAAAGGTATGAAAATGGCATTCCTTTTTTACACGCGAAGCTATCACGTTGTCATTCTGAGAATCGATTATTGCTATGTTTCAAAATTATATCAAAAACATACATATCTTTACATCACTAGTTGAAAAATAAAATACCATTTCATATGAAGGGCAACGAGTAGAGAGATAAATATCAGCATTCGGATATAACAATGGAAAATTACTCACGTGAGCATGATTTGAAATGCTTCTGGCCTAACGTCAGGAATACTGATCTCTCTTTCTTCCTTTAGGGGACCGTAAAACATGGCAGCAAACACTGGACTGGCAATCGCAAGCAGCAACTTATGAACTTCTGTTATTACTTTGCGTTCACCTTCACCAACTTTGAAGGTGACATCAGAATAGACGGGATCCTTCAACAAGTTCCGAAGTCTTTCTTTAACTGTCGCCATAGCTAACTGAAGGGAAAAATGTACAGAATGAATCATAAACGTTTCACTGGAACAGAGAAGTGTTAAGCACTTTGTTTTTGCAATTTAATTAAACTATAAGCAATGGGGTATAATAAACGTTTCCCTTTATTTAAATGAAAATTAAAAGTCAAGAAGTGAGAATATTAATGTACAACTTCTGTTCGAATGGTGAGATGGCTTGAGAATCAAAAGAAAAATTGAATTAAGATGTACAGGACATCGGAATTCAGAATATTTTCTATTAGTTCTTTTAATGTTTTGTTTTTTTTTCAATTCACACCACATCTGAAAACCTCGACAGGAAAAGCTTTTCAATCATGTCCCGGTCTGTAACAGAACAATTTAGTTTTGAACCCTTTCATGAGTGCCTTCCATCTCAAATTCCATGGATGCTCGCTGGTATTCTAAATATCTTTGAAAAATAAAAAATTCCATTTACTGGTATGGTATATGAAGATTTCTGAGTTTGAAGATTCTCTATCACTGGCTCATATTTCTCATCTTCGTTATTGTCTGCAGGCCACACGTTCTCGACCAGTTCTGATAATTTACATCCCACAGTTTAGATAACTTCTTTTGTACAGTGATCTGAATCGGTTCTCCACTATATGTACATCACCTTGGAAACTAGGACACCAAATCTGCGCTCGTTAGTCTAAGTGAGGTCTTATTAACTTTGTAAAGAGACAAAATGACCTCCTTATCTTTATATGATAAGCTTGCTTTCAGTATTATAATTTCCCTGTTAGTTGTATTCGCTTTTTGTTTTTAACTTCAACTTCCTACATACGAAATATCCATGATCACTTGCCTGTTCAGATGCTTCTATCATAATAATTCCAATATTATACACCATGATATATTTTATTACACCAAAGTGCATCACTTTACATTTACTATTACCAAACTTATAGTCATTTTTAAATAGTCACAATTTCAGCTTTTTCACATCATTCTGCAAGAGATAAGTGTCAGTTGCATTCCTGATTACACTCTCTTTGCATCCTAAGAAAATTCCATCTGTCAAATAATTCGCAATGCGATTAAATAAATAGAGACTAAATAACAAAACAACATCTCCTAAATGATTATCAGTCTTATGGATGGCAATATTCAGAAGGAAAGATTAAAGGAAATGGAAAGGAGAAGAATTGTTAGGATTGCTAAAAATGCACTGGGTGAGAAAAGTTGAAACGAGAATGAAATGGCAAAAATGGAAGTTTTTATTTCATTTTAATATGATGAACTTAATGGATCATTTTTCGGAAGAAGAGACGAAAAAGAGACGAATTCTGTAATCATTGATTCTTTTACATTTAATTTTGTTTATTTAATTTTGGAAGTTATTTTATGTGGTTGCAAATATTATGATTTTACATTTTAGCCATTATATAATGTTTTACATTTCCATTTATATGACGTCACACACTTTACTTTGATTAACTTCAATACCTAGGAATAAAAACTAAAAAGCTTCCTCTCGTTTCTTTTTTATATATTTACCGTTTATTCTGGCTGTAGAATTAACACAAGCGATAATAAAATATAATCCAAGAGTAATACAATACAAATATTAATATAATCAGTATGGATATAAGTAACAGTAACAAAGAAATACTAGGAAATAGACAAATAAAAACACAATATTGACACCTTTCTAGTGATCATATAAATACTAATTAATATAAGACAAGAAGAGTAAATAACATAGCCAGAAAGTGCACAATATGTGTAAAGAACGACGACAAATAAAATTTATTGTAGGATTATTTCTACTTGGCAGAACACATCATCCATAATGCACAGAATAAAGCATAAGATAAAAAGTATAACAACTACTGTAACCTTTAATAATATACTTTTAAAATACATATCAACAAATATATAGTGGCATGAAGTAATTTAAAAATAACTCCCAAGAGTTATTTTTAAAGACGTAATCTGATGTTAGAAACTTCATTTCATTACACAGTTAATTACAGTTCGTTGTAATTGAATATTCCAAAAGATTTATGAACGATTTTTTTATCTGACTTACGAACGTTACAAATGGCAACTTTCGTAAGTTGCCATTTGTAACTTACGAAATAAATGGCATTTGTCAATTGTCAAACAAATGACAGTTTGACATTTGTCAAATGTCAAACTATCATTTGACATTTGATACTGTCAAATATCAAATAATATTTGACATAATATTATGTCAAATATTTTGAATATTTGACATAATAATTTGAGCAACTTTTAAAATTTGAAGTTTATTATAAGTAATTTAAAGCGAAAGATTATTTAAAAGAGTTTAGCAATAAACTATTCGAACTACTCAACGTTGGACTGAAGAAAAAGAAACAAATGGCGAGTTGATATTAATGACCAATCAAGAAGTATTTGACCAAAAAAAGTGAAATTGATGATTTCCATTTAGCATAATGTTGAGCAGCTAATCAGGGAAAATTGCCAAATAAGTCAGAAATCTCAAGCACAGAAAATAATCATTGGATTAGAAAACGTCATCACGAAATCAATACAGAATTTGGCTACAAGGAAGTTCCATTTTCTCAAATGCAGTGCAGTGCAGCAAAATTAGATTGAAAATTATAGAACATCGTGGCTTCATCAGACTTCCAGTTATTTATTATTGGCTAAACTTTGCTAAACACAACTTAAGACTATTTATTCGAATACAAACAAGTTATGTTGAAATATTGATGACAATACCTAGATATGTAAATTTTCCTCTGGTTTTCATTTCACAGTAGGCTGAGAACTATCACAATAGACGTATTGCTTTTTACGGTAGTGTTCAACTTTTCGAGTAGGCGGCTGTCACAATAGATATCGCCGAATGTGTCAGAGTTATTATATTTTTATATTCATTTAATCACTTACTCAGTCATCTTTGCAATCTCGAGCACCAAAGACAACAATTGATTTTGCAATCAACAACGAATATAATTGTCTGATGTTTTGATTTGTCTAGCTTTGGGTCTCTACACTCTAATAAGTCAAGGTTTCCTCGCTAATGTATAATGCCGATGCAATAGAAATTGAAATTAACATAGAAATAACAAACAATTGGGTGTACCGCTTAAACCTGAAACTTAAATTTTAGGAAATGTTCCCAATAAAATCCGAAAGAAACTAAAATAACCAACAATACGATATGCGTTTATAATATTTTGGGGAGGAAGAAGTGATTGTGTTATGAATGTTTGAAAACATGCCGCACTCTTAACATTTATTGTTTGATTTGTTATAAACGTTTCATGTTTCCGGAATCCAAATTGAAATCCGTTGGCAAACAGCTTTCGTACGCAGCTCGTCAGTTGGATTTGTAACATTAAATTTGTATCCAAGCAACTTTTAAATCTCATAATACAGTCATTTACTTTATAAATTAAATGTGAAAAGATATAAGAACAGACTACAATTCAAATGAAATTTAGTTTGCAATATTATTATTACTTCTGAAGATAATTCATATCAAAACTTTTAACTTACCAAACTGAAGTGAAAACGTAGCTCTTCTGACACGAAGATCACATGAAAAATGAAACGTATTTTACCTCAGATAAGAAAAAGGCGTCTGCGCTCTAGAGCGATAATAACTGATTACAAATACGAAGCCTTTTTTTAATAATGGCGGAAGCAGCAAAAACTATGAGAGTATTCTAGTGTGTATGATAGAATGCATTCTTCTAATCTATTGCAGGCGTTTAAACCTCCTACAGTGGTATGAGACTTTTACCTCTCCTTCTTCTCAAGTACTGGAATATAACTTGCTACTAAAGTATCTTCGTAGCGTATTCGTCTGGAGGATCCCATGACCTTCACCGGGAAAGGAGGGCAGGCTTTCTTTTTCTTTCTTCAGAATGATCCGAAGTGAGTCGATGTGTTGCACAAGAAAATTGGGTTTCTACGAAAAACTCGAGGTTCTTATCGCGCTATCGGAAAAATTAACCTACATCTCTCATTATTTTTGGCAATAATATATACCTGATATTGTTTAGGACCACGAGACGGCAATAATTGCCTGTCTTGCTCTCATCCCAATCTCTTGTAAAATCACCGAGAGTCTTGTGCTACACTCCAGTAATAAATAACAAAAAAATCAAAAAAAAAATCAGCTAACGCCTTTTTATTCCCGTAAACGGGAGTAGGCGAGGCCATTTAGCCCTATCTAACTTTTGGAGACTGAGTGGGCAGTTCAATCTCCACTGGTACCCAATCAGAGACAGATGGCCCAAGGCTATCACTAATTAAGCGGTACGCAGTGAAGAGAGACGGCTCAAATGTGCCGCATCTCGTGGTCCCTAACCCTAACACAATATATTTAATGTCTGAAATAATGTGGGTTCTACGGTCGATTTTCTTGAGTTTACAGGACGAAAAACCCGAGTTTCCGGGAGGAAAAACCTGCTTGCCCGTGCCAGAGATCGACTAACTCGGGAACCGGTCGAAAAAAGGCTTAGAAAAATTTCCTCTAGTCGCCGACTAGACTCAAAACCAACCCTTCCTTCGTGCGGCCAAGCGCGGTGGTATGCAAACGCCACATCCACTGAGCTACACAGGCTATGTAATAAATAACATTATAAAATAATTATTCTGTTTTTCTAAAAAAAAAAAAAAGGATTTGGACCCGAAGAACTCATCGTTTCCCTTTGTTAAATAAAGGTTATCAGAGGACTATTACTGGAGATTTGTTAATGGAATTTCCATTCTAAATTATTTAACACGCAACTGAATCCTCTGAAACTCCACGTTTAATGTAACAGCAGCGATGAACAGTCTTAAAAAATTCTATTGGTAATCAGATTTCTCTGAATGTATACAGATTTTAAATTAATCAATGCAATTGATTTGAAACATTAGTAATGCTCCTGAAAAAAATTATACGTGTCTAATATAAACCAAAAATTAAAAGTAACTGAAATTAAATAGATCGTAAAGGTGGGAATTATTATCTGAAGAACAAGTGAACATTAAAACTTTATTCTAAGATAAAAACCATATGTCTTTATCCGCCTTATGAATCAATGTTTACTGAGAACGAGAGTAACTCATTACAGATACTGAAAACTACCAACAGGAAAGAATCTTTGGCTATTTATTGAGCCTTAATTTGACTTGGAACCAACAGACAAGCGTTATCTTCATTAAGCAGATTGCTTTCACACTTTTCACCCATTCACAAATAACAGCGAAAATTAAAATGAAACAGGATGTATTAATTGAATTGAATGTTATTTAAAAGATAAATGAGGAAGAATGAAAAATTAATAAGTGCTTGAAAATGATACATATTTAATTAATTCCATAAACAAAAAAGTAATCATTCCTGAAGAACAAAAAAATTTCAGTGATCTTGCCTTTTGTAGATCAGAGAATTATGATACATTTATACTCTCCTACTTATCACATTTACTTACTACAAAACCAAAAAAAAAAAAAAATATTGTGTCATGAGTATTTCACTCCCTCTCCTTCCCATCCCCACTGCTTCTCTGCTCCTGCGATTCCAAAGTAATTTCTGTGGTCTCATTATGTACATGCCATCATGTGGTAAGGGTTATCAGATACTTTGCATTAGAAATAAATACACAAACACCGGCCACTCAGTTTGAAATTTTTATTTTGCGTATAGGCGTGGGACTGCGAAAACCGATCCTCCTTAATTCCTTGTGCATAGTTCGGTGAAATGAGTCGGTAACAGCCTTCATTGAATGCATCGGTCAATTGCTGTACTTAGGAAGTTATGTTTGTCCGTACAAGCGTTCTCAAATGAGAGTGATCTTGTTCTGACAGACTCTCTTTTAGGACCACAGTTAAGCCTCTGAGACAAGAAAAGTGGTTTATTTTTCCACTGATTAAACACCAGGGATATCTCACTTTTTAAGAAACCAATGAGCTCTGCTGTTTTCAAAATCAAGTCTCACGGGCACCTACATTAACCGTTTTATCGAAATCCAAACGGTCGTTTGGTTTTCTCATTGTGATCAACATTATTGAACATTACTGACAGCGTCATTCTTAAATATTTGCTTAGAACACGTGATGACGCACGTGACCGAGAATTATTCAAATATGCTGCGTAAGTGACGTTTACATACATTGCGTAAATGTTTCTGATTCAGTAAGCGGCACGTATATAAATCTCTGTAATCTTCTACTTCCTAATTACACTCCTGTTCATGTGAAGACAATACAGATCTCTTATCTGCGTTTACATCAATTCGCCATTTCTTCAACTATTGTTCTATTTGCGAGACTGCGTTTTTCGATTTGTCCGTTGTTAATCTAGGTCAGAAGGATCGAATGTTTACTACAATGTAGTTTGCGTATACGGCTGTGGTAGCGGTAACTGTACATGGTATGTCGGCCACATAAATTGAGTGGAGGAGCAGAGATGGTGGTAAGGAATTCTGTAGGATAGGTGCAGTGATTGCGCCTTCAGACGGTCTGATTCCCTTCAGCATCACTCGAAGTGATCTTGAGATAGGATTTGGTGAGTTTCAATCTAGTCAATCTATAATTTGGTCTCCAGAAATTTGAAAAGAAACTCTGTATGATCTTATATAGAATTCTTTCGATACGTCAGGAAATATGGTATGCTGCTTAACTTTCGAGGGTGATGTTTTCCAAGACTCTCTCGTGTTTCCCAGAATCCTTATTGTTCCGCGGCGATATAGCAATTTGTGGCTTTCTGCAGTTCTGTTAGTAATTTCTTTTTGGCAATTCTTCCTGGAGAAGGGAGCAAGATGACTGGGCGATCGTTTTAGGAGACTGTGTTATTTGTGCTGGTTTCGGGATTAAGATTACGTGGACTACTTTCCACGATGATGAGAAGTAGTGATATCTTAATATTGCATTAAGATCAACAGTGTGCATTATGGGTTTTGTCGATCACGCGTATGATGATTTTCTTAGGAGATCGTTGCTGGGTCTAGTGTTTTCCAATTAAGATAGGTGATGATTCAGTGTACCTCAGCGGGGGATAGTGACTGGATGGGGTTTGGAAGTCTGTGCATGTTTGCATACGCCCAGGTGTGTAATGAACGGAAGTCCAGACAGACGTGGATATAGTTAGATTACACTGTTTCTCAAGGCTGTCGGCAAAAGGTTAAATTTTTGTTTGTCACGGTAAGCCAATTATGCTTGCTATAATTTTCGTACCTCATTCCACCAAACAGTGAAGGCCGTAGGAGAGCTTTGCAAGAGCAAAGATTTTTATTACTAACTGCTCTAGACACTATTGACAACATGACTAACTACATTGCATGACTACATTCCTTAATTAGGCACCTTCCCAGTCTTAGTTAGATCTCTTGATTTGACCATTGTCTTTAAGAACCCATTTGTTACTGAAGTAACTATTTATTTAAAGTTTATTCATAATTTCTTCGTGTCTTGTATAATATTGTTTACACCAAACTGAATATAAATTAATCATTCAGTTTTTAAATTATCGTAGTTTTCTTTGTTCCTCAATTTAGAAAGATTTCAGCTGTCATGCATGCATAAGAAAGTTTTTGAAAAAAAAAAAACCTAAAAGACATATGATTTACTAAATCAAATAAATGTTTACAAAATGAGGTTTGGCTATCTCGAGCTAGCATTATTAAAAGTTACATTGAAGATATACACTAAGCAAAGACAAAGATTTTCGAACGTTTATCTTAGTATCAAGAGCGTATCTAGAAACGTTACCAAAATGAAAAGAAACAAGTGAACTGAAAGTAATGAGGAAAAAGTAAGCTCGAATTGATATTTGAAATTTGCATAGTCAAATGATTTATACTCCTTAATAATGATACTAATTGATGTAATGCAAATTAAAATTCTGAGTTGCTCATTACTTAGGCTTTAAGCCTGTTCTGGGACAAACACACTGCTTGCCAGTGCGAGATCAATTATCTCGGAAGTGGATGAAGAAAAAATTAGAAAAGGTTCCTCCATTCAGCGAGCAGATTCGAATTCAGAACAGATCTCTTCATGAGGAATAGCGTTATGAATACAAACATTTGTTGCACAGGACTACATTGGCCTGGTAATTTACAGTATTTTGTGAAATTGCGCGTGAAGAGGTACTATTGCTCTATTTGTGCTTACATGTTTCGGATAAATAATGTCAGTAATTTGTTTCTAACTCCATGAACTATCTGAGATAAAGTGTTTGTACAAACTGTTACGTGGCACCTCCAAGGACTGAAAGGACTTATCGTAGCAAGTCAGACTACTCCACTAAAACTCAGTCGCACTCACTTAATCCTTCAACTTGATGACACCACCACCAACACACAGTTCCATCTATTTCCCCAAACCACTACTCTTAAAGAATAGTTTTCATTTAGAAATAGCGTAAAATTTTGTTCCGTTTTGTCTTTTTCGCTTTTGCGCATTTAGGTAGCATGGAGTGACAACCACTTATCATACTATATCCTTATTATAAATGAGTACACAGATTAACATATATTATTATTGTCAGTTGGAAGAAGACTTATAAAATAGCTAAAATCTTACATATAGTTATTTTCTTCAACTCCTTCAATCAACCAAAAAAAAAAAAAGAAAGAAAACAGAAAAAATTCACGTTAACGTAACATTATTACAAAACTGACCAACAGACGGGAGCAGTGACATTTATTCTAATAGTTTCCTAAACAAGAATTAATATCATTTTTAATTTTAGCGCACCATAAAACTCTTATTAATTTTAAGACATTAATAGATTTATTAATGTAATCATGATATTTAAAATAAGTTACTTTTGTACAAGTATATACGAAGATGTATAAAATTACAATATTGAATCCTCTAGGTTGCGTTGCTTGCGTTGTCATAGCACCATATATTTGTTGTGGATGTTTTGATGTATATTGACCGTTATTGACAAATGCAACAGAGGAATAGTTTTGGTTTCAAATGTGCATTTCCTCAGCATTTAAACCGAAGTTTTCTTTTTCATTTCATTTGGCGCTCTTTTCAACAGAGAACTGAAAGCGGCTACTGTAGGAATATCTGACTCACTTGACCTGACTGATCAGAGATTTGGACGAGCTGATATCTACCAGAATACCTCACCAAGGAAACATTCTTTTATTAGGTAGGAATATCAATTTTTTCCTAAAAGCTGTAGATAGGCATTAATGATACAATGTTATTTATACGCAGATGACATTCACTGAAACACTGACTGTACAGGAATTAAAATAATGATAAAAAAAAACTAACGGAATAACCCTTGAAGAAATATTATTTTTTACGTGTGAAATTTGCAGGTGGAATTCCTAGACATAGTGTTCTCTCCTCATATTTCCCTCTCAATGCCGGTGTCCTTCAAAGCTCTGTTATTTTACACATCCTCTTTCTGATTTATATAAACCACCTGCTTTCATTGACTCCAATCCAATGCTTTTTATAGTTTTGCTGATGATAGCAAAATCCACTCGTTCTACTCATATGACACGTGTTGTAGTGTTTAAAAATCTCATTCTTCAACACCATCTATAATAAGTGTCCAGAACACTAATATCCACACCATCCATGATTGAGACGAAAACAACTTAGCAAACTTCAATGCTTTCAGAATGCTGTTTTGTTTGTTTTCCCTTAAAACGGTCTCAGAACTTCTCCTCTTACTTTTGATAATGCTCAGCTCGACAGTTAAAATAAAATATCTTTTCTCACAATGACTCTAACTCCAAACCTTCCTCTCAAAATCGCATAACGTCTATCTTGATCATCCAGCTTTAATGTAGATTGAATATCGCATCAATAGCTTCCAATAAACTTGGTATCCATATTAAATGGATAAGAATCCTATATTGTTATATAGCCAGTAAGTGAAACTCAAGATCGATAACTACGATCTATGAGTTTCAATGCCGAAAAACTATCGGCGAAGGCAATTGGAAGCAAAGGTGGAGCAAGATCCCATACTATTCTTGATATTCTCTCATAATGTAAAACACAGCTCCTAGGAGATGTAATACTGTCATTACATTATGAGGGGAGGTCACTACCCAGACCGGTTTCAACCTTTTTTTGAGGTCTCATCAGTGAGTAAGTAGACCTGGAAAATATCAAAGCTTAGTGAAAAGAACTTACATACCTTCACTATACGAATGCCATAAAGGTGTGCTTGTATTTTGTAATTAAAATAGAAAGCCAAAAGGCTAGTTTTCTGGCAATTGAATAGATATTAAATGGGTAAGAATCCTATATTGTTATATAACCTTTATGGCATTCGTATAGTGAAGGTATGTAAGTTCTTTTCACTAAGCTTTGATATTTTCCAGGTCTACCTACTCACTGATGAGACCTCAAAAAAGATTGAAACCGGTCTGAGTAGTGACCTCCCCTCATAATGTAATGACAGTATTACATCTCCTAGGAGCTGTGCTTTACATTATGAGAGAATATCAAGAATAGTGAGGGAGCTTGCTCCACCTTTGCTTCGAATTGCCTTCGCCGATAGTTTTTCGGCATTGAAACTCATAGATCGTAGTTATCGATCTTGAGTTTCACTTACTGGCTATATAACAATATAGAATTCTTATCCATTTAATATCTATTCAATTGCCAGAAAACTAGCCTTTTGGCTTTTTATTTTAATTACAAAAACTTGGTATCCTTTTATGGTCATACACGATACTTCTCTGCCGAACAGTTACTTAGTTTGTATAAATCCCAAATCCGAACACCATTTCAATACTGATGTCATGTGTGGGATGGTGCACCTACGACCTCCTTAAAAATTCTTGATGCTGTTCAGAAAAATGCAGTCCGGTTGATGAATGACATTTCTCTTACAGACATTCTCTTCAGCCACTATCCTATAGAAGATCAATTTCCGCATTGTGTCCCCTCTAGTTATTTCCATGGTCATTGTTTAGCAGAGCTGCATCCATTATGCCTTCTATTTCTGGTATAACTACACGAACTCATAGTACAGCTGCTCAGCATCCCTTTACTGTCGAACTGCGCTCATAGAACCTGCTCCTGCCAGTCATCTTTCCTTCCTCCCACATCAATTCTGTGGTAGAGTCTACCTCATGAAGTATTTCCAAAGGACTTCAATCTTCAAAAATTTTAAGAAGATTCTTAACAGATTACTCTATTCCTGACTCAATCTATTTGCTATGGCTCCTCTGCATTTCGTATGTGGGTATTAAAATGCAAGCTACTGTGACAATACAGGGTGTTCGGGATAAATTTGACATATTTATAATTAATTATATTTTTCCGTAAGTTACATGTATTAACACACACTTCTCTTCATTGAAAAGTTTGGACCCTTCTTCATTCATACACAAGATGTCAGAAAGGATGGATAGCTGGAACCCACCTGAATCATGGAAGAGAATAACTTGTATCATGATGATTCGTGCCCGCCATCAAAATAAGGATATTACGACTGCTGCCCAATGCTCCCTGAATACAGTAAAAACAATCAGGCATGAACTAGAGACTTGCAATGGTGACTACGAGGATGTAGCAAGAAGAAAGATCCCTAGCAGACGATCTGATTGCGTTCGTACAGCAGAATTCCTCGCAAATCTGCAGGAACAGGTGTTGAAGAACCCTGGCATTGGAATTCGGGCTTTGTTCGTGGAGTTGCTAACTGTAGTCAAGCCCTGGATAACAAGGGTAGCCAATGGTAGGCCGTATGTATGGCAGCAGGATTCGGCCCCTTGCCACACCTCTGGGAAAAGTCAAAAATGGTTGTCTGAAAATTTCTACTTCACCAGTCCAAATGTTTGGCCTCCAAACTCCCCAGACCTTAACCCCATGGATTATTTTGTATGGGGCGCAGTTGAAAAAGACACCAATCGCACTTCCAGTAATACAAAAGCCCAGTTAATGGATAAAATTAAAACAGTTTTTGCGGCCCTTCCCAGGGAGACTGTAGCATCAGCTTGTTCGAGGTTCCGAAGCAGAATTGAAGCTGTGATCGATGCTAATGGTGGTTATTTTGAGTAAATCTTGTTGATAGTATTGTAATTAACTCTGCCTGTAATGTTTTTTGTCAATTCATTAAATTTAATAGATACAAAGAAGATTTTCTTTTTCCTTACGAAACTGTCAAATTTATCCCGAACACCCTGTATATGCTCTTAATTTCAAAAGGCTTTCTTTTGAAACTCTTCGAACTTCATAATCCATACAACAATTGTATGGATTATGTCGTAATCCATAATCCATACATGGAAATGTCGTAATCCATACAACAATCTCCGACTCGTAATGGTGTCGTAAATAGTGTGTATTCTGTAGATTGTTCAGTGACGTGTAGTTAAAAAATGTACACTAGAGAAGAATTCTTCATTTCTTGTTCCATACAGCGAGTAACTGAGAATGCGGTTAAAAAAGTCTAAGAAACATTGTCCTCTATTTAGCGACTAGAATCGAGTGTGCAGCATTCATTGAGGGGATCAACTCGGGGATGCGGAAGATTGCATTCTCGTAGGCTCTCAGGGCAACGTTCGAAAATTTCATAGTTTCTACAAATATTCGGCGTTGAAATAATGTTGGATCTAATATCCACTTTGCTGATGTAATTATAAATTGTTTATTTCTGGAATTTTCCATTTAATGTTTTCGGACCGGCGGTGATGGCTGAAACCGAGGATAGGGAACAAATGGTTAATGGGAAACTACAATATTTTGATTAATGTTTTTAATTTTGTATATATTTGTGTCCAAGGACACCATATTGTGAGGAATAAGCAGACATGGTGCCGAACCTAATAAGATGTAGGATATTTCGCTGAGATGACTGCAGCAATCGTATGGGGCATCCTTTCATAAGCGTAAGGTAGAGATCAATGGGAATTTTGCCATAGAACACTCCAGTTCGCCATACAACACTCTTGAATCTCATTACGTTCCTGTAAGCACGTAATAAGATTCTGGAGTATTGTATGTGGGACACCTGTTGACATCGCCTGAAGCTCCAGTTCATCCCACTAATGCCCAATAGGATTACGATCAGAGGTCTGTGGACACGAAACAAGGGTGTTTCGTGTCCATAAACCACATAGTTACAGCAGCAGCCATATGACATGGTGCATTGTCTTGCCTGAAACATCAAATGGTTAGGTTCGTAGAAACACCAAAAATTAGGAAGTATTGCATTCTCTTAAATGTTCAGATACCTTTCCATGTACAATGTTTGTGGCACTACAGAGGTCGGAGACTGAAGCAGGAAATACAGGACTATATCATCCCACCGCCACCGCCGAATTTCTTAGCAGGGATTACGTACACTGGTAAGAGACGTTGAACATGTACCTACTACACCAATGGATTTTCTCAATAGAGAGTGTAGCATGATTTCTTGCTTCATAACACAGCTTTCCAATCTTTCAGTTCCCACTACATGCGTTTTGTGCCACTGAATACTACGCTGCATGTTGGTTCGGCTAACGTAGGGCTTGCATATTGCTATTTCACCATGAAAGCCCATGTCGTAAGCCTCCGTTCGTAATGTGCAGATTCGGATTCTATTTGATGCCCAGAAGTCAGCAACAACGATTTGCCGGTCGAATGGTGGTTTCTATATATTGTCATTTGTGGCATAATACGGTCACGTTCAGTGAGTTTGGTGGATCGTCCAATGCGATTAGTATTACAGTTGAGTCCTGCATTTCTACTTTAGTATGGTGTTACTCATTCTCGACCTGCAATTACCCAATTTGTCACATTTTGCCGGACAGATAGGCAGGCATCATGACATCCACCTGTATATATTATACTGCCTAGCGAATGTACGATTGCTGGAATTTATTGAGTCAAGATCCTGTTAAGGGTGCGATAGGAGAGACATTTACTCTATACGACGACAATTCGCGTTCTCATTAACGAAGCTCGTGGGAAGAGACTACCGTCCATACACGTACGGATTATTAAGCCCATCTCCTGACCTCAATTTTAATACATCACATCTTGGTAGACTTGTGGCTACTTATACCCTTCCCTTTCTTCACAGTACTTAAAAGTCCTTAGGAAAGATTTGCAATAGCAATGATTGTTATTACAAACTGCGTTTCTGGACACTATTATAAACATTACGATACATCATTATGAGCACTGTATTGCTCTGTGGGATGAGTACATTCCTTATTGAAGCAATTTCACAGTCTCATTTCGATATCTTGAATTTGCCATTGTCTTGACGAACCCATTTGTTATTGAATTAACTATTTATTTACAATTTTTGTGGATGTTTTTTTCTTTGTCTGATATCACATTCTTTCCATCGAATGCAACGGAAATTCATCATAGAGATTTTGAGTTATCGCGATTTATTTTTATTTGTTCCTCAATTTAGAAAGCATTCAGCAGTAATATATGCATGTTAAAGTTTCTAGAACTACGTACCGCCTAAATGAAATAGATCATTTACTAAATCAACTAAATGTTTACAACCTGAGTTTTTGCCATCTCGTGCTATGATAATTAAAAGGTATATTGAGGATACACACTAAGCAAAGACAAATATTTTCAAATTTTTGTCTTCACTGGGTGCGCATCTAAAAACGTTACCAAAATGAATAGAAACAAGTGAATTGCAACAGAGAAAAAAAAGTAAAACTCGAATTGATAACTGAGATTTGAAAAAACTGATTTATCTTCTTAATAATTATGCATAATGAAGCAATGTAAATTAAAAATCTGAGTTACTCATTACCTAGGCTTTAAGCCTGTACCGGGCGAAAAACTGTGTTTACCTCAGCCAGAGTTCCACTATCTCGAAAGTGGTTCGAAGAAAAGGTTAGAAAAAGATCCACTGTTTGGCGACCAGATTCGAAATCAGAACGAATTTCTTCAGGCTGCAGAGCTTTATGAATGAAATCGGTAGTTCCACATGGCTACACTAGCCTCGGCATTGACAGTATTTTGTGAAATTGTACGTGAGAAATATTGCTTTATTTGTGCTCATATTTCAAATGAATAATGTGAGTAAATGTTTTTCTAACTCTGTGAGTTATCTGAGATAAAGTGTATGTCCATATTATTACTTGGCACCTCCAAGAGGTGCAAGAACTCATGGTTGGAGGACAGACTACTCCAACAGAACTCATTCTCTATTCCTTAATGCTCCAACTACATGACACCGCTGCCATCAATACACAGTGCGATCTATCGCCTAACTCCATCAGTACCATTCTTAAAAGAGTTTCATGCTGAAATTGAGTAAAATTTGGTTGTGATATGTCTGTTTAGCTTTTGCACATTTAAGCACATTTATTTATTTTACTATATAAATGATTACATCGATTTACATATATCATAATCATCAAGTGGAAGGAGATTTACTAAACAGTTAAGAACGTTTGAGTTGTTTTCTTTTACTATTTCAATCAAACAAAAAAGTTAAAAAAAACCAGAAAGAGAAAAGAAAATTCAAGTTGATGTAAAGGTTTTACAAAATTGACCACCAGACCGGAGCACTGACGTTTAAAGTAACATTCTCCTCACCAAGGTTTAACCCATTAATAGTTTTATAGTTAAAACTCATTAATATATCCATTTTTAAGATATTAATAGATGTATTAATGTACTAACGATATATATAAGTAACTTACTTTTATTCAATTATACACGAAGTTGTGTAAAATTACAAGATTGAATCCCCCAGGTTGCGTTGCTTGCGTTGTCATAGCATCCATATATTTGTTGTGGATTGTTTTGATGTATATTGACCGTTATTGACAAACGCAACAGACGAATAGTTTCGGTTTTGAATGTGCATTTCCTCAGTATTTCAACCGAAGTTTTCTTTTTCTTTCCATTTAGCGCTCTTTTCAACAGAGAACTACAAGCGGCCACTGCAGGAACATCTGACTGACCTCAACTGACTGACCACAGATTTGGAAGAGTTGTATCTACCAGAGTACACGAAGAAACAACCTTTTATTAGGTAGGAATATCACTTTTTTTCTAATAGCAGTAGATGAGCATTAATGATACTGTGTGATTTATAACAGATCATGTACATACACAACATTTTCTATATAACTGTTGCTAATCGTATTATCTAAACGTTGCTAGGTATCTACGTCAAGGTTATTAGCGATGTGTGAACAAATCATAGCATTGAGAGTCTATTTGGCTGAGGAAGGCTCTTGTATGGCTAATTTTTTCTCGGAGAAGGGCGAGTGAAGGTTGGTGGTAAATAATATTAGCTTTCTTTTGTTTTAAAATGTTGTTTGAAACGAAGAAATTTTGCCTCTGCCAACCATCTTATTGAGTGGGATAAGAGTCATATGCCCTGTATAGAAGAGAAGTACCATTCCAGAACCTTTAAGGAGACTGCTATGGTCACGCATTCAACAGGAAATCTAAATAAGAATCAAAGTCTAATGCTACTGGAAATTTGAAAAACTTTAATTAGATCACTAAACATCAAACAAATGAACTTTCACGCCAATTACATTATGTTTCGTAAGAAATAAATCATGTTCCCGAGACACGCTTATTCTTTCGCATAATACTAATTTTGTATGAATAAAACTGTCAGTTAAAACCTGGTCTGTTACCTTCATATCGCTTACCAATTGTATCCCTGAAATATGATAATTACCTGAAGGATAATAAATAAAACTCACTTGACTAACATTCCTAAAATGTGTTATAGTTTCTAATACAAGTGGTCAAGAAAGAAAATCACACTATGAACAGGATCGACGGGATCATTAAACGAAAGGTACGCAATCTTGAAGGTTTAAAATGCAAAAAGGCTAGGTGTTTAAACCATCTGATATTTTTACAAAAGGGATCGAGTCAATAACGTTATCCCAAACTTTCTTCGTCTCAAACAACATTCTAAAACAAAAAAAGCTAATATTATTTACAACCAAACTTCACCACTCGCCCTTTTCCGAGAAAGAATTAGCCATACAAGAGCCTTCCTCAGCCAAATAGACTCTCAATGCTATGATTTGTTCACACACACACACACACACACACACACACACACACATCGCTAATAACCTTGACGTAGATACCTAGCAACGTTTAGATAATATGATTAGCAACAGTTATGCCCAAAACTTCAGTTACAGCAAAAAGACGAAATTTGATAAATTCAACTCAACTTGCTATATGATAATTACATTAAATCTAAACCGTCTCTACCAGATAACCAAGTGATAATGAACCTATCTAAACACATTTTAACAAAACCTGAGATCTCAATTCTCAAAAAAGGATTCAATTTCGCCTTAAAACCTACTGCTATTCCTAATATAGAGTTCATCTGCAACTAAGAAAAAGCCATCTCATTGCTATCACACCCAATAGCTAATGACTTTCGATTAAAAAGCAGAATATTCCTCTCTGCTCCGTCAAGATCTCCTAACACCAACTCTAACCAAATGGAAAGAAGAACACTACTCAAATTAAATAATAATAATAATTACGTCACCATACTTACAGCTGACAAAGGCAATAATACTGTTATCTTAAATACAAAAGATTATGAAGAGAAAATTAAAAATCTATTATCACACACGTCTGTCTATGACGTTCTCAGTACAGATCCTACGCAAAAAAACCATGACGACACCAATGAACTATTATGTAGAATGACTAACTGGCCTATAGACTTAATAAGAAAGCTAAAATCCATGCACCCGTTGACTCCAAGATTGTATGGCGTTCCTAAAATCCATAAAGAAGGTACACCATTACTTCCAATAGTTGATGGAATCTATTCTCCAACTTACCAACTGTCTAAATATCTAGCCAAGATTTTACAACAACACATTTGCAACTCGGATACTTATATTAAAAACTCACAACATTTTATTGAATTAAAAAACATCCCTATCTCTGAAGATGATATACTAGCAAGCCTTGACGTCACATCTCTGTTTACAAACATTCCAGTTGTGAAAGTCATCAACATCTTAGAGAACTTGTTCTCAAGAAACATCACTACGTTGTTCAATCATTGTTTTACTTCGAATTAATTCGTTTAGCAAAACAAAACAGTCTATAAACAACTTACCGGATTAGCCATGGGTAGCCCCCTCTCTCCTTTTTGTGCTGACTTATTCATGGAAGACCTAGAGGATAAAATCTTATCTCAAATTACCCCAAAACCTAAACCTTGCTACTGATATGTAGATGACATCTTTCTCATTGCAATCATATGAAAGAACTAATGGATTATCTCAACCTAATCAATAGTTTCCACCATACCATCAAATTCACATTAGAAATTGAAAAAGTTGAAAAATTGCCATTCCTAGACATCCTAATAAGGAAACAAACCAATAACAGTATCAACCTGTCTGTATATGGAAAACTTACGAATACTGGACGTTACCTCCATTTCAACTTGTCACATTATATATCCCAGAAACTTAGCATTATTCCATATGCTTAAGAAAAGATCTATACAGTACACCACAGACCAAGTGGTGTACTGTATAACAAAATGAATTAACTACAATCTCCGGAGAGCGATTCTTAAATGATTATCCTAAAAGACTCTGCAACAAGATTCTCTTTTCGGATATACCACAAAGACAACGTGATAACACCCAATACATTAGTACTATAACTATTCCATTTATCAGCAGTATTTCCAAAAAATTGGCTATCCTTCTAAAACCACACAATATTAGGGTAGTATTCAAGCCATTCAATACTACTCCGAAATTTTTAAGATCACCGAAAGACCCTCGTTCATTCTACAAGTACACTGTAGTATATAATATACCTTGTACCAGTGGTGTTAGTTACGTTGGTCAGACCTCTAGAAGCTTCAAAACGAGATAGAAGGTGCACATAGGCTATGTTAGAAACAACAGCAAGATATTTCGGGTCTTTCTTCCCACTTTGCCTCTACCAACCACCTTATTGAGGGGGATAAGAGTCACATGCCATGTATAGAAGAGAACTAAAATTCCAGAACCTTCAAGGAGACTGCTATGGTCGCCCGTTCAACAGGAAACCTAAAAAATTCAAAGAAATTAACTTTCACGCCAATTACATTATGTCTCGTAACAAATAAATGATGTTCCCGGGACACGCGTATTGTCTCGCACAGTACTAATTTTTAAATTAGAATTGTCAGTTAAAACCTAGTCTGTTACCCTCATATCGCTTACCAATTGTATCACTGAAGATGCCGATCGCAAAAATCAGTAAAACTAGTAGGATGATAAAAAAACTCACTTGACTAACATTCCTAAAATGTGTTATAGTTTCTAATACAAGTAGTCAAGAAAGAAAATCAAACTGTGAAAAGTATTGCACTCAATCAGAGAAGATTGTTTATATAAATCAGGAAGAGTGTGGGCTAGGTAACACAGCCCTGATTATATGCGAGGTTTGAGAGAAAAACTTGAGGAGAAAACATTATGTCTAGGAATCCCAGGCGGAAATGCTGCACGTAATAATAATTTTTCCTCAAGAGCCATTCGGTTAATTCATTTCTTATCAATAATTTAATTATTGTACGTCCAGTTTAAATCTGGAGAAAAGAACCACTATTCTAAGCATAGATGGGCAGAAGTATTTTATGGCTATATTTGTAATACCGTGCCTAGATTTATTTAAAGTAAGTGAACATATTCACAGGCCTGGGATTACCCATAGTAACGAACGCGTTTCCAAAAGCATCCCAAGAGTACATGAAAACTACGGACTTGTACACCATATGATGTTATTTGATGTTTGAAAATCCTAGGTTTAAATAGCATGAACGAAAACAATAAGGGTTTTGTAATAGTAATAGAGAATAGGATTCATTATCTGTTCGATACCAAGAAAGCAGGATTTCGATCTTCTGGAAAAACAAACAGAACAAACGCTTAGGAGTTTGTACGAAAGTCCCTTTAGTAATCTTCAGGCCGGATGCAATGGTTGTAATTAAACGAACTATTTGATATAGAAAGAAGATACACACACATTTGTTCGACAAAAAATATATATGTAGAAAGTATTTTACCTTGGGTATAATAGATGTTAAAAATACCAAGCAATTTTAAACCTGGTTTTACTCCATTTCCCAAGTAAGCAAACAGACAAACAAGTCAAGTTTGCGCCTGCAAGTGATGCAAGTCTAGCTGATCCTACAGGTATTTTTAACATTTATTATACCCAAGGTAATATACTTTCTACATTTATATCTCCTCCAGAGATTTTTTATTTAATAAGGTTAAAACACCTTATGGTAACTTGTTATGGTAAAATACTTATAAGCTCTGTATTACTAAATCTTGGTGTTTCTAGCCTGGCTCCCACTGATGAGACCTCAATAAAGGTCGAAACTGGTCTGGGTAGTGGCCCCTTGCCTTTAATACAAAACATCATACATCCCCTTCTTGGGATGTGTTTGACATTAAGGGTAAATATTAAGATTAGTGATCAGAGCTTATTCCACCTTTACCACGAGTTGCCTTGATCTTGCACTACCTGTAGGATCAGCTAGACGTGCATCACTTGCAGGCGCAAACTTGACTTGTTTTTCTGTTTGCTTACTTCGGAAATGGAGTAAAAATTTGTTTATATTTGTATATATATTTGTAAAAATTTGTATATATATATATATATATATATATATGTTAAATATACTAAGCTATTTTAAATCTGGTTTAACTCCATTTCCCAGGTAAGCAAACAGACAAATAAGTCAAGTTTGCGCGTGCACGGTCATGCTCTTGCACGTGCAGGGTCAGCTAGACTTGCAAGTGTTGCATGTCTAGCTGACCCTGCACGTGCAAGAGCAAGGCAACTCATGGTAAAAGTAGAATAAGCTTTGATCACTAATCTTAATATTTACCCATAATGCAAAACATATCTCCAGGAAGAGATGTATATTGCATTAAAGGCAAAGGGGCCAATACCTAGACCGGTTTCGACCTTTATTGAGGTCTCATCAGTGGGAGCCAGGCTGGAAATACCAAGATTTTAGTAATACAGAGCTCATAAGTATTTTACCAGAACAAGTTACCATAAGGTGTTTTAACCTTATTAAATAAAAATCTCAGGAGGAGATATACTACTTTCTATATATATATATATATATATATATATATATATATATATATATATATATATATATATATATATATATATATATATATATATATGTGTGTGTGTGTGTGTGTGTGTGTGTGTGTGTGTGTGTGTGTGTGTGTGTGTGTGTCTCCAGTGATTCATTTTCTGAAATTGCAAAACATTGTAAAAAAAGAACAAAATCTTAAGAATTATAACATTTCTTAGCTGCACATCTTGCATTGTAATTTGTTGTGATGCTACTGGTTGGGTGCAGGTTAACTTTCCAAGAGTGAGACCCTTTTCTTAATCAAGTCCAGAATAAGGGAAGAGTTTGAGCATGAAAAGTACGGGTAACAATAATTGCTTAATTTTTTCTAAAAAAATTAAAATTTAAAAATCTCATTAAACAAACGATATTTCTAACGTTTTTCGTAGCCAGGAAAAAAATTAAGCAATCATGACATTGGATACCACCGCTCTTTAATCTCATTCAATCTCCTGCAAAGAACAAAGGATAGACGAATGAAACATATGGAGGAGGAGGTTGGTTAGTTTCCTCACATTATTTCATCATCATTTGTAAACTGGGGAAGGGACTCCCCTTCCTACGAGAGTATTCATCTCTGTGCATTGCACAGTAGAACACCACTTGCTGACAGGCAGGTTATAGATTAGAAACAAATGAGTCCTTTTTTGAGAAAAGAGATGTTTTCTCAAATAGCACAGCCCGTTCATTTCATGTATTTTTATCACTAAATGTGACATATTTTGTAATTATTTTAAATTAGATGAAAATGCTTATTTTATAAATGAATAGCCTTCCTCTGTATTCTTACACGGTATGCTTGCGTGCTGAGAGCGTCTGTGTGTGTGTGTGTGTGTGTGTGTGTGTGTGTGTGTGTGTGTGTATACGGTACCGGTGAATTGCGCATAATAAGTTGGACGTAAAGTAAAAAAAAATGAAGAAGCCTTCTCTTATTCTCACTTTCCCTCCAAAAAATGAAGTGATTTTTCCCAATTTATGAATCAGCACTAGAAATGAAGAATGTTTAGCTGATACACAAATTATTGTGTAATTTTTATATCGTCATATGATGTTATTGGACGTTTGAAATTCCCAGGTTTAAATAGCATGAATAAGAACAACGTAGGATTTTACAATAATCCACAGCAAGATTAGTTATCTGAAAGTCACCAAGAAAGTAGGATTTCTACTTCTGAAAACCAACAGAACAATCATTTAATAGTGTGTGTGTGTATGCGGTAATAATCTTCTGCTTCCAGTGGTAGTAATTAAATGATCTAGATAATTATAGAAATAAGACACACAACAAACATTTTTTTCGGCAGAAAATGTGTTTTATTTCCAATATTCTTACAAGAATGGCACACGTGAAGTACACTTCTCATTATTCCCAATTCTAGAAACTAAAATAATTCTACACCAATTTTTGGAATCTGATCTTCTAACCCTTATTATCACTCTAGAACAGATGGCTTTATCTTATCAGAGGTTGATTATGTTTCATTTTTCATTTGGTCTTCGCAGCAGAAAAGCTGCGTTTGCAGTTCATTCCGGTAAGCTGAAGAACCTCGAGTTTTCGGGAGAAATTTTAGATTAATTATAATGTACATGTGTGTTTTGAGATTAAAATTTATACAGTAAATTACTCCTTTATCAGTTGAAAAAGATCTTTGGATACAAAGTTAATGCTATAGTAGATCTAGATGACGACTTATGCACAAAACGTTAAGGATTTCAATCAGGGTTCGGAAAACATAGGTCTGTTTTAAAAAAAAAAGGTTTATGAAAAATCAAATCAGAAACGTAATGGGTGCGCGGTATGCTTTGAAACACACACACACACACACACACACACACACACACACACACACACACACACACACACACACACACACACACACACACACACACACACACACACACACACACACACACACACACACACACACACACACACACACACACACACACACACACACACACACACACACACACACACACACACACACACACACACACACACACACACATTTCAATTTCTATGGTATTGTATATGGTATATATACAATCAGCGAGGAAACTTTGACTCGTACTGGAGTGTACAGATCCAGAGTTAGACACAGCAGGATATCATACAATTATATTCGCTGTTTGTTGTAAAATGACTTGTTGTTTTCATAATTCCAGTTTGCAAAGTTAACTGACTAACTGATTACGTGAATACAAAAATAAAATAAATTGGACACATTCTGATATATATTTTTAATGATACGATATTACCAAGTAGTTGCTACCGAGTTAAGTCTGCAACGTAATTAAATCTATGAGGGTGGTCTGGGTTCTGGGCCTAACAATAAAGTTTATTTTCACCATAATCCTCTTAAAACTAATATATTTATTCCAGCGATGCTCCAGCGCCATTATCCCATCCCAGTAGTGGTTCTCAGTATCTGCAAAATACCCCTCTACAGCTGAAATCACCTCTTTTTTCGAAGGAAAACTCTGACCAGCGAGGAAGAGTTTTAGTTTTGGGAAGAGATAGAAGTCAGAGGGAGCCAAGTCTGAGGAATAGGGTGAATATTCCAGCAATTCATAGTGCAAACGTCTTAATTTCCATTGCCAAAACACATTTGTGGACAGGTGCATTGTCCTGATGAAAGATGCTTTTTTTCCCTTCTGCAAACCTGGTATTTCCTCACGAATTTTATCGTCTAGACAGGTTAAAAGATCGGAATAATATTCCCAAATTATTGTTTACCCATTTCAAGATAATTAATAAGCAAAATACCTTTAGATTCCCAACACACTGATGCCATGACCTTTCCTGCTGATGGAATCGACTTTTGTTCTTTGGCGCTGACAACCGGCTTCTATCCACTGTTTTGACTGGTATTTGTATTCTGGTGTGTCATGGTGAATCCATGTCTCATCCATAATAATACGTCGACGCACAAAATCAGTGTTATTCAGCACAGTTCAGAGATTTTCATGCGAGTGCGTTTTTGACCAGCTATGAGCAAGCGCAGCACCCATCCGGAGTAAAACGTTTCATTTGCAATTCTTCATCCAACATTTATCCTACACGTTCTTTTGAAATGCCTATAGTCTCGCCAATTTCACGCATCTTGTTTCGTGAGTCATCAAATAACATTACGTGCACTTGATCAATGATTTCTGGTGTTGTTTCATATTTTGGACGTCCTTCATGTGGATCATCGTCAAGGCTGGTACGTCCACATTTAATCTTGACAGCCCATTCCTTAATTGTCGAAAAAGAAGCAGAAGAGTGCTCCTAAAGATTTATGAACTACGAATGAATGTTTTAACATTTTATAACCACACGATACTCAATTTTCTCCATTTCAAAGGATACAGACAATACTTTTGCTTCAGACAGCTGTATAAAACAAACTACTTAATCGCATGACTTGCAATTTCACATGGATGCTTACGACAGATTTACCAACTTAGAAAAATGAAATCTTGCCCATAGTGTTGCAATCTATGCTCGAGGCCGAGAACTTTTCAGACCACCCTCGTATACCACTCTGATGAGAGTTTCTGATTATATTTGAATTTTTTATATTTTAACTTTCATGTTATCGTTTATTTCTGTAAAGCTGAATTTTAATTACATAGTCATCGTAACTGACAATTATATCAATATTAGTATTTAATCAGTTTCGTAATTTAATTTTAAGTTAATTTTTTTTCTAGTCCAAAAACGTTTAGTACTTCACATTGATAATATTGTATACTGAGACATTTATATCGAGAAATAAAATGAAATACTTTACGAAATATATAATTATTATTCTTAACACCGCTCTAATCAACCTCAACTTTACAATCCTGAGGTGCAGTTCACATGAGAGAAAGTATGATTCTGAGTTCTGCCTTTCATATTGTGCTCCATGATAACAGCAACATTCCCAGAAAAGTGGGTGTGCATCACGTACTGCTTTAAGCTGTGGAAACTCTGCTTACCGAAGACTAATAACAGTTGAAACTTGTTTTCGAAAATAAAAACAAAAAACAAATAGAATTTAAGCATTTAATTTTTTTTCTGTAGTTACAAAGTACAGTCGAGATTGTCTGCGATTAATATTGAGAATATTGCAACAAACAGAATTGGTTAAAAAATACCAATTAACAAAATTGATTGGTGAATTCAAGATCCGTCGAGTAAACCTATCCAGAATAGATACACTTGTAATCCATCTCCAGCACAGAGAGAAATATTTATTTTTCTTTCTAAAAAAGTCAATTAACTTTA
Organism: Typopeltis vanoorti; assembly: GCF_054136105.1. Classification (NCBI taxonomy): domain Eukaryota; kingdom Metazoa; phylum Arthropoda; class Arachnida; order Uropygi; family Thelyphonidae; genus Typopeltis; species Typopeltis vanoorti. Next base: position 147,372,171 of record NC_143554.1, read on the forward strand.
AAGATAATAATGATGTGCTGTTTGTAATGATCGTATTATTTAACAATAGAAGATTTTGCTTCCATAGAGAATTCAACCATTCCAGCCATACAGAAACAAATTATTGCTCAAACTATTTTGTAAATATTACGCATTTTAACAATAATTCCTATAAGTACACAGCTATTTTTGGTAAGAAACCTTTGATGCTAAGTTAGAGAGAGAGAGAGAGAGAGATGTTTTATAAGACGGAAAACAAATAGTATTACCTAACCATGTATAATAGTCTCGATATTATTGACAGACATACGGAAACCATTATCAAGTCAAATGATTTCTCGGGATGTCAGAAGGACAGAGTGGAAGAAATAGTGCGCAAGAAAACATTGACACTTCAATCGGAATATTCCCTATTTGATTCCGTTCAAAAATAGGGGGACATGTTCTCTCTAGAACACAACAAGAACAAACTAAACAAAGTTTGAGAAACGTGCTCTCGCCTATGCGGTGACTAAATTATTAAAATCCCCAGATTGGACTAATTTTGAAATCAGACTTAAAAAAAATAAAAAAATAGTCCTTTAGTCAATAACTAGAATTGAACACCCAATTGTCCTTCATCAGAAGACAACTTCGGGAAACATGGTCAGACAATACAATTCTCCTTCTTTTCAAACCTTTCGGACTTTTCGGAAAGTCGGAAGATATGGAAGCATTCGAAGTTCCTGGACAAGACGCAGTTAAATTCTTAACAACTTTCAATAATGCTATGGGTAGAGATTTATCTTATTGATGGAATGCGATGTGCTCATGCCAGCAGAAGCTAGAAGTAAATGTCATTCCAAGAAATGAGAGAGAGAGAGAGAGAGAGAGAGAATAAAAGAGGTGAACTTGTCTGGTGATTCCTGTAATACTGAAGGTAAGTTAATACGTTGAAATCCTTTGTTGCAAGAAAGAAGGCAGACCTCCTTTATAGTAGCATTGAAGAACAGATTATCTTCGTCCCACTAGACATCGAAATGGATGTTAATGTTTGAAGCATTGGTTGAAGCTTGGGATGTTTCAGTACTGCATATTTTGTCTAATATCAGAACGAATCGAACATATTGTAAGCAGCGAATCAAGAGAGAAGATCGTTTATGTATAGGAGAAAGGGAGTAGGCGCTTCTGCATTGTTGGGGAATCTCCAAGTATGGAAGCCGTCCACTGCGACATACAGTGAAAAAATAGATAGAGAGAAAGCTCGCTACCCCACAGAGGACAGAAGATAGATTGAAAAGAAACCACCTAAAGTATCCTAAATTATGGTGTTTGTTGATAAACTTTCTTGGCGCACCCATTGTGCAACCAGTGTTGGGAATGCGGGGGAGGAAGATTTCTGCTGGTGATCAAAATGAAAAAGCCTTCATGCGTGTAAGAATCATTTTTATAATTTGCTAAGAGCAGCTAATTTTATTAAAAAATTAGAAGAATAGTCTGTCCATAGAAAGAGTCGAACTTTAGTAGATTATTCCACCAGGACGCTTTCTGGTGTTACCTAGCACCACGAGGCCTGTGATTAACCAGCGGAGGCCTTCGAAACTGTTCATCGAAATTCGTTCTGCTTCCCCATGAAAGATATCATTCCTAGTTCGTGAAAGTGAGACGGAGGAGATAGAAGCCTTATTTCCTGGTCAGGAAGCCAGACATGGAATTTGGTAGATTGCGCCTTCAATAAGCGCAGTTGACGTTTCACCAGGTGGTGGTGAAAAGCTCAGCGTTCAGAAAGAAATTTCAACGCTTACAATGAATGAAGTATAGTTGAAATATATGATGTTAAAGCTTAGAACTCAATTATCCGTGGGTCATAACAGCTGGAGTCCATTATCTGCAGATTTTCTTTAGTTTTCCCTTTTAAAAATGCTTCCCTAATAAAGAAAGAATTTTTAAAATGTTTGAATTAAACAGACTTGTGGATCGCCACCCGTAGCAGATGACTGCATGCGATGGTTTACGGAAAAGTCGCCTCTAGCATTTCGCCACCTGTAGATAATGAGTAGGTTACACAAATGTAAATACAGTTTTATTGAAGTCCCAGCCCCTTTAGTGGAGATTCAATGTTGAACTCTCTCAATTAGTCGAACCGAACTTCCGATAACTCTAATTTTTCCGAACAAATTTTCAAAATTACCTTCATGTACAAATTGTCACGTAGCTTTTAAACTTATTTCTCCCCTTTTGTATGTCTTCAGGGTTCTATTTCCACTGTGAAAATATTAACTGGAACTGTTAATCCTTTCACAATGTAAAGAATACTTACTCGATCACGAGGAGGATAGTCACGCCCTCGTGGTCATTAGTGGCAGAACATGGGGGGAGAATTGTTGACAGCGCGCGTTTGCTGTTTTCGATGCTTCATTATCGGATGTGCATCGCGTGAACAAGCTGAGCGTCGCAGGCCGTACAATAACTACATATTATTTTTGCATCTTGATTGATTAATCCTGTGTGCACAATGGCGAAAAGTGTTCCGTCAATAAGAGGCAAAAGAAAATTGGTTGATGATGACAACCACATATACGTGTTTTCAAAGAGAACTGTAGATAAACAGAATGGAATCTGGGTTTGTGAAAAACGTTCCACCTGCAAAGAGCCTGTTTGGTCGGAAGGTTTGAAAGTCCCAGTTGTGAAAGTCGTAACTAAACATAACCATGCAGCTCAAGCTACAAGGTCAGAAGCATTGCAATTGATTGGTGAAATACGGCAACATGAAACAACCACGAACGAACGGCCACAGCAAATTTTTGCATCAGTAATTGCAGAGGCTCATGCCAATGTCATGATGTTACTTCCTAAAATGGATTCACTTAAACGAACAATTATTCATGTTCGCTGCAACAATGGTACTTCTGCTTTACCGAGCAATCTCCAGGACCTAGTAATTCTACAAAATTATCAAGAAATTATTATCGATGTCAATGTACAACAGTTTTTGATTTATGATTCTCAGGGCGAATTGCTCCCTGTTCGCATACTTATTTTTTCCACTAGTAACAATCTTCAGTTATTAGTGCATAGCAAGGAGTGGTTTTCTGATGCAACTTTTAGCACAGACCCACGCATTTCCAGCAGCTTTATACAATTCATGTAGTTCAATTCAATACATTATTCCAGTGGGCTACGCTCTTCTGCCAAACAAAACTCGTGCCACATACGTCAAATTCCTTCAAAAAGTTAAAAATGTACAATTCCAACCGCAGCGACTTATGACAGATTTCGAACAAAGTTGCAAGCTTTCCAACAAGAATTTCCTGGTATTGTAAATACCGTTTTTTTTTTCATTTTTCCTAAAGCTTTTGGCGAAAGGTACAGAATTAAGGTGTAAAAGCTCAATACGAAAGAACATCAATATGACGACCATAAATTTGCTCGTCGAATTCGAATGATTCCGTCATTGGCAGTTATTCCCCCTGCTAACATTATTCAAGCATTTGAAGATTTAGTTGAAGCTGATGACTTCCACCCTGAAGCTATGGTGATTGAAAACTACTTGGAAGATACATATATTGGAAGAAGACAACGGAGAGGCGGGCAATTACCCATTTTTGCCATCGAATTGTGGAATGTTTACACACGCACACTGAATGATCAGCAACGTACCAACAACGGTATGGAGGGGTGGCACAGGGGATTTCAGGAAACTTGTGCTACGTTATTCCCAAATATTTACCGATTGATTGATTCTTTAAAGAAACAACAAGAGCAAGAGCTGCACAATTTCGAAATTACACAAATAATTGCAGTAATTCAGACAATCAAAGAAACAAGAAGTATGGTGAATTTCTGCTAGAATCAAAACAATAGTCCAAGATTTTCAAAAATGAGAATTAAATTATTAAAAAATTAGGTGTATTATTTATATTTTTATGGCTTACTCATTATCTACAGGGGGAGAGATGTCCTGCGGGCGGAATGTTGGGGGAGAAATGCCTGGGAGAAATGCTTGGGGGGACTTCCGAATCCCGCATGCAATACCCGAAAGAGTTCTTTTTAATAGTCCATTATACTGGAATGTTAAAAAGATAAATTAAACTCATAATGGAGTGATAATAAATATAAGATATTGTCCTAACCCATATCTTGAAGATGATAATAATGAGGCTTTAATAACAATTTCCTGATGCACAGAGATGGTTGTGACGTCATTATTTCTTTTTCTCACTTCCTTTAATATTTTTAAAGAAATGATTACAATATAACATTTTTTTAGTACTTTCTGCTTTTTATTTTTCATGTATTTCTGGTTAATTATAATTTTCATGAGTACTTACGATTGGCTTAGCAGTGGCAGTCTCCTCTCCACACGACTGCTACAGAAAGCTTACCATCTAAGCCAATGCTTTGAGTTGGTTTAAAACAACGGCTTCAAAGCTAGCCGTAGCTTCTTCCTTTCTCTAACGTTACAGGTGTTTTTTTTTCTTTTATCTGTAATCAGTTAGTGGTGTTTGGATCACACAATAGGAGAAGGCAGATAACTTTATCTTATGTTATCTGAATGGAATATTGCATTTTACATGTGATCTTCATAGTGCAAGCAACGTTTGCAGTTTTTTAAGGTAAGCCGAAAGTTTGACTGTATTATTTTACCATTAATAATATTACAGACCGAATATGTTGGTTTAATCGAAATCTCTATTTATGAGGGTTTTTTTTTCAGATTTCAGATTAAATTATAAAAGAATTATCAGTTTTAAAAGTTATCTGCATAGGAATGTATTTCAATAAGTGCATTGATACATAGCGTGTATTTGAAACAACTGCGCAATAACAAAATCAACCTTACCTAGAAAAATATATTGCATTATATTAAAGAATATTATGCACTTTGCTAAGGATTTAATGTGGCCATCGAAAACATATCGGGAAAGTTGAAAAAGATTTATGTTTTTATCTCGTTTTTCACACGGGCGCATGTGTACGTGTGTCTGTAATAGAAAACTAGCATTAAGGAATTGAACTGAACCGTTTATCGGATTTGGCTGCATTAGTCACTCTGGGTTCTGTTTTGAATATTAGCTCTGTGTCGGATGCTGAAGCAGTACATGTAGAGAAACCGAATAGTTTCACCATTTAACTTCAATATTAATCATTATTGCACGGGTCTATACTAATAATTATCCGGACACTTTAGCAAGTGACACTTGACACTAGTAGGCGATTCCTAATATCGTCTACCTTTGGCTTTGATCACCTCCTACACTCTTTGAGGTAGGCTTTCCACCAATGTGCGGCAGACATCAGGAAGGACACTGAGTTCAGCAACAGCTCGTTCACGTGCTGCTCTGGATCTCAATCGCCGCTGCAGTTCGTACCACAGATGTTCGATGGAGTGGAGGATAGAACTCTACGCACGCCAGGACAGTCGTTTAACATCCAACTCTTCATACCATTCCATAACAACTGCAGGTTTGTGACATGGGGTATTCATGTCTTCTTGATAGAAAGACCGGTCCGTTACATTAACTCTACACAGTGCAGGAAGCACCTGAGTATCCAGAATATCAAGGTACTGAGCTGGATTCATGGACAACTACCAGTAGTCCCACTCCAAAGCAGCAGAATGCATCCCACACCATTACTCCTCCACCAACAAACTTTACTGTTGTAACATGAGCTCACTAGGCTGCCTCTACCCACTGCCGTCAGAAAGGAAAGAGGTGAACCTTGATTCATCACTCCAAAATCCCGTTTCTAGGTATTGAGCTGGATTCACGTTGTCCAGTTCAAACGCTCATTGCTCATTGCATTGCGCCTTGTTCGTTGTTAGGATGTTCGGCTCGCCTTCCGCTGCTCTTCCCGAGGAAACGCAGTAAATGGAGTTCATTTCGTACACTACTAGAGCGAATGTGGTGTTTTTGGGTTTCTGAAACTCATATGGGATGGTATGTGCCGACTGCTGCCGGTTTTTGCCTGCCACCTGTTTTAACATCTCCTGTCCCTGTCAGTCATTTTCGGCGTTCTGGCATCACTAGTGCAGGAAATCACTAGTGCAGTGTTTTCCAGCACTAGTGATATCAGAACGTTTCTGTTTATTGAATACATCTCTAATCGTTAATTTTGGATGCAGCAGTTGAATGGGAATGGCATGAATGGATATATCGTCAATGTGACAGCCCACGATGCTGCCTCTCTGGAATTCACTGAGTTCACGTCGTGTTTCCGTATCACCCGTATTGAAGTAAATTCGATGAAATACTGCTTCCTACTGTCTGTAGAACTGTTTTTGTGTTATTAACAAACATGTAATGATCCATATCTTCAAATAACAGGTATATACTGACTATTGGAAAATTGTTATACTTCTCATCGAACGTTATCTCGTACTAAAGTGTACAAATTCAAAACTGAAAACAGCAGGATAATAGATGCCAACTACTCTGTTTATTGCAAAATAGCGTGTTATCGTTGGAATTCTAGGTTCAACATATTCCGAGATACATAGTCCACGTACATCTACGTAAATACATACATCCACGTACATCCACGTAAATAATACAGGTATCTCGTTGATACCTGTATTATTTGATGAGATAATATTAGAAAGCAGTTACTATAATTTTTAAAAAGGTAATATTTAATGATTTTTTATGATTTAATTCCAAACTGAATTACCTCGGTATATTTTATTTCTAGAATTCTAATAATAATAATAATAATAATAATAATAATAATAATAATAATAATAATTTTTTTATTATTATTTCTGAGATAAATTACATGCATTATATAAACACAATTATGCATAACAAATACTTTCTCTTACATAAAGGATTTTTAAATAATAATAATAACAATAACTGTTTACAACGTATATTATTAAAATACTCATAATGATGATTATTACAGATGTTTTTTTAATTATTAATTAACATTTTTTAACATTTTATTATTTTTATTTATTTATTTATTTTTTTAAGTTTGACAAAGAATGATTATACATACAAATTTCTGTATTTGCTTATAAGGATTACTTGTAGATGAGTGAGGCAAGTTAATCCCACCTACTTCGAAGCTTGGGGTTAGCTTTTATGAAGAGAGTGGGATTTAGCCTTCACTGTTTGTGTTGTTGCTACTGTTTATGTATGGGATGTAGGCATTGGATGCTAGAGATTTGTGATGTGTATATTAGTGTTAATGGCTTCTCAACTTTGTTGGTATATTTTCCAGAGTTCAATTTTTAATGTTCTGCAGTTATCTACGTGTTTTAACTTTCTTGGTAGGGTGTTGAGTTTCGTGGGTATGTGATGTGATCTCACAAAAGAAGCGTATGATTTATTGAAGGGTGTGGGGATGTAGAGAGTTGTTGTAGGTCATGTTATACGATATGTGTCTCTGTTGTTTCGATAGATGATGTTGAAGTAATTCCTTGTTAATATCATGTAGTGTTTCAGGTTTTTAATGCTCAGAATTCTGTGTATCGCCATGTGCTTGTCGGATATTGGTTGTTGCGTGTAAGGTGTCCAGATCACTGTTGACACGATTTTCCTGTGTAATGTTTCTAATTTTGTTAGGTGGCTGTTTGATGTATTTGCATAGACTGTTATTCCGTATCTGAGTAGGGATTCGCAGATACAGTGATACAGAAGTTTTTTTTATGTTGGGTGGAATAATTTCTTTAACTTGGAAGAGTTTTGCTGCGATGATCCGGAGTTTGGTGTGTAGGTATTCTATATGTTTTGTGCATTTAAGGTGGGAATCTATATAGAGACCGAGGTATTTTGCGTGTGTTACAGGTTTACTTTCGGAACATTGGCAGGTATTTATGATGTTAATGCAGCGGTATGTGTGACAATGTATCGATAGTGATGCGGGGCTTATGATTCTTGGTGTCTGTATTATCAGCATCTGTGTTTTGGTGCCGTTGATTAGGTGGAAGTATGTTGTGATTTTGTTTAGGTCTTGTTGTGCTCTGCGGAGAGCTGTGTTAATGTCTGTGTGGATTGCTAGTAGTGCAGTGTCATCTGCGTATTGAAATACTTGACTTCTCATGGATATGTTGTGAACATCATTAATGTATATGTTGAATAGAGTGGGTGATAATATGGCACCTTGAGGTAGACTGTTTTACTTCTATACTACTACTGTGACATGTACCTGTTTTTGTTACTTGTGTACTGTTTGAGAGGTAGTTCTTGAACCATGTATGCAGTGTTCTTCTTATACCTATTGAGTATAGTTTGAAGAGTAGTATGTCGTGTCCAAGTGTGTGAAATGCGTTGGTTAGGTCCAGCAGTATAAGGACGGCGCACTTGTTTTTGTCGAGAGCTTGGTTTGTGTTGGCGATGTCTTCTAATAAAGTAATGGTGCTTTTTGTTTTCTGAAAGCCGTATTGGTTTTGTGTGATGATGTTGTACTTCTGTAAATAGTTCTGTAGTCTGGTGTGTGTTATTTTTTCTAGGATATTTGAGATGACTGGTAGTGTAGATATTGGTCTGCAGTTATGAGTATCATTTCTTTTGCCGTGTTTGATTATTGGCGTAATTACTGCAGTTTTCAGTTGTTGTGAAATATTGCCTGTGTCGAATATTATGTTCACGAGTTTCAAGAGTATTGGATTTATTTGTTCAAAGTGTGTAAGGTCTGTGAGTCTTATTTTGTGTATTCCTGGAGTGGTCTTTGGTTTTAGTTTAGGATTGCTTCTTTCAGTTCCTGTTTTGTTATGGGTGGAAAATACATCGTTTGTTGTTGACTTTGTGTCGGTAGTTTTTTGTTGATCGTTGGTAGTTTGTCTTTTTTGAGTTGTGTTATGTTGTTTGTGAAAGCATGGTTGAATGGGTCTGCTAGTTCCTCTTGGTTTGTGTCCTGACCGAAGCTTTTTACAATAAAATCCTATGCTGAAGTTTTCTTTTTTCGGGTTACTAATTCGTTGATTGTGGCCCATGTTTGCTTAATGTTGTCGTTATATTCCATGAATTTTTGGAAGTAGTAGCCTCTTTTTGCCCTACGAATTTTTGTTGTTAATTTATTTCTTGTGTTTTTGTATAAGGTTTGTAAATGTGTGTTACTGGGTGACTTTTTATGTTTTTTCCATAGATTTTCTTTTTCAGTAATAGTATTTAGTATGTCGTCATTTATCTATGGATTGTTGTCTGTTTGTCGCCTCGTTTGTGTAGGTTTTGTTGCTTTTTTGTATATTTCTGTGAACTTTAGTTGAAAATTCTCGTATAATGTTACAGGATCGTTTATTTTAAGTAGGGAATTCCAGTCTGTATTTTTTACTTGGTTATCGACAATGCTCTTTAGTGTGATCGAGTTTTGTCGACTTTTGTGCTGGTGGGAGGGGGGGGGGATAGGAAGCATAATAAAACGAAGTTGAGACAAAGTAGTGATCGGCAATTTTGACGTTAATTACTGATGATGTATATGTATGGATGGGAGCCAGTATATTGATATGATCAATGCATGATTGTGTTAGTGAGTTATTGAGTATTTCTTCTCTTGTTGGGGAGTTAATGGTAGGGTTTATGTTGTACTGACTTAGAATATCAAGATATGTGTTAGTTGTTGAAGAAGCGTGGTCAAGCGTATTTATGTTAATGTCTCCTATTAGGATGAGCCTATGTGTTGTACGCGGTTCGATGCCGCTTAGCCATGTTTCTATCTCGTGAAGAAAACTGAGCGGATTATTATCTGGGGGTCTGTATATTGTGTTCATTGTGTATTTGATACCATTGTGACTAATTGTGATTTCCAAAATTAGTGTTTCCGCATGTTCGAAATGAGTTTTTGTTTAGTCACATTGTATTTTTCTTTGATAAATGCCACAATGCCACCTCCTCTTCTGTTTGGTCTGCATAAGTTGTAGGTTTGATAATTATTTATGTTATATGCGTAAATTTCTGTGTCGTTTACTGCAACTTCGGTCAGTATTAGCGCATCTATGTTTATCATGGTATAATTGAGCTGTGTTATCAATGTAAACCAGTGTTTTTTTATACTTCTGATGTTTGTGTGTGTATGATTATGAAGTTGGTGTTGGTGGAAATGTTGTCTGACCATTTCTTCAAAGAGTCAAAGACCTTGAAGATTATGTTGTCTGACTGGATATGTTCGCCTATGTTTGAGATCTCCATTATATAGTTTTTAAATGAGTTCTAATCTTATTCTTAAGGATTTGAAAAGTTAGTGTTATCTATTGGTAGGCTGTGTAAGTCGGATTCACTTGTAATTATGTATACTCGAGTGTTTCATTCTTTCTCAAAAATATCTGGGAATTCTTTGTCCACAGGAACTTGTAGTTTTTCTCTCTGTTTTTGTCTTCCTTGCCTGGTATAGAATATTTTTGAAGTACGAATTCCAGTGTTCCGTTATATAGATTGGTGTTGGGAGTTTCTTATCAGTTAGGATCGTTGTTGTCGGCCTTGTTTTCTTGCTAGTTGTAAGGATGGAGTCGCTCATATTTCTGTTGGTAAAACGAGCGATGATTGGTGGCGGTCTCTCTTTATTTTTTTGTGGGCCTCGGTTGATGTAGATGATATCTGTGGTTGCGATTTTAATTCCAATTTTGCTGCCGATCAGTTGCATTATGTTGCTTAAGTCTTCTGTATTTTCTTTCGTTATTCCCTCAATTTGAAGTTATTTTTTGCTTTCTTTTTGTAGCATGTGTTCCATTTGACACTTGAGTATGTTTACTTCTTTCCGCAATTCTTGATTTTCGCGTTGGAGTGTTTCTTGCGTTTCTACCGCTACCATTAATTTCGTCTTTATTTCTCGCACTGTTCCAAACATTTCTTCAGAGGTCTCGTTATTGAACTGTATGTAATGTTCATACTCCTCGAATTTTTTGTTAATTTGTTCCATGTGTGCATTTAATAAGTCTTTCACCATGAGTTTAAATGAATCAAAGTTATCTATAATTTTAGGATCCGGAAGCGGCTTATCTTGATGTGCCTCGCTACTTTTCTTCGGTGTCCGGTCTTTGTTCTTCATTTTCTCACGGCACTGTTGACATCGCCATTCGGTCCGTTTCACAGCTCCATTTACTTTCTAAGTGCTTTCTGAGATCCCTGAACAGTGGAAGTGTTGTTTTTTGTTACATCCTGAACACTGCGGCCCGTCCCCTTCATCGATTAATGGCTTATTGCATTTTTTGCAGCTCATTTTGCTTGAACTTCGCTGTCTCGGTGACCTTTAGCCTTTCTTCCCGTTAACGACTATACTTCGACTTTTAAAATGGCGATGTCCTTTGTTCTTCTTTGGCTGGTGACTGCAGTACACTCTATGAATTTCCAACACCGAAACTTTGAATATTACTTATCCGATTTTGGTAATTTGAACATCCCTGTCTTCAGCGTGACTAGTAGAATGAAATAGTAGCACTTTCAAGTTAGAAACATAAGTTAATTAACAGTTTAAAACTATAAAACCTGGAGCAGCGGTACAGCGTACGTTCATCTGTCTGCCTACACAGAGCCCTCTGAATAATAATAATAATAATAATAATAATAATAATAATAATAATAATAATAATAATAATAATAATAATAATAATAATAAGCTAAGATATTTTTATTCCCTTATAGGGAGTAGGCGAGGACTTTTAATCATATATAGTTTTGTAGACTTAGTGGGCAGATCAATCTGAACCGGTAGACAATTAGAGATTGCTGGTCCTTGAATAACTCTAATTATAAGCCGGCACTGATGAAAAGACCGCCAAGCAAGTGCTGCCATCTCTTGAACTTACCCTTAAAAGGATATGTTACTGTCTGAATTAATACCGGTTTTACGGTCGATTTTTTTGAGATTACGGGATGAAAAAGCCGAGTTTATGGAGAAAAATCCCACTTTCCCGTGCCAGAGATCGACTAACTCGTTAACTGGTAGAAGATTGCCTTAGAAAAAGTTCCTCCGGTCGGCAACTAGAATCGAACTGAAGTCTATATATTATTATTAATAGGTGCCCTCCCTCGATGAGTCTCGGACTCATCGAGGGAGGACACCTACTGATATTTGCATCCTCCATATTCCTGGGAATATAGAGCACACATCCTTGGATCACTTTTCCCTCACAGGTCCGCATGGTCGAAAATCCTAGACACTAATTTCTTAAAATTATATCCAGAGGGTGTTGGAAAATTAAGACTTCTCTTGCAATAACTCTTATTCAAAGAGATAAACTCAGTGGAAAGAATAATAAAAAACTTTGAAGTCTTCATATGTATCTCAAATTGAAAATAATTCTCCTGTTATATAGATAACAAAATAGCAACTCACAATGTTAAATTCCTCTTATGAACATGCTGGGCATCAATTTGACACCCAAAAGAAGCTTGCTGACAGCGTTGTTTAAAATCACAAAATATCCTCGTTTTTGTTTTTTTTTATAAATTGAAATTTAACTTCTGTGATTCCTACTAACCGACAACTGAACGTTTCATTTTTAAACAGCTTTTTCAATATGCTGTCCTTCAGTATGTATTGCAGGGCATTAGGATTCTTCGTTTCAGATCCCATACCTCTAAAAGTTGCAAATATCTTTCACAGCTTAGCTTACAGTATCGTTGATTGCAAGATCTGTCAACAATCAAAGACTTGAAAAAACAATGCTTTTTTTATAGCACAATGTGCTTTAATATTAAAAATATTAAGCAATGTCCACTTTGGAAATACGCATCGCAGATGTCTACTTACTATACCTACATTAGATGACAAATTAGTTTGGATTTTGAAGAAAATAAACTCAATTTGAACAGATACGAAACATAAAAATTAGAAATTCAATAACTGGCATTGTTAATGAATTATTCGACGTGGTTTTCATAACCATTCATGGAAATTACTTCTCTACAAGCATCAATATATTTATCCGTGACTAAGAAGGTAGGGTTCAAGTGTTTTATTGGTTCTAGTTGTAGTTTTGAACATAGTTGAATCGAAGTAACTAATTTTAAAGTAATTTCATACGGTAGAGATTTATGTTTCCTTAAATGAAACGTACCCATTGCCGAAACATAAACTTTAGAGCCGACATGTGTGTAAGGAGTGGTTTAAAATGTAAGGAAGAAAATAATGTAATTCGTCCCTTCTACTTATTGGATACTTTCAAAATATTAAATTAGAATTGAAAAGCCAGAAAGCAAAGTACAATGAATCCTTTGTTTTCGAAGAAAGTTTTTTTTTTTTTTTTTTTAAAGATTTAAATTCACAAGACTAGGTACACAAAGTAAAGTGATAGTACCAAAAAATCTCATAAAAATAAACATTTCCTGGGATTTAGATGTAAACGGTTTTACCTCCGAGCGTATTGTATTTTGAAATCTTTTCAAAAATATTCAAAAATTAGTCATAATTGAATATTTAGCGAAGGAGTTTTTTTTTCCTATCATGGTATGCATTACTTGTAAATGTATATAAATTGCAGAAAACAAAATGATATCTGTACGTTAAAGAAAGTATAGATTACATTCGCTTGATGATTTATCGTATGATATTCTCCCTCAGCGAAATATGGAGACAGTGAAAGAAAGACTTCAATCCTTGTTGAAAGACCCTCTCTATTCTGATGTGACCTTCATAGTTGGGGAAGGTGAATGCAGAGCAGTAGCCGAAGTCCATAAGTTGTTGCTCGCCATTGCTAGTCCAGTGTTTGCTGCAATGTTTTATGGTCCGATGAGGGAGGATGCAGAGATCAAAATTCCAGATGTCACTCCGAAAGCATTCCAAATTATGTTAAAGTGAGTCATTTCCTGTTGTTAATTTAATAGTTGAATCATCTTTTTCATTTAAGTACTTTGTTTTACTAATCATAAGAAAAATGCGTTTTGAAAACAACATAGTCAGTTGCAGTTTGTTCATAATACGAGCTGTGGTTGACTTGCTAGAAAATGGATTGCCAGATAGTATCACTGCATCTCTTCGCTAGGTGTTGATGATGTAAGTCTGTAAGGTCAAATTCTTTTTATACATTCATTTGCATAAATCAGCTTTTTTCCTAATTTCTTCAGTCGTGATGAGAATGCTGAAATCCTCGTATCAAATCATTAGATGGCTACTTCCATATATAATCCGGAACTTTTTTCAAACCTAAGCAAGTTTGAGTTGGTTAGAAATGGACTGATTTGATTTAGACCAGTAATTAAGAACAATAGGCCAATATCGTTTGTCAGTTAATTGCATCTGTTTTTCATCTGTACTCAGTTTCTGCAGATGACTATCTATGACGACTCCAAGAGACCTCTTAACCTCTTACCTTACATGCAATAAAAACATCCTGAAAGAAATTTTTAGGAAGTTAGTGAAACCACAAATACATATTTTTCAAAGAATATAAGTAATTTCTTTGCAACATATAATATACAAAATAAAGGTATAATCGAAATATCTGCCTCATAGTACATACGAAACATAATAGAAAACCGTCTCACAAGCAGAATTTGTGTAGGAAGCGGTAAAGTCAAGTGATACTCAAATGTAATCACAGAGAACCAAGTATAATTTAACTCCGGAATTCGAAATGGAGGGAACTCCTCAGCGAACTTTGTTATGTTTCTAAGAATTCCTCCAAATTGTAACATATATACTCAGTAACATGAGGGATAAGAAGGAACGACTAACGATATCAGTCCTTTCTTCTTATTTGACATATTTTGCTCATATTTTATAATAGCCTACTCTCCTGTATCCTCTGATATGATACGTAGATATTTTTATCTCCATATATATCTACAAGTCATATGCGTGTTTTGTATTCATAACTAACCAACTAACCCCACTATAAAAGTGAAGAATAGTTGAATGGCCAACTATCCTTCACTTTAAACTCGCAGTATATTATTAGGTAGTATTGCTTGATAGGATTCTGAACTAGGTCTTTCCAAGTGAAAACTATCGTTACTAAAGAAGTACTAAGATGTACTACCAGTACTAAGATGTTCAACTAAAGTGTTGTGATATGAAATCTGTGAATATTCAAAATGTACAATAATAAGAGCACTTTTGATTCTTTTATTCAGATTTATAATTGTTTACCAAAATTGTTTCATTTCAGGTACCTGTACACAGATGAAATTTCAATACCTTCGATAGACACCGCGATGGAAGTGTGAAAAATATCAAATTCCACTTCTCAAGAAGAAAAGTGAAGAATTTCTTTCGCGACACGAGACAGCAGAAGCAGAATTTGTTTGTATAGTTTACGAATTTGCCAAAAGCATGGGTTTGTCTCAAGTGATCTACAAATGTGTAGACATTATTGATAGAAACACGAAAACCATTCTTGAATCATCCGATTTCTTGGAGTTTCACAAAGACACCGTAGAGGATATTGTGCGTAGAGAAACATTGACATTACCCTCAGAATACTTTTTATTTGATGCGATTTATAAGTGGGGCGTAAATCACCTCGCTAACACACAAAAAGTGCAAACAAAAGGAAACTTGAAAAGCGTGCTGTCTCCTTTGTTAAAATGTATAAGGTTTTCTGTAATGTCATTGGAAGAACTTGTTGATGTGAGAGAACGAGATTTATTCACATTTGATGAGATTGGACCTCTATTTTGCCAAAAGATAAAAACTAAAATAACGAACAGATTGGTGACATCTTCTATTGGCAGCAGTTTAAACTTTGAGAGAAAATATCGTCCACGATTAAAGTGCTCTCTGAACATATTTGATTTCAGAAAACGTTTATCAATATCTGAAATCCCCGTTGATGTTAATTACTCTTTGCTAAGTGATAACAACGTTCGTTTCACGGTAGAAATTCTAGAGGGTTCAATGCTACTCGTGAAGCCATTTATAAAAATTCAGGTTGAGGATAACGGAAATACATACTTCAGTGACAAATGCTGTATTAAATCACTGACGTCTTCTGAGTCCGAGGAAATTATTTTTGAAAATGCTAGTAATGAATGTAACGCTTCTGCATTATATATTAAGCAAGGAGACAAATTTCACATGACTGCGATATATAATTATAAGTTTATAACGTGCGCAGATTCTTCTATAACTGAAAAGAAACACTTCAATGGCCCATATTTTAAATTTAGCGTACAACCAGAACGACAGTGGATAGCGACGTCTCTCCATTTTCACTTGTATGTGAAATGATGAAAACTGGGTTTAATATTGGTAAAGTAGATAATTTTGTGTTCGATTGGAAATAAAATATAATTGAAGTTTTCTTATTATTTTTTGAACGTTTGTCTTTAAAAATATACTTTGCAGTCTCGTTTGTTATTTACCAGAGTAGAATGTTAAAAAACAGAATGCAATGATATTTAGATTATTAGCATGTGCAGTCTGAACAGTTTTTTATTTTATTTTATTTTATTTTTTGTGTAATGTGTCTCTGTATGTAATGTCTATTCAAGGGCAAAGTAAAATACTATTAGCATTAAAGTTTCAGATGGCAGCTATTTTTGTCACATAAAAGTATTAATGATTGTAATTGAAATAGTATATTATTATAGTTTGATTATCATCATCAGACATGGTCAATCTACTGCTAGATGAAGGTATTTCCAAGATAACAAGAAAACTGGAGTGAAACTCGATTATTTATTCAATTAACAGTGATTTTGTTCGGCGATGTGTTCGTTCTTCGTCCAATGGAATAAAATTCATTACTGCTTTTGCTTATCTTCGATGTTGTCTTCCTCCAGTATTTCAAGCTCATTGATACTTCAGATGGTGTACCCTTGCTATGCTGTCAGATACTTTGGTTTGATTTCTTATGCACGTATTCCTCTTTGACCTGGTCTTGTGTACCCAAGAATACATCTTCCTTGCTAAAATTTCTTAATTATTCTTAATTTATGAATATCCTTTGAATTTAGTGTCCATTCTTCATAGCCATATGTCGATACAGAAACGAGTACATTGGTTAACATGAAAAGATTTTTTTTTTTTTTTGAAAAGGACTGAACACTCACACATTGGATTTAAAATAAAACATGAAAAAAAGAATGAAAGAAAAAAAAGACAGTTATCCACTATAGTGCTCTGAATGATATTCATTGGCTGATATTATTATTTTTATTATTTAGAAAATGGCAATGCGAAAAAAGTGCAATAAATTCATGCAGATTATCCTGCTGATAAAAAAAATTCTGAATGTAATTTGTGAAATAATTTGAAATGCAATTTGAAATATAAATTTAAATGATAAGATGCAGACAAATATGTATATGTATGCAAAATTATTTCATGACCAAAGTAATTAAAATGAAAAAAAAAAAAAAGATCTCTCTTAGCATATCAAACGAATAATTGTAAATATACATGTGAAATAAAATGTAAGATTATTATTAATATTTATGCATATTTATATTTCTTCATTTAACATTCTTCATTTCTTCATTTAACATTATTCATTTCTTCATTTAGCATTCTGAGCTGTATAGTTGAAGTGAACAGAACATGTGATAGTAATCCTTTAATATTATATTTGAAAATATTCTGTAGATGTGATGAGAATAATAAATTTGGTGAATATCAAAGTATTAATATTAAAGTATATATTGCATTTTCATCCTTCATCTTTTCTTTTTTATTTATTATTATTATTATTTTTTTTTAATTTCAGTGCAGTTTTATTACCTATAATAAAATTAATTTCAACTGTCTGTTGAAATTAATTTTATCACTGGCAACCTAACCTACGTATAGAGGATATGAAGTTTATGTATGGTTTATACGTAAATCAATGTTCTAACAAAATCAATAGCCTCTCTCTCTCTCTTTCTCTTTCTCTTTCTCTCTCTCCCCTTTAGACAATTTGTATCTGTATCAGATACACTCTCACTTGAGCATTCTTTATTTATCTATATGCAAAAAAACAGATGACCTTTCGCTGTGTAAGTAAGAGTTCACTTTTCACGTGATTTTCAATAACATGTATAGTTTAAATAGTTTATTACGATACGTTGGACCAGTGGAACTGTTCTGTTTGATTAGCATATATATCAGTGGAAAGGAAATGATAACGACCGATTTCTTGCTTTAATTTTAATTTGTAAATTTTCTTTTGAGAATTACAAAAAAATTTTGCTTACTTTAGTTCTAATATGCACTGGTATGCCTATTACTGTTTCCTGTGCACGTTGTTCATTTACGGTAAGCGTTTGAAATAAATTATCTGTCCATTGAAATTAATTTTCTCTCTCATATTATAGAATAAGTATTGTTACTTTTACCGCCCTTAAACCGGCGCTATTCACTTACGATTTTTATGTAGCTTGAAAAATATATCAAGAGGTCAGTTTAAAAACTTTTTCAGAAAATGTTAAACAATGGAATTCACGAACGAGAATGTACACGTTCCAAATCGATTTGTCATTAAACCGTGTTAATACAAACATGGGATAATTGAATATTTGTCAATTGGATTCTTCGTGTTTTATTGGCTCTTGAGCAACAGAAGTCATGGTACATCATTTAAATAGTTCTAGGGAAGAAATCGAATTATTTCCTAACAACCTTTTATACACTTATAAATTATTGAGACTTTTTTTTATTGTTACAATACGTACAAGTTAAATTTAGTTTTATACCAGAGAGCTATGAAGAATTACTGGTGCGGTATTGACAAAAGGTCGCGCGACCCAAACACAAAGGCATACTACAATTGTTGAGTTGAAATGATAATTAACTGCAACCGAATTCAATAACATGTGAAACTGTTAAAACAACATTCACTATATATTTCTTAGTTTTAACACATTCACGAAGGGGTGTCCATTATCGTTCTCACCTAACCCGTATTTATCGGTGGGCTCAAGTCACACAAAAGTTTCAAATTATGGTTGAATTTTATTGCTGCTTGTTTGCGTTTGCACTGGCACAGGAACTCACACATGCATTATATGGCAGATTTCAATTCGTGTAGAATTTTATATGAAGTTAACCTTTGTGATCTGTCATAATGACATCGAGAATTTCAAATTCAATCAAACAAACACTTATTTCATGTAATTGAAAAATTAGACAAGAGTGTTTAGTTAGATACTGTGTTTCCCGTGCAACATATGGTTTTGCTTGAATCCAGTATAGTTTCTGTGAGAGGGACATGTAATTCAATAGTTAGCACCGTTTTTATTCCAGCTGTCTCTAATTGCACTATTGGTTGAGATTGTATTCAGTTGAATTTTAAGCAAGGTAATATTTTATCTCACTGAAATGTTCTCAGGCCCTCTCCTCTTCCCTGCCTAGTGCCCGGCAGTAGGTAGTCTTCCACCTTCTATAAGGAGATTTGCACTGTCGAAAGGACAAGGCAGGTCCTGTTTCATGCGAAAACTCCCATCAAACTACAGATTAGGATTAATCATGAATACCCCATATGATGACTTAAACTTTAAGGAACTCCTTGCAGTTTTTAAACATGTTGGATATCTTCTTCACTCCAAATGCCCCGGTAGAGTAGAGATCCTACAGATTACGGAAGTCGAATCAGAGGACTACTAACCTCCTGATCCATTCTCTAGAACTTCTCAAGATAACACCAGGAAGATTACGTCGCCAGCTATCGGCCATCCCCTAGTGGACTCAGATGACTCTACAGACTCGAAACTACAGACTACAGGGGTAGAGAGAAGCGTAAGAAGGAGTCTCCCGCTACAGAACCTGAAACAACAGCAGAAACAAAGGCTCAGCCCAAAGATAGGATAGTATAGATGGACACATCGGTACAGCCCGTAGAAAGAGCAGATTCAATGAGCACAGTGGCTCAGCCCAAAGAAAGAATTCCACTTCTGATTCTAAGATCTAAAGACAAATAGTCGGCAGCAGCGGAGGTGATGAAGAACACGGAAATTAAGTTCACCTCTGCTAAAATTTCAGATGAAGGTGTCCGCATTCAACCAGAAGCAGCATTGGACTACCGTCGGCTTACTAAATTTATGGACGAGCTGAAAATTTCATATCACACATTACAGCTAAATATTTAAAAGTGTTCATCAGACGTCTAGTGGAAACAATAACATCAGAGGAGATAGCCACTCACCTCAAGTCACAGGGCTTAGAACCTATAAGAAAGAATTAGCTTAGAACCTATAAGAAAGCTTAGAACCTATATACCGTGCAGATGAACGTTCCATGCGTCTGGTTTTAGTAGAATTCAGTAAAGACCAGAGAGAGATATATGATCTAAAAATTGTTTGCAACATAGTAATTAAGACAGAATCACCCAGAAAGAAGACATCTGCAGGTCAATGTGACCGCTGCCAGAAATACGGGCATGCGCAGAAGCTTTGTAGAGCAGAGTACAAGTGCGTTAAATGTTGAGGCAATCATCCCTCTCATACATGTTGCAAACTACGCACAACTCCAGCTAAATGCACAAGTTGTGGTGGGCCCCATCTGACGAACTACAAAGGTTGCTTATTTCATCCATCTAATCTATCAAAAGCTAGAGAAACAGGAGTCCCATCAATTCAGAAGCGTGCTACGCCTCCTACACCAGATAATACTTCTCGAGCTACTACAAGTAACAGATCGTACGCTTCAGTGGTTTCCTCACATACCAATTCGGCAGAAACTACACCAAGCAGTCCAAACTCAGTTGCAATGCTTACCGCTACTCTTGGAGAAATGCTAACAGCTTTTAGTAAATCAAATCTAAACTAGGCTGTTGCAAACAGATTTCTCAAAAATACCCAAGCCATTATCTCAATGATTAATGGATAATATGGACACTTCAATAAATTCCATACAGATCGCATTCTGGAATGCAAACGGTATTAATAATAAAATTCTTGAACCACAAGAATTTGCAGATCACTTCAAAATTGGCATGCTCTTGATCAATGAGATGCATCTACGGCCCTGTGATAACCCGAAACTTTGATATTAGACATTAATAAGAAACGACAGATCCAATGCCAAAGGTTGCGGCACAGCCATTTTTGTCAAGAAAAACATCCGATAAAAGAAAGAAGACCACTACAACTAATCTGGAAGAAACTGGTATAGAAATTCACTCCATTAATGCAGGCAATTTAAAAATATATTCAGTATATAACCCTCCATGTAAAACTCTCTTATCCTCTGACTTTTCCCAGCAGCTCGATTCTAATGAAGCAACAATTGTGGCAGGAGATCTCAATTCAAAGCATTCCATATGGAATAGTAAGGGCATAAATAACAATGGAATGATCCTTTACAACTTCGCTTTAATGAGAAACATTGTTAATACAGGTCCGCTAGAAACAACACACTATGGGCCGCACGGCAGACCTGATGTATTGCATATAGCTATCTTCTAAAATACATCCCATCAATTCCAGCTACAAGTGGTTAACGAACTTAGCTTTGATCACAATCTAGTATTTATAAGCCTGAGAGGGGATCCTGAACTGACTCCCAGCCAAATATGTACTAATGTCGCTAAATTTAAGGCTACACTCAGTACTTTTATAGACTCAGTATCAACTATCTCCTCCTGTGACGAAATAGACGCAGCGGTCAGCAACCTAGAAAGCAAAATTCAAGCAGGCTTATCTACAGCCTCTACTGTTCCCAGTTCAAGCAAGCCTGCTTCCAGAAGAAATTCGTACTCTAATCCTCAATAAAAACAAAATTAGGCGCGTTATCACAAAACATTATCTCCCCAAGGCCGGCGAGAGCTAAATAGAGCATCGAATTTAATTCGATATGAATTAAAAGACCACAGAAACCATCAGTGAGAAAGAAAGCTAAGTTCCCTTAAAGCTGAAGACAACTCCTTATGGAAATTGGCAAAACACTCTCCGTACGGATCGTTCCAACATCCAGCCCATTCATGGAGAAATAAGTATTGTTTACAGGGCTGAAGCATTCACAGACGCCCTAGAACTTCAGTGTAGACCTAACTAAGCGCATGCGGACTTGCTTTTCATCGAGAAAATCCACCGACGTATTCGCACTGCGATCCGTCAGCCCTGCAGCCAAGAAAATATTTGTCACACCTTGCCTAAAAACGTTTATTCAATAATTAGAAAACTGAACAACAAACAAGCCCCAGGTCCTGATGAGATTACTAACAAGATAATAAATGCACTCCGGCATAAAGCAGTCATGCATTTAGTAGCCAGCGATCATAAACGCAATACTGAGACTTAATTATTTTCCCACTTACTTGAAGCAAGCAGATATAATCCTCATTCATAAGCCGGAAAAGGCGCCTCAATTTCTACAAAACTACAGACCCATCTGCCTCCTGTCATGTCTGGTGAAAATCGCGGAAAAGTTATTCTCAATCGCCTGCAAGAAGAGGTAAACAAAAACAACATAATTCCTGAAGAGAAATTTGGGTTCCGTACCGGGCACGATACAACTCAACAAGTTTCTAGATTGACAGAATTCATAACTACCAGTTTTAACTGTGACAATCCCCAAGAGCTATCTCTTTAGATGTTACAAAGGCCTTTGATAAGGTTTGGCACAAAGGCTTTATCTATAAATTAATTACAGCCAACATTCCACTTCATCTCACTAAACGCATTGATTCCTTCCTAAAAAACCGGAAATTCCAATAAAAGCTGCACCGGCTCAGATCGTCCTTGAAAAGAATCACTGCAGGTGCTCCTCATGGCGCGCCACTTTCCCCGCAGCATTTCAACAACTTCGTAGTAGACGTCCCAAGCACGGCTTCAACCATCATAGCTTGCTATGCGGTCGATATTGCAATTCTCAGCTGATCTCTCAGACCAAACTTAGCAACGCTGCGCTTACAAATCGCAGCAACAAATCTGGAAGATTGGTTCAGCAGATGGAGGACAGCCCTTAATGCTATCAAAAGCACTGCCATTCTTTTCACAAGAAGGAAAGCATGCCACGACGGGGAAGTTAAACTTTTGAACACAGTTTTTCCATGGAAATCCAATACCAAATATCTAGGTATGCAAACTAGATAACCGCCTCCGTTTTATCCCTCACACGTATATGTCTGCAATAAATCAAACTCCACAATTGCACAGCTCTACCCTCTTCTCAACCAAAGAAGCCAAATCAACACTGAAAACAAGCTACGGATCTACAAAACAATTATTAGACCTACTTTAACGTAGGGATCACCTGCTTGGGGTCAAACTTCCCCCAGCAACATCAAAAAACTACAAGTCATCAAAAACAAATGTCTCTGCATGATATTGGTGCTCCGTGGTTTGTAAACAACGCTATCCTTCATCGAGATGCATTCATCCAAGATGTTGCCACGTTTCTCCATGTCATTGCCTCTGCATATTTCACCAAAGCAACGTTTCACCCCAATCAACTCATTCAAGAGTCATCTAATTATGATGAAAATGCCCGAAAACAGTTCTGCTCATCGGTACAAGCCCTCCCACACCGCCCTAATTTGAGCGAGTCAAGTGCTCGATAATCACTTAATAAATAAACCCAACGTCTTAGCTATGAAGGGATTATAATCCAGGGGATTGAGATCCATCCACCCACAAAACGTTATCAGTTATCAGCAGTACATTAAAAATGTAAACTCTTCAAAATTGTTATTGCAGAGACACTGTGTAATAAAACATTTAAAAGTAATCTTGAATTGAGCTGTAGCGGGACAACTTCCTTGACAGAAGTACGTGGCAGAAGGAACTCGAGGTCAAAATATATTAGATCTAATACTGTTGCAGGGGGTTTCAGTTAAAGACTGACTACTTTGCCTTCCGTTTACGACAGGGATAAAACTAAACTGGCTTTGGAAGGCAAAAGTTACATGCAGAAATCCAAAGAAGTAATTTAGAATTATGTGAAGATTAAGACGTTTTGAGCGCCATGAAATCGTTTTCGAGATGAGAAGGATAGCGGAAGTACTTTGGAAGTATAAAAAACAAACAAACAAACAAAGCCATTAATGATGCAATATCGGAATGGGGCAGTAGTGTTCAAAGAATAAACACGAAACGAATAAAAGGGATGTACACTCTAATTAAGCAAGAGACGGCTAAGAAATTAAAGACTGTTATGTGGGAGGAATGCCATGTGCAGAGGGATAATATTAATTATAAAATTATCACATTTATCACCAAAGAGCTACGGCTCTTGTAAAGAGACCTGCGTATGTTTATGAAAAAATACTTCTCGGCAATCTGAAGAGAGCTCTCAAAAATGTTGTCGTTAGGTTGAAGTAAAGACGTAAAACATATTAAAGAGTAACCATGCTAAATACCGTCGTCATGCGGTTTGTGCTTCCGAAGATGTTTTAGAACTATTCGGTGATCATTTTTCTAAAAGATATCAACTGAATATTGCTGCTACAACGCAGGTGTATGAGGTGGTACTAGAGATGTTGCATAAAACTGAGTATCAATTAGGTAATAGGTGATGATATCATATAAGCATGAATGCCACAAATCAAGGTCATTTTGATTAATACGCTAACCTTTCATAATCGCATTACAGTTAACGCCACTAGGATTAATGCACACCATATTACTTCTGGATTTCGCTAAAGGCTTTTCACATGATTCAGAGTGGAAGACGCTTAGAAAAGTTGGAAGAAAATGGACTGAATTATAAAGGATTAGCTTGGATTAGAGGATAGCTGTCTGACATATGTCAAAAGGTAGCATATACGAAATAAGGAAATATCACTCTGCAAGATTTAAGGTGATCCGTAGTTTATTACGGATATAGGTTATAGATAGTGGTTATATTATAGCTGAGGTTATAGATTGTTGAATTGTTATTTATTTCTTAGATTAATGATTTTGGGTAGTACTTAACTGAAGTCATACAGCTATTTTCTGATGTAACGATAGTTAGAATAATCACGAATGCAACTGACATGCAGAAATTGCAAAATGAGTTGTATACAACTCATTTTGGCGGAATTGTATAAGCTGTAGTTAAAGGCATATAAATATGACTACTGGTTCAATGTTAGTAAAGGTGGAGCACTTTACTCTGAGGAGAAATATAATGGTGTATTATATAGCAGCAATATGCTAGATGAAACTGATCAAGTTAGGAATCCTGGCGCATTAGTCGTTAGGAAGTTGAAGATTAGTAGAGGCCCTATAGCAAAGATTGAGAAAGAAGCAACTCAGATGTCAGTTGTAATGCTGAAAAGAATACTGATATCTAAGCATATCAAAGTTAATTTTGCTCTTTAAAAGGGGTTTATTCGACATCATTTGGTTACTCTATCAGATCTAGTTTGATAGGTGATCCAGTATAGTGGACAAAGCACAATTGCTTGTTAAATACGATATCTAAGTATAAACACTAATATAAAACGAATGTAAGACTCAAAGCATAGGGAGCGTGCGGGAGAGGTGGGTCTTCTTTCTTTACTAGAGTAAAAGATCTAGAGTTTCATTTAAAACCTTAGCCATGTCATTACAAAGAAGGTTATTTTGAAAGCTTTAGTCTCACTGGTCTTTAGCCTCACAAGGTTAATTAGATATATGAAAACGACAACATAAATTAAAAATTACAACAGTCAGTTCTTAATAATTCATTCTATCTTTTCCTTCAGTTAGCAATGGAGACAGTGAAAGGAAGATTGCAATCCTTGCTAAAAGATCCCCTCGGTTCTGATGTGACCTTCATAGTTGGTGAAGACGAAAGCAAAGCAATAGCAGAACTCCATAACTTGTTGCTTTCCATTGCCAGTTTGGTATTTGCTGCAATGTTTTATGGACCTTTAAAGGATGAGGGACATATAAAGATTCCTGAGATCACTCCAGAGGCATTATAGATTATGTCAACGTGAATCATTTTCTGTTGTTGTTTCTGAATAATAATACTGATCTGTCTACTTCTTATCCTTTTTAAAAATAAAAGAAAAAATACGCATTAAATTTTGGATCCAGTGTTGGAAACATATCCACTCTTGATATGTTTCTGTGCCATCCCGATCAACTAAACTCTGTGCTAGAGTAGTCATCGTTGTACTGATATAGCATTCTGATTAACCGAAGAATGCATGAACACCATGAAATACTGACCACAATATCCTATGGTCTGAAATATGCTAAGTCACTCGTTGTCACCATTAGTTGAATATTTGTTTAAAGAGACAGCCGAAGGAGTTCTTCACTGGGGGAAACTTGAACCGGAAAGACTGCCTTCCACTATTTAAGTTATGTGATACTCTTATGCTAATCAAACATCATTTACAATTTTTTAATCATAATGCTAAATTTCACGTTGCTTGATGATCTGCAATATTCAAGTTTCAATATATGGCTATTAAATATATTATTCGCTGTTTTCAATATGTCGTCGAGTTAATTTATTAAATGTTATAGCACAAGTGTCACTAAAATACCCATGATAACTGTGAAACCATTCCAAACAAGAAAACAAATTAAAGTAATTACTTTAACAATTATGTTCATCATTTTCGTTGGTTTTTGACATCATTTTTAGATGTTAAGGTTTCAGATAAACAGATTTGCTTTTCTCCTTAGAAAAGAAAAAAATAAGAAGTTTCAGAACTGGTCCATCTTTCTGAAAGACCTCTAACTTATGTAGGATACAAAAGTCTATGTGTTCTCGTTTCGTTGAAGCGTTTCGAACGTAGATGTTTCCAGATATATGGCGCTATCCCTGCAAGACGAAGATAGAAACTTTAAAATCATCATTCAGTAATCAGAACATTGAACATTATTAGTAGATTACTGTACATTTCATATTTGCATTCTGAATTTTAATTCACCAATATTCATTATTTTCATGTATCTGCACACCGATGAAATTTCAATACTGCCAATCGACACAGCGATGGAAGTTTATTTTGTGGCATAAAAATACCAAATTCCATTTCTTAAGAAGAAAAGTTGACAATTTCTATTGGAACATATGACAGCCGAGGCAAGACGTGTATGTAAACTTTACGAATTTGCGAAGATTAGGAGTCTCTCTTATATGATGTATAAATGTCTGGACATTTATACATCAATTTTTTGGAGTGTGAGAAAGACACCGTGAAAATATAGTGCGCAGACAACACTTACGTTTCCATCAGAGAATTGTCAGTTTGAAGGAGTTTGTATTGTAGGTTGTAAATTTTCTCGTTAAAGCAGAAGAAGAATCAAAACAAAGTTTAATTACCGTGCTGAATCCTCTTTTGGAATTGATATCGTTTTCGCTTATGTCATTGAAAGAACTCGTTGATGTGTCCGAAACAGAATTGTTCACATGTGAAGAGATTCACCCACTCTTCTGCAGAAATATAAAGAGCAACACAGCCGTAGATTTTTGTCAGATAATTGATGGGAACTGTAAGAGATCATATTTTGAATACTGTGTTTATATTGCCCTGTTACAATATTTGATTCAAATACAAGTTCCTCAAAATCCGATGTTCCGTACGATATAAATTCTTCTTTGTCAACTGAGAACAGGATCGCTTTCATGTCAGATAATCTAGAAAACCCAATACTTCTCGTAAAGCCATTTATAAATGTTCAAGTTAAAGATGATGGAAAAACATACTTCAGTGATATCAGCGACTTTGGTTTGATTTCGTATCCACGTATTCCTTTTTGAACTTTTTTTTGATGCCAAGCATTCTTCATTTTGCTAGTCTTTCTAAATTATTCTTAATTTTTAAATATCCTTTGAAGTTAGTGTCGAAGTTTCACAGCCATATGTCGATATTGGACGAATACATTGGTTAAAATCTTTCTCTTCAGGTATAATGGTACTTGGCGTTTAATTATTGACTGAAATATTTAGGTAACTTTTTTTTGATAATTTCGTAGCAAAAAAACAACAAAAAACGCGTTTTTTTCCCTCCGAAGTTATCATTATCAGTTTGAGGTGACATTACCTAAAGATATCAGCAAATGGGGAGGCTGCTTATCTACCCTTCACTGAGCGGACATCTTCTGTAGGAGAGAGTGGAAGGGCCCAGGGGCGAAGAAGAAGCATTGTAGAGAAGACCACTGTCAACCTCTCGCCTGCCCTCTCACATTCCACCACCTAATACTTTTTTTTTTCGCCATCCCAACAATTTCGGATATAGGAGTGACAGAATTAGTCACATGGTCTTACATCCAAAACGCTATTTAAGATTAAAAATACTTTCCGAAATTCCAAATTCCAAATATTCCATACTCTAGCTTATCTCTAACCATCACGCACAATACCATACGCCAACCATTCAATTATTTACATCTGATAACAACACCGATCCATGACACTGACGTCGCTACCCGTGTTTGGTTTAAAATGTCCCACCGATAATGGCAAAAATATTATCCACTAATATATCTTCCTTTAACATTCAAATCAACAACGTCATTTATTTACAACTAATAAATTACGTCACTTATCTACATCTGATAACAACACACACACACCCATTTCTTTGACGTCGCTTTCCCCATTTAACCTTCCCCTATTTGGCGATAGGTTAAATGGGGAAGCCAATTCCTTATCTCTGACCACACCCACAATTCCATATGCAATCCGAAACAAAACACACGAGGTTATGTCAATGACATATCGCCCCCAGGGGATTTTCAAACATTCCACACTCATGACGTCACACAGAGCATCACACACAATGACGTCAATCAACTTATCACACAATGACGTCACGAATCCTTATCTTGATCTTGACCTTGATCTTGTCACTAGTGGCTACACTACTACTCATCACTTGTGTTTCATTGATGTTTAAATTAAGTCCAGCTTTGTTATTTTCTGTCTTAACCGAAGGCTCCAGATCTCATTACAATCTACAGTCTGTTGTGATCCAGACAAGGAAAAGTTTTTTTTAATCAATAAAACAGATGAATACTTCCTTCTGAAATCTCTTGTTCATTCCATAATCCATCTCATGTTTGGTATTTGGTCTCTAGTTCTACTATCTCTACTAAAGTCTGCCCGTTCTTGTGGCATTTCTCTATTCACGTATGGTTCCAAGCTGAAAGATAAATGAGAGAATTACCAAGTCAATCTAGTGCAAGATAAGATGACTTATTTAGTCACAAATAATTAAAGAAAAGGAAAAATATTTATAATATTCAAAACAGAACATTAAAAGTTCTCCCTTAAATCAAAGCCTTATTTTTAAAATAAATGCTATCAATAATTCATGATCAGTCCCACAGCCTGCACCAGGTAGTATCCTTGCTCCTCCACCTTCTTCTGGCAACAATATAATCCATCTGATTTCTGGATTCTCCATTAGGTGAAGTCCATGTGTACAATATTCTTTTATGTTGCTAGAAGCAAGTGTTTGCAATAAAAGAACTGTTCTCAACACAAAACTCCATCCGTTCTCCTTCTACAGTTCGAAATCAAATTTTCCAGTGATGCTTCGCTCATCTTTTTTACACACTTTTGCATTCCAGGCTCCTAATATCAAGAGAAAATCTGTTTTATCAGTACTGTATACTGCTATACTACTTTTTGCAAGATGCAGTAGAATTCTTTTACTTTATCTTTACTTGAATCTATAGTGGGTGCGTACACCTATATGAGTATATATTCACTGGATGTATCTTTATTCTGATTGGAAATAATTCTGTTTAAAAAGTCATTTTAATTTGATTTTATTCTGACTAAATGTTCATTAACACAAAAAATGTAAGAAAGTTTCCAAATTAGAAATTCATAATGAATCCATTTGGGTCTATTGCTAAGTAGGATAAGGAAAAATATAGAGATTTTTATACCATTTCCGCTATAAAAACGACTTAGAGATTAATAATTGTAAGAACGTATTAGCTTAAAACGCTATCAGTGGCGTGCTGTTATATTTCCTTAGGGAAAAATTAAAAAAAAAAACAAATTTCAATTAAAAAAAAAGGTATTCACAACATACAAGACAACGATTAAGAAATCAACATTTAAATACTTCAAAAAATATATTTGTTTTAACATTATATTTAGGAGGCTTATTCAGTAGAATGAAATCGAGAGTTCGACATATCTGAGTTTATTTGTAGGAAATTTTTGATAATTGAGAATCACAGTTGCTCCTTACCCCCAGTAAGGTATCTGGCGTTTTCTGAATATCCTAACAGTACTGATGTATTTAATATAGCCTATTCGTTTTAATTGTCAAAAGACTTGATAATCTCTCCATGTGCTCTAGAGAAGAATAATAAATATTTATCTTTCTTTTTTTCCAATATCTTTAATCATTCATGCATTTTAACATACGGATCTAAAGATACAAGGACAGATTTTATAACCTCGAAAATGTCTGAGGTAAAAAGATTTTTGTAGACGTTAAATATTTTCGCTTATATATATCCTATGCACGAAAAAATTCAAAAGATGATATCCGATAACATCCATTCAATAATGTATACACCTCTATCATATCAATCCTCTTTATCCTGTTAACCAGTCTGTAATCGACATACTACCAGTCTGTTCTAATTTAAGTCCCATAATCCTGATATAATATTTGCAACCCTTCTTTGCCTCCTTTCCACAGCTTTCGTTATCCCGTAGAACCAGAGAAATCAAATCTTTGTACAATAGTCCATGTGCTGTCTTATCAAGACCTTATAAAGAGGAAAAATAACTTATCATTCTTAGATGTCAATTTTCGCTTCTGTATTTGTAACTTTTTGCAATGCGACCTTTGAACTTCAAATTCCTATCCACCATTATGCCAAGATTTCTAGCCTCATCAATTTATTTTAGCATAACCTCGCTAATATTATATGCCACTAGAAATCTTACCACGCCAAAGTGCATAACTCTACACTTACTAACATTAAATTGATAGCCATTTTTGTTTGCTCAAATTCCCAGCTTATTCAAATCATTGGAAAAAATTGCAAATCATCTGTTAGACCTTTCCTGATATCATCAACAAAGACACAAGGACTGAAACCTGAGGTTCACGACTGGTCAACGTAAGTCTGGTAGCTTCACACCCAACGTATACTACTTTATTGTATCTGCCTGTAAAACATCCGCTGATACAAAGCAGGAATTTTCATATTCCAATCTCATATTCTCCAGTTTATGCAACAGCCTTTCGTGTGGTATGCTATCAAATTGCTTAAAAAAATCCAACATTAGCATAGTGTATCAATTCCTTTTATCCAGCTAGGACGTAATATTATTATAAAATATGAGCTGATTGCTTAAATATGACTGTCCTTTTGTAAACCCATGCTGTTCCTTGCAGAGTGTAGACATGTTTTGCAAATAGTATTACTGCAGTAGTATTGCAGAGTAGACATGTTTGTCTAACAATTTCTTTATGGCTGTTCTTACCAATTTCTCTAAAATCTTCACTACCACACAATAGATATTGATAGTTTGGAATTAAAGGCAACAATGTTTGCATCACACTTACAGAATGTAACTATAATGCATTCTTTCCAGTGCTGTGGTATCATTCCTGTACTGAGACACTCAAGTTATACAAACATGTGAAACGCCTAGCCAATTCAGCTTAACATTCCTTAGTAAACGGGCTGATATTCCATCTGTCCCTATAGACAAATTCATTTACAGGTTATGCAACAGCTCTCAAATCTCCTTCTCATGCTTCTCTAACTCTTTATCCAATGTAGGAGTAGGGCTATGCACCGTGTTATATACCTACTTGATGTCTCTATTCAATATTGTTCCACATTCATTCTCTCGTTGAGTTGAGGCATAAAGATGAAATTCATTTGGATTTTGCTCATCAGTTTTCTCTTCTCAGGACATGAACAGGTTATTACTAACACAATGTTCCAACATAAAAAATGTGCACAAATTCACATGGAAAGAAGAGGCAAGGAATAAGAAAAGTCTCATTGACTATATTATTATTGATAATGATGTTTTCTTTCTGGTGGAGGACACTAGAGTGTACAGAGGATTTGAAATTGGAAAAGTGGAAGTGATCATAATTTAGTCTTGAGCAGGATAAAATTGAATTTCATATTGAAACGAAGACCAGGTAAGAAGATTTTAAAGAAAACAAAAGTTGAGCAGCTCTCAGATGTGAACTATAGACTAAAATACATAAACATTATTCAAGACAAAATGAAAGATTTTGAGAACAGGAACCAAACCTTGGAGATTCAGTGGCAAGCCGTAAAGAAAATACTGATTAACTCAGCAAGAGAGGTATGTGGCGAGGTTGGAAGGATAGAAAAATCAGAACTCTATGATGGACACAGGAAGTTAAAGAGGCAGTGAAGGAAAGGAAGAAAGGATATCAAACGTTTCTAGCAAATAGGACAGCTTTTGCTCTTAGAGAATACAGAGACAAATGTAAGAAAGCTAAACAATGTTTAAATTTGGCTAAACAAAAGTCATGGGCAGAGTTTAGTAAGAACATGGGAAATAAATGTCAAAAAGGTCACAAGCTATTCTGGATTGTTTAAACTCAAAATGGAGGAAAGAGTGTTGTAAAAGGAATTAGACATGATAAAGGTGAAATGAAAACAGAGAAAAATGTATCCTAGAAGTATGGAGTAATTACATCAAAAATTTCTAAATGAAACAAGCAGTGATAGCATAGTGGTAACAACACTCAACAGGCACGCAAACAGGAACACATATCCATACTTGAAAGAAAAAAATCCATCAAAGGCAGCTAAAGGAGATGATATTACCAGAAATGCTGAAGTTGGGAGGTATAAAGGTCTCACAGTGGCTGCACTGCATAGTTCAGAAGGCCTGGAGAGAGAGAGAGGGACGAATTCCAGATGTGCGCAGCAGATCTCTCATAGTGCCCATATTTAAAAGGGGAAATAAAACTGAATGTGAGAATTACAGAGGTATTCATCTGCTAAGTGTTCCTGGTAAGATCTATACTTGCACAGATCTTACCAGGAACACTTAGCAGATGAATACCTCTGTAATTCTCACATTCAGTTTTATTTCGGTTGAGAAGGATTGTGGAAGAAACGCTTGGTGAAGAAGAAGAAGCTAAATTTAGGCCAAATAGAGGCTGTCAAGATTAGATCTTCAGTTGACGACAAATAGTTGAGAAAGCATGAGAATATAACAAAGACCTGTATTAAATTTTGTAGATCTGGAAAGGCATATGAGAAGGTGCCAAGAGAAAAGCTATTCAAAATGCTACAGTTATAAAGTGTCAATGGAGCATTATATCAAGCAATGCTTAGTCTTTATTTGAGTTGTAAGTCAGCAGTTAGAATTGAAGGAAGTAGAGGAATATGGTTTAATGTTAAACCTAGTGTCAGACAAGTACGTACATTATCCCCTCTGTTATTCATTATCTATATGGATCCCATTATATAGGAAAGTAGTATTAAACCTCATATCAAAATTGGAGATCATAATCTCAGTTCTTTGCTTTATTCAGACGATGTTATAATTAAATAAATCCGCTGCAATCTGCAAGATTCCCTGACTAAATCGAATAAGTGTTGTAACAGATATGATATGAAGGTCAGGAATAACAACACAAAGAAAATGAAAATACGCAGAAGCATTGAAAATATGAACTGAATTGTGAATGGAGAACCTATAGAACGTGTAAAACAATTCATCTACTTAGGAACAATTTCTAGTGAAGATGGCGAATGAAATATGGAAATATACAACATCCAAATGGAAATTTTAGAAATGGTATTAAAAATGAAGATGTTAGGAAAGAACTTGATATGGTCAGCATCCAGGAATGCGTTAGCACAGATAATCTCAGTTATAGTCACTTAAACAGAACTGAAGACGTAAGATTAGCAAAACAAGTGTTCTCTGCCAGGATGGAAGGATAACAACCCAGAGGAAGACCAAGGTGTAGGTCGATTGAAACTAAAATGCCTCAGATGACAGAAGATCTGATAATGTTGGCGTCTTGACAAGTAACAGACTGATTTCGTAAAAAATTGTAGATAGGAAGTTAGTAATGATGTAAATTTCTCATGTAGTACTATTCGTATCCTGTACACCTCTTGAGGGTACATGGCAGGAATTTGATGATGATGATGATGAGTTTTCTCCATATTGTGCCACACAGTTCAGTGGATATCATTGTCTGCACAACGCTTTGTGACTAGGTATTGGTTGCATAGAACCTGCTGTTGACTACTTCATCATCATGTATGGAGAAGTTGATTTTCAGCCTGGTCTGAGACTAGCAATTTGCTCACTGGAAGCCAGAAATAACTTTAAGTATTTCAGAAACACCTGTAGCGTTTCTGATATATAATAATTAGCCTATGCAGATTTTCCCAAACATCACTTTACAATCTAAACTGGCTGCAATTCACTTCTGAAAAAAAATAGTGTGATTATGTGTTCCTTTATTCTTATTTCTGCTCCATGATGATGGCAATAAACCAAAATCAGGGGCTGCGAATCAAAAAATTGTGTTTTAATCTGCTTACTGAAACATCGTATTTGTTGAACATTGCTTTCCGAAATTAGTAGAATTCAAAAAGAGCAAGCTCTTTCTAATTGAATGCTTTCGTAGCGACGAATGACGCTAACAGCTATCGTCAAATAAATTAATAGGGTACGAACGGTTTACACATTTACAGAAATTACACAGCAATGCGAAAACAATGCGATTCTTCTAACAAGGCACTTTTGACTATTGTATTTAGATTTATAAACTGTAAAATTCATCAAAATTAATTATTTTCAGGGACCTCTACACAGATGAAATTTCAGTACCTTCAATTGGCAATGCGAGGGAGGTGTATTATGCCGCAGAAAAATACCAAATACCACTTCTGAAAGAGAAAAGCGACAGCTAATGTTATTGACACTCATGACAATCAAAGATGAAAGTGTTTGTAAAGTTTACGAAATTGCCAAAGTCATAATCTTTTCTCAACTGATCTATCAATGCGTAGATTTCATTGATACAGAAACAGATCGAATTCTTAATACAGACGACTTCTTGGAATCTCATAAAGATACAGCCCATTTCTTAATTTCTGAATTAAATTAATTAAATTAAATTAAAAATGCCTATTTCTTAATTAAAGCCCATTTCTTAATTGTCAAAAACGTAGCAGAAGAGTGCCCATAAACATTTATGAACTACGAATGAATTTCTTTTGGGGTTAAACCTTCTTTAACAAAGAATTTTATAACCGCACGATACTCATTTTTCTCCATTTCAAAGGATACAAACAATATTTTTGCTTCAGACAGCTGTATAAAACAAACTACTTGATAGCATTACTTGCAATTCACACGGTTGCTTATTGCAGATGGACCAACTTAGAAAAATGAAATCGTGCCGATAGTGTTGCAATCTATGCTCGAAGCCGAGAACTTTTCAGACCACCCTCGTATACCACTCTGATCAGTTTCTGATTATATTTGAATTTTTTATATTTTAACTTTCATGTTATCGTTTATTTCTGTAAAGCTGAATTTTAATTACATAGTCATCGTAACTGACAATTATTTCAATATTAATATTTAATCAGTTTCGTAATTTAATTTTAAGATAAAATTTTCTTTTCTAGTCCGAAAACATTTAGCACGTTACATTGGTGATATTTTATATTGGGACATTTATATCGAGAAATAAAATGAAATACTTTACGGAATATATAATTATAATTCTAAATCCCGTTCTAATCAACCTCAACTTTACAATCTGGAGTGCAGTTCACATGAGAGAAAGCATGATTTTGCGTTCTGCCTTTCATATTGTGTTCCTTGATGACAGTAACATTCCCAGAAAAGTGGGTGTGCATCACGTACTGCTTTAAGCTGTGGAAACTCTGCTTACCGAAGACTAATAACAGTTGAAACTTGTTTTCGAAAATAAAAACAAAAAATACATAGAATTTAAGCATTTAATTTTTTTTCTCAAGTTACAAAGTACAGTCGAGACTGTCTGCGATTAATATTGAGGATATTGCAACAAACAGAATTCATTAAAAAATTACCTATCAAAAAATTGATTGGTGAATTCAAGAAGAACCGTCGAGTAAACCTGTCCAGAAGAGGTGCAAGAACAAACTAAACAAAGTCAGAGAAGTGTGCTCTCAACTATGCGGTGACCAAATTCTAAAATCCCCAGATTCGACAAATTTTGAAATCAGATAAAAAACGCTATGAAAAAATAGTCCTTTTAGTCAATAACTAGAATTGAATGCCCAATTGTCCTACATCAGAAGACAACTTCGGGAAACATGTTCAGACAATACAATTCTCCTTCTTTTCAAACTTTTTTGACTTTCCGAAAAGTCAGAAGACATGGAAGCATTCGAAGTTCCTGGACAATCGCAGTTAAATTCCTGACAACTTTCAATAATGCTATGGGTAGAGATTTATCTTATTGATGGAATGTGATGTGATCATGTCAGCAGAAGCCAGAAGTAAATGTCATTCCAAGAAGAGACTGAGAGAGAGAGAGAGAGAGAGAGAGAGAGAGAGAGAGAGAGAGAGAGAGAGAGAGAGAGAGAGGTGAACTTGTCTGGTGTTTTCTGTAATACTGAAGGTAAGTGAATACGTTGAAATTCTTTGTTGCAAGAAAGAAGGCAGGCCTCCTTTGTACTAGCCTTGAAGAACAGTTTATCTTCGTCCCACTAGAGAATGAAATGGATGTTACTGTTTGAAGCATTGGTTGAAGCTAATATCAGAACGAATCGATCATATTTACAGCAGCGAATCAAGACAGAAGATCGTTTATGTATCTGAGGAAGGGGGTAGGGCTTCTGCATTGTTGGGGAATCTCGAAGTACGAAAGCCGTCCACCACGACATGCAGTGAAAAAAACAGAGATAAAGCTCGTTATCCAATCACAGAGGACAGAAGATAAATTGAAAAGAAACCACCTAAAGTATCCTAAATTATGGGTTTTGTTCCTAAACTGTCTTGGCGCACCCATTGTTCAATCAATGTTTGGAAAGAGGGGGGATTTCTGCTGGGGATCAAAATGAAAAAGCCTTCATGCGTGTAAGAATAATTTTTATAATTCGTTCAGAGCAGCTGATTTTATTAAAAAAATTAGAAGAATAGTCTGTCCATAGAAAGAGTCGAACCTCGGTTGATTATCCCACTAGGACGCTTTCTGGTGTTACGTAGAACGACCAGGCTTGTGATTAACTAGCGGAGGCCTTCGAAACTGTTCATCGAAATTCGTTCTGCTTCCCCATGAAAGATATCATTCCTACTTCGTGAAAGTGAGAGGAAGGAGATATAAGCCTTACTTCCTGGCCTGGAAGCCAGACATGGAATTTACTACACCACGCCTTCAATAAGCGCAGGTGGCGTTTCACCAGGTGGTGGTGAAAATGTCAATGTTCAGAAAAAAATTTCAACGCTTACAATGAATGAAGTATTTATTTTTAACATCTGTGCTCTACTGGTGTATATTGGTTTTACTCAAATATAACTCTATAGTATTTATTTTATTCTAATGGTTTTACACAAATGTAACTGAAACCATTCTAAAGAATGGTTTGAGTTATATATTGGTGTAAAAACCGAAACAATGTGCCTTCTTTCTGTTTTGAAACAAAAACACATACGAAATAGATTGTTTCGGTTTTTACACAAATATAACTCAAACCATTCTTTAGAATAGTTTGAGTTACATTTCATGAGTCTTATTACTTTGAGTTAGTTTGATTATTATATCACTCATGGGTGATAAATGACTATAATTTGCGCATTACTTTTATTACCGCCTTATCACGAATACACAACCTCTTATAAAAGAAGAAGGGGAAAAACATCTATCTCTGTTGAAAGGATTCAGTTGTAGTTTATGTTCACAAGATAGAGAATATATTTTCAGTTTGTTGTGGTAAGTTGAAACTTTATTTCCACAGTGGAACTTTTTCATGGAGAGAGAAGTAGAAGTAGAGATCAATATGAGCACATTATATTATTACATAGCTGTAAAAGTAAAGGCATTTCTTAATTTATTTCATTTTAATTTCTTAATTTTTTTTTTCATGTCCATCTACCTCACTGCAAATCTCTGCTTCTGTATTTTAGTTTTAACATCGGGAAAACGAACAGTTCTACTTACTTCCATAGCCCAGTCCGCATTTAACTTCTAAACAATACGTAACCCATTTGTAACTATGCACAAAGATAAATATAAAATCTAAAGTAACAGACAAGGGTGTTCGTGAATATCTTTAAGCCGAAGATAAATTTTATCTCTTGGTATGAGAAGGGAATATTTGCCAGTAACTGGAGACGACAGTGGAGTGATAGGATTACGGTTACCTTACTTACCATATTATAGCTTTAGCACCTAGTGAGTGTAATTCGCATAAGAAGCTCTTAATGTCAGAATAAAAATCGAGCGATATTTTTTCAAAGATTCATTTACAAAATAACAAAATCTACATCACGAATAGTTTAACAAATGCTTTACTCTCTGCCATTCACAGATATATCAGTTATCTCAATACATAAAATCACTTAAAAGAAGATGAAAAATATTCATTTTTGATGTTGTCCTTGGATTATAGAATTTGCAGCAAGCTTGTCAAAAAAAAATAATAAATTTAAATAAAATAGCTGTATGTAACAGACGCATTCATATGGATGTGTGATTTTCCTCTAAATAATCTGATCAGTCGAAGTTTTTCATTTCTTCTTCTATTTCCTGTATCATACCTGTTTTCTGTACCATACATATTTTCTGATGTAACGTGGAATTTTACGTTTCACACGTTAATAGTACATGCGATCAGTAAATTTGCAGTTTGCCATTTTGATGCAATTCTAGTTTTATTTATTTATTCATTTTATGTCATTCTAGTTCAATATCGTATTGTATGCTAGATCAACACCGACGGAAGATTCACTTAATAGAAAATCGAAATAAATGAAAATTCATATTTGAGAGCAGGGTTTTCGGATTTTCTAACCTTCAGCTCATTCGGGCTAAATGGAATATACCACAGGTATACAACCTGTCGAAGATTTTGTACGATATGTTGAAAGGAGAGAGGGAGAGAGAGAGAGAGAGAGAGAGAGAGAGAGAGAGAGAGAGAGAGAGAGAGAGATGTTTTCTATGAGCGGTGTCATTATTACTTGAAAGATTTATCATTCTGAACTGTTTCTTGAACCACACAAATCTTGTTCAATTAATCACTTTAACTATAAACTGATCTTGGAACTATAATATGAAGTTAAAGAAATGAGTTGCAGATTAATAATCCTCTCCATATAATAATGAGAAAATATTACTGTCAAAATAATCAAATAACTCGAGTAGGGTAAAAGATTACAGAATAAAGAATATATTATATGAAAACGGAATGATGTCTTATGCTTTCCTTAAATTTCAATCATCATATATTTTGTCGAATAATTTCATTGGAGTTCGATGTGACTAATGATACATATATTGTAAATTTTTCTTCCGTTAGCTATGGAGACAGTGAAGGGAAGACTTCGCTCCTTGTTGAGAGAACCTCTCCATTCTGATGCTTGCTTTTTAGTTGGTAATGGTGAACGCACCGCTATAATTGAGGGTCATAAGTTGTTGCTTGCCATTGCCAGTCCTGTATTTACTGCAATGTTTTACGGTCCTTTGAAGGAAGAAGGAGAGATCAAGATTCCCGACGTTACTCCTGAAGCATTCCAAATTATGATCACGTGAGTTATTTTTTTTCAAATTATTCTTTGGGTATACATTATATGTGTGTGTGTGTGGGGGGGGGGGGTGGATGTGCATTATTGTATTTTTTTCCTTTTCTTCTATTGATGGCAATATGTTTAGTTTAGAGCCTAAAATAATTCGATCTATATTCGAAAGAAAAAGAGAGAATCACATGAGAAATTTGGAAGATCTTGAAAAAGAAAAATGCCATTATTTCTAATGGCCACTGAAGATCAGTTCTTCTCTTGATCTTTCATATTCAGCTTATCCTAGCATAAATATATCAGATTAAGAGCCTAATCATCTTCCAAAACACTTCTTTTTCTTAAAGCACTACTCTCTTGCTCTACTCCTGATATATTATCAATCTCGAATCCGACAGACCTTCAAGCATTGCACTCACATTTCGAGTGTGCAGAATTATTGGATGCGTAGAGATAGAGGAGAATTTATTCAATAAGACATCTCTCTTCCAGATTTACTCCACTTTCCCGTATATAATATGGAAGGAAAACATGTGCATTAGAATGATGTCCGTTATGAAAAATATGAGGAGCCGACCCCAAGAGTCACAGCTGTTGTACGGAAAGTTAAATCTGAAGAGCCAAAGAAACTGGCTGTGAAAGATAAAGATAATCCCAAAGAATGCTATCCTTAAGCTATAAGAAAAACAAAGAATTTGAAATAATAACACTACCGAATGCAGCTGGTGTGAGAGTGATAGTTGCTATAGGACTTGTTCATCTAATTAGTGCCCATTTTTCTAAAAGCTCTCAACTTAATCTGTGCAACATTGTGTTCACTGCTACATCTTCACTGAAGATGTAGCTATGAACCAATGAAGCAACTCAAGTGTATGAAGAGGAGCGATTAGTGCTGTCGCGCAAAATCATCAGGAATTCAGCACTAGGCACAGACTGATTGGATATCAGTAAGGGTGCTAAAACGATGTTGTGCACTGAATTGGCTATTCCTTTAAACAAGCTATATAACTTGAGTCTCAGAACAAGGAAGATTTTGTAGGTGTGAAAAAATATATGTTAATCCAATTGAACAAGGATTTGTGGAAAGACCGTGTATTCATCTATTGACAATGGGTATCTCAGGAGTGGTGGTAAAGAATTTTGAAAAGTTGCTTAGGGCTCTTATTCTAAAATGGGTTGAGAGAGAATCCCCATTTTTAAAATAATTACATGGGTTTATTAAGGGAAGGTCATGTTTTAGCAACTTGCTCAAATTCTATAATAATATTACCATTGAGATAGACGAAAAATACATCGTGATACATTTCGATTTTACTAACGCAATTGACAGAATACAACATGGAAGACAAGACTGTTACATAAACTGGAGAATGTAGGGTTGCATTATAAAATATTAGCGTGGATAAGAGGATGGCTGACTGACAGATATCAAAAGTTGTATACCGGAGGGTGTGGTACCCAGTGGTGTACCACAAAGATCAGCCATTGGTCCAGTGTTATTAAATCTGTGCATCAATGATATTGGGATGGATTTGATAGACGACATAAAGAAATTTGCTGATGATAACAAGATAGGTAGGTTAATCAGGAATGTTGCTGATATGCAATACTTGCAGAATGATTTCAATAAGTGAAATTGTGGGCATGTGTAAACGAATGTCAGTTCAATGACAATAAATGGAGAGTCATGAACTTTGGCTTGATTAGATATTCGGTGTCGTATTATATTGGTGGGCCTATGCTAGACGAAACTGAGCAGGCTAAGCAAGTATCTTGGAGTATTATTAGATAGGAAGTTTAACGTTTAGGGAGACCAAAGTGTAGCAAAGATTGAAAATATAATTGCAATTATATAAAATATAATTGCAATGCTGAAACAAACTTTGATGTACAAAGATAACGATGTCATTTTTGCCTCTTTACAAGTCCTCGAGAAGACCTTTCTTGGAATGTTGTTCGCAGGTCCGATCTCTTGTGATTTTGATACAGTGGAGAGAGTGAAAAATTAGGGTTAAAATGGAATTGTTTATGAAGACAGAGTGAGAATTTGTATATTGTAGACGCAAATAAACAGGAGAAAGAGGTGTGATATGATTGAGACTTGCCAGCTTCTGAAAAGGTCATAAAGGAAAACAGATGGAAGTTTTTTATATCAGGAACGTGAGAAAAAGACGAGAAGGCATTCATGGAAGCTGAGATTGAATGTCGGCAGGAAGGGGGTGAGGGCAATATTTTTATCTCATGTAGTAGGGTGTGATTGGAATGTATTACCATTGGATATTGTCTGTGCAAGCAGTTTGAATGAATTCAAGAACAAATATGATTTCTGATGCCTGTAGTATGTAGCCTCCCGCAATGAATCACTGACTCCCTTAAGATCTCTCTTACTACTAGTACGACTGCTACTAATAATAAATTATCCGTTAACACATCGTGTAATTTTAGAGATAATTGTATGACATTTATAAACTGAACTAGCCACTTCCATTCTTTAATGTGTTTTCCAATCATCTATACACAGTTCTTTTCTAGAAATATCGAACCAACTTTTACTCTGCCTTCATTACGTCTACTTATATTAACCTATTCTGATTTTCCTATTCTGTTTTTTTCCATTAAATACAACAGCCAGATTTTCAAAAAAAAAAACCTTTTTACATATTTTTTGTCTCTGTGATCGGAACACTAGTATCTTATATTATATGCATTATAACTTCCCATTTTAGAATCATTATACACACAGTCTACCAATAATTGTCCGGACACCCCTATTATTTTAAGTTACTGAACATTCCAGGTTTGTTATTTAATATAAAAACCGTGTAGAAATATCAGGAAGCAGTATTTCATCGTAGCGGTTGAATATAGGTGATAAGGCAATATGACTTGAACTCACTCAGACTTCAAGAGAGGTGTATCTTAGGCACTAACATTGGCAGCATGTCTGTATGTGCCATTGCCGCTCAACTGCAGCATCCAAAATCAAAGGTTCGTGATTCGATGGTTGCAGGCAATAACCGACTACAATCGGTACAGCTCATCCCTCATGAGTTCCAGAGCGCCAATAACACCATGATGAGCACTAATACAGTACGAAAAGAACTATATTTACTGGGTTTTCAGGGAAGAGAAGTGGCACACAACCCAAACTTCACAACAACGAATAAAGCAGCTCATCTGGCTTGGTGCAAAGAGCATGTGAACTAGACAATTGTTAAATGAAAAACGATACCATGGAGCTATGAATAAAGATTCACCTGTTTCCGGTCTGATGGCAGGGTGTGGGTGTGAAGGAAGCCTGGTGAAAACTTGTTCCCACAGTATTGTACACACTGGTCGTTGTCCGATTCCATGCAGGTAGCTCAATACCTTGATATTCTGGATAATCAGACGCAGTCTACACTGTGGAGTTTGTATAGAATAAGCCGTTTCACTATTAAGACGACAGTGCCATATGTGACAAAACCTCAGCTGTTATGGAATGGTGTATGAGATGGGTATTAAACGTCTGACCTGGCCTGCACACAGTCCTGACCACAACTCCATCGAACACCTGTGGGACGAATTGGAGTACCGATTAAGGTCCAGAGCAGCACGTCCTCGAACTGTCGCTGAACTCAGTTCTACTGTGATGGAGGATTGGAGACAAATTCCACCTGATATCTGCCCCACATTGGTGGAAACGCTTCCTCAAAGAGTGCTGGAGGTGACCAAAACCAAAAATGGACTTATCAGATATTAGGTGCACATACTGATATCAACCTGTAAATTGGTAAAGCGTCCGGACAATTATTGGTAGATATTGTATGTTTACATCATGTGAATATGAGGAAGGTTCGTAATGAAGTCTGCCAATATTTTTAAGACATCCAGTAGCATTGTTATTAACTTTTTTCATTTCAGTACTGAAGATTTCTGATTCACTAAAAATGATTACTTTCAGGTACCTGTACACAGATGAAATATCAATACCTTCAATAGATGCAGCGATGTAAGTTTATTATGCGGCAGATAAATATCAAATTCCGTTTCTAAAGGAAAAAAGTGAAGCATTTTTATTGCATCACGTGACAGCAGAAACAGGATGTTTGTGTAAAGTTTACGAATTTGCTAAGCTTATGTATCTCTCCCAAGTAGCTTACATTTGTCTGGACCTCATTGATAAACACACAGAGACCATTCTTCAGTCATCTGATTTCTTAGAATGTCAAAAAGAAACCGTAGAGGACATAGTGCGTAGAGATACCTTAACAATTCGTTCAGAAGTTTTTGTATTACGTGCTGCATTCATATGGGGTTTAAATTATTGCGATAAAACCCAAGAATCACAAACAAAAGAAAACCTTAGAAAAGTGGTATCTCCTATTTTGCCGTGGATAAGGTTTAATGTTATGGAACAGAAAGATCTCGTGGAATTGGTGGAAATAGAATTATTTACATTTGATGAAATTGGACCTTTCGTTTTCCAAAAAATAAAGCCTAATTTTACAAAAAAAGTTTTGACTTCTTCCATTGGTAGCAACAAGGACTATAAGAGAAAATATTATCCACGTTCAAGGTGGTCTGTTAAGATATTTGATTTAAAATCAAGTGCATCAAAATCTGAAATCCCCGTTGATATCAAACATTCTTTTTTGACTGATAACAATATTAGTTTCACGGTAGACATTCTGGAGAACTTAATGCTGCTTCATGAACCATATATTAAAGTCGTAGTTAAAGATGACGGTAAATCGTACCTTAGTGTCGAGTGTTGCATTAAATCCCTCTCGGCTTCTAATCCCAAGGAAATCACTTGTAAATATGCAAGTGCTCGTAATAAACGGTATCCCACAGCAGTGTACGTAAGGCAAGGAGAGAAACTGCAAATAAATGCGATATTTAGACAAACGTTTAAGAAACTTACAGATGGTTCTCTCACTGAAAAGATATTTCATGATGATCCAAGTTTTAGTGTACAACCAGAAAGTAAGTGGATAGTAAGTTTCCTTCTATTTGGCTTGTATGTCAAATGATGACAAATATCATTTTAGTAAAGAAAATAAAGTGATACTCACATTGAAGGAGTAAACATGTAAAGTGCTGTTATTAATT
The DNA here is from genome assembly GCF_054136105.1 of Typopeltis vanoorti. Lineage (NCBI taxonomy): Eukaryota > Metazoa > Arthropoda > Arachnida > Uropygi > Thelyphonidae > Typopeltis > Typopeltis vanoorti. Next base: position 147,416,682 of record NC_143554.1, read on the forward strand.
TGGGAGCTTTTTTGTGAATGAATAACTGCTTTATTCTCCTGTGACATTAATACTAACCTGTATATATCCCAAGTAATGATTTTAGCAATAAAAGGTTCAGGTTATATTATTTTATTAAGCAAAGAGGCTTAGTAAAGTTTATTGAAATAAAAAAATAATTTTATCGAAATATAAAATTTGTGTGCTGTTTCGATATTGTTTCATAATGGATTAAGAATAAAATTTATAAATATTCATTATAATGACTTTAATTTCTCAAAGCGTATTGGCAAACAGACTCTTATTCTATAACAGCCTAGTTTGGTTCTTAAAGTTAAATGCAGATTATTTTTGCAACTACTCACTACCATATGTCAGTAAATTTCAAAATCACAGTACGTAACTTGAAAATTTTCGTTAAAACGAATAATTAAATATTTCTGTTGCTACACATGTTGGAATTCAAAAATTGTACTGTATGTAGCCAATAAAATCAATAAGGCTGTAGCAGTGGCGGTTAGCAAGAATTTGTAGTGGTAGGGCTGTAGCAGTAAAACAATATCAATGTGGATTGAAAAAATTATATCATTAAAAAAAACTAAAATATATACTATATATATAATTTACTTAGTAAGATAAGTTATACACATAAATTCATTGGAATGTAAAAAGAAAAATATCGTTAATTTGTGTTGTTTGTGATCGTGTAGCAGCAACGTATCTTGGACTGCAATGCTACCATTGCAGTAACTCTCAAAGAATATCTCTCAAAGTTTACTAGACTAAAATATGGAATATTACTTTGTGAAAATTGTAATATTTTGAAAGTTAGGACAAAAACTTTTATTCCATTTTATTCACTAAGGTACGTGAATGCTATGTTGCTGCTGTTAATGTTACTCTACGGGACATCGTTAAGGCCCTTGTTTGATGTTTTCTTTAGACCATGAAATTCATTGACCAATAGAGTTCTTTCTCTGAGTGTTATTCTGGATAAAATTATTTTGGATAATATCATAATTCTTAAATAGTAATTCCATAAAGTTTAGTAAATCTATTTTAAAGCGAATATTGACAGATAAGAATAACGAAGTAATTTTGCTCTTCTTTACAAGGCTTTCATACGATCTCATCAGAAATATTGTGCGCATATCAGTTCTCCTGGATTCTAAGCTGATGTAAATACAGTGAATGATTTCGCCACTATATGGAACTAATAGAAGGATAAGAGAAATACCAAGTCAGGGTAGTCGCTGTTATTGGTTCTGAGATGCGCCGAACAGTAAGATTCTTCTACACGATCAAAACATGAATTTTTCAGTTGCAAAAATCGTTCACAAAATTGCTCACAAATTGGGCCAACCCGGGTCAGCAGTCAGTGACCATACTGACAAGAAAGCGCAGGGAGTAAATTGCAAGTACTACCTGCCAGAGACGATCGACCACATCCAATTAACATGAACGTAGGGTGTTACAGAAGATAATACATAAAAACAGTCATTCGTTGGCAGGCATGTTCAGTGCGGAATTCTGGACTTCGACTGGAACATGAATATGTTCAAAAACGTTCAGAACCAGAGATCCACAACATGGGTTTCCATGGTAAAACTGCAATGTATACAAGCCAGATCCACATTACCCGAACCAACATTCAGCGTTGTGGTGCAAAGAGCGTGCAGTAAGTGGGATGTTGAAGCTTGGAAAATTGAGATATGGAGAGAAAAACCTACCATAACCTCTGCCGCGGAGATACACGTGTGTAGCTATTGCCGATGTCCGATGAATTACGTTGATTATCGACTACGATTGTCACACAACGAAGGAAATATACTTAAATAAATAAATATCGCATTTGTATTTTCTGTATCTCGCCCAAGTCGAATAGTAATATTCACCTAGTAATATACTTCACCTAGTAATATATACACGTATGTGACAGTTATTTATACACATAGTCACGTAGCCAGTTATAAGGCATGTATTAAATTGATCCCCTGCCAATCCTCCAGTAATAAGAAAGCAGTCAAATGAAAGCTTTTTAAGAAGATATTTTAAAGGTAGTAAGGAAGTTGTGCTGCCCCTTAGCACCAAACACATATCTGCTCTGAATATTGTTTTAAGAGCACTTTACATAATGATTCCTTATACATAAATATAGCCCATATTCCGCGTACTTCTAAAAATATCTTCACAAAGAGATTACATATCCAAAATCTACCGTGATATTTTGTTGAAGACTACATCCTCACGATTGGATCGCAATGTCAAGGTGTCAGTTCATTGATAGTGTTTAATATAATTTCTTTCCAGAAATATTGATAGCTGACGAAAAATTCGACTTGTTTCTGAAGATGACGAATACCTTTCCTTGGAGGTGAAGGGGTAGGAGGAGGAGGAGAAATTCTGCTCACCAATTATTGGCATACGTTTAAGAGAACAAATTCTACGGGTTGACGCCATATTTCGTGAATAACTGAGAGTTGTTCTCGAGAATCACTTAATTAATTGAGGTCCAGGTAGAGAATAACTTCTCTATAATTTCTATAATGATAGATCATCAGAAGAAAACGTATATGAATTCTGCTGATCTATGAGAAAAAAATGTTTACTTTCTCTTTGGTATTTTCAAGATATTCGATGTTTGACGTCACCAGAATATTACTCCCAGATGATTCTGAGATTTCTATCCCGTTGACACATCAAATATGAAACAAAATACGTCATATTCAGCACTTTCATATTTGGGCGTCTTAAAAACCCATGATGACTGATATATTCTTATCACATTAAAATACTTTTGTTCATGGAGAACGCCCATAAAAATCACTTACGATAATGGTTAATATATCCTGCTACACCCAATATATAATAAATATATTCTATATTCTGTAATGATATATAAATAATTATTTATTATGACGTAATGTATATTATAATATAGAAGGTAAACATCTAGACCAGGGTTGGGGAACGCGTGCCAAACGTGGCAAGCCATCACATATTTTTCCGCCACGTCACCCAGCGCTCACCTTAAAAAATAATTAAATAAATAAATAAATATAGCATTTTCGCTGAGTTGTAAATTTCAACTTCATTGATTACAATTTTATTACTTAGAGCGATACCAAATAAAAAATGCAATTAAGAAACAAACATTATCAAATGTTTTAGTAATAATAAGTAAGAAGATAATGAAATAAACATCCTATTTCCAAGCCTTCTATCTTCGCGATAAACCGACCTACAAGTTTTGTCCTGTTCAGTTGTTGTATCATTAGCCAAACAGCTAAGCATGACGCGACTCCTTTATCATCATTTCATATATGTTTTAGTTTCGTAAAGAAATTATCGGTTTTCTTAAGTGTACATATGTGGATTTGGATTTAATTAAATCACAAATCATTACAATATGGATTAGAAGCATTTATTCTCAATTGAAATATTTAATCTATTAGATAATAATGCAAATGTTCTTTACATTACCATAAACATAAGTCATTGTTAAAGCTATGTGAAATGTATCATCGATATTCAGGATTATGGCGTGTGATCTGCACGTGAGTAGATAGCTTGCGTACCCTTTTCTTCATTAGCATCTGTGTAGATGTAGGTAGGCCTATAATTGTACTAATTTTTGGTTTGCCTAAACTTGGTAGGTGTATGCAGAGAGTGATTATGATGAGATTTTCTGAGTCCAAATTATAATTGTTTTCAGTGTCCATACGTCTCTGTGCACATTTTTACACACAGTGATCCGATTTTCATAAAAGTTGGAAGCTATATTAAGAAAGCAATTATTTTTTGTATGTACCTTGTGGTTGTACAAATTGGTCATTCAGTTGGTCATTCAACAAATAAAAATATATGTTTTTTTATTTGCTTCCTGCCCTTTACATGGAAAACCACTTAGTGATGGAAGTATATTAAAGAAGAATGGCTAAAATGTGCTCCTTAGAAAAACAGTTAAGGATAGGATACTTAAGTTTGAAAGGAATATAGCAGAATAATTAACAAAAGATTAGGCTTCATATAAGTTCTTTTCTATTTGCATTGATGAGAGCACAGACATTATATCCTCAGTTAGTCTAGCAATCTTTGCTCGATTTTGTTGGGTTGACAAAATATGCGAATAGATGATTAACTTTGTAATACTACCTGAGTGTACCACTGGGGTTTAAATATGCAAAGCAGTTAGGAACAATTTATCTATTTGGCAAATTGATATTTCAAAAGTGTATCCGTCACAACAGATGGTATACCACCAATGATTTGTAAGGAAGCAGGATTTTTAAATCTGTTTGAAAAACATGTTGGTTATTTACTAGTAGGTTTTCATTGCATCATACATGAGGAGACTTTATGCCTAAAGGAACTTCAAGATACTGAACACAGTATCCAAGGTTGTTAGTTACATTTCTGCATTGCTTGGAACAAAAGACAATATCCGCATCTATCGAATGAGGTGGATTCGGTGCACAAAGGTCTGATAATGTACAACAACGTTCGTTGGCTTAGTTCGTGGTCTTGGTCAGAAATGATTTGTTGAATGCCTGGATGAGATAAATCTCTTTTTGACTAATCAAGAAATGTCTTATAAAGAAATGTTTGACATCACGTGGGTTTTTACACTGATGTTTTAAATAAACCTTAAACTACAGGGCTCTAGCTTGATGTTATGTTTGATGACATAAAGGCATTTGAAATGAAACTAGGGGTTTTTAAGAGGGATCTAGACGGTGTTAGATTTAGATATTTTCCAAATATAAAGAAATGCATCAATGATCTCGAAAAGAATGACACAAACAGACCGCCAGTTTCTTCAAAAGCGATTTTTAAACGTCATTGTGTCAACTGTTGAGCAGTTCTCTCTAAGATTTGTTAGGTTCAGAGAATTTGAAGCGACTGCAAAATTCGTTAAGTTTCCAGACACTATAAAACTTGACGAATTAAATTTGCAATTGTTTTCATGGATCAATATGAAGGATTCTGAAATGCAGTTGATTGATTTTCAAAGTAGCTCAATTTAGAGGCAGAAATTTGTTAATCTCAGAGTTGACGTCGAAGATATATTGAAAAAGAAGCGACTAGAAACAGGAGTAACAAAGAGAAGTGTGAGAAACGAGCTACTAAGGAATTAGGATACTATTTCAGAAACTTTTGTATGTTTAAAATTCCTTGCAACAGCATTACTATGCATATATTTCTGATGTTAAACATGGCGTCTTTAAATTGTGTGGCTGGATATGGCAGCTAGAATTATACTTAAGGCAAAAAAACATATCCACGCAATCAACAGTGAAGGACTTTAAAGTAAAAATTCTTCCATTGATTTTTACATTCAATCTTATATGATTTAAATAATCACACTTACAATATTCCTTGATGTTACCGATTTAGTGTGATTTTTGATTCTTTCAAAAGGTTCTCCCAGTACTTAAAATACATCAAATGATATGTTGCCTAAAATATCGATTGGCACGTGAAAAATTATGCACGTACCCTTATAACGGTTGCCCACCTCTGATCTATACTAAAGTAGAACTTCCTAAACCTCAAATGGGAAGTCCTAAAATTAAATGAAAATTCCTAAAACTAATACATTAATTCTAAATTATAAAAGAAATAACTAAAATTAAAATATAAATGCCTAAAACTACCAGTTACATATATCTTACATCCATTATGAAAGTAATCTGACGGGGGAGCTACTATTTCAGGGAAGTCAAATATACAGTGTAAACATCTAAAACCTCCTGATGACAATTTACGAATCCATGGGTAATTTCTATTATATCCTATAGATGTGAAGAGGAAAATAAACATTGTGAATTTCAAAGTATTAATAGTAAAATATTTATTGCTTTTTCATTCTTCATCTATATATGTTTCAACGTAGTTTTATTACGTCTTGGAAGTTCTTCACTAGTAATATAATCTCCATATAGAAGGAGATATTTTATAAAGTTGATGTGTGGTTTAAACGAAAACACCTGTTCTCACAACATCATTAGCCTCTCTCTCTCTCTCTCTCTCTCTCTCTCTCTCTCTCTCTTTCTCTCTCTATCTCTCTCCTTCATGTATTTTTTGTGTGTATCTGTGTCAGACACTCTCTCTTGAGCACTTCTTATTTCTCAATATTAGAAAACAGATGACCCTTTCGCTTGTAAGGAACGGATTCCCTTTTGATGCGATTTGCAGAGAACATGTGCAGTTTAAGTAGTTTATTAAGAATTAGTTGACGAGTTGATCTGTGCTGTATAGTCATCTTAAAATCAGTCGCAAAAGTAAATAAAAAGATCGGATTTCCTACTTTAATTTTAATTTGTATATTTGTTTCAGAATGCCAAAGAAATTACTCGATATTTATTTACGGTAAATTTGAAATAAATGAGTTATTCGTTCAGTTTAACTTCATCTGTCATATTATGGAATAAGTATTATGAAATTTACAGTCCGTTAACCAGTGCTCTTCACTTACGATTTTATTATAACTCTTAAAAATACACCAAGAGATTAGTTTAAAAATAGCTGTTCAGAAAATATAAAGTGAAACAATCTAAAAAGTGAACGAAGATGTGCACAATCCAATTCGATTTGCCATAAAATGGTGTTAAACACAAACATGGGTTAATCGCTTATTCTTAGTTGTATTCTTAGTGTTTTATTGGCTCGCGAGCAACAGAAGTCCTGATGCGTCATTTAAATTCTTTTAAGGATGAAACCGAATTAATTAGTAACATCCGAGTTAGTTCAAGTTTTTGAAGGAAAAAAAAACCTCTGAAAAATGTTAATTATCCGTAAAATAGCATAGCACAACATCCTCAAATTGTCACCTTAGATGGCTGAGTGGTTAGTGTTCCTGATCTCAAATCAACAGGATGCGGGTTCGAATCTCTCCATTTGTTGAATGTTTGTGGCAGTCCTTAGGTGGAGTATGAATGGTATCGGTCGATGAGACACCACCGCTCCTTCTGGACTTCGCTAAAGTCTTTTTACATAATAGAGCGTAGGGGACGTATATAATTGGAGAATAGTGGACTGAATTATAATTGATTAACTTTGAGAAGAGGACAGCTGTCGGACGCATCAAAAAGCAGCGTATAGGAAATATGAGTACGCAAGATTTAAGGTGATTCGTGGTGTATCTCCGAAGTTATGCTTTAGTCGGTTGTTATTAATTTCTTACATTAATATTGTTCGGTAAGAGTTGGCGGAAGTCATACGAGTATTTGCTGATGTAACGGTAGGTACCACAATAGCGAATGCAAATGAAATGCAGAATTTACAAAATGATTTGTATCCACTTGAGTTTTAGACATGGGAATGTGGCCATTGGTTAAATTTTAGTAAAGGTAAAGCATTTTCTTGTGAAGAGAAGAGGCAACTAATGGCGTGTTATATAGACGCATCATACTAGACGAAAGAAATGATCAATCTAGGAGTTTTAGTAGTAAGTAAGTTGAAGATTAGTAGGCGCTGTATAGCAAAGACTGAGAAAGCAACTCAGAATGTCAATTGTAATGCTGAAAAGAACACTGATATAATGAGTTGCTTTCTCAGTCTTTGCTATACAGCTCCTAATAATCTTCAACTTACTAACTACTAAAACTCCTAGATTGATCATTTCCTTTGTCTAGCATAATGCGTCTATATAATACGCCATTAGTCTTCTCTTCTCTGATATATTAAGTACAACAAAGTCCGTTTCCTCTTTGCAAGGGGTTTATACAACATCAGCGGGTCACAGCATGATGATCTACTTTGATAGACGATACAATATAGTGGAGAAGGTACAATAGCGTGTTAAATATGATATTTGAGTATTGAAAATGTTTGGAATACTATCTCTAAAAACAGGGGAAAGGGGAAGGGTTCACATGATAGAGACTTTCATGCTTGTGAAACGGTCATATAATAATACGTACATGCCATTTTTTTTTTCATGGAAGATGAGAGGGCATCCATGGAAACTGTTAATGAATGCATTGAAGAAACGTGTGAGAACTGGATTGTACTCTTGTATAGCAGTACGTGTTGACATCAATTGCTTCTGAAGGTGGTGAGTGGAGGTAGCATGGATGAATTCGAGAAAATCTATGAGTGATGGCGTTAAATTTACTTAAGTAGTAAAGTGTTAAAATGCAAATAAGAATAATTACGAAATTCTGTGCTTTTCTAGAAAAACTTTCACGTTACTACTAACTTTAAAATTAAATAAACAATCCTATTCAAAATATCAGTGTACAGTCAGCGTTAAGTTCCTAACGGCCCTTGAGGAGTCGTGTGTAACCCTCTAAGCATACAAAGCGTGTGTGAAGTGGGTCTTTTATTTTAGCTTCTCATAGAATTAAAATATCTCAGGTTACATGTAAAACCTTGACCTTATCATTACAAAGAACGTTATTTCAAAAACAATTAGCCTCAGTGGTCGCATGTCTTCCTGAGCATTAAATAGAAATATGAATAAGAGAACATAAATTAAACATTACAAAAGTCAGTTTTAATTATTTAATAATTAATTTATTAATTAATTAATAATTCATTCCATTTTGCCCAATAGCAGAAGTCCATAAGTTGCTACTTGCCATTGCCAAAGCAATTTTCTGATATCTGAGGATGTCAGAATATTTGCGGCACTGGCTATAGCAAGCAACATCATGTTTTAGGGACCTTTAAAGAAAGAGGGAGTTATAGAGATTACTGGCGTAACTCCTGAGGCATTTCAGATTATGGTAACTTCAGTCGTTTTCTAGCATCCTATCGGAAATACGTATTACATATTTTTGAGTTACTATTCTAAACAAATACACATTCTTCTTGATATGTTTCTATGCCTATTGCTATCAACTAAATTAAGCAAAAATACCAAAAGCATACTTCCCTCGGGAAACTTGAATCGGAAAGACTGCCTCCCACAATCTAAGATATGTGATACACTTGTTCTAATCAAACAACATTGAAAAATCTTTAATCATATTGAAATGCTTCCTCTATTTTCAATTTGCGTTGTTCTGCGGGTAACATCATCGTCTTTAATATTTTAAATATTTCAATGCTCCCCTACCACTAGGTATTCAATGTACTTGGCTATTAAATATATTATTCGCTCTTTTCTACATATTGTGGTGTTAATGTGTTAAATATTACGACACAAATGTCTTTAGAAATCCAATAATAACTGTGATTTAATTTAATTTGTTTGTTTGTTTGTACAAAACAAACAAACAAATTAAATTAATTAACTGACGAATTATGTTCATTTGTTCTCCGAATTTTGACATCATTTTAGATGTTATGGATTCAAATAATCAATTTTGTCCTTCACATTAGAAAAGAAACAAAATAAATAACTAGTGGTCTCAGAAAATATCCATCTTGGGGAAAGACTGTCTAAATCCTGTAAGTTTGACAAATGTAGGTGTTGTTGGTTCATTAATGAGATTTGAACCTGGATGTTTTCGACGAAAGGGCGCTCACCCTGAAATCTAAACTTAGAATGTCTAGAGTAAAATATTGAGTGTAGTTCTAATTGCTACACGATGCTTTTTTTTTAATCGTGTAGTAATTAGAAGATTAAACCACATTAGTAGATTAATAAACATTAAATATTTGCATTCTAACATTAATTCAAAAAAAATAATTATTTTCAGGTATCTGTACACAGATGAAATTTCAATTCCGTCAATAGACACAGCGATGGAAGTTTATTTTGTGGCGGAAAAATACCAAATTCCATTTCTTAAGAAGAAAAGCGAAGAATTTCTGTTAAAGCATATTACAGCCGAGGCAGGTCGTGTGTGTAAAGTTTACAAATTTTCTGAGGTTATGAGTCTCTCTAATGTGATGTATAAATGCTTAGACATCATTGACAGACACACGGAAATCATTCTTAAGTCATCGGATTTTTTAGAGAGTGAGAAAGACATCGTGGAGAGCATAGTGCATAGGCAAACACTTACGTTGCAATCAGAATATTGTCTGTTTGACGGAATTCGTAATTGGGGTGTTAATTATCTCGCGAAAGCAGAAGAAGAAACAAAAGAAAGTTTAAGAAGCGTTTTGGATGCTCTGTTGAAATGGATATCGTTTTCTCTTATGTCATTGAAAGAACTCGTTCATGTGATCGAAACAGGATTGTTCACTTGTCAAGAGATTTGTTCACTCTTATGCCAAAGTATAGACAGTAACACAACCGTAAAATGTTCTCGGACCATTGGCTGGAACTATAAGAGATCATATTATTCACATTTACACTGCCCTGTTACAATATTTGATTTAAATGAAAGTGCATCAAAATCTGATGTTCCGGAAGACGTAAATGCTCTTTTCTCAACTAACAACGAGATCTCTTTCATGATAGAAATTCTGAAAAAATCGATACTCCTTGTTGAACCCTTTATACATGTTCATGTTGAATATGATGGTAAACAGTTTTTCAATGAGAAATGTTGTATAAAGTCACTCTCTTCCTCTGAGCCCACGGAAACTATGTATAAAAATGTTCCCAAAGATAATCCTACGGCACTGTATATGCAGCCAGGAGAAAAACTTCAAATGTTTGCGATATTTAATCAGAAATTTAAGAAATATATAGATGGATCCATTCCTGAAAAGAAACGTCATAATGGGATATATTGTAAGTTCAGTGTACAAACAGAAAACAATTGGATAGTGACATCTCTTACATTTCAACTGTGTGTCAAATAATGAAGCCTTTTGTTTCATCTGCTTAAATGCAATAAATTCATATGAGGATAGCCGAGACACTTCAATTCTTTTTAATTTTTGAAACATTGTTATCTTTAAAATAAGATTTTCATTTTCATTTTATATAGTTTATCTAAAAACTTCCCTGTAAAAATGAAATCCAGTTACTTAATTTAAAGTAGGTGTAGTTTAAACAACTTTTTATATCATGTTTTTCTAGTCTTAATATCAACTTAAACACAAAGTAAAACGATTTGTTGAGAATAGTTTGCATCTGTGACCATGGTGGGATTCGATGTCCAGAGCAAGGAGAAACGATACAGCAACTTGTTCAAGAAAGACGGAATTGTGATAATATAATTGCTGCCTGTTTAGCATCCTCGCAACATTTCTAGTGCCACATTGCTATTTCTTCAAAAAAGACCGCATCGGATTTGAATCTATTCTAACCTCATCGTAGACACATCTCGAATTAGCTGGTTTCTGGAAGAGGAATAAAAGTTTATTCCATCTGCAAACGTGCTTTTCAATTGTTGAAATACGCATTCTAGGATTAACAAGATTTCAGATACCATTACGTTCTGTATCACGAAAATTTCATATTTAGATATGCTCCAAGTTGTAGTTGTGTATCATACTGTCGAAAGGTAACTTTGGCATTATCAAATAAAAAAGATATATGGTGGAAGTGTGTCCAGGATTGACACAGTATTGATGTACTATAAATTTATGTATCACTCTTATGTGGAACTGATATAAAACCTACTCATATGAAATCTGAGTAGGTTTTTATATCAGTTTTTATATCAGTGGTCGGCTTGTTTAACGAGTGGCTAGCATATCCGCTCTCCAGCCAAAAGGCTGCGGATGCTTAAACCGCCGTGGCATAGATGTTTGTGATTGTCTGTGAAAAAACTAATGGTGGTGGTTTGCGGTAGATGGCGTTCGTGTAGTTTCGGTCAGTTTCTGGATTGAGTGGTAGGGACGGTGGTAGAGCTGATGACATCTATGAATATTTGAACTCCCTGGAGGTGTCAAATAATAATAATAATAACAATAATAATCATCTTCTTTTTCTTCTTCTCTCTTCCATCATCTATGTGGATGATGATGGGGGCGGAATGAATTCTTTCCCCTTCTGTCTGTCTTGGGAGAGTCTGAACAATTCTGTCCAGTTTGGTGTCGCTTGTTGGGATCTAGTTTTCAGGTCCTCTTTTATTTTGTCTATCCATCTAATTCTGTGCCTTGCTATGGATCTTTTACCTTCCATCGGTCTATTCGGGGCTTTAGATGGCAGTCTTTCTGTTCCAATTTTGGTCACATAGCCAACCCATCGCAGTCTTTTTTCTTGGAATTTGTCTATTATTGTTATTTCTTGTTTTAGTCGTTTCGTTATATCTTCGTTGCTTAGTCGATCCAGCAGAGATACTCCAAGTAATCTTCTTAGCCAACCCATTTCAGAAACAAATAATTTTTTCCCTTCAGCATTTTTGAGATTCCAGCATTCACTTCCATAGGGGTTGTTTCATAGATTCTTACTTTAGTTACTTGTTTGATGTCTCTTGACTTCCATGTTTCATTAAGTCGTCCAAACGTTTGGGATGCTTGACTGATTCGTCTGTTTATATTTTTTATAATTTCACCATTGTACTCAATAACTCCTCCAAGGTAGGTGAAGTTTTCTACCTGCTCTACATTCTTACCATCAATTTCAATTTTCAGATTTGTGCTTCTTTTTCCTATTTGCATAATTTTTGTTTTGTGTATATTTATGTTTAATCAAGAATTTATACACTCCTGCTATATTTTATCAGAAATTCGCTGTAGAATTTCTTCTTTGTTTGCAAGTAATGCAATGTAGTCTGCAAATGTTTAAATTTGTCACATTTTTCCCATATATTTTGTTTCCGGAGTCTTCATTGTTTAAGGCCTTATTGGTTGCTTCTTCCAGTGTAAGGTTGAACAGGTCTGGTGACAGATTGCATCCCTGTATTACTCCACTCTCTGAGTGGAACCAGTTAGTTAAGGTGTCCTCCATTCCTACTGCACTTTCAGATTTCTCATACAGATTCTTTATTATTCTCATGGTTTTGTTGGGAATTCCAAATTCTTCCATAGTTTTCCATAGTTCTCTTCTACAGATTGATTCAAATGCTTCACAAAAGTCTATGCAATTTATGTAGCAACTTTGGTTGTACTCTAGTGTCTTTCATAATAGCTGTCTTAAGGTGAATAGTTGAACAATTGTGCTTAGCCCTGGTCTGAAACCGACTTGTTCTTTTCCTAGTGCCAGTTCTATACATGATTTAATTTGTTTTTGGAGTACTTTCGTTAAAACCTTACTTGGAATACTGAGGAGGGTAATTCCTCTGTAATTATTGCCTTCTGTTTTATCTCCTTTTTTATATATATGAGTTATGATTGTTTTGGTCCAATCAGTAGGCACTACTTCGGTTTTGTAGATCCTTTCAAATAATGTTTTTAATGGTTTAAATACATGTTGAATTTTACGTATTCTGCATGTATTTGATCAATGCCAGGTGCATTCCTAGTTTTGAGTTTTTCTATGATGTGTGCTATTATTTCTTTGGTAAAGATATTTGTTTCCTCTTCCATTTCAATGGCTGAAATCCTAATATCCTGTGAGCTATTTTAATTATATAAATCTCTGAAGCATTCTTCCCATATGGCCATTCTTTTTGTTTTACTTTCAATTAGTTGTCCCTCTTTGTTTTCGGTCATTATAATTTTTGTTGTCCGTGTCTTACTAATTTGGTCTATTTGTTTATATAATCCATTAAGGTTAATTTCTTTCGGTAGGTTTTCTGCCGTTTTGCATTTTTCTTCTAACCAGTTATTCTTGTCTCTTTTAACTACGAGTTTTGTAATTTCTCTAGTTAATCTATTATATTAATTTCTGTTATAGTTCTGTTTTAGTGTTATGATTTTCCTTTGATCGCTTAACTTGTTTTATTTCATTGGAGATCCAATCCTATCCTTTTTACCTCCTCTTTCTGTGTAACCTATTGTTTTTTCTGCCGAATTTAATACTATTTCCTTTAATTTGCACCAATGTTCTTCGATGTTTATATTTCTGTTTTGATAGTTCCTTTAGGTTTTTATCTAGTTCTGGTTGATAGTTTCTTAGAATAGTGTTGTCTTTTAGTTTTTTTTTACATTCGGTCTCCTTTTGTCTTTTAAAGTGCTTCGAGATTTTAACATTATTCTTAGGTTTGCTAACACTAGCTTATGGTCTGATCCACAGTCTGCAGAGAAGGATCTGCAGTTTAGGATACTTGGCTCCAATGTTTGGTTTACATTTATATAATCTATCATATTCTTGGTTTGTCTCTTTACGGTGATATCCATGTCAATTTTCTTTGGTGTTTTGGATGTTTAAAGAGAGTGTTGGTTATTGTTATTCTATTATTTGAGCAGACATTTAGGCAGTCTTTCGCCACATTCATTGCTTTCTTCATACCCGAACTTTCCAATTACTCTTGGAAAGGCCAGGTATCCCAGCCTTTGCCTACTTTTGTGTTTAAGTCCCCCATTAGAATTAAGAGAGCTTGACTTGATGTCTGCTGTACTGCTTTTTGCAAATCTATATATAACTCCTCAATGTCTTCTTCTGATGATTTTGAAGTCGGTGAGTACACTTGAATAATAGTTAGTGATCCGATTCATGTTTTAAATAATCTTGCTTTAATTATCCTAGGCGAAATAGGATTGTAGGAGAATAGAGTTTAAGCCTTTGGTTTTAATATGTGCTACTCCTTCTTGGTTTGTTGTCTTCCCTGCCTGAAGTTAAGATGTTGTACTGTCCATGGTGGAATTCTCCTTTTCAAGTCCATCTGGTTTAGCGGATCCAAACACTTCCCATCGGTAGTTGTCTAATTCATGCAGTAGTATTTCCAAAGCTCCTTCCTGCTGGAGTGTTCTTACATTCCATGTTCCTATGCTTGTTATGTTTTTCCTGTCTATAATAATAATAATAACAACAATAATAATAATAATAATAATAATAATAATAATAATAATAATAATAATAATAATAATAATAATAATAATAAATACACACCTGAAAATTTAGAGAAACGAAGTGAACACTTACCCAAGAATGAGTGATTTTTCTCCCGATGTTTTAGTGCAAGTCATTTCTCTTAGAAAAAACAAGAACAACAAAAATCTTCTGTATTTTACTCCCCAGAGGAAGTCGACGAATATGATTTATTACTCTACTTTGAAGACTGATGGCAAGTTTCATGTTAAAGCATAAGTGATAATTCGCCTAAGATTATTATTGTTCTAATAAGGATTTGGGAAGAGAATACGACAGAAAATTCTTCGTTGAGGTCGAAGCAAAAACATTGCGAAAGATCTCACTATTTACAGAATTAAATTGACGATATATTTTTGGAAGAAAAAACCTAATTCCCCTCGACAGTGATCGACTGACTTGAGAATAAATGGAAGAAATTCATTGTTCGCAACAAGTTTGGAAAACAAAAAGCATGAAAACGATTTGTTTTGCTTGTAACTCCTGATATTGTTACAGTGAACAGTTCGGGTAGATTTTATTATAAAAACATCTCGACAAAGCATTTCATATTGAATTGAAAGAGAAAATTTATACCATTAATGAGATGATAGTAAAAATTACATGTTAATATTAATAATATTCATATATGAATCACATATTAATGGTAAAAGTATGGAACTAATAGAAGATTAAGAGCAATACCAAGTTAGTATAAACGCTGTTACTGGTCCTGTGATGAGCATAACAGTAAGATACTTCTAGATTCTTAAGATGAAATCATGAAATTTTAAGTTGATACAAATAGTACACATGAAAGAATAAAACTAAAAATGGAAAAATTGTAAAATCAAACTGATCTTATTTATGTTAAGGGATATATGGGATGCAATATCCGTTAACTTAAATAAGTTCATGTCACCGAATTGAAGCCTTTGGCTTTTCATATAATTAGTAATTAAACTGATCTGTTTTTATAGTCTGACTAAGACTTTCAGTATAAAAAAACACAATATTTTTATTCTGTTTTTTATAAAAGAACAATAAAAATATTCTGTAGATAGGCTAGTTATCCAGATGAACATTGTCTGGATTTCAGGCAGTGTAAGGTTCACCATCGAAATAAATTGCAGCTCATCATCAGCACTGCTCGTGATTGACCCCATCAACAAAAGATGCATAAACAGCAAAGAAATGGACCTAGTAGATGAAGTAGAATTGGGTAAGCCATGTTGACATAACACTTGTTACAAAAATCAGAATGGCACAAACAGGTAAGCTTCTTCTTCTTCTAAATTCTTTAGTAATTTCTTCATTGTCAAGTAATATCGAGCACGGTAATATCTGCAGATTTCAGATTCGTTGTTTGGACAGAGAAGTAAGCTGAATTCAGGCCAAACAGAGGTTGTGAGGATTAGATTTTAAGACTGTAAGTTGAGAAATCTTGGGAATATGCAAAGAATCTGTATTTCAGTTTTGTGTATCTATAAAAGGGATACGACAAAGTGACCTGAGAAATGTTTTTCAAAACACTGTAGTAGTAGGGGTGGCACTAGTGACAGGATCAAGATCAAGATAAGGAATCGGAAGGTGATTGGTTGTTTATTTGATAACGTCATTGTGTGTTACATCATGAGTTTGTAATGTTAGGAATTTCCCTGGGTGCATATGTGTCAGTGACATCAGTTATTGTGTTTTGGTTTGCGTATGGAATTATGGGTGATGGTAGAGATAAGGATTTGTGTTGTAATTGGTGGTGCACTTCTCACCAGATCAAGTTCAAGAAAAGATAAGGAATCGTAAAGTGAATGTTTGTTGTTATCAGATGAATATAAGTGACATCATTTGTTAGCTGTAAATAAGTGACATCATTTGTTAGTTGTAAATAAGTGACATCATTTGCCAGTTGTAAACAAGTGATGTCGTTTGTTAGTTGTAAATAAGTGACGTTATTGATTTGAATGGAAAAGGGAGATATATTATTGGATAAAGAATCGTGCTGTCATTGGTGGGACACTGATGACAAGATCAAGATCAAGATAAGATAAGGAATTGTGATGTGGATGTGTGTTATTATAGAGTTTGGAATGTTTGGAATTTTCTCGCTGGGACACTTGTCTGTCAGGGACATCGTTGCATGTTTGGTTTACTTAATGCATTGAGGGTGATATTTAGAGATAAGAATCATGTCTTTATGTGTTTGGATATTTCTGGTAACATATGTCTCTCTGTGATATCACATGGTGTTTTGGTTTGGCTATGGAATTGTGGGTGATGTTTTTTAGATGAGATATCTTGGAATTTTCCCAGGGTGACACATCCATCATTATCATCATGTTTTGTGTTTGGTTGTCTATAGATGGGTGAACTAATTTTCCAATAAATTTTGGGTATTTCTTTCCTGTTAAAGGGTGGGAATTTTTTAGTCAGTTATTCAGTTAATCAATATTAGAACTTGATATTTAAATCCACAACTTTCTACCTTAATGTAATTTTGTTTAATTATTTTTAAAAAATCAAACTGTGAAATTAATACTAGGAATGGGAAAAAAGGTGTTGAAAACTGATATCCATGTATTGATTATTTTAGAAATTGTCTAATGCTAACTATTGACATTGTCTGTGTTGTCTGAAAACAATTCGTTCACATAATCGAAAATCCGAACTGTTAGAATTTGGTTGTTTTACAGAGAGACAGAAGATAATTAACCCAAACACGTGACTCAAACTCTTCAAGTTTGGTATAGAAAAAATATTTATACTCTCCATATAACACATGTATAAATTTTACCTTTTCCCACACAAAGTAAGATAAAAACACACCAACAGTTTTATACAACAGCATGCGAAAACATGTCATGGAGTCATCTGTGCAACAGGTTTATTTTTGAAGGAAAGGTCAAGGTAGGGCATAGTAAATGTAAAGAGTAGTATAAGAAAACACCATACAGTCGAGTGACTTTGGACTTAAGGAAAATGTTCATTCACTGCAGCTGCTGTTTTGTGTTTGGTAATGTAAAAATAATGGGTGAGCCACAAAATTCTTTGAAAGTTTATTTGTCAAAAGTTCTAATTGTTTAGAATTTTGTAACAGAAAGTTAACATAAAATATCAGATCAGAGCTAATAATAATAATAATAATAATAATAATAATAATAATAATAATAATAATAATAATAATAAATAAATAAATATTTATTTGGGGTGGCATATGAAGTAATTTAAGCAGACGAAGAATGAAGGAAAACGAATATGAAAAATCGACTGTAAAAAATGTAAAAATTATGAATTTTCAGTTATCATTGGAATAATTGATTATCAATTCATTTGAATAAGACTTCAAATTTATTTCTTAAAGAAATTTGTATTTCTGATGGAATTATTGTAAGATATGCATTGACAAAATCACCTTGTAGTTGGAAAGAATTACCTGAAAGAGTTAAAAAACAGAATTCTCTTTTAATAAAATATAACCATCAGCTGAAGTGGGAAATTGGTTCACTAGCTTTGGACAAACTAAGAAATTGGATGATAGAATCAACATGCAAATATCAAATATTATTCGCCAAAGGAAGAGAAAAATCAAAATCAAAAATATTAACAAGGTTAATAGGGAGGCCTCTTCTTTATTTAAATGAAATTGGATGCCCTAAATGTGAAAACATAATACGTACTTTTAAATGCTTTTGGAAACAATATGAAAGATTCTATGCTTTTAATAATTCTCAGAAGTATATGTATTGGTTTCAAAAAAATAAATATGCAACCCTTAATTTTACTACAGTAATAAATTCCCAACGATCATCACCAAATGAAAATTAACTTTCAGATGAGTGTCACATTGTCAGAAACCACATGATGGCAATACCACAAGCATGGGAAGAACCTTTGAAGAACAGTGCAAATTTAACAATAAGAAGATTAAGGAACAACAAAAAATAGATTGCATTTTCTAGTTTATTTATTTTCTGTATGTTAGATTCAGTAAATACAATTTGTAAATAATATGTCTTTCAAATAAAATGTGTAAATTTAAATGAACAAATTAGGTGTCGTTGATGTGTTATACAAATTTAAGTAAGACCATGAAATTTTTTTTCCTTCTGAAATTTCATGCCACAAATTAACCAGGGACTTTTTTTTTTGAAATTCCACTCAATAAAACTGTGTAACTCTTGGAAGCAAATGGAAATAAGTATTAAATTAATAGACAGAATTTTAGTGGGGAATAGTTCACCTGAAAAGTGACAATTTATTTATATATGTGAATACCTCCAATAGACTAGAAAAAACAATCGTACTTAAAGTATGACTTGGTTATTTGGTTATTTACAAAGGGACATTAGATATTTTAACCCATCATGTTTACTAAACTCTTAAAAAGTTTGTTGTATAAATAAAAAGTCATGTTTATTTTAATGGAAGGTCATGTTTTAACAATTTGCTCAAATTCTATAATAATATTACCATTGAGATAGATGAAAATAATGCATACACCGTGATACAGTTCTATTTTGCTAACGCATTTGACAGAATACAACATGGAAGACAAGGCTGGTACATAAACTGGAGAATGTAGGGTTGCATTATAAAATATTAGCGTGGATAAGAGGATGGCTGACTGACAGATATCAAAAGTTGTATACCGGAGGGTGTGAGGTTGCAAGATTTTATGTAACCAGTGGTGTACCACAAGGATCAGCCATTGGTCCAGTGTTAATAAATCGGTGCATTAATGATATTGGGATGGATTTGATAGCGACATAAAGCAATTTGCTGATGATAACAAGATAGGTAGTGTAATATGAGGAAGGTTCTTAATGAAGTCTGCCAATATTTTTAAGACATCCCACAGTAGCATTGTTATTGACTTTTTTCATATCAGTTCTGAAGATTTATGATTCACTAAAAATGATTACTTTCAGGTACCTGTACACAGATGAAATATATCCCTTCAATAGATGCAGCGATGGAAGTTTATTATGCGGCAGACAAATATCAAATTCCGTTTCTAAAGGAAAAAAGTTAAAATTTTTTATTGCATCATGTGACAGCAGAAACAGGATGTTTGTGTAAAGTTTACGAATTTGCCAAGCTTATGCATCTCTCCCAAGTAGCTTATAAATGTATGGACCTCATTGACACAGAGACCATTCGTAAGTCATCTGATTTCTTAAAATGTCAAAAGAAACTGTAGAGGACAGAGTGCATAAAGATACCTTAACAATTCATTCAGAAGCTTCTGTATTACATGCTGCATTCAGGTGGGGTTTAAATTATTGCAATAAAACCCAAGAATCAAAAACAAAAGAAAACTGTAGAAAAGTGGTATCTCCTATTTTGCAGTGGATAAGGTTTAATGTTATGAAACAAAACGATTTCTTAAAATTGGTGGAAACAGAATTATTTATATTTGGTGAAATTGGACCTTTCGTATACCAAAAAATAAAGACTTATTTTACAAATAAAGTTTAGACTTCTTCCATTGGTAACAACAAGGACTAATGAGAAAAAATATTATCCACGTTCAAGGTGGTCTGTTGAGATATTTGATTTAAAAACAAGTAAATCAAAATCTGAAATCCCCGTTGATATTAAATACCCTTTTTCAACTGATAAAAATATTAATTTCACAGTAGAAATTCTGGTGAACTTAATTCTGCTGATAGAACCATATATTAAAGTCGTGGTTAAAGATTACGGTAAATCGTACCTTAGTGTCGAGTGTTGCATTAAATCCCTCTCAGCTTCTAATCCCAAGGAAATCACTTGTAAATATGCAAGCACTCTTAATAAACGGTATCCCACAGCAGTGGGATACCGTTTATTAGGCAATGAGAGAAACTGCAAATAAATGCGATATTTAGACAAACGTTTAAGAAACGTACAGATGGTTCTCTCACAGAAAAGAAATTTCATGATGATCCATGTTTTAGTGAACAACCAGAAAGTAAGTGGATAGTAAGTTTCCTTCTATTTGGATTGTATATCAAATGATGACAAATATAATTTTAGTAAAGTAAATAAAGTGATACTCACATTGAAGGAATAAACATGTAAAGTGCTGTTATTAATTTGGGTGCTTTTTTGAGAATGAATAACTGCTTTATTCTCCTGTCTGTGACATTAATACTAACCTGCATCCCAAGTAATGTTTTTAGCAATTAAAGATTCAGCCTATATTATTATGTGAAGCAAAGTGTCTTAGTAACATTTTTGAAATAAAATAATAATTTAATCGATATATAAAATTTGTGGGCTGTTTCGATATTGTTTCATAATGGATTAAGAATAAAATTTATAAATATTCATTATAATGACTTTAATTTCTCAAAGCCTATTGGCAAACAGACTCTTATTCTATAACAGCCTCGTTTGGTTCTTAAAGTTAAATGCAGATTATTTTTGCAGTTACTCACTACCATATATCAGTAAATTCCAAATTCACAGTATGTAACTTGAAATTTTTCGTTAAAACGAATAATTAAATATTTCTGTTAAAACACATTTTGGAGTTCATAAATTGTACTGTATGTAGCCAATAAAATCAATACGGCTCTAGCAGTGGAGATTAGCAAGAATTTGTAGTGGTAGGGATGTAGGAATAAAAAAAAATCAATGTGGATTGAAAAATTTATATCATTAATAAAATTAAAATATATACTATATACATAATTTACTTACTAAGTTAAGTTATACACATAAATTCATTAGAATGTAAAAAGAAAAATAACGTTAATTTGTGTTGTTTTTGATCGTGTAGCAGCAACGTATCTTGGACTGCAATGCTACCAGCCCAAACTGCACGTAAATCATGCGTTACCCAACTACGTTATCCCTACTAAGTAGCCATCTCTATGCATTGTGTTCATTGATGGGTTTGCATTGAAAGCATCTCCTGCGTTGAGTATACTAACCAGTACTGATACTAGCACTAGCCGACACAGCACATTGACTATTGCAAAACACAACTATTGCTACAAAATGAATTATATCAAATACTATCGAGAGGTATTGTGTTACAAACAAGAAATTAACGGTTTTTAGATAAATATATAGAATTTAAGAACGGCGATAATAAAACAGGAACTTAAATTTTATACTGGAGGGGGCTGCAGTCCTTATGAACGAGCAGCCGCTAGACTGTAGTGCGTATGAACAATCAAATTTAATAATAACGATGAAATAAAAATTATAATTCTTAAAAGAATATCTGCCACGGTAATTATATGATCAGACTGAACAGACCCGACTTGATCATTCAGGCAACATACTAGCAGCGTAAACGTGCACATTTCCATTTTTATCTCTGACCCAATTTTTTACGTGTTTTTCTCCGCTTCGATGCATTTAAGAAATTTTGGATAATTAATCATGAATATTATGACAATTCCGTTTTTATTTAATGTATTTGTTAAAGTGATATTTCAGTTTTTGTCTGTTGCCATGGTAATGGTTTCCGTCTGATGACATCTATTTCCACCAAATGTTTCAAAAACTGACATATAGAATTCATTTCCAATCACACTTTTCAAAACCAATCGCACATTGACAACTTTTGCAGGAGAACGAAAACACAAAATGATACGAAGAATAAATCTCATTTGCAGAATTCAGTGATGTCATGTTTAATGAAAAAAAAAACTTCAAAAATAAATTCTTGAAAGGTGCAGAAACACACATTGTTTTCTGTTGCAGAAAAATGAATGAATATATTTCATTTATATTTCTGCTTACTTATTTAGTCACCGGGGGTTAGGATAAGTGGAGATTAAATACTGATAATATTAAATATTAAATAACAAGATAAATGTTTGAATGACGCGGAAATTCAAGTAGAATGGATTGGGGTAAAGTTCAAAATGGTGAATTCGATAAATTAGCTTATTTCCTCCTATATTTCTTCCTTATTTCCTCAGAAGACAGTAGAAACGAATTTCGGATAGAAAGAAATGTTCGAGAAAAAAAAGAACGCTAATAAAATATTTCTGTATTTATCTGCTGGATTTCTGTTCTGCACAAGTATCAATGCAGCTGAATGGACCAAAAGAAATGTGCGCATTTCCAGAAGAATACGCAGTTTCGTCATATTACTCCTCTTTGTTAGTGATGTCTTTAGACTGATACAGGATATTGGAGTGAGTGAAAACACAAAATATAAAAGTATAGAAATGTGGATCCGCGTATGTGTACTAAAGTTCCAAAAGTTAAAACCTGAATTTCTCTCAAAGATTGCTAGACTAAAATATGCAATATTACTTTGTGAAAATTGTAATGTTTTGAAAGTTAGGATTAAAACTTTTATTTCATTTTATTCACTAAGGTACGTGAATGCTATGTTTCTGCTGTTATTGTTAGCGTTAAGGCACTTGATTGATGTTTTTATTTAGACCATGAAACTCATCGACCAATAGAGTTCATTTTCTTTCTCTGAGTGCTATTCTGGATAAAATTATTTTGGATAATCATACTTCTTAAATAGTAATGCCATAAAGTTTAGTAAATCTATTTTAAAGCGAATATTGACAGATAAGAATAACGAAGTCATTTTGCTCTTCTTTACAAGGCTCTCATACGATCTCATCAGAAATATTGTACGCATATCAGTTCTCCTGGATTCTAAGGTGATGTAAATACAGTGAAAGATATCACCACTGTGTAATGTAGATTATGAAGGTATTAACGAATACCACTTTTATGATGTCATTGGCCTTTTACTCAATTCTTAGGGCATTATTGATGCCTTAAGAATTCTCAAATAAATTTGAGAATATATGAGAATATAAGAAATGAATAATTTTGGACATACTTTTGTAGGATGTAAGACCTTTTAATCCTGCTTTTTTCCAAGAACCATCACATCACGTTCCTTGTTCAATATTGATTAGAGACATTCAAGTAGGTTTCTCTCTCTCTCTCTCTCTCTTTCTGTGTGTGTGTGTGTGTGTGTGTGTGTGTGTGTGTGTGTGTGTGTGTGTGTGTGTGTGTGTGTGTGTGAGAGAGAGAGAGAGAGAGAGAGAGAGAGAGAGAGAGAGAGAGAGAGAGAGAGAGAGAGAGAGAGAGAGAGAGAGAGAGAGAGATAGGGAGAGAGACGTAAGGTAGGTTAGTGAAATTACATTTAGGCCTGCCCTCAAAAATACTGCCAAATTAAATCTTACAGGGTTTGCCCTTCGATCCCTACCATAACGATGGAATCATACAGAATGACCACGTTCTTTTATTACGATTCTATCATTCTATAGTATAACCACCTACTGTAATTTAATGCAATTAGCGCAGATGATTTTGACTTGCTCATTTTAGACGCTAGGCCGATAGATAATGAATTTTGTAGTTTAAGTGTACGTGTCACAAAAAGTGGAAGGGTCAAGAAAAATAAATCACTTTCATAAAAATCTAATTAATGAGATTATAGACATCTTGGAATGTCACAAGAACACTGTATAGGCATGGTGCACAAGGAAACATTCACATTGCAATCCTCTTATTTAATATTGCCTATTCGATAGTATTCATTGGGTGTAAATTATCTTCTAAAACATAACAACAATGAACAATGCAAAAGCTACCGCTTCGTTTGAGAAGTTGAAATATATGATGTTAAAGCCAAGAACTCAATTATCCACGAGGAATAACAATTGGAATCAACTACATATTTTCGTTTGTTTTCCCTTTAGAAATGCTTCCCTAAGAAAGAAAGAAAGCATTTTTAAATATTTCGAATTTGACAATCCTGTGGATCGTCTACCGAAACAGATGCCTGCAGTCGATACCCAAAACAGTTCTGTTTTAATATTCCAATTTCTTGGAATTTTAAAAGGATACATTAAACTCATAATAAATGAGTAATAATAATAAATGAATGATATTGTCATAATCAGTAACCTAAAGGTGAGGCATAATAATGATGATAATAATAATGAGGAATAAATAATGAGGACTTCACAAAACATTTCTGATGCACAGATGGTTCTCACCTCCTTATGTTTTTTTTTCACCTCCATTAACATTTTTAAAGAAATAATTAAAATATAATACATTTTTCGTTACTTGCTGATTTTCATTTTTCATGTATTTTTATTTCATTATAACTTTCATCACTCCATATCAATAGCACAGCAGTGACAGTACAGTCTTCATACGAATGCTACAGAAAGTTTACCAACTACGCCCACCATACTTTGTGTTGGTTTCAAAACTAATAACGGCTACAAAGCTAGCAGTAGCTTGTTCCTTTCTATAACGTATTATGATTTTTTTTTCTGTAATCAGTTACTGTCGCTTGCGTTACACAATAGAAGGTAGATAACTTTATCTTATGTTATCTGAAGAGAATGTTGCATTTTTTATGTGATTTTCATAGTGCAAGCAGCGTTTGAACTTTTTAAGGTAAGCCGAAAGTTTGATATTTATTACTTTAACATTAATATCATTACAGACCGGATATGTTTGTTTAATCGTAATCGAAAGGCCATTTTACCGGCGAATATGTTAATAGAAAGGGGGATGGTAAATCCCTTACTAACTTTAATATTCTCTCATAATGTAAACCCAGCTCCTAAGATATATATATATATATTGTGTTATATATTGTTTTACATTATGAGAAGAGGTCAATACCTAGACCGGTTTCAACCTTTTTTGAGGTCTCATCAGTGAGTAGGTAGAATGGAAGTTCATGTCTTTCATCATCGGCCTTTAGAGTATAAAAGATTGCTGAGAGTCAGCTGGTAGTAAGAGGGGAAGAGAGCGAAAGGTAGAGTATGATAGTAGGAGGTAATAAAAAGGCCTCAGTTAACCTGTTTAGCTGTATAACCCAGAGGTTGTGGATAAAAGGTGTGTGAACATCTTCTTCTTGCACCTATTCTTTAAAAAAACTTTGAAATAAACTTTTCTTATATGCGTTCGTAAAATAGTTAACAATTAAAAAAATTAACAATTTAACTAATCAGGTGTCTATGGAGGTCCTCTCATAACACCTGTCTTAGTATAAAACTTAAGCCGGATTTTTTTTTTCATTTTATTTATTTATTTATTTTTATTGTTATTTTTATTTCAATTTTTTTTTATTTTTATTTCATTTTTTTTTTCGAAAAAAAAAAAAACACTTAGCTACGGGAGTCAAAAGGTAAAATTACTGCGGGAATGAAAGCATTTCTACGTGAATTAGAGCATAAAAAATGTCATGAACGTTTATATATATATATATATATATATATATATATATAAAAGAAGCAGTAAAAAAGTGGCCAACCTTACACCAGAAGGAAAAACAATATTTGGGGGAAGAATCCGGCCGGAGAGATGCCGCTCCCAAGGAGCAGCACCGCCTCGCAGTAAGCCTTCATAGCCCAGGTTCTCAGATCTGCCCCCTCCAATATGAACTGTAAGAACCCGTGGAGAAAGAAAAAAAAAACCAGATGTTACTTTTTAAAGGAACAGACACGGTATGATTAGGCCTTGTCTCAGAACACAGAGGATAGGAGGTTTGCACCATTTATTTACAAACCTCCCATACCCTAGTATATGCCTTTCTTGTGCGAAAAAACCTAGGGAGGTAGAAATAGATCACGCTGAGTATTCTGGCTTGTATTATGTTTTCGTCGCTGATTTGGGACTTTTTCCGCACTTTCCAGATGTGATACTTGATTACACTGATGAGGAAAATTGTAAATTTCTGAATTTTCTTGACTGGTGGGGGAAATTGCAGGTACAAGACCTCCTCTAGTGTAAACGGCTGGATTCCCAGTACTGAGCTTAATCTCTGCCAAACATGTCGGGCGGGGGGGGGGCACAAGTAAAAGAAATGTCCCACCGTTTCAACGCTCTGGCAGACGTCGCAGAAGGGGTCGCACGGTCTTGAATTGTATCGGGACATAACCAATATTTATGTCCCGATACAATTCAAGTATCAGGACATAGCTGACCATAGGCTATTCGCCATGCCAGGTCGCGGTGAAATGGCTGTCCCCAGCTATTTCTTATATTTTGAAATAGCATTTCCATATTAGTTTCTATATTTGGCGTATCACATCTCGAAAATTGAAAGAACTCCCAATATCTTGCTTGTTGCTTTAATTTTAGGATTACCCTTCCTTCGGTTTTAAATTTTTTAAGCTGTTGGCATAATGGATAATACCATTCTGGCACAACCTCTGCGCTGGGATCAGAATGTCCCGTGGTCCCGAAGTAGGGGAGAAAATGCCCTAGAAAGTATTTAATTAGGGATTCTGAAATATGGTTAGATTTTAAGGCTTTCCCTATGGTTTTGAGAGTGTTTGCATAGAATAGGCAGTTTAATTTCGGAAGTGAGAAACCCCCTTGATTGATTTTGAGTTTTAAATATTCTTTTTTAACCTCATGCCTTCTTCCGTTCCAAAAAAAATCTATTAGTATTTTGTAAACTTGATTCTCTTGGGTTTTTTTTATATTAGTTATATTTATTATATGCATTAGCATGGGGATTATTACTGTTTTTATTATTACTGTTCTTCCGTAGAAGGAGAAATAATTGGGTTTAAATGGTTTTAGTTTCTTTTCGCACTCTTCCCGCAATTTCTTAACAGGCAGTACCGGGCTCGCCATTAATGGGACGCCTAGTACTGTTAGGGGCTTAGTTTGAGGGACTAAGCCCCTAAGAGGGCTTAGTGGGCAGCCCTGTCTTACCCCCTTTTTAATAGGAACGGGATCCGAGATGAACCCATTGATAGCTATTTGGGTGGAAGCCTCTGATTAGATGCTTTTTATTGTTTGCTGAAGGAAGGTTATTTCTATGGAAATTTCCAAAAATTTTAATTTTGGTCTTCGAAGAATTAACGCGAAGACCACTGGCCATGCTAAATTTTTGCAAAATGCCGAAATAAATGTAGATGGACAGAATCTGTGAGCGTCGCCACTACATCATCGGCATATGCTACAATTTTGCTCTGTCTGGAGACTTGGGGTAACGGTATTCCTCTGACTGCAGGGGAGTTATCTATTTTTCTTATGAGGGGTTCTAACATGAGTGAGAAGAGGAGAGGGCTTAGTGGGCAGCCCTGTCTTACCCCCTTTTTAATAGGAACGGGATCCGAGAGGAACCCATTGATAGCTATTTGGGTGGAAGCCTCTGATTAGATGCTTTTTATTGTTTGCTGAAGCTTCCACCCCACACCTATTTTCTGAAGCTTCCACCCCACACCTATTTTCTGAAGGATGTCCTGCAAGTACGTGTGTCTGACGCTGTCGAACGCCTTTTCCAGATCCGTAGAGAGAAGTGCAAAAGGGTAATTTTTGTTTTTGGCCAGACGGATTAGATCTCTTAAGAAAAAGAGATTTAATTCCATCAATCTACCCGGTATTCCGTAAACCTGGGAGCTTGTTATGATTCTTTCTATACCGCATTTGATGCGGCTGCGGATAATTTTTGCAAATATTTTGTAATCCGAATTAATTAGGGAGATCGGTCGCCAGCTATCTGCCAAGGTGCGATCCCGATCTTTCTTTGGGATAAAAATTGTGTAGCTTTTAAAGAATTCCTCGGGGATATTTCTCGAAGTGAGGAATTCGTTAAATATTTTTACTAAAACTGGTAGTGCGTAGTCCCAGATAGATCGGTAGAATTCTATCCTTAAGTCCTTATAAGTCCTTATAAGGACTGGCTTAAAGGGGCGAAGCAAGAATGCTTTTCATCTTCCCCGTTATCTGTAGAGGACAGTGTATGGATAAGGTGTTATTGAGCAATTAAAGCTCTGATCATGGCAGGAGGGTAACAGCAATAGCTGAGCCTCAGTTAGAACTTCATTGGCTACAGAATTGCCATCCATTACACTCCAAGGGTATTGGATTGAATGAATCAGTCACCGTAACCCATCTAAACCTGGGTTTTTTACCTCTACTATCGAATTGCCGAAGTGGTGTACTCCTATATTTATTGTTAATTACTAATTTAACAAGATAAACTATTTTACCGGCGGATATGTTAATAGAAAGGGAGATGGTAAATCCCTTTATGTTTTTATAGCCAGGTACGAAACTCGGTTCGAAATCCATCGAAATCCAGAGAGTTTCTTGCCGAAAAAACTATCGGCATGAAGTCAGGAATTCGTTAAATATTTTTACTAAAACTGGTAGTGCGTAGTCCCAGATAGATCAGTAGAATTCTGTCCCTAACCCATCTAAACCTCGGGTATTTACCTCTACTATCGAATTGCCGAAGTGGTGTACTCCTACATTTATTGTTAATTACTAATTTAACAAGGGAAAGGCTATTTTACCGGCGGATATGTTAATAGAAACGGGGATGATAAATCCCTTTATGTTTTTATAGCTCGATACGAAACTCGGATCGAAATCCATAGAGTTTCATGCCAAAAAAACTATCGGCATGAAAAAATGCATGGAGTTGCCCTGGTGTTGTACTACCCAAGTGATCATTTACACTTGGGCTCACCGATAGTTTTTTCGGCATGAAACTCTATGGATTTCGATGAATTTCAATCCAAGTTTCGTACCCGGCTATAAAAACGTAAAGGGATTTACCATCCCCCTTTCTATAAAGAATTATTCGTTTTAAAAGTTATTTGCATAGGAATTTAATTTAATAAATATATGCATATACATAGCATGCATTGCCCAAACAAATGTGCAATAACAAAACGTTATTGCGTATTTATTTGCGTTATTACTACCTTAAATAGAAAAATATATTAAAGAATAAATTATATTAAACAAATATTATGTCCTTTGCTAAGGATTTAATGGGGCCGTCGAAAACGTATCGCCAAATCAGATGAAAAATTACTTAAATATAAAAGCTAATAAGCTTAATTTCGGCAATATAAACATTATTTAAATTAAGGGGATATTGGGATTTAATATCCCCTTAATTTAAATAATCAGATGAAAAATATTTGTTTTTAGATCTCGTATTTCACACGTGCACATCTGTTGGTACGTGGTTGTATTCGAAAGCTAGTATTAAGGAAATGGATTGAACAGTGTGTCGGATTTGGCTGGATTTGTCACTCTGGGTTCTTGTCAATATTTACTTCTCATCGGATGTTGAAGCAGTAGAGAAAATGTAGAGAGACCGAATAGTTTGACAATTTAATTTCAGTATTAGTATCTACCGAAACGATGTTATACACCATACACCAATAATTGTCCGACAATTTAGCAATTTACAATTGGTAGTAGGCGAACCATATTATCGGATATATTCACCTTTGGCTTTAATCAACTCCTAGATCCTTTGAGGGAGGCTTTCCACCAATGTGCAGCAGACATCAGGTAGAATTTGTCTTCATTCCTCCTTCAAAGCAGCACTAAGTTCAGCAACAGATCCAGAACATACTGCTCTGGATCTCAATCGCCGCTCCAACTCGTCCCACAGGTGTTCGATGGAGTTCGATGGCATAGAATGCCATCTGCAGAGGGATGATATTAATTATAAAATTATCACACGTATAACCACAGAACTGCGAATATTACACAGAAATATGATTAGGAAAAGAAATTGCACTGCAGACTGAACAGAGCCCTCGCAAAATCTCACGTTATGTTCTACTTTGGGTGAATAAACTCAGGTATATGACGTGATATTAGAGATATTACACAAAACTGAATATGAATTCAGTTTTAGGTGCTGACATCAGATCAGCACGAATTCTACAAATCAAAACACGTAAAATGGCTGTGGTTTAAACATTACTCTGTTTAAATGAATCTGAGAGTAGAAAATAATCCAAAGGATTAGAAACAATGTAGCCTTTACGATAGATTGTTTCAGAGAATGATGTATCTAACTATCGATTTAGTTATCTGGAAGTTTGGTGAAAATTTTGAAAGGTTAGTAATAGCTCGCATAACAAGAGAGATTGATTGTGGAACTGTACTTCTCAATAAATAGCGTGGGTTAACTACTTAAAGGTCACTTAGGAGTAATTTCTCACCTTGTATAATCTCATTGAAATAGGGTCCCCCAGGAATAATGCATATACCATATCAGTTCTGGATTTCACAAAGTCTTTTCACACAATACAGCATGGAAGAATCTACTATGTTTTGGAGTACAATGCACTGAATTATAAATTATTAGCGATCATAAGAGGATGACTGTCTTAGATATATCAGATATTAGATATATTGATATGTAAGTATAAGATGACCTGGGTACACAATGCTGATCTAGTTTCCGTGGTGATCCAAGTAGAGTCTAGAACAGTAGTTCTTAACTGGTGTTTCCCGGAACACTTGTGTTCCGCAAAATGGTCACAAGTGTTCCTCCGGTGTAAGATATCACATGACACAGTTCTGAGTGTAACTGGCTACTCTGATCCTAACAACTGAAGATTGGTATGCGCTTTGAGTTCTAAATCAATAGAATATCGTTAGGTCATGTGTTTGCAGGAGGGGAGTGGAGGAGCATCTCTTTTGCAGTCATTCAGTGATGTGTCTGTGTGTTTGTTTGGTTTGTGTGTTGCGTAATATCGTAATATCGCACAGTCGATTTTTAAAACCATACAATAGATAAATTTATTATTAAACGAAAGCGTGATTCTGAGGCAAATATTAATGATGGGACAAGTACTACTGGAAGTAGTAGTATTGATGTTGCTGAAATACGTCTCATACAGAAGATAGCATTATACGTAGCAAAGTAAGAAAAATTAATAGACAATATTAGAAAGATTATTTGAGTTTCGGTAATGCATCTTATGGAGATGGACCAGTGAGGAAAAATGTCCTATTCCCTAGTATCCTGTATGGGAAGAAAAATATCCAATAACGCAATGGCTCCTGGTAAATCGAAACGCCACTTTACTAGAAGCACACCTATCTTACATCAAAAACAAGTAAATATTTTGAAAACACTGTTAATATTTTCGATAAAGCACAACATGCATCATATTAGGTAGCTGAATTAATTGCTGTAAAATTAAAACCACATACCATAGCATAGGCTCTTAGTTTACCAGCATGTTCTGAAATAGAAAACATTGCTTGGAAATTATAAAATATCCTCATTCGGATGATACAATAAAAAATAAAATTATAGACATGTCAGATGATATTGAGAAAACTGTTATCGATAAACTTTCTAAACAATATTTGGCTTTACAAATTGACGAGCCTACTGACATTACCAGTAAGCAGAATACTTAGATTTGTTCATTTCATTAATGAAAACGAAATAGTGAATCAATTTCTATGCTGCAGAGAACTTACCGAACGTACAACAGGAGAAAATATTTTGACTCTGTTACGTCTATTTAGAAAATTTTAAAATTTCATGGGTGATGGGTATAGGAATTTGAACGGATGGTGCTCCATCAATGATAGTCTACAATAAAGGATTTGGCATCCTTACAAAGAAAATAAACTCAAATATTATATCTACGAACTGAGTTTTGCAAAGAGAATCCCTAGTTTCAAAAACATTGCCGACAATATTAAGACCTGTACTACATCAAGTTGCAAATAAGGTAAATAACATCAATCAA
This sequence comes from Typopeltis vanoorti, assembly GCF_054136105.1. Taxonomy (NCBI): domain Eukaryota; kingdom Metazoa; phylum Arthropoda; class Arachnida; order Uropygi; family Thelyphonidae; genus Typopeltis; species Typopeltis vanoorti. The sequence continues at coordinate 147,448,890 of NC_143554.1, forward strand.
GTCAAGACCTTTAAAAGCAGGCCTTTAAGAAAAAAAAATTACATATCTATGGAGACGAAGTACGAATCTTTGCTTTTGAACACTGAAATAAGAAGGTTATCCAGGGATAAAGTGCTATTTCGAATTTTAGAACTTAAGAATGAATTATTGGCTTATTTTTTTCAAAATGAGGTACCGATGCTTTGTATAATGTGTTCAGAATGATACATGGTGTGCTAAAATGACGTAATTAGCCGATTTGTAATTACATAAATAACTTGAATACAAGAATCCAAGGAAAAAATGAAAACATTTTGCCATCCACTGATATATTGTTAGCTTTTCAGAAAAGGTATCGCTCTGGAAAATCTGCATATCAGGAAACAAATACAGTAGATATGGGCGTTCCATAATAAAAAATGTCGAAAGAATTATTTTCGTTATAACAGAACATTTAGATAGTAAAAGAGAAGATTTCAAGTTACTTTCCTTCCTTAAATACACACAATTATGACGACGCGAAATCCATTTACCACGATGTAATGGTATATAATAATCATATTCCATTACATCGACTTATGAATTTTCGTTCCAAGAAGAAAAATAATTTGTTACTCTGTCAACGGATTATACTCATAAAAACTAAAAAGCGTGAAAGACTTACTAATATAGACAAATAGGATTAAGCTAGCTATATCACATATTAGACCTAATATTGCTGAAATCAGCAAAAGTCGACAAGCTCAAGTATCACATTAAAATAAGTTCCAGTTTTATAAAAGACAAGTCCATGCATATTTTTTTGTTGGTTTTATGACCGTAATGCTTTTGGTGTTCCCCAAACGTTTCTTATAATCAATCATGTTTTGTGACTGAGAAAATGTTAAGAACCACTGGTCTAGAAGGTACATAGGTGAGTAAATATGATATTCAAATATGAACACATGTAGGGAATTTGTGGACTACTAAGGCTAAAATACAGAAAAATCTATCGGGGCTTCATGTGATAGAGAAATGCATATTTCTTAAACGGTACATTTTTTATTTTATGGATATTGGGAATTGCGGAGGTAATGATAACATGGATAGTATCGACAAAAGATATGAGTAATATTGTGAAAGACACGTACCACCTTCGTAGGATGTGTAGACCAACGAAAATATTATTACATGAAACCTTGTAGAAATTCGATCAGTTCTTAATTTCCTGGAAATCGTTTGTAAGTATAATAATTTTATACATTACGAACTGTTATTTGAGATTCCGTCGAAAGAAGGTGTGAAATAATTACATGTTAACCGTAGGCCTTTTTCTGGAAATATTTCAGGGTGAAAAATCAGGAAAATATTTAATTGGTTGTGGTAAATCACCTTCATATGCAAGGCCCTTACATATGTTTTTCTCATTATATAGGAAATTCTAAACGAGGTTTGTCCATCGAGTGGTCTTCAGCGATGCTGGCTGTGTTACAAAAGTTATTCATGTAAAAAAGCCATCATAGAAATTAGTTATCCTTCCTCCAAAAAGCCCTTTTTGTTGCATACCAAATGCCCTGATGTATCCTTTACAATCCTGACTGGAAACTGTTACGAAAAATAAAAATTCTTGACCAAACATAGGGTTGGATATTTTTAACATGGTATACATTGAATCTTGAGTGATGAGCAGTTTGACTACAGTGACCAAGCTTAATTACACGGATTCTTTGTCATAAGATTGTGATATTGAGCTTCGTAACAATGTAATGTTTACTTGTGTTAGAAAAGTTAAGAAAAAGCAATTTATTTGGAGAATAATTTGTATGACGTTATGCTAAATGTAATAACCATCACTCTTGGTGGAAGATAAAACAATGATATCTAGAATGGTAAAATTTTGAAAACGTAGTTTAAAATGCATGCCTTTGAAGAAATTCTCTACTTTTCATAAAAACGTTTCTCGAAATTACATACATTAAAATGAAATTAACAATCTTATTCAAAATTGCAATGTATAGTCTGCATTCTACTAAGTTCCTAACGGCTCTTGAAGAGACAAATGTGAAGCTTCTAAGTAGAGGAAGCGTGTGGTTAAAGTAAGTCTTCTACTTTAGATTCTCACGAAAGTAAACGATTTGGAGTTACATGTGAAACCGTAGCCATATCATTGCAAAGAACGTTAGTTTAAAATCTTTATCCTTAGTGGTAGTAGTGCTGTCTGAACATTAATTAGATAGTCAATTTTTAATCATTCATTCTATTTATTTCCTTCAGTTAACCATGGAAACAGTAAAAGGAAGACTTTTGTCCTTGTTGAAAGATCCCCTATACTCTGATGTGACCTTCATAGTTGGTGAAGGGGAACGCAGAGTAATAGCAGAAGTCCATAAGTTGTTGCTTGCCATTGCCAGTCCAGTTTTTGCTGCCATGTTGTACGGGCCTTTAAAGGAAAAGGGAGAGATACAGATTCCTGACGTAACCCCTGAGGCATTCCAGATTATGCTAACGTGAGTTGTTTTCTGATGTTGTTTCCTAATAATAATATTCATCTGTCTACCTCCTAACCTTTTCAAAAATGAAAGAAATAATACTTATTAAATTTTTGAGTTACTGATCAAAACATAAACACAGGTGTCATGATATGTTTCTATGCCCATTGCGATCAACTATATCATGAGATCTGTGTTTATGTTTATGATATTGATAACCCTCAATATTGTTGATCGCAGTGGGCATAGCGATCAACTATATTCAGGGTTCGACTAGACATCTTATATTTATATATAAATCTGATTATCCGAAGAACGCATTAACACCTATCTTACAAACTGCCAATAGAAAAATCTGAGAAATCTTCTCTAGCATACCACGAATTCTTACTAACCCTAATATCGTATGGTCTGAAACATGCTTTACTACCTCGTAGCAGCCGCAATTCAAATGTTGTTTAAAGAAAACGTCGAAACCTTACTCCACTCTCAGAACCTTAAACGGAGAGATTGTCTCCCACTAATTAAGATATATGTTACTCTTATTCCAATGAAACATCATTTACAAATTTTAATCGTAATGCAATGTGTGCACTGTTTCCTATTTGCGTTGTTCTTTGGGTAACAACTTTGTCTTTAATATTTTAAATTATGCAATGCCCACGTTCTAATAGCTATTCAAGCTGCTTAATGATCTGAAATTTTTAGGTTTTAAAATATGTTTATTAAATATATTTCTCTTATTTTCAGAAATCGTCGTGTTAGCTTGTTAAATATTATGCCACAAGTTTAACTGAAATACAAATGATAACCGTGAATGCATTCCAAACAAGAAATGAATTGAATTAAAATAACTGAACAATAATGTTCATTGGTAGTCCAATTTCAAATATCGTTTTTAGATGTTAAGTTCTTAGATAAACAATTTAGTGCTTCAAGTTAGAAAAGGTTTCTTAGTATTTTTCAATCTTGGTGAAAGACACTCTAATTCGCCTGAGGTAGAATGTGTAGGTACTCTCTATTCATTGAAGAGATTCGAACCTCGATATTTCCAACTACAGGGAGCTATCGCTCTAACCCGAACTTAGAAACTTTTGAATAAAATAATGGGTAAGAAACATGAATAATCCTTTCAGCCATCGTGTAGTAATTAGATCATAGAACCTCGTTAATAGATTACTATAAAGTTGATATTAGCATTCTGATTTCTAATTCATTAAATTAATATGATATTCAGGTATCTATACAGAGAAGAAATTATAATACCATCAATCGACACAGCGATGGAAGTATATTTTGCGGCATAAAAATACCAAATTCCATTTCTTAAGAAGAAGAGCGAAGAATATCTATTGAAGCATATGACAACTAACTCAGGTCGTGCCTGTAAAGTTTACGAACTTGCCAAGCTGATGAGTCTCTCTAATATGATATATAAATGTCTCGACATCATTTACAGACACACGGAAAGCATTCTTAAGTCATCTGATTTTTTGGAGTGTGAGAAAGACACTGTAGAGGATATAGTGCGCTGGATAACACTGACGATTCAATCAGAATATTGCCTGTTTGAGGGTGTTCGTAATTGGGGTGTAAATTATATCGCTAAAGCAGAAGAACAAACAAATGAAAGTTTAAGAAGCTTGCTCGATCCTCTTTTTAAATGGATATCTCTCATGTCAACGAAAGAACTCGTTCATGTGATCGAAACAGAGTTGTTCACATATGACGAAATTGGACCGCTCTTATACACAAATATAAACAGTAACACAACCGTGGAATGTTCTCAGACCATTGGTGTTAAACACAAACATGGGTTAATCGCTTATTTGTTAGTTGTATTCTTCGTGTTTTATTGGCTCGCGAGCAGCAGAAGTCCTGATGCGTCATTTAAATTGTTTTAGGGATGAAACCGAATTAATTAGTAACATCCGTGTTAATTCAAGTTTTTGAAGGAAAAAAACCTCTGAAATACGTTAATGATTTGTAAAATAGCATAGCACAACATCAGCAAATTGTCACCTTAGTTGGCTGAGTGGTCAGTGTTCCTGATCTCTAATCATCAGGATGCGGGTTCGAATCTCTCCTTTTGTTGAATGTTTGTGGCAGTGCTTAGGTGAAATATGAATGGTATCGGACGATGAGACACCCCCGCTACTTCTGGACTTCGCTAAAGTCTTTTTACATGATAGAGCGTGGAGGACGTATATAATTGGAGAATAGTGGTCTGAATTATAATTGATTAACTTGGAGAAGAGGATAGCTGTCGGACGCATCAAAAAGCAGCGTATAGGAAATATGAGTACGGAAGATTTAAGGTGATCCGTGGTGTAACTCCGAAGTTATGCTTTAGTCGGTTGTTATTAATTTCTTACATTAATATTGTTCGGTAAGAGTTGGCGGAAGGCATACGGCTATTTGCTGATGTAACGGTAGGTACCATTATAGCGAATGCAAATGAAATGCAGAATTTACAAAATGATTTGTATCCACTTGAGATGTAGACATGTGAATGTGGCCATTGGTTAAATGTTAGTAAAGCATTTTCTTGTGAAGAGAAGAGACGACTAATGGTGTATTATATAGATTAATCATGCTAGACGAAAGAAATGATCAATCTAGGAGTTTTAGTAGTTAGTAAGTTGAAGATTAGTAGGCGCTGTATAGCAAAGAATGAGAAAGCAACTCAGAATATCAATTGTAATGATGAAAGAAACACTGATATAATGAGTTGCTTTCTCAGTCTCTGCTATATAGCGCCTACTAATCTTCAACTTACTAACTACTAAAGCTCCAAGACTGATAATTTCTTTCGTTTAGCATAATGCGTCTATATAATACGCCATTAGTCTTCTCTTCTCTGATATTAAGTACAACAAAGTCAATTTCCTCTTACCAAGTGGTTTATACAACATCAACGGGTCACAGCATGAAGATCTACTTTGATAGACGATACAATATAGTGGAGAAGGTACAATAGCGTGTTAAATATTATATTTGAGTATGAACACTGATTTAAATTTTTTGGAATAATAACTCTAAAAACAGTTGAAAGGGGAAGGGTTCACGTGATAGAGACATTCATGCTTGTGAAACGGTCATATAATAATACGTACATGGCATTTTTATTTCATGGAAGATAATAGGGCATCCATGGAAACTGTTAATGAATGCATTGAAAAAACGTGTGAGAACTGGATTTTACTCTTGTAGAGCAGTACGTGTTGACATCGATTGCTTCTGAAGGTGGTGAGTGGAGGTAGCATGGATGAATTCGAGAAAATCTATGAGTTATGGCGTTAAATTTACTTTAATAGTAAAGTGTTAAAATGCAAATAAGAATATTTACGAGATTCTGTGCTTTTCTAGAAAAACTTTCTCGTTACTACTAATTTTAAAATTAAATAAACCATCCTATTCAAAATATCAGGGTACAGTCTTCGTTATATTAAATTCCTAACGGCTCTTGAAGAGTCTTGTGTAAGCCTCTAAGCATACAAAGCGTGTGTTAGGTGGGGCTTTTATTTTAGCTTCTCACAATTAAAATATCTCAGGTTACATGTAAAACCTTGACCTTATCATTACAAAGAACGTTATTTCAAAAACAATTAGCCTCAGTGGTCGCATGTCTTCCTGAGCATTAAATAGAAATACGAATAAGAGAACATAAATTAAAAATTACAACAGTTAGTTTTAATTAATTAATTAATTAATTAATAATTCATTCCATTTTGCCCAATAGCAGAAGTCCATAAGTTGCTGCTTGCCAATGCCAATGCAATTTTCTGATTTCTGAGGATATCAGAATATTTGCTGCACTGGCAATAACAAGCAAATCATGGTTTAGGGACCTTTAAAGAAAGAGGGAGTTATAGAGATTACTGACGTAACTCCTGAGGCATTTCAGATTATGGTAACTTCAGTCGTTTTCTAGCATCCTATCGGAAATACGTATTACATATTTTTGAGTTACTATTCTAAACAAATACACATTATTCTTGATATGTTTCTATGTCCATTGCTATCAAATAAATTAAGCAAAACTACCAAAAGCTTACTTCCCTTGGGAAACTTGAATCGAAACGGAAAATTAAATATTTCAATTCTCCCCTTCTACTAGGCATTCAATATACTTGGCTATTAAATATATTATTCTCTCTTTTCTACATATTGTGGTATTAGTTTGTTAAATATTACGACACACGTGTCTTTGAAAATCCAATAATAACAGTGATTTAATTTAATTTGTTTGTTTGTTTGTACCAAACAAACAAACAAATTAAAATATTGAGTGTAGTTCTAATTACTACACGATGCGTTTTTCATCGTGTTGTAATTAGAACACGAAACCCACATTAGTAGAATATTAAACATTAAATATTTGCATTAAAACTTTAATTAAAAAAATTTAATTATTTTCAGGTATCTGTACACAGATGAAATTTCAATTCCGTCAATAGAAACAGCGATGGAAGTTTATTTTGTGGCGGAAAAATACCAAATTCCATTTCTTAAAAAGAAAAGCGAAGAATTTCTGTTAAAGCATATTACAGCCGAGGCAGGTCGTGTGTGTAAAGTTTACAAATTTGCTGAGCTTATGAGCCTCTCTAATGTGATGTATAAATGCTTAGACATCATTGACAGACACACGGAAATCATTCTAAAGTCATCGGATTTTTTGAATTGTGAGAAAGACACCGTGGAGGCTATAGTGCGTAGGCAAACACTAACGTTGCAATCAGAATATTGTCTCTTTGACGGAATTCGTAATTGGGGTGTTAATTATCTCGCGAAAGCAGAAGAAGAAACAAAGGAAAGTTTAAGAAGCGTTTTGGATCCTATTTTGGAATGGTTATCGTTTTCTCTTATGTCATCGAATGAACTCGTTCATGTGATCGAAACAGGATTGTTCACATGTCAAGAGATTGGGCCACTCTTATGCCAAAGTATAGACAGTAATACAACCGTAAAATGTTCTCGGATCATTGGCTGGAACTATAAGAGATCATATTATTCATATTTACACTGCCCTGTTACAATATTTCATTTAAATGAAAGTTCATCAAAATATGATGTTCCGGAAGACGTAAATGCTCTTTTCTCAACTGACAACGAGATCTCTTTCATGATCGAAATTCTGGAAAATTCCATACTCCTTGTAGAACCCTTTATAGATGTTCGTGTTGAATATGATGGTAACAAGTATTATAATGAGAAATGTTGTATAAAGTCACTCTCTTCCTCTGAGCCCACGGAAACTATGTGTGAAAATGTTTTCAATGATAATCGTACGGCACTGTATGTGAAGCCAGGAGAAAAACTTCAAATGATCGCGATATTTAATCAGAAATTTAAGAAATGTACAGGTGGATCCATTCCTGAAAAGAAACTTTATAATGGGATACGTTATAAGTTCAGTGTACAAACAGAAAACAATTGGAGAGTGACATCTCTTATATTTGACATGTATGTCAAATAATGAAACCTTATGTTTTTTCTGCTTAAATGCAATAAATTCATATGCGGATAGCCGAAACACTTCAATTGTTTTTTAATTTTTGAAACATTGTTATCTTTAAAATAAGATTTTCATTTTCATTTTATATAGTTTATCTAAAAACTTACCTGTAAAAATGAAATCCATTTACTTAATTTAAAGGTGGTGTAGCTTAAATAACTTTTCATATCATAATTTTCTAGTCTTAATATCAACTTAAACACAAAGTAAAACGATTTGGTGAGAATAGTTTCCATATATGACCATGGTGGGATTCGATGTCAACAGCAAGGAGAAATGATACTACAACTTGTTCAAGAAAGACGGAATTATGATAATATGATTGCTGCTTGTTTAGCATCCTCGCAACATTTCTAGTGCCACATTGCTATTTCTTCAAAAAAGACCGCATCGGATTTGAATCTATTCTAATCTCATCTTAGACACCTCTCGAATTAGCTGGTCTCTGGAAGAGGAATAAGAGTTTATTCCATCTGCAAACGTGTTTGTCAATCCATATTGTTGAAATACCCATTCTAGGATTAACAAGATTTCAGATACCATTACGTTCTGTATCACGAAAATTTCATATTTAGATATGCTCCAAGTTGTAGTTGTGTATCATACTGTCGAAAGGTAACTTTGGCATTATCAAAAAAAAAAAGTATATGGTGGAAGTGTGTCCAGGATTGACAGTATTGATGTACTATAAATTTATGTATCACTCTTATGTGGAACTGATATAAAACCTACTCATATTAAATGTGAGTAGGTTTTTATATCAGTTTTTATATCACTGGTCGGCCTGGTTGGCCAAGTGGCTAGCTTATCCGCTCTACAGCCAAAAGCGGATTCTTTACCCGCCGTGGGCATAGATGTTTGTGATGGTCTGTGGAAAAACTAGTGGTGGTGGTTTGCGGTAGAGTGCGTTCGTGTAGTTTCGATCAGTTTCTAGATTTAGTGGTATGGACGGTGGTAGAGCTGATGACCTCTATGAATCTTTGGACTCCCTGGAGATGTCAAATAATAATAACAATAATAATCATCTTCTTTTTCTTCTTTTCTCTTCAATCATCTATGTGGATGATGATGAGGCCGAATAAATTCTTTCCCCTTCTGTCTGTTCTGGGAGAGTCCGAACAATTCTGCCCAGTTTGGTGTCGCTTGTTGGGATTTGGTTTTAAGGTCCTCTTTTATTTTGTCTATCCATCTAATTCTGTGCTTTGCTATGGATCTATTACCTTCCATCGTTCTATGCCGGGCTTTAGATGGTAGTCGTTATGTTCCAATTTTGGTCACATGGCCAAACCATCGCAGTCTTTTTTCTTGGATTTTGTCTATTATTGTTATTTCTTGTTTTAGTCGTTTCCTTATATCTTCGTTGCTTAGTCGATCCAGCAGAGATACTCCAAATCTTCTTAGCCAACCCATTTCAGTAACTAATAATTTTTTCGCTCAGCCTGTTTGAGATTCCAGCATTTACTTCCATAGAGGAGTATTGGAAGGACTATTGTTTCATAGATTCTTACTTTTGTTACTTGTTTGATGTCTCTTGACTTCCATATTTCATTAGGTCGTCGAAACGTTTGGGATGCTTGACTGATTCGTCTGTTTATATCTTTTATAATTTCACCATTGTAGTCAATAATTCCTCCAAGGTAGGTGAAGGTTTCTACGTGCTTTACATTCTTACTATCAATTTCAATTTTCAGATTTGTGCTTCTTTTTCTTATTTGCATAATTTTTGTTTTGTCTATATTTATGTTTCATCAAGAATTTATACACTCCTCCTATATTTTATCAGAAATTCGCTGTAGAATTTCTTCTTTGCTTGCAAGTAATGCAATGTAGTCTGTAAAGTTTAAATTTGTCACATTTTTCCCATATATTTTGATTCCGGAGTCTTCATTGTTTAAGGCTTTATTGGTTGCTTCTTCCAGTGTAAGGTTGAACAGGTATGGTGACAGATTACACTCCTGTATTACTCCGCTCTCTGTGGTGAACGAGTTAATTTCTGCACTTTCAGATTTCTAATACAGATTCTTTATTATTCTCATGGTTTTGTTGGGAATTCCAAATTCTTCCAACATTTTCCATAGTTCTCTTCTACAGATTGAATCAAATGCTTCACGAAAGTCTATGCAATTTATGTAGCAAGTTTGGTTGTACTCTAGTGGCTTTTATAATAGCTGTCTTAAGCTGAATAGTTGATCAATTGTGCTTAGCCCTGGTCTGAAACCGACTTGTTCTTTTCCTAGTGCCAGTTCTATACATGGCTTAATTTGTTTTTGGAGTACTTTCGTAAAAACCTTACTTGGAATACTGAGGAGAGTAATTCCTCTGTAATTATTGCATTCTGTTTTATCTTCTTTTATATATATATATAAGTTATGACTGATTTGGTCCAATCAGTCGGCACTGCTTCGGTTTTGTAGATCCTTTCAAATAATACTTAAATTAAGGGGATATTAAATTCCACATAGTTTTAAAACCGAATAAGAAACTCAAAGATTGGAATCAGAGAGTTTCTTGCCGAATATAGTAAACTATAAAGTATCGGCGAACACTAGCGTTAGCAAATGCAAGTGATCCTAGTACGTAGTACAATACTGGGCAACTCGTTGCAAAGGTGGAGGAAGAAGTTCAGATCGCTATTCTTAGGTATTTTCCATAATGTAAAAACACATTTCCTAGGAAATGTATTCTGTTATTATTCTGTTATTACATTATGGAGGGAGGTCACTGCCCAGACCGGTTTCAGCCTTATGAGTAAGTAAAGCCGTCTCTAAAAATTCGGAAGATCCCTAGGCCACTCAATCGTGGGCGAAAGACCGTCCATCTCAGCATTGGCTCCACTCAGTGATGGCCTTCCACCCACACGCCACCACGGAGCAGAACCGCTCAAATTCCGAAGAAAATCATTCAACGACAAAGCCCCTCAGCGGGCCGTGCCGGAGAACACTTTCTCCGGAGACTCAAATTGCTCCCTTAAGGCAAAAACCCCAAGGGAGCGAACTCATAATAGCCCCCACCGGTTTCAGCCTTTTTTGAGGCTTCACCAGTGAGTAGCTAGACCTAATACCAAAGTGTACAGCGAAAAGAACTTATGTACTTTGCGAACGAGTTTTCCAAATAGGTGCAACCATTAAGTTACTTAAGTATAAAGAGCTAATAAGCTTCATTTCGGCAATGAAAACGTTACTTAAATTAAGGGGATATTAAATCCCACATAGTTTTAAAACCGAATAAGAAACTCAAAGATTGGAATCAGAGAGTTTCTTGCCGAATATACTAAACTATAAAGTATCGGCGAACACTAGCGTTTGGAAAACTCGTTCGCAAAGTACATAAGTTCTTTTCGCTATACACTTTGGTATTAGGTCTAGCTGCTCATTGATGAAGCCTCAAAAAAGGCTGAAACCGGTCTGGGCAGTGACCTCCCTCCATAATGTAATAACAGCATACATTTCCTAGGAAATGTGTTTTTACATTATGGAAAATACCTAAGAATAGCGATCTGAACTTCTTCCTCCACCTTTGCAACGAGTTGCCCAGTATTGTACTACGTACTAGGATCACTTGCATTTGCTAACGCTAGTGTTCGCCGATACTTTATAGTTTACTATATTCGGCAAGAAACTCTCTGATTCCAATCTTCTCCGGCACGGCCCGCTGAGGGGCTTTGTCGGTGAATGATTTTCTTCGGAATTTGAGCGGTTCTGCTCTGTGGTGGCGTGTGGGTGGAAGGCCATCACTGAGTGGAGCCAACGCTGAGATGAACGGTCTTTCGCCCACGATTGAGTGGCCTAGGGATCGTCCGAATTTTTAGAGACGGCTTTACTTACTCATAAGGCTGAAACCGGTGGGCGCTATTATGAGTTCGCTCCCTTGTGGTTTTTGCCTTAAGGGAGCAATTTGAGTCTCCGGGGAAAGTGTTCTCCGGCACAGCCCGCTGAGGGGCTTTGTCGGTGAATGATTTTCTTCGGAATTTGAGCGGTTCTGCTCCGTGGTGGCGTGTGGGTGGAAGGCCATCACTGAGTGGAGCCAACGCTGAGATGGACGGTCTTTCGCCCACGATTGAGTGGCCTAGGGATCGTCCGAATTTTTAGAGACGGCTTTACTTACTCATAAGGCTGAAACCGGTCTGGGCAGTGACCTCCCTCCATAATGTAATAACAGCATACATTTCCTAGGAAATGTGTCTTTACATTATGGAAAATACCTAAGAATAGCGATCTGAACTTCTTCCTCCACCTTTGCAACGAGTTGCCCAGTATTGTACTACGTACTAGGATAACTTGCATTTGCTAACGCTAGTGTTCGCCGATACTTTATAGTTTACTATATTTGGCAAGAAACTCTCTGATTCCAATCTTTGAGTTTCTTATTCGGTTTTAAAACTATATGTGGGATTTAATATCCCCTTAATTTAAGTAACGTTTTCATTGCCAAAATGAAGCTTATTAGCTCTTTATACTTAAAAAAAAAATTTCAAATAATGATTTTAAATACATGCTGAATTTTACAAATTCTGCATGTATTTCATCAATGCCAGGTGCATTCCTAGTTTGAGTTTTTCTATGATGTGTGCTATTATTTCTTTGGTAAAGATATTTGTTTCCTCTTCCATTTCAATGGCTGAAATCCTAATATCCTGTGAGCTGTTTTTATTATGTAAATCTTTGAAGTATTCTTCGCATCTGGCCATTCTTTTTGTTTTACTTTCAATTAGTTGTCCCTGTTTGTTTTCGGTCATTATAATTTTTGTTGTCCGTGTCTTACTAATTTGGTCTATTTGTTTATATAATCCATGAAGGTTATTTTCTTTTGGTATGTTTTCTGCCGTTTTGCATTTTTCTTGTAACCAGTTATTCTTGTCTCTTTTAACTACCAGTTTTCTAATTTCTCTGGTTAATCTATTATATTAATTGCTGTTATAGTTCTGTTTTAGTTTTATGCTTTTCCTTGATCGCTTAACTTTTTATTTCATTGGCGATCCAATCCTATCCTTTTTACCTCCTATTTCTGTGTAACCTATTATTTTTTCTGCAGAATTTAACATTATTTGCTTTAATTTGCACCAATGTTCTTCGATGTTTATATTCTGTTTTGATAGTTCCTTCAGGTTTTTGATAGTTTCTTAGAATATTGTTGTATTTTAGTTTTGTTTACATTCGGTCTCCTTTTGACTCTAAAAGTGCTTCAAGATTTTAATATTATTCTTAGTTTTGCTAACACTAGCCTATGGTCTGATCCACAGTCTGCAGAGAAGGATCTGCAGTTTAGGATACTTGACTCCCATGTTTGGTTTACATTAATATAGTCTATCATATTCTTGGTTTATCTCTGTACGGTGATATCCATGTCAATTTTTTTAGTGTTTTGGATGTTTAAAGAGAGTGTTGGTTATTGTTATTCTATTATTTGAGCAGACATTTAGGCAGACTTTCGCTACATTCATTGCTTTCTACATACCCGAACTTTCCAATTACTGTTGGCCAGGTATCCCAGCCTTTGCCTACTTTTGTGTTTAAGTCCCCCATTACAATTAAGAGATCTTGACTTGATGTCTGCTGTACTGCGTTTTGCAAATCTATATATAACTCTTCAATGTCTTCTTCTGATGATGTCGAAGTCGGTGAGTACACTTGAATAATAGTTAGTGATCCGATTCATGTTTTAAATAATCTTGCTTTAATTATCCTAGGTGAGATAGGATTGTAGGAGAATAGAGTTTAAGCCTTTGGTTTTAATATAAGTGCTACTCCTTCTTGGTTTGTTGTCTTCCCTGCATGAAGTTAAGATGTTGTACTGTCCTTTGTGGAGTGCTCCTTTTCAAGTCCATCTGGGTTAGCGGATCCAAACACTTCCCATAGGTAGTTGTTTAATTCATGCAGTAGTATTTCCAAAGCTCCTTCCTGATGGAGTGTTCTTACATTCCATGTTCCTATGCTTTTTGTGTTTTTCCTGTCTATAATAATAATAATAATAATAAACAGACACCTGAAAATTTACAGAAAAGAAGTGAACACCTACCCAAGAATTAGTAATTTTTCTCCTGATGTTTAAGTGCTAGTCGTTTCTCTTAGAAAGACAAGAACAACAAAAATCTTTTGTCTTTTACACACCAGAGAGGAAGTCGTTGAATCTGATTTAGTACTCTATTAGAGGACTGATGGCAAGTTTCATGCTAAACCAACAGTCATAGTTCGCCCAAGATTATTATTGTTCTAATAAGGATTTCGGAAGACAGTACGACAGAAAATTCTTCCGTGAGGTCGAAGTAAAGGACATTATGATCGATTTCATGATTTACAGAATTAAAATGCCAAAATTCTTGGAGGGAAAAACCTAATTCCCCTCGACAGTGATCGACTGACTTGAGAATTAGTGGAAGAAATACAGTGTTCGAAACAAATTTTGAAAACAAATAGCATGAAAACGATTTGTTTTGCTTGTAACTCCTGATATTGTTACAATGAACAGATCGGGTAGATTTTATTAGAAAAAAAGCATTTCGTACTGAATTTGAAAGAGAAAATTTATACCATTAATGAGGTGATAGTATAAATTACATGTTAATATTAATAATTTTCATATATTCATCACATATTATTGGTAAAAGTATGGAACTAATAGAAGAATAAGAGCAATACCAAGTTAGTATAAACGCTGTTACTGGTCCTGTGATGAGCATAACAGTAAGATACTTCTAGATTCTTAAGATGAAATCATGAAATTTTCAGTTGATACAAATAGGACACATGGAAAAATAAAACTAAATTGTAAAATTGAACTGATCTTATTTATGTTAAGGGATATATGGGATGAATATCCCTTAACTTAAATTGGCTTTTCATATAATTTATTAATTCAACTGATCTGTTTTTATAGTCTGACTAAGACTTTCAGTATAAAAAAACAGAATATTTTTATTCTGTTTTTTTATAAAAGAACAATAAAAATATTCTGTAGAAAGGCTAGTTATCCAGATGAGCATTGTCTGGATTTCAGGCAGTGGACGGTTCACTACTGAAATAAACTGCAGCCCATCATCAGCACTGCTCGTAATTGACCCCCATCAACAAAAGAAGCATAAACAGCAAAGAAATGGACCTAGCAGATGAAGTAGAATTGGGTAACAACCATGTTGATATAACACTTGTTACAAAAATTAGAATGGCACAAACAGGTAAGCTTCTTCTTCTTCTTCTTTTTCTTCTAAATTCTTTTGTAATTTCTTGATTGTGAAGTAATATCGAGCAGGGTAATATCTGCAGATTTCAGATTCGGTGTTTGGACAGAGAAGTAAGCTGAATTCAGGCCAAATAGAGATTGCAAGGATTAGATTGTAAGACTCTAAGTTGAGAAATGTTGGGAATATGCAAAGAATCTGTATTTTGGTTTTGTCTATCTGGGAAAGGGATACAACAAAGTGACCTGAGAAATGTTTTTCAAAACACTGTAGTAGTAGTAGTAGGGTGGCACTAGTGAGAGGATCAAGATCAAGATAAGGAATCGGCAGGTGATTGGTTGTTTATTTGATAACGTCATTGTGTGTTACATCACGAGTTTGTAATGTTAGGAATTTCCCTGGGGCATATGTGTCAGTGACATCAGTTCTTGTGTTTTGGTTTGCTATGGAATTATGGATGATGGTAGAGATAAGGATTTGTGTTGTAATTGGTGGTTCACTTCTGACCAGATCAAGTCGAGATAAGATAAGGAATCGTAACATGAATGTTTGTTGTTATCAGATGAAAATAAGTGATGTCATTTGCTAGTTGTAAATAAGTGATGTCATTTGTTAGTTGTAAATAAGTGACGTTATTGATTTGAATGGAAAAGGGAGATATATTAGTGGATAAGGAATCGTGTCGTGATTGGTGGGACACTAGTGACAAGATCAAGATCAAGATAAGATAAGGAATTGTGATGTGGATGTGTGTTATTGTAGAGTTTGGAATGTTTGGAATTTTTTTCGCTGGGGCACTCGTCTCTCAGGGACATCGTGCCATGTTTGGTTCGCTTAAAGCATTGAGGGTTATATTTAGAGTTAAGAATCGTGTCGTTATGTGTTTGGAAATTTCTGGGGAAATTTCCAAACACATAACGACATGATGTTTTTGGTTTGGCTATGGAATTGTGGGCAATGTTTTTTAGATGAGATATTGTGGAATTTTCCCAGGATGACACATCCGTCATTATCGTCATATTTTGTGTTTGGTTGTCTATAGATGGGTGAACTAATTTTCCAATAAATTTTGGGTATTTCTTTCCTGTTAAAGGGTGGGAATTTTTTAGTCAGTTATTCAGTTAATCAATATTAGAACTTGATATTTAAATCCACAACTTTCTACCTTAATGCAGTTTTGTTTAATTATTTTAAAAACTCAAACTGTGAAATTAATGCAAGGAATGGGAAAAAAGGTGTTGAAAACTGATATCCATGTATTTATTATTTTAGATATTGTCTAACGCTACCTATTGCAATTGTTTGAGTTATCTGAAAACAATTCATTCACATAATCGAAAATACGAACTGTTAGAATTTGATTGTTTTACAGAGAGACAGAAGATAATTAACCCAAAAACGGGACTTAAACTCTTAAAGTTTGTTATAGAAAAAATATTTATACTCTCCAGATAACACATGTATAAATTTTACCTTTCCCCACACAAAGTAAGATAAAAACACACCAACAGTATATCCAACAGCATGCAAAAACATGCTGTTGAGTCATCTGTGCAACAGGTTTATTTTTGAAGAAAAGGTCAAGCTAGGGCATAGTAAATGTAAAGAGTAGTATAAGAAAAAACCATAGAGTTGAGTGACTTTGGAGTTAAGGAAATCGTTCATTCACTGGAACTGCTGTTTTGTGTTTGGTAATATAAAAATAATGAGTGAGCCACAAAATTCTTTAAAAGTTTATTTGTCAAAAGTTCTAATTGTTTAGAATTTTGTAACAGAAATTTAACATAAAATATAAGATCAGAGCTAATAATAATAATAATAATAATAATTAACTTAAGTATAAAGAGCTAATAAGCTTCATTTACTAATAATTAATTTTTTTTATTGTTCTTTCAAATATTTACATATGCACAACGATCATCTATTCAGTATATTATTTTACATACTTCAGCACTTTGTGCTACATATAATGAGATTTAAGTTGTAATGATGATAACAGTTTTTTTTATATAACAATCATAATAATAATTTACAATTATATTGTTCAGAGTTACATAAGTTGTATAATATTATATGTTGTGGTTTACTATTTTATTTTCAAGTTTGAAAAGGTGTGATTATACAAAAGTATTTACACATATGCAATCTGAATATTATGTGTCCTTATTTTCACAAACATACGGTGTAAACTCATGATTTACTTTTAGAAGATTTTTTTTACATTGCATACATTTGTTACAGTTATTATATACATTACATTCATTTGTTTACATATGATACATTGCTTTACATTTGTTTACATGTGATATTTACATTATGTACATTGGTTTACATATAATACATGCATTGGTTTTCTTGTGATACGTACATTACATGCATTTCGTTACATATGATACATCTTGGATGAGAACTAATTTTTTTTCCTTTCATCCTCGAAGCTTAAATGTAAGCTTATCTGAGGATGACACCAGTTGGTTATTATGTATTATTATTATTATTTTTTTTTTGCTGAGTTAGGATGCTACGGAATCTATGATTGAGAAATTCGCGCGCGCGCACTCACACGCACACGCACGCACGCACGCACACACACACGCCCCCCCCACACAATAAATTGGAATGTAATAATAATAATAATAATAATAATAAACTATTTATTTGTGGTGGCATATGAAGTAATTTAAGCAGAAGAAGAATGAAGGAAAATGAATATGAAAAATCGAACTCTAAAAGAATGTAAGAAATATGAATTTTCAGTTATCAATGGAATAATTGATTTCTTTTGAATAAGACTTCAAATTTATTTCATAAAGAAGTTTGGTTATTTCTGATGGAATTATAGTAAGATATGCATTGACAAAATCACCTTGTAGTTGGAAAGAATTACCTGAAAGAGTTAAAAAACAGAATTCTCTTTTAATAAAATATAACCATCAGCTGAAGTGGGAAATTGGTTCACTATCTCTAGACAAACTAAGAAATTGGATGATAGAATCAACATGCAAATATCAAATATTACTTGCCAAAGGAAGAGAAAAATCAAAAACAATAACGAAGTTAATATGGACACCTGTTCTTGATTTAAATGAAATTGGATGCCCAAAACGTGAAAACATAACGTGGCCTTTTAAATGCTTTTGGAATCAATACGAAAGATTCTGTGCTTTTAATAATTCTCATAAGTATATGTATTGGTTTCAAAAAATAAATATGCAACTCTTAATTTTACTACAGTAATAAATTCCCCATGATCACCGAGTCACATTGTAAGACACCACATGATGGCAATTCCACAAGCATGGGAAGAACCTTTGAACAACAGTGCAAATTTAACAATGAGAAGATTAAGGAACAAAAAAAAACAGATTGCATTTTTTACTTTAGTTATTTTTTGTATGTTAGATTCAGTAAATACAATTTGTAAATAATATTTCTTTCAAATAAAATGTGTAAATTTAAATGAACAAATTAGGTGTCGTTGATGTGTTATACAAATTTAAGTAAGACCATAACATTTTTTTTACTTCTGAAATTTCAGGCCAGAAACTAACCAGAGACTTTTTTTTTGAATTTCCACTGAATGAAACTGTGTAACTCTTGGAAGCAAATGGAAATAAGTATTAAATTAATAGACAGAATTTTAGTGGAGAATAGTTCACATGAAAAGGGAAAATTTATTTATATATGGATACCTCCAATAGACAAGAAAAAACAATCGTACTTAAAGTATGACTGTTAAAAGTTGGTTATTTACAAACCGACATTAGATATTCTAACCCATCATATTACTAAACTCTTAAAAAGTTTGTTGTATAAATAAACAGTCACGTTTATTTTAATTGAAGGTCATGTTTTAGCAATTTGCTCAAATTCTATAATAATATTACCATTGAGATAGATGAAAATAATGTATACACCATGATACCGTTCGATTTTACTAACGCATTTGACAGAATACAACATGGAAGACACGATTGTTACATAAACTGGAGAATGTAGTGTTGCATTATAAAATATTAGCCTGGATAAGAGGATGGCTGACTGACAGATATCAAAAGTTGTATACCGGAGGGTGTGAGGTTGCAAGATTTTATGTAACCAGTGGTGCACCACAAGGATCAGCCATTGGTCCAGTGTTATTAAATCTGTGCATTAATAATATTGGGACTAATAATATAGCGACATAAAGCAATTTGCTGATGATAACAAGATAGGTAGGGTAAAATGAGGAAGATTCGTAATGAAGTCTGCCAATATTTTCAAGACATCCCACAGTAGCATTGTTTTTGAATTTTTTCATATCAGTTCTGAAGATTTCTGATTCACTAAAAATGATTACTTTCAGGTACCTGTACTCAGATGAAATATCAATCCCTTCAATAGATGCAGCGATGGAAGTTTATTATGCGGCAGACAAATATCAAATTCCGTTTCTAAAGGAAAAAAGTGAAACATTTTTATTGCAACGCGTGACAGCAGAAACAGGATGTTTGTGTAAAGTTTACGAATTTTAACCAAGCTTATGTATCTCTCCCAAGTAGCTTATAAATGTCTGGACCTCATTGACACAGAGACCATTCTTAAGTCATCTGATTTCTTAAAATGTCAAAAAGAAACCGTAGAGGACAAAGTGCATAGAGATACGTTAACAATTCATTCAGAAGCTTCTGTATTACGTGCTGCATTCAGGTGGGGTTTAAATTATTGCGATAAAACCCAAGAATCAAAAACAAAAGAAAACTGTAGAAAAGTGGTATCTCCTATTTTGTAGTGGATAAGGTTTAATGTTATGGAACAGAAAGATCTTGTGGAACTGGTGGAAATATAATTATTTACATTTGATGAAATTGGACCTTTCGTTTGCCAAAAATAGAGACTAATTTTACAAAAAAAGTTTGGACTTCTTCCATTATGAGAAAAAATATTATTCACGTTCAAGGTGGTCTGTTGAGATATATGATATAAAAACTAGTGCACCAAAATCTGAAATCCCCGTTGATATTAAACACCGTTTTTCAACTAATAACAATATTAGTTTCACGGAAAAAATTCTGGAGAACTGCTGACACAACCATATATTAAAATCGTGGTTAAAGATGACGGTAAATCATACCTAAATGTCGAGTGTTACATTAAATCCCTCTCGGCTTCTAATCCCAAGGAAATCACTTGTAAATATGCAAGTACTATTAATAAACGGAATCCCACAGCAGTGTACGTTAGGCAAAGGAGAGAAACTGCAGATAAATGCGATATCTAGACAAAAGTTTAAGAAATGTATAGATGGTTCTCTCACTGAAAAGATATTTCATGATGACCCAAGTTTTAGTGTACAACCAGAAAGTAAATGGATAGTAAGTTTCCTTCTATTTGGTTTGTATGTCAAATGATGACAAATATAATTTTAGTAAAGTAAATAAAGTGATACTCACATTGAAGGAGTAAACATGTAAAGTGCTGTTATTAATTGGGAAGTTTTTTTGAGAATGAATAACTGCTTTATTCTCCTGTCTGTGAAATTTTCTCCTTAATACTAACTATATTATTTTATTAAGCAAAGTGTCTTAGTAATATTTATTGAAATAAGATAATAATTTAATCGTTATATAAAATTTGTGTGCTGTTTCGATATTGTTTCATAATGGATTAAGAATAAAATTTATAAATATTCATTATAATGACTTTAATTTCTCAAAGCCTATTGGCAAACAGATTCTTATTCTATAGCAGCCTAGTTTGGTTCTTAAAGTTAAATGCAGATTATTTTTGCAATTACTCCCTACCATATGTCAGTAAATTTCAAATTCACAGTATGTAACTTGAAAATTTTCGTTAAAACGAATAATTAAATATTTCTGTTGTACACATGTTGGAGTTCAAAAATTGTACTGTATGTAGCCAATAAAATCAATAAGGCTGTAGCAGTAGCGGCTAGCAAAAATTTGTAGTGGTAGGGCTGTAGCAGTAAAACAATATCAATGTGGATTGAAAAAATTATATCATTAGTAAAACTAAATTATATACTTTATATATAATTTACTTAGTAAGATAAGTTATACACATAAATTCATTAGAATGTAAAAAAAATAACGTTAATTTGTGTTGTTTGTGATCGTGTAGCAGCAACGTATCTTACTGCAATGCTATCAGGCGAAACTGCACGTAAATCATACGTTACCCCACTACGTTATCCCCACTAAGTAGCCATCTCTGTTTGGATTGTGTACTTTGATGGGTTTGCATTGAAAGCATCTCCAGCGTTGAGTATACTAACCAGTACTGATACTAGCACTAGCCCACACAGCACATTGACTATTGCAAAATACAACTATTGCTACAAAATGAATTATATTAAATACTATCGAGAGGCATCGTGTTACAAACAAGAAAATAACGGTTTTTAGATAAATATATAGAAATTTAAGAACAGCGATAATAAAACAGGAACTTACATTTTATATTGGAGGGGCTGCAGTCCTTATCGACGAGCAGCCGCTGGACGGTAGTATATATTACCGCGTATGAAAAATCAAATTTAAAAATAACGATGAAATAAAATTTATAATTCTTAAAAGAATATCTGCCACGGTAATTATATGATCAGACTGAACAGACCCAACACGATCATTCAGGCAACATACTAACAGCGTAAACGTGCGCATTTCCATTTTAATCTCTGACCAATTTTTTACTTGTTTTTCTCCGCTTCGATGCGTTTAGAAAATTTCGGATAATTAATCATGAATATTATGACAATTGACTCTTTATTTAATGTATTTGTTAAAGAGATATTTCAGTTTTTGCCTGTTGCCATGGTAATGATTTCTGTCTGATGACATCTATTTCCACCAAAATGTTTCAAAAACTGAGAAATAGAATTCATTTCCAATCACATTTTTCAAAACCAATCGCACATTGACAACTTCTGCAGAAAAACGAAAACACAAATCGATACGAAGAATAAATCTCATACGCGGAATTCAGTGTTGTCGTTTTTAATGAAAAAAAAAAAAAAAAACACCAAAAATAAGTTCTTAAAAGGTGTAGAAACACACATTGTTTTCTGTTGCAGAAAAATGAATGAATATAGGTCATTTATTTTTCTGCTTACTTATTTAGTCACTGGGGGATTAGGATAAGTGGAGATTAAATACTGATAATATTAAATATTAAATAACAAGATAAAATGTTTGAATGGCGCGCAAATTCAATTAGGATGAATTGGGGTAAAGATCAGAATGGCAAATTCGATAATTCAGCTTATTTCCTCCTTATTTCTTCAGAGACAGTAGAGACGAATTTCAGATAGAAAAAAATGTTCGAGAAAAAAAGAACGCTAATAAAAATATTTCTGTATTTATCTGCTGGATTTCTGTTCTGCACAGGTATCAATACAGCTGAATGGGCCAAAAGAAATGTGCGCATTTCCAGAAGAAAATGCAGTTTTGTCATTTTAGTCCTACTTGCTAGTGATGCCTTTAGACTGATACAGGATATCGGAGTGGTTGAAACACAAAACATAAAAGTATAAAAATGGGGATCCGCGTACGTGTACTAAAGTTCCAAAAGTTAAATATCTCTCAAAAACTGAATATCTCTCAAAGTTTACTAGACTAAAATATGCAATATTACTTTGATAAAATTGTAATATTTTGAAAGTTAGGAAAAAATTTTTTTTTATTTCATTTTATTCACTAAGGTACGTGAATGCTAAGTTGCTGGTGTTATTGTTAGCGTTAAGGCACTTGATTTATGTTTTTATTTAGATCATGAAACTCATCGACCAATAGAATTCATTTTCTTTCTCTGAGTGCTATTCTGGATAAAATTATTTTATTTTGGATAATCATAATTCTTAAATAGTAATGCCATAAAGTTTAGTAAATCTATTTTAAAGCGAATATTGACAGATAAGAATAACGAAGTCATTTTGCTTTTCTTTACAAGGCTTTCATACGATCTCATCAGAAATATCAGTTCTGCTGGATTCTAAGGTGATGTAAATACAGTGAATGATATCGCCACTGTGTAATGTAGATTATGAAGGTATCAACGATACCACTTTTATGATGTCATTGGCGTTTTACTCAATTCTTAGGGCATTATTGATGTTTTAAAGACATAGATACATGAGAATATAAGGAATTAATAATTTTGGACATACCTTTGTAGGATGTAGGACTTTTTAATCCTGATTTTTTCCAAGAATCATCACATCACGTTCCTCGCTCAATATTGATTAGAGACATTCAAGTAGGTCTCTCTCTCTCTCACTCTGTGTGTGTGTGTGTGTGTGTGTGTGTGTGAGAGAGAGAGAGAGAGAGAGAGAGAGAGAGAGAGAGAGAGACAGTAAGGTAGGTTAGTGAAATTACTTTTAGGCCTGCCCTCAAAAACAACTGCCAAATTAAATTTTACAGGGTTTGCCCTTGGATCCCTACCATAACGATGGAATCATACAGAATGACAACGTTCTTTTATTACTATTCTATCATTCTATAGTATAACGATTTTCATGCAATTAGCGCAGATGATTTTGACTTAGTAATTTTAGACGCTAAGGTGATAGATAATGAATACTGTAGTGTACGTGTCACAAAAAGTGGAATGGTCAAGAAAAATAAATCACTTTCATAAAAATCTAATTAATGAGATTATAGACATCTTGGAATGTCACAAGGACACTGTGCACCATGCTATTTAATATTGCCTATTCGATAGTATTCATTGGGTGTAAATTATTTTCTAAAACACAACAACAATGAACAATGCAAAAGTTACCACCACGTTTGAGAAGTTGAAATATATGACGTTAAAGCCGAGAACTCAATTATCCACGAGGAATAACAATTGGAATCAACTACAGATTTTCGTTTGTTTTCCCTTTAGAAATGCTTCCCTAAGAAAGAAAGAAAGAAAGAATTTTTAAATATTTTGAATTTGACAATTTTGTGAATCGTCTACCGAAACAGATGCCTGCAGTCGATACCCAAAACTGTTCTGTTTTAATATTCCAATTTCTTAGAATGTTAAAATGATAGATTAAACTCATAATGAAGGAGTAATATCAATAATTGAATGATATTGTCTTAGTCAGTAACCTAAAGATGAGGCATAATAATGAGGAATAAATAATGAGGACTTAATAAAACTTTTCTGTTGAACAGATGGTTCTCACCTCCTTATGTTTTTTTTTCACCTCCATTAACATTTTTAAAGAAATAATTACAATATAACACATTTTTCGGCACTTTCTGCTTTTCATTATAACTTTCATCACCACATATCAATGGCATAGCAGTGGCAGTACCGTCTTCATACGACTGCTACAGAAAGCTGACCAACTACGCCCGTGCTTTGTGTTGGTTTCAAAACTAATAACGCCTAGAAACATAGCAGTAGTTTCTTCCTTTCTGTAACGTTTCAGGATTATTTTTTTCTGTAATCACTTACTGTCGGTTGTGTTACACAATAGAATGTAGATAACTTTATCTTATGTTATCTAAAGAGAATGTTGCATTTTTCATGTGATTTTCATAGTGCAAGCAGCGTTTGAGCTTTTTAAGGTAAGTCGAAAGTTTTATCTTTATTACTATAACATTAATATTATTACAGACCGGATATGTTGGTTTAATCGTAATATCTTTTTATGATTTTGTTTATTTAAGATTCAATTAAAGAATTATTCGTTTTAAAAGTTATCTGCATAGGAATTTTAATTTAATAAGTATATGCATGTACATAGTGTGTATTGTGCAATAACAAAACGTTATTGCGTATTTATTTGCGTTATTGCTACCTTAAATAGAAAAATATATTAAAGAATACCATGAACATTGTTAAGGATTTAATGTGGCAGTCGAAAACGTATCGCGAAATAAGATGAAAAATATTTGTTTTTAGATCTAGTTTTTCACACGTGCGCATGTGTAGATGTGTGGCTGTATTGGAAAGCTAGTATTAAGGAAATGGATTGAACAGTTTGTCGGATTTGGCTGGATTGGTCACTCTGGGTTCTGTTGTCAATAGTTACTTCGCGTCGGATGTTGAAGCAGTACATGTAGAGAAATCGAATAGTATTAGTCTCTATTGCATGGATGTTATACACCATACACCAATAATTGTCCGATAATTTAGCAATTTACAATTGCTACCAGTAGGCGAACCATATTATCGGATATATTCACCTTTGGCTTTGGTCACCTCCTACACCCTTTGAGGGAGGCTTTCCACCAATGTGCAGCAGACATCAGGTGGAATTTGTCTTCATTCCTCCATAAAAGCAGCAATAAGTTCAGCGAGAGATCAATGGCATGCTGATCTGTATCTCAATCGTCCTCCAATTCGTCCCACAGGTGTTCGATGGAGTTCGATGACATAGAATGCCATCTGCAGAGGGATGATATTAATTATAAAATTGTCACACGTATGGGCACAGAACTACGATTATTGCACAGAAATATGATTAGGAAAAGAAACTGTACTGCAGTCTGAACAGAGCCCTCGCAAAATCTCACGTTATGTTCTACTTTGGGTGAATCAACTCAGGTGTATGAGGTGATATTAGAGATATTACTCTAAACTGAATATGAATTCAGTTATAGGTGCTGACATCAGATCAGCACGAATGCTACAAACCAAACAGGTAAAATGGCTGTGGTTTAAACCTTACTCTGTAAAATCAATCTGAGAACAGAAAAAAATGCAAAGTATTAGAAACAATGTAGCCTTTACGATGGATTGTTTCAGAGAATGATGTATCTAATTATCGACGTTTAGTTATCTGGAGGTTTGGTGAAAATTTGGAAAGGTTAGTAATAGCTCGCATAACAAGAGAGATTGACTGTGGAACTATACTTCTCAATAAATAGCATTGGTTAACTAATGAAAGGTCATTTTGGAGTAATTTCTCACCTTGTATAATCTCATTGAAATGGGGTCCCGAGTAATAATGCATATACCATATCAGTTCTGGATATCCTTTCACATGGTACAGGATGGAAGAATCTAATATGTTTTGGAGTACAATGCACTGAATTATAAATTATTAGCGAGCATAAGAGGATGACTAGCTTCCGTCGTGATCCAAGTAGAGTCTAGAACAGTAGTTTTTAACTGGTGTTTCCCGGAACACTTGTGTTCCACAAAATGGTTACAAGTGTTTCTCCGGTGAAAGATATCAGGTGACGCAGTTCTGAGTGTAATTGGCTACTCTGATCCTAACAACTGAAGATTGGTATGCGCATTGAGTTCTAAACCAATAGAATATCGTTAGGTCATGTGTTTGCAGGAGCGGCGTGGAGGAGCGTCTCTTTCGCTAACATTCAGTGATGTGTGTGTGTGTGTATTTGTTTGGTTTGTGTGTTGTGTAATATCGTAATATCACGCAGTCAATTTTTAATACCATACAATGGTTAAATTTATTATTAAACGAAAGCGTGATTCTGAGGCAAATAATGAAGTACAACTGGAGGAAGTAGTAATGACGTTTCTGAAATAAGTCTCATACAGAAGAGAGCATTACACGTAGCAAAATAAGAACAATTAATAGGCAATATTAGAACGAATATTTGAATTGAGGTTTTTACATGGACCAGTGAGGAAAAATGTCCAATTCCCCAGTATCTTATATGCGGAGAAAAATATCCAATAACGCAATGGCTCCTGATTAATTGAAACCCCACTTTACTACGAAGCACATCTATCTTGCTTTCAAAAACTGAAGATTATTTCAAGAGATTGTTGGACATGCGTGTTAAACAAGTAAATATTTTGAAAAGGGTGTTAAAATTTTCGATAAAGCACAACATGCATCATATTAGGTCATCATCATCCCCATCATCATCATCATGCGTATCAAGGATTTAGGCCTAGCATGGCCTGTTCCGGCGTTAGAAGTCATTGTTTAAGAGGACGTCCTGGTTTTCGTTTTCCTAATGGCTTGTACTTGAAGGCTTGTTTTGGTAATCTTTCTATTTTCATTCTTTGAACGTGTTCCATCCATTTATGTTTATATTTTTTAATTTTTTCTATTAATTGTTCTTGGTTTATTTCTTTCATAATTTCTTCGTTTCTTTTGTGATCAAATAGGGTATACTTTGCAGTTTTTCTCATAAACTTCATTTCTGTTGTTGTTAATCTTTGTTTGTCTTTTTGTTTTATTGTCCAGATTTCGCTTCAATACATTAAGCCTGGTATGGCTAATGTATTGTATACTTTTAGCCTGGTTTGTTTTTGAACTAGGTTTGGTTTAAATGTAGAGTTAACTACACCCGTTAGTTTTAAATATTTTACAATTTTTACGTTTCTATCTTGTTATCTATTACTATTTTAGTTCTTGCTGGATCTTGTTCTTTAAAGGCCATAGTTTTTGATTTTTCTGTTGATATTATCATACCATAATCTCTGGATATCTAATTTAGATCTAAAATAACTTCCTGTAGTTTATCTTCAAAATTTGTAATTATTATTTGGTCG
The DNA here is from genome assembly GCF_054136105.1 of Typopeltis vanoorti. Taxonomy (NCBI): domain Eukaryota; kingdom Metazoa; phylum Arthropoda; class Arachnida; order Uropygi; family Thelyphonidae; genus Typopeltis; species Typopeltis vanoorti. The sequence continues at coordinate 147,476,503 of NC_143554.1, forward strand.
TCAGCATAGAGTGGAGTGTTTAAGTTTACTGTAGGAGAAAGTTCAATTCCTTGATGTAAAGGTTTTTTCAATTTTATTATTATTTCATTTAAGTAGATATTAAAAAGAGTTGCTGAGAGGGGACATCCCTGTCGGACCACTTGGTTTATCTCTCTCGTATATCATAGCTCGTGATTTAATCTTATTTGTATTTGATTAATTTCATATATACTTGGGATAGCTTTTAGGATATTATTTGGTATTTCTCTTTCTTTTAATATGATAAATAATATGCTTCTTTTAACTTTGTCAAATGCCTTTTCAAAGTCAATAAATGCAATATGTGTTTCTAAATTGTATTCTCTTCTTTTCTCTATTATTAATTTTATGCAAAAGGCCGGTGGCCAAACATGATCGTCCTTTTCTAAATCTATTCTGCACTTCTAAAATAAAGTCTTCGGAATATTTCATTAGCTTGCTATTTAAGATTCTGCTATATATTTTGTATCAGGAATTTACTATACTGATACCTCTATAGTTTTAGGGTCATCTCTATTACCTTTTTTAAAGATAGGAATCACAATTGCTTTTTTCCATTCTATTTGGGGAGATACCAGTTGAATAAAGTTTATTTAAAAATAATAAGATTCTTCCTTTGAATCTTGTTCCTGCATATTTCTATAGTTCTGAACCTAGTTTATCTTCTCCTGGTGGTTTTCCGTTTCTTGTTTCTTTCAGGCTGATTTCTAATTCTTCTTTAGTTATTTCCTTTTTATTTTCGTTAATTGTTTGCCAGTTTTTTTTTTTTTTTTTTGTCAGGGGGCTAGCCTGACGATGGAATAGTTCAGTGGTAGGGCTGCTACCTTAAGGGTTCTAAGCTAGCCTTCTTCCGAATTTAAACCCATAGGAGGAATAGGTTATATTGAAAGGGGGAAAGAGTTGATTATAGAAGAATTATAGTAAAGTTTATAGAGAGGGCAATTGTAAGGCCAGAAATGAAAAGAGCCCCATGGCCGTCGAGTACTCTAATAGCATAAGGGTCATAAAATAAGAAGAGTTGGCTGATAAGACCTTAATAATGTATAAGTGGTTTTTCCTCAACGTAGTAGAAGGAGAGCATAGATCCAGATAGGGGGTCGATGGAGGTGCTTATTCTGTATATTCGGACCACCTCACCACACACACACACACACACACACACACACACACACACACATGGTGGGCTCCCCTATCCGGCACCCAGAGGACGCGCTCTCTAGGAGTTACAGGGTTCCCCGAGAGATCATATTAGGTAGCTGAATTAATTGCTGTAAAATTAAAACCACCTACTATAGCAGGGTCCCTTAGTTTACAAGAATGCTATGAAATAGCAAACGTTATGTTTGGCGATGAAGCAAAAAGGGAAATTATAAAATTTCCTCATTCGGACGATACAATAAAAAATAAAATTAAAGATATGTCAGATGATATTGAGAAAACTGTTACTGATAAATTTTCTAAACAATATTTTTCTTTACAAATTAACGAGTCTACTGACATTAGCAGTGTAAGCAATATACTTGAATTCGTTCGTTTCATTAATGAAAACGAAATAGTGAATGAATTTCTGTTCTGCACAGAACTTACCGAACGTGCAACATGACAAGATATTTTGACTCTGTTACGTCATATTTAGAAAATTTTAAAATTTAATGGGAGTTGAGTGTAGGAATTTGTATGGAAGGTGCTCCATCAACGATAGGCTACAATGAAGGATTTGGTACCCTTACAAAGAAAATAAACCCAAATATTATATCTACCAACTGATTTTTGCAAAGAGAATCCCTAGTTTGAAAAACATTACCGACAATATTAAGACCTTTTTAGATCAAGTTGCAACTATGGTAAATAACATCAATCAAGTCAAGACCTTTAAAACAGGCCTTAAAAAAAAAAACTTACATATCTATGGAGACCAAGTAGGATTCTTTGCTTTTGTAGACTGAAATAAGAAGGTTATCCAGGGGATAAAGTGCTATTCCGAATTTCAGGACTTAAGAATGTATTATTGGCTTTTTTTTTTTTTTTTCAAAATGAGGTACAAATGCTTTGTATAATGTGTTCAGAATGATATATGGTGTGCTAAAAACGCATAATTAGCCGATTTTTAATTACTTAAGTAACTTGAATACAAGAATCCAAGGGAAAAATGAAAATATTTTGATATCCACTGACAAATTGTAAGCTTTTCAGAAAAGGTATCGCTCTTGAAAATCCGCATATCAGGAAAAAACAATACAGTAGATATGTGTCTTTCGGTCCATAATAAAAATGCCGAGGGAATTATTTTCTTTATAACAGAACATTTAGATAGTGGAATAAAAAATTTCATGTTTACACACAATAGTGAAGATACGAAATCCATTTGCCACGATTAATTGTGTATAATAATTATATACCATTACATCGACTTGTGAATTTCGTTACAAGAAGAAGCACAATTTGTTACTTTGTAAACGGATTATACTCATAAAAACTAAAAAAGCGTGAAAGACTTACTAATATAGAAAAAGAGGATGAGGGTAGCTATATCACTCATTAGACCTAATATTGCTGAAATCTGCATAAGCCGACAAGCTCAAGTCTCATATTAAAATAAATGCCAGTTTTATAAAAGACAAGTCCATGCATATTTTTATTCTTAGTTTGTTTTATTATCCTAATGCATTTCATGTTTCCCAAACTTTTCTTATAATCAATCGTGTTTCGTAACTTAGAAAAGGTAAAAACCACTGGTCTAGAAGGTACACAGGTGAGTAAATATGATATTCAAATATGAACACATGTAGGAAATTTGTGGAATACTAATGCTAAAATAAAGGAAAAACTATCGGGGCTTCATGTGATAGAGAACTGCATACATCTTAAGCGATACATTTTTTTTTATTTATGGATATTGGGAATGAATACATAGAAGAAATAGTCGAGAGCTCAATTTTTCTCTCGTAGAGCAGTGCGTGTTGACATCGATTGCTGCCGGTAGTAAAGATAACATGGATAGTTTCGACAAAAGATATGAGGAATAGTGTGAAAGACACGTACTACCTTCGTAGGATGTAGACCAACAAAGATATGATTACATGAATCCTTGTAGAAACTCGATGAGTTCTTAATTTCCTGGAAATTGTTTGTAAGTGTAATAATTATATATATTACGAACTCCTATTTGAGATTCCGTGAAAGCAGGTGTGAGATAATTACATGTTAACCGTAGTCCTTTTTCTGGAAATATTTCAAGGTGAAAAATCGAGAAAATGTTGAATTGGTTGTGGTAAGTCACCTTCATATGCAAGGCCCTTAAATATGTTTTTTACATCATATAGGAAATTCTAAGCGAGGTTTATCCATCGAGACAACTTCAGCGATGCTGGCTGTGTTACAAGAGTTATTCATGTTAAAAAGAAATGTCCCCTTTTTGGTGCATACCAAATGCCGTGATGCATCCTTTACAATCCTGACTTGAAACTGGTACGAAAACTGATCAATTCTTGACCAAACTTTGGGTTGAATATTTTTAACAAGGTGTACATTGAACCTTGAGTGATGAGCAGTTTGATTACAGTGACCAAGCTTAATTACACGGCCTCTTCATCCTAAGGTTATGATATTGAGCTTCGGAACAGTGTAATGTTTGCTTGTGTTAGTAAAGTTAAGCAAAAGCAACTTATTTGGAGTATAATTTGTATGAGGTTGTGCTAAATGTAATAACTATCACTTTTTGTGGAAGATAAAATAATGATATCTAGAATGGTAAAATTTTGAAAACGTAGTTTAAAATGCATGTCTTATTAAGAATTCTTTACTTTTCAAGAAAATTTCTCGAAATTACGTACATTAAAATGAAATTAACAACCCTATTCAAAATCGCAATGTATGGTCTAAATTATATTAAGTTCCTATCGGTTCTTGAAGAGAGAAATGTGAAGCTTCTAAGTATAGGACGCGTGTGGCATAGAAAATCTTCTATTTTAGATTCTCATGAAAGCACACGATTTGGAATTACATATGAAACCGTGGCCATATCATTGCAAAGAACGTTAGTTTAAAATCTTTACCCTTAGTGGTAGTAGTGTTGTCTGAACATAAATTAGATAGTCAGTTCTTAATCATTGATTCTATTTTCTCCATTCAGTTAACCATGGAAACAGTGAAAGGAAGACTCTTGTCCTTGCTGAAAGATCCCCTATTTTCTGATGTGACCTTCATAGTTGGTGAAGGGGAACGCAGAGTAATAGCAGAAGTCCATAGATTGTTGCTTGCCATTGCCAGTCCAGTTTTTGCTGCAATGTTATACGGGCCTTTAAAGGAAGAGGGAGAGATACAGATTTCAGACGTCACTCCTGAGGCATTCCAGATTATGCTAACGTGAGTTGTTTTCTGCTGTTGTTTCCTAATAATAATAATATTGATCTGTCTACCTCCTAACCTTTTCAAAAATGAAAGAAATAATACGTATTAAATTTTTGAGTTACTGATCAAAACATAAATACAGGTCTCATGATATGCTTCTATGCCCATTGTAATCAACTATATTGAGGGTTCGACTAGACATCTTATATTGATATATAAATCTGATTATCCGAAGAACGCATTAACACCTATCCTACAAACTGCCAATAGAAAAATCTGAGAAATATTCTCTAGCATACCACGAATTCATACTGACCCTAATATCTTATGGTCTGAAACATGCTTACTACCTCGTAGCAGCCGTAATTCAAATGTTTGTTTAAAGAAACAGTCGAAACCTTACTCCACTTTAAGCACCTTAAACCGGTGCTCTTCACTTACGAATTTATAATAATTCTTAAAAATACACCAAGAGATTAGTTTAAAAATGGCTGTTCAGAAAAAATAAAGTGAAACAATCGAAAAAGTAAACGAGAATGTGCATGTTCCAATTCGATTTGCCATAAAACGGTGTTAAATACAAACATGGGTTAATCGCTTATTCTTAGTCGGATTCTTCGTGTTTTATTGGCACATGAGCAACAGAAGTCCTGATGCGTCATTTAAATTGTTTTAGGGATGAAACCGAATTATTTCGTAACATCCGTGTTAGTTCAAGTTTTTGAAGAAAATAAAAACTCTGAAAAATGTTAATTATCTGTAAAATAGCATAGCACAACATCTGCAAATTGTCACCCTAGTTGGCTAAATGGTCAGTGTTCCTGATCTCCAATCAACAGGCTGCGGGTTCGAATCTCGCCTTTCGTTGGATGTTTATGACAATCCTTAGGTGTAAGATGAATGGTATCGGTCGATGAGACACCACTGCTACTTCCGGAATTTGCTAATGTCTTTTCACATGATAGAGCGTAGAGGACGTATATAATTGGAGAATAGTGGACTCAATTATAAACGATTTTCTTGGAGAAGAGGATAGCTGTCGGACGCATCAAAAAGCAGCGTATAGGAAATATGAGTACGCAAGATTTAAGGTGATCCGTGGAGTATCTCCGAAGATACGCTTTGGTCGGTTGTTATTAATTTCTTACATTAATGTTGCTCGGTAAGATTTGACAGAAGGCAAATCTGCTATTTGCTAATGGGATATTTGCTAATGTAACGGTAGGTACGATAATTGCGAATGCAAATGAAATGCAGAATTTACAAAATGATTTATTTCTCCATTGTAATGCTGAAAAGAACACTGATATGATGAGTTGCTTTCGCAGTCTTTGCTATATAGCGGCTACTAATCTTCAACTTACTAACTACTAAAGCCCTATATTGATCATTTCCTTCGTCTAGCACAATGCGTCTATATAATAGGCCATTAGTCTTCTCTTCTCTGATATATTAAGTACAACAAAGTCAATTTCCTCTTTACAATTAGCGTCAGTGGTCGTATGGCTTTCTGAGAGTTAAATAAAATATGAATAAGATAATACATAAATTAAAAATTACAACAGTCAGTACTCAATAATTCATTCCATTTTCACCAATAGCAGAAGTCCACAGGTTGCTGCCTGCCATTGCCAATGCAAATATTCTGATATCTGAGGATATCAGAATATTTGCTGCACTGGCAATAGCAAGCAACATCATGTTTTAGGGACCTTTAAAGAAAGAGGGAGATATAGAGATTGCTGACGTAACTACTGAGGCATTTCAGATTATGCTAACTTCAGTCGTTTGCTGTTGGAAGGAAATACATATTTCCAACAGAAATATCCAACATCCTATGGAAATATATATTACATATTTTTGAGTTACTATTACAAACAAATACACATTCGTCTGATATGGTTCCATGCCCATTGCTATCAACTAAATTAAACATAAATACCAAAAGCTTACTTCCCTCGGGAAATTTGAATCGGAAAGACTGCCTCCCACAATCTAAGATATGTGGTACACTTGTTCTAATCAAGCAACATTGAAAAATCTTTAATCATATTGAAATGCTTCATCTATTTTCAATTTGCGTTGTTCTGCGTGTAACATCATCGTTTTTAATATTTTAAATATTTCAATGCTCCCCTTCTATTAGGTATTCAATGTACTTGACTATTAAATATATTATTCGCTCTTTTCTACATATCGTGGTGTTAATTTGTTAAATATTACGGCACAAGTTTCGTTGAAAATTCAATAATAACTGTGATTTAATTTAATTTGTTTGTTTGTTTGTACCAAACAAACAAACAAATTAAATTAATTAACTGAACAATTATATTCATTGGTTCTCCGATTTTTGACATCATTTTAGATGTTATGGATTCAAATAATCAATTTTGTCCTTCACATTAGAAAAGAAAGAAAGTAAATAACCAGTGGTCTCAGAAAATATCCATCCTGGGGAAAGACCATCTAAATCCTGTAATTTAGAAAAATCTAGGTGTTGCCGATTCATTAATGAGATTCGAACCTGGATGTTTTCGAAGAAAGGGCGTTATCCCTGAAATCGAAACTTATAATGTCTAGAGTAAAGTATTGAGTGTAGTTGTAATTACTACACGATGCGTTCTTAATTGTGTAGTAATTAGAAGATTAAACCACATTAGTAGATTAATAAACATTAAATATTTGCATTCTAACTTTAATTCAAAAAATTTAATTATTTTCAGGTATCTGTACACGGATGAAATTTCAATTCCGTCAATAGACACAGCGATGGAAGTTTATTTTGTGGCGGAAAAATACCAAATTCCATTTCTTAAGAAGAAAAGCGAAGAATTTCTATTGGAACATACAACAGCCGAGGCAGGTCGTGTGTGTAAAGTTTACAAATTTGCTGAGCTTATGAGCCTCTCTAATTTGATGTATAAATGCTTAGACATCATTGACAGACACACAGAAATCATTCTTAAGTCATCGGATTTTTTTGAGTGTGAGATAGAGACCGTGGAGACTATAGTGCGTAGAATAACACTGGCGTTGCAATCAGAATATTGTCTGTTTGACGGAATTCGTAATTGGGGTGTTAATTATCTCGCTGAAGCAGAAGAAGAAACAAAAGAAAGTTTAAGAAGCGTTTTGGATCCTCTTTTGAAATGGATATCCTTTTCCTTTATGTCATCGAAAGAACTCGTTCATGTGATCGAAACAGGATTGCTCACATTTGAAGAGATTGGGCCACTCTTATGCCAAAGTATAGACAGTAACACAACCGTAAAATTTTCTGGGACCATTGGCTGGTACATTAAGAGATCATATAATCCATATTTAGACTGCAGTGTTACAATATTTTATTTAAATAAAAGTTCATCAAAACCTGATGTTCCGGAAGGCGTAAATTCTCCTTTCTCAACTGACAACAAGATCTCTTTCATTATAGAAATTCTGGAAAAATCGGTACTCCTTGTCGAACCCTTTATAAAGGTTCATGTTAAATATGTTGGTAAACAGTTTTTCAATGAGAAATGTTGTATAGAGTCACTCTCTTCCTCTGAGCCCACGGAAACTATGTATAAAAATGTTCGCAAAGATAATCCTACGGCACTGTATGTGAAGCCAGGAGAAAAATTTCAGATGATTGCGATATTTAATCAGAAATTTAAGAAATGTACAGGTGGATCCATTCCTGAAAAGAAACTTTATAATGGGGTATATTGTAAGTTCAGTGTACAAACAGAAAACAATTGAAGAATGACATCTCTTACATTTAACATGCATGTCAAACCATGAAGCATTTTGTTTCATCTGATTAAATGCAATAAATTCATATTCAAATAGCCGAAACACTTCAATTCGTTTTAATTTTTGAAACATTGTTATCTTTAAAATAAGATTTTCATTTTCATATTATATAGTTTATCTAAAAACTTACCTGTAAAAATGAAATCCAGTTACTTAATTTGAAGTAAGTGTACCTTAAACAACTTTTTATATCATATTTTTCTATTCTTAATATCAACTTAAACACAAAGGAAAACGATTTGTTGAGAGTATGTTGCATCTGTGATCATCGTGGGATTCGATGTCAAGAGCAAGAGAGAAACGATTCAAGAAGCTGTTCTAGAAAGACAGAATTACGATAATATGACTGCTTCCTGTTTAGCATCTCGCAACATTTCTAGTGCCACATTGCTATTTCTTCAAAAAAGACCGCATCAGACTTGAATTTAATCTAACCTCATCGCAGACACATCTCGAATTAGCTGGTCTCTGGAAGAGGAATAAACGTTTATTCTATCTGCAAACGTGCTTGTCAATCCATATTGTTGAAATATCGATTCTAGGATTAACAAGATTTTAGATTGGGTTCTGTATCACGAAGATTTCATATTTAGATATGCTGCAAGTTGTAGTTGTGTATCATACTGACGAAAGGTAACTTTGGCATTATCAAATAAAAAAGATATCATGGTGGAAGTGTGTCCAGGATTGACACAGTATTGATGTACTATAAATTGATGTACCATAAACGATGATGAGGCCGAATGAACTCTTTCCACTTCTGCCTGTCCCAGCAGAGTCCGAAATTCTGTCCAGTTTGGTCTCGCTTGTTGAGAAATTTGTTTTCAGGTCCTCTTTTATTTTGTCAATCCATCTAATTCTGGGCTGTCCTTTGGATATTTTAGCTTCCATCGTTATTTTCAGGGCTTTAGATGGTAGTCTTTCTGTTCCCATTCTGTTCACACGACCAAACCATCGCAGTCTTTTTCCTTGGATTTTGTCAATTATTGTTATTTCTTGTTTTAGTCGATTCCTTATGTCTTCGTTTTTTGGTCGATCCAGCAGAGATATTTCAAGAAATCTTCTTAGCCAACCCATTTCAGTAACTAATATTTTTTTCTCTTTAGCCTTTTTGAGATTCCAGCATTCACTTCCATAGAGGAGTATTGGAGGACCATTGTTTCATAGATTCTTATTTTTGTTACTTGTTTGATGTCTGTTGACTTCCATATTTTATTAAGTCGTTCAACAGTTTTGGTTGCTTGACTGATTCGTCTGTTTATATCTTTTATAATTTCGCCATTGTACTCAATAACTCCTCCAAGGCAGGTGAAGTTTTCTACCTGCTCTAGAGTTTTTCTATCAATTTCAATTTTCAGATTGGTGGTTCTTTTTCCTATTTGCATAATTTTTGTTTTGTGTATATTTATGTTTAATCCAGATTTTATACACTCCTCCTTTATTTTCTCAGAAATTCGTTGTAGATTTTCTTTTTTGCTTGCAAGTAATGCAATGTCGTCTGCAAAGTTTAAAATTGTTTAAAATTTAAAATCACATTTTCCCCATATATTTTGATTCCGGTGTCTTCATTGTTTAAGGCCTTATTGGTTGCTACTTCCAGTGTATGGTTGAACAGGTCTGGTGACAGATTGCATCCCTGTATTACTCCGCTCTCTGTGTGGAACCAGTTGGTTAAGGTGTCCTCCATTCGTACTGCGCTTTCAGATTTCTGATACAAATTCTTTATTATTCTCATGGTTTTGTTTGTTGGGAATTCCAAATTCTTCCAAAGTTTTCCATAGTTCTCTTCTACAGATTGATCTGACGAAAGTCTATGAAATTTACGTAGCAACTTTGGTTGTACTCTTGTGTCTTTTTCATTAGGGTGAATTTCTTAAGGTGATTAGTTGTTCAAATGTGCTTCGCCCTGGTCTGAAACTGACTTGTTCTTTTCCTAATGCCAGTTCTATATATGGCTTAATTTGTTTTTCGAGTACTTTCGTAAAACTCTTACTTGGAATACTGAGAAGAGTAATGCGTCTGTAATTATTGCATTCTATTTTATCTCCTTTTTTGTATATAGGAGCTATGACTGATTTGGTCCAAGTAGTAGGCACTGCTTCGTTTTTGCAGATCCTTTCAAATAATGTTTTTAATGATCATATACATGCAGAATTCTTAAAATTCTGCATGTATTTGAGCAATGCCAGGTGCTTTCCTAGTTTTGAGTTTTTCTATGATGTGTGTTATTATTTCTTTGGTAGTGATATTTGTTTCCTCTTCCATTTCAGTGGTTGAAATCGTAATATCCTGGGAACTGTTTTTATTATATAAATCTTTGAAGTATTCTTCCCATTCAATTAGTTGTCACTCTTTGTTTTCATCATTATAATTTTTGTTGCCCTTGTCTTAATAATTTGGTCTATTTGTTTATATTATCCATGAAGGTTATATTCTTTTGATAGCTTTTCTTCCATCTTGCATTTTTCTTCTATCCAGTTATTCTTGTCTCTTTTAACTAGTTTTCTAATTTCTCTGGTTAATCTATTATATTCATTACTGTTAGAGTTCTGTTTTAGTTTTATGCTTTTCCTTTGATCGCTTAACCTTTTTACTTCAATCGAGATCCAAACCTTTTCACTTCCTCTTTCTGTGTAACCTGTTGCTTTTTCTGCCGAATTTAATATTATTTCCTTTAATTTGCACCAATGTTCTTCGATGTTTATATTCTGTTTTGGTAGTTCCTTCAGGTTTTTATCTAGTACTAGTTGATAGTTTCTTAGAATATTGTCGTTTTTAGTTTTGGTACATTCAGTCTCCTTTTGACTCTAAAAGTGTTTCAAGAGTTTAACATTATTCTCAGGTTTGCTAATACTAGCTTATGGTCTGATCCACAATCTGCAGAGAAGGATCTGCAGTTTAGGAGACTTGACTTCCATCTTTGGTTTACATTAATATAGTTTATAATATTCTTGGTTTGTCTATCTGGTGATATCCATGTCCATTTTCTTTGTGGTTTTGGATGTATAAAGAGAGTGTTGGTTATTTTTATTCTGTTTGAGGAGACGTTTAGTTAGTCTTTCGCCATATTCATTGCTATCTCCATACCCTAACTTTCCGATTACTCTTGGCCAGGTATCCCAGCCTTTGCTACTTTTGCGTTTAAGTCCCCCATTACAATTAGGAGATCTTGACTTGATGTCTGCTGTACTGCTTTTTGCAAATCTATATATAACTCCTTAGGGTCTTCTTCTGATGATATCGAAGTTGGTGAGTATACCTGAATAATAGTTAGTGATCGGATTAGTGTTTTAAATCTTGCTTTATTTATCCTAGGTGAGATAGAAGTGTTGGAGAATAGAGCGTTTGCGCCTTTGGTTTTAATATGAGTGCTACTCCTTCTTGGTGTTTGTTGACTTCAGTGCCTGACGTTAAGATGTTGTACTGTGCATGGTGGAATTCTCCTCTTCCAGTCCATCTGGTTTAGCAGAATCCAATCACTTCCTATCGGTAGTTGTCTAATTCATGTAGTAGTATTTCCAATGCTCCTTCCTGCTGAAGAGTTCTTAAATTCCATGTTTCTATGCTTTTTATGTTTTTCCTGTCTATAATAATAATAATAATAATAATAATAATAATAATAATAATAATAATAATAATAATAAATACACACCTGAAAATTTACAGAAACGAAGTGAACACCTACCGAAGAATGAGTGATTTTTCTCCCCATTTTTGTGCTAGTCGTTTCTTACATCAAGACAAGAACTACAAAAATATTCTGTCTTTACTCTCCAGAGGAAGTCGTCGAATATGATTTATTACTCTACTTTGAAGACTGATGGCAAGTTTCATGTTAAACCATCAGTGATAGTTCGCGAAAGATTATTATTTTTCTAATAAGGATTTGGGAAGAGAGTACGACAGAAAATTCTTCAGTGAGGTCGAAGCAAAAGACATTTTGAAAGATCTCACGATTTACAGAATTAAACTGACGATATTCTTGGAGGGAAAAACCTAATTCCCCTCGACAGTGATCGACTGACTTGAGAATTAGTGGAAGAAATACAGTGTTCGCAACAAGTTTGGAAAATAAAAAGCATGAAATCGATTTGTTTTGCTTGTAGCTCTTGATATTGTTACAATGAACAGTTCGGGTAGATTTCAGTATAAAAAACATCTCGACAAAGCATTTCATATGAATTGAAAGAGAAAATTTATACCATTACTGAGGTAATAGTATAAATCACCATATTAATATTAATAATATTCATATATTAATGGTGAAAGTATGGAACTAATAGAAGAATAAGAGAAATACAAAGCTAGGATAGACGCTGTTACTGGTCCTGTGATGAGCATAACATTAAGATTCTTAAGATGAAATCATGAAATTTTCAGTTGTTACAAATAGGACACGCGAAATAATAAAACTAGAAATGGAAAAATTGTAAAATTAAACTGATCTGTTTTTATAGTCTGACTAAGACTTTCAGTATAAAAAAAACGGAAAATTTGTATTCTGTTTTTTTTTATAAAACAACAGAATAAAGATATTCTGTAGAAAGGCTAGTTATCCAGATGAGCATTGTCTGGATTTCATGCAGTGGACGATTCACTACTGAAATAAAAAACAGCTCATCATCAACACTGCTCGTGATTGGCCCCGTCAAAAAAAGAAGAATAAACAGCAAAGAAATCAGAAATAAAAGGATTAAAATTAAGAAAAAAGATAGGAAGGCAGAATCCTTCTGCTGCTTTCTCAATGGAGAACCTAGAGAATAAGTAAAATGTTTTGAAAAAATGTTTCAGTTATATAACACAGTTTATCGACAAGTTTTCAATGCAAATTTGGAAATGGACAATAGAAGAAACAAAGCTGCTGTTTGAAAAGTGGTATAGTCGAGAAATTATCCCAAAATCTAAACTAGCAGTAGAGAAGGCAGTGTTTCAAACCAGTTTTAAGTTATGTATGAAAGCATGGGTTATAAATAAAGTATTTGACAAATAAAGATCACAGATGTGAGGGAACAGAGAAAAATTAGGGGACTGAACAGATGGCATCCATAACAAAATCATAATAAAAATAAATATATCTAAAAGATACCTGACATTCTTGGTATTCAACAAGAAATGGAAAGGAACACAGAAGATGACCAAGATCGAGTTGGATTGATTGAGTCAGAAGTGCGTGAAAAGCACGAGATGTGAGATACTCTGCTCGGATATAATCAAAATACAACCTTATGGGCAAGATGAATGGTATATGCTTCATTTATACCGACTGAGCTACAACTCCGTCTACTGTAGACTGTAAACAGTATTGTTATCTGCTGATTTATGTATAAACGATCAGCGGTATAAAAGTAATAAACATTTTAGGTGGAAAACCTCACTTTTCCAAAAAATAAAAATAAAAATAAATCAAACTTTGCTTCTTCCTTATGACAACAGCTAACTCACGGTCACTTGGAAAAGTCAATACAAACTATCTTGCTTCATGAAGAGAATCGAACGCCTAGGCGTCTTTCAGCAGACGGGTTCATGTTCCATCCTATTTCGGACTTGGGTAGGCCACTTAAAGGAAAGCAATTATAAAGACTTAGTGTGTTTTCCATGGGAGGTGAACGCAAATCATTTCATGTAAAGGTCATCCCAATCACTGGCTGAGCTATAGAGAAGTTTCCGAATGAAATCGCTGTTTTAAATAACAGCAAATTCGAAAATAAATGATAATGTCATAATTACTAAGTAATATACCATCAATGTTTGGAAAGTTCTTTATTATTATATTATTATTAATTTCGGCACCTTTGCCTGTTGTCTACTTTTGAGGAAGGACCGGTGTATGGATTATGTTTTGACAAAGGCCACTGTCAGTTCTCTTATTAAATTTCATGGAAGACTGTTCCACATGTTTTCTTGTAGGGTCCTCTATTACGCAGTAAAACCTCTGTTCAAAACCTTGGGACTTGAGTATGTACTCGCATCATTGTCTAGCCCAATGTTTCCCAAATTGTGTTCTGCGGATCAATGGAGTTCCGCTTGTTCCGTGAAAAATTATCAAAATTAATATGAGGCTGGAATCGTTTTAAATGCTGCGACAAGTTCAAACATGCTTGAAAATCAGGTGCTCCTCATTTTGCGTGTTGGTTGTGCTATTAAGGCCAGCGCGCTGGACTTATAGTACAATTATCGCAATTTCACCACATTAATTCACCACAATCGCACCTTAATAGCACATTGCGATGTGATACAGGCTGCTTCGGCGGTTGCATTTGGATCTGAGAGTTGGCTGAAAAGTAAAACATTTGATCAAAGACTAGAGACCACAGACATGAGAGTCCTGAGAAAAATTAAAGAGGTGAAAGATGGCCTCAGTGTCAATGTCATACTAAAAACGAGAATATTAGGAGAGAACTTAATATTGTTGTCATCCAGGAATGCATTAGCAGAACTAATCTCAGGTGGTATGGTCACTAAAACAGAATGGGAGAGGAAAGATTAGCAAAACAACTGTTCTCTGCCAGGTTGGCAGGAAAAAGATCCAGAGGAAGATATAGGTGGATTGATACAGTTAAAAGTACCTTGGAAGACAGAAATGTAAGTTCTGACATTGTTGGAGTCTTGGCAGGTAGCAGACTTATTTGGAGGAAAATTGTAGATAGGAAGTTAGTAATGATGTAAATTTTTCATGTAGTACTCTCGTATCCTGTACACCTCTTGAGGGTATATATCAGGAATTTGATGATGATCATTCAAAAGTAGAACGAGTCGCATGTTGCTAAGCATTAAAGAGGGAAAATTTCCCCAGTGTCGTAACTAAATTATAGGTATTAATTCACAATTTCATATAATATTAATTTATAAATAACATTATACTAATATAGGAATTAAAAGTCTCAATTAAAAAAAATGAATGTGTTATCCAGATTAAACTTTTCCATGTTTTTGATAATGATATACAGTCATTTCGATTCAAGTTAGGACCTTGAAGTAAGGCCTCGGCACTCGCTTTGAATAGGCGTTCAAATTTATAGCGACATCTGTGTAGAAGGCGAGTCTTGGACCAGAGGATGTTGTGGCTTGTCTCTCTCTCTCGTGCTGGTCCAATCTAGACTTATCGGAATTGTTGTACAGAATGTGTACGAGTGATGTTCTTGAATTCTTTTTTCTACAGAGGGTCCTGTTTGTCCAAAGTACCACAGATTGCAGTTCAGTTACAAGTAACTTGATACACACCAGGCAGAGACATAATTGAGCGTTTGTATTCAGATGAGGAGAAATAGGTGGATATTTTGTTAACAGATATATAAGTGTCTGTTAAATCATATTTCTTCAGAATTCTTGAAATTGGTTCTGAAATACCGGATATATATGGAATTGGAACTCGACTTTTGGATTCTTTGTTGTTCTGGATTGGATTGTACGAATAGAACAGATGTTGTGTACTTTTTACGGAGAAGATTTTTAATTTCATGTGATGTTTGATAGTTGGAAGTTTTTTATGTAAATCATGAGGAGTTTAACAACTAGTTCTAGCTCGTCGGATTAAAGATTTTATTATTCCTGTTTTTTGATAAGAATAATGAGCAGATTGTTTGAGAATATAACGTCCAGTGAAAGTGTGTTTTCTGTAAACTGTTGGTGTTGTTAGAATACCTGAAGTTGAACGGATGAGTAGGATGTCTAAAAAGGATAACTTGTTGTCTTTTTCAATCTCCATGGTAAACTTAATATAAGGATGTAAGATATTGATTCTGGTTAAAAATGAAGGTAAAGAATCTCTGTTATGAAGCAACACTGAAAAGATGGCATCTATATATCTACCCCGCAAAAGGATGGTTGAGGGGATATAAATGAAAACAGGACGTATTCTAGGTATGTTCCAAATAAACGTTGGCTAGAGCAGGTGAAAGTGGACTTCCCATGATCGTTCCTAGTACTTGGCTGTAGAATTTGTTTTGCCATAAGAAATATCCAGAGTGCAACCTTGAATCTGAACTTAGAAACTCTCAAAGAAACATTGGCTAAGAAATATGAATGCTCTTTTCAGTCATCATGTAATAATTAAACATTGAATTTCATTACTACATTACTGTACATTTTGCATTTGCATTCTGATTTCTAATTCCCCAAAAATAATTATTTTCAGATATCTGTACACAGATGAAATTTCAATTCCGTCAATAGACACAGTGATGGAAGTTAACTTTGTGGCAGAAAAATACCAAATTCGATTTCTTAAGAAGAAAAGCGAAGAATTTCTATTGAAACGTACGACAGCCGAAGCAGGGCGTGTGTGTGTAAAGTTTAGGAATTTGCCAAGCTGATGAGTCTCTCTAATCTGATATATAATTGTCTCGACATCATTAACAGACACAAGGAAACCATTCTTAAGTCATCGGATTTTGTGAAGTGTGACAAAGACACCTTAGAAAATATAGTGCTTAGGCAAACACTGACGATTCAATCTGAATACTGTCTGTTTGAGAGCGTTCGTAATTGGGGTGTAAAGTATCTCGGTAAAACACAAGAACATGCAAAAGAAAGTTTAAGAAACGTGCTGGATCCTCTTTTGAAATGGATATCGTTTTCTCTTATGTCGTCAAAAGAACTCGTTGATATAACCGAAACAGGATTGTTCACATTTGACGAGTTTGAAACCCTTTTATGCAGAAGTTTCAAGAGTAACACAACTGTAAAATGTTCTCAGATCATTGGCTGGAACTGTAAGAGATCATGTTGTGCATATCTATATGACCCTGTTAAAATGTTTAATTTAAATGCAAATTCTTCAAAATCTGATGTTCCGGAACAAATAAATTCTCCTTTATTAACTGATAACAAGATCTTTTTCACGTTAGATATTCTAGGAAACCCAATACTGCTAGTAGAGCCGTTTATAAATGTTTAGGTTGAAGATGATGTAAAAGGTATTTCAATGTGAAATCTTGTATAAAGTCACTCTCTTCTAATGAGACCGACGAAAGTATCTGTGAAAATGTTCCATATAAAAATAATCCTACGGCAATGTACGTTAAGACAGATGAAAATCTTCAAATGATTGTGATATTTAAAGAGAAGTTTAAGAAATGTACAGGTGGATCCATTCTTGAAAAGATATTTTTTGATTGTCCATATGTTAAGTTAAGTGTACAACCAGAAAGTACGTGGATAGTGACAGCTCTTAAATTTGACCTATATGTCAAATAATGAATGCTTTTGTCTCCACTGATTAAAAGCAATTTCGCAATGCCGAGAAATTTAAAATCGTTTGCAATTTTTGAGACATTTTTATCTTTAAAATAAGATTTGTCATTTGCATTTTATATAGTTGATCTCAAACGTCACCTGTAAAAATGAAATGCAGTTATTTGATTTAGAGACGTTGCAGCTTAAACAACTTTTTATGTCATATTTATATAGTCTTAATATCAACCTAATCACAAAGTAAAACTGTCAAAAGGTAACTTTGGCATTATCAATGACAATTTCCACCAAGACATCAAATTAGCAATGCAGGTTGAAGAAAATGGATGTCTTCACTTCCTGGACGTAAGACTTACTAAGACATCTAATTCCATAATAATCTAAATCTTTAGAAAATCTACACACACGGATAGATACCTACATGTGTCTTCACATCACTATCCTGCACAGAAAGTGGGTATCATCTCAACCCTAGCACATCGTGCCAGATCTATACTTTCAGATGATGAAGAGCTAAAAAATGAACCACAACATCTACAAAGAACCTTCACAAGTAATGGCTACTCGTTAAAAACTATTAATAAGCATCTATACCGTCGCCATCAAAACAACTCAGAAACACAAGACAACACCAACGATTGTATCTCCTCACCATATATCAGCTCGTTCTCCACGAAACTAAAAAGAATTTTACGAAAGGTCAACATAAAAACCTGCTTCTCTACTCTTCCTAAACTAAGATCGATTTTAAGTAAATACAAACAAGCTCACAACCAGCTACGATTCCCAGGAGTGTACAAAATCACGTGTAACTGCGGGAAACAACACTATGGCCAAACTAAGAAATCCAACCTCCTACCTCTGGTATCCTTCCAGACGTAGGAGGAAGAACATTGCCTACAAAAGAACTAGAGCTAGAGCCCTGTCAAGCCATGTACTGTCTTCAGTTGACACAAATGATGAAGGCCGTCAACATGAGATAAACTGGACAACAACCTCAAACCTTCATATATGCCATGACCTGGTGGAACGCCACATAGTCGAATCTAAAGAAATTGTTATGGACCCTCAAAATATAAATAATATCCTTAGTTATAATCTACCGGACTCTTTCAGCTCTGCTATCCGATATTGGCACACTCGTGAAGTCACACGCACGCAGATGCCTAACAATAGAACTTCACGGACTGTTGCTACAGTCAGTTCAAAGCTGACTGAATTTTATAATACTCGTTTTTATAGGGATAAAATTTTTTTTAGTGTTTTTTATTTGCTTTCTATGTTCTCACGCCTGAAGAAGTCGGACAATCCAATGAAACATGTTGCGTTTTGAATAAATTTAATTCTTTTTTTCTCGGATCTAAGTAAGTATATATAAAAATATGAATATATATATATATATATATATATATATATATAGCACTGATGTATTGTGAATTCATATATGTCTCTTGCGTATAACTGATATAAAAACATACTCACATTAATACCCACCTCAAGTTACAGAAATAAAGTGAACATCTACCTAAGAATAGGTCATTATTTTCCAATATTCTAGGAGTAGAAGAACAGAACAACAAAATGTTTTGTGTTTTATCACGCAGTAAGTCGCCGAATCTGATTTAGTGATCTGGTTGAAAACTGCTGGAAGTCACTTTTCATGCGTAACCATCAGTGAGAGTTGTCCCAGGACTATAATAATAACAATAATAATAATCTTTGTATTATTATTATTATTATTATTATTATTATTATTATTATTATTATTATTATTATTATTATTATTATTATTATTTTATTATTATTATTATTATTATTATTATTATTATTATTATTATTATTATTATTATTATTAATAATAATAATAATAATAATAATAATAATAATAATAATTATTATTATTATTAATTATTATTATTATTATTATTAAGAAAGAGCTCATTTAGTGGGTCTGAACCGGACGAACACTAATCCGAAATCGTTATTCTCGTCAACATTTCCACGAAAACGCCCATCCCCGTTATTAACACAGTTATATACCATTTCCGCTTTTACACTCACATTCACACCATTCCTTCCTTTATAATTAATTTCCTTGACTCTCTGCGTTAGGTCTAATACCAGTTATTAGTTTTTCTATATTACAATGGATCTAGAGGCATTTGGGAAGAGTGTTTGATAGCAAATGCATCCGTGTCGTCAACGTAAAACACATGTGGTCGATTTCCTGATGTAAGCAATTAAAATGCAGAGTTCGTGGGAGGGATAAACCTACTTGTCTGATAGAAACCGACTATATTGGGAATTGGAAAAAAAACAGTGATCGCAACACGTTTGGAAAAAAAAATTGTGAAAACGACGTGTTTTGTTTGTATCACTTGATATTGTCACAGCAAACTCTTCCTGTAGATTTTATTATAAAAAATTGCGGACAAAGTAATTACTATTTAAGTGACAGAAAAAAAAAACATTGCTGAAAAAAATACTAATGATAGACATATGATAATAATAGAAGAATAAAAGAAATACCAAATCAGGGTAGTTGCTTTTACTGGTTATAAGATGCGCAGAACTGTAAGATTCTTCTACGGGATGAAAACGTGAATTTTTCGGTTGCTATATTCGGAAAAGGAAAATAATAAATTTTAAAGTGGAAAAATTGGAAAATAAATCTCACTTGTTCTTATAGTTTGACTAAGAATTTCAGTGGAAAAAATAAAGAACATTTCTATTTCTTGAAGGAGAGATGGTATAAAAAGAGATATTTTGGTTTAGTGAGGAGAAAGACGAGTAACAAGTTACGGAGATAAGCAACGTTTGGATTTCATGCAGGGGACGGTTCACTACCGAAATCAACTTCAGCTCACCATCAACAGTGTTCCTGGTTGTCCGATCAACATAAGAATCATCAACGTCAATGAAATGGCAGAGCTAGCAGATGGGGAAGAATTGAGTACCTACCATGTTGACCTAATAGGTGTTAACAAAATAAAAAAGGCACAAACTAGTGTTCTTTTAACGACCCTACCATCCAAGACGTATATATACGTATATATATGTCCAGCTTAACACGGCTGCGAAGTGCATATTAAAAGTGTAATACCTTTGATATTATTACATTGAAATATATGATGGATACCAAGAGTGTAGAGGAGTGATGTATTTTATCCATATTGACGAAGAACAAACGTTAGTCTTAATATTCTGGCAATAACGATCAGTGGGAAGAAGTAATATCCATAGTGATGATGATGAATAGCCCATTTTCCTCCCTTTGTAGGGTCAAGACCTCCCCCATTGCGGGAAGTTTGTGTCTACTACTCCCCTGGTGATCCATTGAGCGAGTGTATTCATTCTTGGATGAATGAATGTATGGAGATGGAAGACAATCACAAACATCCATGCCCCCAGCCTCTGGGTGGGAGATCGGATACGCTTGCAAATCGACCAAATAGGCCGGCAGTAGATACAGTACTCCACATAAAATTCAATAGTAATTTCTTCATTGACACGATAATATCAAGGAGAATGATGTGGACAAATAACTGAATTGGAGTTTGGAGAGTAGAGTAAGCTGGATTCAGGTCAGAGATTGTTGTGACAATTAGATTTCACTTAAAGACAAATAGTTGAGAAAAGTTGGGAATATTCAAAGGATCAGTATTTCAGTTTTGTCTATCTCGAAAAATCATACGACAAGGTGACCGGCGAAATGGTTTTCAAAACACTGTTATTATATGGGGAAAACGAACATTAAACAGAGTATTACAGAATCTATACGTAAGTTGTCAGTCAGCAGTTAGAAATGAAGGAAATACAGAAAATATGGCTTGATGTAAAATCTGGTGTAAGACAATCATGCACATTATCTCCCTTCACATTTATAATATGGATATATGAATCACATTATGACAGAATATGGCATTAAAGTTGATATCGAATCCGAGACATCAAATTTAGTAACCTTTATGCAGATGATGTTGTACTCTTAAAACCACCCAGTCCAAGCCTGCAAGAATGCAAGCAGAAGGTTTCTGCCTGCTTAGCTTTTTGGTTAAATTTAGTATTTTTATTGCTGATTTTTACGCCAAAAGTTTTACAACAGTTATTCAATTCACTCAGGGAATCCGGAGAACGTTTCTTACTATATTAGATAACCCTAAATATGAAATTTAGAGGCGGAATGATGTTATGGTTCTATTTTTTCTGGTTTAGCCCTCACCTCTGTTTGAGGTGACACCAACATTGAACAACGAGAAGTATCTGAACATTCCGAACATCGCAACTTGCAACGCAATCTATGCAACTCACCCATTGTCTCTGTTAGCAAGACAATGCACCGTGTGACGAGACTGCTGCTGTAATGGACATGAACGTCATTGCACTTAACTGACCACGACATTTGTTTAGCGTGAGGTAAACCGAAACTACTTCCGCCGCCAAACAATCGAGAACCTATTACATTCTATAGGAAAAATAGTCCAAAATTCCCGTTGATCGCTACCGTACTCTTATGGAATGTATGTTCTGTAGAATTGCAGAAGTAAGAGCGAGAGGACGTCCTACTTCTTATTAAGGTAGTCAGCGATGGGTGTTTGTTCCTCACACTATGGTGTCCGTTGACTTCTTTCAAAGCAGTTTGTGACAATATTGGAATGATGACGAATAATAAACAAATTTTGTAGGGCATGTTTGATACGAGATTAATAAGAAAGTTCATTTAATCAATGTAGTGCTGTCATAGTAGCCTGATCATCCCTTGAAGATACATATCAAAATATTGATGATGATGGAATTGGACATTCAGACTAATTTGTGCCTTCGCAGAATATTCTACTAAGGAAAAAGAGATGGAATATTTCAAGACATTAGAGAAGGCAGCTGAATCCACATATACGAAATCTTGGTCTTTTTATAGATCCAACCAGCATAGTATGTAATTATTAATAGATTTATAGAAAAATTTCTGGAAAGTTTTGAGAAAAGAGTATAGTTTTTAATAATGGAAGCTACATACTGAAATTCTGTTCCGGATATAAAATATTATTTAAGAACAGCATGATCCAACATGATGAGATTGAGAAATTCACATGGAGAGAAGATCCAAGAAATAAGAAAAGTCTCATTGATTATGTTATTGTTGACAGCGATCTTTCCCCCATTGGTTCAGGACACAGAAGTATACAGAGCATTTGAAATTAGAAGTAGTTATTTAGTTTTGAGCAGAATAAAATTGAATATCTTATTCAAAAATTGTTTGTAATAAAGTTTGAAAAGGAACTAAATCTGATTAGCATTCACACGGGAAGTGTTGGCATAAATGCACAAATATCATTGAAGAAAAAATAAAAGATTTTGAATCCAAGAGCCAAACTGAAATGTGTCTGCAGACCTGAAGGAACCTTCATTATTTCAGCCCGATGCATTTTCGGGGGGATTGTTTACAAGGATAGAAATATCCTTACTCCACTGAAATCAAGAAGCGTAAGACAGTCAAATCTTGAAAAGGTAAGTCAGCATGTACTCTGATAAAATACCAATCGAATTGTGAGAAAGTAAAGCACTGTGTAGAACTCGCTTAACAAAGTCTTGAAACCACAATACTTTAAACAGAAAAAGATATCAAAAACTTCAAACTTGAAAAGGCAATTAATGTAGCTGAAATTCGACCCGAAACGCTCACATATGAAATATAAGCGTATTATAACTTAATATTGCAGAGGGAGGTTGAACTACAAATGATTTTATTAGAGCTGTCATAGTTTTCTTATACAAATATTGAAATAAAACTGAATGTAAGAATTACGTAGGAATTGCCATAATAATGACTTGATTGTAACGTATATGAAAATATACAGGGTTGCATAAATCAACTTTCCCTCTTTGGAGGTATCTGTAGCCAAAACTAATACACGGAATGAGACCACATTTTATATTGAGACTTCTGAAGGCATGGGCAAATGAATTCCAAGAAAAAAAAGATTTGGTACCAAAATTCACCAATAGGGGAAATTTTGGCCCTGGCGGATCCGAAAGCAGTCAAATATTTGCAGTAAACGCAGGTAAAAAGGATTATGCAAATTTTACTGTACGTACGTGACAGCCGTGCCACCAATTCCACTTAAAAAGGGATTGGGAACGTTCAAGCAGTTATTCGAATGACTGACGAATTGTACTCAATATGCATCCTACCTTGCCTCATAGGATGCATGGTAGTTTCCTTGTTCAGTTTTTTACTTTAAACAGTGCAATACCGTAGTGTGTTAAACAGTGCGTAGCGGCCGTTCGGGAATTTAGAAGGCTTCATAACCTGCGTACAGGTCCAAAGTCAGCTGTAACACTGAGAGCTATGATTAAGAAGTCTGAAGGAACTAGATCACTACAAGTTAGATCTGGAAGAGGAAAGAAATCAGTGCAAGAAGAGACAGTAACAGACTTTGCTAATGCGGTGTTCGACGACACAGGGACCAGTACTGTCCAAGCGCTCGTGCCATAGCTCGCAAAGTTGATATGGCTTATGGGACAGTCTGGAAAATCTATGGAAAATTCTTCACTTCTATCCGTATAAGTTCAGTGGTGTGCAAGCACTAATTACCGCAGATAAGCGCCTGAACTTCGCGCTAAAGTTCTTGCCCGAAACGAGGTCGACAGTGACTGGCCTTGGAGAATATTGTGGGGTGATGAGGCTCATTTTTATCTGAATAATTCGGTCAACACTCGCATTACCCCAAATCATTATCCCATGCGATCCAGCAAGACCACTGCATTCTCCAAAAGTAACTGTTTGGTGTGGCTTCACAACCGATTTCATAATAGGACCATACTTTTTTGAGCCTATTTTCCTTACAGGTCCTGTAACCTGCTCCATTACTGGAGAGATTTTTCGACGAATGCTGGAAAATTTTGTCATTCCTGCATTGCAGCAAAGACAATGTTTGGACTCCATAATTTTTATACAGGATGGAGCACGGTCACAGATTGAACATTCAGTACAGCGCTTTTTACACCAGCATTTCAGTAATGAGAGGGTCATCAGTCAGTCTTTCTGACGGCATGGCCGCCTCGATCCCCGATACCAATCCATGTGACTTTTGGCTGTGGGGATATTGAAATCCGTTGTGTATGTTGATGTCGTTCCCAACTTGCATGTCTTGAAAGAGAACATAAAACGGACTGTTATGAACATCCAGTCCGATTCCATACGCTCAGCTGTAGGGCATGTTGCACACCAGATGCAATTTGTTGTGCACAAGAAAGGTCAGCAAATGGAAATTCGTGTATGTGGTCCAGGGGACCCTGATTCTGATGAATAAAACATTATTTCCTGTGAGTTCAATCAATACATTAATTTCTGTGTCTCTCGCAAATGGTTGTTTTAGTTTAATTATTATTAGTAGTAGTATCATTGTAACGCGCCGCATATCCAGCCGGAATGAGTGACGTAGTTGTCGCATACACCGTCGAAATATTATTATTTCATTTTACCTTCCCTTAATGTAATTATCCGCTCTTTTTCCCCCCGCCTCCCGCAAAATTTCCCCTATCGGTGACTTTTGGAACTAAATCTTTTTTTTCGCGGAAATCATTACCCATGCCTTCAAAAGTCTCAATATAAAATGTGGTCTCATTTCAAATATGAGACATTTTCTCTGGATTTTATTGGACCATGATTCTTTATAATTATATGTATATAATCGTCTACCAGTTTCGCCAGTTTGAGTCTATTTGGCTTCTTCAGGACGAGAATGGATATACTAACATTAAATGCTAAAACAGAAGAATGCACTAACGACCTTAAAATCGGTTAACAAAAAAAATGGTCTCATTCCGTTTATTGGTTTAGCTACAGATGCCTCCAAATAGGCAAAGTTATTTTATGGCCACCCTGTACTTGAGAAAACTAGAAGATAATGTGTAAGGGAACCTGGGACAACAAAAATCAATGTTCAAGCCAAATAACTTTCTGGATCAAAAGAAAATAGTTGAGAAATCATTGAAATATAACAACGATCACTATTTGAGGTTGGTAGTTCTGGAAAAGCAATATGGCAAGGTGTCTAGGGAAGAAATGTTCGAAAGGCTTCAATCATATGGTTAAACGGGGACGTTGAATAGAGCAATACATAGGTAGTCTTTATTTCAGTTGTAAGTCAGCAGTTATAACGGATTATAAGAGTTTCAGGTTAAATTAGGTGTGATGAAATGGTGCATGTTATCTCAACTGTTAGTCATCATCAATCTGGGTCACATTATGGAGAAACGTGACATTATATCGAACGTAAAAACTCGACATGTTATTCTCAGTTGTTTAATTTACGAAGATGATTTTTCACTTCTAAATTAATCCGGTACCAGTCTGCAGGATTGCTTAACTAAATTTAATAACAGCTGCAATAAATTTGTTATGAAAATCAGCAATAAAAAAGCAAACTATGAAACTAGGTAGGAAAATTGAAAATATTACTACGTATTTATGTAGAATAAGTGAGACGAGGTAATATTCAACTTAAGAATCACAGCGCTGGGTTAGAAATGAAACACTTGATGAAAGACCTGAGACCACAGATATGAGAATTACAAGGAAATATTAGGGGAGCGAATATATGACATCAGTGGCAGTCTCGTATTAAAATTGAGCATATTTGGAAAGAACTTGGTATTTTCAGAATTTAGGAATGTGGGTTAGCAAAAATGCGCTATTTTCCTAGCATGGATGGCAGAAATAGTTCTGTAGGACGACAAAGGTAAAAGTAAATTGATACATTAAATAATCCCTAGAATACAGAATATAAGATTTTAATATAACATAAAATAGAAATATAAGAAATATAAGCATTTAAGATAAATTCATTGGAAAAAAAATAGTCGATATAAAGGTTTTGAAGTATGTAAATCGTTTATGCGGTACTATTATAATATCATGTACACCCCCCCCCCCCCACTTAAGGTTGATGAAATGGTTACCATAAAATAACGTGAATCTTAACAATTACTCTGAAGGGACATACAGAACACCTTGTGTATATTCTCTGCGTATTATGTAGAAAAATGACAGTCATAAAATCCACAATAGCTCCTTCATTTATATTAAGAGATATTTGGAATTACTAGCAGTCCATAATAATTAATAATTGTGTTGCTAGCTACTATTATTAATTTAATGATCACTTTCGAAACAGACATAGTCTATAATCTTAAACAATTAGTATACCCAGTGGTTCGCTGGGCCCTGGTCGTACCGGTTACACCACTTTTAAGTTAACAAGAATCTTGTGAGAATCATATCCAAAAACTTGGCTCAGCAGAGATGCCCTTAATGGTATCAAATCGCTCTTTCTCCGAGAAAAAAAATCGCCTACCAATCATAATACTGTAATCTTGTATTCGCAAACTCCTGACAAATCTTATTAATTAGATTGTTATCTACGTATTTCTATTTTATTATGAATCAAACATATTTACATTCAGAAGATTGAATTTGAATGCCTTCTATTTCCTCCCTTCAAGTAACATTCTGAAGGTCGACCCGAAGTCATCAAAGCGGTTACCTACTCCAAGAAATTTTCCATTTCCAGAGAGAAAGAGAGAGAGAAATTTTACAATGAACACGCAATCTTCTTGACTGTTAAATAGTTGAAAAGCTCTGTAGTTCCTCTAATTGCAACCTGACTCCTGGAATTCTCCACTCGTAAAACACGTCATACTGCCGCCTAGGTGTCTACCACTTACTTATCCATTTGACTAAATAATTCCGAATACACAATTTAAGCGTCTTATTCAGCACATCCCTATGTGAATCGGTATAAGAACTTCTGTTATATAAATAAATGCGAACAGTGGATTTATGCAATTTCCTTCGTGATCCATTAAAAAAAGTTAATCCAGTTGACAGATAAACCATATCATAACAGAACTTTGGAGCACTGTGCTTCATTAGTTATTTGTTAATAATGTAGTCGAAATTGTTCCAAATAATTCTTGCCATTGCTCTGTCAATAACTCCTGTTCGTCTGTGACTCTCCATTTTATGCAATGAGCATCCTTTTCCACCTTATAAATTGCTAGTATTCTTGAATATTCCATTCATTACAATCGCAGAGATTTCTGATGTTAGTTTTTCGAGTAACTAATCATTAACTGTTAGTTAATGGTTAATGATTAAATACACGACCTGTATTTACTTACTAACATGGGACATATCATGCCTACCTCAGGCCTAGTAGGTGGCTAGGCATTTTAAAATATAAGTAGGTTGAGGGTACTGTATTTGCCTTTTTAACTTACATTCGCCTCTATTCAATTTTCTATGTAAAATTGTTCTATGTATAACACTTTCTATGTAAAACTTTCGTAAGGAATTATGAAAACATGCATTCCGAATAAGGGCTGGAAAAGAAGTGAGGTTTCTACCCGGATGAGTATTCTTGCATGTGTGTGTGTGTGTGTGTGTGTGTGTCTGGGTGGGGGGATAAGTTTTTTCGAAAGTTCACCTCAAGGAAAATTGGCCTTGTTTTCGCCTAAAGATCGACATCCTCTGAAATCATCTGAAAATATTCTTAAAAATAATTCCTCTAGAACCCAAGATTCAACTGTCTTTCTTCTTCTTCAGACCGAGCATCATAGAAATTTCCATATAACTCTGCTAACGATAACACCTTAACAATATCTTTTCCTAAAGGTTTTGGTTCGTTTCCCTTTCATGACGTGAGGAACCTTTATCTGGTCTCATTTAGACTGAAGGTGATATAGTCAGTCTCATACGGGTGTAAAAGTGTTTTTTTACACGGAAACTCTGGTTTTTCCTCTCTGAGAACAGTCAAACCGACTCGTGAACACACATGGATCTGAATTTATAAAATTTATACTTAATCGCTCACTAGGAGGGCTGAACAAGTACTAAGGGACTGTGGAGGAACTCAATACGAATAAATAATTAACTATACATTAAAATTATACGTATTAAATAACTATGTCAAAAGTGAAAATTTATAGAGAATAACTATTGAGGTTTTCTGAGAACAAAGAAACCTGATTTAGACATAAAACATAAAACTTCAATAAGCAGGATGGTTGTCGCACACCGCACTATGAAGATGACACAAATTACCTAAAGATTCACAAATATCGAGATGAATTATGAAGAACACAAGGGCTCATAAGAACTATAAAATCTTAGGCTTTCTGTAAATAACTGCAGAAAATGAAGTCGATATAGTTTAAGACAATGAAAATAATGGGAGATTGTTTCATTATTCATTGTATATGAACTTAAGGAGATTCTTTTCATTGTAGTTTTCGAAGCCAAAGAGTCCATTTGTATTTCAATTTCCATGAAATTCAATGCCGTTCACCGATTCGTAGATAAATCTAGTAAAGAAAGTGTTTTCCCCAAATCATTTATTTTTGATTTGCATGGAATTATTATTTACTAATTTTAAACGTTTATTTGCTTCTTTATACTTCATCCATTTTTGTTTTGTTCTTCTGTAAATATTCCGTTAGTGGGAAAACAATCTGCATTATCTACCACTTAAAACAAAGTCTCTAACTTCACCACCACCACCACCAACAACTCTCTCTCTCTCTCTCTCTCTCTCTCTCTCTCTCTCTCTCTCTCTCTCTCTCCCTCTCTCCTACTCCTTCTCCTGTTGTATTCTTGTGCCATACTTTCAGGAATGTTTTCGTTTTGCACGTAATCAACATATCAGAAGTGCAGGTCTTGAAATTTGTCACGTTAAGGATAAGATTTTCGCTTCAGTTATAAAAATGTCTTAAAATCACAAAATAATTACAACTAATATTAATTAGTTTTATTAGATTTTAAAGTTGTTTCATACGATAATATTTCAAACCAATGAGGTGATAAATTGGCGTTAGAAGCGTTAGAATGCAGAAGCTTACGTGAGGAAAAAAAAATACGCCGTTCTAAAATTCGCCACCAGGGACGTTGTAAACACCAAATGCATGGAATATGCATGTGACACAACTCAACAGGTGCAAAGAGGGTTTAAAAAGATGAACATGAAGTTTTTACTTCACTTTTTCCATTGCATTGATTAGCCATTTTGAAGAAACAGGATCGTTTGGAGTTAGACTTGGCAGACGTCTCAAACCCGTCAATTCACAACAAGTGGTAAAATTGTTACTGCCGTTGTGGAGACGACCATGACAACTTGGTTCCTGCAAATTAGGAACCAAAGCTTTCTTGATACGTGCTGTATCAATACACATGGATATGCCTTAAAGAACTGTCTGTAAATTTTACAGAAGATTCCACATATCTAACCATCCAATATAACCTTGACACAGGACATGCGCCTGCAGAACAATTAAAGTCGACCAACATTCGATTTAACATTCGTTGCTCATTTCGCGTTGTACGTAGCCATACTACAATTGCCGGGCATGGCCTACTCAGCACCTGTATGCAATGCAGAAAATTTCTTTGCATTCAGCCAAAGTTACTGTATGGTGCGGGTGTACAGATTCCTTTGTAAAATTGACCATTCTTCTCTGAAAGTATTTGCCAGGTGTGACATCAGCTCAGTTACTGCCGGGCGGTACCGCTATACGAGAAAAAAGTTTGACGTGCCACAGCTACATCAGTGGATTTGGATGGACTCAGTCATTTTCATGCATAATGTAGCCCCTCCAGACTTATGTCGATCGTATACAGAAGGTTCCTCGAGAACATTTCACAGAAGCTAGAATGATCAGGCGTGCGTTTTCCACTGCATGGCCTCCTCGTTCACATGATAGGTTCCTTGAGACGTCACTTTCTGGGAATTTCGCAAAGACAGGGTTTAAGAGATCATTCTGATAACTTGTCTGCGGTAGAAAACAGCATACCGCTGCGTTCTGCAGTTGAATATCCACTGTGCAAAGAATGCAGTTTGTGGCATAATGGAAAGGGGCAGCACATTGAACTGTACAGCCTTAAAACCTAATATTTATGCTTGTGTCGCTTTTCTACATATTGCACAAAATAAAAATTACATCATAAAAAAACTACTTCAGACAGAGCCTCTCCTGGTGAAGTTTGGAAATCAGTTTTTTGCTTAGTTATCACGTCTGAATCACGCAATGTTATCCTGCAAGTTGGGATGCATTTCGTTACTGGATAGTGCTCTGAAAGGAAATAAATAGGAATAATTTGTTTGTGATCATCTTGACCTCTTTCTTTCTAAATACATAAAAAACACAAAATATCCTTAGCCCAACCAATGTGCAAATTGTACTATAGAGTTGCAAAATAACCTAATTAATTAATAATGGAAGTTGATTATATTCGGGTGTCGAACATTCAAGATAAAAATGCTTAGAAGTCATTATTGATAAGAAATTTCACTTTCACAAGCAACATTCCATGTATTGGTGACAAAACCTTGTAGAATAGTAAGAGTCTTCTGGATAAATCAAGAAAACTAATCTTGGGATTAGTCCAAAGAGTGACAGTACGTAGAGGAGACTTTTTACAATGAAAATATATACTGCATCCGATTCGAATGTGAATATCAAGTCAAAGAATAATCAACAAAAATAATTCAAATGTCCCACGCCTTACGGCAATATCTTTCGAGGCCGCTTTCCTTAATGGTCTCACAGCACTCTCGGAGTGAACATGCAAGCATCATGCCTCATATAAGAAACTACATCCGGAAGATTCAACAGAAATTTGATAATGATCAGCCATTGTACGAATTTCATTTGACTGCAAGAATTAGACTCATTCAGCTAAGAATATATATTCAGTTGAAAAAAAAAACGCTTTCCTACCAACGATAAATAAGTAGTTGAAGAAAAAAGTTGCATATTTTCAACTGTTAGGAAAGAAACGTTTTACATTATGGGAAATACTAAGAATACTGAATATATATATACTGTATATATATTGTTTTTGATCGTGTACCAGCAACGTATATTGGACTGCAATGCTACCAGCCCAAACTGCACGTAAATCATTCGTTACCCCACTAAGTAGCCACCTCTGTATGGATTGTGTGCTTTGAGGCGTTTGCATTGAATGCATCTCCAGCGTTGAGTATACTAACCAGTACTGATACTAGCACTATCCCACACAGCACATTGACTATTGCAAAATACAGCTATTGCTACAAAATGAATTATATAAAATACTGTTGAGCGGTATTGTGTTACAAACAATAACGGTTTTTAGATAAATGTATAGAAATTTAAGAACAGCGATAATAAAACAGGAACTTAAATTTTATACTGGAGGGACTGCACTCCTTATGGACGAGCAGCCGCTGGACTGTAGTGTATATTACCGCGTATGAACAATCAAATTTGAAAATAACGATGAAATAAAGCTTATAATTCTTAAAAGAATATCTGCCATGGTAATTATATGATCAGACTGAACAGACCCAACACAATCATTCAGGCAACATACTTAGGAGGGTAAACGTGCACATTTCCATTTTAATCTCTGACCAATTTTTTACGTGTTTTTCTCCGCTTCGACGCGTTTAGGAACTTTTGGATAATTAATCATGAATGAACATGAATAATATGATAATTCAGTTTTTATTTAATGTATTTGTTAAAGTGATATTTCAGTTTTTGCCTGTTGCCATGGTAATGGTTTCCGTCTGATGTCATCTATTTCCACCAAATGTTTCAAACACTGAGAAATAGAATTCATTTCCAATCACACTTTTCAAAACCAATCGCACATTGACAACTTTTGCAGGAGAACGAAAACACAAATCGATACGAAGAATAAATCTCATTTGCAGAATTCAGTGATGTCGTGTTTAATGAAAAAAAAAAAAAAACTTCAAAAATAAGTTCTTAGAAGGTGCAGAAAAATGAATGAATATATTTCGTTTATTTTTCTGCTTACTTATTTAGTCAGTGAAAGTTAGGATAAGTGGAGATCAAATACTGATAACTTTAAATATTAAATAACAAGATAAAATGTTTGAATGGCGCGCAAATTCAAGTAGAATGAATTGGGGTAAAGATCAGAATGGCGAATTCGATAATTTAGCTTATTTCCTCCTATATTTCTTCCTTATTTCTTCAGAAGACAGTAGAAACGAATTTCAGATAGAAAAAAATGTTCCAGAAAAAAAGAACGCTAATAAAAATATTTCTGTATTTATCAGCTGGATTTCTGTTCTACACAGGTATCAATACAGCTGAATGGACCAAACGAAATGTGGCATTTCCAGAAGAAAACTCAGTTTTGTCATATTAGCACTTTTTGCTAGTGATGCCTTTAGACCGATACAGGATATCGGAGTGATTGACAACACAAAACATAAAAGTATAGAAATGGGGATTCACGTATGTGTACTAAAGTTCCAAAAGTTAAAACCTGAATATCTCTCAAAGATTACTAGACTAAAATATGCAATATTATTTTGTGAAAATTGTAATGTTTCCAAAGTTAGGATTAAAACTTTTATTTCATTTTATTCACTAAGGTACGTGAATGCTGTGTTGCTGCTGTTATTGTTAGCGTTAAGGCACTTGATTGATGTTTTTATTTAGACCATGAAACTCATCGCCCATAGAGTTCATTTTCTTTCTCTGAGTACTATTATGGATAAAATTATTTTGGATAATCATAATTCTTAAATAGTAATGCCACAATGTTTAGGAAATCTATTTTAAAGCGAATATTGACAGATAAGAATAACGAAGTCATTTTGCTCTTCTTTACAATGCTCTCATACGATCTCATTAGAAATAATGTGCGCATATCAGTTCTCCTGTATTCTAAGGTGATGTAAATACAGTGAATGATATCGCCACTGTGTAATGTAGATTATGAAGGTATCAAGGCAATATTAACGAATACCACTTTTATGATGTCATTGGCCTTTTACTCAATTCTTAGGGCATTATTGACGTATTGATAAATGAGAATATAAGGAATGAATAATTTTGGACATACCTTTGTAGGATGTAGTACCTTTTAATCCTGCTTTTTTCAAAGAACCATCACATCACGTTCCTTGTTCAATATTGATTAGAGACATTCAAGTAGGTTTCTCTCTCTCTCTCTCTTTCTGTGTGTGTGTGTGTGTGTGTGTGTGTGTGTGTGTGTGTGTGTGTGTGTGTGTGTGTGTGTGTGTGTGTGTGTGTGTGTGTGTGTGTGTGTGTGTGTGTGTGTGTGTGTGTGTCTGAGAGAGAGAGAGAGACAGTAAGGTAGGTAGGTTAGTGAAATTACTTTTAGGCCTGCCCTCAAAAACAACTGCCAAATTAAATTTTACAGAGTTTGCCCTTGGATCCCTACCATAACGATGGAATCATACAGAATGACTACGTTCTTTTATTACGATTCTATCATTCTATAGTATAACGACCTACTATAATTTAATGCAATTAGCGCAGATGTTTTTGACTTATTAATTTTAGACGCTACGGTGATAGATAATGAATTTTGTAGTTTAAGTGTACGTGTCAGAAAAAGTGGAATGGTCAAGAAAAATAAATCACTTTCATAAAAATCTAATTAATGAGATTATAGACATCTTAGAATGTCACAAGGACACTATGTAGGCATGGTGCACAAGGAAACATTCACATTGCGATCCTGCTTATTTAATATTGCCTATTCGATAGTATTCATTGGGTTTAAATTATCTTCTAAAACACAACAACAATGAACAATGCAAAAGCTACCACTTCGTTTGAGAAGTTGAAATATATGATGTTAAAGCCAAGAACTCAATTATCCACAATGAATAACAATTGGAATCAACTACAGATTTTCATTTGTTTTCCCTTTAGAAATGCTTCCCTAAGAAAGAAAGAATTTTTAAATATTTTGAATTTGAAAATCTTGTGAATCGTCTACCGAAACAGATGCCTGTAGTCGATACCCAAAACAGTTCTGTTTTAATATTCCAATTTCTTGGAATGTTAAAAGGATACATTAAACTCATAATGAAGGAGTAATAATAATTAATTAATGATATTGTCTTAATCAGTAACCTAAAGGTAAGGCATAATAACGATGATAATAATAATGAGGAATAAATAATGAGGACTTAACAAAACTTTCCTGATGCTCAGATGGTTCTCACCTCCTTATGTTTTTTTTTTCACCTCCATTAACAGTTTTAAAGAAATAATTAAAATATAATACATTTTTCGTTACTTGCTGATTTTCATTTTTCATGTATTTTTATTTCATTATAAATTTCATCACTACATATGAATGGCATAGCAGTGGCAGTACAGTTTTCATACGACTGCTACAGAAAGTTTACCAAATATGCCCACTATGCTTTGTGTTGGTTTCAAAACTAATAACGGCTACAAAGCTAGCAGTAGCTTCTTCCTTTCTCTAACGTATTAGAATTTTTTTTTCTGTAATCAGTTACTGTCGCTTGCGTTACACAATAGAAGGTAGATAACTTTATCTTATGTTATATGAAGAGAATGTTGCCTTTTTCATGTGATTTTCATGATTCAAGCAGCGTTTGAACTTTTTAAGGTAAGCCGAAAGTTTGATATTTATTACTTTAACATTAATATTATTACACACCGGATATGTTGGTTTAATCGTAATATCTTTTTATGATTTTTTTATTTAAGACTCACTTAAAGAATTATTCAATTACTAATTTAATAAGCCGAAAGGCCATTTTTCCGGCGAATATGTTAATAGAAAGGGGATGGTAAATCCCTTTATGTTTTTATAGCCGGGTACGAAACTCGGATCGAAATCCATAGAGTTTAATGCCGAAAAAACTATCGGCGAGCCCAAGTGTAAATGATCACTTGGGTAGTACAATACCAGGGGTGTTGTACTACCCAAGTGATCATTTACACTTGGCTCGCCGATAGTTTTTTCGGTATGAAGCATGAAAACTGCGATTATTGCTCAGAAATATGATTAGGAAAAGAAATTGCACTGCAGACTGAACACAGCCCTCGCAAAATCTCACGTTATGTTCTACTTTGGGTGAATAAACTCAGGTGTATGAGGTGATATTAGAGATATTACACAAAACTGAATGTAAATTCAGTTATAGGTGCTGATAGCAGATCAGCACGAATGCTACAAATCAAAATAGGTGAAATAACTGGTTTAAACCTTACTCTATAAAGTGAATCTGAGAATAGAAAATAATCTAAAGTATTAGAAACAATGTTGCCTTTACGAGGGATTGTTCCAGAGAATGATGTATCTAACTATCGATTTACTTATCTGGAGGTTTGGTGAAAATTTGGAAAGGTTGGTAATAGCTCGCATAACAAGAGAGATTGACTGTGGAACTATACTTCTCAATAAATAGCGTGGGTCAACTAATTAAAGGTCATTTAGGAGTAATTTCTCACGTTTTATAATCTCATTGAAATAGGGTCCCAGGAATAATGCATATACCATATCAGTTCTGGATTTCGCAAAGTCTTTTTATAAAATACAGAATGAAAGAATCTACTATGTTTTGGAGTACAATGCACTGAATTATAAATTATTAGCGAGCATAAGAGGATGGCTGGCTTAGATATATTAAATATTAGATATATTGATATGCAAGTATAAGAGGAACTGGGTACACTATGCTGATCTAGTTTCCGTGGTGATCCAAGAAGAGTCTAGAACAGCAGTTCTCAACTGATGTTTCCCGGAACACTTGTGTTCCGCAAAATGGTTACAAGTGTTTCTCCGGTGAAAGATATCACATGACACAGTTCTGAGTGTAATTGGCTATTCTTATCCTAACAACTGAAGATTGGTATGCGCTTTGAGTTCTAAACGAATAGAATATCGTTAGGTCATGTGTTTACATGAGGGGCATGGAGGAGCGTCTCTTTTGCAGTCATTCAGTGATGTGTCTGTGTGTTTGTTTGGTTTGTGTTGTGTAACATCGTATTATCACACAGTCGATTTTTAAAACCATACAATAGATAAATTTATTATTAAACGAAAGCGTGATTCTGAGGCAAATATTAATGATGGGACAAGTACAACTGGAAGTAGTAGTATTGACGTTGCTGAAATACGTCTCCTACAGAAGACAGCATTATACGTACCAAAATAAGAAAAATTAATAGACAATATTAGAAAGAATATTTGAGTTGCGGTGATGCACCTCATGGAGATGGACCAGTGAGGAAAAATGTCGTATTCCCTAGTATCCTGTATGGGGAATAACATATCCAATAACGCAATGGCTCCTGATAAATTGAAACGCCACTTTACTACGAAGTACACCTATCTTACTTCAAAAACTAAAGATTATTTCAAGAGATTGTTGGACATGCGAGTTAAACAAGTAAATATTTTGAAAACACTGTTAATATTTTCGATAAAGCACAACATGCATCATATTAGGTAGCTGAATTAATTGCTGTAAAATTAAAACCACATACTATAGCAGAGGCTCTTAGTTTGCCAGCATGTTCTGAAATAGTAAATATTATGTTTGGCGATGAAGCAAAAAGGGAAATTATAAAATTTCCTCATTTCTTCATACAATAAAAAACAAAATTAAAGATATGTCAGATGATATTGAGAAAACTGTTACCGATAAACTTTCTAAACAACATTTTGCTTTACAAATTGACGAGCCTACTGACATTACCAGTAAGCAGTATACTTAATTCGTTCATTTCATTAATGAAAACGAAATAGTGAAACAATTTCTATGCGGCAGAGAACTTACTGAACGTACAACAGAACAAGATATTTTGACTCTGTTACGTCTATTTAGAAAATTTTGAAATTTCATGGGAACTGGGTGTAGGAATTTGTTCGGACCGTGCTCCATCAATGATATTCTACAATAAAGGATTTGGTACCCTTAAAAAGAAAATAAACCCAAATATTATATCAACAAACTCAGTTTTGCAAAGAGAATCCTTAGTTTCAAAAACATTACCGACAAAATTAAGACTTGTACTACATCAAGTTGCAACTAGTGTAAATAACATCAATCAATTCAAGACCTTTAAATGCAGGCCTTTAAAAAAAAATTACATATCTATGGAGACGACGTACGAATCTTTGCTTTTGAACACTGCAATAACATCAACTAGGGTAAATAATATCAATCAAGTCAAGACATTTAAAAGCAGGCCTTTAAAAAAAAATTACATATCTATGGATACGACGTACTAATCTTTGCTTTTGAACACTGAAATAAGAAGGTTATCCAGGGATAAAGTGATATTTCGAATTTTAGAATTTAAGAATGAATTATTGGCTTATTGTTTCAAAACGAGGTACAGATGCTTTGTATAATATGCTCAGAATGATATATGGTGTGATAAAATGGCGTAATTAGTCGATTTGTAATTACTTAAATAACTTGAATACAAGAATCCAAGGGAAAAATGAAAACATTTTGACATCCACTGACAAATCGTTAGCTTTTCAGAAAAGGTATCGCTCTGGAAAATCTGCATATCAAGAAAAAAATACAGTAGATATGTGCGCTCCATAATAAAAATGTCGAGGGAATTATTTTCGTTATAACAGAACATTTAGATAGTGGAAGAGAAGATTTTAACTTACTTTCCTTCCTTAAATACACACGATGTTGACGACACGAAATCCATTTGCCACGATGTAATGGTATATAATAATCATATACCATTACATCGACTTATGAATTTTCGTTATAAGAAGAAAAACAATTTGTTACTTTGTCAACGGATTATACTCATAAAAACTAAAAAGTGTGAAAGACATACTAATATAGACAAAGAGGATGAGGGTAGATATACCACATATTAGACCTAATATTGCTGAAATCAGCAAAAGCCGACAAGATCAAGTATCACATTAAAATAAGTTCCAGTTTTATAAAAAACAAATCCATGCATATTTTTGTTGTTGGTTTTATGACCGTAATGCTTTTGGTGTTCCCCAAACGTTTCTTATAATCAATCGTGTTTCGTGACTGAGAAAACGTTAAGAACCACTGGTCTAGAAGGTACATAGGTGAGTAAATATGATATTCAAATATGAACACATGTCGGGAATTTGTGGACTACTAACGCTAAAATACAGGAAAACTCTTTCGGATCTTCATGTGATAGAGAAAGGCATATTTCTTAAACGGTACATTTTTTATTTTATGGATATTGGGAATGAATACATAGAAGAAATAGTCGAGAGCCCAATTTTTCTCTCAAAGAGCAGTGCGTGTTGACATCGATTGCTGCCAGAGGTAATGATAACATGGATAGTTTCGACAAAAGATATGAGTAATGGTGTGAATAACCCGTACTACTTTCGTAGGATATGTAGACCAACGAAGATATGATTACATGAAACCATGTAGAAACTCGATCAGTTCTGAATTTCCTAGAAATCGTTTGTAAGTATAATAAGTTAAATACATTACGAAATGTTATTTGAGATTCCGTCGAAAGAAGGTGTGAGATAATTATATGCTAACCATAGGCCTTTTTCTGGAAATATTTCAGGGTGAAAAATCGGGAAAAAATTAAATTGGTAATGGTAACTCACTTCATATGCAAGGCCCTTACATATGTTTTTCTCATTACATAGGAAATTCTAACAAGGTTTATCCATCGAGTGGTCTTTGGCGATGCTGGCTGTGTTACAAAAGTTATTCATGTTAAAATAGCCATCATAGAAATTAGTTAACCTTCCTCAAAAAAGCCCTTTTTGTTGCATACCAAATGCCGTGATGTATCCTTTACAATCCTCACTTGAAACTGTTACGAAAAATGAATAATTCTTGACCAAACATACGGTTGGATATTTTAACATGGTGTACATTGAATCTTGAGTGATGAGCAGTTTGACTACACTGACCAAGCTTAATTACACGGCCTCCTTGTCATACGATTGTGATATTGAGCTTTGTAACCGTGGAATGTTTACTTGTGTTAGAAAAGTTAGGAAAAAGC
Source organism: Typopeltis vanoorti (assembly GCF_054136105.1). Taxonomy (NCBI): domain Eukaryota; kingdom Metazoa; phylum Arthropoda; class Arachnida; order Uropygi; family Thelyphonidae; genus Typopeltis; species Typopeltis vanoorti. Next base: position 147,515,728 of record NC_143554.1, read on the forward strand.
AATTTATTTGGAGAATAATTTTTATGATGTTATGCTAAATGTAATAACCATCACTCTTGGTGGAAGATAAAATAGTGATATCTACAACGGTAAAATTTTGAAAACGTAGTTTAAAATGCATGCATTATAGAGAAATTCTCTACTTTTCATAAAAACGTTTCTCGAAATTACATACATTAAAATTAAATTAACAATCCTATTCAAAATTCCAATGTATAGTCTACGTTATACTAAGTTCCTAACAGCTCTTGAAGAGACAAATGTGAAGCTTCTAAGTATAGGAAGCGTGTGGCTAATGAAATTCTTTTATTTTAGATTCTCATGAAAGTAAACGATTTGGAGTTACATGTGAAATCGTGGCCATATCATTGCAAAGAACGTTAGTTGAAAATCTTTATCCTTAGTGGTAGTAGTGTTGTCTGAACATTAATTAGATAGTCAGTTCTTAATCAATCATTCTATTTTCTTCCTTCAGTTAACCATGGAAACAGTGAAAGGAAGACTTTTGTCCTTGTTGAAAGATCCCCTATACTCTGATGTCACCTTCATAGTTGGTGAAGGGGAACGCAGAGTAATAGCAGAAGTCCATAAGTTGTTGCTTGCCATTGCCAGTCCAGTGTTTGCTGCAATGTTTTACGGGCCTTTAAAGGAAAAGGGAGAGATACAGATTCCTGACGTAACTCCTGAGGCATTCCAGATTATGTTAACGTGAGTTGTTTTTTGTTGTTGTTTCCTAATAATAATAATATTGATCTGTCGATCTCTTAACCTTTTCAAAAATGAAAGAAATAATACGTATTAAATATTTCAGTTACTGATAAAAACATAAACACAGGTCTCGTGATATGCTTCGCATATTATGAGACCTGTGTTTATGTTTATGATATTGATAACCCTCAATATAGTTGATCACTATGCCCATTGCGATCAACTATATTGAGGGTTCGACTAGACATCTTATATTAATATATAAATCTGATTATCCGAAGAACACATGAACACCTATCCTACAAACTGCCAATAGAAAAATCTGGGAAATCTTCTCTGGCATACCACGAATTCATACTGACCCTAATATCGTATGGTCTGAAACATGCTTTACTACCTTTTAGCAGCCGTAATTCAAATGTTGTTTAAAGAAAACGTCGAAACCTTACTCCACTCTCAGAACCTTAAACGAAGAGATTGTCTTCCACTAATTTAGATATGTGTTATTCTTATTCCAATATAACATCATTTACAAATTTTAATCGTAATGCGATGTGTCCACTGTTTTCTATTTGCGTTGTTCTTTGGGTAACAACTTTGTCTTTAATGTTTTAAATTATGCAATGTCCACGTTCTAAGAGCTATTCAAGCTGCTTAATGATCTGAAATTTTTAGGTTTTAAAATTTGGTTATTAAATATTTCTCTTATTTTCTATATATCGTCGTGTTAGCTTGTTAAATATTATGCCACGAGTTTAACTGAAATACCAATGATAACCGTGAACGCATTCCAAACAAGAAATGAATTAAATTAATTAACTGAACAATAATGTTCATTTGTAGTCCAATTTCAAATATCGTTTTTAGATGTTAAGTTCTCAGATAAACAATTCAGTCGTCCTTCAAGTTAGAAAAGTACTCTTAGTATTTTTCAATTTTGGTTAAAGACAATCTAATTCCCCTGAGGTAGAAAGTGTAGATACTCTTTATTCATTGAAGAGATTCGAACCTCGATATTTTCAACTACAGGGCGCTATCGCTGTAATCCGAACTTAGAAACTCTTGAATAAAATATTGGGCAAGAAACATGAATAATCCTTTCAGCCATCGTGTAGAAATTAGATCATAGAACCTCGTTATTAGATTACTCTAAACTTGATATTAGCATTCTGATTTCTAATTCACTAAAATTAATGATATTCAGGTATCTGTACACAGACGAAATATTAATACCATCAATGCACACAGATGGAAGTATATTTTGCGGCAGAAAAATAACAAATTCCATTTCTTAAGAAGAAAAGTGAAGAAGTTCTATTGAAGCATATGACAACCAACTCAGGTCGTGTCTGTAACGTTTACGAACTTTCCAAACTGATGAGCCTCTCTAATCTGATATATAAATGTCTCGACATCGTTGACAGACACACGGAAAACATTCTTAAATAATCTGATTTTTTGGCGTGTGAGAAAGACACTGTAGAAAATATATTGCGCAGGATAACACTGACGATTCAATCAGAATATCGCTTGTTTGAGGGTGTTCATAATTGGGGTGTAAATTATCTCGTTAAAGCAGAAAAACAAACAAAAGAGAGATTGAGAGGCTTTCTCGATCCTCTTTTGAAATGGATATCGTTTTCTCTCATGTCAACGAAAGTCCTCGTTCATGTGATCGAAACAGAATTGTTCACATATGACGAAATTGGACCGCTCTTATGCAGAAGTATAAGAAGTAACACAACCATGGAATGGAAGTATATTTTGCGGCAGAAAAAATAACAAATTCCATTTCTTAAGAAGAAAAGCGAAGAATTTCTATTGAAGCATATGACAACCAACTCAGGTCGTGTCTGTAACGTTTACGAAATTTCCAAGCTGATGAGTCTCTCTAATCTAATATATAAATGTCTCGACATCGTTGACAGACACACGGAAAGCATTCTTAAGTCATCTGATTTTTTAAATCATCAGATTTAATAAACAAAACTCTGAAAAATGTTATTTATCTGTAAAATAGCATAGCACAACATCAGCAAATTGTCACCCTAGTTGGCTGAGTGGTCAGTGTTCCTAATCTCCAATCAATAGGCTGCGGGTTCGATCTCTTTTTGTTGGATGTTTGTGGCAATCCTTAGGTGGGAGATGAATGATATCGGTCGATGAGACACCACTGCTACTTCTGGACTTCGCTAACGTCTTTTCACATGATAGAGCGTAGAGGACGTATATAATTGGAGAATAGTGGACTGAATTATAAATGATTTTCTTGGAGAAGATGATAACTGTCGGACGCATCAATAAGCAGCGTACAGGAAATTTGCGTACGCAAGATTTAAGGTGATCCGTGGTGTATCGCCGAAGTTATGCTTTGGTCGGTTGTTATTAATTTCTTACATTAATGTTGCTCGGTAAGATTTGACAGAAGGCATACGGATAATTGCTAATGTAACGGTAGGTACGATAATTGCTAATGTAACGGTAGGTACGATAATTGCGAATGCAAATGAAACGCAGAATTTACAAAATGATTTATATTCATTGTAATGCTGAAAAGAATACTGATATAATGAGTTGCTTTCTCAGTCTTTGCTCTACAACGCCTACTAATCTTCAACTTACTAACTACTAAAGCTCCTAGATTGATCATTTCCTTCGTCTAGCATAATGCGTCTATATAATACGCCATTAGTCTTGTCATCTCTGATATATTAAGTACAAATGTACAAAAAAGTCAATTCCCTCTTTAAAAGGGGGTTTATACAACACGAACTGGTCACAGCATGAAGATCTACTTTGATAGATGATACAGTATAGTGGAGAAGGTACAATCACGTGTTAAATATGATATTTGAGTATGAACACCGAATGAAAATGTTTGGACTAGTAACTCTAAAAACAGGCGAAAGGAGAAGGGCTCACGTGATGGAGACTTTCATGCTTGTGAAACGGTCATATAATAATACGTACATGTCATTTTTTATTTCATGGAAGGTGAGAGAGCATCCATGGAAACTGTTAATGAATGCATTGAAAAAATGTGTGGATTTTACTCTTGTAGAGCAGTACTTGTTGACATTGATTGCTTCTGAAGGTGGTGAGTGCATGTAGAATGGATGAATCCGAAAAAATCTATGAGTGACGGCGTTAAAGTTACTTAAGTAGTAAAGGGTTAAAATGCAAATCAGCATAATTAAGAGATTCTGTGCTTTCCTAGAAAAACTTTCTCTTTACTTTAAAATTAAATAAACAATCCTATTCAAAACATCAATATACACTCTGCTTTATATTAAGTTCCTAATGGCTCTTGAAGAGTCGTGTAAATAATCTTCTAACCATACAAAGCGTGTGTGAGGTGGATCTTTTATTTTAGCTTCTCATGGAATTAAAATATTTCAGGTTACTTAGGTAATTTAATTAAAAAGAACGTTATTTAAAAACAATTAGCCTCAGTGGTCGTATGGCTTTCTGATTGTTAAATAAAATATGAATAAGATAACATAATTTAAAAATTACTGCAGTCAGTTCTAAATAATTCATTCAATTTTCCCCAATAGCAGAAGTCCATAAGTTGCTGCTTGTCATTGCCAATGCAAATATTCTGATATCTGAGGATATCAGAATATTTGCTGCACTGGCAGTAGTAAGCAACATCATTTTTAGGGACCTTTAAAGAAAGAGAGAGTTATAGAGATTACTGACGTAACTCCTGAGACATATCGGATTATGTTAACTACAGTTGTTTTCTGGCATCCTATCGGAAATATGGATTACATATTTTTGAGTTACTATTATAAACAAATACACATTCGTCTGATATGTTTCAATGCCCATTGCTATCAACTAAATTAAGCAAAAATACCAAAAGCTTACTTCCCTCGGGAAACTTGAATCGGAAAGACTACTTCCCACAATCTAATATATGTGATACACTTGTTCTAATCAAGCAACATTTAAAAATCTTTAATCATATTGAAATGCTTCCTCTATTTTCAATTTGCGTTGTTCTGCGTGTAACATCATCGTCTTTCATATTTTAAATATATCAATGCTACCCTTCTACTAGGTATTTAATAAACGTGGCTATTAAATATATGATTCGCTCTTTTCTACATATTGTGGTGTTCATTTGTTAAATATTACGAAAAACGTGTCTTTGAAAATCCAACAATAACTGTGATTTAATTTAATTTGTTTGTTTGTTTGTTTGTACCAAACAAACAAACAAATTAAATTACTTAACTAAACAATTATGTTCATTGGTTCTCCGATTTTTGACATCATTTTAGATGTTATGGATTCAAATAATCAATTTTGTCCTTCACATTACACAAGAAACAAAATAAATAAATAACCAGTGGTCTCAGAAAATATCCATCCTGGGGAAAGACCGTCTAAATCCTGTAAGTTAGAAAAATCTAGGTGTTGCCGGTTTTTTAATCAGATTCGAACCTAGATGTTTTCGACGAACGGGCGCTATCCACGAAATCTAAACTTAGAATGTCTAGAGTAAAATATTGAATGTAGTTCTAATTACTAAAATAGTTTTTTTTATCTTATAGTAATTAGAAGATTAAACCACATTAGTAGATTATTAAACATTAAATATTTGCATTCTAACTTTAATTCAAAAAAATTAATTATTTTCAGGTATCTGTACACAGATGAAATTTCAATTCCGTCAATAGACACAGCGATGGAAGTTTATTTTGTGGGAGAAAAATACCAAATTCCATTTCTTAAGAAGAAAAGCGAAGAATTTCTATTGGAACATACAACAGCCGAGGCAGGTCGTGTGTGTAAAGTTTACAAATTTGCTGAGCTTATGAGTCTCTCTAATTTGATGTATAAATGCTTAGACATCATTGACAGACACACAGATATCATTCTTAAGTCATCGGATTTTTTGGAGAGTGAGATTGACATCGTGAAGAACATAGTGCGTAGGATACCACTGACGCTGAAATCCGAATATTGTCTGTTTGACGGAATTCGTAATTGGGGTGTTAATTATCTCGCTAAAGCAGAAGAAGAAACAAAAGAAAGTTTAAGAAGCTTTTTGGATCCTCTTTTGGAATGGATATCGTTTTCTCTTATGTCATCGAAAGAACTCGTTCATGTGATGGAAACAGAATTGTTCACATTTCAAGAGATTGGGCCACTCTTATGCCGAAGTATAGACAGTAACACAACCGTAAAATGTTCTCAGACCATTGGCAGAAACTTCAAGAGATCATATTATTCAAAGTTATACAGCCGTGTTACAATATTTGATTTAAATGAAAGTTCATCAAAACCTGATATTCCGGAAGACGTAAATTCTCCTTTCTCATCTGTCAACAAGATCTCTTTTTTGATAGAAATTCTAGAAACCTCGATGCTCCTTGTCGAACCCTTTATAAACGTTCATGTTGAATATAATGGTAAACAGTTTTTCAATGAGAAATGTTGTATAAAATCACTCTCTTCCTCTGAGGCCACGGAAACGATGTATGAAAATGTTTTTAATGATAATCCTACGGCACTGTATGTGAAGCCAGGAGAAAAATTTCAGATGATTGCGATATTTAATCAGAAATTTAAGAAATGTACAGGTGGATCAATTCCTGAAAAGAAACTTTATAATGGGAAATGTTGTACGTTCAGTGTACAAACAGAAAACAATTGGATAGTGACATCTCTTATATTTGATTTGGTTTCCAAAACATAAACCCTTTTGTTTTATCTGCTTAAATGCAATAAATTCATATGAGGATAGCCGAAACACTTAAATTCTTTTCAATTTCTAAAACAGTGTTATCTTTAAAATAAGATTTTCATTTTCATTTTATATAATTTATCTAAAACTCACCTGTAAAAATGAAATACAGTTATTTGATTTAGAAAAGTTGCAGCTTAAACAACATTTTATGTCATATTTTTTTATTCTTAATATCAACCTAAACACAAAGTAAAACGATTTGGTGAGAATATTTTGCATATTTGACCATGGTGGGATTCTATGCTGCCAAGAGTAAGGAGAAATGATACAGCAACTTCTTTAAGAAAGACGGAATTATGATAATATGATTGCTGCCTGTTTAGCATCCTCGCAACATATCTAGTGCCACATTTCTAGTTCTTCAAAAAAGACCGCATCGGATTTGAATCCATTGTAATATCATCGTAGACACATCTCGAATTAGCTGTTCTCTGGAAGAGTAATAAGAGTTTATTCTATCTGCAAATGTGCTGTTCAATCCATATTGCTGAAATATCGATTCTAGTATTAACAGGATTTCAGATATTGTTTCATATTATTTCATATATAATTTCATATTTAGATATGCTCCAAGTTATAGTTGTGTATCATACTGTCGAAAGGTAACTTTGGCCTTATTAAATAAAAAAGGTATCATGGTCGAAGTGTGTCCAGGATTTACACAGCATTAATGTACTATAAATTTATGTATCATTCCTATTTGGAAATGATATAAAACATACTCATATTAAACATGAGTAGGTTTTTATATCAGTGGTCGGCCTGGTTGACCGTGTAGCTAGCACATCCGGTCTCCAGCCAAAACGCTGCGGATTCTAAACCCGCCGTAGGCATAGATGTTTGTGATTATCTGTGGAAAAAAACTAGTGGTGGTGGTCTGCGTTAGATGACGTTCGTGTAATTTTGGTCAGTTTGTGGATTCAGTGGTGTAGACAGTGGTAGATCTTTAATTTTAATTAATACAGGGATTGCATCCCTGTATTAATCTGTTCTCTGTGTGGAAGCAGTTGGTTAAGGTGTCGTCCATTCGTACTGCACTTTCAGATTTTTCATACAGATTCTTTATTATTCTTATGGTTTTGTTGGGAATTCCAAATTCTTCCAAATGTTTTCATAGTTCTCTTCTACAGACTCTTCTAATTTGGTTGTACTCTAGTGTCTTTTATATTTGCAGTCTTAAGATGAATATTTGAGCAAATGTGCTTCGCCCTGGTCTGAAACCGAATTGTTCCTTTCCTAGTGCCAGTTCTATATATGGCTTAGTTTGTTTTTGGAGTAATTTCGTAAAAACCTTACTTGGAATTCTGAGGAGGCTAATGCCTCTTGTAACTATTTCATTCTGTTTTATCTCCTTTTTTGTACATATGAGGTATGACTGATTTCGTCCAATCAGTAGGCACTGCTTCGGTTTTGTAGATCCTTTCAAATAATGTTTTTAATGATTTAAATACATGCAAACTTTTAAGAATCCTGCATGTATTTGATCAATGCCAGGTGCTTTCCTAGGTTTGAATTTTTCTATGCTGTGTGCTATTATTTCTTTGGTAAAGATATTTGATTCCTCTTCCATTTCAATGGCTGAAATCGTAATATCCTGGGAGGTGTTTTTATTATAAAAATATTTGAAGTATTCTTCCCATTTGGCCATTCTTTTTGTTTTAGTTTCAATTAGTTGTCCCTCTTTGTTTTTGATCATTATAATTTTTGTTGTCCGTATCTTACTAATTTGGTCTATTTGTTTATATAATCCCTGAAGGTTATTTTCTTTTTATAGCTTTTCTGCCATTTTGCATTTTTCTTCTATCCAGTTATTCTTGTCTCTTTTAACTAGTTTTCTAATTTCTCTGGTCAATCTATTATATTCATTTCTGTTAGAGTTCTAATTTAGTTTTATGCTTTTCCTTTGATCGCTTAACCTTCTTACTTCATTCGAGATCCAATCCTTTTTACTTCCTCTTTCTGTGTAACCTATTGTTTTTTCTGCCGATTTTAATATTATTTCCTTTAATTTGCACCAATGTTCTTCGATGTTTATATTCTGTTTTGGTAGTTTCTTCAGGTTTTTATCTAGTTCTAGTTGATATTTTCTTAGAATATTGTTGTCTTTTAGTTTTTGTTTTACATTCGGTCTCCTTTTGTCTTTTAAACTGCTTCAAAATTTTAACTTTATTCTTAGGTTTGCTAATACTAGCTTATGGTCTGATCCACAATCTGCAGAGAAGGATCTGCAGTTTAGGATACTTGAATTCCATCTTTGGTTTACAATAATATAGTATATCATATTCTTGGTTTGTCTGTCTGGGGATATCCATGTCCATTTTCTTTGGCGTTTTGGATGTTTAAAGAGAGTGCTGGTTATTGTTATTCTATTATTTGAGCAGACGTTTAGGTAGTCTTTGGCCATATTAATTGCATTCTCCATACCCGAACTTTCCGATTACTCTTGGCCAGGTGTCCCAGCCTTTGCTACTTTTATGTTTAAGTCCCCCATTACAAATAGTGAATCTTGACTTGATGTCTGCTGTACTGCTTTTTGCATATCTATATATAATTTCTCAGTGCCTTCTTCTGATGATGTCGAAGTTAGTGAGTATACTTGAATAATAGTTAGTGACCCGATTGATGTTTTAAATCATGCTTTAATTATCCTATGTGAGATAGGATTGTAGGAGAATAGAGAGTTGGAGCCTTTGGTTTTAATATAAGTGCTACTTCTTCTTGGTGTTTGTTGTTTTCCCTGCCTGACATTAAGATGTTGTACTCTCCATATTGGAGTTCCCATTTTCCAGTCCATCTGGTTTATCAGAATCCAATCTCTTCCCATCTGTATTTGTCTAATTCATGCAGAAGTATTTCCGATGCACTTTCATGCTGAAGAGTTCTTACATTCCATGCTCCTATGCTTGTTATGTTTTTTCTCTCTATACATAAAAAACAATTATAATAAATACACACCTGAATATTTACAGAAACAAAGCGAACACCTACCCAAGAATGAGTGATTTTTCTCTCGATGTTTTAATGCTAGTCGTTTCTCTTAGAAAGACAAGTACAACAAAAAACTTTTGTCTTTTACTCCCCAGAGGAAGTCGTCGAATATGATTTATTACTCTACTTTGAAGACTGATGGCAAGTTTCATGTTAAACCATCAGTGATAATTCACCAAAGATTATTATTGTTCTAATAATGATTTGGGAAGAGAGTACGACAGAAAATTTTTCGCTGAGGTTGAAGGAAATGACATTATGAAAGATCTCATGATTTACAGAATTAAACTGACGATATTCTTGGAGGGAAAAACGTAATTCCACTCGACAGTGATCGACCAACTTGAGAATTAGTGGAAGAAATACAGTTTTCGCAACAAGTTTGTGAAATAAAAAGCATGAAAACGATTTGTTTTGCTTGTAACTCCTGATATTGTTACAGTGAACAGTTCGGGTAGATTTCATTATAAAAAACATCTCGACAAAGCATTTCATATTGAATTGAAAGAGAAAAGTTTTACCATTACTGAGGTGTTAGTATAAATCACATGTTAATATTAATAATATTCATATATTAATGGTAAAAGTATGGAACTAATAGAAGAATAAGAGAAATATCAAGTCAGGATAGACGCTGCTACTGGTCCTATGATGAGCATAACAATAAGATTCTTCTAGATTCTTAAGATGAAATCATTAAATTTTTATTTGTTACAAATGGGACACCCGAAAGAATAAAAATAAAAATGGAAAAATTGTGAAATTACACTGATCTGTTTTTAAATTCTGACTAAGACCTACAGTATAAAAAAACAGAATAGTTTTATTCTGTTTTTTTATAAAAGAACAGAATAAACATATTCTGAAGAAAGGCTAGTTATCCAGATTAGCATTGTCTGGATTTCATGCAGTGGACGGTTTACTACTGAAATAAATTGCCGATGATGAGTTGCACTGCTCGTGATTGGTCCCTTCAACAAAAAAAGCATAAACCACAAAGAAATGGACCTACCAAATGAGGTAGAATTGGGTAAGAACCATGTTGACCTAACCTTTGTTACAAAAATCAGAACGGCACAAACAAGTAAGCTTCTTTTTCTTCTTCTTTTTCTTCTAAATTCTTTAATAATATCTTCATTATCAAAGTAATATCGAGCAGGGTAATCTCTGCATATTTCAGATTTGGTGTTTGGACAGACGAGTAAGATTATTTGAGAACAGGCCAAATAGAGTTTGCTAGGATGAGTTTTTATGACTGTAAATTGAGAAATCTTGGGAATGTGCAAAGGATCTTATTTCGGTTTTGTCTGTCTCGAAAAGGAATTCGACAAAGTGTACGGAGAAATGTTTTTCAAAACACTGTATTTAAACTGGGTAAATGAAACATTATACAGAACAATAGATAGTCGATATGTAGTTTGCAGTCAGCAATGAGAAATGAAGGAAATGCAGAAAATATTGTTTCATATAAACTCAGGAGAAAGACAGTTATGCACATTAAACACTGCTCTAATTCGCCATGTGTTATATTAATTACATTATGAGAAAAAGTGGCATTAAACTTGATACCAAAATCGGAGATATCGAATTTATCATTGCTTTTGGAAGATGATATTATTCTCTTAAACCTATCCAGTGAAAGGCGATAGGATTCTCGAACGATATTGCATAACAGCTGTTAAAATTTGACCTGAAAATCAACAATGAAATATTAAAATTAAGAAAAAAGCTAGGAAGCAGAATCCTTCTGATGCTTTCTCAATGGAGAACCTAGAGAATAAGTAAAATGTTTTGAAATTCATTGATTTATATAACACAGTTTTTCTATAGGTTTTCAATGTAAATTTGGAAATGGACTACAGAAGAAGTAATGCTGCTGTGGGAAGTGGTATAGTCGAGAAATTATATAAAAATCTAAACTAGCAGTAGAGAAGGCAGTGTTTCAAACCAGTTTTAAGTTATGGATGAGAGGATGGGTTATAAATAAAGAATTTGACAAATAAAGACCACAGATATGTGAGGGAACAGAGAAAAATTAGGGGACTGAACAGATAGCATCCATAACAAATTATAATAAAAATAAATATATCGGAAAGATACCTGCCATTCTTGGTATTCGAGAAGAAATGGAAAGAAACACAGAAGATGACCAAGATTTAGGTAGATTGATTCACTCAGAAGTGCGTGAAAAGCACGAAAGTTAGATATTATGCTCGGAAACAATCAAAGTATCCTTATTTGCAAGATGAATGGTATATGTTTCATCTATACCGACTGAGCTACAACACCGTCTACTGTAGACAGTAAATTAAACAGTATTGTTGTCTGCTGATTTATGTATAAACGATCAGCGGTATAAACGTAGTAAACGTTTTGGGTGGAAAACCCCACTTTTCCAAAAAATAAAAATAAAAATAAATCAAACTTTGCCTCTTCCTTATGACAACAGCTAACTCACGGTAACTTGGAAAAGTCAATACAAACTATCTTGCTTCATGAAAAGAATCGAACGAATAGGCGCCTTTCAGCAGACGGATTCATGTTCCATCCTATTTCGGACTTGGCTAGGCCACTTAAAAGAAAGCAATTATAAAGACTCATTGTGTTTTTGATGGGAAGTGAACGCAAGTCATTTTATGCAAAGGTCATCGTACTCACTGGCTGAGTTATACAGAAGTTGCCCAGTGAAATAGCTGTTTTATCTCATCATCATCATCAAATTCCTGCCATGTACCCTCATGGGGTGTAGAGGATATGATAGTACTACATGAAAAAAACTACATCATTACTAACTTCCTATCTACAATTTGCCTCCAAATCAGTCTGTTACTTGTCAAGACTCCAACATTATCAGATCTTATATTTCTATCGTCTAAGGCACTTTGTACCATATCAATCCACCTATATCTTGGTATTCCTCTGGGTCGTTTTGCTGCCAACCTCTCAGATCCATAAGTTAAAATTGTTTGAGCACTGTCTTTTATACAGCTAATTTAGTGTTCCGACTAATTTTTCTCTTATTCCATATGAATTTATTCAATTGACTTCCCACCATACCTGCTTTGCTGATTCTGTTGTCTATTTCAATATTTAATTTACCATCTTCAGTAAAAATCGTGCCAAGTATCTGAAATGTGTTACTTGTTCCACAGGTTCTCCATTCACAACACAGTTGACATTTTCAATGATTCTGCCTATTTTCATTGTCTTTGTATTTTTATTGCTGACCTTCATACCATATCTATTACAACAGCTATTCAATTTAGTCAGAGAATCTTGCAGACTTGTAGCAGATTTATTTAGAAGTATAACATCATCTGCATAAAGCGAAAAGCTGACATTAACATCTCCAATTTTGATATCATGTTTAATACCACTTTCCTTCATAATGTGGTCCACATAGATAATGAAAAAGAGCGGGGATAATGTACATCCTTGTCTCACACCAGATTTAACATTAAACCACCTCCCTGTACTTCCTTCAATTCTAACTGCTGATTTACAACTCAAATAAAGACTAAGTATTGCTTGATATAATGCCCCATTGATACCATATAACTGCAGCGTATTGAATAGCTTCTCTCTTGGCACCTTGTAATATGCCTTTTCCAAATCGACAAAACTTAAATACAGATCTTTGTTATATTCCCATGCTTTCTCGACTATTTGTCGTAAAGTGAAGATCTGATCCTGACAGCGGATCTATTTGGCTTGAATCCAGCTTGTTCTTCACCAAGCTTTTCTTCCACAATTCTTCTCAACCGTTTCTCAAGTATACTTGCATAGATCTTGCCAGGAACACTCACTAGGGAAATACTTCTGTAATTCTCACATTCAGTTTTATTTCCCTTTTTATATATGGGTACTATGAGAGCTCTACTCTAATCATCGGGAATCGTCCCTCTGTCCAGGCTTTCTGAACTATGCAGTGCAGCCATTGTAAGACTCTTATACCACCATACTTAAGCATTTCTGGTGGAATATCATCTACCCCTGCTGCCTTTCCACATTTCAAGCCTTTGATGGCTTCTTCTACTTCAAGTATGGATATACATTCCTGACTGCATGCCTGGGCAGTGTTTTTTATCACTGTGCTCTCATCACTGCTTGATTCATTTAGCAGTTTTTCAAAGTAATTACTCCATACTTCAAGGATATCTTTTTCTACCGTTTTCATGTCACCTTTATCACCTCGAACTCCTTTTACAGCACTCTTTCCTCCATTCCTAAGCTTCTTCAACAATCTCCAGAATATTTCGCCACCTTCTTGATATTTATTTTCTATATTCTTGTCAAAGTCCTCCCATGACATTTGTTTAGCTAGGTGTACACAGTGTTTAGCATTCTTGCATTTGTCTCTGCATTCTCTAAGAGCACAAGCTGACTTATTTGACAGGAACTTTTGATATGCTTTCTTCTTTTCCTTCACTGCCTCTTTAACTTCCTGTGTCCACCAGGGAGTTCTGATTTTTTTATCCTTGCAGACAACCTCACCATATGCCTGTCTGGCAGAATCAATCAATGTTTTCTTTAGAGTTTGCCACTGAATCTCCAAGGTTTGATTCCTGTTCTCAAACTCTTTCATTTTTTTTCAATAATCTTTGTGTATTATAGTCTATAATTCACATCTGAGAACTGCTCAACTTTTATTCGCTTTAAAACTTTCTTACAAGTTATTCTTTTCAATATGAAATTCAATTGTATCCTGCTCAAGACTAAATAGTGATCACTTCCAATTTCAAATCCTCTGTACACTCTGGTGTCCTGCACAAGGGAGAAAACATCACTATCAACAATAACATAGTCAATGAGACTTTTCTTATTCCTATCCTCTTCTCTCCATATGAATTTGTGCACATTTTTATGTTGGAACATGGTATTAGTAATAACCAGTCCATGTCCTGAGCAGAAATCGAACATATATTTGCCATTATTATTAGCTTTGCTCTTTTATCCAAATTTTCCCAAAATATTTTTGTATGTCTGACAATCATTTCCTACTCTGCTATTTAGATCCCCAACAAAGATTAACTTTTCCTTTTTCATTGTGTCAGTTGCTTTTTCTAAAGCCTCAAAAAATTCCTCCACTTTTACCTTAGTAGAACCTTCTGTGGGACCATAGGCACAAATAAGACTCATTGTCCAATTCCCAATTCTCATATTTGCCCACATCACTCTACTTGAGACTGCATCCCATTCAAGAAGATTAGCCTCGTATTTTGTGTTGAATACTATGGCTACTCCTTCTTTTCCTTGATTGTCATTGCCTGAATATAACATTTTGTATTTATTGCTCAGAAAGATCTCACCAGTTTTTGTCTTTTTTGTTTCAGTCACCCCTATTATGTCGATCTGGTACTTATCTAATTCCTCATTAGATAAGTACAAGATTAGCTAGCTCCATTTCTTTGCCATTCAGGCTTCTTACGTTGATAGTACCAATCTTTAACTCTAGTGATGTTGAGTTGGTGTTTGTTTTCAGATTTTTTCCAGTAGCTGACTTTTCTCTGTTCGCCCTGGTTCCCTGGCAAAAACAACGGGGGCCTTGATTAACCGGGCGACGCCCCAGCCGGCATGAAATTTTGTCATGTTGTACCATCATTTTGTTATTTTGGTTTAACCAATAAGAATACAATTTGGTCGGCTAAATCCCAAATTGCCAGTCCATCCTCGTTCGTTTAGTATCCAAGTAGATGCCCGACAGGGTGCACCACGAGAAGGTGAGGATTGGACATTAGGTCAGAAGCCCTGGACGGTTCTCCGCATTCCTTTAAAGGCTATGTGGAGGTCTCCTCTCAGTTATACAGCTTTGACCCTTAAGCACCCTCTATACAGAAGTTGCTATACAGAAGTTGCCCAGTGAAATAGCTGTTTTAAATAACAGCTAATTCAAAAATAAATGATAATGTCATAATTACTAATTAATATACCATCGATGTTTTGGAATGTTCATTATTATTTTATTATTAATTTCGGCACCGTTGCCTGTTGTCTACTTCTGAGGAAGGAACGATATATGGATTATGTTTTGACAAAGGGCAATGTCAGTTCTCTTATTAAATTTCATGGAAAACTGTTCTACATGTTTTCTTGTATGCTCCTCTATTACGCAGTAAAACCTGTGTTCAAAACCTTGGGACTTGGGTATGTACTCGCATCATTGACTAGCCCAGGGTTTCCCACATTGTGTTCTGCCGAACAGTGGAGTTCCGCTTGTTCCGTGAAAAATTATCAAAATTAATATGAGGCAGGAATTGTTTTAAATGCTGCGACAAGTTCAAACATGCTTGAAAATCAGGCGCTCCTCATTATGCGTGTGGATTGTGCTATTAAAGCCAGCGCAATGGACTTAATAGCACAATTATCGCAATGGCATCACATTAATTCACCACAATCGCACCTTAAATACACATTACGATGTGATACATTCTGCTTCGGTGGTTGCATTTGGATCTGAGAGTTGGGTTAGAAGTAAAACACTTGACCAAAGACTAGAGACCACAGATATGAGAGTCCTGAGAAAAATGTAAGAGGTGAAAGATAGCCTCAGTGTCAATGTCATATAAAAACGAGAATATTAGGAAAGAACTTAATATTGTTATCATCCAGGAATGCATTAGCAGAACTAATCTCAGGTGGTATGGTCACTTAAACAGAATGGGAGAGGAAAGATTAGCAAAACAAGTGTTCTCTGCCACGTTGGCAGGAAAACGATCCAGAGGAAGACCAAGATATAGATGTATTGATACAGTAAAAAGTGCCTTCGAAGACAGAAATGTAAGATCTGACAATGTTGGAGTCTTGGCAGGTAACATGCTTATTTGGAGGAAAATTGTAGACAGGAAGTTAGTAATGATGTAAATTTTTAATGTAGTACTCTCGTATCCTGTACAGCCCTTGAGGTATATATCAGGAATTTGATGATGATTGTTCAAAAGTAGAACGAGTCGCGTGTTGCTAAGCATTAAAGAGGGAACATTTCCCCACAGTGGTAACTAAATTATGGGTATTAATTCACAATTTCATATAGTATTAATTTATAAATAACATTATACTAATATAGGAATTAAAATTCTCAATTAAAAAATAAATTAATGTGTTATCCAGATTAAACTTTTCCATGTTTTTGATAAGGATATACAGTCATTTCGATTCAATTTAGCACTTTGAAGTAAGGCCTCAGCACTCGCTTTGAATAGGCGTTCAAATTTATAGCGACATCTGGGTAGAAGATGAGTCTTGGATAATAAGATGTTGTGGCTTGTCTTTTTCTCTCGTGCTGATCCAATCCAGACTTATCGGATTTGTTGTACAGAATGTATACGATTAATGTTCTAGAATTTTTTTCTATTTTTTTTCTTTCTATTATTTTTTTTTCTATAGAGTGTCCTGTTTGTCCAAAGTAGGACAGATTGCAGTTATAAGGAACTTGATGCACACCAGGCAGAGACATAATTGAGCGTTTGTATTCAGAAGAGGAGAAATAGGTGGATATTTTGTTAATAGATATATAAGTGTCTGTTAAATCATATTTCTTCAGAATTCTTGAAATTGGTTCTGAAATGCCGGATATATATGGAATTGGAACTCGACTTTTGGATTCTTTGTTGTTCTGGATTGGATGGTAGGAATAGAACAGATGTTGTGTACTTTTTACGGAGAAGCTTTTTAATTTCATGTGATGTTTGATAGTTGGAAGATTTTTATGTAATTCATGAGGAGTTGAACAATTAGTTATAGCTCGTCAGATTAAAGATTTTATGATTCCTATTTTTGGGGAAGGATAATAAGCAGATTTTTGAGAATATAACGTTCAGTGAAAGTGTGTTTTCTGTAAACTGTTGGTGTTGTTAGAATACCTGAAGGTGAACGGATGAGTAGGATGTCTAAACAGGATAAGTAGTTGCCTTTTCCAATCTCCATGGTAAACTAAATAACAGGAAGTCTTCTAGATGATCGAAATAAAAGTTAGCTACAGCAGGTGAAAGTGGGTTTCCCACGACCATTCCTAGTACTTGGTTGTAGAATTTGTTTTGCCACAAGAAATATCCAGAGTGCATCACGAATCGAATAATTTTTTAATACCTTGTGGGAATATGTCAGCAAGTAATTGTAAAATTACTTTAAGAAGTGCATTGTTATATAGATATTTTACATCGAAGCTCACTATAAGTTCAATAGGTTGTAATGAGATATTTTTTAATTTATTTAGGAAATCTGAAGAGTTTTTCAAACAAAAAATTATGGGTAAGTTTAATCCGGATAACACATTATGATTTTTTAATTTTTTTAATTGAGACTTTTAATTCCGACATTAGTCTAATGTTATTTATAAATTAATATTATTGTATGAAATTGTGAATTAATACCTATAATTTAGTTATCACTCTGGGGAAATTTTTCCTCTCTAATGCTTAGCAATGTAACATCACGCGGCTTGTTCTACTTCTGAATGATCAATTATTGGGATTCCTCATTGGTAAAAACTGTCCCTATTTTGCCACTGAAGATAGTCTGTTAGTTTGAGACTGAAATAATTGGCAAATATTAAAATATTGTGGTGTTAACGTGTCTATAATTACTAAATATGAGAAATCTTTTCTAGCATACAACGAATTGATACTAACTGTGATATGGTATGGTGTGAAATACCCTCACTGCCTCGTTGTCCCGTAATTCAAATCTTTGTTGAAAGAAACCGCCTTACTCCACTGAACGAAACTTAATTGGGGAGATTGTCTTACGCTAAGTAAGATATGTCCTACTCTTATTGTAATCAAACATCATTTACAATTACTAAATATATGAAGAGCCATAGGCTTGAATTCGGCGACGTAAAATTATTTAAATTAAGGGATATTACATCCCATATTGTTTCATGCCGAATATAGAAACTACATAAAGTTATACAAGAAGGTGTCCTAATAAATTACTAAATATATGATGAGCCAAAGGCTTTAAGTAAATGATTCATTTAAATTCGTTTAAATAATTTTACGTCGCCGAATTGAAGCATTTGGCTCTTCATATATTTAGCAATATATTATTAGGACACCTTTATTAGGACACCTTCTTCGCAATTCTTATAGTAGGGTAAGTAAGTTCTGTTTACTATACACTTGGTGTTATCTAGGTCTACCTACTCACTGATGAGATCTCAATAAAGGTTGAAACCGGTCTGGGTAGTGACCTCTCATAGTGTAGAACAGTAATGCAGCTCCTAGGAGCTGGGTTTCACATTATGGATAAATACCAAGAACAATGAACGGAGCTTGCTCCAACCTTACTATGAGTTGTTCAGTGTTGCACTACCAGGTGGACTATGAGTTGCCCCGGTGTTGCACTATCCGGGTATTTGCTTACGCTTGGACTCCCCGAACCTTATATAGTTTCTTATTCGGCTATGAAACAATATGGGATGTAATATCCTTTAATTTAAATCATTTACAATTTTTGAATCATAATGCAATGGTTCCTGTGTTTTCCATTTGCGTTGTTCTTTGTGTAACATCATCGACTTTAATATTTTAAATAATCCAATGTTCACGTTCTTCTAGATATATAAGCTGCTTGTGTAATTTTCAGAATTTAATATTGTCGCTATTCAATACATAATTTTCCCTTTTCTCTATATCATCCAGTTAAGTTCTTAAATATTATGTCATACGTATCACTGAAATACCAATGATAACTGTGAACGTGTTCCAAACAAACAATCAAATTACTTTAATTAAGTGAACAATTATGTTAATTTGACGTCCAGTTTTCGGCATAATTTTTAGATGTTAAGGTTTGAAATAAACAATTTTGTCCTAAGAAAAAACAGTAGTCTCAGAATTGTCCATATTCGGGAAAGCTGATCTAACCCGATTTCAGTAGAAAATTCTAGGTGCTCTCGACTCATTAATGATATTTGAAAGTAGGAGTAGATATTCAACTAAAGGCGCTTTCCCTTGAATCTGAACTTAGAAAAACTCTCGAAAAAACTTTGGCTAAGAAATATGAATGCTGTTTTCAGTCATCGTGTAGTAATCAAACATTGACTCTCATTACTACATTACTGTACATTTTGCGTTTGCATTGTGATTTCTAATTCACCAATATTTATTATTTTCAGGTATCTGTAAACAGATGAAATTTCAATTCCGTCAATAGACACAGCGATGGAAGTTTACTTTGTGGCAGAAAAATACCAAATTCGATTTCTTAAGAAGAAAAGTGGAGAATTTCTATTGGAACGTACGACAGCAGAAGCAGGTCATGTGTGTAAAGTTTACGAATTTGCCAAGCTGATGAGTCTCTAATCTGATATATAAATGTCTCGACATCATTGACAGACACACGGAATCCATTCTTCAGTCATTGGATTTTGTGAAGTGTGAGAAAGACACCTTAGAAAATTTAGTGCTTAGGTAAACACTGACGATTCAATCTGAATATTATCTGTTTGAGAGCGTTCGTAATTGGGGTGTAAATTATCTCGGTAAAACACAAGAAGATGCAAAAGAAAGTTTTAGAATCTTGCTGAATCCTCTTTTGAAATCGATATCGTTTTCCCTTATGTCGTCGAAAGAACTCGTTGATGTATCCGAAACAGGATTGTTCACATTTGACGAGATTGGACCCCATTTATGCAGAAGTTTCAAGAGTAACACAACTGTAAAATGTTCTCAGACCATTGGCTGGAACTGTAAGAGATCATATTGTGCATATCTATATAGCCGTGTTAAAATATTTGATTTAGATACAAATTCTTCAAAATCTGATGTTCAGGAAGACATAAATTCTCCTTTATCAACTGATAACAAGATCTCTTTCATGTTAGATATTCTAGGAAATCCAATACTGGTAGTGGAGCCGTTTATAAATGTTCAGGTTGAAGATGATGGTAAAACTTTCTTCAATGAGAAATGTGTATAAAGTCACTCTCTTCTAATGAGGCCAAGGAAACTATGTAAGAAAATGTTCGTATTAAAAATAATCCTACGGCAGTGTACGTCAAGCCAGGTGAAAAACTTCAAATGATTGCGGATATAGATGGATCCATTTCAAATGATTGCGGATAAATGTATAGATGGATCCATTCCTAAAAAGAAACTTCATAATGGGAGATATGATGAATTTAGTGTACAACGAGAAAGTAAGTGGAGAATGACATCTCTTAAATTTGACCTATATATCAAATAATGAAAACTTTTTTTGTCTCCTCTGATTAAATGCAATTTCACATTGCAGAGAAATTTAAAATATTTTGCAATTTTGGAGATAATTTTATCTTTAAAATAAGATTTGTCATTTGCTTTTTATATAGTTGATCTCAAAAGTTACCTGTAAAAATGAAATCAGTTATTTGATTTAGAGAAGTTCCAGCTTAAACAACTTTTTATGTCATATTTATATAGTCTTAATATCAACCTAATCACAAAGTAAAACTGTCAAAAGGTAACTTTGGCATTATCAATGACAATTTGCACCAAGACATCAAATTAACAATGCTGGTTGAAGAAAAATGGATCTCTTCTCTTCCTGGACGTAAGACTTACTAAGACATCTGATTCCATAAAAATCTCCATCTTTAGAAAATCTACACCCATTGATGGACACTTACATGCATCCTCACATCGCTATCCTGCACAGAAAGTGGGTATCATCTGAACTCTACCACATCGTGCTAGATCTGTACTGTCAGATGATGAACTAAAACATTAATTATAACATCTACAAAGAACCTTCACAAGTAATGGCTACTCATCAAAAACTATTAATAAGCATCTATACCGTCGCCATCAAAACAACTCAGAAACACAAGACAACCCCAAAGGAAGCATCTCCTTATCATATATCAACTCGCTCTCCACGAAACTAAAATAAATTTTACGCAAGGTCAACATAAAAACCTGCTTCTCTACTCTTCCTAAACTAAGATCGATTTTAAGCAAATACAAACAAGCTCACAACCATCTACAATTCCCAGGAGTGTACAAAATCACGTGTGACTGCGGAAAACAATACTATAGCCAAACTGAGAAATCCATATTCCTACGTCTGGAAGAACACCAGAGAGACATTTCCTACAAAAGAACTAGAGCAAGTGTCCTGTCAAGCGATGTACCGTCTTCAGTGAACACAAATGATGAAGGCCGCCAGCATGAGATAAACTGGACAACAACTTTAAACCTTCCTATATGCCATGACGAGGTGGAATACCGCATAGTTGAATCTAAAGAAATTGTTATGGACCCTCATCATATAAGTAATAACCTTAGTTATAATCTACCGGACTCTTTCAGCTCTTTCTTTGTGTTCACTGCTATCCGATATTGGCACACTCGTGAAGTCACACGCAAGCAGATGCCAACAATAGAACTTTAACACGGACTGTAGCTACAGTTCAAAGCTAACTGAATGTTATAATACTCGATTTTATAGTCATACTATATTTCTTACAGTGTTTTTTATTTGCTTTCTATGTTTACACGCCTGAAGAAGTCGGACAATCCGATGAAACATGTTGCGTTTTGAATAAATTTAATTGTTATTTCTCGGATATAAGTCAGTATATATAAAAATATGAATATATATATATATATATATTTATTTATTATTTTTTTTTTCAAAATTCATTTTTACTCTATTCGGTTGGAATAGAGTAAAAATGAATTTTGAAAAAAAAAAATTTCAACAAAAAAATATTCCAACTTTATTCGGTTGGAATATTATAAAAAAAAGATTTAATGACTATTACCGAGAGATAAAAAGATGACAAGATATATTTAGAAACAATATCAAAACTGGCCATTAAATCTGTTTTTATAAGTTTGATGTCCTTGATTTTAGAAGCAAAATCTGCAGAGTTTTTAATGTGTGAAGAGGAAATTCCAGAAAGATTTCTTAGAAAACTCGCTAGATATTTGGAGAGATTATAAGTGGGATAGTGTATGCCCTCAACTATAGGTCGAGTGGGCAGTTATTTTTGTGAATCTTGGGGAGACCATACAGTCGAGGTATCAAAGGATGAAGTGACCTAAGAGAAAGCCGAATGTTTCTTTGTAACTCTAAGGTGGTTTTTAATAAATTATTAGTTCTATTGTGTAGTTCCATCGTAGGGTCAGTAGCAATTTCTGAGTAGGTATCACTATATAAAAGTTACAAGATTTTATTATGGTAATCAGACTTGTTTAAGATGACAGTTGCATTCCCTTTGTCTGCCGGAAGGATAACTATGTTACTATTATCTACTTTCCTGATGACAAGGAATTAAATTCACTGGTCAAAGAATATCAGAAGGATCTCAGAGCGATTGGATTATACATCAACAGACTTGTATTTCTGAAAAGATGTAAGTGTAATTCTATTATTCCACGCTTCCTTAATTTTAAAGAATCGATTAAAACCGCTAGAGCTGAAAGAATTTATATGAGAGCAAAACTAGATATTTTATCGGAACGCATTTGTGATACCAAACGTTGTCTTGCTGCTTATTTTTCCAAGAAGACCTATCACGAACACGATTTTCTCATTCTCTAGACAGTTCATCTTGGAACCATTTAAAAGAAATTAGCACTCTTAAAGCTTCTAAAATACAGAATTTAAATAAAATAAAACTGATTAGAAAATATGATTATCTTAAATATAATCAGGATAGCAAAACTTCTCATTTTGACTCTACCTATCTAAAAAAGTTGTCATCAATAAGTCTTCCCATCAATTATCTTTGGCAGAAGAAATCATACTTGCTAAAGGTCTCAACTTTGTCACTGCTCCTACATCCATCCCTAGAGAACATCTCTTAACAAAGATAGAAAAGGCAGCTACTTTATTACCAAACAAAGACGCTAACCTCCTCCGTATGGAAGCAAATTTCTCTATAAATAAAGCTAGACCTCCACCTGACAACATTTCTTACTCTGAAAGGAAAGCTATGAAGTCCTTAAAAGATAATAGTAACATAGTTATCCTTCCGGCAGACAAAGGGAATGCAACTGTCATCTTAAACAAGTCTGATTACCATAATAAAATCTTGGAACTTTTAAATAGTGATACCGACTCAGAAATTGCTACTGACCCTACGATGGAACTACACAATAGAACTAATAATTTATTAAAAACGACCTTAGCGTCACAAAGAAACATTCGGCTTTCTCTTAGGTCACTTCATCCCTTGATATCTCGACTGTATGGTCTCCCCAAGATTCACAAATATAAGTGCCCACTCGACCTATAGTTGAGGGCATACACTCTCCCACTTATAATCTCTCCAAATATCTAGCGAGTTTTCTAAGAAATCTTTCTGAAATTTCCTCTTCACACATTAAAAACTCTACATTTAATGACCAGTTTTGATATTGTTTCTAAATATATCTTGTCATCTTTTTATCTCTCGGTAACAGTCATTAAATCTTATATATATATATATATATATATATATATATATATATATATATATATATATATATATATATATATATATATATATATATATATATATATATATATAATATATATGAAAACAAAATCACATTAAATACACACCTGAAGAATTACAGAAATAAAGTGAACATCTACCTAAGAGTAGGTTATTATTCTCCAATATTCTAGGATTAGAAAGAACAGAACAACAAAATGTTTTGTGTTTTAGCTCCCAGCGAAAGTTCCCGAATCTGATTTAGTACTCTGGTTGAAAACTGATGGAAGTCACTTTTCATGAGTAACCATCAGCGAGAGTTGTCCCAGGACTATAATAATAACAATAATAATAATCTCTGTATTATTATTATTAAGAAAGACCTCCAGGGTGTCAGAGATTCATTCATGCAGGCCACATACTACACACACCAGCTATCATACTCATTCTTGATATTTCTTACACATGTAGACATGTTTGAACACATATAGTGTGGTCAAACGAGACGAACACAAATCAGAAATTTTTCTCTTCTCGTCAACATTTCTACGAAAACTCCCATCCGCGTCATTAACACAGTTATATACCATTTCAGCTCTTACACTCATATTCACACCATTCTCCATTTTATAATTTAATTTCCTTGACTCTCTGTGTTAAGTCTAATACCAGTTATTAGTCTTTCTATATTATCATGGATCTGAGGCATTTGGGAAGAGAGTTTGATAGCAAATGCATCCGTGTCGTCAACGTAAAACACATGTGGTCGATTTCCTGATTTAAGCAATTAAAATGCAGAGTTTTGGGGATGAAAAACCCTACTTCTCTGAAAGAAACCGACTATATTGGTAATTGGGAAAAAAAAAAAAACAGTGATCGCAACACGTTTGGAAAAAAAAAGTGTGAGAACAATGTGTTTTGTATGTATTATTTGATATTTTCACAACGAACTTTTCCTGTAGATTTTATTATAAAAAATTGTCGACAAAGTAATTCCTATTTAAGTGACAGAAAAAAAAACATTGCTGAAAAAATATTAATGATAGACATATGGTGATAATAGAAGAATAAGAGAAATACCAAATCAGGATAATCGCTTTTACTGGTTATAAGATGTGCAGAACTGTAAGATTCTTCTACAGGATGAAAACGTGAATTTTTCGGTTGCTATATTCGGAAAAAGGAAAAGAATAAAATTAAAAGTGGAAAAATTGGAAAATAAAACTGACTTGTTCTTATAGTTTGACTAAGAATTTTAGTAGAAAAAAATAAAGAACATTTCTATTTCTTCAAGGAGAGATGGCATAAAAAGGGATATTTTGGTTTAGTGAGGAGAAAGACGAAAAACTAGTTACGGAGATAAACAACGTTTGGATTTCATGCAGGGGACGGTTCACTACCGAAATCAACTTCAGCTCACCATCAGCAGTGTTCCTGGTTGGCCCATCAACATAAGAATCATCAACATCAATGAACTAGCATAACTAGCAGATGGGGAAGAATTGGGTACTTACCATATCGACCTAATAGGTGTTAACAAAATAAAAAAATGCACAAACTGGTGTTATTTTAACCACCCAACCATCCAAGACGTATATATACGTCCAGGTTACCATGGAGGCGAAGTGCATATTAAAAGTGTAATACCATTGATATTATTACATTGAAATATATGATGGATACGAAGCGTAGAGGAGTGATGCATTTTATTCATATTGACGGCAAACAAAGGCTAGTCTTATTATTCAGGAAACAACGATCAGTGAGAAGAAGTAATATCCATAGTGATGATGATGATGATGAATAGCTATTTTCTTCCCTCTGCAAGATGTATGGAGATGGAAGACAATCACAAACATCCATGCCTGCAGCCACTGGGCGAGAGTTAGGATACGCTAACAACTCGGCCAAAGAGGCCGGCAGTAGATACAGTACTCCACATAAAATTCAATAGTAATTTCTTCATTGACACATAATATCAAGAAGAGTGATGTGGACAAATAACTGAATTGGAGAGTTTGGAGAGTAGAGTAAGCTGGATTCAGGCAAAGATGGTTGTGAGATTTAGATTTCAGTTGAAGACAAATAGTTGAGAAATGTTGGGAATATTCAAAGAATCTGTATTTCAGTTTTTTCTATCTCGAAAAGGCATACGACAAGGTAACCGGCGAAATGTTTTACAAAACACTGTTATTATGTGGGGAAAACGAACATTAAACAGAATAATACATAATCGATACGTAAGTTGTCAGTCAGCAGATAGAAATGAAGGAAATACAGAAATATGGTTTGATGTAAAATCAGGTGTAAGACAATTATGCACATTATCTACATTCACATTTATAATATAGATATATGAATCACATTATGACAGAATGTTGCATTAAACTTGATATCGAATCCGAGACATCAAATTTAGTAACCTTTATGCAGATGATATTGTACTCTTAAACACATCCAGTCCAAGCCTGCAAGAATGCAGGAAGAAGGATCTGCTTTCTTAGCTTTTTCGGTAATATTAGTATTTTTATTGCTGATTTATAGGCCAAATGTTTTACAACAGTTATTCAATTCACTCAGAGAATCCGGAGAACGTTTCTTACTATATTGATTAACCCTAAATATGAAATTTAGAGGCGGCATGATGTTATGGTTCTATTTTTTCTGGATTAGCCTCTCACCTCTGTTTGAGGTGACACCAACATTGAACAACGAGAAGCACCTGAACATTCTGGACATCGCAACTTGCAACTCAATCTATGGAACTCACACATTGTCTCTGTTAGCAAGACAATACACAGTGTGACGAGACTGCTGCTGTAATGGACATGAACGTCATTACACTTAACTGACCACGACATTTGTTTAACGTGAGGTAAACCCAAACTACGTCCGCCCTAAAAAAGTCGAGAACCTTATTACATTCTATAGGGAAAAGATTCCAAAATTCCCGTTGATGGCTAACGTACTCTTATGGGATGTATGTTCTGTAGAATTGCTGCAGTAGTAACAGGGAGAGGATGTCCAACATCTTATTAAGGTGGTCCGCGATGAGTGTTTGTTCCTCACACTATGGTGTCCGTTGACTTCTTTCAAAGCAGTTTGTGACAATATTGGAATGATGACAAATAATAAACAAATTTTGTAGGACATTTTTGATACGAGATTAATAAGAAAGTTCATTTAATCAATGTAGTGCTGTCATAATAGCCTGATCATTCCTTGAAGATACATATCAAAATATTGATGATGATGGAATTGGGCATTCAGACTTATTTGTGCCTTCGCAGAATATTCTACTAAGGAAAAAGAGATGAAATATTTCAAGACATTAGAGAAGGCAGCTGAATCCACATATACGAAATTTTGGTCTTTGTTATAGATCCAACCAGCATAGTATGTAATTATTAATAGATTTATAGAAAAATTTCTGGAAAGTTTTGAGAAAAGAGTATAGGTTTTAATAATGGAAACTACATACTGAAATTCTGTTCCGGATATAAAATAGTATTTAAGAACAGCATAATCCAACATGATCAGATTGAGAAATTCACATGGAGAGAAAATCCAAGAAATAAGAAACATCTCATTGATTATGTTAGTGTTGATAGCGATGTCTCTACCATTGGTTCAGACACAGGAGTATACAGAGCATATGAAATTGGATGTAGTTATTTAGTTTTGAGCAGAATAAAATTGAATATCTTATTCAAAAATTGTTTGTAATAAAGTTTGAAAAGGAACTAAATCTGATTAGCATTCACACGGGAAGTGTTGGCATAAATGCACAAATACCATTGAAGAAAAAATAAAAGATTTTGAATCCAAGAGCCAAACTGAAATGTGTCTCCAGACCTGAAGGAACCTTCATTATTTCAGAGAGATGCATTTTCGGGGGGATTGTTTACAAGGATTGAAATATCATTACTCTACTGTGGACTCAAGAAGCTTAAGACAGTGAAACCTAGAAAAGTTAAGTCAGCATTAACTCTGAGAGAATACCAATTGAAATGTGAGAAAGTGAAGCACTGTGTAGAATTCCCTAAAGATAGTCCTGAAACCCCAAACACTTTAGACAGAAAAAGCCATCAAAAACCTCAAGCTTGAAAAGGCAATTGATGTAGCTGAAATTCTATCCGAATCGCTCACATATGAAATATAAGCGTTTTATAACTTCATATTGCAGAGGGAGGTTGAACTCCAAATGATTTTAGTTGAGCTGTCATAGTTTTCTTATACAAAAATGGAAATAAAACTGAATGTAAGAATTACATAGGAATTTCCGTAATAATGACTGTTTATTGTAACGATTATGAAAATATACACGGTGGCATAAATCATCTTTCCCACTTTGGAGGTATCTGTAGCTTAAATTAATACACGGAATGAGGCCACATTTTATATTGAGATTTTTGAAGGCATGGGGAAATTAATTCCGAGAAAAAAAAAGATTTAGTACCAAAATTCACCGATAGGGGAAATTTTGGCCCTGGCGGATCCGAAAGCAGTCAAATATTTGCAGTAAATGGAGGTAAAAACGATTATATAAATTTTACATGCGTACATGACATTGGACCTGCGTACAGGTACAATGTCAGCTGTAACACTGAGAGCTATGATTAAGAAGTTTGAATAAACTGGATCACTAGAAGTTAGATCTAGCAGAGGACGTAAAGCAGTGCAAGAAGAGACAGTAAGAGACGTTGCTAATGCGGTGTTCGACGACACAGGGACCAGTACTGTCCAAGCGCTCGTGCATAGCTTTCAAACTTCATATGGCTTATGGTACACTCTGGAAAATCTTACGGAAAATGCTTCACTTCTATCCGTATAAGTTCAACAGTGTGCAAGAACCGCAGATTATGATAAGCGCATTACTTTCGAGTTAACGTTTCTTGCCCGAATGGAGGTCGACAATGACTGGCCTTGGAGAATATTTTGAGGTAGTGAGTCTCATTTTTATCTGAATAGTTCGGTCAACACTCACAACTGCAGAATTTGAGCATCTGAACATCCCCAAAGGAACCAGCAAGTACCACTGCATTTTCCAAAACGTAACCATGTGGTGGGGCTTCGCAGCCGATTTCACAATAGGACAATGCTTTTTTGAGTGTATTACCCCTAAAGGTCCTGTAACCTGCTCCGTTACTGGAGAGATCTATCAACGAATGCTGTAAAATTTTGTGATTCCTGCATTTCTGCAAAGTCAACTTTTGGACTACATAATTTTTATACAGGATGGAGCACGCCACACATTGAACATTCAGTATAGCTCTTTTTACACCAGCATTTCAGCAATGAGGGGGTCATCAGTCTTCTTTCCAACTGCATAGCCGTCTCGATCCCCGATATCAATCCATGTGACCTTTGGCTGTGGGGATATTGAAATCCGTTGTGTATGTTGATGTCGTTCCCAACTTGCATGTCTTGAAAGAGAACATAAAACGGGCTCTTATGAACATCAAATCCGACTTCTTATGCCCTGTTGTAGAGCCTGTCGCACAACGGATGCAATTTGGTGTACACAAGAAAGGTCAGCAAATTGAAAATCGTGTATATGGTCTAGAGGACCCTGATTCTGATGAATAAAACATTATTTCTTGTGAGTTCGACCACTACATTAATTTCTGTGTCTCTTGCAAGTTGTTGTTTTAGTTTAATTATTATTATTATTATTATTATCATTGCAACGCGCCACATATCCACCTGGAATGAATGATGCGGTTGACGCTTCCACTGTCGATATGTTATTATTCCATTTTATCTGCCTTTAATGTAATTATCCGCTTGTTTTCGGCTAGTCCAGCGCCAAAATGTTCCCTATCGGTGACTTTTGGAACTAAATCTTGTTTTCGCGGAAATCATCTCCCCATGCCTTTAAAAGTTTCAATACAAAATTTGATCACATTCCAAATATGAGACATTTTCAGTAGATTTTGGATAATGATTCTTTATAAATATATGTATATAATCATCTACCAATTTCGCCAGCTTGAGTCTGTCTGGCTTCTTCAGGATGAGAATGGATACACTAATATTAAATGTTAAACCAGAAGAATGCAGTAACAACCTTAAAATCGGTTAACTTAAAAAATTGTCTCATTCCTTTTATTGGATTTAGCTACAGATGCTTCCAAATAGGGAAAGTTATTTTATGGGCACCCTGTACTTGAGAAAACTATAAGATAATGTGTAAGGGGACCTGGGACAAGAAAAATCATTGTTCAAGACAAATAACTTTCTGGATCAAAAGAAAATAGTTGAGAAATCATTGAAATATAACAAGGATCATTATTTGAGGTTATTAGTTCTGGAAAAAAAATATGACAAGGTGCCTAGGGAAGAAAGGTTCGAAAGGCCTCAATCATATGATTAAAAGGGGACGTTGAATAGAACAATACATAGGTAGTCTTTATTTGAGTTGTAATTCAGCTGTTATAAGGGATTATAAGAGTTTCAGGTGAAATTAGGTGTGATGAAATGATGCATGTTATCTCAACTGTTAGTGATCATCCATGTTGGTCACATTATGGAGAAAAGTAACATTATTTCGAATGTAAAAACACGACATGTTATTCTCAGTTGTTTAATTTACGAAGATGATTTATACTCCTAAATTAATCCGGTACCAGTCTGCAGGATTAATTAACTAAATTTAATAACAGCTGTAATAAATTTGATATGAAAATCAACAATAAAAAGGCAAATTATAAAACAGCAGAAAAATTTAAAATATCATTACATCCTTCTAAATGGAGAACTTATTATTAATGCGCTTCAGCAATTTAAGCAAAATGTTAGTGAAGATAGTAAGTTACATAGAAAAATAGACAATACAATTAGCAAGGCTGGTATGGGAGGAAGCCAAGTGAACATATTTATGTAGAATACGTGAGACGAGGTAATATTGAACTTATAAATCACAGCGCTGGGTTAGAAATGAAACACTTGATGCAAGGGTTTCATTTCTAACCCAGTATTTGCAAAATATGCACAATATTTCATACGAACTCATCAGAAATATTGTGTGCATATCAGTTCTCCTGGAGTCTAAGGTGATGTAAATACAGTGAATGATATCGCCACTGTGTAATGTAGATTATGAAGATATCAACGAATACCACTTTTACTCAATTTTTAGGACATTATTGATGTTTTAAAGACATAGATACATGAGAATATAAGGAATGAATAATTTTGGACATAACTTTGTAGGATGTAGGACATTTTAATCCTGCTTTTTTTCTAGAACCATCATCACGCTCCATTGTTCAATATTGATTAGAGACATTCAAGTAGCTCTCTCTCTCTCTCACTTTGCGCGCGCGCGCGCGCGCGCGCGTGTGTGTGTGTGTGTGTGTGCGTGCGTGGGTGGGTGGGTGGGTGGGTGAGAGAGAGAGAGAGAGAGAGAGAGACGTAAGGTAGGTTAGTGAAATTACATTTAGGCTCATAAATAACTGCCAAATTAAATCTTACAGAGTTTGCCCTTGGATCCCTACCATAACGATGGAATCATACAGAATGACCGCTTTCTTTTATTACGATTCTATCATTCTATAGCATAACGATCTACTATAATTTTAATGCAATTAGCGCAGATGATTTTGACATAGTCATTTTAGACGCTATGGTGATAGATAATGAATTTTACAGTTTAAGTGTACGTGTCACAAAAAGTGGAATGTCAAGAAAAATAAATCACTTTCATAAAAATCTAATTAATGAGAATATAGACATCTTGGAATGTCACAAGGATACTGTGTAGGCATGATGCACAAGGAAACGTTGAGAGTTCGATCCTGCCTATTTAATATTGCCTATTAGATAGTATTCATTGGCTATAAAATATCTTCTAAAATACAACAACAGCAAATAACGCAAAAGCTACCACTTCGTTTGAGAAGTTGAAATATATGATGTTAAAGCCAAGAACTCAATTATCCACGAGGAATAACAATTGGAATCAACTACAGATTTTCGTTTATTTTCCCTTTAGAAATGCTTCCCTGAGAAAGAAAGAAAGAATTTTTAAATATTTTGAATTTGACAATCTTGTGGATCGTCTACCGAAACAGACGCCTGCAGTCGATACCCAAAACAGTTCTGTTTTAACATTCCAATTTCTTGGAATGTTAAAAGGATACATTAAACTCATAATGAAGGAGTAATAATAATAGATGAATGATATTGTCTTAATCAGTAACCTAAAGATGAGACATAATAATGAGGATAATGAGGAGATAAGAATAATGAGGAATAAATAATGAGGACTTAATAAAACTTTCCGGATGCTCAGATGGTTCTCACGTCCTTATGTTTTTTTCCATCTCCATTAACATTTTTAAAGAAATAATTAATCATAACACATTTTTCGGTACTTAGTGATTTTCATTTTTCATGTATTTTTATTTCTTTATAACTTTCATCACGACATATCAATTGCATAGCAGTGGCAGTACAGTCTTCATACGACTGCTACAGAAAGCTTTCCAACTACGCCCATGCTTTGTGTTGGTTTCAAAACTAATAACGTCTACCAACCTAACAGTAGCTTGTCTCTTTCTCTAACGTTTCAGGATTGTTTTTTTCTGTAATCAGTTACTGTCGCTTGTGTTAGAGAATAGAAGGTAAATAACTTTATCTTATGTTATCTGAAGAGAATGTTTGCATTTTTCATGTGATTTTCATAGTGCAAGCAGCGTTCGAGCTTTTTAAGGTAAGTCGAAAGTTTGATCTTTATTACTAAAACAAGAATATTATTACAGACCGGATATGTTGGTTTAATCATAATATCTTTTTATGATTTTGTTTATTTAAGATTCAATTAAAGAACTATTCGTTTTAAAAGTTATTTGCATAGGAATTTAATTTAATAAGTATATGCATATACATAGCGTGTATTGTGCAAACAAATGTGCAATAACGAAACGCTATTGCTTAGTTATTTGCGTTATTGCTACCTTAAATAGAAAAATATATTAAAGAATATATTAAAGAATACCATGATCTTTGTTAAGGATTTAATGTGGCCGTCGAAAACGTATCGCAAAATCAGAAGAAAAATATTTGTTTTTAGATCTAGTTTTTCACACGTGCGCATATGTAGGTGTGTAGCTGTATTGGAGAGCTAGTATTAAGGAAATGGATTGAACGGTTTGTCAGATTTGGCTGGTTTGGTCAATCTGGGTTCTGTTGTCAATATTTACTTCGTGTTGGATGTTGAAGCAGTACATGCGGAGAAATCGAATAGATGCACAAGACTGTAAAAATTACAGAGGAATAAAGTTGATGTCCCACACAATGAAAATCCTAGAAAGGGTTCTTGATGGTAGATTGAGGAAGGAGGTGGAGATTGCAAAGGAACAATTTGGCTGCATGTCTGGTAGATCAACAACAGATTCTATCCTTGGGTTACGGCAGATGATGGAAAAGTATCGAGAGAAACAAAGGGAGCTACATCTGGCATTTATTGATCTGGAGAAAGCATACGATAGAGTGCCAAGGCAAGAAGTCTGGAGGTGTCTGAGGGAGAAGAAGGTTCCGGAGAAATATGTCAGGTTGGTGCAGGAGATGTACAGAAATGTGAAGACAAGTGTTCGGACCTGTCTGGGACAGACAGAAAGTTTTGAAGTTACAGTTGGCTTGCATCAAGTGTCAGCATTAAGTCCGATTCTGTTTACCATTATGATGGAGGTGGTGACGGAAGAGATGGGAGAAGATGCGCCTTGGATAATGTTGTATGCAGATGACATCTTACCATGTGCAGTTTCAAACGAAGAAGCGGGAACTAAACTGGAATGATGGAGAAAAGTACTGGAAGAGAGAGGTATGAGACTGAGCAGAAGTAAGACAGAGTATATATGTTGCACAGTGGGCGGCGGACAGGAGACAGCTCTGGAACTGGAAGGAAATGTCATCAGGAAGGTGAGAGAGTTTAGATACTTAGGTTCAACAGTGGAAGAAGATGGAGGAGCTGAGAAGGAAGCGGGATGCAGGATACAAGCCGGTTGGAGGAACTGGAGGGAGATGGCTGGAGTGTTATGCAATAAGAGGGTGCCGATCAATATGAAAGGCAAAATCTATAGGACAATAGTGAGGCCAGCTATGACAAATGCTATAGAAAATGTGGCCCTGAGGAAAAATAACATCAGCAGGATGGAAGTAGCAAAGATGAGAATGTTTAGGCGGATGTGCGGTGTGACCAGAAAGAATCGTCTGAGAAATGACTATGTAAGGGCAACAGTGAAAGTTACGAACTTAGGACCGAAAATACAGCAGGCAAGGTTGAGGTGGTTTGGTCATGTGATGAGGAGGGAGGACGAATATGTGGGAAGAAGGGTCATGCAGATGGATGTGCAAGGAAGGCTGAAGTGTGGGCGGCCAAAGAAGATATGGAGGAAACTGACAGAAGAGGACTTGAGGATGAAGAACTTGGATATGGTGACTGCCCAAGACAGGAAGGTGTGGAGGAGACTCATCATCAACAGTGACCACACTTAAGTGGGAGAAGCTGCAGAAGAAGAAGAAGAGGAAGAAGATTAGTCTCTACTGCATGGATATTATACACTATACACCAATAATTGTCCTATAATTTAGCAATTTACAATTGGTACCAGTAGGCGAACCATATTATCGGATAAATTCACCTTTGGCTTTGATCACCTCCTAGACCATTTGACGGAGGATTTCCACCAACATTCTGCAGACATCAGGTGGAATATGTCTTCATTCCTCCATCAAAGCAGCACTAAGTTCAGCGACAGATCAATGGCATGCTGTTCTGGACCTCAATCGCCTTCCAATTCGTCCCACAGGTGTTGGATGGAGTTCGATGGCATAGAATGCCATCTGCAGAGGGATGATATTAATTATAAAATTATCACACGTATGACCACAGAACTACGATTATTGCACAGAAATATGATTAGGAAAAGAAATTGTACTGCAGTCTGGAGAGAGACCTCGCAAAATCTCACGTTATGTTCTACTTTGTGTGAATCAACTCAGGTGTATGAGGTGATATTAGAGATATTACACAAAACTGAATATGAATTCATTTAGCTGCTGAGTAGTAGGGGTGGCGGTTTGAACCAAATGCATCCGGTGGGCATGGCCTTTCCCTGAGGGTATATGTGTCAATGGCTTAAGCTCCTACTAGGGGTGGAGGTTCTGGCCAAATGCATCCGGTGGGCGTGGCTTCCTGACGTCATTTTGTGTGACGTCATGAGTTTGGAATGTTAGGAATTTCCCTGGAAGGATATGTGGTCAATGGCTTCAGTTCTTGTGTTTTGGTTCGCGTATGGAATTGTGGGGGTTTTTTTGGTTCACCTATGGAATTATGGGTGATGATAGAGATAAGGATTCCTGTTGTGATTGGTGGGACAGTTTAAATCAAATGCTTCCGGAGTGCGTGGCTTGCTGAGTCAGGAATTTCCCTGGGAGCATATGTGGTCACTGGCTTCAGTTCTTGTGTTTTGGTTCGCGTATGGAATTATGGGTGATGGTAGAGATAAGGATTCGTGTTGTGGGTGTGTGTTGTTTTCAGATGTAGATAAGTGACATCATTTGTTATTTGTAAATAAATAAATGTCGTCATTTGTTATTAGTAAATAAGTGACGTTATGTCTTTGTGTGGTATTTTGGTTTGGCTATGGAATTGTGGGCTATGTTTTGAGATAAGATATCTTTGAATTTTCCCAGGGTGACACACATCCGTAATTGTCGTCTGTGGGAATTCTTAGCGTATGTCATGATGGCAGGTGTGATTAGATTTTTCTGAATAATTAATTATATACTGGTGTCACTCAAACATACTGTTTTTTTTTTCTTCTATAGGTTTGTACTAATTTCCAATATATTATGGGGTATTTGTTTCCTGTTAAAGGGTGGGAATTCTTAGAGTAAGTCGTGATGGCAACAGTCTTTCGAGCTTTTCTGAATAATTAATTATATACTGATGTCACTCAAACACACATACTTTTTTTCCATACCTCATCTGTATTTTCTTCTATATACATGTTCTAATCAAGTTCATATTTTATTCATAATTCATCCGAATATTTTGATTTGTCTAAAATTAAGATCTTAAAATTACAATAAATAAACAAATCCTGTGTGTGCATTCACGGTTATTGCAAAAGTGTTCTCTTAAACATACATAACACATCAAAGACACTATTTGTTCTTTTAAGTTTACATATTTATTTCACAGATATTATTTACAATGCAATATGCAGAAATAGGAATTTACATATATC
Organism: Typopeltis vanoorti; assembly: GCF_054136105.1. Classification (NCBI taxonomy): domain Eukaryota; kingdom Metazoa; phylum Arthropoda; class Arachnida; order Uropygi; family Thelyphonidae; genus Typopeltis; species Typopeltis vanoorti. Next base: position 147,551,846 of record NC_143554.1, read on the forward strand.
ACCAATGCAAATGGTGTTTTTCTTGGCATAACATTTCTTTGAAAAAAAAAAAACTTACATTTCTTTCCAGAATGGGAACATCTTGGTACTATCTAGGTTTTCTGAATATTCCAAAATTTGATTAACATATATTCACAGAACACAAACACAAGTCTGAAAAGACATTTTCATTATAGGTTACTGTGGCTAACATATATTCACAGAACACAAACACAAGTCTGAAAAGACATTTTCATTATAGGTTACTGTGGATAACATATTCACAACACAAAACACACAAAACATAGTAGTTGAAAGATATTTCTGTAAATAACCAGAAAAGCTAGTGGACTACTTAATTTACTTTAGTATCCGATTGGTTCTCTGTATTAATTCTTTCCCACGGGTGCCCACCTTGGTGGAAAGTCTATGTGCCGTTTTGTTTAGGGTAAGTGTTATGTAATGTCTGCTCAGCCTCGTGGAGATGAGCGAGCTCATCATTGCGGATATCTTTTAAAATACTGATACTGATAACTGGTAAAATAAAAAAACGCGTTTTTTTATTTTTTTTCCAAAAACGTTTTCATAAAAAACGTGTTTTTTACTAAAAAGTTATTATAAAAAACCAGTTTTTTAAATTTTTTTTCCCAAAAAATTATCAGTATCAATTGGCGGTGACATCACTAAAAGATATCTGCAATGATGAGCTCGCTCATCTCCATGAGGCTGAGCAGACATTTTCTGGAGGAGAGGGGGTTAGGGGAATATTGCAATGAAGACCTCAGTCACCCTCTTGACTACCTTTTCACTTTCACAACCTGATGCTATTTTTTTTTCCTCCAAAGTTATCAGTATCAGTTGGAGGTAACATCACTAAAAGATATACGCAAATGATAAGCTCGCTAATCTCCGCTAGCCTGAGCAAACATCTGCTGGAGGAGAGAGGGATGATGGGTTAGAGTATGGGATGGGGAAGCATTTAGCATCAGTTAGAAGTGACATGACTAAAAGAAATCCGACAACGGCAAAATAGCTCATCTCCCTTAGATGAGCAGACATCTTCTAGAGGACAGGGAGGGTGGGGGAGCCTTGCAGGGAAGACCACTGTCAAACTCTTGACTACCCTTTCACACCCAACACATAATGTTATTTTTTTTTTCCATTCAAACAATTTCGGATATCTCGCAATGGCGAGATCGTTCATCTCATTGGTTATCAGTTTGAGGTGACATCACTAAAAGATATCTACAAATGGGTAGCTCGCTCATCTTCCTTTGGATGAATTCGAGCCACAGAGATAAAGTTTGTACCATAATATCACAAAGTAAGATAAACGCACATCAACATCAATCCACCAGCATGCGAAAACATATCTGTGAGTCACCTGCGTGAAAGTTTCATTTGGAAGGAACGGTCAGGGTAAAAGGTCAGGTAAACAGTACTATAAAGTAAAACAATCGAGTCGAGTGTCTTTTCAGTTACTGCAATTCGTTCGTACAGTGCAGCTATCGTATTGTGTTGTGTTGTGGTGTTTAGGTCCAGTAAAGTAAAATAATGAGTGAACCACAAAAGTCTTTGAAATTTTCTTTCTTCAGGAAAATAGTGTAAACTAAATATTGTGAAATATTTTTAGGTAATTACAAGTTTCGATTTTTTTTTTCGTTGTAAGTAATATTTCAGCAAAATAAAATAAGCATTTGTAAAACTTAAATGAACAAAGATGTGTGTTGCTGTTGTGTTTTTCCACAGTGAAATTTTTACTCAGTTATTCAGTTTAGAATTTGATAATTAAATCCATAAGTTTATACCTTAATGCAATTCTGTTTAATTATTGTAAAAAAATCACTAATGTGAAATTAATGCAAGGACCATGGGAAACCTGATATCCTGTAATTAAGTATTTAGAAATTTGTCTAATGCTACCTATTTTTTTTTTTTTTTTGAGTTATCTGTAAACATTTCGTTCGCATACTCGAAAATCCTACCTGTTAGAATTTGGTGATTTTTACAGAGAGAAAGCAGATAATTTTACCCAAAACATAATTTAAACTCTTAAAGTTTAGTATAGAAAAAAGGTTTATACTCTCCAGATAACACAAATACAAATTTTACCTTTCCCAACACAAAGTAAGATAAAAATTTGGTTATTTTACAGAGTGCAGATATTTTAACTCATCACATTACCAAACTCTTAAAAAAGCTTGATGTAAAAATGAAAAGAAGGTACATTTTTCTTTTCTTTTAAGATATTTGTACATGATAAAAGTTTAAAAACATATCACTGCCAGTCGAAACTTTTTTTTTCTTTTCTTTTTTTTTTTCAAAATTTGACAACACATATTTGTAGTTTGGTGAATAAAGTACAAATGAACTGAAAAGTGACAATTTTGTTACTACATCTGTTTGTTACTACATCATTCGAAACCGGAAATAACCCATGCCCTAAACAAAACAGCGCATAGACTTTCCCACCAAGGGCATCCGTGGGAAAGAATTAATACAGAGAACCAATCGGATACTAAGGTAAATTAAGTAGTCCACTAGCTTTTCTGGTTATTTACAGAAATATCTTTTAACTACTATGTTTTGTGTGTTTTGTGTTGTGAATATGTTAGCCACAGTAACCTATAATGAAAATGTCTTTTCAGACTTGTGTTTGTGTTCTGTGAATATATGTTAGCCACAGTAACCTATAATGAAAATGTCTTTTCAGAATTGTGTTTGTGTTCTGTGAATATATGTTAATCAACATTTTGGAATATTCAGAAAACCTAGATAGTACCAAGATGTTCCCATTCTGGAAAGAAATGTAAGTTTTTTTTTTTTTTCAAAGAAATGTTATGCCAAGAAAAACACCATTTGCATTGGTGATATATGTAAATTCCTATTTCTGCATATTGCATTGTAAATAATATCTGTGAAATAAATATGTAAACTTAAAAGAACAAACAGTGTCTTTGATGTGTTATGTATGTTTAAGAGAACACTTTTGCAATAACCGTGAATACACACACGATTTGTTTATTTATTTATTTATTGTAATTTTAAGATCTTAATTTTATACAAATCAAAATATTTGGATGAATTATGAATAAAATATGAACGTGATTAGAACATGTATATAGAAGAAAATACAGATGAGGTATGGAAAAAAAGTATGTGTGTTTGAGTGACATCAGTATATAATTAATTATTCAGAAAAGCTGGAAAGACTGTCACCATCACGACTTACTCTAAGAATTCCCACCCTTTAACAGGAAAGAAATACCCCATAATATATTGGAAATTAGTACAAACCTATAGAAGAAAAAAAAACAGTATGTTTGAGTGACACCAGTATATAATTAATTATTCAGAAAAATCTAATCACACCTGCCATCACGACATACGCTAAGAATTCCCACAGACGGCAATGACGGATGTGTGTCACCATGGGAAAATTCAAAGACATCTTATCTCAAAACATAGCCCACAATTCCATAGCCAAACCAAAATACCACACAAAGACATAACGTCACTTATTTACAAATAACAAATGACGACATTTATTTATTTACAAATAGCAAATGACATCACTTATCTACATCTGAAAACAACACACACCCACAACACGAATCCTTATCTCTACCATCACCCATAATTACATACGCGAACCAAAATACAAGAACTGAAGCCAGTGACCACATATGCTCCCAGGGAAATTCTTGACTCAGGAAGCCACACACACCGGAAGCATTTGATTTAAACTGTCCCACCAATCACAACAGGAATCCTTATCTCTATCCTCACCCATAATTCCATAGGTGAACCAAAAAAACCCCCACAATTCCATACGCGAACCAAAACACAAGAACTGAAGCCATTGACCACATATCCTTCCAGGGAAATTCCTAACATTCCAAACTCATGACGTCACACAAAATGACGTCAGGAAGCCACGCCCACCGGATGCATTTGGTCAGAACCTCCACCCCTAGTAGGAGCTGAAGCCATTGACACATATACCCTCAGGGGAAAGCCATGCCCACCGGATGCATTTGGTTCAAACCGCCACCCCTACTACTCTGCTGACATCAGATCAGCACGAATGCTACAAATCAAAACAGGTAAAATGGCTGTGGTTTAAACCTTACTCTGTAAAATGAATCTGAGAACAGAAAAAAATACAAAGTATTAGAAACCATATAGCCCTACAATAGACTGGTTCAGAGAATGATGTATCTAACCATCGACGTTAATTACCTGGAGGTTTGGTGAAAATTTGAAAAGTTTGGTAATAGCGCATATCAAGAGAGATTTACTGTGGAACTATACTTCGTTTACTAATGAAAGGTCATTATGGAGTAATTTCTCACCTTGTATAATCACATTACAATAACGTCCCCAGGAATAATGCACATACCACACCAGTTCTGGATTTCGCAAAGTCTTTTCACGTGATACATGGAGGAATCTAATATGTTTTGGAGTAAAATGCACTGAATTATAAATTATTAGCGAGCATAAGAGGATGACTAGCTTCCGTGGTGATGCAAGTAGAGTCTAGAACAGTAGTTTTTGACTGGCGTTTCCCATAACACTTGTGTTCCGTAAAATGGTTACAAGTGTTCCTCCGGTGAAAGATATCACGTGGCACAGTTCTGAGTGTAACTGGCTACTCTGATCCTAACAACGGAAGATTGGTATGCGCGTTGAGTTCTAAACCAATAGAATATCGTTAGGTCATGTGTTTGCAGGAGGGGCTTGGAGGAGCGTCTCTTTTGCAGACATTCAGTGATGTGTGTGTGTGTGTATTTGTTTGGTTTGTGTGTTGTGTAATATCGTAATATCACACAGTCGATTTTTAATACCATACAATGGATAAATTTATTATTAAACGAAAGCGTGATTCTGAGGCAAATAACAATGAAGTACAACTGGAGGAAGTAGTAACGACGTTCCTGAAATACGTCTCATACAGAAGACAGCAAAATTACACGTAGCAAAATAAGAAAAATTAATAGGCAATATTAGAACGAATATTTGAGTTGAGGTTTGACATAGACCAGTGAGGAAAAATGTCCTATTCCCCAGTATCTTATATGCGGAGAAAAATATCCAATAACGCAATGGCTCCTGATAAATTGAAACCCCACTTTACTACGAAACACACCTATCTTGCTTCAAAAACTTAAGATTATTTCAAGAGATTGTTGGGCATGCGTGTTAAACAAGTCAATATTTTGAAAAGGTTGTTAAAATTTTCGATAAAGCACAACATGCATCATATTAGGTCATCCCGTCATCATCATCATCATCATTCGTTTCAAGGATTCGGGCCTAGCATGGCCTGTTCTGGCGTTAGAAGTCATTGTTTAAGAGGACGTCCTGGTTTTCGTTTTCCTAATAGCTTGTACTTTAAGGCTTGTTTTGGTAATTCGGTTTTCATTCTTTGAACATGTTTCATCCATTTATGTTTATATTTTTTAATTTTTTCTATTACTGGTTCTTGGTTTAATCTTTCATAGTTTCTTCATTTCTTTTTGATCAAATAGGGTGTACTTTACAGTTTTTCTCATAAACTGCATTTCTGTTTTTCTTAATCTTTGTTTGTCTTTTTGTTTTATTGTCCAGATTTCGCTTCCATACACTAAGATTGGTAGGGGCTAATGTATTGTATACTTTTAGTCTGGTTTGTTTTTGAACTAGGTTTGGTTTAAATATAGAGTTAATTACACCTGTTATTTTTAAATATTTTGCAATATTTATGTTTATATCTTTTTCATTTTCATATGTGTTCATTCAAACCAGGTAGTTAAATGAATTCATTCTAAGATCTTGTTATCTATTACTATTATAGTTCTTGCTGGATCTTGTGCTTTAAAGGCCATAGTTTTTGATTTTCTGTTGATTTTATCATACCATAATCTTTGGATATCTCATCTAGGTCTAAAATAGCTTTCTGTAGTTTATCTTCAGAATTTGTAATTATTATTTGGTCGTCGGCAAAGAGGAGACTGTTTAAGTTAACTGTAGGTGAAAGTTTAATTCCTTGATGTAAATTTTTATTCCATTTTATTATTATTTCATTTAGGTAAATTTGAAAAAGTGTTGCTGAGAGGGGACATCCCTGTGAGATTCCTTGGTTTATCTCTCTCGTATATGATAGCTCGTGAATTAATCTTATTTTTATTTTTATTTTTATATATAATTTTCATATATACTTGTAACAGTTTTCAGGATATTATTTGATATTTGTCTTTCTTTTAATATGTTAAATAATATGTTTCTTTTAACTTTGTCAGTAGGCTTTTTCTAAATGCAATATGTGTTTCTAAATTGTATTCTCTTCTTTTCTCTATTATTAATTTTAGGCAAAAGGCCGGGTCTATACATGATCTTCCTCTTCTAAATCTATTCTGTACTTCTAAAATAAAGTGTTCGGAATATTTCATTAGTTTGCTATTTAAGATTCTACTATATATTTTGTAACAGGAATTTATTATACCGATACCTCTATAGTTTTTAGGGTCATCTCTATTATCTTTTTTAAAGATAGGAATCACAATTGCTTTTTACCATTCTATTGGGGGGATACCAGTTAAATAGGTTTTTAAAAATAATAAGAATCTTTCTTTGAATGTTGTTCCTGCATATTCATATAGTTCTGAACCAAGTTTATCTTCTCCAGGTGTTTTTCCGTTTCTTGTTTCTTTCAGGCTGATTTCTAATTCTTCTTCAGTTATTTCCTTTACATTTTCGTTAATTATTCCAGTTGTCCTTTTTAAAATATTTGTCTGTCCACAATTCTGTGTAGTAATTTAGAAATTCTTCTAATTTCAATTCAGTGTTTAATTTTGCGTTTTCTTTGGTATCTGCGTTTAAATGTTTCAAAAGTTTATATACATGGGTCTTATTTTATTTAAATCATTTTTTTTATATTAGAAACAAATTTGTTCCTTGCTTCTCCATGTCTTTTCCTGACTTCGCTTTTAGCTATGGCTCTTATTCTTTTATATTCTATTTCATCTTCTAATCTTTAACTGCTTAACCATTTGTGATTGGCTTCTTTTTTCTTTTTGATAATTTCTTTCATTGTATCATCCCAAGATCTTCAGTATTTTCCTTTTATTGATTTTTTTGGTCTTTCCTAAGCTTTCATTTGCTGCTGTATTTAGCATCGGTTTTATATTAAACCATTCTATTTCTATTTCTTCATTTTATTTTATTTTATCTATATATTGGTTAATTCTTTGTTCATATAGTCACTGTACATTTGTGTCATTCAATAATCTAGTTTCCTAAACAAATGTTCAATTTTTCTTTCTGTTCTTGTTACTTGTAGCCATATAGGTGGCAATCTTAATTTTATTTTAACAAGGAAGTAGTCACTGGTTATTTCATATCTTCTGTGAACTCTAACATCTAGTGAAAATTTTGATGTCTTTTCATTTAATATAAAATAATCTAATATTGATTTCAATCCTCTTGCTGCCCAAGAATTTATGTATGTCTTTATGTTTATAGAAGGAATTCATTATTTTTAGGTTATTATAAACTATTATAAACTACAAAGTCAATCAATTTTTACCGTTCCTGTTTCGAGTATGTTCTCCAAAGGTGTGATTACAGGAATCCTTGTAGAAACTCGATGAGTTCTTAATTTCCTGGAAATCATTTGTAAGTGTAATAATTATATACATTACGAACTGCTATTTGAGATTCATTCCGTTGAAAGCAGGTGTGAGATAATTACATGTTAACCTTAGTCCTTTTTCTGGAAATATTTCAGGGTGAAAAATCAGGAAAATATTGAATTGGTTGTGGTAAGTCACCTTCATATGCAAGGCCCTTAAATACGTTTTTTACATCATATAGGAAATTCTAAACGAGGTTTATCCATCGAGAGGACTTCAGCGATGCTGGCTGTGTTACAAAAGTTATTCATGCTAAAAAGCCATCATAGAAATTAGTTAGCCTTCCTCAAAAAGCCCCCTTTTTGGTGCATACCAAATGCCGTGATGTATCCTTTAAAATCCTGACTTGAAACTGTTACGAAAACTGAAAAATTCTTGACCGAACATTGGGATGAATATTTCTAACATGGTGTACATTGAATCTTGTGTGATGAGCAGTTTCACTACAGTGGCTAAGCTTAATTATACGGCCTCTTTATCATAAGGTTATGATATTGAGCTTCGTAACAGTGTGATTTTTGCTTGCGTTAGAAAAGTTAAGCAAAAGTAACATATTTGGAGTATAATTTGTATGATGTTATGCTAAACGTAATAACCATCACTCTTGGTGGAAGATAAAATAATGATATCTAGAATGGTAAAATTTTGATAACGTAGTTTAAAATGCATGCCTTGTTAAGAATTCTCTACATTTCAAGAAAACGTTTCTCGAAATTACATACATTAAAATGAAATTAACAATCCTATTCAAAATTTCAATGTATAGTCTACATTATACTAATTTCCTAACGGCTCTTGAAGAGAGAAGTGTTAGGCTTCTAAGTATGGGAAGCGTGTGGCAATAGAAAGACTTCTATTTTAGATTCACATGAAACCACACGATTTGGAATTACATATGAAACCGTGGCCATATCATTGCAAAGAACGTTAGTTTAAAATCTTTACCCTTAGTGGTAGTAGTGCTGTCTAAACATTAATTAGATAGTCAGTTCTTAATCATTGATTATATTTTCTCCCTTCAGTTAACCATGGAAACAGTGAAAGGAAGACTTTTGTCCTTGCTGAAAGATCCCCAATACTCTGATGTGACTTTCATAGTTGGTGATGGTGAACGCAGAGTAATTGCAGAAGTCCATAAATTGTTGCTTGCCATTGCCAGTCCAGTTTTTGCTGCAATGTTATACGGGCCTTTAAAGGAAGAGGGAGAGATACAGTTTTCTGACGTCACTCCTGAGGCATTCCAGATTATGATAACGTGAGTTGTTTTCTGCTGTTGTTTCCTAATAATAATATTGATCTATCTACCTGCTAATATTTTCAAAAATGAAAGAAATAATACGTATTAAATTTTTGAGTTACTGATCAAAACACAAAAAATGGTCTCATGATATGCTTCTATGCCCATTGTGATCAACTATATTGAGCGTTCTACTAGGCATCTTATATTGATATATAAATCTGATTATCCGAAGAACGCATGAACACTTATCCTACAAACTGCTAATAGAAAAATCTGAGAAATATTCTCCAGCATACCACGAATTCATACTGACCCTAATATCCTATGGTCTGAAACATGCTTACTACCTCTTAGCAGCCGTAATTCAAATGTTTGTTTAAAGAAACCGTCGAAACCTTACTCCACTCTAAACACCTTAAACCAGTGCTCTTCACTTAGGAATTTATTATAAGACCTCAAAATACACCAAGAGTTTAGTTTACAAATGGCTGTTCAGAAAAAATAAAGTGAAACAATCGAAAAAGTAAACGAGAATGTGCATTTTCCAATTCGATTTGCCGTAAAACGGTGTTAAATACAAACATGGGTTAATCGCTTATTCTTAGTTGGAATCTTCTGTTTTATTGGCACATGAGCAACAGAAGTCCTGATGCGTCATTTAAATTGTTTTAGGGATGAAACCGAATTATTTCGTAACATTCGGGTTAGTTCAAGTTTTTGAAGAAAAAAAAAAACTCTGAAAAATGTATTTATTTGTAAAATAGCATAGCACAATATCAGCAAATTGTCACCCTAGCTGGCTGAGTGGTCAGTGTTCCTGATCACCAATCAACAGGCTGCGAGTTCGAATTTCTCCTTTTGTTTGATGTTTGTGACAATCCTTAGGTGGCAGATGAATGGTATCGGTCGATGAGACACCACTGCTACTTCCGGACTTCGCTAACGTCTTTTCACATGATAGAGCGTAGAGGACGTATATAATTGAGAATAGCGGACTGAATTATAAACGATTAGTTGGATAAGAGGATAGCTGTCGGACGCATCAAAAAGCAACGTATAGGAAATATGACTATGCAAGATTTAAGGTGATCCGTGGTGTATCTCCGAAGTTATGCTTTGGACGGTTGTTATTAATTTCTTACATTAATGTTGTTCGGTAAGATTTGACAGAATTCATACGGCTATTTGCTGATGTAACGGTAGGTACCATAACAGCGAATGCTAAGGAAATGCAGAACTTGCAAAATGATTGGTATCCACTGGAGTTGTAGACATGTGAATATAGCCATTCGTTAAATGTTAGTAAAGATAAAGCATTTGTTGTGAAGAGAAGACTAATGGCGTATTATATAGCGCATTATGTTAGACGAAAGAAATGATCAATCTATAAGCTTTAGTAGTTAGTAAGTTGAAGATGTATAGCAATGACTGAGAGAGCAACTCAGAATATCAATTGTAATGCTGAAAAGAACACTGATATAATGAGTTGCTTTCTAAGTCTCTGCTATACAGCGCCTACTAATCTTCAACTTTCTAACTACTAAAGATCCTAGACTGATCATTTCTTTCGTGTAGCATAATGCGTCTATATAATACGCCATTAGTCTTCTCTTCTCTGATATATTAAGTATAACAAAGTCAATTTCCTCTTACCAAGGGGTTTATACAACATCAACGGCTCACAGCATGAAGATCTACTTTGATAGACGATACAATATAGTGGAGAAGGTGTAATAGCGTGTTAAATATGATATTTGAGTATGAACACTGATTTAAAATTTTTGGAATACTAACTCTAAAAACAGGTGAAAGGGGAAGGGTTCACGTGATAGAGACTTTCATGCTTGTGAAACGGTCATATAATAATACGTACATGGTATTTTTATTTCATGGAAGGTAATAGGGCATGCATGGAAACTGTTAATGAATGCATTGAAAAAACGTGTGAGAACTGGATACTCTTGTAGAGCAGTACTTGGTGACATAAATCGCTTCTGAAGGTGGTGAGTGGAGGTAGCATGGATGAATTCGAGAAAATCTATCAGTGATGGCGATATAGTTACTTAAGTAGTAAAGTATTAAAATGCAAATAAGCATAATTACGAGATTCTGTGCTTTTCTAGAAAAACTTTCTCGTTACTTTAAAATTAAATAAACAATCCTATTCAAAATATCAGTGTACAGTCTGCATTATATTAAGTTCCTAACGGCTCTTCAAGAGTCGAGTGTAAGCCTCTAAGCATACAAATCGTGTGTGAGGTGGATCTTTTATTTTATCTTCTCATGTAATTAAATTACCTCAGGTTACATGTAAAACCTTGGCCCTATCATTACAAAGAACATTATTTCAAAAACAATTAGCCTTAGTGGTCGCATGGCTTTGCTTTCTGAGCGTTAAATAAAATATGAATAAGATAATATAAATTAAAAATTACAACAGTCAGTTCTTAATAATTCAATCCATTTTCACCAATAGCAGAAGTCCATAAGTTGCTGCTTGCCATTGCCAATGCAAATATTCTGATATATGAGGATATCAGAATATTTGCTGCACTGGCAATAGCAAGCAACATCATGTTTTAGGGACATTTAAAGAAAGAAGGAGATATAGAGATTACTGACATAACTCCTGAGGCATTTCAGATTATGCGAACTTCAGTCGTTTTCTAGCATTCTATCGGAAATATGCATTACATATTTTTGAGTTACTATTATAAACAAATACACCTTCTTCTTGATATGTTTCTATACCCATTGCTATCAACTAAATTAATCAAAAATACCAAAAGCTTACTTCCCTCGGGAAACTCGAATCGGTAAAACTACCTCACAGAATCTAAGATATCTGATACACTTGTTCTAATCAAGCAACATTTAAAAATGTTTAATCATATTGAAATGCTTCCTCTATTTTCAATTTGCGTTGTTCTGCGGGATAACATCATCGCCTTTAATATTTTAAATATTTCAATGCTCCCCTTCTACTAGGTATTCAACGTACTTGGCTATTAAATATATTATTCGCTCTTTTCTACATATCGTGGTGTTAATTTGTTAAATATTACGGCACAAGTGTCTTTGAAAATCGAATAATAACTGTGATTTAATTTAATTTGTTTGTTTGTTTGTACCAAACAAACAAACAAACAAATTAAATTAATTAACTGAAGAATTATGTTCATTGGTTCTCCGATTTTTGACATCATTTTAGATGTTATGGATTCAAATAATCAATTTTGTCCTTCACATTAGAAAAGAAACAAAATAAATAACTAGTGGTGTCAGAAAATATCCATCCTGTGGAAAGACCGTCTAAATCCTGTAAGTTAGAAAAATCTAGGTGTTGCCGGTTCATTAATGATATTCGAAACTGGATGTTTTCAACTTAAGGGCGCTATCCCTGAAATCTAATACTTAGAATCTCTAAGTAAAATATTGAGTGTAGTTCTAATTACTACACGATGCTTTTTTTCATCGTGTAGTAATTAGAAGATTAAACCACATTAGTAGATTAATAAACATTAAATATTTGCATTCTAACTTTAATTCAAAAAATTTAATTATTTTCAGGTATCTGTACACAGATGAAATTTCAATTCCGTCAATAGACACAGCGATGGAAGTTTATTTTGTGGCGGAAAAATATCAAATTCCATTTCTTAAGAAGAAAAGCGAAGAATTTCTATTGGAGCACATGACAGCCGAGGCAGGTCGTGTGTGTAAAGTTTACGAATTTGCTGAGCTTATGAGTCTCTCTAATTTGATGTATAAATGCTTGGACATCATTGACAGACACACAGAAATCATTCTTAAGTCATTGGATTTTTTGGAGTGTGAGAAAGACACCGTGGAGACTATAGTGCGTAGAATAACACTGACTTTGCAATCAGAATATTGTCTGTTCGACGGAATTCGTAATTGGGGTGTTAATTATCCTGGTAAAGAAGAAGAAGAAACAAAAGAAAGTTTAAGAAGCGTTTTGGATCCTCTTTTGAAATGCATATCGTTTTCTCTTATGTCATCGAAAGAACTCGTTCATGTAATCGAAGCAGGATTGTTCACATTTGAAGAGATTGGGCCATTCTTATGCCGAAGTATAGACAGTAACACAACCGTAAAATGTTCTCGGACCATTGGCTGGAACATTATTAAGAGATCATATAATCCATATTTAGACTGCCGTGTTACAATAATTTATTTAAATGAAAGTTCATCAAAAACTGATGTTCCCGAAGACGTTAATTCTCCTTTCTCAACTGACAACGAGATCTCTTTCATGATAGAAATTCTGGAAAAACCGGCACTCCTTGTAGAACCCTTTATAAAGGTTCATGTTGAATATGATGGTAAACAGTTTTTCAATGAAAAATGTTGTATAAAGTCACTCTCTTCCTCTGAGCCCACGGAAACTATGTATAAAAATGTTCGCAAAGATAATCCTATGGCACTGTATGTGAAGCCTGGAGAAAAATTTCAGATGATTGCGATATTTAATCAGAAATTTAAGAAATATACAGGTGTATCCATTCCTGAAAAGAAACTTTATAATGGGATATATTGTAAGTTTAGTGTAGAAACAGAAAACAATTGGAGAGTGAAATCCCTTACATTTAACATGCATGCCAAATAATGAAACCTTATGTTTTATCTGCTTAAATGAAACAAATTCATATTCGGATAGCCGAAACACTTCAATTATTTTTAATTTTTGAAACACTGTTATCTTTAAAATAAGATTTTCATTTTCTTTTTATATAGTTTAGTAAAAAATTACCTGTAAAAATGAAATCCAGTTACTTAATTTAAAGTAGGTGTAGCTTAAACAACTTTTTATATCATATTTTCTAGTCTTAATATCAACTTAAACACAAAGTAAAACGATTTGTTGAGAGTATGTTGCATCTTCGACCATCGTGGGATTCGATGTCAAGAGCAAGGAGAAACGATACAAGAACTTGTTCAAGAAGGACAGAATTACGATAATATGACTGCTTCCTGTTTAGCATCTCGCAACATTTCTAGTGTCACATTGCTATTTCTTAAAAAGAGACCGCATCGGACTTGATTCTATTCTAACCTCTTCTTAGACACATCTCGAATTAACTGGTCTCTGGAAGAGGAATAAGAGTTTATTCTATCTGCAAACGTGCTTCTCAATCCATGTTGTTGAAATATCGATTCTAGGATTAACAAGATTTCAGATACCATGACGTGTTTGGGTTCTGTATCACTAAAAGTTCATATTTTGATATACTCCATGTTGTAGTTGTGTATCATACTGACGAAAGGTAACTTTGGTATTATCAAATAAAAAATATATCATGGCGGAAGTGTGTCCAGGATTGACACAGCATTGATGTACTATAAATTCTTGTATCACTCCTGTGTGGAACTGATATAAAATCTACTCATATTAAATGCGAGTATGTTTTTATATCAGTTTTTATATCAGTGGTCGGCCTGCTTGGCCGAGTGGCTAGCTTATCCGCCATCCACCCAAAAGGTTGCGGATTCAAAACCTGCCGTGGGCATAGATGTTTGTGATCGTCTGTGGAAAAACTATTGGTGGTGGTCTGAAGTAGATGGCGTTCGTGTAGTTTCGGTCAGTTTGTGGATTGAGTGGTGGAGACAGTGGTAGTTGCTGGTGCCCTTCATTAATCTTTGTCTTCCCTGTAGGTGCCAAATAATAATAATAATAATCTTCTTTTTCTTCTTCTCTCTTCCATCAGGAGAGTCCGAACAATTCTGTCCAGTTTCGTGTCGGTTGTTGAGATTTGATTTTCAGGTCCTCTTTTATTTTGTCAATCCATCTAATTCCGGGCTGTCCTTTGGATATTTTACCTTCCATCATTGTTTTCAGGGCTTTAGATGGTAGTGTTTATGTTCCCATTCTGGACACATGTCCAAACCGTTGCATTCGTTTTTCTTGGATTTTGTCTCTTATTGTTATTTCTTCTTAGTCGTTTCCTTATGTCTTCGTTTCTTAGTCCATCCAGCAGAGATATTTCAAGAAATCTTCTAAGCCAACCCATTTCTGTAATAACTAATATTTTTTCTCTTCAGCCGTTTTTGAGATTCCAGCATTCACTTCCATAAAGGAGTATTGGAGGACCATTGTTTCATAGATTCTAATTTTTGTTACTTATTTGATGTCTCTTGACTTCCATATTTTATTAAGTCGTCCAAAAGGGTTGGATGCTTGACTGATTCGTCTGTTTATATCTTTTATAATTTCACTATTGTAGTCAATAACTCCTCCAAAATAGGTGACGTTTTCTACCTGCTCTAGATTCTAACAATCAATTTCAATTTTCAGACTGGTGCTTTTTTTTCCTATTTGCATAATTTTTGTTTTGTGTATATTTATGTTTAATCCTGATTTTATACACTCATCCCTTATTTTATCAGAAATTCGCTGTAGATTTTCTTCTTTGGTTGTAAGTAATGCAATGCAGTCTGCCAAGTTTAAATTTGTCACATTTTCCCCATATATTTTGATTCCGGTGTCTTCATTGTTTAAGGCCTTATTGGTTGCTTCTTCCAGTAAGGTTGAACAGGTCTGGTGACAGATTGCATCCCTGTATTACTCCGCTATCTGTGTGGAACCACTTAGTTAAGGCATCCACCATTCGTACTGTGCTTTCAGATTTCTGATACAGATTCTTTATTATTCATATGGTTTTGCAGGGAATTCCAAATTCTTCCAAAGTTTCCCATAGTTCTCTTCTACAGATTGAATCAAATGCCTGACGAAAGTTTACGAAATTTATGTAGCAACTTTGGTTGTACTCTAGTGTCTTTTATATTAGCTGCCTTAAGGTGAATAGTTGATTAATTGTGCTTCGCCCTGGTCTGAATCTGATTTGTTCTTTTCCTAGTGCCAGTTCTATACCTGGCTTAATTTGTTTTTGGAGTACTTTCTTAAAAATCTTACTTGGAATACTGAAGAGGATAATTCCTCTGTAATTATTGCATTATATTTTATCTCCTTTTTTGTACATAGGAGTTATGACTGATTTCATCCAATCGGTAGGCACTGCTTCGTTTTTGCAGATCTTTTCAAAAAATGTTTTTAATGATCAAATACATGCAGAATTTTATGAGTTTTTCTATGCTGTGTGCTAGTATGTCTATGGTAAAGATATTTGTTTCTTCTTCCATTTCAATGGCTGAAATCATAATATCCTGGGAGCTGTTTTTATTATATAATTTTATATCTTTCACTTCATGGTATCATCATATTTATCATGAATGATTGATGTAGCGCACATAGTATTAGAGCACAGATTCATTCACATTATATCTTGTATTTCAACCCTATCATAAATAAATAGGATTGGTTTGTAATATTGTCGTATGGACCTTTTAAATATAATAAAAACTAAGAAGTATTATTTATAATTTCATGTTTAAAATAAGAAATTTTTATAACAAACGAAAATCTTACTCTTAACGTGATTAATTGCAAATTACATATTATTTTTCATATTACAAAGAAAGGATTTCTTCTTTACTCAAAACACATCATGACATGTTGATGCTTCAAATGACCATGTTAGCCCGTCACTTAATTTTTATAGATTTCAATCTTTCCATCAATGAAGTTATGTGTTTCATTGTATAAAATGCTCGCTTAGTTTTTCAGATTCCCTTTTGTGAAAACAAATTACACTATAAAGAAATAAATGGAGGAGTTCACTGCGAGCATCGGTTTGTTGTACAATCCTACTCCATATCAATCCAATTTATTTTGAAAAATATCGAAGTTGGGATGCAAATACTCGGATGAAGATTTCAGTGCTTATGTTGATTCCTGTATTTATTTTTTGCATCGGAATTTGTATTCGTATTTGATAGGTTTTTCGTTGTTAATTTAAACAGAGAAAGTTCCTTTCAAGTTTTTTGACGATAAGATGAAGATTTTGATTCCATAGCTGTAATTTTTCATGGATTGATATGCAGAAGTAATCATAGATATATGGCATTATATTACTCATTGATATGAAAGTAATTTATACAATCAGACAACACCTCTATTTGATTTCGAAGTTATTTTCTAAACATCAGATATTCAACATCATTTCAAGCACTCCTTCTATATTTTGGTTTTAATATCCGTGAGCGGAAAATTTAATACTTCAAGTTACCCCGGCTCCCTCAGACAGTCCTCATTTAACCTATAAATGTTATCCACAACTCATTTTTCATTATCGCCATAGACAAATATATAGTCTCATTAACAGCGAAATGATGTTTTTGAATACCTAAAGGTATTCAAAAACATCAAATATATCGAATGATTTTCTTAATTGTTAAGAAACTTCGACTTTTAAGTCGAAGATAAAATTTATCTCCTGGTATGAGATGAGACTATCTCCAAGTAACTAGAAAGGGTTACAGTTACCCTACTAATATATCATAACATTACCATCTGTGATGAGAGTAACTGCGATAAAAAAGAGCTGAATTCTATAATAAAATACAAGCAATGTTTCAACGATGCATCCTTAAAATAGAAAAAATCAAATTCATATGAAAAAATGTCCTGCTCATTCCATAGATAGATATACCAGTTCTCCCACTACACACACAATGTCACTTAACCAATAAGAAAATCATTCGATATCTTATTTGTGCAATAGCAGATAAGTACTGTAGGTTGACTCACTTAATATAGGTCTAAAAATTTCGTTATTTGGTCCTAACGTAAGTTCTCAGCTCTCAGAACTAACATTTAGCTCGCTCATGATGCTACCATAGATCTACAATCTATGTAACATTCAATAAGAAATCTTGAAGACAGAGAGAGAGAGAGAGAGAGAGAGAGAGAGAGAGAGAGAGAGAGAGAGAGAGAGAGAGAGAGAGAGAGATGAAAGCAAACTAGTTTCGAAAAATTGTACAGGGTTAAATGTCTTGATTACCTCCCTATAAGAGCCTCCCTAACAAAGTCGATGTAAAGACGAAGTCTTTGGTCGGAAAAACTGCGTTTGATTCCAGTCAGTGACGTGAGGAACCTTTATCTGATCTTTTTCTACAAAAGGTGAGTTGCCGGTCTCATACGGCGATAGGGGATTTTTAACCGTAAATTCGGGTTTTTTTTGTCCTGTCGAACAGTCAAATCAGTCCCCTGAACACACACACACACACGGATGACAGTGATGAATATCGCCATTACAGCAGAGTAGTGACGAACCAGTTACATCAAATCGTCTTATGCCCCTCACTAGAGAGCACTAAACCCGTCCTAAGGTACGGATAGGAAGGACAGGAGAACTCCCTGTAAGAAAATAAAAGGCGATAGATGATTTTTTCTTTGATTTCTATTTCGAAACTGAAAGATTTCTTTGAACAAGTATTATACAGCAATGGGGACGCTTGTAATTAAGAAATGCAAGATTTGAAGTCTATAAAGAATAATTTGGATTAATTATAACGTTATCGGGTGGTTCATTTGTGTATATAATTTTGAAGAAAAAAATGTCAATTTCAACGGAATTCTGTATAAAAAGAATAAAGCTAAATTTTAAAACTTCGCACTGTATTTTTGTAAATCTGTACAATTTCTGTGGTTTCTTGAAAACATCAGCCTTTCCGTTAGGGACCGTGAAATATTGTGTGGTTTCGTTTTGTTTTTTGTTCATTTCATATTTTGAAATTACTTTTGAGAAAAAGTAATTTATTACGAAGATCGAAATGTCTTCTTAAATGAAACATAGAACCATGTTGTTGAATAATTAATCACCATATTATTTTTGTGACAGAAATTCATATATGAATGTGGAATTGAGAATTCTGCACAATCCATTTAAAGCGGGGAACAAATGAAATTTTGTTTATTTTCTTCTCTCATAACGACCTCATGATTTCAACTCATTAAAGTCGAATTACGCTGAGTCCAGAAATACCATGAGGAAGTTAAATTTCTTTTGCTATAAAATTATGGAACTTTTGTGACACACACAAAACTGTTTATCCCGCCTCCTCTTAGTCAAGTGAAAATTATTTCACCAACTTTAGCTACAGCTGAATATTTTGCAAAATAATTTTAGTTGCTTGTCTAAACGCATAGTTTTTCATTAGTTACCGGAAAATTGGTTTTCGGCTTCAGATCAATTGAATTAACATATAGATAACAAAAATCTAAATTAAAAATTAAATAAAAATTCTTTATTGCGAATTAATGTGTCTAAAGATAAATATATATATATATATATATATATATATATATATATATATATATATATATATATATATATATATATATATATATATATATATATATATATATATATATATATATATATTCATCCTTGTTGAGAGATCATCGCTATTCTGATGTATAGTTTGTTGTCGGGAAGATGAGCTACAGAAGTTGTTGCTTGCCTTTGCCAATCCAGTGTTTTATTGCCATGTTTAACGGTTATTTAAAGGAAAAGGAAGAGATAAATTTTCCAGACCTTACTTCGGAAGCATTTCAAATTATGCTCACTTGAGTCGTTTCCTGCTGTTGTTTGCAAAGTTTTATCTTTATCTGTCTACATCTGTCTACACTTTCTTCTTTGTGTGTATATACACTGTAGCCTGTAAATCACGAATGGATTAAACATTTAATAAATAATTTATTTATTAATTATTTTTTATTATAATGAAGAATATAACCTGGAGATTTTTCTTATTAGTTTACGAAAAAAACAGAGCATATAAATGCCTTCTATTTTCGGCTTCACAAACACGAATCTTCTTTAACATTGCATAAATTAGTGCTTCATTGCACTACTTTATGCATCAATACTCTGCTTCAGCTTATCGATCGTCTGGATAATCGATCGTCTGGATAATTCCCACAAACACACACCTTCATATAACCAGAGAAAGATGGGCGTCAGGAGCCGTCAGATAAGGGGATCACGATGACCAATTAATTACAGATCTTCGCGAAATCATTCGCTCAAGAAACAACTATGGCTCTTTGCCGTCGTCAGATTACGATTTATCAGCTGACAGCATCTACTGGATTGATGCTGTCAGCTGTAATGTAATCCTCACTAGTAATGATAGTAATGTCTTTTCTCCCCGATCTTCCAGTAATGCGCAAAACGTGTGCTCCGGAATTATCACCCATGCTTACTGTATACGCACTCATATTCACTCGGCATCTGCACAATAGCAAGGAAGTAAGATTTTATCCATTATATTCCTAAAAAATGGAGACAAAGTTTATCAATTAAACTATCGTTCCAATTCTTTCATCTCAGTATTCTTCTAATTGAAGGAGAACCTCATTAAAAACAAGCTGCTTTTGCAACCCGAGCAGTTAATTAGGAAACACCGATATGGATTCTGCCATTCTCCTTCTACACTGGTGTCAATCCAATTAATACTCGGCAGTCCAATTCCAATGCAGGATGGGTTTCTGCAATGTACCATTTTATAACTACTTACACAACATTTCTTCAACGAAACTCAACTATCATTCCTACACTTTTTTTTTTCATAAATAAAAGACAGGAACACGAGCAGCGGCTGGTTATCATTCAAACACAATTTTACTCCAAACGTATAGAGCCAAATATTCTCTTCCTTAAAATCATGTATCTGCTAATATAACAGTCTTCATCGATCTGTTTTTCTTCAGTGATTATAATCTTACGATTTTCTGAAACGTTTTGTAAAACCAAAGACACATTCCGGATATAAATTTCTTTGAACATCAAGAATATTATACAATAATTCAGAATATAAAGCCCTATATTATGAGATTGAAATTCATGTATGTTCAGCATTATCTTTGTATTTTCATGGATTTAATCCCCCCCCACGCTCTTAGGCAACCTGTTAACTTGCCCAGGGATAAATATCCTTATAGAAATTATGAGGAAGTTTCCTAAATTCACACATGCGTGGTTTATCAAAGATACTTACATATTTCATTGCAATGGGTATCACGCATTAATATAGGATAATCGGTTTGCTATATGTATTGTTTTTGTTTTGCAATCCCAGAGAAACATTAGGCAAAACTACGATCTCAGTAACCGAGTTAATGCAACTTCTTCCTTACTCTGAGTGGCCAGTTTACTAGGACCTGCCCATTTAGGAAGGTTAAATGATTCTAATATAATTTTTTAACATCTTTCTCTTATATACTCATATTTTATTAATATCCTTCAAATCTATCAATATTTATCTCATAAAATGTGTACAGCCTGTTACAATTATTCGAATATGTATCTTTATAATAAATTTATTAAAAATATGCATTCATTGTTATAAATTGATATCTTTAATATCATTGGAAGGATATCAAGTATATGAAAGAATATCCTTTAATATCGTTTTAAATCCTTGGAAGATAAGAATGAATACAGCTAAGAAAGGACGAAAGCTAGATTTTTCTCTCATAGTGTGGTGCCTGATCGAGATGGATTGACGTTAGATGTTGTGTACAAGTAACCTGAAAGAATTTAACAATAAGTAAGATAGGTGGTGGTGTGTGTGTGTGTGTGTGTGTGTGTGTGTGTGTGTGTGTGTGTGTGTGTGTGTGTGTGTGTGTGTGTGTGTGTGTGTGTGTGTGTGTGTGTGTGTGTGTGTGTGTGTGTGTGTGTTGTATATAGCTCCCTAAATCTTCAGTTATAGATGTAATAAAATAACAATTCACAATTCCTTAACCTTAACACTTCATGTATCTACTGCAGGTCACTGTAGAAACGGCCAAGAGAGCAGTCACTGATATGTTTGATTGTTGTCACAGTAAGGGCTATTTGACATATTCCATTTACATAAGAGCTAGCCGAATCTACCTTTCTTCACTCTGATTCTGTTGATATTTTTCAATAGTTATTCTAAAAACGAAGCTGACATGGCTGCTGTGGGCGTCTCTCACATGACAACCATTTGTTGGCAGGTTCATTGTCGTTGTTGGTTCCGCATGTCGTGAGTTGAAAGTGCTGGATCAGAAAAGGGTCTGTGATAGTGGAACAATGCATCCGTCTACCACTGTTGTGAATTATTTGTTTTCATGTTATTATTTTTACCCCAAAGATAGGAAAATAATCCCCATGTTAAAATAAATAAATAAATAAATCAACGAATTCCCTCCCATATACATGGAGAAATTATTATATTTCTATATGTAATTCGAGGTTTCCTACCTTCTCCGTCTTAGGAGGAAAATACATTATTATGAAGGTTTTCCTCTTTTTGTTTTAATGTGTGGTTCTTCAAAATGCAATGCATGGCATTAATGCTCGTTTCTTCAATAAGCCATACTATAAAGGGTGTCTTTACTCTGCAGAGCGGTCCATATTTTCAACTGAGTGACAATGAAGGAGAAAACTGGCAAAACCTGCCAAGTGACACCACAACCATATCAAGATAATATCTTTAAAGTTCTTTCTAAACTCCATCCCAAACATTTTCTTCTTATCTCTGAACACCATCTCTCGTTAAATATCGCAGTCCGATTGTTATTATATTCAACATTGCAATCCTCATTTTAAATATGGAGTTCTCTCTCAAAGTTTGAATATTCTGCATTTATTTGAAATTTGATTTCGGCAACACACTTCAGCTCATTTACTTTTATCGTTACAGATATAAAATGACTTAAGGTTATTATATAATATAAGTGGTTTAACATTATTCATAAATTATTTAAAATGACTTGGTCGCCTCAATTTCTTAGGAATGTGGAAGCGCCGGAGAGGATTTAGAAACGATTAGTTCTAATTATCCTCCGTCTCATGGGGGTTTCAATTATAGACTGAACGCTCCTTATTCCGTTTTTGATAGAGATCATACAGAACTGGCCTGGGAAGGCCAATGATACATGCAGAACTACAAAGAAGTAATTTATGACCATGTGAAGGGTATGTTGGTTGTGCGCCATGATACCGGTTGCTAGATAAGAAGGCTTAGGGGTATATGGAAAGTATTAATAATATTAACGATAGAATATACGAATGAGTCAATAGATTTCAAATAATAAACATGCACGAATAAAATGGATGTGCATTAAAATTCAGCAAGAGATTCTTAAGGAATAGATGAAGGTTTAAATTATAAATTAATTCATCATCATCATCATGCATATCAAGGATTTAGGCCTAGCGTGGCCTGTTCCGGCCTTGAAAGTCATCTTTGAATCGTTTAAGAGGATGTCATCTTTTTTTTTTTTTTTCTAATAGCTTGTACTTTAAGGCTTGTTTTGGTAATCTTTTTCTATTTTAATTCTTTGAACGTGTTCCATTCATTTATGCTTATATTTTTTATTTTTTTCTATTACCAATTCTTGGTTAATTTCTTTCATAATTTCTTGGTTTCTATGGTGATCAATTACAGTATATCGAGTATAAATTAATTAATTATAAAAATTATCACACGTATGGCTAAAGAGTTACAATTGTTGTACATATATGATTAGGAAAAGAAATTTCTCTGCAATCCGAAGAGAGCCCTCAAAATTTGTGACGTTCTGTTCAAGTAAAAGGCATACATGTATGCAAAAAAAAATCACCATTTTGATAGCGGATGTTGTGCGGCTTCACTGTCAGATGTTATTTTTTGCTTTCTCAACTCAATGCTACGCCTACGTTCGATGAATCATCTCACGTGTATGAAGTGTTGCTAGATGTTGAACTATGGTGTTTGTAAAAACCACTTCTCAACAGAAATCAATTAAGTGATTTCCATTATTAAAATATTCTGCAGTCTTTTCTCAATATTTTCTTTAAATCTACTAGTCATTGTACACTGCTGTTAAATCTCCAACTAGGACTAAATTTTCTTTTGTCTATGTAATTGTAGAAGCTGCCTTCTATAATTCCTTGAAATATTCCCCACTTTTTCCTTAGTAGCATCCTCTGCGAGAATATACACAGAAATAAATCTTGTTTCTCAAATCCATCATCGATTTCTTGATATGTGTCACCAAGAGGTGTTCAGGCTACTATGACAACAATGCATTGATTACGATAACTTCATTATCAATCTCGTATCAAACATTTTCCACCAAATAAGTCTATTATTTGTCAGTGTACTCCAATATTGTCATTCACTGCTTCGAAAGAAGTTGACGAATACCATACTGTTAGGAACAATCAGCCATGGTGCCAAGATTAATAAGACGCAAGACCTCATTTTACCGCAACGACTGCAGCAATCCTCGGAATCTTACCTTCCACAAGAGTACTATACCGATCAATGAAAAGTATGAACCATTCTTACTGTGGTTATGTATTGAGATCCTAGACTGTTCTGGGGAGGACGCTCCTTGACTTCATCTGACCAGTCGAGGGTGGCGACGTTCCACTCCACAAACCACGTAGTAACAGTCTGTAAGTTGTGTGTTGAAAAGTTTCTGAAAGAGATATTGGTTAGTTCCTTTGAAACACCACAAAGCAGGAAGCATTGCATTGTTCAGAATGTTCAGATACTTATCGGAGTTCAGTGTTTCAGTCGCTTATACAGAGGTCGAGGCCAGACAAAGAAAACAGAATTAAACAATAACACCACTACCTCTGAATTTCATAGTCTGGGTTAAGTACTCTGGTAAGAGTTCTCCTGGCATCCGCGACACCCACACTGTCCATTTGCTCGGTAGAGGTCGAGCGTGATTCATCTCTCCATAACACAGTTTTCCAAACTTCCAGGTTCCATTGTACACGCACTTTGCTCCACTGAAGAAGCCGCTGCATTTGGGTGAAGAAACGCGTGTTCAGGTCGATGCCGTGAACACGAAACCACCTTGCCCGACGAATGGCGATATTTACATATTATCCTTCTTAGCACCCTACGGTCAAGTTCGATGAGTGTGGTTGGTTATCCACAGCGGGGAGTACTTGCAGTTGACTTCCTGCGCTTTGCTCTCAATATGATATCACTGATTATTGAACTGAGATCAGGCTATCTCTCAACTGTTCGAGGAACAGATAAGCCTGAAACATGGCACCCTATCACAACTCTTCTTCCAAACTCCGCCAGTTCCCTTCAGCAGCCTTTTCACCTGAACTCAGTTGCACTGAACCTGGAAGCATTATATTCCTTTAATTTATGACGAATACAAACAGGCTACATTTATTGGCATTATGCCTGTTAATTTCTTTCCATCTAATATTTCGTGATTCTCAGGCACTTTTGAATGAGTCATTGCACTAGATCTTGATCTTCCTCTGTGTCGCTTTCCTAACATGTTGGCATCAAACACTTGTTGTGCTAACCTTTCTTTGCTCATTCTAATTAAGTGGCCATACCGCATTAGGTTAATTCTGCTTACACATTCTTGACTATTAATAGTGTCAAGTTCCTTTCTAATATTTTAATTTCTTAATATTTTGCCATAGATGCCATCTGTCCCTTAATTTTTCTCAGAGCCCTCATATTTGTGGACTAGTCTTTGATCAGATGCATTATTTCTAATCAAACACTCTCAGATTCATAACATAAAATTGGTTTGAACACTCTCTAGTATAATGCTTGTTTAGTGTTTTAGGTAATTTCTCGATTATTGCATACAACGGTATTCAGCAGTCTCTCCAGCATACCAGCTTAGTTTATTCGGTTGTCTATTTCCAAATTCCGATTGCCAACTTCACTAAAAACTGTACCTATATAGCTGAAATACTTTACTTATTCTCTAGATTCTCACTGAGAATGCAGTAGTACGTTTCTATTTTTTCCCCATAATTTTTGTTGTTTTGTTTTGATTTTTCAGACCACATTTGTTAGGGCTAATATACAATTTAATTACAGAATCCTGCAGATTTGCATTGGATGTGTTTAAGAGTACAATACCATATGTATAAAGAAAGCTAACTTTGATATCTTCGATTTTGATATGAGGTTTAATGCCACTTTCTTTCATAACGAGATTAACATATACTGTATATGTTCAATAAGAGTTGATATAATGTACATAATTGTGTTACACCTGATTTAACATCCAACCATATTTTCTGCATTTCCTTCATTTCTAATTGCTATTGACAACTTGCATATCGACTATGTATTGTTCTGTATAATGTTCCATTTACCCCATATAAATGCAATGCTTTCGTAAATCGTTTCTCAGGTTATCTTTTCGTATGCCTTTTGCATATCTAGAGAACTGAAATACACATAATTGTTATATTCGCAACATTCTCAACTATTTGTCGTAAAGTAAAAATCTAAACTTGCAATCTCCTTCTTATCCTACTAATGAAGAAATTACTCTTCATTGTGTTTAATATGGAGTACTGTAGCTACTGCTACTCCCTTATCGTTATTGCCTGAATATAATAACTTGCATTTGTTGTTTAGAAGACACTCACCTGCTTGTGCCTTCTTTATTTTGCTAACATCTATTATGCTGCCAAAATTGGCTCCACGAGCAGTATTTATTTTTTCCTTTTATTTATGCCATGTGCCCTTGATGTCCTTAAATAAATAAAAGAATTCTGAAATAATTTAACTGAAATTTTTACGCGAACTATAGAAAAAAAATCAGTTTCATTTTTACATTTTTCCATATTTAATTTTATTCCTTCCTTTTTCCGATTAGTGGTATTGAAAAATTCAGTTTTGATCGTCTAGAAGAATATTACTTTTCTGCTCATCTCAGGACCTGTAAGAGTGGCTTTCTTCACTTCGCATTTCTCTCCTATTATCATTCTATTATTATTATTATTATTATTATTATTATTATTATTATTATTATTATTATTATTATTATTATACATTTTTCTTCTATCAGTTCCATACTTTTATCATTAATATTTCTTTCAGTGATGGTATATTTTTTTCTCTGGATAGAGAGAGAAAAACATTATTCAGAAGTTTTTTAATAAAATCTGCCAGAACTGTTCACTGTGAAAATATCAAGACTAATAATCAAAACGCT
Source organism: Typopeltis vanoorti (assembly GCF_054136105.1). Lineage (NCBI taxonomy): Eukaryota > Metazoa > Arthropoda > Arachnida > Uropygi > Thelyphonidae > Typopeltis > Typopeltis vanoorti. The sequence goes on from NC_143554.1 coordinate 147,578,619, forward strand.
TCTAGAATATTTAAGTTGAGGGATATTCCTTAACTTAAATAAGTTATGTCGCCGAATTGAAGCCTTTTGCTCTTCATATATTTAGCTTCTAGAATATGTTGTATAATAGAAAAAAAAGTTTTTTCACACTTTTTTCAGACTTATTTGGAATGTTGAATTGTTTCTAATGATTCTCAATTCAGTTAATTTCTGGAAGGCACAAGTAGGTTTTTGCTTCCGGAAACTCAGGATTTTTATTCTATAAACACAGAAATGGACAATAGTATATTTTAGTTGGACACAAAACGGACGAATATGCTTTCGTACTCTCATCCCCAATGACTTCAGATCAATGGTAATTTTGAACCAGTTATCAGAGATGATTAAGCATGAAGACAGACTTGCCACCAGTCTTGAAAGTTTAGTACTAAAGCAGTTTAAGCGACTTCCTGTGGGGAGTAAAAGACATGAGATTTTAATTTTAATTTTTTATTTCTAAGAGAAACAACTACCTCTAAAACATCAGGAGAATAACAACTTACTCTTGTGCAGATGGTCATTTTGTTTCTGTAATTCTTCAGAAGTGTATTTAATATAAGTACAGGGTTTTATATCAGTTCCACACAAGAGAAAGAGAGAGAGATGAAATTATAGTACATGAAGGCTGTGCGTACAATGCAGGTCAGGGTTCGAAAGGAAAGCAATTCATATTTTTATTGAATAAATGGAGGTTCAATATGGCTTGGTTAAAAAGGATGTTGTAAAAAGTAGAGGCAAACGTAAACAAAACAGCAGAAGCACGACCTTTAGGTTTGGCTTAAAATGAAAATAAAGTGGATACTCGGATATTCTTGTCCAACAGGTCAGTAGGAAATAATGAAAGCTGGCCCGTGAGAATGGTAGGTGAGTTAATTTTTTTTTGTGATAGGGCATATTAAAAATGAAATATATATTTAATAATAAAAAATTCATGATAGGGTACATTTATTCTATCAGAATAAATGTAAAAAAGGCACAAAAACAACTTGCTAGGAACATGTTAGATGCTAACTGTTGCTAAAGTTTCAGATGAAAATGAAGAATATGTTTAACTCGGCGAAGGTATAACTGAAATTAATGTGATGTATCCGTTGACTGTGTTGCAATTAATGGATATATACTAAAAAGAATAGGCAAACAAAGTTTAATCTGAATGACTTCGTTGGAATGGTTTAACCTGGACATACTTTCGCTGATTCTTTCTTCGATGCCTCTTGCATTTGCTTTACAACAGTATGACAGACAACTTTGACCATATTTAAATATGAAATTATTGATGCAAAACAATAACTCGTAAGGGTCTCTGAAATATTGTGAATTTAAAAAACAGGGATAATAAACTTTTATTACTGTTGCAAGCGCAGCTAAATCGGGTTGTGTCTAAAACAGCTTCAAGTTAGTGATTACAATCAGATCTATTGCGTCTGTGGAACTAAGAGTAAGACACAAAAAAGGTTTCCAGGTGGCTAAACAGGTAGCAATCATTTTATCATCGACTTTCATGGTTTCGTTGCTTTTGGTTTCGAATCCACTGTGGTCATAAAAGTTAAATATTTCTAATAAAATTTATTAACTGGTGTTTAGGTTGATATTAACACTAAATCACATGACAAAAAATGTAGTTTTTGGGATAAACTGTATAAAAAGCAAAAAACGAATCGTAATACAAAGATAAAAATGTCTCTAAAATTACAAAAAAAGATTTAACTTTCGGCAATGGGAATATGAAGTTATTGCTTTTATTCAGATGAAACATAAGGTTTCATTATTTGGAATACAGCATAAACGTAAGGGAAGTCACTATCCACTTATATTCTGGTTGTACACTAAACGTAAAGTATGCACATTCATAATATTTCTTTTCAGGAATGGATCCATCTGTACATTTCTTAAACTTCTGATTAAATATTGCAGTCGCTTGAAGTTTCTCTCCTGCATTCACATACAGTGCCGTGGGATTACTTTTATTAGGAACATTTTCATACATAGTTTCCGTGCCCTCTAAAGAAGAGTGCAACTTAATAGCAGATTTCTCATTGCAGTATATTTTACCATCATCTTCAATCTTAGCACTTATAAATGGATCCACGAACAGTATTGAGTTTTTTAGAACTTCTACTTCGAAACAGATCTTGTTATCTGATGATAAAAGAGAAGTTATGTCACTCGCGATATCTGATTTTGATGAACATGTATTTAAATCAAATATTGTAACAGGACCACATAAATATGGAAAATAAGATCTCTCACAGCCAATTTTATGACGACATTTTACGTTTCTGGTTGTCTTTATACTTTTGCAAATGAACGGTCCAATTTCGTCAAATGTGAACAATTCTGTTTCGGTAACATCAACGAGTTCTTTCGGTGACATACAAGAAAACGATATCCATTTTAATAGAGGATCCAGCACACTTCTTAAACTTTCTTTTCTTTCTTCTTCGTCTTCTTCTTCTGTTTTAGCGAGATAATTTACACCCCACTTACGCACTTCCTCGAAGAGACAATATTCTGATTTAATCGTCAATGTTACCCTGCGCACTATATCCTGCACAGTGTCTTTCTCACACTCTAAAAAATCCGATGACTTAAGAATGTTTTCCGTGTGTCTGTCAATAATGTCCAGACATTTATACATTACATTAGAGAGACTCATTAGCTTGGCAAATTCGTAAACTTTACACACACATCCTGCTTCTGCTGTCATATGTTCCAATAGAAATTCTTCGCTTTTCTTCTTAAGAAATGGAATTTGGTATTTTTCTCCCACAAGGTATACTTCTATCGCTGTGTCTATTGACGGTATTGAAGTTTCATCTGTGTACAGATAACTGAAAAGAATAAATTTTGGCGAATTAGAAATCAGAATGCAAATATCAAAAGTGTAGTAATCTACTAATGAGGTTAAATGATCTAATTACTACACGATGACAGAAAGGAGTATTCATATTTCTAACCACATATTTTATTGGAGTTCTGCGTTCACATTGCAGGGACAGTGCTAATTGGAAATATCCAGGTTCTAATCTCTTCGATTACCGAGGGCACCTACATTTCCTACTGATTACGAGTTGAAGTATCTTTCACCAAAATGGATAAATTCTGAGACGACTGTGTTTTTTTCTTTTCTAACGCGAAGGGCAAAATTGTTTATCTGAAGCCTTGACATAAGAATATGTCAAAAATTGGACGTCAAATCAACATAATTGTTCAATTAATTAATTTATTTTCTTTCCTTGTTTTTAACATGTTTGCAGTTATCAGTGGTATTTTAGTGACACTTGTGCCGTAATATTTAACAAGTATTAGGGCACAAGAAATAGTCAAATATTAAATCTTGAATATCATAGGTCTTAAAACAGCTTGAATACACAGTAGAGCGTGCAAATCGGATTATTTAAAATATTAACGACGACGATCTTAAAAATAGAACAACGTAAATGGAAAACAGTGAAAACCTTCCGTTATCATTAAAAAATTGTAAATGATGTTGGATTAGAATAAATTTATCACATATCTTAGACAGTGATATATCGTTTCTACGATTCAGGTTCATTCCTTTCTCGAAACTGATATTTGAGTTACGCAGGCAAGAAGAGAGTAAGCGTGTTTTAGATCAGCGATTCCCAAACTCTGGGCTGCGGCCCCCTTGGGGGCCGTGGCCCAGAGTTTGGGAATCGCTGCGGGCCGTAAAATAATGAAAACAAATCTAAAATGTTTTAAGACTAAGTAGATTTTTTTTATCTTAAAAGAAACGTATTTAATTTTTATTATTTTTTTTTTGTTATTTTTTATATTTCAATGGAAAAAAAAGTCACACATTGGTGCGGGTTCACAAATTTTACTTCCTGCATATTTCGCCTTAGTGAATATTAGTAAATATATGCTTATTCATATAAGTTTCATTTCAAAGCAGAAATCTAAGAATTGCAGTTTCAAATATTTCACATGATACTGATTTTTTGTGTAGCAGTATTAAAACACATCCATCACATTAAATTGTTATTAAACTTCTTTTAAGTTTTTAATTCTTTCTTTATTACTAATCGTTTTACGTTTCGTGTGCTTGTACTGCAAATGTACGACAACAATATATCTATCTATATAAAAATATGAGATAATGTACCATGTCAAATGTGTATGTAAGATGCTAAAAATATAATATTTGCATTTGATTTTTGCAATATTCGCTGTGTATGTTTTGCATAGAATATAAATATAAAAAATATTATATATATATATATATATATATATATATATATATATATATATATATATATATATATATATATATATATATATATATATATATATATATATATATCAAAACGAGAATAACTAGTGAAACACCGAGTTTTACTGATCGCGATGGGCAAAGAAACATATCGAGAGACCTTTGTTTCTGTTTCCACCAGTAACTCAAAAATTTAATATACGTATATCTTCTTTTATTTTGAAAAGGATTCGGGGCAGACAGATCAATATTATTATTTGGAAACAACAACATTAAAACAACTTACGTTAGCATAATCTGGAATGCCTCCGGAGTTATGTCAGGAATCTGTATCTCTCCCTCTTCCTTTAAAGGCCCGTAAAACATGGCAGCAAACACTGGACTGGCAATGGCAAGCAACAACTTATGGACATCTGCTATTACTCTGCGTTCACCTTCACCAACTATGAAGGTCACGTCAGAGTACAGGGGATCTTTCAGCAAGGAAAAAAGTCTTTCTTTCACTGTTTCCATGGTTAGCTGAAGGGGAAAACATAACGAATTATTAAAAACCGGCTAGTGTAATTTATAATTTATGTTATCTTATTCATGTATCTAATTAACGTTCATTCAGCACGACGACCACTGTAGCTAAAGGTTTAAAATAAAACTCTTTGTTATGATACGGCCAAGGTTTTACATATAACTGCAGAACGTTTACTTTCATCTGTATCTAAAATAGAAGACCTCCCCTTCGACCAAAAATTTCTATACTTAGTCTTATATTTGACTCTTTCTTCAAGAAACATTAGGAATTAAGGAATCGTTTTCATAATGCGAATGTTCATTAAAATGTACATTCGCATTTTGAAAATGATTGTTTATCGAAATATAATGCTATGTAATAACGAGAACAATTTTCTGGGATAGCGAAGAATTTCGAAATCATGCTGGTCTACATTTTAAAATAATTAAATAAAATTCTCCAATTCTAGGTGTTATCATTCAATGTTCCACCGACAGCGTGTTTTGTTTCATATAATATAACGTAATACAGTTCCAGTATGTTACTTTCACTTAACTTTACAAATAAAACCAAAAATTGCTCTGTTACTAGGCTGGAAATAGTAACAGAGCAATTAACTTAACCTTTACCTGACATCTGTCCTTTAATAAATAAAAATATTATGTATTTTTTGTCCTGAAATTCTTCTTCAAACTATAAGAACAAATCAGTTTTATTTTACAATTTTTCCATTTTTAATTTTATTCCTCCACGTTCCCGATTTGTAGCAACTGAAAAATTCCTGTTTCGACCGTGTAGAAGAATCTTACTGTTCTGCTCACCTTAGGACCAGAAACAGCGACTATCCTGACTTAGTATTTCTCTTATTCTTCTTTTAGAACTAATATTTTGTCGGGGATTTTTTTATAATAAAATCTATCTGAACTGTACACTATGAGAATATTAGGAGTTACAAACAAAACAAATAGTTTTGATGCTTTTCTTCCCACTCATGATGCGAACACTATGTTTCTTCTAGCGTTCCTCAAGATAATCGTCTCTGTCGATAAGAATTAGGTTTTTCCCTCCCATATACTCATCATTTAAATTCCCTAAATCATGAAATTGACCATGTGTTTTGTTTCGACCTCACGAAAGAATGTTCTGCCGTACTCTCCTCCCAAGTGGGCTTTAGATTAATGATAATCTTGGGCTAACTGTCAGTGATGGTTAAGCATAAAGTGACATATTTTCACCGTGATACTTATTTTTTCAATATTGCAAAAATTACCTTTCGAAAGTGTGATACACAACTTCGACCAAATGTAAATATGAAATTATCGCGACATAGAAAACCAATACGCAACAGTCTCTGAAATTTTCTTAATTTTAGAATCGATAGTAGTATGGTAGCCACTTCTGACAAGATCAAGATCAAGATAAGGAATCGTGACGTGATTGGTTGTTGATTTGATGACGTCATTGTGGTCGTGACGTCATGAGATTGAATGTTAGGAATGTCCCTGTGGGCATATGTGTCAATGGCTTCAGTTCTTTTATTTTGGTTCTCGTATGGAATTATGGGTGATGGTAGAGATAAGGATTCGTGTTGTGATTGGTGGGACACTTCTGATAAGCAATATCAAGATACGATAAGGAATCGTGACGTTGATATGTGTTGTTATGAGCTGTAGATAAGTGACGTCATTTGTTAGTTGTAAATAAGTGACATTATTGTTTTGAATGGAAAGAATGATATTAGTGGTTAAGGAATCGTGTCGTGATTGGTGGGACACTTCTGACAAGATCAAATAAGATAAGGAACCGTGATGTGAATGTTTGTTGTTATAGAGTTTAGAATGTTTGGAATTTCGCTGGGGTCCTTGTCTGTTGGGGACATCACGTGGTTTGTTTGGTTCGTTTATTGCATTGTGGGTGCTTTTTAGAGATAAGAATCGTGATGTTATGTGTTTGGAAATTTCTGGGGAACATATATCTCTCTGTGATATGACATGGTGTTTTGTTTTGGCTATGGAATTGTGGGTGATGATTTTGAGAGAAGATATCTTGGAATTTTCCCAGGGTGACACACATCCGTCATTGTCATCATGTTTTATTTGGTTGTGTGTATTAATTTCCAATACATTATGGGGTATTTCTTTCCTGTTAAAGGGTGGGAATTCTTAGAGTAGAGTCGTGATGGCGGCAGTGATTACGCTTTTCTGTATAATTTAATTATATGCTGGTGTTCCACAAACACATACATATTAGACATGAAAAAACTCGCTAATGTATCCATGTTGATACTCTAATATATACCCTATGATTATTCTTATGAAAAAAAAAACTATTCAGTATTAGAATTACGCTAACCAAAACATACGAGTAGTGATTATTGAAATTACAATTATCAATTGTTATGTTTATGTTAAAAATTAACTTACATTTCTTTCTAGAATGGGAACATATTGATAACTGAAACATACACTTTTTTTTTTTTGCTCCGAAGTTTTCATTATCATTTGAAGGTGACAATACTAAAAGATTATTGCCAAATGACAATACCTTTTTCGAATTAACGTTATCTTGTTTACAAATGTTTGGGTAATTGGTTTTTTTTTAGTTTACATGAAGAGAAAAACCCAAACGGTATTTTAAAAATAAACTGAGACTTAAAAGGTTAGTTATAATAATTTTTTTTGTATGTAGTCTAGAAATTCTAATGATAATTTAAATTTACTTACAGTTTTCCAGAATGATTCTTCTTAATTCAAATAGATATTCCATTCCAAAATAGTTGAATTTTTATCCACACCACAATTCACAAAAATTGACTTTTGTTCCTTAGATTTCTGTCCGCTATGTGTTTTTAGCATTCACATGATTCGTTCATTGTGACACACACATATCCTAAGTCGTGTGTTTTTCATGAGTAATAATCCAGAACTGAGCGGTAATTTCAAATCGCGGTATTCACCTTTTCATGACTCATATTCTTCCTTTAATGTTTTGCGCAGTATTATCAGTTCGGGGAAGTACGACTGCTCTTCTACAGTTGACTATTTAATTTAGATTACTATCTGATTGGTTCTCTGTTTAATTCCTTCCCACTGGTGCTCATGCTATGATTTCCCAAGCATGGTGGGAAAGTCTATGCGCCGTTTAGTTTAGGGTAATGTTATTTCCGGTTTCGAATTCCGAATGCTGTTAGAGTTATGGAATTCGACAAGTGAAATTATTATTATTATTTTTTTGCAAATTGATTGGTTATTTTCTGTATTTTACTTTTAAAATTGATATTCTAACAAAATAACTGAGCAAAATTAATAAATATATAAAATGTACGTGAATTTATTTTCCAACACTTATTTTCCGCATTCACAGATATAAGAAATAGCTTTATATCTGTGATCTGTGAATGCGGGTAATATATTCTGGTGACTGTATTCAAATTGCACATCATTCAGTTAAAATGTCCACAGTGTCATATATATTCGACCCAATGTTAATAGAAGAGTTGTTCACCTTCCGATATAGTTTGCCGTCTGGGATATTATGCAATAAATATAACTTTATACGGTATGTTAACTAAATATCTATGATGGCTTTTTAACATAAGGAGCGGTTGTACGTCAATCAGAATTGATGTCCTTTCGAGGATGAACTTGGTTTAGAATCTCCTGTGATGTGAAAACTTATATGAGAGCAGTATCTGAAGGTGAAGTATCACAGCTCAATCAGTGTTTACCTCATTTTTATCTAGATATTGGTCCCACAAAATGGCCTGGAATTACATAATTATCTCATGGTTTATTCAGAATCCTAAATAACTGCTTCGTATTGGTATACGGTTATTATTATTTCAACTATTTCCAGAAATTGAGGGTCTCATCAAGAAAGGGAATTTTCTTTCACACCATCACTCATAGATTTTATCGAATTCATCCATGATACTTACACTCCCCCCCCTTCTAAAAGTAATCCCTGTCAACACACACTAATCTGTGAGAGAAAAATCCAGTTATTACCCCTTTCATGAATCCATTCATTCCCAACGAAATGAATACATTCATGAAACGGCTATGTACAGAAGCAAAATAACTTTCCTCTACTTAAATGTAAATGTACGTTTCAGCATTACAATTATCATCTGAGTTGTAATGCAATGTTGCAATTATCATCTGAGTTGTAATGCAATGTTAAAACTGACAGTGCATTGCAACTGACATCTGTGTTGCATTTGCAATCTTTCGTATACGGCCTCATGATTCGCCATGCGCCAAGATTTCAAACTTATCAGTTTCTTCTCGCATAATGCAGCTATATAATACACCACTAGTTATATCATTAGTTAACGTTATTACAATAGTCAATGCATATAACACAGATTTAAACACTGAACTACTTATGCAAAAAATGCAAACGATTAGATACAAATATCCTTTTAGGAGATCTAGAATGCCGAAAGCCCAACTTCGGGCTCCCCACAACTATTTCGGAAAGAGCATAAATAGTGCACAAGATTGACGATCTAAAACCTTGAGATCATAATCAACAAGCAAAATCATGTCGGTAAAAAAAACAACGGGTAGAGAATCAGCATTAAACATCACAGAAGTAGATTATGAAACTGTAAATCTTATCCAATGGAAAATCCTAAATAATACCATCAGTGATCATAGACCTATTATCATAACCATTAAAACTCACTACTGGCCATGATGTCTATAGACATCATGGCCGGTAGTGGAGTTTTAAGGATAATCGTTATGATATGGTGCAAGTAAAGTTTTCTCTATTAGTTGCAAAGAAACTGAGAGATTTTCACCAAAATGTATGACATTTATAGTCATTTGCTATTTTTGGAAACTGAATTATAATGTTTTCGTATCATGGGAAAAATTATAGCTAACCATCTAAATTCATCAATAATTAAAATTAGACTTTCAATACTTTATTCAATTTGAAAAGATTCATTTTAGGATATTTGCAAATAGTATACGAAGACTGCTTGTGTATATCTGGTGACAATAGAATACATGGAAAATTTAGGAAGGCACGGTGTCATATGCAGGCTAACACCTTGTCCGATCTTAAGACCAGCTATGACCAGCTATTTTGATGTAATACAAACCAAGAAACAGTGATTAACGAACATTTTCTTTATTAGAAAATGTTCGTTATTTCCAACTTATTGGAAAATATTCAGAGTGTAAACTAAATCTTGTGAAATATTTCTCGGTATTTACATGTTCTAATTATTCTCTGTGAATATACTTGTAAATAATATTTCAGCAAAATAAAAGATGCATTTTTAAACTTAAATGAACAAAGTTTCATGTTGTTGATGTGTTTTCCACAGTGAAAAGTTTACTTATTCTTATTCTGTTTATAATTTAATATATAAATCCATAACTTTATACCTTAATGCAATTCTGATTAATTATTGTAAAAATTCATACTTTTCTCCCTTAATACAAGTCTGTCACTAGGAGCGAAATACGAGTAAGGGGGAAAAAAATCAAAATTATTATTCAAACCTCTTCATAAAAAAACGATATTGGTTGTCCATGTGTGAACATTTCCTCCATATACTCGCAAACCAGAAGTGATAATCTCAATCAGAATGATGATGGCGTCATTATAATCACAGATGGTCCATGCATAAACATGAAAAGGGAGGATATGAGTCATGATTAGCCACCGTTGATTTTAACACTCACATAAATATAACACTATAGTCTAATTTTTAAATGTTTGGAACTTTGTAACAGATAAATTAACAAAGTATACTATAGAGCTAATATTCTGTTGAAAAAATAAGAATATTATTAAATAGCTATTTATTTGTGCTGGCAAAAGAAGTAACATAATAAGAATGAAGGAAAAAGAAAGTGATACATAGGGGGAAAAACATGAAATTTCAGATATGACTAGTATTATAGATGCTCAATTTCTTTATGATAAAGACTCAACTTTATTTCCTAAAGAAATTTTTATTTCTGATGGAATTATTGTAAAACATGTCATGACAACATCACCGTTTAAGAGGAACGAATAACCCGAAAAAGCAGAATTCTTGGTTTTTTAAATATAATCATTAACTGAAATGGGAAATTGGATCTCTTTCTCTGGACAAACTAATAAATTGGATAATACAATCAACATCCAAATATATCGAATAGTACTCATCAAAGGTAAAGAAAAATCAGCAACATTATCAAAATTAATAGACAGACCTGTATTTCATATAAACGATATTGGTTGTCCAAAATCTGCTGATATACAGGGTGTCCCCAAAATTCACGAAAGATTTAAATTTAGCGCCATTTGTGCGGTAAAGTGTTGCCAACGAGAAAAAAAAGCCAGCGTGACAGCTGAAAGTTCAGAGTTATTATTAAATATGACCACACACAGCGAAGAGTGTTCGTTGAATGGATTATGGAACAACAACAAGTGGATGCTTATTTTTCGAACAAAATCATCTTCAGCGATGAGGCTCATTTTCATCTTGATGGCTTGATGTGACAAAATTGTCACATTTTGGGTTGTTCAGAAAATCCAGGAGTGATTGTTGAGAAACAAATGCATCCACAACGTGTCACTGTTTGGTGCAGATTTTGGGCTAGAGGCATCATCGGCACATTCTTCTTCGAAAATGCGGATGGTAAGGCAATAACAGTTAATGGTGCTCGCTATCGCGACATGATAATCCAGTTTTTTGTGCCTAAATTGCAAGATATGGAAGTGGACGACATGTAGTTTCCAAGCGGTGACACATGCCATACAGCCCGAGAAACAATTCAATTACTGCATTCAATTACATAAATAAATGCATCCACAACGTGTCACTGTTTGGTGCGGATTTTGGGCTGGAGGCATCATTGGTCCATTCTTCTTCGAAAATGCGGCTGGAAAGGCAATAACAGTTAATGGTGCTCGCTATCGCGACATGATAATCTAGTTTTTTGTGCCTAAATTGCAAGATATGGATGTGGACAACATCTGGTTTCCATGCGGTGCCACATGCTATAGAGCCCGAGAAACAATTCAATCACTGCATTAGTCATTTCCTGGTCGTGTAATTTCCCGTTTTGGTGATCAAAATTGGCCGCCTAGATCATGTGACTTAATGCCGTTGGCATTTTTTCTTTGAAGAAAAAAACTTTGAAGTCTAAGGTTTATGCCAACAAGCCCACGACCACCCCACGCCTTGAAGGAGGAAACTGAGCGCTGTATCAACGAAATTCAGCCATATTTATGCAAAATGGTCATGGAAAATTTCAACAAAAGAGTGCGTATGTGTCAGCAAAGCCGTGGAGGCCATTTACCCAATATGCTATTCCATGCTTAACCCTATACTTTATACTTTATGAATCAATAAGAAATTACAATTTTTAAATAAAAACCTATATTTTCTATCAAAATTACTTATTGCGTGAATTTTGGGACACCTTGTAGATCTGTGTATTTACTCATGTTATTGGAAATATCAACAGATTTTGTGCTTATATCAATACTCAAAAATATATGTATTGCGTTAAAAAAATTACAAATGTTTGTAATGATTACAAAAATTACTCTGTCACGAGATGGGCAGTATCCACGAAAATCTTCTATACCACACGGAGGATTGTTAGTTATCTCGAGGAAAAGTGCTTAAGAGAGTTGTTGAACTAAATGATGAGCTACACATTTTCCTACTGGATAAAGATAAGAAATTTGCAGATCTTTTCAATGACGATAACTGCATTTCGAAAAAATATGATGCTGTGGAGAGAGAGATTTGAAAAGGGATGTTTAGAAATGTTTCCATCTTTATCTGATTTAGTTACAGAAAATACTGTAAAACAAACAAAAAGTCTAATATCTACACATTTAAAAAGTTTAGAGACATATTTTCGTAACTTATTCACAGATCTCCCTGGCGAAGAATTTCAATGGATTTTATACCCATTTGCAAAAAATGTAAAACTTGACCACCTTTCGATTATTTTTCAAGAGCAATTAATTGACATTAGATACAACACAACTTTGAAAAACGAATTTCAACAGAAATCTCTTCACAATTGGTGGATGGGACTGAAATCCGAGTATAGCAATTTAATAAACACAGCAAATGATGCACTCCTACCGTTTGGTTCAACTTATTTATGTGAAGTATCATTTTCTGCAATGACAAGTATTAAAACAAAATATCGAAATAAATTAAACTTGGAACCAGACCTTCATATCGCAGTATCAGAAGCCATCAAACCAGAATTTCAAGAAATTATGAAAGAAATTTAAGGCCATTGTTCGCATTAAATATTGTAATAAATGTTTGTAAGCTGTTAATAATAAAAATAATGTGTAAAAATATCTAGCTTTTTTAATTATTATATGATGATACAAGGCATATTTCCTCTTTATAATACTTATTACAATAGATTTTTGCTCAATCAATTGGGGTACGCGCTATTTATTTTTTCTGTCTTGGGGTACGCGATCAAAAACGTTTGCAGAACACTGTACTAGAAGACAAAAATCGGTTCTTATTGACAATAAACGTATCTTTTTTTCAAAATTCCAGAAAGCATTAAACCTTATATATGACAATCCCCTACCTTTCGAATGTCACAGCGCAACTAAGCGCGAAACGGATAATCCATATTTTTTGAATTAATCCAAATTTTAACAGGGACTCTTTCCTTTCTAACTGTCCATTTTTTAACATGGAAGTCTATGGGCGACCGCTGTACATGTCGTGATGCGTTAGCAGGCGCCTCGTCCTCGTTCGCGAACGGAAGTGACGTCACCGGGATGAAGCGAAGATTACATCAGGCAGACGTCACACTGACGCACCGATGGGTAGGGGAGGAAAGCTTCTCGCTAGTGGAATAATTGCGCCCGCCGATTTTGAAACGAACATTCCTTTACCAGAGGAACTGAAGTTACTTAGGATATAAAGAAAACAGCTATAACACAAATAACAAGCACTTTTGCTGGACGTCACCACAGATGAAACCTGTTAGAGAAGCTGACGTATCTTTCGTAATATTACGGGTTCTGGAAGGGCATATGCGGCGGAACTAAATATATCCCATGCACGATGCAATGTTGTCGGTTGAATAGTAGTCGATAACACTTAACAAGCACAAGCAGCACTGAGGGGAATATAAATAAAGCATACAAGAAATGAAGTAAAAATGAGTTGGGTATTCGTTTCGTGTTTGTTATCACCACACAAACGCTATCATGACTCCATATTTTTGGCTACTGTTAGGGTTCCGTCACTGGCGGGAAAATGCAGCCGAACATGGTATCCGTCATACGCGGACAACGTCGGTGCGATTGCTGGATGTCTCGGTTTGTATGGTATCGTCGGTTTCCATACAATGCACAATTCCTAATACATACATACAGATCCAAACATAACCAATACAAGCAGCACATACCAAGTAAGAGAGGACAAAGTTAGATTTTTTTACAAAACGAATGCGCACATATCACGAACAGAAACTAACTCCCTGCAGCAGGAAACCACCACGTGGATGAAGATGGCCAGTAAATACAATACCTGTGGTATGATGGCGCTTTTGTTCATCGTTATCGCGGGCGATTTATATAGCAGCATTTACAGAGCGATGAACATGATATATGGTTAATATCACATTTTAATCTACGAAGTGCTTATTTAATAGTTACATTTGAAATTGGGTATTCGAATATATATATATATATATATATATATATATATATTTATATATATATTATAAAGTATATATATATATATATATATATATATATATATATATATATATATATATATATATTATAAAGTATATATATATATATATATATATATATATATATATATATATATATATATATATATATATATATATATATACTTTATAATATAACATGATAATTAAAATAAAGTGATATTACATCCCATTTTGTTCCGCTACAAAATTTAGATGTTAAACTTAAATATTAAAATTTAAAAAAATAATCACTAATAACTAAAAATAATAACTATCCAGGTTTGCTGGACGTGTATATACGTCCTATGCTTTTTTTTTATTGTTCTCTGTGAGGAGTAAGGTTTTTCTCTGTGCCCCCCATAGAGAGTGAGGCCCCAGCTTGCGCATCATGCGCCTAATGGTAAATGCGGCCCTGAATATATATATATATATATATATATATATATATATTGTTGAAATTAGGATTTACTCGGGATGTATACATTTATAAAAATAAATTTAACTGACTAGAACCCGAGAAAGTATAACAAAAACCTTTAATACATCACAACTAGTTTCATCGGTGATCCGACTTCTTCAGGTGAGAAATAAAAACATAAGACATAAAATAACACGGTAAAAAATGAACTTTACAGCTTAATAAAAAGCAGAATAATAACAGTCATATTTGAATAGGTGACCGCGTGCTACCGTTGGCATGAGTAGAATGTGTGCGACAGCTAATTTTTGAGCGCCAGTACTGGATTACTGCGCTATGGGAATCGGGTAAATTGTAGCTAAGATTATTGTTTAAATGTGAAGGGTCCAGAACTATTTCTTTTGATTCGATGATTCTTCTTTCGAATTCATCCTTGCAAATATATAAATTAGTAGTGCGTTCCCAATCAACTTGATGTGGCTGTTCTTCAAGGTTAGAGTTTGCCGAGAAAAGGACATGACTGGAAAGGGCGCTCGCTCGTGCTCTACTGTAGGAGATGTCACGTCTATGTTCCTCAAGACGAAGTGAAACAGATTTGTCTGTCTGGCCAAAATAAGGTCGACCACAGTTGCACAAAACTTTATAAACACCAGGAAAATGCAGATGGTTGTGTTTTGGTTTTGGTCGACTCAGAAAAGAACGAAGTTTTGGCAGCGTAGTATAGTCGGTCTTTATGTTGAATTTTTTCAGAATCTTAGCTAGTTTTGGGGTAAGAGTGCTGATAAAAGGCAACTGTATATGAGTGATAGGGTTGGAGTCATCTTCTTGTCGAGGATGTTGGCGTGGTCTCAAGCGTTTAGTGATGTTACGAGACGAATATCCATTATTTAAGAAGGTGTTTTTCAGGAAGTTAAGCTCTGTTTGAAGGTCTTCTTCTGTGGAAATGAGACATCTTGCTCGATGGGCGAGGGTGGAGATGATGCCCAGTTTCTGAGGTGGGAAGTGATGAGAAGAACCATGTAAATATCTATCAGTGTGGGTGGTTTTTCGAAAAATTGAAAATTTAAGACAGTCAGGAAATCTACTGATCTTTAGATCCAAGAAGGGGAGAACGCCGTTAACCTCTAGTTCAGATGTGAATTTAATGTTTTGATGTTGGTTATTTAAATGGTTTAGGAAGTTTTGCAGTTCCTCTAAACTATGTCCCCAAATAAGGAAGACGTCATCGATGTAACGTAACCACAGTTTAGGTTTCAAAGTAGCTGAGGAAATAGCTTTCTCTTCAAAATCTTCTAGAAAAAAATTAGCTAAGACTGGAGATAGAGGGCTGCCCATAGCTAAACCGCTAGTTTGTTTGTATATTTTCTCTTCGTAGCAGAAATAGCCGGAATTGATGCAGTGAGTTAGAAGAGCGAACACTTTTTTAGAAACCTTGTCCTTAAGAAGACTCAGAACTTCATCTGTAGGAACATTCGTAAACAAAGATACGATGTCAAAACTCACCATTCTGTCCGAGTCTAAAAGATTCAAATTTTTTATTTTTGAGATGAAATCTTCAGAGTTTTTGATGAAGGAAGAAGAATTGCCAACTAAATGTTTTAAAGAAGCTGCAAGATATTTAGACAGATTGTATGTAGGTGAGTCAATCCCTTCCACAATAGGTCTTAAAGGGGTGTCAACCTTATGGATCTTAGGCAAGCCGTACAACCGAGGAATGAGGGGATGGAGAGAGCGGAGAGATAGTCTTGTATGTCTAGGAAGTTCAGAAGTTGATTTCAGAAGATTGTTTGTACGGTTATGAAGTTCTCTTGTGGGATCACTTTCTAGCATAGAATACGTATTAGAACTTAACAAGTTGTTCATCTTACAACGGTAGTCAGCTTTGTCTAAGATTACAGTTGCATTCCCTTTATCAGCAGGTAGGATAATAATGTCATTGTTGTTACGAAGTTGGTGTATTGCTTTCCTTTCTGTCGGCGATAGATTATCTGTAGGACGACGACTGTTGTTAATGGTAAAGATGGCTTCGATCCTAAGTAGATTCGCAGTTTGTTTTGGTAATTGTCCAGCTGCCTTCTCAACTTTCGTAAGAAAGAGTTCTTTAGGAATGAAGGTCGGAGAAGGAACGAAGTTAAGGCCCTTTGAGAGCACACTAAGTTCTGCAGGAGAAAGTGTGTGAGAGGATTTGTTAATCACAACATTTTTTAAATTTTGTGAGTTGATATTGGATTGGCGAGTTTGTTCCTGTTTGAGTTGGTTGAATTTTCTGATAAGAATTAATTTGTTGGAGAGTTGCGATCTAGAAGCACGGAGAGAGCTCGTGTTTTTAATATCAAACCAGAACCTGTTGTCTAAAGATGAGTTTAAGTTATTTTCTAAAGAATCTCTTTTGCGGAACAAAGAAGCTAATGTGGACTTGGTATCTGCGATTCTTTCATATAATAAATCAAGTTTAGCCTTGTGATAGATATTATGAGCACGTTTAGTGCGAATCAATTCTTTGAAATCTAAAAACTTTGGGATGACAGAGTGAAATTTGCATCTTTTCAGAAAAACTAACCTATTAATAAAATTTATTAGTCACTTTTTACAACCAAACTGGCTATGTTAAAATCCCTTTGACCTAATTAAAACGTAGAATGCTGTTGAAACTTCATCAGTATTTTATCTGTTCAACTGCAATCTCCCCCCACCCCTTGCCGTTAACGGATTATTGTCTTTATGTGCACTGGGTTACCTGGAATTTCTTTACTGCCCTACGATATTTGACATTTTTTGCTGCACAATTTGTTGTCTCTTCCCAAAAAAAAAACGAATTTCACATGTGCAAAAATAAATAATCAAAATGTTTGTTTGCATTGGAAAGATTATGTCAAATATAATTTTTAAATAACATTTATTGCAATTAATATTACATTTTGCTTTCTTTCCTTACAAAATAAGGTTATATGGGTCTCACATTTAGGAACGATTTTTTTTTATGAACAATAAATGGTGTTAAACTGCATTACTCGAGGTTTCCGATTGCGAGCCTTTTTAATATCAAAAATTTATCCAATGGTATTTTATTCACATGCTCTTCGCTTTTATCTTTGGCTTAAAACTGCAAGATTTTTTTTCGACTTCTTTCGACTACTTCAAATATCTTATTAGCAGGGATGCAATGTGCCTTTATTTATTTTTCGGAAACGAAAATCACAAGTGCGGCAAGCTTTTTTCACCCTGGCCGCGTATGGTGACATATACCGTAAAAAGCAAACATGCCGCGTGTGCTCGGCCGCATATGCACGCAAGCGAGCGATCGTAACCACTGCCGCTATGCTAGCTGTCGACAGCGACGGAGAGAAAGAGATACGAGCGTCACCATGACGTCAATCTGATGTAATTTCCGGTTCATCTCCCTTCCGGTGACGTCATTTCCGGTAGCGAACGAAGACGAGGTACCCGCTCACGCATTAATGCGTCCGCTGCGGTCTCCCATAGGCTACCATGTTAAAGAACCAGCCGTTTGAAAGGAAAGAGTCCGATATTCGAAATGGATTAATTTCAAAACCGGAAAAGAGCCCTAATTTTAGCAAGTTGCGCTATTCTCACTGAAAGGTTACAAATTGCATGACATGCTAATATCGGAATTTAGCTTCGATACGATCTTTCTCACGTTTCTTCGGGACGAAAATGTAGCTTGAACACTGGCGTGTTTTTCTTTTATCCAAACTACTGTACTACTGTTCCAGGATGGAACAAAACTTGAATGCTGATGTATTCTTTCTCTGGTGAGAAATCAAGCTCCTACTGTTCCAGGATGGAACAAACTCCGAACACTATTTTTTTTTGTTTTGTATTAAAACAGATTTTCGCCCAAACAATCAAAATAGAACTTTAAAACATGGGAGCATGCATTTACATAACGAATTGCTCTCACCTTGTAGATCCCAGAGCGCGCACACTCCTCACCCTTCTTACTCAAAACCAAAACTAAATCTAAAATGTTTTTCTTCTTTCTCCTTCTCACTGACGCTCCCTCCGCGAAAACAATTGACGTCAGTGGCGTCTCCTCGCCGCCAGTACATAGTTTGAAGAGAACTCGCAAGCCTTCGTTACAAAAGTCCTAACATTCCATAAAAACACTCATGCTTTATTTTAAGAACTTTGGTTTCACAATCACTCTTGTTTGATATGGAGCTCTTAACACCATTTTCAAACTTTTACCAATGCTAGGAATACCTACAAGCCGATATTAGGAACAGCAGTTCCGCAGTAACAGCTGAACCACTCTAGTGGAAAGTAATTATTGTACATTTTTTTTTTTACTCCTTTGGAATTTTTTCTGTTCTGAGTCTCACTTCTGAAAGTGAAGTTTAACAGTACAGACAATTCAGATGAACTGAATGGTTGCATTCGTGCTGGTATGCTATCAGCCCCTAATACCGAATTCATAATCAGTTTTGTGTAATATTTCTAGTACCATCTCTACAACTGAAATGATTAATCCAACGTAGCGTCAACAGCAGGCTTAATGCTGCAAACTCTCATCTAATTCTTAAGAATCTCTAGTTTCATTAGTCTGCACAACGTTTTTTTTTTTTTTTCGTTTCTTGTTTATTCATTGAACTCTACTGACCATTCTGATATTGAATCCTTATTGTATTTTTTAATACTTCCCATGTACTGGTGTTATCCTTTTCATCTAGCAACCGATATCATGGCTCACTGCTTTGTAGTTCTGCATGCAACGTTTGCCTTCCAAAGCCATTTTAGTATTATCATAAACTGAAGGCAGAGCAGTTAATCTTTAAAGGAAACCCCTTGCGACCGTGTAATTAGACGTAATATGGTTTGACCTTGGGTTCATTCCGTCATATTGTACTTAAGGAAGCTGTGCCGCTACAGCTCAATGCAAGATAACTTTTAAATGTTTGTTACGCATCTCTCTGAAATAATATTTTTGAAGAGTGTATACATTTCTAGAACTTGAAAGAGATAACAAATTATCATTTCTGGACACTTTAATTAAGAAGCTTCCGAATGGTGGTATGAACCTCTCAGTTTACGGCAAACCTACCAATACAGGACGTTATTTATATTTCACTTCCTGCCACCACATTTCTCAGAAACTTAGTATTGTACACATGTTGAAGAATCGTGCCTCTCTCCTTACAACAGATCAACAAGACCTCCAGGAAGAACTATCCCTGATATCCACCAACCTTACCATGAATGGATTTCCTCGAAGACGCGTCCATAAGATACTTTTCTCTGAACTCCGACAAAGACAACAAGATGATGTACGTTATATTTCTACCATCGTCATTTCATACTTAGGGACAGTTTCCAATAAGATTACTAGACTCCTTAGGCCACACAAAATAAGAGTGGCCTTTAACCACAGAAACGATTAGACAGTTCTTAAGATCTCCAAAAGATAGCCATCCTTTCTCCAAATATGCTGGAGTTTATAACATACCCTGCTCGTGCTGCTTGAATTACATCGGCCAAATTTCAAGGAACCTTGAAATTAGGCAAAAAGAACACATAGGTGACGTCAATAATAACAGAGAAGAAAAATCTGAGTTGGCTTTTCATTTCTCAAGAACGAACCATACCATAGAGTGGGAAAGAAGCACAATTCCTTACATGGAGGAGGACTTCCGCTCCCGAATTTTTAAAGAGGCCACAACAGTTGCCCGCTGTATACAAAACCTTAACAGGAACCAAGGACTAATCTTGCCCGTGATCTGGAAGACCCTTATCAGATCCTTCAACTCGCCAGAACTGAATTATAGTGCCAACTATAGAACGTTCCTAAATAACAACAAGTGATATCATCCACGCTCTATGAATGTATTGTACCCGCTCTGTTCTTTGTTTAATATAATTGGAATCGGTTGATTATAGTTTGTAACAGTTTTTTACTTTTTAGTGCCTTACATCAGTTATATACCCTGAAGATGCCAACAGTCTTAGTTGGTGAAACTAGTTGGAATAACTTAGTTGTTTATTATATACACTTGATCAATATAATTCCAATAAAAGTCTTTCCAGAGCTTTTTGGTCAAGAAAATTAAACGTTTTTTAAGTGTACATTTGTATTGTACCAGTATATAAGCGATTCGGTTATTTAACCTTTGATCAATCATTTCTAAATCCTCTCCACTACTTCCCCATTCCTACTAAACCCACCAATTAATTTTAAATAATTTATGAATAATGTTAACAAAATTTTAATTATATAACCGTAAATCATTATATATATCTATAAGGATTAAAATAACTGCGCCGAACTTCATTTTAAAATGAGGATAATCACAATCGGACTGCGAAGTTCAAAGCTAGTGGTGTCGTAGACTAGTAAAAAGTTTGCCTGCGATTGATTCCCGAATGAATTTTAAGGGTGATGATTGAGGTGTCACTTTGAAGATTTTCTCGTTTTACTCCCTTCATTTCACTTGAAAAAAATTGAGTTTTTAGCAACGTACGGCATTAATCTATAGCATGAATTTTTTGATTAGGCTAGTAATCATGTTATCCTAATCAATGCTAGCTGGACATTACATTTTGAAGAACGGCCGGTTGAAACAAGAAGAGGAGGACCTTCATATTATCTTAATTTCTTCCTAAGAAGGAGTAGGTAGGAAAACACGAATTAGAAATAGAAATATAATAATTTTTCCATATATATCGGTGGGATTTTGCTGTGATTTGTTTATTGAACTCGGCAATTAGTTTATGAAGAAATAATAAAAGGAAAACAAATCATTCAAAACACTTATAAACGGATGCACTGTTCCTCTATCACTGGAATATGACAATGTAGTTAGCTTATGTGTATAGAAACAAAGAAGGGGGTATTCGTATCATAGTCCGGTAGTACATCAGTGCGAAAATGAATTTATTTTAAGATGGTGTATCCCATATTCTATAAATTCTAAAAAGAATTTTTTTTTACACTTCAAATGCCCGGAATGTCATTCACGACCGTCCTTATGTATACACAAGAAACTGTCCATAATCTCATCATCATTAGCATCTTCATATTCCTGACATGTACCCACAGGGGTGTACAGAATATAACAGTACTATGAAAAATTTGAAAACAATTATATATTTTATAATAAAATATAGTATAAATTAAATTTTATATTTTGGTTTAAGCCAATAAGAACACAGTTTGGTCGACTAAATCGCAAACTGCCAACCCAACAGGGTGCACCACGAGAAGGTGACGATTGGACATTTGGTGAGAATCTGTGGTCGGTTCTCCTCATTCCGTTAAAGCCTATGTGGAGGTCTCCTCATAGTTACATATCTTTGACCCTTAAGCACCCCTCCATAATCTCCGAATTATGTATTAATCGTGATTTAATTCTGAATAGTCGGGCTACTGTGCAACAGAAATCTGTTACACTGAGTCCAACAGCAATGACAATGGATGCCTACTGAGGAAGGTAGAATTGGTTCAGCGGTGCAAGTATGGACCATACTTGTTGCACACGGAGTGGTACGTAGGAGAGGAAAGGAGATCCGAAGTATAATGCAATCTTAATAGTTTGACTGATATCATTGTTCGTAGAAATCGATCATAAATTGGTGAGAGAAAAGCGCAAATTTTTTTGGGGGAAGGCACAGATTTTACAATTCAAGTGGAAATTTTGAAAGAGTGAAAGTTAATATATCAGATTATGAAAGTCAGTTGATGTCAGTGGTTTGCCAGAGGATGATATTAAAAAAACTAATTTGCTTGCATAATGAAGAAATTATATTTTTAATTTACGTGAATAAAACTAAAGTTTCACGATGTTCCATCTACCAAAATCTTTAGTATATTATTATTATAACGGTGTCTAGATGGAGTCAAAAGACTCTTCGCGGCAGACATTGGCACACTAACCATTACAGAGTGTTCGGGATAAATTTGACAGTTTCGTAAGGAAAAAGAAAATCTTCTTTGTATCTATTAAATTTAATGAATTGACAAAAAAACATTACAGGCAGAGTTAATTACAATACTATCAACAAGATTTACTCAAAATAACCACCATTAGCATCGATCACAGCTTCAATTCTGCTTGGGAACCTCGAACAAGCTGATGCTACAGTCTCCCTGGGAAGGGCGCAAAAACTGTTTTAATTTTATCCATTAACTGGGCTTTTGTATTACTGGAAGTGCGATTGGTGTCTTTTTCAACTGCGCCCCATACAAAATAATCCATGGGGTTAAGATCTGGGGAGTTTGGAGGCCAAACATTTGGACTGGTGAAGTCGTAGAAATTTTCAGACAACCATTTTTGACTTTTCCCAGAGGTGTGGCAAGGGGCCGAATCCTGCTGCCATACATACGGCCTACCATTGGCTACCCTTGTTATCCAGGGCTTGACTACAGTTAGCAACTCCACGAACAAAGCCCGAATTCCAATGCCAGGGTTCTTCAACACCTGTTCCTGCAGATTTGCGAGGAATTCTGCTGTACGAACGCAATCAGATCGTCTGCTAGGGATCTTTCTTCTTGCTACATCCTCGTAGTCACCATTGCAAGTCTCTAGTTCATGTCTGATTGTTTTTACTCTATTCAGTGAGCATTGGGCAGCAGTCGTAATATCCTTATTTTGATGGCGGGCACGAATCATCATGATACAAGTTATTCTCTTCCATGATTCAGGTGGGTTCCAGCTATCCATCCTTTCTGACATCTTGTATATGAATGAAGAAGGGTCCAAACTTTTAAATGAAGAGAAGTGTGTGTTAATACATGTAACTTACGGAAAAATATAATTAATTATAAATATGTCAAATTTATCCCGAACACCCTGTATTTACACAATACTTATTATACCTCTTAAATTCATTCACAGATGAAGCATTCACAACCATCTCTGGGAACACATTCAACCCATTCACAACCATCTCTGGCAACACATTCAACCCATTCACAACCCTCCAAGTAAAAAATCTAGTCCTAACACCCTAGTTAATCACATTCTGACATAATCTCCAGGGAAGGGCCCTCGTTTTCTCCCTTCCTACACTAGTCTTAAATGTCATCAGTATCAATCCTGTAAAATCCTTTTAACAATTTATATGCCTCTATCATATCTCCTCTCCAACGTCTATCAACTAGTTTTTGGAGCCCACAGATCTTCAGTCTATCCTCGTAGGGAACATCCCACAGATCTGCAACAATCTTTGTAACTCGTCTCTAAATCCTCTCCAGCATTTCCTCATCACCAAGAAATCCAGGTGACCAGATCTGTGCTCAATAGTCCAAATGCGGTCTTATTTATGCCTTATAAAGTGTAACAATAACTTCTTTATCCCTGCTTGTTAGTATGTTCTTCAACAACAATGTAATTTTATATGATGATTTGTCAATCATTGCAATATGCCGTTTAAACTTACGTTCTCTTTCCACAATAATTCCCAAGTCTCTTGCATCGTCAACTTCTTGTAGTTCATTTCCGTTAAAGGAGCATTGAGTTCAGCGACAGAGGACGTGCTGTTCCAGACCTCAATCGCTGCTGTGATTCTTCCCACAGGTGTTCGATTCGGTTGAGTTCAGGAAGATGCACGGGATAGTGCAGTCGTTTAAAACACGTATCTTCGTACCATTCATTAAGAGCTGCACCTCTGTGGAATGGGACATTTCGTTTTCATAGTAACAATTTTCAGTTCCATAAAAATATCACAGCATAGGCAACACCTGATTATCTAGAATATCAAGTTACTGCGCTGCCTTCATGGAAGCACGGACAACGATCAGTGGTCCCACTCCAAGCCAGCTGAATACGTCTCACACCATTACTTCTCCCCACCAAACTGTACTGTGAATACAACACACTGTGTTAATTGTCGTTTACCAGACTGCTCCTCATCCTGACGTCAGACCGGAAGCAGGTGAACTTTGATTCATGGCTCTAGAGTTCCGTTTTTTCACTGGTCAGTTGTCCAGTTCACACGCTCTTTTCACCAGGTGAGAAGAGACACCTTGTTCGTTCTTGTGATGTTCGGCTGGTATATCGCTGATCTTCCCTTGGAAACCCGTAGACCTCTCGTAGACTATTAGGCTCACCGTGGTGTTACTGGCAATCTGGAACTCATCACGGATCGGATGGCCTGTGCCGAGTTTAGCCTGTTTCGATTACAACCCGTTTCAACACCCTCCTGCACCTGTCAGTCATTTCCACTTGCCAAAGTGGGTGTTTTTCTGCTCTAGGGATGCCAAAACGTCTCCATTTGTTGACTACGTCGCCATCCGTTGATTTTGGATGTTCTAGTTGAGAGGAATGGAACGTATGTATATGCCACCAATGTGACAGCTCATGATGGCACCTCTCTCGAAGTCACTGAGTTCACGTCATGTTACCTGTATTAAAATACCGCCATACGACCTCCGATGAAATATTGCTTCATACTGTCTGTAGACCGATTTTTATGTTATTAACAAACCTGGAATGTTCCCTAAATTAAAAATAACTAGGGTGTCCAGAAAAATTATTGGTAGAGGATATATAATGTAAGTATTGCTTTAAAAAGATTAATGGCTGGAAGAAAAACAAGTGCTTCCGAACCATTGATGACATTACAAGAACAAAATATCTTCTTCGGATGTTTTTGGGTTGCAGGAATCTGCTGCACGTGGTGATCACCTGGTTTACCAAATTCAAAATCTTTAGAAAGGGATGTTCGGAATGCATTTCTGAAGACAACCAGACTTCACTCTTAATCCTCACAGATAGCTGATTTCAAGGCGTTAAAATTATATATTTAAACTTGATAGTTTAATTCTGAATAACATATTCTGGGACCTCGATGCTGCTACCAATGGTAAGGCAAATTTTGATTTGTGTGTTACTCTTTATTCTTTTGCATAAGCGAAGCGCCATCTCATCAGATATGAACTAATTTCGTCCGGTCACATAAGTCAGGTCTGATGACAGAAACGAAAGCAAACCTTATTCAAATCAAAATATGTGATTGTCTTTGTATTTGTTTGTCCCTTTTGTGTTTTAGAAGATAAAATTTACACCTCATGAATACTATCAATAGGCAATATTAAATATGCAAATTCTGACTCTCGATATTTGCTTGCGAACGATGCCACCATAGCTTCCATTTGATATTACAAGGAGTCTGTAATCATAATAAACAGATTTTTTATTATTATTATGAAGAGAAACTATTTTACTGCGACCATTCCACTAGGCCTAACTCGTGAAGGACAAAGTTCATTATCTATTACTTAAGCGTCTAAGAATGATAGCCAAAGTCAGAAATTGCTGAACAATTAAAGCAGATTTAATTTTTCACTTCGATAAAGGAACATGATTATTTAATATCATTGTCCTCCATTTTGACAGTAGGTTTCCGGGGTTAAATATCGTAACGATTTTTTGGCGGTTACTGGTGATGGCGGGGCTAATGTATATTCACTAATCCAACTCTCTCTCTCTCTCTCTTTCTCAAACACACGGAATTTCCATTGATTAAAATATATATATATATATATACATGATATTGAAGGATAGATGACGTCGTATTTATTGAAAATTTCTAGTAGTCAACGTGGTATAATAGCATGATCTGGAACTCTGAGTCCTTCTAAAGAAAGTATACTGATTAAATGGTAACGTTTAAACGTTGGCAGAAACCAGTACTACAATTAGTGTAGGTTTTTCTCGAAATGTAACAGTCAACGTCCTCCAGTAGTGGAAGGATTGTGTACGACACATCAGTTGCCGAGACAATCATATATACCCAAGAACATAGGTTTTACTGCCTAATAGTGGAGCCTACAGCTACAGCCTACGATTAGGAATTATGATATTATCATTCATTTTCGAATTAGCTATAGTTCTTTAAAATAGCGATATTATTGAACCGCTTCTCAATAGCTCGCCAATGAGTATGATGACCTCTGCGTGAAATGACATGCGTTTAGCTCCCATCGAAAACATAAAAAGTCTTTATAACTTCTTTACTTTACGTAGGGAACCTGAACCTGTCACTTAAAATGCACTTCAGTCCGATTTTCGTAATGATAAGATATTTTATAATGACTTTTCTAAGTGACCATGAGTTAGCTGGTATCTTAAGAAACAAGCAAAGTTTACATTTTCCACATAAAAAAGACTACCTGAGAAGGTTTGTCCATAAATTAGCAGACAACAAGACTGTTTACTTCTCGTAATGTGATTCGAATAGGATGGTGTAATATGAAGTGGTCTCAAGACGGAACGTCAAGAACAACAGGGGTCATATAAAAATAATCTTGATAAGAATAATACTATGAAGACCAAGATAGACGTCGAGAGAGAGAGAGAGAGAGAGAGAGAGAGAGAGAGAGAGAGAGAGAGATGAGTTCTCGGTTCCTTATTCTCACTTACATTCATGACAATTAAAGTGAAATTCATGAGTAACATTTTATTATAAATCCTCAGACGTTTTGCGATTAGCATTATACTACAAAATATATAATTAATAATAATATTAAATAATGCACAGAAAAGGTAGTACAGAAGACATGAGAAATGAAACGAAATCACTAAAATAAAGAACTTCTGATTTTATGACACACTGCTACTTTTAAGAAATTTACTTAGCTTATTTCCACTTTAACTTGTATGAGTAAGCAATCACAAATATAAGATACTTGAATAAAGAAACTGAAAGAGGGTTTGACTTGAATGTCCATTTATTCTTTCAAGCGACATTCTTTCATTAAATGAGTCATTAAAGTTGAAATCTTCCCTCAAGCATTTCTAAGTTGGTTTTTGGTGTATTTTCGGAAATACTAATATTTTTAATTTATCTGCACACAGCGGCTCAATTAGAAACTTTTATTTTTTTATCATGTTGTGTGCTGTAATTCGGGCTAAAGGAGGTCACTCCTTTAGTCCGAATTACAGCACACATGCGGTTTGACATAGATCCGCGTTTATAAGATACCAACCGTTTACTATTTCTACCATTCCTATATTAGTGAAGTTCAGATCCAAGATTTTTATTATTTTTTTTCTGTGTGGCCATGGAGGTCGGTCTCCTATTCTCTAATCCACTGTCGAACAATTCTTACTCAGTGGAGAGTAGTATTATTGTCCCTGAACCTTTTGTCAGAGGCTGGATATATAAAAACGCCATTCTTCGGCCAACACATTCAGTTCGCAGTTCTGGACATCGACTGGAACATAAATCTGCTCAAATACATTCAAAACACGATGTCTACAACATAGTAGGACCAGACTGTACAAAGCCCCATATATCCGAACTAACATTCAGCATTATCTTTTGGGATGCAAAGAGCGTGCAGTAAGTGGGATGTTGAAGTTTGGAAAGTTGAGATATGGAGCAAGAAATCATGTTACGCACTCTGCCGAAGAGACAGACGGGAATAGGTGTGGCGGATGTTCGATGAATTACAATGATTATGTTGAAATATGTTGATTAACAACTACTATTGTCAAAATACGCTGAAAGGATTATATATTTTAGTAAATAAGTATTTCATTTGTATTTTCTATATCTCGTTCATTTTTATCCTTGGGCGAATATCACGAAGTAATATTTACACGTATGTGAGAGTTATCTATACACATAGACATGTAACCCATTATAATCCATGTATTCAGGGTAACAAATGATCCCCCAACAATCCTCCAGTAATAAGAAAGCAAACAGACAGCTTTCTGAGAAGTTTTTTAAGGGTAGTAAGGAAGTTGTTCTGCGTTATCACTAAACACATATAAACACTTCTAAAAAGCTTTTCAAAAAGGGAATACATTTCCATAATCTACTGATAATTTCGGGTTTTATTCTACAACTTACCTCTTATCAGAATAAATTCTGAGGCATCCTGACGATTGGATCTCAGTGTGAAGGTTTCAGTTCATTGTTGATTTTTCATATAAATGTTTTCCAGAAATATTGATAGCTGTTGAAAAATTCGATTATGTGCTGAACATGAAGAATCACTTTCCCTTGAAGGAGCAGGAGGAGGATAAGGAAGAGGAGTTCTGTTCACAATTACCGGCATACGTTAAAAGAACAAATTCTATGGTTTGACGCCATATTTCGACGACATATTCTAGATAATCAGTTAATTAATTTAGGAACAGGTAGAGCATAACTTCTATATAATTTATACGCTGATTGGTCATCAGAAGAAAATTTTTGAATTCTGCTGATTAATCAGAGAAATATTTCTACTTTTTTGATGTTTCTAAGAATTTCTTCGTGTTACGTCAGCAGGATATTACTCCCAGATGATACTGAGATTTCCATCACGATCACGCACCAAATATGAAACAAGAGACGTCATATTCAGCACTTTCGTATTTGTGCGTCTTAAGAACACAAGATAGCTGATATGGTCCTTCCACATTAAAACAATTTTTCATCAGTTCGACTTCCAAGAGGAGAACGCCCATAAAAATCACTTAAGATAATGGTTAATACATCATGCTACACACAATATATAGTAAATAAATTCCATAGTCTGTAATAATATATAAATAATTATTTATTATTACATAGTGAACATTATAATATAGAAGGCAAGCATATAGACTAAAGTAAAATTTCCTAAACCTGAAACCCAAATTCCTAAAACTAAGGAATTAATTGCCAAATTATGGAAAAAATTCCTAAAATTAAAACATAAATGCCTAAAAATTTCAGTTATAATATCTAATATCCGTTATGAAAGTAATCTGATGGGGACAATTCAGCGAAGTCAAACATGCAGTATAAACATCTCAAATCTCCTCAAGACAATTGACGAAGCATGTATAATTTCCATTATATAATCTACACATTCACTTTAATTCGCAATTCACTTTAATGATAGTGCTTTTCCCATCCATTTTGTGATATAAATTGATCCCACGCTTGTACAGCTAAATATCAGCATTCCTTGTGTACACAGCTCAACGTGGTGGTGGCATGGCGGGGGGCATATTCTGAAGTAACAGAACAGGTCTCTTGATATCGCAGTAATGTCAGGTGTCCTTTAAGGAATATCTGAACTTGCTGACTGAAAGTCATCCTGCAGATTGACTTTCAATCAGACGATAAGAACTTGCAGTTTACTCTCTCCGCATTCCTGTCAGTATAGTGTCATTGACTGTTGACCTGGGTTGTCTCAATTTGTGAACAGCGTGCTGAACAGTTGGGTCGCTAACATAGTGTTCTATCACAACTCCTTTGAAACTCTGTCAGTTCCGTTCTCGCATCCTTTTCACCAGGATACACTTGCACTGGCTTGGGAGCATTATATTCCCCCAGTTTATACTGTCAACAGACACGTGACTCGTTACATGCACCTTGCTCTTAAGGATGACCGTTGATATTTTTTCCAATTAGTGTACTAACATTTCGTACTTACTAATATTTCGTGCTTCTCAAGCACTTCTGATGAATCAATCCATCTGAATTTTCGCCCTCTTCTGTGACTCTTTCCATTCCTTCTTCAATGTCTCGTACCTTTCTGATATCTTTATTTTTAATATAATTCTGCTATGGAAGATATCTGTTCAGTCCCTAATTTTTTTACCCTCATATAGCATGTGTCGCGAGGCTTTCAAAGATGGCTGAAGATAGTGATATAAGAGCAGGTGATGACGATAAAACTCATGAAAGTGGAAGAGATGATATTATTGTAAATGGTATAGAAGATGAACCCAACTTCAGTGACCCCGAAGGATTCATTGATGATATATTAGTGACGAAGAGCTATCAGTAAAGGTCAGGTTGACAAGTGCAGGATTCATTTTGTTCTTCTGCATGGTTCTTCAGTAAATTATTATTTGTTTTAAATTATGAAGGTATTTGCGGTTGGTGGAGTGGTGGAGACGGAGAGTTGTACAGTAGGTGCCCTCCCTCGATGAGTCTTTGGACTCCCTGGTGGTGTTATGTAATAATAACAAAAATAATAATATCTGTGGTCTCTATTTTTAGATCAAATGCATTTCTTGAAACCCAACCTCTGATTCATAACTTAAAACTGGTATGCCTTCTCTACTGCTAGTTTAGAGTTTTGGATAATTTCTCGATTATCCCAATTTCCATAGCAGCTTTGCTTATTCTGTTGTCTATTTCCAAATTCAGATTGACAACTTCACTAAAAACTATGCCTAAATAGCTGAAATATTTTCTTATTCTCTATGTCTTCCTTTGAAAATACAGCTTCTGTTTTTAGGGTTGATAAGGTTTCTTCGTTCCTCCGTTTTTCCTTAATGTTCAACTTTTTATTACTGATTTTCAGGCCTAAGTTTGTACAACTGTTACGCAATTTCATTTGGGAATCCTGCAATCTTTCACTAGATGTGTTTTTGAGTATAATATCATCTACATAACGCAATGATAAATTTGATATCTCCGATTCTGGTATCAAGTTTAATGCCATTTTCTCTCATAATCTGATTCATATATTCATATAATGAATGAGAGGGAGATAATGAGCATAATTGTCTTACCCCTGATTTTACACGAAACCATATTTTCTGTATTTCTTTCATTTCTAACTGCTGACTAACATTTTTCATATCAATTAGTATTATTCTGTATAATGCTCTATTTAACCCATATAAATACAGTGTTTAAAAAACATTTGTGGTTCACCATGTCGTATTCCTTTTGTCTTAATGTGAAATTTAATCCTTGCAACCTGTAGATGGCCTAAATCCAACTTACCTCTGTGTGCAAACACGAAATCTGATATTTGCAGACATCACTGTGCTTGATATTGCCCTGCCAATGAATAAATTACTATTGAATTTAATGTTGACTACTATAGCGACTACTACTTTTCACTGATCGATATTGCCTGAATATTACATTTTCCGTTTGGTAAAGAAAAACTTTACCTGTTTGTTCCTTTTTTTTTATTTTTGTAACGTCTATTATGCCAACATGGTATGTACCAAATTCTGCCTCATCTGCTAGGCCCATTTCTTTGCTGTTGTGCTTCGTATGATGATCACGAGCACTACTGATGTTAGCTGCAGTTTGCTTCAGTAGTTAACCATCCACCGAATGAAATCCAGGAGATGCTTACCTTGATAACTAGCCTTTCTTCTTTCTCTTCACGTTTTAGCAAAACATTGCTTTTTATGACATCTGTCCTTTAATAAATAAAAATATTATGTATTTTTTGTCCTGAAATTCTTCGTCAAACTATAAGAACAAATCAGTTTTATTTTGCAATTTTTTCCATTTTTCCTTTTATTCCTCCACGTTCCCGATTTGTAGCAACTGAAAAATTCCTGTTTCGATTGAGTAGAAGAATCTTACTGTTCTACTCATCTTAGGACCAGCAACAGCGACTATCTTGACTTAGTATTTCTCTTATTCTTCTTTTAGTTCCATACTTAGTATAGAACTAATATTTTGTCAGGAATAGTTTAATAATAAAATCTAGCTGAACTGTTCACTATGAAAATATCAGGAGTTACAAACAAAACAAATAGTTTTCATGCTTTACTTTCCAATCATATTGCGAACATTGTGTTTCTTCTGGCGTTCCTCAAGATAATCGTCTCTGTCGAGAAGAGTTAGTTTTTTCCCTACCAGAAACTCATCATTTTAATTCCCGAAATCATGAAATCGACCATAATGTGTTTTGTTTCGACGTCACGAAAGAATGTTCTGTCGTACTCCCTTCCCAAGTGGCTTTAGATTAATGATAATCTTGGGCTAACTATCAGTGATGGTTAAGCATAAAGTGACACATTTTCACCGTGATACTTATTTTTTCGATATTGCAAAAGTTACCTTTCGAAAGTGTGATACACCACTTCGACCAAATGTAAATATGAAATTATCGTGACACTAGAAAACCAACACGCAACAGTCTCTGAAATCTTCTTAATTCTAGAATCGATGTCTCAGCAATATGGATTAAAAAAGCACCTTTAAGATAGAATGAACTCTTATTCCTCTTCTAGAGACCAACTAACTCGTGATGTATCTAAGATCACTTGCAGTCAGCGATTAGATTCAAATCTGATGCGGTCTTTTTTGAGGAAATAGTAATGTGGAACTTGAAACCTTGCGAGGATGTTAAATAGGCAGCAATCATATTATCGTAATTCCGTTCTTCTTGAGCGAGTTGATCTATCGGTTCTCCTTTTCTTGGCATTGCATCCTGCCATGATCATATATATAAAATATCCTAAACAAAACGTTTTACTCTGTGGTTAAGCTGATATTAAGATAATAAATATATGACATAAAAAGTTGTTTATGCTGCCGACTTACAACTAAATAATTACATTTCGTTTATCAAGTGAATTTTGATATCAACTAAATAAAAGCAAATAAGAAATCTTATATCAAAGATAAAATTGTCTCAAAAATTGCAAAAAAGATTACAAAATTCTCTGCTATGCGAATAGCATTTTAATTTTTGCTTTTAATCAGAACAAACATAAGGTTTCATTATTTGACATACATGTAAACTGTAAGAGATGTCATTCTCCAATTACTTTCTGGTTGTAGACTAAACTTACAATTGGACCCATTATAAAGTTTCTTTTCAGGAATGGATCCATCTGTACATTTCTTAAACTTCTGATTAAATATCGCAGTCAATTGAAGTTTTTCTCCTAACTTCACATACAGTGCTGTAGGATTATCATTAGGAACATTTTCATACATTGTTTCCGTGGCCTCAGAAGAACAGAGTGATTTTATACAAGATTTCACATTGAAATACCTTTTATTATCATCTTCAACCTGAACCTTTATAAATGGTTCGACAAGGAGTATTGAGTTTTCTAGAATATCTAGCATGAAAGAGATCTTGTTGTCAGTTGAAAACGGAGCATTTATGATTCCAGCAACTCCAGATTTTGATGAACGTTTATTTAAATCAAATATTGTTATACGATAATAGAAATGTGTACGATATGATCTCTTATAATTCCAGCCAATTGTCTGATAAAATTTTACGGTTGTGTTACTTTTTATACTTCGGCATAAGAGCGGTCCAATCTCTTCAAATGTGAACAATTCTGTTTCGATAACATCAACGAGTTCTTTCGATGACATAAGAGAAAACGATATCCATTTCAAAAGAGGGTCCAGCACGATTCTTAAACTTTCTTTTGTTTGTTCCTGTGCTTCAGCGAGAAAATTTACACCCCATTTATGAACGCCCTCAAATACGTAATATTCTGTCTCGAGTGTCAGTCTTTTCCTACGCACTATCATCTCCACAGTGTCTTTCTCACACTCCAAAAATCCCGATGACTTAAGAATTGTCTCCGTGTGTCTGTCAATGATGTCTAGACATTTATACATCACATTAGAGAGACACATAAGCTTAGAAAATTCATAAACTCTACACACACAACCTGCTTCTGCTGTCATATTTTCCAATAGAAATACTTCGCTTTTCTCCTTAAGAAATGAAATTTGATATTTTTCTGCCACAAAATAAACTTCCATTGCCGTGTCTATTGACGGAATTGAAATTTCATCTGTGTACAGATAGCTGAAAAGAATTAATTTTGGCAAATTAGAAATCAGAATGCAAATATGAAATGTGAAGTAATCTACTAATGAGGTTCAATGTTCTAATTACTACACGATGTCTGAAAAGAGTATCCATATTTCTCACTCAAGATTTTATTCAAGACTTTTAAGTTAAAATTGCAGGGATAGAGCCGTTTTGTTGAAATATCTAGGTTCGAATCTGTTCTATGAATCGAGAGCACCTAGACGTTTCCACCCAAGACACGTCAGAGCGTCTTTCACGAAGTTGGATAAATTCTGAGACGACCGTTTTTGTTTTTTAACATGAAGGACAAAATTGTTTATCTGAAATCTTAACATATAAAAATGATGTAAAAAAATGGAATACAAATGAACATAATTGATCAATTGATTTAATTTGTTTCTTTGTTTGGAATGGTTTCACAGTTATCATTCGATTACAGTGCAACTTGTGCCATAACATTTAACAAATTAGCACTACGATATATAGAAAGAGCAAATGATATATTTAATAGCCAAATATTAAAACCTGATAATTACAGAACATAATGCAGTTTGAATGCATAGTAGAAGGTGGACATTGAATTATTTATAATATTAAGGCCGATAATTTTACACATAGAACAACACAAATAGAAAACAGAGAAAACACTGGATTATGATTTAAAAGATTGTAAATGATGTTTGATTAGAATAAGAGTAACACGTAACTTAGATAGTGGGAGACAATCTCGCCGATTCAGGTTTGGACATTCAAGTAAGGTGTTGGATGTTTTTTGAAACAAACATTTGAAATACGGCAACGATGGAGTAAGCGTGTTTCAGACCATACAATATAACTTTCAGCATCAATCAATGGTATGCTAGACAAGATTTCTCAGATTTCGTTTAATGCCGGAATGCAGAATATGTGTTTGTACATCCTGCGGACGACAGGATCGCATATCAAAACCAGGATATCTGTTCGAACACTGAATTTAGTTGATAGAGATGGGCATGCAAACATATAAAAGAGCCTTATGTTTATGTTTCCCCCAGTAACCCAAAAATTTAATACGCATTTTATCTTAAATTTTTAAAAAGGATATGAGGTAAAGAGATCAGTGGCAGTATTCGGAAAGAAACAAATTAGCAGTTAGTCGAAAACACAATTCATCGAAAGACAACAATTCATCCAAAAATCACAGTTCTTCGAAAATACAGTTGAATCAATGAATTATAATGAACGTGGAGTGAAGATGTGTGTGCAATTTTTTGTTAATATAATCTGGAATGACTCAGATGCTTTCGACGTCAGGAATCTCTATCTCTCCCTCTTCCTTCAAACGCCCATAAAACATAATAGCAAACACTGGACTTTCAATGGCAAGTAACAACTTATGAACTTTTGCTATTGCACTTAACCAACTACAAATGTTACATTAGAATAGAGAGGTTATTTTAGCAAAGATAGTCGCAGTAGTTTTCTTTTCACTGTCTCCATGGCTAATTGGAGAAGTAAAATGGAATGAATTCTTGAGAACTGACTGTTGTAATTTTTAATTTATGTTATCTTATTTATATATCTAATTAACGTTCATACACCATTACGACAGCTGAGGCTAAATATATTACAATAACGTTCTTTGCAATGATATGGCCAACGGTTTACATATATCTCACATCTTTTACTTTCATCATAAGCTAAAATAGAAGACCCACCCCTCCCACACGCTTCCCATATTTGGAGACTTACATTCGTCTCTTCAAGAACCATTAATAACTTTGCATAATGCAGACTGTACATTGAAATTTCGAATAGGATTGTCCATTTAATTTTAATGTTATATACATTATTTAACGTTTTAATGTTTAAGGTTTTAACTTCCATGGATTACACAATTACCGGGAATAAACCTCACACTAACGCACACCGGTAGCCGACGAGGTGTCCGGAAAGTTCACCGAAAACAGTTTATCGATAGACAATTTACCGAACAAAAATTTACCAAAAGACAATTTATCGAAAAAACAATTCATCAGAATCATTTCATAGAACAGCCGTTAATCGAAAATACAATTCATGAAGGCAATTCTCCGAAAAAGCAATTCACTGATCAGCAGTTAATCGAAAACAGTTCATCGAAACGAAACCCGAACACCGCGTACGGATAGCCGACGCCGTGTACGGAGAGTTCATCGAAAGACAATTTGCTGAAAGGCAATTTATCGAAAAAACAATTCATCGAAAATCATTTCACACAACAACAGTTAATCGAAAGGAAATTCACCGATCAGCAGTTAATCGAAAACACAATTCATCGAAAGACAACAATTCACCCAAAAATCACAGTTCTTCGAAAATACAGTTGAATCAATGAATTATAATGCATGTCGAGTGATGATGTGTGTGCAATTTTTTGTTTTGAGATGGATATATCTTTTAGGCCACTTATCTGCAGTAATCTACTGGTTATCTGCCTTCTTTCAGAAAGGGATTTTTTGTGGGCGACGTGAAGGATCGTTAACTAGCGATATCATTCACTGCAACCAGTTGCAGTGAATGATATCCACTGAGACGGATATAGTGGAGAAGTCAAATAAACATTTCATAAATATATTTCATCCTCGTGAAAATAACATCCTTCAGATCTTGAGGTCAATGGGGAGGGAGAAGGAATACTGATGGTGAGTGAGTTGAAGATATTCATGAGGAATTGAGCAAAATCGATATCAATCACATCTGGGACTTATTGATATATCACCATGTGTCTTGAGGTATTCTCTTTGATAAACAGCATGGGTTTACTAAAGGAAAATCGTATTTTAACAATATAGTTCTTTATGATAACAACCAGACAGGTGAATTGGGAAAATGGGATGCATACAGTGTGGTATATTTAAATTTTGGTAAATCCTTTTGATAGATTGCTAAATAGCAACCTGCCATTTAAAGTGGAAAGATGGGTTGTATAATGCATTAGTGCACTGGACTGGAGATTGGTTGTCCGACACCAATCTGAAGTTGGGTATGGGGCCGCGATATCCCAGAAGAGGAAGTCACTAGTTGAGTGGCCCAAGACCAGTTGAACATAACAAGCTGTACGAGGGAAGTGCAAAACTGAAAGGTTCTGATAAACACCTAGAACAAAGATCATATTATGATGATGTTATGAATATTATGATATTATGAATGATATTATGGATTGTCATCGATGAACTGCATTCGATAAATTGTCTTTCGATGAATTGTTTTTCGGTGAATTTTCATAGAACCGGCCGACGCACCAATATGAGCCTCACATAGTGTTGGTGAGAAATCTTCTATGTGGTCAACAAAATGTGATAAGTATATAGCTACTGTAAATATCAGATCTATTATAAGAGACTCAATAATAAATGGATAACATCTGAAATTTTAGTAAAATGTGAAGAAAAAATAAAACTAAACACAAAAATGAACATACGTACCTCAGAAGAAAACAAGAAGAAATACAAATAACTCAAAAACGAAATTGATAAACTCTGGAGACAGGCTAAAGAAAACTGGTTAAACAAAAAAACAGGAAAATGCAATGGGGCATATAAACACCATAACTCAAAAACATTACAAACCCAATTAAAGAAATTGCAAAAATATTTTTCACCACTACCTCTAACAATGATCAAAAATCAGGAAATAGGAAATCGAAATCAGATAAAAGCAATATGAATGGAACATTACTAGCAAGAAATCTTTAAGAATGATAACAATAACTGCCTAATAACAAAGCCGCACACTAACTCAAGACATGACGCCTTGACGAGACTTCCATAGGAAGTGGAGAATGCTCTAAAGCAGTGTTTTTCAACCTGTGGTCCGCGACGATATGAACGGTGGTCAGCAGAACTTAATTTAATTAAATAAATTTATATTTTTTTGCTATCCATACAAATTAAAATTGAATAAGGAAGTCGAAATTATTGAAATCAAAAAGAGACTTAAAAAACAACAAATATTGTCAGAATGTTTTATTATTCTTCATTCTGGCACTACAATAATTTGTAGCGTAGCAGCAGAATGACGAATAATAAGAGGGGAGAAGTGAACAACAATATAGATTTATTACTTCCGCCTTCCATTGCTGTTTTGTCAGCTTTGATGTGGACATGTGTTATCCACATTTCAACCACCTGCTTGTAGTTTATTGATTTTTATTAGTGAAGGTTTTCCTCCTTCAACCAAGGCTCAGTATACCTTCAGAAGTGCTACATGATACTTGGACAAAGTGTGACGGGAGTTAACCCCAGTATTTATGTATTTTTCGGAAACCTTTTTTAATAATGGAAAAGTGGCTTAGAAGTAGGACTTTGAAAACAAGAGCAAATGAAACAGGTGATGCTAACCCTAATTGTAACACACGTGTTGTAACAGCGAGTAAATCTGATACTATTAAAGTAGAA
Organism: Typopeltis vanoorti; assembly: GCF_054136105.1. Lineage (NCBI taxonomy): Eukaryota > Metazoa > Arthropoda > Arachnida > Uropygi > Thelyphonidae > Typopeltis > Typopeltis vanoorti. Next base: position 147,617,429 of record NC_143554.1, read on the forward strand.
GAAAGAAGCAGTTCAAAGAAAAAATACAATTCGAAATATAACAGTTCATATTTGGAATTCGGGTTTACTTGGTGTGGAGATGAAAGTGAACAGAAACCTCAATGTGTTTTGTGTTATTAAGTGTTGTCGAACGAGCGCATGAAACCTGCGAAACTCCGACATTTAGAAACTAAACACTGTGATGTGAAAAATAAGCAAATTGAAAAAAATAAAACCAATTTCAATGACGCTTAGCGACATTAAATCAAGGGAAAGATGTAGTTTCGGCCATGGGTTTGATTAATAGCAAGGCACTGGAAGCATCGATCTCTTAAGTTTGCGCATAGCGAAAACAGAGAAATCTCATTCTATCAGGTAAACTTTACTGCATCCAGCTATAAAAGATGTGGTGAAAACTATGTTTGGCAACAAGATACTAAACGATATTCATTTGACTCCTCTTTCAATGACACTGCACGTCGCAGAATTAATTATATGGCAGGTGACGTAGAATCTCAGTTAATCGAAAGAGTTAAGAAGAGCCCTTATTATGTGTTACAAATAGACGATACTACGAATGTTACAGATAATACGCAGTTAATATGCTACGTAAAATATACGCATTATAAGAACATTTATAACGATATTCTGTTTTTCAGAACTTCGCCATCCCGAACAACTGCAGAAGAAATATTTCACTCTCAATACTGAAATCATACATAAAGGGTGGGAAAATATAAAATACAGGTGGGAAAAATGCATGCGCTTCTATTCGGATGGAGCTCGCGCCCATACAGGCAGGCATAGTTGGGGGTTGTTTCTATGGTCAAGGAAGTGGCTCCAGACATGAATCGGGTATATTGTTTCATACAGGAGAAAGGTTGGTCTCCAAAGGAATGGCACCAGAATTTAAAAATTTTGCTATACAACGCTGTAAATCTAGGTAATTTTATTAAGTCTCGACCTTTAAATAACAGATTATTTTCAGTACTCTGATATGAAATGGGTAGTGAATATATACAACTTTTACTTCATTCTGAAATTTGCTGGTTTTCCAGGGGCTAAGTACTAAGAAGATTATTTCAATTAAGGCACGAAGTTTTATTGTTTATAAATGAACGTAATTCTAATTTTGTATCACTCCTTGTTGATGAAGCATGGTTATAACACTATCCTATCATTCAGACATTTTTTTTTCGAAATTAAATGAACTAAATCTCTTCCTTCATGTAAATTCTTTAACTGTTCTTGATGCCTACGACAAAATAAAGGCATTCGAAGAATAAAAAACTGGTGTTGTGCATTAGTTATGTAAAAGACAGATAATTTGCACCTTTTCCAACATGGGAATCCTTTTTAGTGGAAAATTATCGTTTTGCTGTTTCTGAGTTTCTGAAAAGGGTTTGTAACCACCTCAAAACTCTTTAACAGAATTTTGAAACATATTTTCGGAATAACTTTTATAAGAAATTTCTATGAGTTCGAGATCGATTTCAGGCTTATATTCACGAGAACGACCTTTTGTTATCGAAAAAAGAACAGTTAATTGAGCTTTGATGTGATAGCGGGCTTAAAATGCAATTTCGTGATCTTGGTTTGGCTCGATTCTGGATCTTGCCTTCAGTGAGAAGTGATTTTCCCGAATTATCTGAAGAAGAATTGAAAATTGTCATGCAGTTTTCTACAACCTATCTTTTTGAGATAGTATTTTCATCGCTCCTTCAAATAAAAACAAAATACAGAAATCGTCTTAGTATGTGTGTGCCGATATTCGACTGAAGTTGATCAATATTGAGCCGGATATCCAGCAACTCTGCAAAGGCTGTGAAGCTGAACCACCTCATTAAAAGTAAGTAGTAAGCTAACTATATCATATTATTTATTTGGACTCCAGTTTCCGATTATTCTCTTTACTAGTTTTGGAATTAATCCATTTCCAAAATCTGGGATGAAACGAAAGGCTCACAAAGTGACATCACGGTGAGGCTCAGCTTTGCAGGCGAGGAAGATAGCTGCCCTCCTCCCGTTTAGCGAAGTTCCGTATCTTGTACTGTGGATTCCGGGAATATGCGGCCCGAGCACACTGAATCCATCGCATGCAGCCAAGAACATCCGTACGGTCATGGATTGTACAGAAACACACATCATAACATAACAAATACAACCATCACACAGGACGGATATAAATAAAACCACCAGACGATTAATCAATCTACCAGATTTACGATGACCACTGTTGTGCCTCTGGAGAAAACAGGACGGATATAATCAAAACCACCATCATAACACAATTAATACAAATCACATGCGTACAGTATATACGGCATACGGTCGCAGGAGGGAAACGCCTGCGACCGTATGCCGCAGGCGTTTCCCGACCACGTGGATGGCATTTTACGACTGACATTGTGGGTTGGACTGTTTATAGATATCGGGAAGGACCTCACACAACAGGAGTCTTAATTTTTGTTTGTTGGTCATGTAAAATTCCTCAGGGAAATAAGGCGATTCGTATCGGCCGGAAGTGTGTGTGTGTGCGTGCGCGCGTGTGTGTACGTATGTGTGTGTGTGGGGGGGGTATTAATGGCTTTGGGATGTTCTGATGAAATGTTTGGGTATATGCAGGGGATGGTTTGACAGGACAAGGGATGTCATCCATGATGGAATCCATGGATATCAAGTTCGCATTCAGTATTATGATGAATGGAGTAAGATAGGAACATTTTTTCCTCGTTTCACTGCGCACTTAGCGAATGGAACAGTTTTAATGTCGCAGATGGAATCAGAAAGTGCGTGAAGATGAAAGTTGTGGGCTAGCTTCATGAGCATGGGCGATGAATGAGGATAACATGTAAAATATAAATGTTGCTATGGGGATGAATGGGGATTAAGATAAACGTCGTTGTGGTCAGATGAATGAAGGTTTCGGGATGGCGCTGACATCCCCCATTCATTTGTCCATGGTACCAACAGCAAAAGGTTTTTCTGGGTTTAGCTTAATGAGTATCGGGAGATGAATTCGGTTGTCACCGGGAGGACGCTGACATACCCATTTATTTGCCACAGCAAATCGGAAACTATCTTTATTTCTTTAATAAAATATAACTTTGTTTAGTGATGATACACTTTTAATCGTTTACAAAATAGATATAGTATTATGTGGTTCTTCTTCTCCCCCAATCACACAAGAGCAAAACATCACTATTCCTTTCATTAATTATGTTTCCATATGTATTCAAAACATGATTTTAGATTTATTATGTTATAAAAGGTACAATTTTTCCAAAATGTTGGTAATCCACGGGTGCGAACGATACATTTAAAAAAAAAAATACACATCTTAGCGGTCCGTAGATTTTTTTAAACATTTAACTAATCCTTGGGGAGGTTGAGAAAGGCTGCTCCAAAGCAAATGAAATCTGACAAAGCACCAGGGATAGACCAAATCTCACCAGAACTCTGGAAAGAAGGAAAGAAAACAACTTTAAAATTCCTTACCACACTTTTCAACAAAATTATTAAATCAGGAGAAATACCAGAAGATTGGAGAACATTAATTTTCATACCAATTTACAAGAAAGGTGATAAGAAAAATAGTAAAAATTACAGACCAATCACATTACTCAGCCATGCTTACAAAACATTTACAAGTCTTACAGCACAGAATAAAGAGCACAGATGAGATCATTCTTAGTGAAGAACAGGCAGACTTCAGAAAGAATCGCTCCACGCTGGATCAGATCTTCGTAATACAAAGACTAGCAGAATTATATTGGAATCATAACAAAAATATCTATTATTGTTTTATAAATTTTAAACAGGCATTCGACGCAATAAACAGAGTAATGTTATTAAGAATATTAAAACAGACACAAATCGATGAAGATTCCCTAGACTTATTAGAAAAATATCAGTCTCACAGAAGCAATAATTAAGTTCAATAGTGTAACAACATATAAAATAAACGTTAGTAAAGGAGTAGCTCAAAGATGTCCCATCTTCCCGTACGTTTTTAGCATCTACCTAGAGGATATGGTTAACCAAGATTTGGAAGGAGAAAAAAGGATCAACTTAAATTGGAATAACTTCAATAATATAAAATATGCAGATGACCTTGAAATGATAGCCGACACAAAAAACATGGTGAACCTAATAAACAAACTAAACAATACCGCTAAAGAATACAGCATGACCATAAATACAGACTTAACAAAAATCTTGATAATTGGAAAAAACAAAGAAAAAACAAAAAAAAATTCAACTATTGAGGCATAACAGTAACAGAACACTTAGATACCGTGACCACTAATAAGCACAGAATATCGACTGCATGGTAATCATTTAATTAGATAGGGAAAATCTGAAAAAATACTAAAATCTCCAAAGCTCTAAAAATAAATTATATAATACCCACTGTGCTATATTCTTTAGAAAACTGGACACTCAAGAAGACAGAGATACGAAAACTTTAGACTTTCGAGATGAAAGGTCTCAGAAAAATAAATAAAACAAAATGGACAGAAAAGAAAACAAATGAAACTGTAAGACAAAACCTAAAATATACAGACTCATTAATATAAAATATCAAAAGAAGAAACTTCAGTGGTACGGGCATGTCAAGAGAATGCCATCAAAAAGGTTATGAACCTTGCTCCGTATGGTTCCATGGTGTTAGTGGCGCTCTGGAACTCGTGAAGAATAGTCGATGCCGATTGTAGCCTTTTTTTACTTGCTCCATCCCGTCGCGAACCGTTTATTTTGGATGGTCCAGTGGAGAAGCAATGGCACATACGGACATGCTGCTAATGTGAGATCCCAAGAGACACCTCTGTCGAAGTTTGAGTTCATTTCGTAATGCCATATATAACCTGTATTCAACTGCTATGAGGAAATACTGCTTCCTGCTATCTGCACACAGCTTTTATATAATTAACAAACCTAGAGTGTTCCATACCTTCAAAAACCAGGGTTGTCCAGACAATTATTAGTAGGTCGTATATATATATATACGACCTACTAATAATTGTCTGGATATATATATATATATATATATATATATATATATATATTTATTTATTTATTTATTTATTTATTTATACTGTTTTCATATATAAAATTACGAAACAGTATAAGTTATATATGAAATTATAAAAATTTCATATATAACTTATACTGTTTTCATATATTTTTTTTTTGAAAGTCTGGCGGTTGTATTCAATGAAGAAAAACAGATCAGGAAAAGCAGAATAGATTAATAGAAGTAGAATTAACGAGGGCAGTGAAAACGTTTGTTCGATATATCTAGAAATGAACTCTGTACAGATGATTCGAAAAAATAGAAGAATGGTAGCGGCTAGTTCAGTTAACAAATAATAATAATAATAATAATAATATTATTATTATTATTATTATTATTATTATTATTATTATTATTAAACAAAAAAATAAAGAGAGACCAGCAACAATCATCGCTCGTTTTACCAACAGAAATCTGAGAGACTCCATTCTTACAGCAAGCAAGAAATCAAAGCCGACAACAACGATCCTAACTGATAAGAAACTCCCAACACCAATCTATATAACGGAACACTGGACTCCATATTTCAAACATCTTCTATACCAAGCAAGGAAGACAAAAGCGGAGAAAAACTACAAGTTCCTGTGGACAAAGAATTCCAAGATACTTTTGAGAAAGAATGAAAACACTCGAGTATACATAATTACAAGTGAATCCGACTTACGCAGCCTACCAATATAAAACACTAATTTACATCCTTAAGAATAAGACTAGAAATCACTTAAAATCTACATAATGGAGATTTCAAACATCGGCGAACATATCCAGTCAGACAACATAAACTTCAAGGTCTTTGACCCTTTGAAGAAATGGTCAGAGAACATTTCCACCAACACCAATTTCACAATCATACACACAAACATAAGAAGTATAAAAAAACAGGCTTACATTGATAACACAGCTCAATTATACCATGATAAACATAGATGCACTAATACTGACCGAAGTTGAAATAAGCGACACAAAAATTTACGCATACAACATAAATAATTATCAAACCTACAACTTATGCAGACCTATCAAAAGAGGAGGTGGAATTGTGGCATTTATCAAAGAAAAATAGAATGTGGCAGAAAAACAAACTCACTTCGAACATGCGGAAACACTAATTTTGGAACTCACAAATAGCCACAATGGTATCAAATCAAATAAACACAATATACAAATCCCCAGATAATAATCCACTCAGTTTTCTTCACGAGTTAGAAACATGGCTAAGCGGAATCGAACCGCGTACAACACACAGGCTCATCCTAATAGGAGACATTAACATAAATACACTTAATACACTTGACCACGCTTCTTCAACCACTAACACATATCTTGATATACTAAGTCAGTACAACATAAACCCTACCATTAACTCCCCAACAAGAGAAGAAATACTCAATAACTCACTAACACAATCATGCATTGATCATATCAATATATGGGCTCCCATCCATACATATACATCATCAGTAATTAACGTAAAAATTGCCGATCACTACTTTGTCTCAACTTCGTTTTATTACTCTTCCTACCCCCCCTTCCATCACCACAAAAGTCGGCAAAACTCGATCATACTAAAGAGCATTGTCGATAACGAAGTAAAAAATACAGACTGGAATTCCCTACTTAAAATAAACGATCCTGTAACATTATACGAGAATTTTCAACTAAAGTTCAGAGAAATATACAAAAAAGCAACAAAACCTACACAAACGAGGCGACAAACAGACAACAATCCATGGATAAATGACGTCATACTAAATACTATTACTGAAAAAGAAAATCTATGGAAAAAAATTAAAAAGTCACCCAGAACACACATTTACAAACCTTATACAAAAACACAAGAAATAAACTAACAACAAAAATTCGTAGGGCAAAGAGACGCTACTACTTCCAAAAATTCATGCAATATAACGACAACATTAAGCAAACATAGGCTACACTCAACGAATTAGTAACCCGAAAAAAGAAAACTTCAGCACAAGATTGTATTGCAAAAAGCTTAGGTCAGGACAGAAACCAAGAGGAACTAGCAGACTCATTCAACCATGCCTTCACAAACAACATCACACAACTCAAAAAAGACAAACTACCAACGATCAACAAAAAACTACCAACACAAAATCAACAACAAACGATGTATTTTCCACCCATAACAAAACAGGAACTGAAAGAAGCACTCCTAAAACTAAAACCAAAGACCACTCCAGGAATAGACAAAATAAGACTCACAGACCTTATAACGCATTTTGAACAAATAAATCCAATACTTTTGAAACTCGTAAACATAATATTCGACACAGGCATTATTCCACAACAACTAAAAACTGCAGTAATTACGCCAATATACAAACACGGCAAAAGAAACGATACTCAGAACTACAGACCAATAGCTACACTACCAGTCATCTCACAAATTCTAGAAAACATAACACTCACCAGACTACAGAACTATTTTCAGAAGTACAACATCATCTCACAAAATCAATACGGCTTTCAGAAAACAAAAAGCACCATTACTTTATTTGAAGACATCGCCGACACAATAAACAAAGCCCTCGCCAAAAACAAGTACGCCGTCCTTATACTGCTTGACTTAACCAAAGCATTTGATACACTTGAACATGACATACTACTCACCAAACTATACTCAATAGGTATAAGAGGAACACTGCATACATGGTTCAAGAACTACCTCTCAAACAGAACACAAGTAACAAAAATAGGTACATATCACAGTCGAAGTATACAAGTAAAGCACGGTGTACCTCAAGGTGCCATATTATCACCCACTCTATTCAAGATATACATTAACGATGTTCATAACATATCCATAAGAAGTTAAATATTTCAATACGCAGATGACACTGCACTACTAGCAATCCACATAGACATTAACAAGGAATTACTTCAACATCATCTATCGAAACAACAGAGACACATATCGTATAACACGACCTACAACAACTCTCTACATTACAACTCTCTACATTCTTCATCTAACAAATTCTTGAAAAAATAACACTCACAACAAGACCTAATCACAACATACTTCCACCAAAACGCAATTCTAATCAACGGTACCAAAACACAGATGATGATAATACACAACCGAAGAATCATACGCCCCGCATCACTATCGATACATTGTCACACATACCGCTGCATTAACAACAAAAATACCTGCCAATGTTCCGAAATCAAACCTGTAACACACGCAAAATACCTCGGTCTCTATATAGATTCCCACCTTAAATGGACAAAACATATAGAATACCTACACACCAAACTCCGGATCATCGCAGCAAAACTCTTCCAAGTTAAAGAAATTATTCCACCTAACATAAAAAAACTCCTATATCACGGTATCTGCGAATCCCTACTCAGATACGGAATAACAGTCTATACAAATACATCAAACAGCCACCTAACAAAATTAGAAACACGATACAGGAAAATCGTGTCAACAGTGATCAGGACACCTTACACGCAACAACCAATATCCGACAAGCACATGGCGATACATAGAATTCTGAGCATTAAAAACCTGAAACACTACATGACATTAACAAGGAATTACTTCTACATCATCTATCAAAACAACAGACATATATCGTATAACACGACCTACAACAACTCTCTACATTCCCACACCCTTCAACAACTCATACGGTTCATTTGTGAGATCACATCAGATACCAACGCAACTCAACAACCTACCAAAAAAGTTAAAACACGTAGATAACTACAGAACATTAAAAAACGAACTCTGGAAAATATACCAACAAAGTTAAGAAACCATTAACACTAATATACACATCACAAATCACTAGCATCCAGTGCCTACATCCCATACATAAACAGTAGCAACAACACACATAGTGAAGGCTAAATCCCACTCTCTTCATAAAAGCTAACCCAAGCTTCGAAGTAGGTGGGATTAACTTGCCCCACTCATCTACAAATAATACTTATAAACAAATGCAGAAATTTGTATGTATAATCATTCTTTCTCATACATAAAAAATAAAATAAAATAATAATCATAATAATAATAATAATAAATAAATAAAAATAAAAATGAAATAAAAATGAAATAAAAAATTATACAGAAAATTCTGTATAATCTTCACTGTTAATATTAGGACATGTGTTGTAAATACATAATATAAAGGCAAAAAAGTATTATTAAAATTTTTAATTGATTTCCAATGTAGGAATTGCAGCACTTAGTGCTGAACTCTGTAAAATTATAAGATGCAATGTCACACAAGATGTTTATTGTATGTATAAAAATTTTAGCAATCAATAAATATTATCATATCATATCAAAAAAAATTATTATTATTATTATTATTATTATTATTATTATTATTATTATTATTATTATTAATGGTGTCCTCCTCAGATAATCTTACATATAAGCTTCGAGGATGAAAGCAGAGAAATTAGTTCTCATCCAAGATGTGTCATATGTAACCAAGTGCATGTGATGTACGTATAACATGTAAACAGAAGTATGTAATGTATGTATTATATGTAAACAAATGTATGTAATGTAGGTATTATATGTAAACAAATGTATGTAATGTATCATATGTAATCAAATGTATGTAATGTATGTAATAACTGTAACAAAAGTATGCCATATAGAGTGATTATATCCATTGATATTGTATATATAGAGTGTAAAATTGCAAAGAAACAGCCATAATAATCATCATTATGAATATTATAATAAATAATATATGTTATAAACAGTTATTGTTGTTATTATTATTATTTAAAAATAACTTTATGTGCGAGAAAGTATTTGTCATGATATTTGTCTTCTATAATGTATGTAATTTATCTGAGAAATAATAAAATGTTAAAAAAAAAATATATATATATATATATATATATATATATATATTATTAAGAGACCTGCAGGGAGTAGTCAGTGACTCACCGAGTGAGGCCACATACTACACTTCTCAGTTATCATATTTGTTCTTTAATTCATTCACACTGCTTTCGCCTAGAACATCCAGTGGCAATCCATTCCAATCACGCAAAACTCCATGAGATAAAAATGTAGCCCTCACTCCCTTCTTAGCGACATTCATTCTCAGCCTCCATGGATTCCCTAATGTTTTTTTCCCACTCTCTTAATGTAAACGTTTTCATCAATTTTCCTAAATTACCCTTCAGCAGTTTGTAAGTCTCAATCATATCACCACTTTCTCTTATTTTCTATTGTCTGTAATATAGAAATTCTCAATCTCTCTTCATAATCAGTATTCCATTTTTAACACTCCTCTTTGCACTCTCTACAATGTATCAGAATCACATGAGATCAGACCTGCGAGCAGTAATCTACGTCAGGTCTTATCAAGGCCTTGTAAAAAGGCAAAATGACATATTTTCTTTACATGTGAACGTTTTTTACATGTTTTAGCATTGCAATTATCTTTCAAGTTGTATTTGCAATCTTTGCTATATGACCCCTAGAGTTCGACGCCTCTCAAATAACCCTCAAAGTTCCTTGCTTATCCTGATCAATTTCTTCTAGAATTTCTCCACCAATATAATACGATACTGAATATCTAATCAGTAAGGGTACTGATATCTAATCAGGTAGGGTACTCAGGAATGTGGCTGATATGCAATCCTTGCCAAATGATTTCAGTAAGCTGGAATTGTGAGCATGTTTAAACGGATGCCAGTTCATTGTCAGTAAATGTAAAGCTTACTGAAATCATTTGGCAAGGATTGCATATCAGCCACATTCCTGAGTACCCTACCTATCTTTGCATCATCAGCAAATAGCTGTATATCATCTAAGTTAACCTTAATTTCCATAAATCTTGCAGCCTCACACGGACAGTATAAAATTTTTTAATATCTCTCTCTCTCTCTCAGGAGCCTGTGTAGCTCAGTGGATGTGGCGTTTGCACACCACCGCGCTAGGCCGCACGAAGGAAGTCTTGGTTTCGAGTCTAGTCGGCGACTAGAGGAAATTTTTCTAAGCCTTTTTTCGACCGGTTCCCGAGTTAGTCGATCTCTGGCACGGGCAAGCAGGTTTTTTCTCCCGGAAACTCGGGTTTTTCGTCCTGTAAATTCAAGAAAATCGACCGTAGAACCCACATTATTTCAGACATTAAATATATTGTGTTAGGGTTAGAGACCACGAGATGGCGGCACATTTGAGCCGTCTCTCTTCACTGCGTACCGCTTAATTAGTGATAGCCTTGGGCCATCTGTCTCTGATTGGGTACCAGTGGAGATTGAACTGCCCACTCAGTCTCCAAAAGTTAGATAGGGCTAAATGGCCTCGCCTACTCCCGTATATACGGGAATAAAAAGGCGTTAGCTGATTTTTTTCTCTCTCTCTCTCTCTCTCTCTCTCTCTCTCTCTCTCTCTCTCTCTCTCTCTCTCTCTCTCAGTAAGCCATCCTATTATCCAACCTAATATTTTATAATCCAATCCTATATGTTCCAGTTTCTTTGTAACAGACTTGTCTTCCATGCTGTATTCTGTCAAAACCTTAGCAGGATCCAAAATTTTTAATATTTTGGATCTTGCTAAAAATTCTTATAGAATTTGAGAAAATTGCTAAAACATGACTTTCCTTTAGAAAACACATGTAGTCAACTGCACACTAGAGCTTCTCTGTCAACCCATTTCTGAATGAGAGCCCTCACCAACTTTTCGAAATTCTTTACTACCACTACTGAGATACCCACTGGTCGATTGTTGAATACATCGGTCTTTGCACCACCTTTGTTCAATGAGAACACCATATATTCTTTCCACTCCTGCTAAAGCCTTCCTGTTCTGAGATTCAAATTAAATAATCAATTCAGCTGAACACTCTTTAACACCGGTACTGATATCCAATCAGTCTCTATTGCTGAATTCTTATTGATTTTCTGCAATAGCTCTAATACCACATCTTCATACACTTGCGTTTTTTCACTCACTGAAGATGTAACAGTGAACTGAATGTTGCATAGATCAGATTGATGGAATTTAGAAAGCAGTCATTAGTTGAACAAACTCTTCAGCATGTGTAACCTCTCATACCATTATCATTCGGTAATGTGATTCTTTCATATTGATTATTTCTGTTTTTGGTATAGTACGCCCAAAGATTCGAGCCCCTTCGACACTTCTGAGCATGTCACAAAAAAATGAGAATCCATTCCGATAATAGGGTAATCAATCCTCCTTCTGGGATGAATTTGTTGACAAGAAAGCACGCGATTTCGCAAGTTGGCGACAAATTCGTACATCCTTCATTTCTTTCTCCCTTCAGCATGAATCGACATTTCTTGGCAACAATCCAAGAGAAGCTCTGCAAAGTGTGGGCGTACTATATAACGATAGATTTCTTCAGGGGCTATATTTATCTTGCAGAGCTAGTTTCTTTTCATACTCAGAATTAGCTTTGCGTACAACATCTGTGACTCTAGTGGTTGGCTCCTTATAATTTTTATAATGGACATCATTCTAATGCAAACGGTATTCTTTCCACATAATACAGGGTGTTCGGGATAAATTTGACATATTTATAATTAATTATATTTTTCCGTAAGTTACATGTATTAACACACACTTCTCTTCATTTAAAAGTTTGGACCCTTCTTCATTCATATACAAGATGTCAGAAAGGATGGATAGCTGGAACCCACCTGAATCATGGAAGAGAATAACTTGTATCATGATGATTCGTGCCCGCCATCAAAATAAGGATATTACGACTGCTGCCCAATGCTCCCTGACTACAGTAAAAACAATCAGGCATGAACTAGAGACTTGCAATGGTGACTACGAGGATGTAGCAAGAAGAAAGATCCCTAGCAGACGATCTGATTGCGTTCGTACAGCAGAATTCCTCGCAAATCTGCAGGAACAGGTGTTGAAGAACCCTGGATTGGAATTCGGGCTTTGTTCGTGGAGTTGCTAACTGTAGTCAAGCCCTGGATGACAAGGGTAGCCAATGGTAGGCCGTATGTATGGCAGCAGGATTCGGCCCCTTGCCACACCTCTGGGAAAAGTCAAAAATGGTTGTCTGAAAATTTCTACGACTTCACCAGTCCAAATGTTTGGCCTCCAAACTCCCCAGACCTTAACCCCATGGATTATTTTGTATGGGGCGCAGTTGAAAAAGACACCAATCGCACTTCCAGTAATACAAAAGCCCAGTTAATGGATAAAATTAAAACAGTTTTTGCGGCCCTTCCCAGGGAGACTGTAGCATCAGCTTGTTCGAGGTTCCGAAGCAGAATTGAAGCTGTGATCGATGCTAATGGTGGTTATTTTGAGTAAATCTTGTTGATAGTATTGTAATTAACTCTGCCTGTAATGTTTTTTGTCAATTCATTAAATTTAATAGATACAAAGAAGATTATCTTTTTCCTTACGAAACTGTCAAATTTATCCCGAACACCCTGTATATCGAAAATGACTTGAGTAAATCTCGATGAGAGGTCCCTTATAGAATAAATTGTTGTCTTTCTGTATGCAACCAATAATTCTTCGAAAGATTTCCGTACAACAGAGATTTTAATGTCAATTCGAGATTTCCTCGAATGGACATCGGAAATTAAGGTCATTTTTCTTTTAAAATCTTTCAAATTTCTCATGCCATTATATATATTTTTTCGAATATACATACACGAATTATTTTAGGCTCCAAACGAAACATATTGCCATCTATAGAAGAAATGGGAAAAAGAACAATAATCCCCCATACACATGCAGGATGCACGCAAAAAACAATTAAAAAAATGGAGAAAATAACTCACGTGATCATAATTTGGAATGCTTCAGGACTAACGTCAGGAATCTTGATCTCTCCTTCTTCCTTCAAAGGACCGTAAAACATTGCAGTAAATACAGGACTGGCAATTGCAAGCAACAACTTATGACCCTCAATTATCGCTGTGCGTTCACCATTACCAACTAAAAAGCAAACATCAGAATGGAGAGGTTCTCTCAACAAGGATCGAAACCTTTCCTTCACTGTCTCCATAGCTAACTGAAGAAAAAAATTACAGTATATATCATTAGTGACATCCTACGCCAATGAAATGATTCCACAAATTATACGATGATTGAAAATTAAGGTGAGCATAAGTATTCATTCCTTTTTCGTATAATATATTCTTTAATCTATAATATTTTACCCAATTCTAAGTTATTTGATTAAGTTGGCACTAATGTTTTCTCATTATTATATGGAGACGATTGGTAATCTGTAACTCTTTTCTTTCACTTCATAATATAATTCAAAAATCAGTTTATATTTAAAGTGATTCTTTGAACAACATTTGTGTAGCTAAAGGAAGAGTTCGGAATGATAAATCTCTGAAGTAATAATGATTTTATCACCGCTCAAAGAAAACATCTCTCTCTCTCTCTCTCTCTCTCTCTACCTCCCTTCCTTCAACATATCGTAATAATAATGTTCGATAGGTTGAATACCTGTGGTACATTCATTTAGCCCGGTTGAGTTGAAGATAATCCGAAAACCCTGCTCTATAGTTCAAATATGAATTTTCATTTACTTCGATCCTCTAATAAGTGAATCGTCCGTCAGTACTGATGCTCTAGCTTACAATATGATACTGAACGAGACTGACAAAAATGTAGTAAAAAATAAAACTAGAATTGCATCAAAATGACCAACTATACGTTTACATCACATGTAATTTGCTATTAACGTTTGAAACGTAACATCGCAGGTGGTTTATGGTACAAAAAATAAAAGAATGCATCTTGTATTTCTCCATTTCTAGCATTTCTATATCTTTTAGATCACCGTTCAACTATCCGAATATTTATTTTCTATATCCTTCCAACTCAAAATTTAATTTACCATTCATATTCGTGCCTCTTACCTATCATATTAACGATGGCAATATACTCTGTAACAGAGCTACATTTTTCAGTTCGTTTGTCCAGCGACGACATCAAAAATGAATATTTTTCATGTACTCTTAAGAGATAGTTTATGTATCTGGATTGCTGACATATCTATCCCTCCCTGGAGAGAGTAGAACATTTGTTAAAATATTTGTGATATAGTACTTATTATTTCGTTATTTATTGCCTTACATTAGTAAGGCAAACGTAACACTGTCACTCCAGTGTAAGACTCCAATTACTAGGAAATAGTCCTATATCATTTCAAGAGATAATATTTATCTTTGGCTTAGAGATGTTCACAAACACTTTACTTCTTACATTAGATTTTATATTTATCTCTGTGGATAACCACAAATAACGTATTTACGTTGTTTAAAAGTTACGTTCGGACTGGATTGGTGAAGGGAATAGAATTGTACGTTTTCCCGATGTTAAAACTAAAATAAAGGAGCAGATATTTTGCAGTGAGATCGATAAACATATATTTAAACATACTTTCGAAATAAAAATGAGCATATGTGGTTAGATTTACAAGTACGAGTTACAGCTACTTAACACTCGATGAGAAAGTTCCACTGTGAAAAAAAAAACTTCAACTTACCCCAACAACTGAAAAAGGAATTCTCTCTGTTGTGAAGATCAACTAAAACTGAAAGTAGAGAAATATGTTTTTTATAGGGGTTATCTATAAGTGATTATGTGTAAATAAAAGTAATGTGTAAATTATAGCTGTTTATTTTCCATTTTGTTATATTAATCAAACCAACTCAAACAAATAAAACTCTTGAAAGGTAACTCAAACTATTCTTAAGAATGGTTTCAGTTTTATTTGTACAAAAACAGAAAACAAATTGCATTCTTTCTGTTTTGAAACGAAAAACACGCGAAACAGATCGTCTGCGCTCTACAGATGGTAAAAATAAATACTTCATTCAATGTAAGCGTTGAAATTTCTATACGCGCACTGACCTTTTCATCTCCTGGTGAAATGTCACCTGTGATTATTGAAGGCGTGATATAGCAAATTCCATGTCTCGCTTCCAGGCCAGGAATTCAAGCTTCTATCTCATCCCTCTCACCTTCATGGAATATGAATGATATCCTTCATGGGCATACCAAACATACTTTGATAGTTTCGAAGTTCTCTACTGGATAATACACAGTCTGATGGCGTTACTTAACACCAGAAGGCTTCGAGGCGTAATAACCTACTACCGAATTTCCACTCTTTCTTTCTATGGTCAAACTATTCTTCTAATGTGTTGATAAAATCAGCACATTAGAATTATTTTTATAATCTGCTTGTAGCGGATTATAAAAATAATTATTACATGCATGAAGGCTTTTTCATTTTCCTACCATAGGAAATTCTCTCCCGCTTTCCAGACATTGATTTAATAACCCGTGCGCGAAGATAATGTAGGAACAAAAAATATAATTTAGCATACTTCAGGTGGTTTCTTATCAATCTATCTGCTGTTTTCTGTGATTGGGTAACGAACCTTCCCTCTATTTATTCACAGTAGGCCGTGGTGGATGGCTTCCATACTTCGAGATTCTCCTCCAATACAGAAGCGCCTACCCACTTTCTCCTATACAGAAATGATCCCTCCTGATTCGCTGCTAATAAGATGTTCCAATATTCGTTCTAATATTGGACAAACTATGAAGTGCTGAAACATCCCAAGATTCAATCAATGCTTTAAACGCTGACTTCCATTTCATTCTCTTATGGGATTAAGATAATCTGTTCCTCAATGCTACCAGAAAAGAGGTCTGCCTTATTTCTCATAACATCTTCACTTATTATCAACAACGATTTCAACGTTTTAACTTACCTTCAGTATCATACAAATGAACGGACACGGTCATATCACTCTCTCTGTTCTTGGAATGACATTTACTTCTAATCTCTGTTGACATTCGATCAATAAAATAAATCTCTACCCATGATGTTACTGGAGGTTGTTAGGAATTTAAATGTATCTTTTCCTGATACTACGAATGCTTCCATGCTTTCCAGCTTTCCGGAAAGTCAGAAATGTTTGAAAAGAAAAAGAGAGGTATTGTCTAAATATGTTTCGTTAAGTTGTCTTCTGAAGAAGGAAAATTGTATGTTCAGGTGTAGTTACTGACAGAAGGGTCTTTTTTTAATATAGTTTTTTTTTCTCATCTTATATCCAAATTACTCCTTATTTATACAAGAAAAAAGGGTTTTCCCCAAACTACCCCAGTTTCCATTTCCCCGAATTCCGTAAATTCCATCTTAGAAGACACAGGTACACAAAAGTAAATGCCCAATTTCTATGATTAGGAACATTGCATTTTATGTAACAAGAGGAAACGCACCGCTCATTGCGATGGTGAAAGGTAGAATCGAAGAAGGGATTTCGGATTGCGGTCTGAGAAACATCGCAGTTCGTCTCTTGGCAAAATTCCACTGTCAGTCGTTTTATAGTTTTCCGTCTACCGGCGTGCACGAAGCCAGTCATCCTAAGTTCACCATGAGAGTTAATGAAGTGCAGACGCCACCATAGGTTTAGCAACTGACGTTCTGCTCAATTTCCTTCGAGTGCTGGAATATCTTAATTACAGCACTCTTTGAACAGCTTATGATGCTGAGAGTTTCCACTCTCAGCATCATAAGCTGGCAAGAAAAATGGCACCATTCAACCGGTACACTACAGTCATGTGCATCAGATCACGGCTCTTGCCCATGTCGATCATCAACTCGGAATAAACTGTACGTCACCCCCCCCCCCCTCTTGTATCATGCATAGTAGCCTTCACTCTGATACCAGCGCTACCTAGCAGGATTAAATGGCTGATTATCGTTCATAAAAAAGGGTCATACCATTTAGCCAGGAGTTTGTAAGTTTCACTCAATGTTTAAGCACCTTCAGCGTCGCGATTTGGACTACCCAACCAAAAAGAAGTCAGTGGAGAGGACTGAATTTTCAGTACGACTGATTGGTTTAGCTGTCTATCCATGATGGGATGATAACTTCATTTGCTAGGTATTCGCATATAGATTTGAAATATTTCTAAAAATGTGAACGTCTGTATTACTGAGCTTCATTTCAGCGACTTTCCTTAAAATTATTAACATCTATATAATTGGTTGTAATTGGTTGTATTCGTTGATCTGTATGCAAGTTATTCCTGAACTCCAGTGAAATAGAATTTATAAAAATTCTCTCGTATTGTGGTAAATTTTGGTAATGATTCGAAAGACAAAATTGTGAAATCATTATTAAATTTGTGTCATACCGTCTGGAATTTTGTTTGAAATGTGCCATTTGAAGAAAAACAAAGGAACAAAGTATTTTCCAATTATACAGTAGTAATTTCGATTTGGGTTTTTTATTTTCAGTATAATTGCAAATGATATTTTGTATTTAGTATCGCTATTACATTTTGGTATTGCTTCGGTTTTATCTATTGACCATTTTTATAATAGTTTATTGGTGTGTATCAAGGTTTAAAGTGTATCAGATGCGATCTTGTAATAGTCTAAGAAAACATTTCGTAACTAACTTCCGACAATGCATATCACAAAACAGGCTGAGTAACGAATATCGTGCTGCTGTAAAGGTGTCTGAAGATTCTCTGTTCATAACCGCCCTCAAAAGAAGACAATTTCGCCATTGTGGAATGATAGTGTTAAAAGTGAAATCAGCCCATTATCGACTAATTCAGATTTCTTCTCTGTAGTTAATAATTGATACAGAGAACGAGACAGACGAGGACAATATTATATCTGAAGGTCAGGTGGGCTTTCTTAAAGGATGCCTTTTATGATAAACTAAATATAATTATGAAAGAATCACACCTACTTCATTGGTTTTCTAGATTTTGCAAAAGTATTTGTTAATTTGAAGAATAGCAAGCTGATATTCATGTTCGACATTTTATTTTAAATATGAAGTTAATGGGATGGTTTGGTAATTGCAGTTTGACAGATATCAAAGGATTATACATGGGATAGGAATTTTAAAGGAGGCATTGATCAGTGCGAAGTAAAGTTGCCAGTGATATTGAACAGTACTCGATATTAATATCATTCCAATGCGGTCTTCATCAACGTAACACACTTCCATCGCGTTGTCTATCGAAGATAATGAAATTTCATCTATGTACAGTTACCTGAAATGAAACAATTTTGGTGAATTAAAAATCTGAATAAAAGATTCAAAAGTGCTCTTATATGTGTACCTTCTTTAAATATTCACAGATTTCATATCACAACACTTTAGTTAAGCAGCATAATAATGTGGTCTTTATCAACGGTGATCTTCACTTGGAAAGACCAATGTTAGAATCCGATCAAGGAGAACAACTACCTAAATAACATACTATGGTTTAAAGTGAAGGCATTAAGGCCGTGAATTGTAAAACAAACAGCATCCCTAAATATTCCACTATGACAAAAGTATTTGTTAAATTTAATGTTGTGTAGTAATATTTGTATGCTCAGTCGCATGAATTTGATACTTCCTTTAAAAACAATTTCTACAAAATAACAGAGCACCCAGTGTAAACTGAAGATTAATTTTGGGGCTTTTTAATTAGATTTTAATATTTGGAAAATACCGAATAAGTTCTTCAGTAGAATAGTCGAATTATATTATTTTGTTCTTCGCATTTTAATCCAGTCCGTACGTATATAGTCGTTCTAACGTTCATGTTTCGGCACTGCGTTACGTTTCAATTAAGAAAAGATAAATCATCGCCGTAACAAAAAATAGACATAAAGCGTAGGTATATTAAGTAAAATTCTGGAAAAAGTACCTGGGCTGTTCAATAAGTAATAAGACTAATTTTACTGTGGCGAAACCACTCATCACAATATTAATTTCTGTGGAATAAAGAAATGTTGCTGTATGTATTAACAAAAGAAGTTGTTAGATGGCGTATACGGGCTGATGTACCAGAGTGTCACGTGACTAAAGGTAAGTGCTCATCGGCGCGTCAACGAGGTGCGACCAGTCTTCGAAATGGAAGCGTCCTTGGAACAGCGTTATGCGATTAAATTTTGTGTGCGTTTGCAAAAATCGGCATCGGACACTTTTAACATGATACGCGAAGCTTTCCACGATGAAACAATGTCGAGGGCAAGTGTTTTTCGCTGGCATAAAACTTTAAGGAAGGAAGGCAATATGTGGAAGATCTTGAACGTCAGGGAAGACCTTCAACGTCCATCACAGAGACAATGATCAACACAACAGCGATTATCATCAAGCACGTCAAAAGGAAGCGTCCATTGCTGAAGAATGGCTTCTTATTGCACCACGATAATGGAAGGCCACATATTGCTGGTTGTGTTGTGAACGTTTTGCAGAAGAACAACACATATCCTATCCTACCACACCCTCCATACAGTCCTGATCTCGCACCGTGCAATTTCTGGCTGTTTCCTTAGCTCAAGAAACCACTAAGAGGCCGCCATTTCGAAAACAACAAAGCAAGTGTAAAAGCTGCGGAGGCGGTTTTGAGAGAACTCTCAAAAAACGGACTCTCACATGTGTTTAAGAAGTGGACGCAACGTTGGGACAAATGCATGGCGTCTCACAGTAGTTACTTCGAAAAAGACCATGTAAATAATGACAATTAAAGATAATCTGTTTTCTGTGTAAATATAGTCTTATTACTTATTGAACAGCCTACGTATTTCCAAAGTGCGCATTGCTTAATAATTGTTAATATTAAAATGCACAGTGATATGCTATCAAAAATCGTATTTATTTTAAAATGTATTTCTTTATAGAAAGATTTAGCTATCAATAAGATGGTAAGTTGCGCAACGCATTTGCTACTTTTAGAATTAAAGGAGATAAAAGGAAGAGAAAAATTACTTTGTAATGCATTCTGAAGAAGAGAATATTGAGGAAGAAAGTTAAAAACAAAAAAAGGTAAAGTTGTTGGTTGGTCGGAAACACCAAAGTTAAATTTCAGTTAACAAAGAGGAATGTGAGTTTTAAACTTGACGTTTGTAATAACCATAATTTGGTTGCAAATTGTATGCCAAGCATATTCACAAGAGGAATTTATTATTGTGAATAGTTATTTTTATTACCTCTATAACTGGACTAATATTTTAGATTATGTTGAGAAATTGGATGAAAAGTAAAAGATTTCCAATTATTGTATTCAATCCATTCACATTTTATCTCTTTGGGAAAGGGTTGCTCTAGCAGATGTATTAAATTTGTAACACTCCTTATATATATATATATAAGTTTAGTAGATTAGTGTCTACCATTTTAGCATGCGTGCCTTAGAGTGAAAAGTGATCCTAGGATGCGCCATGTATATTCCGATGAATATGGGGGAATGCACCTATATAAAACTAGAAATAAAATATCCAGAGTTAATTCGTTTGCGATTCATTAAACCTTATCTTAAAAAAATAAAATTGATAGCAACTTCTTACTAATACCGTCTCATCAAAAATATAGATCACTGAGTT
The DNA here is from genome assembly GCF_054136105.1 of Typopeltis vanoorti. NCBI lineage: Eukaryota > Metazoa > Arthropoda > Arachnida > Uropygi > Thelyphonidae > Typopeltis > Typopeltis vanoorti. Next base: position 147,638,864 of record NC_143554.1, read on the forward strand.
GTACCTGGGTTGTACATATATCGAAATTTTTCGAACTTGGAATTTCATAGATAACACGCCTTTTTGCAACAAACAGTGTAGTTGTCATCTGATATCTGCTGTCCTTAGATTTGGATTTGTGCACTTCAGTAAGTGGAAAGGTTGGCTTCAAAGTATATAATAAGCATGCAATAGACATTAAACCTGAAACTAAAATGTGAATCTATTTGGCTTCATTATGTGTAATACTTGAACATCCGACACTAGCAAATATTCAAAACACAATCAAAGCACCAATCTAGCCAAATCCGACAAATTATCCAATCCAATTTCTTAGTACAAGTTTTCCATGATATACACATTTGCGCGTGTGACAAACGAGATCTAAAAACAAATATTTTTCAACTGATTTCCACAGGAAATCAACGAATTCGCCCCGTTGCAGTGGACCCCATACTCCACTGATTGTAACCCAATTGAACATTGGGGCAAATAGTCTGGAACGGAGTGTGTAAACTGCTAAGTCTGCTCCAAGGAATGAGCTGTAACTTACGAAGATGCAGCAGGGCTCTCATGGGTTGAATTACGCATACAAGATATGTAACAACTTTTGGAATCTGTTCCTAGGTACCTGGGAGCTTCGATTACGAAGAGAGCTGGACCAGCGCATTACTCGGTGGGTGTTCCTACTGCAAAGCTAACCCATTATTCACTATCTACCAATACTTATCCTGAAATTTATATACAATACATTTATCCATCAAAGCAGCACTGAGTTCAGTCGTTCAGTCGATTGGTCCCACAAGTGTTCGATGCCCCTGACATCAGGAATCTCTTTCCATACCATTCCATAACAGATGCAACTTTTACCATGGGACATTGTCGTTTTGATAGTAACATAAGCCCGTTCCATAAAAACGCCACAGTGTAGGCAAATCCTGATTATTCAGAATATCAAAGCACTGAGCTGCCTTCATGGAACCAGGGATAACGACCAGTGATTCCACTCTAAACCAGCTGAATACAACTAAACACCATTACTCCTCCCAAACAAACTATACTCTGAGTAAAATACACAGTGTTAACTAGCACTCACCAGGCTGGCTCCATACCAGTCGCCCACCCATAGGGGGGTGGGGGGCAAGGGACCCGGGAACCCGCAAAGAAAAATGAAAAACCACGCAGGAAAATTTTCCAAGATTCTTATCCTAATTAATAAAATTATAATTTTTTTATTTATGTTGTGTGATGTCTTCTATTTCTATCCTACTTATGAATTAGCGATCATTGCAGATGCTCAGTCATAGATCGTATGCGATGCGTAGTGTGTAGCCTCAAATTGTCTACCAACTCCCCCCCCCTCCAAGAGTAAATTCTGAGTGCGCTACTGTCCATACTGACACCTTACCATCAGACTGGAAACAGATGAACCTTGATTCATCGCTCCAGAGTGCCAATTGGCGTGTGAACTGGACAACTGGCCGAGCAGTTGGCCAGTTCACACGCGCTTTGCACCAAGTCAGAAGAATCTCCTTGTTCTTCATTGTAATGTTCGGTTTATATCCCGCTGCTGTTTCGTGGAAATCCAGTAAATGGAGTTTTTTCCGTACAGTATTATTGCTCACCATAGTGTTTCTGTCGCTCAACAACTCATCACAGATGGTCTGTGCCGATTGTAGCCGGTTTCTACGTGCAACTTGTTTCAACACCCTTCTCTCCCTGTAAGTTATTTTCAGGGAGAGAAGTGTGCTGAAACGGTCAGAACGACTCCATTTGTTGATCATTATATCGCTATCCGTTGATTTTAGATGCTCCAATCGAGCCGAATGGAACTTATGGATATGTTACCAACGTGACAGCCTACGATGATACTTCTCTCGAAGTAACTGAGTTCATGTCGAATTGCACACCACCTGTATTACCATATCAATCTCGATGAAATATTGCTTCATATCATATTGCTTCATATCATCTGCAGACCGATTTTATGTTATTAACAAACATTGAATATTTAATAACATAAAACTTATAGGATGTCCGGACAGTTATCGGTAGAGAGTGCATAATGTAAGAATTGCTTTAAAAATATTAATGGCTGTGAGGAAAATAAGTGTTCAAAACTACTTGAGCATCAGGATATTATTATTACAGTCTCGTCATGTTCACTTTCTTGTTACTGATCAGAATATTATCTTAAAATTTTTATTACTACACGTCCATTATGAGTTTAATGTAATTTTATGAAATTCCAAGAACTAAATAATTACTTCCCATCTTTTTGGTATCGGATTCAAGTCATCTGCAATGCGTGGCGATCCACACGTTTGCCAAATTCAAAAAAGTTTGAATGGGTTTCCTTGTTAGGAAAACATTTCTAATGGGATCCAGATTTCACTCTTATTCCCCACAGATATTTGAGTTCATGGTTTTAAAGTTATGTATTTCAACTCGACAGTATAATTATGAATAACATACTCTCGGATCCTCGATGCTAGGGGAAAATTTGATTCTTGTGTTACTCTTTATTCTTTTCCATAAGTGAAGCGCCATCTCATCAGATATGAATTATTTTCTTTCCATCACAGCAATGAGGCTTTCAGTGGCAGAAATGAAAGCAAACCCTCTTTCAGATCAAACAGATGTGATACTGTTTGTATTTTTGTCCTTTTCGTGTTTTACAAGATAAGCTTACACTCCATGAATAGTATGGAATAGGCAATATTAAATAGGCAAGTTCTGACTGTCAGTATTTCCTTGTGAACGATTCCTTCCCAGTATGACATTAGAAGGCGTCTCTAATCAAAAATTAGATTTTTATGAAGAGAAGATATTTTACTGCGACCATTCCACTAGGCCTGAATCGGCATAGACAAAGCTCATTATCTATTATCAATGCGTCTACGAATGAGTGCCAAAGTCAAAAACTGCAGGACAAATAAACCAGATTTTTTTACTTTGATAAATGAACATGATCATTCAATATCATTGTCCTCCATTGTGACAGTAGGCTCCTGGTGTTAAAAAATATAACGATTTCTGGCAGCTATTCTTGAAGGCGGAGCTAAATGTAAATTCACAAATCCAATTTCTGTGTGTGTGTGTGTGTGTGTGTGTGTGTGTGTGTGTGTGTGTGTGTGTGTGTGTGTGTGTGTGTGTGTGTGTGTGTGTGTGTGTGTGTGTGTGTGTGTGTGAATTATCTATTAAAATATCTCGCAAAGACACAAAATGTCCACTGATTGAAAATATATATACACACATGATACTGAAAAATATGTGACGTCTTACTCATTGAAAGTTTGTTGTCAATTTCGCAAAATTAATATGATCTGATAGACTTTCTGAAGAATGTATGATGATTAAAAGGTAATGTTTAAACGTTGGCAGATACTGGTACTGCCGTTAGTGTAGGTTTTTCGTTGAATGTAATCAAGGTCAAAATGCTCTGGTAGTGAAAGTAGCGTACGACACATCGGTTGCCGCGACAATAATACATACCCAAGTCTCATGGTTTTGAACACAGGTTTTACAGCCGATAGAGGACCCTAGAATAAAACCTGTGGAACAGTTTTCCATGGAATTTAATTAGAGAAATAACAGTGGCGTTTGGCAGAATATAATCTATGCATCGTTTCCTCCTCCGAAGTAGACACCAAGGCCAAGGTACCGAAATAATAATAATAATAGCAATAATAATGAATTTTCCAAAACATCGATGGTATATATATATAACTTAGAAATTATGGTATTTTCATTTATTTCCGAATTAGCCGTCGTTATTTGAAATAGCGATATCACTCGACAACTTCTCTATAGCCCAGCCAGTCAGAATGATGACCTTTGGGTGAAATGACGTGAGTTCACTTCCCATCGAAAACACAGAGTCTTTATAATTGCTTTACTTGAGGTAGTCTAGCCAAGGAGTAGGACGGAACATGAAACTGTAATTTTAAAGGCACTTTGGTTTGATTCTCTTCCAGACGCAAGATATTTTGTATCGACATTTCAAAGCCACTGTGAGTTAGTCTTTATCATAAGGAAGAAGCAAAGTGTTGATTACTTTTTTGGGAAAAGTGACGTTTTTCACCTAAAACAAGACTACCTCCGATCATTTATACGTAAATTAATAGACAACAATACTGTTTACTTGTTAGTACACGGTGTTGTACAAAACTGGGATTCGAATGGGATTGTGTAATATGAAGCGGTCTCTTACAACAATCATGGTAAAAATAATAATATCCGGTTAGTGAAGACCAAGATATGTTACCAAGATATATGGCTAGAGAGATGAGTGCTCGAATCCTTATTCTCCCTTACATTCATGACAATTAAAGTGTAATTCATGCAAAACATTTTATTGTGAATCTTCAGACATTTTGCAATTCGCATTTTACTAAATACTGTGTAATTAGTAATAATATTAAGTAACGCACATAAAAACAAAGTTCGTATAATCAGAAATAAAATTCTTAACGAAATCGTTAAGAATAAAGCACTTCTGATTACATGACACACTGCTACTCTCAAAAATATACTTCGCTCAACTCCACTTTAACTTACATGAGTAAACAATCATTAAAGCCAAATAAGATATTTGAATGAATAAACTTGAAAGAGAGAGTTTGGCCTGAATGACCGTTTATTCATTCAAGCCAAACTCTTTCTTTAAATAAGTTATTAAAGATGAAAATATTCATTCAATATACACTAAGTGGTTAGTAATGTGTTTTCATAAATATTAATATTTATTAATGAATCTACACATAGCGGCCACTGAATAAGAAACTTTTTTTTATATCTTGTTTTACAGCACATATGCGGTTTGAAATCGATTCCGCAAGGTGTTGAATTGCATCTACATATACAAAATACCAACCGTTGTTTACTTGTTCACTGTTGAACAAACATTGCTCAATTGAGAGTAGCATTGTTGTCCCTGAAGCCATCGTCAGAGGATGCATAACATGTTAACATTGCAGGATTGACTTGTCGGATTCAGATATTCCTTAAAGGACATCAAGCATTCTAGCGATATCAGGAGACCTGTTCCATAATAATAGATCATGCCACACACCATGATACCCACCACCACCAGACTTTGAGTGTGCACACAACGAATGCTGATATTCAGTTGTGCAAGCATGGGATCAGTTCATATCACAAAATGGATGTAAAAAAGCACGATCATTAAAATGAATTGTGAATCTTTTACGGTATAACAGAAATTACACATGGATTCGTGAATTGTCATGAGGAGGTTTCAGATGTTTACACTGCATATTTGACTTTCCTGAATTAGTCCCTCATCAGATTACTTTCATAATGGAAGTAAAATAAATAACTGAAAGTTTTAGGCATTTATGTTTTAATTTTAGGTATTTCTTTTATAATTTAGAATTAATGTTTTAGATTTAGGAAATTAGATTTAATCTAAGGTTCGTATTTCAGGTTTAGAAATATTTACTTTTGTCTAGTTCAGAGGTGGGAAACCCTTTTAAGTGTAGGCGCAAAATTTTCTCACGTGCCAATCAAAATTTTGGAAGACATATTATTTGGTGTCTTAAGTATTGGGAGAACCTTTTGAAAGAATCAAAAATCAGACTAAAACGGTAACATCAAAGATATTGTAAGAGTGATTATTTTCAGTCATATAAGATTGAATGAATGTAAAAATTAGTGGTGGACTTTTACATCAAAATCCTCCTACACTGTTGATAGCGTGGATATTTTTGGTTTGCCTTTAAGTGTAATTCTAGCTGCCATATACAGCCACACAATTTAAAGACGCCACGTTTAACATCAACAAAAGAGTAAATAATAATTCTGAATTTTTTTGTTTTTTTTTTTTATAAATGTCAATCAGACATTTTTTTTCAGGTTTTTCCAATATTCCAGTTTTTCCAGTGCACAATCTCATAATCGTTTTACTTGGCTAAAGCACAACAAAAGAAAATAAAATTAAATATTATTAATTCTTAATCCCTTACGTAAAATGACAGATAAATTAAAATATTATTTTACATACATAATATATTAAAAAGAAGTTAATCTTTTCATTTTTAGGAAAACATGAAATCAAAACTAAAGAAAGAAAAATAGTGAACGTTTTATTTATTTAGCATTACTGGGACTTCTGCATCACTGATGACAGATAATTTGTATCAGGTTTATATATCGTAAACCTTGAGAGATATGCATGCGCTACTCCTATTACGAATCTTAACAAAGTTCATCATTGAGAACAAGAATTTTTAAACGTACAAAATATTCTCGAAAATCATTGCAAGTCCATAGTAGCTCGCTTTCCGCACTTCTCTCTGTCACTCTAGTCTCTAATCGCCCATTTTCAATAAATTCCAAGTCAACTCTGATGTAAACAAATTTCTGCCTCCAAATTGAGCTACTTTGAAAATCAATCAACTACATTTCCAAATTCTCCATATTTATCCATGAAAAAATCGGCAAATTTAATTCATCAAGTTTTATAGTATGTGGAAACGTTATGAATTTTGCAGCCTCTTCTAATTCACTCAACTTAATTAATCTTAGCGAGAACTGCTCAATGTAGTTCAATTAAAACATCAGTGTACAAACCCACACGCTGTCATACATTTCTTTATACGACATTTGTTGATTAGTCAAAAAGAGATAAAGAGATTTATCTCATCCAGGTATATTCAACAAATCGTTTCAGAATAGGACCTCGACTAAGCCTACGAACGTTGTTTTATATTATTGGACTCTTTTACACCAAACCCACCTCATTCAATAGATTCGGATATTGTCTTTAATTCAAAGCAGTGCAGAAATATAATTAACAATATTGGATATATTTTGCATCGCTTCTTGAAGTTCCTTTCGGCCAGCTTTTGCGCATAAAGTCTCTTCATGTATTTATATGAAAACCTACCAGTGGATTACCAACATATTTTGCAAACGGATTTACAAATCCTGCTTCCTTACAAATCATGCTTGGTGTATCATCTGTTGTGAAGAATACACTTTTGAAATATCAATTTGCCAAATAGATAATTTGTTCATAACTGCTTTACATATTGAAATAAATGCTTCCAATCATTATTGTAATGACTTGCGATTTAATTAAATCCAAATCCACATATATGCACTTTAGAAAACAGGTAAATTCTTTACGAAACGAAAACATATATGAAATGATGGTAAAGGAGTAGTTCCATGCCTAGATGCCTGGCACACAATTGAACAACTGAACAGGAGAAACATGTGGGTCAGTATATCACAGAAATATTTGTCTTGGAATTAGGATGTTTATTTCATTATCTTATTACTTATTATTACTAAAACATTTGATAATGTTTGTTTCTTAATTGCATTTTTATTTGGTATCGCTCTAAGTAATAAAAGTTTAATATATTAATTTAAAATTTACAACTCAGTGTAGATGTTGTATATATATATATATATATATATATATATATATATATATATATATATATATATATATATATATATATATATATATATATATATATATACACAACATATATATATATGTCATAATAAATAATTATTTATATATCATTACAGAATATAGAATTTATTTCTTATATATTGTGTGTAGCATGATGTATTAACCATAAACTTAAGGGATTTTATGGCCTTTTTCCTCTTGGAAGACGAACTGACCAAAAGTGTTTTAATGTGGGACGATTACATTAGCCATCTTGTGTTCTTAACACGCACAAATACTAAAGTGCTGAATATGGCGTATCTTGTTTTATATTTGATGCGTGAGAGAGAGCGATAGAAATCTCCGTATCATATGGAAATAATATCCTGCTGACGTCAAACATCGAAAATCTTGGAAATATGAAAGAAAAAGTAGTAATTTTTTCCGATAGATCAGCATAATTCGTATATGTCTTCTTCTGATGATCTATCATTATAGAAATTACAAATAAGTTATTCTCTACCTGGATCTCTATTAATTAAGTGATTCTCGAGAACAACTCTCACTTATTCACGAAATATGGCGTCAAACCATATAATTTGTTCTCTAAAACGTATGCCAATAATTGGAGAGCAGAACCCTACTACTCCTCCTCTAAGGAAAAGGGATTCGTTATCTTCAGCAACTAGTCGAATTTTTAAGCAGCTATCACTATTTCTGAAAAGAAATTATATTAAAAACTATCAACGAACTGGTACCTTGAGATTGATCCAACCTCATTGATCCAATCAATGCGGATGCATTCTTCAACATTTAGACTTCAACAAAATATCACGGTAGATTTTGGATATGTAATCCCATTATGAAGATATGCTTAGAAGTACTCAGTATATGGGCTATGTTTATGTATAAGAAATCATTATGTGAAATCGATTAATATCCTTTTAAAGTTGTAATGCGCTCTTAAAGGAATGTTCAGAGCAGATATGTATTTGGTGCTAACGCAGCACAACTTCCTTACTACCTTTAAAATATCTTCTCAGGAAGCTTTCATTTGCTTGCTTTCTTATTATTTGAGTATTGGTAGTGTACTGAACAGATGGGTCAGTAACATGATATTCTATCACAACTCCTTTGAAACTCTGTCAGTTCCCTTCTCGCAACCGTTTCAACAGGATACTCTTGCACTGACTTAGGAGCAGTATATTCCTCCAATTTATACTGTCTACAAACACGTGACTCAATACATCTTACCCATGAGGATGTCAGTTGATTTTAGTTATTTTTATTTCAGATTTTCAGAACAAATTTTTTATAGCTTTTATACAGTTTAATTATAGAATTCTGAACAATTGCACCGGATGTGTTTAAGACTACTATATCATTTATATAAAGCAATCCTAAATTTGATATCTCGGATTTTGACATCGAGTTTAATGCCACTTTCTGTCATAATGCCATACATATATACATATGATAAATGTGAGTGGAGAGAATGTGCATCATTGCCTTACACCTGATTAAACATTAATCGATATGTTGATATGTACGACCAATATCGTGCATATCGACTGCGTATTGCTCTGTATAATGTTCAGTTTACCCCACATAAAAGCAGTGTTTCGAAAAACATTTCTCCCGTTACCTTCTCGTATTCCTTTTCGAAATAGACAAAACTGAAAAACAGATCCTTTGTATATTCCAAAGATTATTCAAATATTTGTCTTAAAGTGACATCTAATTGACACATATTTTCTTGACTTAAATACAGATTACTCTACTGCTCAAATCCAAATTTTGATATTTATCCACATCACTCTGCTTGAGGTTGCCCTGCCTATGGAAAAATTACTCTCGTATTTACTGTGGAGTACTGCAGCTACTACTTCTCACTGATCGATATTGCCTGAATATTCCATCTTGCATTTGTTGTTTAAAAAATCTAACCTGTTGGTGCTTTTTTTTTATTTTGGTAACATCTATTATGTCAGCGTGATACGTACCCAATTCAACCTCATCTGCTAGTCTTGCTATTTCTTTGCCGTTGATGCTTCTTATGCTGATGAGGCCAATCACGAACACTGCTGATGTTGAGCTCTATTTTATTTTAGTGGTTACCGTCCCCTGTATGAAATCGAGACGATGCTTACCTTAATAACTAGCTTTTCGTCTTTCTCCGCACGCCTCCAAAGTATTTTTATGCCACCTGTCCTTTATAAATAAAAATATTCCGAATGTTTTTCCTGAATTCCAAGTCAAACTATAATAACAAATCAGTTTTATTTTTCACTTTTAATTTTAATCTTTTCATTGTCCGATTATTACAACTTAAAAATTGATGTTTTGATCGTGTAGAAGAATCTTTCTGTTCTGCGCATCTTGGAACCAGTAACAGCGACTACCCTGATTTTGTATTTCTCTTATTCTTCTATGTTCCATACTTCCACGATTCTTTTTTTTTCAGTAGTGGTATATGTTTTTTTCTTTCAGTCCAGTAATAAATACTTTGACGACACGTTTTTTTTTTTTTAATAATAAAATCTACCGCAACTGTTTACTGTAACAATATCAGGGGTTACAAACAAAACAAATCATTTTCACTCTATTTTACAAACGTGTTGCGAACATTGTATTTGTTCCACTAATTCTCAAGTCAGTCGATCTCTGTCGGGGGGGAGTATGTTTCCCCTCCTAGAAATTCGGCAAATCATGAAATCGACCATAATATGTGTTGCTCGCACTAGACTGAAGCATCTGTGACAAAACATTCCTCCCAAATGCTTTTATCTCAATATGATCTTGGGTCAACTATCACTGATGGTTAAGCATGAAGACTTACTTGCCATCAGTCTTCAAAGTGTAATACAAAATCATATTAGGCGAATTCCCCTGGGAAGTAAAATACAGATTTTTGTTCTTCTCTTTTCTATACTCCTAGAACATTGGAAAATAATAACTTATTCTTCTTTTAATGTTCACTTTGCTTCTGTTATTCTTCATGTAAAACAAATTCATGTAAACATGAAATTATCTTGATACAGTACCCAAATACGTAATATTCTCTGAAATCTTGTTAATTCTAGAATCGGTGTTTCAGCAACATTATTGAAAAAAGCACGTTTCACATAGAATAAACTCTTATTCCTGTTCCAAAGAGCTAATAATTCGAGATGTGTTTAAGGCGACTTGTAGTCAACGATTAGACTCAGTTCTAATGCGGACTTTTTTTTGAGGGACTAGTAAGGTGGCCCTAGAAATGTTGCGAGGATGCTAAACAGCTTGCACTCATATTATCATAATTCTGACCTTCTTGGACCAATTGGTGTATCGACTGATACATCAACTCCTCCATATTAAGAATATATAATACACATTCATATTACGACTATACAAATATGACACAAAATGATGATTAATATTATAATTCACCGACTCTAAATACTTGCATTACATTTTTGCAGGTGAGTTTTGGGATCAATTATATAAACGCAAATAACAAATCTTATTTTAAAGATAAAAATATCTCAAAACTTGCATTTCATTTTCACTCGGCGATGCGAATAAGCATTTATTGTTTTTATTCAGAAGAAACATAAGTTTCGTTATTTGGAATACAGCTCAAATGTAAGGGACGTCATCATCCACTTATATTCTGGTTGTACACTAAACGTAAAATCTCTACAATTATAGATTATCTTTTCAGGAATGGATCCAACTGTGCATTTCTTAAATTTGTCTTTATATATTGCAATCAATCGAAGATTTTCTCCTGGTCTCACATACAGTGCCGTAGGATTATTTTTATTAGGAACATTTTCATAGATAGTTTCCGTGCCCTCTGAAGAAGAGAGCAATTTTATAGCAGTTTTCTCATTGCAGTACATTTTACCATCATCTTCAACCTTAACGCTTATAAATGGATCCACGAGCAGCATTGAGTTTTTTAGAACTTCTACTTTAAAACAGATCTTGTTATCTGATGATAAAGGAGAATTTATGGCTATCGCAACATCAGATTTTGATGAACTTGTATTTAAATCAAATATTGTAACACGGCTATATAGATATGCATAATATGATCTCTTTTGGTTCATACCAATGGCCTGAGAACATTCCACGGTTGTGTTTCTGTTTATACTTGTGCATAAGAGCGGTCCAATTTCGTCATATGTTAACAACTCTGTTTCGATCACATCAACGAGTTCTTTCTTTGACATGAGAGAAAACGATATCCATTTCAAAAGAGGATCTAGCACGGTTCTTAAACTTTCATTCGTTTGTTCTTCTGCTTTAGCGAGATAATTTACACCCCAATTTCGAACACCCTCAAACAGGCAATATTCTGATTGAATCGCCAGTGTTATCCTGCGCAATATTTCCTCCACTGTGTGTTTCTCACACTCAAAAAAATCTGATGACTTAAGAATGGTTTCCGTGTGTCTGTCAATGATGTCGAGACATTTATATATCAGATTAGAGAGTCTCATCAGTTTGGCAGATTCGTAAACTTTACACACACAACCTGCGTCGACTGTTGTATGTTCCAATAGAAATTCTTCGGTTTTTTTCTTAAGAAATGGAATTTTGTATAATTCTGCAGCAGAATAAACTTCCATCGCTCTGTCTATTGATGGTATTGAAATTTCATCTGTGTACAGATACCTGAAAATAATTAATTTTGGTGAATTAGAAATTAGAATGCAAATATCAAAAGTACAGTAATCTGCTAATGTTCGATGATCTACTTACTACACGATATCTGAAAAGATTATTCATGTTTCTTACCCAATATTTTATTAGAGAGTTTCCAAGTTCGGATTACAGCAATGGCGCCCTCTATTTGAAAATATCCAGGTTCGAATTTCTGCAATGAACCGAGAGCACTAACACTGCAGTAGGCGAATTAGGGTGTCTTTCACCAAGATTGAAAATACTAAGAGTTATTTTCTAACTTGAAGGACTAAATCGTTTATCTGAAATCTTAACATACTGTATATAAACGATATCAAAAATTGGAATGCCAATGAACATTATTGTTCAGTTTATTAATTTAAATCGTTTTCTTGCATAGAATGCGTTCACATTAATCGTTGGTATTTCAGTTACACTTGTGGCATAATATTTAACAAACTAACACGACGATATATAGAAAGTAGGAAAATATATATTTAATAGCCAAATTTTTAAACCTAAAAATTTCAGGTCATTAAGCAGCTTGAATACCTATTAGACCTTGGAAATTGGATTATTTACAACATTAAAGACGATGATGTTAAACACAGGACAACTCAAATGGATGACATACGACACAATGCATTAAGATTAAAAACTGTAAATTATGTTTCATCAGAATAAGAGTAACACATAACTTAGATAGTGGGAGACAATCACTCCTATTAAGGTTCCGACAGTAGAGTAAGTTTTCGACGGTTTCTTTAAAAAAACATTTGAATTACGGCTGCTACGAGGAAGTAAGCATGTTTCAGACCATACGATATTACGGGCAGTATGAATTCGTGGTATGCTAGGGAAGATTTCTCAGATTTTTCTGTTGGCAGTTTGTAGGATAGGTGTTCACGCGTTCTTCGGATAATCAAGTTTATATATCAATATAAGCAGTGGTGAGCTATCAGGGGCTCGCGGGCTCGCCGGAGCCCTTTGTTAATTTTTTCTCAAATTTGCGATTTCCTTGTTCATATTGTTTACTTTTTTATTTTTTTAAAAATCAACAACATAATTTTTTGAAATATATTAAGCAACAAACTCATACGGTAACCTAACAAAGTGATTTTATTAAATAAAATATTATAGTTACTGTTACAATTTTACAAATAATAATTAATTTTTGTAATCGCATATAAATAAATAGGACTATAAAATAATGTCCCTTGATCTATGGATTATCACTTGAAGTTTTAAACAAAGAGAAACAGGGTGATTCAGAACACTTGGGCTAAATTTTAATGGGTAATAGAACACACCTAAACAAGCACTTTTTGTCATACAATGCATGGTCTGAACTCAAGCGGTGGAGCGCTAGAGGGCGCTTTCAAATGAACACTTATAAGCGCTGGTTTTTGCAGTCGTCGTTATTTCTACAGTGGAGTGAAAAATTATGGATTCTTTCACAAATCAGGAGAATGCTGATATGCATTTCATTTACGGGAATGCGAGGGAAGCCCAAAGACTGTACCGAGAGCGCTTTCCGACCAGACGCGTGCCTGATCGTAAAACCTTTCAGCGGTTGCAACGGTATCTGTGTGAAATTGGCTCCTTTGTCAGCAGGATGGAGGGCATGCAAGGAGTGTGAGGAAACCACGTGTTACAGAGGAAGTTCTACGTAGAGTTGCAGATCGTCCCGAATGTAGCACGTGAACAATTTCCCATGCCGTATGTGTGCCCCAATCGAAGGTGTGGCGAGTTCTACGAGACGAACGATTACACCCCTACCATACACAGAAGGATGCACGCCTTGGCACCTGCAGATTACCGGCCTAGTGTGGATTTTGCGCAGTGGTTCCTGCAGCAGACTGCAGTGCAGCCGCACTTTGATGCACATGTCTTATTCACTGACGAATGCACCTTTACACGTGAGAGCATTTTTAATACCCACAATTATCATGTGTGGGAGAGCAGAAATCCGCATGCCACATGTCCGCATTCGTACCAGTGGTGTTTCTCCATAAATGTTTGGGTTGGAATACTACATGACCCATAGCTTTTGCCAAAATAGTTTGACTGAATGGGAGAACGTACCTCGTGTTTTTACAAGAGGTCTTGCCAGAATTACAGAACCCTGTTCCAGCAAATATTCAAACACGTGTGTGGTTCCGAACGATGGGGCGCCACCCCATTTCAGTGTGGATGTGCAGAACGCCTTACATGCTACATTTCCAGGACGATGGATTGGTCGGGATGGTCCCATCACTTGGCCACCACGATCGCCGGATCTCTGATGTCTGGCGATCGTAGTGGCCAAGTGATGGTCCTATGGGGGTTCCTATGGGACGATATGAAAAGCCTGATTTACGATAGCCCCATGGATTCCAATGAGGACTTTATTGTCAGGATTTCGATTGCCGCTGCCGCTGTACGAGAAATGCCTGGTGTTTTTGCCAATGTATGTCAATCACTACGTAGAAGGTGTGAAGCTTGCATTAATGTTGACGGTCGCTCTATTGAGCAGTTTCTGTAATTTGTTCAATAAAATTCTTTAATTTATGTTCTGTAATTTCTGCAATTGTTTCAAATCTCCTCTCTCAGTCTTGTTTCTTCATTTCCTGACACAATAGTTGCTAACCCCTAGCGCTTCAATGGTTGAGTTCGGACCATGCATTGTATGACGAAAAGTGCTTGTTTAGTTGTGTTCTATCAACCCTTAAAGTCTGGCCCAAGAGTTCGAAATCTCCCTGTATAACGTACTTCAATATTATTGTGTTTAGACAACATTTATTACTTATAGATTGTTTGTCATAAAAACTTCTATCGCAAACAAAACAATTTTATTTTGTTTGTAAAAAATGCGGACTATTGCATATGTGCGATTATAAAAGATTTTATTCTTATTATATTTTGATAGTAAAATAATGTTTTTCTTGTGTGAGATAAATTGACAGAGATGATTCTGTCCAAATATTTCATGTTTAAATCATGAAATATTTGTTTAGAAATGATAGCCTTTACAGGTTAATTGTTTTGTCATATTTCTTGATTGGCATTTGTACACAAGCTATATTAATAATTTTTTTGTGAAATACGGATTTTTTTTGCTCGACGATGTGAGCCCTTTGTGAAAATTTCCATAGCTCACCATTGAATATAAGACACTCAATACCGTTGATCGCAATGGGCATAGAAACATATAACGAGACCTGTGTTTATGTTTTGTTCAGTAACTCAAAAATTTAATACGTATTATTTCTTTCATTTTTGAAAAGGATAGGAGGTAGATATATGAATATTAATATATTAGGAAACAACAAACAGAAAACAACTCACGTTATCATAATCTGGAATGCCTCAGGAGTGACGCAAGGAATCTGTATTTCTCCCTCTTCCTTTAAAGGTCCATAAAACATGGCAGCAAAGACTGGACTGGCAATGGCAAGCACCAATTTATGGACTTCTGCTATTAATTTGCATTCACCATCACCAACTACGAAGGTCACATCAGAATATAGGGGATCTTTTAGCAATGACGAAAGTCTTCCTTTCACTGTTTCCATGGTTAACTGAAGAAAGAAAATAGAATGAACGATTAAGAATGATTGTTGTAATTTTTAATTTATATTATCTTATTCATATATCTAATTAATGTTCAGACAGCATTAACACCACTGAGGTAAAGATTTTAAACTAACGCTTGAAATCTTTACAATGATATGGCCAAAGATTCACATGTAACTCCAAATCTTTTACTTTCATGAGAAGCTAAAATACAAGACAGTCCTTTGCCACATGCTTCCTATTCTTAGAAGCTTCACATTCGACTCTTCAAGAGCCATTAGGAACTTAGTATAATGTAGACTCTACATTGAGATTTTGAATAGGATTGTTAATTTAATTTTAATAGTATGTAATTTCGAGAAATTATTTCTTGAAAAGTAGAGAATTTCTTAATAAGGCTTGCATTTTTAACTACGTGTGCAAAAGTTTACAATTCTAGATATCATTGTTTTATATGCCACCGAGAGTTATTTTTATTACATTTAGCATAATGTCATACACGTCAAATATATACTCCAGATAAGTCATGTTTGCTTAACTTTACAAATACAAGGAAACATTACCCTGTTACGAAGCTCAATATCATAACCTTGTGAGAAGAATGCCAGGTAATTAAGCTTGGTCACTGTTGTCAAACGGCTCATCACTCAAGGTTCAATGTCCACCATGTTAAAAATATTCAACCCAATATTCGGTCAAGAATTTTTCAGTTTTCTTAACAATTTTCAATTAGGGTTCTAAAGGATTCAGCAGAGTATTTGGTATGCAACAAAACGGGTTTTTGGGAATGCTAACTAATGTCTATAATGGCTTTTTAACATGATGAACTTTTGAAATTCAATCAACATCGATGATGATCTCTCGATAGATAAACCAGGTTTAAAATCTCCTCTCTCATGCGAAAAACATATTTAAGGGCCTTGCATCTGAAGATGAGTTACCGCAACTCATTCAATATTTTACAGATTTTTCACCACAAAATTCTCAATAAAACGCTCTAGAGTTAGCATATAATGATATAACAACTGCTTTCGACAGAATCTCAAATAACAGTTTGTAATGGTATATGATTATTATACTTACAAAAAATTTCCAGGAAATTAAGAACTCATCGTGTTACTACAAGCACTAATGTAGGGCTACTTTCGTTGGACTACACGAACTATGAAGGTAGTACGTGTCTTTCACACATTACCCATAGCTTTTCTCGAACTTATCCATACTTGCGTTCTCATGCCTTCAAAAACAACCCCTGTTGACACCCATTGCCCTATGAGAGAAATATTCAATTCTCATCTCCTTCTTGAATGTATTCATTCCAAATTTCCATGAATGCCCGTACAGGGAAATCATGGAAAATAAATTCACCCCGCATAAAATTAAAAAATGCACCGTTTCAGAAGAATACATGTCTGTACCACCTAAATCCCCCATATTCTGAATTTTAGCGTTAGTACGTACCACCTAAATCCCTCATATTCCCAACATGTGTTCCTATTTAAATAGCATATTTACTCACCTTTGTGCCTTCTAGACCAATGGGTCTTAACCATTTCGAAGTCACTGAACACTTTTGAATATAAGAAAAGTTGGGGAACACCAAAAGCATTAGGTTCATAAAACTAACAATAAAAATATGGATGAACTTGCTTTTTTAAAAATGGAACTTATTTCAATGCGATACTTTAACTATCGGCTTTTGCAGATTTCAACAATATCAGGCCTAAGATTCGTTATAGCTTCCCTGATCTCTTTGTCTATATTAGTATGTCTTTCACGCTTTATAATTTTTATATTGCTTAAAGCTGAGAAACGAGATCACACAAATATGATGTTGAAACGGTAAGAAAATTTTCAGTGCCCTTGTAGAGAGAGCCTGTATTCGGCTTAGACAAATATCCAAAATTCCTCAAGAGCTGTTTCAGAGAATTTCATTTTTAGAGCACGATCCGTTGACAAAGTAACAAATTGTTCTTCTTCTTTTAACGAAAATTCACAACTCGATGTATTAACTCTGCCAAATGGATTTCGTATCCAGTCATAATTGTGTGTATTTAAGGAAGGAAAGTAACTTAAACTCTTTTCTTGCAATATTGGTAAATATTCTGTTAGAACGGAAATAATTCCCGCGACATTTTTATTATGGAGCGAAGGAAACATATCTACTGTATTGTTTCCTGATATGCGGTTTTTCCAAAGAGATACTTTTGTCTGAAAAGCTGACAATTTGTCAGTGGATGTCAAAATATTTCCAGTTTTCCCCTGAATACTTGTATTAACGCTATTTAAGTAATTAAAAATATCAGCTTAATATGCCATTTTAGAACACCAAATATCATTTCGAAGACATTTTTCAAAAGTATCTGTACCTTCATTTTTGTAAAAAAGAGCAATAATTCATTGTGAAATTCTAAAATTCTAAATAGCATTTTACCCTTGGATAATCATCTTATTTCATGTGCAAAAGCAAAGATTCGTACGTGGCTTCCATAGATATGCAAAGTTTTGTTTTTATAAAGGCGTGAATTTAAAGGTCTTGACTTGATGTAATTTACCATATTTACAACTTGGTCTAGTACGGATTTTAATATTGCCGGTAATGTTTGAGAAACTAGGAATTCTCTGTGCAAAAACAGTGCATAGATATAATATTTCGATTTCTTTTCTTTACAAGGGAAATAAATCCTTTAATAAAGCCTACCATTGATGGAACACCGTCCGTACAAATTCCCACATACAATTCCCATGAAATTTGAACATTTTCTAAATGTGACTTAACAGGGTCAAAATATCTTGTCTTGTTGTACGTTGGGTAAGTTCTCTGCAGCATAGAAATTGATTCTCTGTTTCGTTATCATTAATGAAACGAACGAATTCCAGTATACGAGCTTACCGCTAATGTCAGTGGACTCGTCAATTTGTAAAGAAAGCAAAATGTGGTTCGAAAAGTTTATTGGAAACTGTTTTCTCAATATCATCTGATATATCTTTAATTTAATTTTATTTTTTTATTGTATCCTCCGAATTAGGAATTTTCATAATTTCCTTCTTTGCTTCGTTGCCAAACATAATATTTGCTATTTCACAACATGCTGGTAAACTAATAGACGCTGCTATAGTTTGTGGTTTTAATTTTACAGCAATTAATTCAGCTGCTTAATATGATGCAAGTTGTGCTTTATCGAAAATTTTAACAGTCTTTTCAAAATATTTACTTGTTTAACTTGCATGTCCAACAATCTCTTGAAATAATCGTTAGTTTCTGAAGCATGATGAGCATGCTTGGTAGTAAAGTGGCATTTCAATTTATCAGAAGCCATTGCGTTATTGGATAGTTTTTCACCGCATACCAGATACTGGGGAAATATGAACTCAGTGAGAAGATATCTGATATGAGAGAGAGAGAGAGAGAGGCTATTGCTATTGTTTGAAACTTTTTTGCTTGTTATAGATTTGTTATATGATTGTTTAAAACAATCATATACTTTATAAGATATAGAAGATATCTTATAAAGAAGATGGCAGATCGATGGCAGATTATGTTGCCATCGAGGAAATATTCAAGATAAGTAATAAAGCTACGCTGAAATAAAAAAATATAGATGAAGGATGAAAAAGTAATAAATATTTTAATAATTTTATAAAAATAATTTTTTCACATTATCCTATTATTATTATTCTATTCACATCTACATTATATTTACAAATATACAACAGAAGTATTAATATCGCATTTCCTGTTTACGACATACATATTCAGTACAGGATGTTGATTATATAATGTAATATAAATATGCATAAATATAAAAATAATCTTGCATTTTGTTTCAATTACATATTTACAATAATTCGTATGATATACTAAGAGAAATCTTTTTTCATTATAATATTGTTAGTTATGGAATAACGTTATATATATATATATATAAAATCAGCTAACGCCTTTTTATTCCCGTATACGGGGAGTAGGTGAGGCCATTTAGCCCTATCCAACTTTTGGAGACTGAGTGGGCAGTTCAATCTCCACTGGTACCAATCAAATGGTACCAGTGGAGATTGAACTTAATTAGTGAAGCTTAATTAGTGATGGCCCAAGGCTATCACTAATTAAGCGGTACTCAGTGAAGAGAGACGGCTCAAATGTACCGCCATCTCGTGGTCCCTAACCCTAACACAATATATTTAATGTCTGAAATAATGTGGGTTCTACGGTCGATTTTCTTGAGTTTACAGGACGAAAAACCCGAGTTTCTGGGAGGAAAAACCTGCTTGCCCGTGCCAGAGATCGACTAACACGGGAACCAGTCGAGACTCGAAACCAAGTCTTCCTTCGTGCGGCCAAGCGCCGTGGTTGGCAAACGCCACATCCACTGAGCTACACACACACACACACACACACACACACACACACACACACACACACACACACACACACACACACACACACACACACACACACACACACACACACACACACACACACATATTTTTCTGCATTTTATCATTTATATTTAATTTGCAGTTCAAACTATTTCACAAATTATATTTACAGTTTCTGTTTTTATTAGCAGCAGAGTATGCTGAATGGATTCATTTCACGTTTTTTCACATTTCTTTTTTCTTAAATAATAAGAAAGGAAAAATAAAAATATTCTAAAAGTAATAATTATTGTAATGTTTATATCACCAAGCACATTTTAGTGGATCATTTCCTTTTTTTTTTTTCAGCATTCCACCTAAATCCAATACATAAGCGTTTTGTCCTTCTATCGGTTTCCACAGTTGTATATTTTATTCTACACTTCAACATCTGAGAACTATTTCCCTTTCGTTATTTTTAGAACCTTGACACCTTTTTTTTCTTTATCAAGCGAATGTCATGTTTATCCTTCTGAGCTTTCTATCCCGAATCAGTTTGATATCATGGATTAATCTAAGAGCCTCATTATAAAGTAAAAGAAATACGAATAAGACTTGTTTTATTGTGATATTTGAACTTATATTGGCCAATTTTGCTACGTTAACCCAATTACACAAGGGATGCACAAAGAGAGAAGAGAGAGAGGAGAACGAGGAATCTGTTCTTTGCAAGATACACTGAAACAAATAATTTAAAAAACACACCTCTAGACATCAAGTAGCTGGAAAGAAAACATCTATCCCAAAAGAATTAAAATACTCAAAGTAACACATTTTTATTGTTGCATCACACTGAACCAACGCCATGTATTTGGTGGCAATTAAGAGTAAAAACAGTATTTAGTGGCAATTAGAGTAAGTACAGTATTTATTGCAATTAGAGAGAACTGAGAATTATGACACCGTAGGGTACCTCTCTCTCTTACATTCCCTATACTGTATAGACCTAATTTATGAAATAAACTCATTAATTACCCTAGCAGTGGTGGCGAACCTTCATATGTGCGCATGCGAAAAATTTACAAATCAAGTTGATGATCCTGGGCAGTTTTTAGAAGGGGAAAAATTAATAGAAAATCTATTAATTAATTTATAATAATATATTTTATAAATAATTATTTATAATTTTATAAATAATATATTATTTTATTTATATTTATAATATTTATTTATATATAAATTTATAATATTATTCAGTGTGAAACTGATTATTGTATTATTAAATTGATTTTAATGTTGTTTTGAAAAAAAAATAACGACAGTGATTAAAATATTTCTGCATTGTACCCCACCATAGAAGTCAGCTGAGCAGGGGAAGTGTTGTGTCCGTTCTCAAAATTATTCCTTGAATCACTATATCAAGCCGCTAGAAGTGAGGTGTCTTCTACATGGGTCACGTGTATCTCTATCAAATAAAGAAATAGCCTCAGGGTAGAGCGAAAGTTCAATGAGACAGAATCTTCAAACCTTACCTCTCTTAAATCCCAAGAAATTTATATTTTTAGACTGCGCCACTTAGAATTATTAGATAAAAGGTAATAACTCAATCAAGATGTAAATTAGAAGGCATACCATGTAACCTAGGGTTGCAGTCGTGTCCTCAACCTTATTCAATTAAATTCCCGCTCAGATCCGTAATGAGTTTCACAAGTGGTGCATCGAATTCTATACACAGACACATATATTAGGTTAAAGTCAAGCAAGGTTTATTTGCTTCTAAATTTACAATTTGATATTCAAGAATATTCATCATTCTAAATAAGACACATTCTAATTAAATCTATTAATAAGCTTTACTTCATCAGATATGATCTCTGGACACATTTTTCCTCAAATAATTGATACATAAGTAAATGAATCTATATCATCTAGATTGCTACTAAATTCCATTATTTAATTTCTGTGCTAACAACTGATAACATTAACCATTCTCTAACATACATAGATTCAGATTCAGTCAGTAACCATTCACTCATGACCTCCTATAAAACACACGCGCTATAGTCCTGACCTTAAATTGTATCTGAGTCCTTCACTATTAAATCTACACATTCACATTGCATTCATATAAATAACAAATTTTACTTATCTCTACTCGATGGTACCTCTATCCGTCTGAATCTTCTTTAGTCCAACTTCTGCTTCACTAAGGCATTTCCTTGGTTCCCTCAATCTACCTTATAGTGAATATCAGCTTATACTTCGGTACGCGTGCTTCTGCTGACCTTTCAACGGCATGGCCTGCCACTACTTTCCGGGAATCTAGGACAGGGTTACCCGCTGTAACATCGCCTTAGTCTTTAGGTATCGTTCGGCCATTCACAAACCGGCACCACGTTAAACCTTCCTTACTCGAGGAAAACATGAGAATTTCCACACGACGAAGGACCAAGAGAGACTTGGAAGGGGGGGGGGTTCCTAACCCTTTTATGCGTTCACCCTATCGGTAAACACTGCAAACTCCACTGTTCACCCGGCACCTTGATTTTCTATGTCACATGACCTCACGACGGCCGTTCTCTCCCTGCTTGTTCACTCCACGCGGCAAGCATGTGACCGCTGGGAGCAATCGTCAGCGTGTCCTTGAACATTTGACTATCTTTCACACAGAAAACGTTCTAGTGTTTCTTCTACAAATTATCCTTACATCGAATTTAACACCAACACAAAACCATAACTCTCTGAATTTACACTTTGTCTCAGGCAACTTTCCTTTATACATATCTATCTAATTCCCCTCTCCTTTTTTTTACACTAAAATTTTCTATTGAGCTAATTAATTATTTCTTTCTTCTCAATGAATTCAATATTTTCTAAAGTTTACAACGATACCTACTTAGAAGCAAGCATGTTTACTTAATTATTCTACTGTTTTTTTTTTTTTTTTACTTCTTTGCTCGTTAAACCAAGATAAGTGGAATTTTAACATTTTTAACTTATCAGGGTATAACAGAACTCAACTTGTGGGCGAAATGCTTACTGTGTTTACTCGCTTATAACGTGTTCTCGCGTATAACTCGCACCCCTGATTTTACTTTACGAAAAAAAGACATCAAAATGTTATGCATATTACCTCACACACGAAAAATGTTTAAACATGTTCACGTCGCGGCCATTGTAACTCGCTACCTCCTCGGTTAAAAACACGCCCTCCCCAAAACCGTTATACTGCAGATGCAGAAAAACAAATGTAGTTTTATTGTATTCCTGAATAAAGTACAGGGGCTTTTGCAGTACATGATTTGCAGTACTTGTTTCGACCGTGTAGAAGAATCTTACTGTTCTGCTCACCTTAGGACCAGAAACAACGACTATCCAGACCTCGTATTTCTCTTATTCTTCTTTCAGTTCCATACTTAGTATGGAACTAATATTTTGTAGGGGATTTTTTTATAATAAAATCTATCTGAACTGTACACTATGAGAATATTCGGAGTTACAAACAAAACAAATAGTTTTGATGCTTTTCTTTCCACTCATGATGCGAACACTGTGTTCTTCTAGCGTTCCTCAAGATAATCGTCTCTGTCGAGAAGAATTGGGTTTTTCGCTCCCATATACTCATCATTTAAATTCCCTAAATCATGAAATTGACCATGTGTTTTGTTTCGACCTCGCGAAAGAATGTTCTGCCGTACTCTCTTCCCAAGTGGGCTTTAGATTAATGATAATCTTGGGCTAACTATCAGTGATGGTTAAGCGTAAAGTGACATATTTTCACCGTGATATTTATTTTTTCAATATTGCAAAAATTACCTTTCGAAAGTGTGATACACAACTTCGACCAAATGTAAATATGAAATTATCGCGACACAGAAAACCAACACGCAACAGTCTCTGAAATTTTCTTAATTTTAGAATCGATAGTAGCATGGTAGCCACTACTGACGAGATCAAGATTAAGATAAGATAAGGAATCGTGACGTCATTGGTTGTTTATTTGATGACGTCATTGTGGTCGTGACGTATTGAGATTGAATGTAAGGTATGTCCCTGTGGGCATATGTGTCAATGGCTTCAGTTCTTTTATTTTGGTTCTCGTATGGAATTATGGGTGATGGTAGAGATAAGGATTCGTGTTGTGATTGGTGGGACACTTCTGATAAGCAATATCAAGATAAGATAAGTAATCGTGACGTTGATGTGTGTTGTAATGAGCTGTAGATAAGTGACGTCATTTGTTAGTTGTAAATAAGTGATATTATTGTTTTGAATGGAAAGAATGATATTAGTGGTTAAGGAATCGTGTCGTGATTGGTGGGACACTTCTGACAAGATCAAATAAGATAAGGAATCGTGATGTGAATGTTTGTTGTTATAGAGTTTAGAATGTTTGGAATTTCGCTGGGGCCCTTGTCTGTTGGGGACATCACGTGGTTTGTTTGGTTCGTTTATTGAATTGTGGGTGCTTTTTAGAGATAAGAATCGTGACGTTATGTGTTTGGAAATTTCTGGGGAACATACGTATATCTCTCTGTGATATGACATGGTGTTTTGTTTTGGCTATGGAATTGTGGGCGATGCTTTTGAGAGAAGATATCTTGGAATTTTCCAAGTTTGACACAAATCCGTCATTGTCGTCATGTTTTGTTTGGTTGTGTGTATTAATTTCCAATACATTATGGGGTATTTCTTTCCTGTTAAAGGGTGGGAATTCTTAGAGTAGAGTCGTGATGTCGGCAGTGATTACGCTTTTCTGTATAATTTAATTATATGCTGGTGTTCCACAAACACACACATATTAGACATGAAAACTCGCTAATGTATCCATGTTGATACTCTAATATATATCCTATGATTATTCTTATGAAAAAAAAAACTATTCAGTATTAGAATTACGCTAACCAAAACATACGAGTAGTGATTATTGAAATTACAATTATCAATTGTTATGTTTATGTTAAAAATTAACTTACATTTCTTTCTAGAATGGGAACATATTGATAACTCAAACATACACTTTTTTTTTTTTTTGCTCCGAAGTTTTCATTATCATTTGAAGGTAACAATACTAAAAGATTATTGACAAATGACAATATCTTTTTCGAATTAACGTTATCTTGTTTACAAATGTTTGGGTAATTGTGTTTTTTTTTAGTTTACACGAAGAGAAAAACCCAAACGGTATTTTAAAAATAAACTGAGACTTAAAAGGTTAGTTATAATAATTTTTTTGTATGTAGTCTAGAAATTCTAATGATAATTTAAATTTACTTTGTTTTCCAGAATGATTCTTCTTAATTCAAATAGATATTCCATTTCAAAATAGTTGAATTTTTATCCACACCACAATTCACAAAAATTGACTTTTGTTCCTTAGATTTCTGTGCGCTATGTGTTTTTAGCATTCACATGATTCGTTCATTGTGACACACACATATCCTAAGTCCTGTGTTTTTCATGAGTAATAATCCAGAACTGAGTGGTAATTTCAAATCGCGGTATTCACCTTTTCATGACTCATATTCTTCCTTTAATGTTTTGCGCGGTACTATCAGTTCGGGGAAGTACGACTGTTCTTTTACAGTTGACTATTTAATTTAGATTACTATCTGATTGGTTCTCTGTTTAATTCCTTCCCAAGCTTGGTGGGAAAGTCAGTAGTAGGGGTGACGGTTGTCCGAACTGTTAGAATTTGGTTATTTTACAGAGAGAGAAAGAGAGAAGCATCTAATTAAACCAACAAAACGTGACTTTAACACTTCTTTAAACTTTGGCATAGAGAAAATGTTTGTTCTCTACAGATAACACATATACAAATTTTACCTTTCCCTACACAAAGTAAGATAAAAACACACCAACAGTATATCCAACAGCATGTGAAAACATGTCGTTGAGTCATCTGCGCAAAGGTTCATTTTTGAAGGAACGGTCAGGGTAGGGGATGGTAAGTGTAAACAGTACTATAAGGAAATACCAGAGAGTCGAGTGAGTTTGGACTTAAGGTAATCGTTCATCCACTGCAGCTGCTGTTTTGTGATTTGTGTTTGGTAATGCAAAAATAATGGGTGAGCCACAAATTCATTGAAAGTTTCTTTGTGAAAAGTTCTAATTGTTTAGAATTTTGTAAACGAAAGTTACCATAAAGTATACGATCAGAGCTAATAATCAGTGAAATAATAATAAATAACTATTTATTTGTGGTGCCATATGAAGTAATCGAAGAAGAAGAATGAAGGAAAACGATTATGAAAAATCGACATTGGGTGAAAAATACGAATTTTCACTTATCATTGGGATAATTGATGTACAATTTTTGTTGAATAGCAGTTCAAATTTATTTCCTAAAGAAATTTGTATTTCTGATGGATTTAGTGTAAGATATGCAGTGACAAAATCACCTTGTAGTTGGAAAGAATTACCTAAAAGAGTTAAAAAACAGAATTCTTGGTTAATAAAATATAACCATCAGCTGAAGTGGGAAATTGGTTCACTAGCTTTGGACAAACTAAGAGATTGGATGATAGAAACAACATGCAAATATCATATATTACTTGCCAAAGGAAGAGAAAAATCAAAAACATTAACGAAGTTAATAGGGAGGCCTGTTCTTGATTTAAATGAAATTGGATGCCCAAAACGTGAAAACATAATGTGTACTTTTAAATGCTTTTGGAAACATAACGAAAGATTCTGTGCTTTTAATAATTCTCTGAAGTATACGTATTGGAATCGAAAATATAAATATGCAACCCTTAATTTTACTACTACAGTAATAAATTCCCAACAAACAACCACCAAATGAAAATTAACTTTCAGATGAGAATCACATTGTCAAAACCATACGATGGTAATTCCACAACCATGGAAGAACCTTTTTTATGTATGTATTTTTCAATTTATTTATTTTCTGTATTGTTAGATTCAGTAAATACAATTTGTAAATAATATTTCGTTCAATAAAATGTGTAAATTAAATGAACAAATTGGGTGTCGTAGATGTGTTATACAAATTTAAGAAAGAAGATAACATTTTTTTATTTTTTTTTTTTCCTTGTGAAATTTCATGCCACAAAGTAACCAGAGAATTTTTTTGTTTGATTCATTGAAGTAAAAGTCTTATTTGTTCGTTATCTAGAAACAAGGTTAATGAATGAAAACTAACAGTGTGGGAAAATAATTCATAAATAAAGTCTACTTACAGAAATAGGTTAAGAGCACAAGGAATCGAAGGTAAAAATAATAGTTATATTGGTAATTTCCCAGCGGAAACCAAACGTTCGAAACAAAACACACGATTTCTCACCTACGTACAACAAAAGGCGACCGGATAAGGTTTAATGAGAAATATACAGTGTTGGAAAATAAATTCTCATATACTTTATATATTTATTAATTCTGCTCAGTTATTCTGTTAGAATATGACCTGTAAAAGTAAAATACAGAAAATAACCAATCAATTTGAAAAAAAAATAATAATAATTTCACTTGTCTGAATTCCATACTCTAACAGCAATCGGAATTCGAAACCGGAAATAACACTTACCCTAAACAAAACAGCGCATAGAGCTTCCTACCGAGGAAGGACACCCGTGGGAAAGATTAATACAGAGAACCAAACGGATACTAAAGTAAATTAAGTAGTCCACTAGCTTTTCTGGTTATTTACAGAAATATCTATCAACTCCTATGTTTTGTGTGTTTTGTGGTGTGAATATATGTTAGCCACAGTAAGCTATAATGAAAAAGTGAAATGTTCTTTTCAGATTTGTGTTTGTGTTCTGTGAATACATGTTAATCAACAATTGGAATATTCAGAAAACCTACTGTAAAAGACTTAATGAGAAATATTCAGTGTTGGAAAATAAATTCACAATTTACGGTTGTGACTCATGTCATCCCCTTTGAAGAAAAGCGCTCGCTGGGGGGTATTGCAATGACGAAACCTCACCATCTACGCTCCGTAATCTAAAAGACGAAGTAACTAGTTCAGGTTACAGTATTTACAGAAATTTCATTCTTTGTGGTTTTTGTGTTTGTGTTGTGTTGTGGATATAAAATTGAACTATTTTGGAATAATCGAATTTCGAAGAGTCATCTGGAAAGCTGTAAGTACTTTTTTAACTTAAACAAAACTGATCGCATGTTGTTTGGTAAGCGTAATTCTAATACTGAATAGTTTTTTTTTTTTCCATAAGAATAATCATAGGTTATATATTAGAGTATCAACATGGACACATTAGCGATTTTTTATGTCTAATGTGTATGTGTGTGTGTGTGTGTGTGTGTGTGTGTGTGTGTGTGTGTGTGTGTGTGTGTGTGTGTGTGTGTTTAAGGACAGGTACTTTAAGAATATAATTAATTATTCAGAAAAGATCGAAACACGAGACCCATCACGACTTTCTCTAAGAATTCCCATTCTTTAACAGGAAAGAAATACCCAAAATGTATTGGAAAATTAGTACAACCATCTATATAAAATAAAAAAAAAAAATAAAAATAAAAAAAAAACCGTATGTTTGAGTGACACCAGTATATAATTAATTATTCATAAAAATCTAATCACACCCGCCATCACGACATACTCTAAGAATTTCCACAGACGACAATGACAGATGTGTGTCACATTTAACTTAAACATAACAACTGCTCGTATGTTTTTGGTAAGCGTAATTCTAATACTGAATAGTTTTTTTTTTTCCATAAGAATAATCATAGGTTATATATTAGAGTATCAACATGGACACATTAGCGATTTTTTATGTCTAATGTGTATGTGTGTGTGTGTGTGTGTGTGTGTGTGTTTAAGGACAGGTACTTTAAGAATATAATTAATTATTCAGAAAAGATCGAAACACGAGACCCATCACGACTTTCTCTAAGAATTCCCATACTTTAACAGGAAAGAAATACCCAAAATGTATTGGAAAATTAGTACAACCATCTATATAAAATAAAAAAAAAAAATAAAAATAAAAAAAAAACCGTATGTTTGAGTGACACCAGTATATAATTAATTATTCATAAAAATCTAATCACACCCGCCATCACGACATACTCTAAGAATTTCCACAGACGACAATGACAGATGTGTGTCACATTTAACTTAAACATAACAACTGCTCGTATGTTTTTGGTAAGCGTAATTCTAATACTGAATAGTTTTTTTTTTTTTCCATAAGAATAATCATCGGGTATATATTAGAGTATCAACATGGATACATTTGCGATTTTTTATATCTAATATGTATATGTGTGTGTGTATGTGTGTTTAAGGATAGGTTTTTTAAGTATATAATTAATTATTCAGAAAAACTCGAAACACGAGAGCCATCACAACTTTCTCTAAGAATTCCCACACTTTAACAGGAAAGAAATGCCCAAAATGTATTGGAAAATTAGTACAACCATCTATAGAAGAAAAAAAAAACTGTATGTTTGAGTGACATAGAATATAGTTAAATTAAATTATCATTCCAAACTCAATAACAACAAACATTCGCGTCACGATTCCTTATCTTATCTTGATCTTGATCTGGTCAGAAGTGTCCACCAATGACAACACGATTACTTATCCACTAATATTTCCCTTTCCATTCAAAACAATAACGTCACTTATTTACAACTAACAAATGACGTCACTTATCTACATCTGAAAACAACACACACCCACGACACGATTCCTTATCTAATCTTGATCTTGATCTTGTCAGAAGTGAGCACCAATCACGACACAATTTCTTATCCACTAATATCATCCTTTCCATTCAAAACAACAACCTCACTTATTTACAAATAACAAATGACGATATTTATTTACAAATAACAAATGACGTCACTTATCTACATCTCATAACAACAAACATTCACGTCACGAAATCCTTATCTTATCTTGATCTTCATCTTGTCACTAGTGCACCACCAATCACAACGCGAATCCTTATCTCTACCATCACCCATAATCCCATACGCTAACCAAAACACACCAACTGAAGCCAGTGACACACTTGCCCACACGGAAATTCCAAACATTCCAAACTCATGAAGCCATGCTCACAATGACGTCATCAACCAATCACGTCACGATTCCTTATCTTATCTTGATCTTGATCTTGTCACTACCGTCACCCCTACTACTACTAAAGTCTATGCGCCGTTTAGTTTAGGGTAATGTTATTTCCGGTTTCGAATTCCGAATGCTGTTAGAGTATGGAATTCGACAAGTGAAATTATTATTTTTTTTTTTCAAATTGATTGGTTATTTTCTGTATTTTACTTTTAAAATTCATATTCTAACAAAATAACTGAGCAAAATTAATAAATATATAAAATATATGTGAATTTATTTTCCAACACTTATTTTCCGCATTCACAGAAATAAGAAATAGCTTTATATCTGTGAATGCGGGTAATGTATTCTGGTGACTGTATTCAATTTGCACATCATTCAGTTAAAATGTCCGCAGTGTCATATATATTCGACCCAATGATAATAGAAGAGTTGTTCAGCTTCCGATATAGTTTGCCGTCTGGGATATTATGCAATAAATATAACTTTATACGGTATGTTAACTAAATATCTATGATGGCTTTTTAACATAAGGAGCGGTTGTACTTCAATCAGAATTGATGATGTCCTTTCGATGGATGAACTTGGTTTAGAATCTCCTCTGTGATGTGAAAACCTATATGAGAGTAGTATCTGAAGGTGAAGTATCACAGCTCAATCAGTGTTTACCTCATTTTTATCTAGATATTGGTCCCACAAAATGGCCTGGAATTAAATAATTATCTCATGGTTTATTCAGAATCCTAAATAACTGCTTCGTATTGGTATACGGTTTTTATTATTTAAACTATTTCCAGAAATTGAGGGTCTCATCAAGAAAGGGAATTTTCTTTCACACCATCACTCATAGATTTTATCGAATTCATCCATGATACTTACCCCCCCCCCTTCTAAAAGCAATCTCTGTCAACACACACTAATCTGTGAGAGAAAAATCCAGTTATTACCCCTTTCATGAATCCATTCATTCCCAACGAAATGAATACATTCATGAAACGGCTTTGTACAGAAGCAAAATAACTTTCCTCTACTTAAATGTAAATGTACGTTTCAGCATTACAATTATCATCTGAGTTGTAATGCAATGTTAAAACTGACAGTGCATTGCAACTGACATCTGCGTTGCATTTGCAATCTTTCGTATACGGCCTCATGATTCGCCATGCGCCAAGATTTCAAACTTATCAGTTTCTTCTCGCATAATGCAGCTATATAATACACCACTAGTTATTTCATTAGTTAACGTTATTACAATAGTCAATGCATATAACACAGATTTAAACACTGAACTACTTATGCAAAAAATGCAAACGATTAGATACAAATATCCTTTTAGGAGATTTAGAATGCCGAAAGCCCAACTTCGAGCTCCCCACAACTATTTCGGAAAGAGCATAAATAGTGCACAAGATTGACGATCTAAAACCTTGAGATCATAATCAACAAGCAAAATCATGTCGGTAAAAAAACAACGGGTAGAGAATCAGCATTAAACATCACAGGAGTAGATTATGAAACTGTAAATCTTATCCAATGGAAAATCCTAAATAATGCCATCAGTGATCATAGACCTATTATCATAACCATTAAAACTAACTACCGGCCATGATGTCTATAGACATCATGGCCGGTAGCGGAGTTTTAAGGATAATCGTTATGATAATAGGTTTAGTGGGATTTTAATGTAAATCGTCAGTGATACAGCAGATGGTGGAAGTAAAGTTTTCTCTATTAGTTGCAAAGAAACTGAGAGATTTTCACCAAAATGTATGACATTTATAGTCATTTGCTATTTTGGAAACTGAATTACAATGTTTTCGTATCATGGGAAAAATTATAGCTAACCATCTAAATTCATCAATGATAAAATTAGACTTTCAATACTTTATTCAATTCGAAAAGATTCTTCATTTTAGGATATTTGCAAATAGTATACGAAGACTGCTTGTGTATATCTGGTGACAATAGGATACATGGAAAATTTAGGAAGGCACAGTGTCATATGCAGGCTAACACCTTGTCCGATCTTAAGACTTTTGCATGACCAGCTATTTTGATGTAATACAAACCAAGAAACAGTGATTAACGAACATTTTCTTTATTAGAAAATGTTCGTTATTTCCAACTTATTGGAAAATATTCAGAGTGTAAACTAAATCTTGTGAAATATTTCTCGGTATTTACATGTTCTAATTATTCTCTGTGAATATACTTGTAAATAATATTTCAGCAAAATAAAAGATGCATTTTTAAACTTAAATAAACAAAGTTTCATATTGGTGATGTGTTTTCCACAGTGAAAATTTTACTCTTATTCCGTTTATAATTTAATATATAAATCCATAAGCTTATACCTTAATGCAATTCTGATTAATTATTGTAAAAATTCATACTTTTCTCCCTTAATACAAGTCTGTCACTAGGAACGAAATACGAGTAAGGGGGAAAAAATCAAAATTATTATTCAAACCTCTTCATGAAAAAACGATATTGGTTTTCCATGTGTGAACATTTCCCCCATACACTCGCGCACCAGAAGTGATAATTTCAATCAGAATGATGATGGCATCATTATAATCACAGATGGTCCATGCATAAACATGAAAAGGGAGGATATGAGTCATGATTAGCCACCGTTGATTTTAACACTCACATAAATATAACACTATAGTCTAAATTTTTAAATGTTTGGAACTTTGTAACAGAGAAATTAACAACGTATACTATAGAGCTAATATTCTGTTGAAAAATAAGAATATTATTAAATAGTATTTATTTGTGCTGGCAAAAGAAGTAACATAATAAGAATGAAGGAAAAAGAAAGTGATACATAGGGGGAAAAACATGAAACTTCAGATATGACTAGTATTATAGATGCTCAATTTCTTTATGATAAAGACTCAACTTTATTTCCTAAAGAAATTTTTATTTCTGATGGAATTATTGTAAAACATATCATGACAACATCACCTTTTAAGAGGAATGAATAACCCGAAAAAGCAGAATTCTTGGTTAATTAAATATAATCATTAACTGAAATGGGAAATTGGATCTCTTTCTCTGGACAAACTAATAAATTGGATAATACAATCAACATCCAAATATATATCGAATAGTTCTCATCAAAGGTAAAGAAAAATTATCAAAATTAATAGACAGACCTGTATTTCATATAAAATATTGGTTGTCCAAAATGTGCTGATATACAGGGTGCCCCCAAAATTCACGCAAGATTTAAATTTAGCGCCATTTGTGTGGTAAAGTGTTGCCAACGAGAAAAAAAACCCATCGTGACAGCTGACAGTTCAGGGTTATTAAAAATGACCACACACAGCAGAGAGAGTTCGTTGAATGGATTATCGAACAACAACAAGTGGATGCTTATTTTTCGAACAAAATCATCTTCAGCGATGAGGCTCATTTTCATCTTGATGGCTTGATGTGACAAAATTGTCGCATTTTGGGTTCAGAAAATCCACGAGTGATTGTTGAGAAACAAACGCATCCACAACGTGTCACTGTTTGGTGCAGAGTTTGGGCTAGAGGCATCATCGGTACATTTTTCTTCGAAAATGCGGATGGTTAGGCAATAACAGTTAATGGTGCTCGCTATCGCGAAAATCCAGTTTTTTGTGCCTAAATTGCAAGATATGGATGTGGACGATATGTGGTTTCAAAGCGGTGCCACATGCCATACAGGCCGAGAAACAATTCAATTGCTGCATTCAATTACAGAAACAAATGCATCCACAACGTGTCACTGTTTGGTGCGGATTTTTGGCTAGAGGCATCATCGGTACATTCTTCTTCGAAAATGCGGATGGTTAGGCAATAACAGATAATGGTGCTCGCTATCGCGACATGAAAATCTAGTTTTTGTGCCTAAATTGCAAGATATGGATGTGGACGATATGTGGTTTCAAAGCGGTGCCACATGCCATACAGCCCGAGAAACAATTCAATTGCTGCATTCAATTACAGAAACAAATTCATCCACAACGTGTCACTGTTTAGTGCGGATTTTGGGCTAGAGGCATCATCGGTACATTCTTCAAAAATGCGGCTGGAAAGGCAATAACGCTTAATGGTGCTGGCTATGGTGACATGATAATCCAGTTTTTTGTGCCTAAATTGAGAGATATGGATGTGAACGACATCTGGTTTCCATGTGGTGCCACATGCTATACAGCCCGAGAAACAATTCAATTACTGCATGAGTCATTTCCTGGTCGTGTAATTTCCAGTTTTGGTGATCAGAATTGGCCGCCCAGATCATGTGGCTTAATGCCGTTGGCATTTTTTCTTTGAAGAAAAAACTTTGAAGTCTAAGGTTTATGCCAACAAGCCCACGACCACCCACGCCTTGAAGGAGGAAACTGAGCGCTGTATCAACGTAAATCAGCCACATTTATGCAAAATGGTCATGGAAAATTTCAACAAAAGAGTGCGTATGTGCCAGCAAAGCCGTGGAGGCGATTTACCCGATATGCTATTCCATGCATAACCCTATACTTTATACTTTATGAATCAATAAGAAATTACACTTTTTAAATAAAAACCTATATTTTCTATCAAAATTACTTATTGCGTGAATTTTGGGACACCCTGTAGATCTGTGTATTTACTCATGTTATTGGAAATATCAACAAAGATTTTGTGCTTATATCAATACTCAAAAATATATGTATTGCCTTAAAAAAATTACAAATGTTTGTAATAATTACAAAAATTACTATGTCAAGAGATGGGCAGTATCCACGAAAATCTTCTATTCCACAAGGAGGATCGTTAGTTATCTCAAGGAAAAGTGCTTAAGAGAGTTGTTGAACTAAATGATGAGCCACACATTTTCCTACTGGATAAAGATAAGAACATTGCAGATCTTTTCAATGAATAAATGGTTATTAATACCATGCTACCTAGCTGATATTTTTGAAAAGGTAAATATGCTTAATTTGCCTTTTCAAGGAAAAGGTGATATTTTAACAATGAATGAGAAAATAACTGCATTTCGAAAAAAAATGATGCTGTGGAGAGAGAGATTTGAAAAGGGATGTTTAGAAATGTTTCCATCTTTATCTGATTTAGTTACAGAAAATACTGTAAATGTAAAACAAACAAAAATTCTAATATCTACACATTTAAAAAGTTTAGAGACATATTTTTGTAACTTATTCACAGATCTCTCTTGCGAAGATTTTCAACGGATTTTATACCCATTTGCAGATAATGTAAAAATTGACCACCTTTCGATTATTTTTCAAGAGCAATTAATTGACATTAGATACAACACAACTTTGAAAAACGAATTTCAACAGAAATCTCTTTACAATTGGTAGATGGGACTGAAATCCAAGTATAGCAATTTAATAAGCACAGCAAATGCACCCCTACCGTTTGGTTCTACTTATTTATGTGAGGTATCATTAGTAGTAGGGGTGACGGTAGTGACCAGATCAAGATCAAGATAAGATAAGGAATCGTGACGTGATTGGTTTATGACGTCATTGTGTGCGTGGCTTCATGGGTGTGGAATGTTTGGAATTTCCCTGTGGGCATATGTGTCACTGGCTTCAGTTCTTGTGTTTTGGTTCGCGTATGGTATTATGGATGATGGTAGAGATAAGGATTCGTGTTGTGATTGGTGGTGCACTAGTGACAAGATGAAGATCAAGATAAGATAAGGAATCGTGTCGTGGGTGTGTGTTGTTTTCAGAAGTAGATAAGTGACGTCATTTGTTATTTTTAAATAAATGTCGTCATTTGTTATTTGTAAATAAATGTCGTCATTTGTTATTTGTAAATAAGTGACGTTGTTGTTTTGAATGGAAAGGATGATATTAGTGGATAAGAAATCGTGTCGTGATTGGTGGGACACTTTAAACCAGATCAAGATCAAGATAAGATAAGGAAATGTGACGTGAATATTTGTTGTTAGTTGTAAATAAGTGACGTTATTGTTTTGAATGGGAAGGATGATTTTAGTGGTTAAGTAATCGTCTCGTGATTGGTGGGACACTTCTGACAAGATCAAGATCAAGATAACATTAGGATTCGTGACGTGAATGTTTGTTGTTATTGAGTTTGGAATGATAATTTAATTTAACTATATTCTATATCACACAAACATACAGTTTTTTTTTTATTCTCTAGACGGTTGTACTAATTTTCCAATACATTTTGGGTATTTCTTTCCTGTTAAAGTGTGGGAATTCTTAGAGAAAGTCGTGATGGCTCTCGTGTTTCGATCTTTTCTGAATAATTAATTATATACTTAAAGTACCTGTCCTTAAACACACACACACACACACACACACGCACACACACACATACACATTAGACATAAAAATCGCTAATGTGTCCATGTTGATACTCTAATATATAACCTATGATTATTCTTATGGAAAAAAAAAACTATTCAGTATTAGAATTACGCTTACCAAACAACATGCGATCAGTTATGTTTAAGTTAAAAAAGTACTTACAGCTTTCCAGATGACTCTTCGAAATTCGATTATTCCAAAATAGTTCAATTTTATATCCACAACACAACACAAACACAAAAACCACAAAGAATGAAATTTCTGTAAATACTGTAACCTGAACTAGTTACTTCGTCCTTTAGATTACGGAGCTTAGATGGTGAGGTTTCGTCATTGCAATATCCCCCAGCGAGCACTTTTCTTCAAAGGGGATGACATGAGTCACATCCGTAAATTGGGATATTGTTCAAAAGGCAGCATTTCCTCAAGTTTGGATATTTTTCAAATACTTACATATGACTAAGGGATTAGTATCCACATGTTTGAATGAAAATTATTCATTCTTCGTTACCGTCGGCATTCATTGGTGTAGTAAATTAATGCTAACATTTAATGTTAATTTAGATTGCTGTTAGAGTATGGAATTCAGACAAGTGAAATTATTATTTTTTTTTTCAAATTGATTGGATATTTTCTGTATTTTACTTTAAAAGTCATATTCTAACAGAATAACTGAGTAGAATTAATAAATATATAAAGTATATGTGAATTTATTTTCCAACACTGAATATTTCTCATTAAGTCTTTTACAGTAGGTTTTCTGAATATTCCAATTGTTGATTAACATGTATTCACAGAACACAAACACAAATCTGAAAAGAACATTTCACTTTTTCATTATAGCTTACTGTGGTAACATACATTCATACCACAAAACACACAAAACATAGGAGTTGATAGATATTTCTGTAAATAACCAGAAAAGCTAGTGGACTACTTAATTTACTTTAGTATCCGTTTGGTTCTCTGTATTAATTCTTTCCCACGGTGCCCACCTTGGTGGAAAGTCTATGCATCGTTTTGTTTAGGGTAAGTGTTATTTCCGGTTTCGAATTCCGATTGCTGTTAGAGTATGGAATTCAGACAAGTGAAATTTTTGTTTATTTTTTTTTTTTCAAATTGATTGGTTATTTTCTGTATTTTACTTTTACAGGTCATATTCTAACAGAATAACTGAGCAGAATTAATAAATATATAAAGTATATGAGACTTAGTTGAATATTTAATTTAGATTACTATCCGATTGGTTCGTTCTCTGTTTAATTCCTTCCCACAGTTGCTCATGCTATGTTTCCTAAGCTTGGTGGGAAAGTCTATGCGCCTTTTTGTTTAGGGTAAGTGTAATTTCCTGTTTCGAATTCCGAGTGCTGTTAAGGTATGGAATTCTGACAAGTGAAATTATTTATTTATTTTTTTTCAAATTGAATGGCTATTTTCTGTATTTTACTTTTAAAAATCAGTTTAATTACATATTCTAACAGAATAACTGAGCAAAATTAACGAATAAATAAAATGTGTATTTATTTTCCAACACTGTACATTTCTCACTAAGTCGTATCTTAAAGATATCTCTTATCCGGTCGCCAACTTGTTGTACCTAGGTGAAAAATAGTATGTGTGTGTGTAGTAACGTGTTGGTTTAAAATATCTAATGGCTCTGTAAAATAACCAAATTCTAGTAGTATTGTAATTTCAGGTGAAATCTTCTGCACTAAAATTCTGGTTATTAAAATAATACTCGATTTGTTTTTTTTTTTTTTTGCTTCCAAGAGTTGACAGTTTCTTGATATATTTGAGGGCTTGCATGAACAAATAAGACTTTTAACTCACTGAGTCAAAAAATAAATAAATAAATAAAATAAAATAAAAAACTCTAGTTAGTTTGTGGCATTAAATTTTACAAGGAGAAAAAAAAAATGTTGTGGTCTTACTTAAATTTGTATTTTGACTGTTGTCCTCTCAGCCCGACTCTTTTCTCTTTTTTTTTCACAGTTGGGATATTTATATATTTTAACACAATTATTATATTAGATATTCTTTCCAACACAAATAAATAATTATGTATTCTTATTTCAAATGAATATTAGCTCAGAAAGAAAGAAAGAAAATTGTAAAGAAAAAAAAAATGTTTACCTTCAAATAACTATTTTGGAATCACAGCAAACAAGAAATTCATCACCTTTTCAAATTTTTTAAATTCCTACCGATAATGTTTTCATCATTTGGTATCATTTAAATGAAGAACGGTTCTGGCTATAAAGTTTGTTAATGTTATTGATTTTTCTCTTCCAATGGCTGTAATTTTTTTTTTTTTTGATACATTCATGCTGATTCCTTGTTATCTGCACGCTACGATACCTTTTTATTTTCTACAACAAACGTTTTTTGAGTTTAAGTAACGTGATTGGCTAAAATATCAGCTGTTTGTCTCTGTAAAATAATCAAATTCTAACAGTCGTATTGTTAGAATTTGGTACGACTGTTTTTTCTAGTCTGGTGAAGGTATCTACTTCAGATGTAGTAACAAATTGTCACTTATCACTTCATTTTTACTTTATTCACAAAACTACAAATCCGTTATTTGGTATGATCTCTGTTTTTAATTCCCCCATTACTAGAATGTACGGGTGGTAAAGTTTTGAAATAAGTTTCGACTCGCAAGAAAAATAAAATGTTTACATTCAAATAACTATTTATGATCACAGCAAGCAAGAAATTCATCAGCTTTTCAAAGTTTGGAAATTCATACCCATTTTGTTTTCATTTGGTATCATTTAAATGAATAACGGGTATGGGTATTAAGTTTGTTAATGATTTTGATTTTTCTCTTCCAAAGGCGATTATTATTTGATATATACATGTTGATTCATTTGTTATCTGCATGCTACGATATCATTTTTATTTTCTACAATAAACTTTTTTAGAGTTTAAGTAACGTGATAGACTAAAATATCAGTTGTCTCTCTGTAAATAACCAAATTCTAACAGTCGTATTGTTTGAATTTGGTACGATTGTTTTTCTAGTCTGGTGAAGGTATCTACAGATGTAGTAACAAAATTGTCACTTTTCAGTTCATTTGTACTTTATTCACCAAACTACAAATATGTGTTGTCAAGTTTTGAAAAAAAAAAAAAAAGTTTCGACTAGTAGTGATATGTTTTTAAACTCTTATCATGTACAAATATCTTAAAAGAAAAGAAAAATGTACCTTCTTTTCTTTTTTACATCAAGCTTTTTTAAGAGTTTGGTAACGTGATGAGTTAAAATATCTGCACTCTGTAAAATAACCAAATTTTTATCTTACTTTGTGTTGGGAAAGGTAAAATTTGTATTTGTGTTATCTGGAGAGTATAAACCTTTTTTCTATACTAAACTTTAAGAGTTTAAGTTATGTTTTGGGTAACATTATCTGCTTTCTCTCTGTAAAATCACCAAATTCTAACAGGTAGGATTTTCGAGTATGCGGACGAAATGTTTACAGATAACTCAAAAAAAAAAAAAATGTCAATAGGTAGCATTAGACAAATTTCTAAATACTTAATTACAGGATATCAGGTTTCCCATGGTCCTTGCATTAATTTCACATTAGTGATTTTTTACAATAATTAAACAGAATTGCATTAAGGTATAAAGTTATGGATTTAATTATCAAATTCTAAACTGAATAACTGAGTAAAAATTTCACTGTGGAAAAACACAACAGCAACACACATCTTTGTTCATTTAAGTTTTACAAATGCTTATTTTATTTTGCTGAAATATTACTTACAACGAAAAAAAAATCGAAACTTGTAATTACCTAAAAATATTTCACAATATTTAGTTTACACTATTTTCCTGAAGAAAGAAAATTTCAAAGACTTTTGTGGTTCACTCATTATTTTACTTTACTGGACCTAAACACCACAACACAACACAATACGATAGCTGCACTGGACGAACGAATTGCAGTAACTGAAAAGACACTCGACTCGATTGTTTTACTTTATAGTACTGTTTACCTGACCCTTTACCCTGACCGTTCCTTCCAAATGAAACTTTCGCGCAGGTGACTCACAGACATGTTTTCGCATGCTGGTGGATTGATGTTGATGTGCGTTTATCTTACTTTGTGACATTATGGTACAAACTTTATCTCTGTGGCTCGAATTCATCCAAAGGAAGATGAGCGAGCTACCCATTTGTAGATATCTTTTAGTGATGTCACCTCAAACTGATAACCAATGAGATGAACGATCTCGCCATTGCGGATGTCCGAAATTGTTTGGATGGAAAAAAAAAAAAATAGCTTTATGTGTTGGGTGTGAAAGGGTAGTCAAGAGGTTGACAGTGGTCTTCCCTGCAAGGCTCCCCCACCCTCCCTATCCTCCAGAAGATGTCTGCTCATCTAAGGGAGATGAGCTATTTTGCCGTTGTCGGATTTCTTTTAGTCATGTCACTTCTAACTGATGCTAAATGCTCCCCCATCCCATACTCTAACCCATCATCCCTCTCTCCTCCAGCAGATGTCTGCTCAGGCTAGCGGAGATTAGCGAGCTTATCATTCGCGGATATCTTTTAGTGATGTTACTTCCAACTGATACTGATAAATTTGGAGGAAAAAAAAATAGCATCAGGTTGTGAAAGTGAAAAGGTAGTCAAGAAAAGGCAGTGAGTGAGGTCTTCCCTGCAATACTCCCCTAACCCCCTCTCCTCCAGAAAAAAAATAAAAAAACGCGTTTTTTTATTTTTTTTCCAAAAAAGTTTTCATTAAAAAACGTGTTTTTTCGTAAAAAGTTATCATAAAAAACCAGTTTTTAATTTTTTTTTTTTTTCCAAAAAAGTTATCAGTATCACTTGGAGGTGACATCACTAAAAGATATCCGCAAATGATGAGCATCTCCACGAGGCTGAGCAGACATTTTCTGGAGGAGAGGGGGTTAGGGGAGTCTGTTTTTTCTTTTTTTTTCAAAACTTGACAACACATATTTGTAGTTTGGTTAATAAAGTAAAAATGAACTGAAAAGTGACAATTTTGTTACTACATCTGTAGATACCTTCACTAGACTAGAAAAACAATCGTACCAAATTCAAACAATACGACTGTTAGAATTAGACTGTTTGGCTATTTACAGAGAGACAACTGATATTTTAGTCTATCACGTTACTTAAACTCTAAAAAAGTTTATTGTAGAAAATAAAAATGATATCGTAGCATGCAGATAACAAATGAATCAACATGTATATATCAAATAATAATCGCCTTTGGAAGAGAAAAATCAAAATAATTAACAAACTTAATACCCATACCCGTTCTTCATTTAAATGATACCAAATGATGAAAACAAAATGGGTATGAATTTCCAAACTTTGAAAAGCTGATGAATTTCTTGCTTGCTGTGATCATAAATAGTTATTTAAATGTAAACATTTTATTTTTCTTGCGAGTCGAAACTTATTTCAAAACTTTACCACCCGTACATTCTAGTAATGGGGGAATTAAAAACAGAGACCATACCAAATAACGGATTTGTAGTTTTGTGAATAAAGTAAAAATGAAGTGATAAGTGACAATTTGTTACTACATCTGAAGTAGATACCTTCACCAGACTAGAAAAAACAGTCGTACAAATTCTAACAATACGACTGTTAGAATTTGATTATTTTACAGAGACAAACAGCTGATATTTTAGCCAATCACGTTACTTAAACTCAAAAAACGTTCGTTGTAGAAAATAAAAAGGTATCGTAGCGTGCAGATAACAAGGAATCAGCATGAGTGTATCAAAAAAAAAAAAAAATTACAGCCATTGGAAGAGAAAAATCAATAACATTAACAAACTTTATAGCCAGAACCGTTCTTCATTTAAATGATACCAAATGATGAAAACAATATGGGTAGGAATTTAAAAAATTTGAAAAGGTGATGAATTTCTTGTTTGCTGTGATTCCAAAATAGTTATTTGAAGGTAAACATTTTTTTTTTCTTTACAATTTTCTTTCTTTCTTTCTGAGCTAATATTCATTTGAAATAAGAATACATAATTATTTATTTGCGTTGGAAAGAATATCTAATATAATAATTGTGTTAAAATATATCAATATCCCAACTGTGAAAAAAAAAAAAGAAAAGAGTCGGGCTGAGAGGACAACAGTCAAAATACAAATTTAAGTAAGACCACAACATTTTTTTTTTCTCCTTGTAAAATTTAATGCCACAAACTAACTAGATTTTTGTTATTTTATTTTATTTATTTATTTTTTTTTTTGACTCAGTGAGTTAATAGTCTTATTTGTTCATGAAAGCCCTCAAATATATCAAGAAACTGTCAACTCTTGGAAGCAAAAAAAAAAAAAAAAAATCGAGTATTATTTTAATAACCAGAATTTTAGTGCAGAAG
Source organism: Typopeltis vanoorti (assembly GCF_054136105.1). NCBI lineage: Eukaryota > Metazoa > Arthropoda > Arachnida > Uropygi > Thelyphonidae > Typopeltis > Typopeltis vanoorti. The sequence goes on from NC_143554.1 coordinate 147,681,630, forward strand.
ATTTCACCTGAAATTACAATACTGCTAGAATTTGGTTATTTTACAGAGCCATTAGATATTTTAAACCAACACGTTACTACACACACACATACTATTTTTCACCTTGGTACAACAAGTTGGCGACCGGATAAGAGATATCTTTAAGAAACGACTTAGTGAGAAATGTACAGTGTTGGAAAATAAATTCACATTTTATTTATTCGTTAATTTTGCTCAGTTATTCTGTTAGAATATGTAATTAAACTGATTTTTAAAAGTAAAATACAGAAAATAGCCATTCAATTTGAAAAAAAAAAAAATAAATATTTTCACTTCTCAGAATTCCATACCTTAACAGCACTCGGAATTCGAAACAGGAAATTATACTTACCCTAAACAAAAAGGCGCATAGACTTTCCCACCAAGCTTAGGAAACATAGCATGAGCAACTGTGGGAAGGAATTAAACAGAGAACGAACCAATCGGATAGTAATCTAAATTAAATATTCAACTAAGTCTCATATACTTTATATATTTATTAATTCTGCTCAGTTATTCTGTTAGAATATGACCTGTAAAAGTAAAATATAGAAAATAACCATTCAATTTGAAAAAAAAAAATAAATAAACAAAAATTTCACTTGTCTGAATTCCATACTCTAACAGCAATTGGAATTCGAAACCGGAAATAACACTTACCATAAACAAAACGGCGCATAGACTTTCCGCCAAGGTGGGCACCCGTGGGAAAGAATTAATATAGAGAACCAAACGGATACTAAAGTAAATTAAGTAGTCCACTAGCTTTTCTGGTTATTTACAGAAATATCTATCAACTCCTATGTTTTGTGTGTTTTGTGGTGTGAATATATGTTAGCCACAGTAAGCTATAATGAAAAAGTGAAATGTTCTTTTCAGATTTGTGTTTGTGTTCTGTGAATACATGTTAATCAACAATTGGAATATTCAGAAAACCTACTGTAAAAGACTTAATGAGAAATATTCAGTGTTGGAAAATAAATTCACATACACTTTATATATTTATTAATTCTACTCAGTTATTCTGTTAGAATATGACTTTTAAAAGTAAAATACAGAAAATAACCAATCAATTTGAAAAAAAAAAAAATAATAATTTCACTTGTCTGAATTCCATACTCTAACAGCAATCTAAATTAACATTAAATGTAAGCATTAATTTACTACACCAATGAATGCCGACGGTAACGAAGAATGAATAATTTTCATTCAAACATGTGGATACTAATCCCTTAGTCATATGTAAGTATTTGAAAAATATCCAAACTTGAGGAAATGCTGCCTTTTGAACAATATCCCAATTTACGGATGTGACTCATGTCATCCCCTTTGAAGAAAAGTGCTGGCTGGGGGATATTGCAATGACAAAACCTCACCATCTACGCTCCGTAATCTAAAGGATGAAGTAACTAGTTCAGGTTACAGTATTTACAGAAATTTCATTCTTTGTGGTTTTTGTGTTTGTGTTGTGTTGTGGATATAAAATTGAACTATTTTGGAATAATCGAATTTCGAAGAGTCATCTGGAAAGCTGTAAGTACTTTTTTAACTTAAACATAACTGATCGCATGTTGTTTGGTAAGTGTAATTCTAATACTGAATAGTTTTTTTTTTCCATAAGAATAATCATAGGTTATATATTAGAGTATCAACATGGACACATTAGCGATTTTTTATGTCTAATGTGTATGTGTGTGTGTGTGTGTGTGTGTGTGTGTGTGTGTGTGTGTGTGTGTGTGTGTGTTTAAGGACAGGTACTTTAAGTATATAATTAATTATTCAGAAAAGATCGAAACACGAGAGCCATCACGACTTTCTCTAAGAATTCCCACACTTTAACAGGAAAGAAATACCCAAAATGTATTGGAAAATTAGTACAACCATCTAGAGAATAAAAAAAAAACTGTATGTTTGTGTGATATAGAATATAGTTAAATTAAATTATCATTCCAAACTCAATAACAACAAACATTCACGTCACGAATCCTAATGTTATCTTGATCTTGATCTTGTCAGAAGTGTCCCACCAATCACGAGACGATTACTTAACCACTAAAATCATCCTTCCCATTCAAAACAATAACGTCACTTATTTACAACTAACAACAAATATTCACGTCACATTTCCTTATCTTATCTTGATCTTGATCTGGTTTAAAGTGTCCCACCAATCACGACACGATTTCTTATCCACTAATATCATCCTTTCCATTCAAAACAACAACGTCACTTATTTACAAATAACAAATGACGACATTTATTTACAAATAACAAATGACGACATTTATTTAAAAATAACAAATGACGTCACTTATCTACTTCTGAAAACAACACACACCCACGACACGATTCCTTATCTTATCTTGATCTTCATCTTGTCACTAGTGCACCACCAATCACAACACGAATCCTTATCTCTACCATCATCCATAATACCATACGCGAACCAAAACACAAGAACTGAAGCCAGTGACACATATGCCCACAGGGAAATTCCAAACATTCCACACCCATGAAGCCACGCACACAATGACGTCATAAACCAATCACGTCACGATTCCTTATCTTATCTTGATCTTGATCTGGTCACTACCGTCACCCCTACTACTACTATCATTTTCTTCAATGGCAGGTATTTAAACCAAATATCGAAATAAATTAAACTTGGAACCAGACCGTATTGCAGTATCAGAAGCCATCAAACCAGAATTTCAAGAAATTATGAAATAAATTTAAGGCCATTGTTCGCATTAAATATTGTAATTAATGTTTGTAAACTGTTAATAATAAAAATAATGTGTAAAAATATCTAGCTATTTTAATTATTATATGATGATACAAGGCATATTTCCTCTTTATAATACTTATTACAATAGATTTTTGCTCAATCAAATGTGGTTACGCGCTTTTTATTTTTACTGTCTTGGGGTACGCGATAAAAAACGTTTGGAGAACACTGTACTAGAAGACAAAAATCTCTCGACAGTTAAATTCACTAATAGAATCAGGACCCAAGAACAGAATCATATCTCACTCAAAACTTTTGATGATTTACAATACTTTACAATATGATTATGAAATTAGAAAACAAATCCACTTAGAGCACCTGTCCATCGAAATAAGCAAAGAGCCATTCTTATCCACTATACTACCAAAAATACAATGATTAACTTAAATCTCATAGAACCTTGTTCAAGAATGGATTCACAGCACGAAAATGAAAGAAAAGGACATGATACTACACATCCCTTAAATAATCTAAACCATGATATTGCCTATTCTGATGGATTGTCTATGGATCTTCTGATGAAGCACTCAACCAAGGATGAGCAGGGGTTTTTGAACACTACCTGGAGGCAAGGAAATTAAAATCAAACCTTCAGCTGGCCAAATGGCTTCCAACGTCACTTGTGAAACCATACAAGCAAACCCTCAAGTTCTCTCTCTCTAATCCAATAATAAACATTATAGAACGAATACCCATCTACTAAGACTCAAAATCTGCTCTTGAGGTATTAAAAAGAGAATAACAAAACTCACATAGGAAATTCGTGAAAAACTAACAAATGTAAATTTGAAAAATAAGAACTGTATATTACAATGGATATCAGCCCATATAAATATTGAAGGCAATGAGAAAACAGACAGACTAGCGAAAGAAGCAAGATACGTACCTCAAAAATACACCAACTATCACTAACTGATGCAAATTGGTCGAAAATTAAGATTAGTAAAACAAACTATCAAGAAAAAGAAGGGAATAGATGAAATTAATGAAAACAGAGAAATAACCACAATCATCACTAGACCAAGGACGGGACATTTTAAAAGCATGAAAATTCAGTCTGATGGTAGTAGAAACTACGAAATATGCAACAACTATCCAGGAATCGAAGAAACACTTGCCCATATTTATTCTTGTCCAACAACTGCTGGTTAACAAAAGATATGCATACAGAAAATTTATAATAACCCTATGAAAAAGCTCTACTTCATCAAAGTCCAACAGATTGCCAAAACAGTTCTACAGGCCCATGGTTATACGTAGAAGCTATTTAAAGGGCTCGACAACATCATTAGTGGTGTCTATGCCTCCATTCATTACAAATAATTTTGTATGTTCTTCATCTCAGTTGCATTCGTGATTATTCTGCAAATCATTACATCAGCAAATACCGAAAATCCTTAATGTAAAGAATAAATAACAATGGACCAATGACTATTCCTGCGATATATCACTAGTCAATTTAAATCTCGCGGAGTCATATTTCCATTAACTACTTTTTGATAAGTCAGTCATCCTATTATTCAAGTAAAACTCGGACTCGTGGTGAGTGGTAAAGCTGGTGAAAGTGCTGATCATTACGCAGAATGAATGCTCGCTGAGATTAACTGCTAAACCTTTATTGACATGAAACACATATCAGCATACCACAAACGGATAATAATAAACAAAAACACATACATTCACAACTAAACGTCGCCATCCATACAGAACGCGCACACTCCGCACCCTTCTTACTCAAAACCAAAACCAAAACTAAAACTAAAATGTTTTTCTTCTCTCCTTCTCACTGACGCTCCCTCCGCGAAAACAAATGACGTCAGTGGCGTCTCCTCGCCGCAAGTACACCGTTTGAAGAGAACTCGCAAGCCTTCGTTACAAACGTCCTTACATTCCATAAGAACACCACTCATGCTTTATTTTAAGAACTTTGGTTTCACAATCAATCTCGTTTGATATGGTGCTCCTAACACCATTTTCAAACTTTTACCAATGCTAGGAATACCTACAAGCCGACATTAGGAACAGCAGTTCCGCAGTAACAGCTGAACCACTCTAGTGGAAAGTAATTATTGTACATTTTTTTTTACTCCTTTGGAATTTTTTTTGTTCTGAGACTCACTTCTGAAAGTGAAGTTTAACAGTACAGACACTTCAGATGAACTGAATGGTTGCATTCGTGCTGGTATGCTATCAGCCCCTAATACCGAATTCATAATCAGTTTTGTGTAATATTTCTAGTACCATCTCTACAACTGAAATGATTAATCCAACGTAGCGTCAACAGCAAGCTTAATGCTGCAAACTCTCATCTAATTCTTAAGAATCTCTAGTTTCATTAGACTGCACAACGTTTTTTTTTTTTTTTCGTTTCTTGTTTATTCACTGAACTCTACTGACCATTCTGATATTGAATCCTTATTGTATTTTTTAATACTTCCCATGTACTGGTGTTATCCTTCTCATCTAGCAACCGATATCATGGCTCACTGCTTTGTAGTTCTGCATGCAACGTTTGCCTTCCAAAGCCATTTTAGTATTATCATAAACGGAAGGCAGAGCAGTTAATCTTTAAGGGAAACCCCTTGCGACCGTGTAATTAGACTTAATATGGTTTGACCTCGGGTTCATTCTGTCATATTATACTTAAGGAAGTGGTGCCGCTACAGCTCAATGCAAGATAACTTTTAAATGTTTGTTACGCATCTCTATGAAATAATATTTTTGAAGAGTGTATACATTTCTAGAACTTGAAAAAGATAACAAATTATCATTTCTGGACACTTTAATTAAGAAGCTTCCGAATGGTGGTATGAACCTCTCAGTTTACCGCAAACCTACCAATACAGGACGTTATTTATATTTCACTTCCTGCCACCACATTTCTCAGAAACCTAGTATTGTACACATGTTGAAGAATCGTGCCTCTCTCCTAACAACAGATCAACAAGACCTCCTGGAAAAACTATCCCTGATATCCACTAACATTACCATGAAAGGATTTCCTCGAAGACTCGTCCACAAGATACTTTTCTCTGAACCCCGACAAAGACAACAAGATGATGTACGTTATATTTCTACCATCGTCATTCCATACTTAGGGACAGTTTCCAATAAGATTGCAAGTCTCCTTAGGCCACATAAAATAAGAGTGGCCTTTAACCACAGAAACGATTAGACAATTCTTAAGATCTCCAAAAGATAGCCATTATTTCTCCAAATATGCTGGAGTTTATAACATACCCTGCTCGTGCTGCTTGAATTACATCGGCCAAACTTCAAGGAGCCTTGAAATTAAGCAAAACGAACACATAGGTGACGTCAATAATAACAGAGAAGAAAAATCGGGGTTAGCTTTTCATTTCTCAAGAACGAACCATACCATAGATTGGGATAGAAGCACAATTCCTTACATGGAGGAGGACTTCCGCTCCCGAATTTTTAAAGAGGCCACAACAGTTGCCCGCTATATACAAAACCTTAACAGGAACCAAGGACTAATCTTGCCCGTGATCTGGAAGACCCTTATCAGATCCTTCAACTCGCCAGAACTGAATTATAGTGCCAACTATCAAACGTTCCTAAATAACAACAAGTGATATCATCCACGCTCTATGAATGTATTGTACGCGCTGTTCTTTGTTTAATATAATTGGAATCGGTTGATTATAGTTTGTAACAGTTTTTTACTTTTTAGTGCCTTACATCAGTTATGCACCCTGAAGATGCCAACATACTTAGTTGGTGAAACTAGTTGGTATAACTTAGTTGTTTATTATATACACTTGATCAATATAATCCCAATAAAAGTCTTTCCTGAGCTTTATGGTCAAGAAAATTAAACGTTTTTTAAGTGCACATTTGGATTGTACCAGTGCATAAGCGTTTCGGTTATTTAACCTTTGATCAATCATTTCTAAATCCTCTCCACCACTTCCCCATTCCGCCTAAACCCACCAATTAATTTTAAATAATTTATTAATAATGTTAACAAAATTTTAATTATATAACCGTAAATCATTATATATATCTATAAGGATTAAAATAAATGCGCCGAACTTCATTTTAAAATGAGGATAATCACAATCGGACTGCGAAGTTCAAAGCTAGTGGTGTAGTAGACTAGTAAAAAGTTTGCCTGCGATTGATTCCCGAATGAATTTTAAGGGTGATGATTGAGGTGTCACTTTGAAGATTTTCTCGTTTTACTCCCTTCATTTTCACTCACTTGAAAAAAAATGAGTTTTTAGCAACGTACGGCATTAATCTATAGCAGGAATGTTTTGATTAGGCTAGTAATCATGTTATCCTAATCAATGCTAGCCGGGCATTACATTTTGAAGAACGGCCGGTTGAAACAAGAACAGGAGGACCTTCATATTATCTTAATTTCTTCCTAAGAAGGAGTAGGTAGGAAAACACGAATTAGAGAAATATAATAATTTTTCCATATATATTGGTGGGATTTTGCCGTGATTTGTTTATTGAACTTGGCAATTAGTTTAAGAAGAAATAATAAAAGGAAAACAAATCATTCAAAACACTTATAAACGGATGCACTGTTCCTCTATCACTGGAATATGACAATGTAGTTAGCTTATGTGTATAGAAACAAAGTAGGGGGTATTCTTATCATAGTCCGGTAGTACATCAGTGCAAAAATGAATTTATTTTAAGATGGTGTATCCCATATTCTATAAATTCTATATAGGATTATTTTTTACACTTCAAATGCCTGGAATGTCAATCACGACCGTCCTTATGTATACACAAGAAACTGTCCATAATCTCATCATCATTAGCATCTTCAAATTCCTGACATGTACCCTCCAGGGGTGTACAGAATATAACAGTACTATGAAAAATTTGAAAACAATTATATATTTTATAATAAAATATAATATAAATTAAATTTTATGTTTTGGTTTAAGTCAATAAGAACACAGTTTGGTAGACTAAATCGCAAATTGCCAACCCATCCTCATTTGTTCAGTATCCAAATAGATTCCTAACCACGAGAAGGTGACAATTGGACATTTGGTGAGAATCTGTGGTCTGTTCAACTCATTCCTTTAAAGCCTATGTGAAGATCTCCTCTTAGTTACATATCTTTGACTCTTAAGCACCCCCTCCATAATCTCCGAATTATGTATTAATCGTGATTTAATTCTGAATAGTCCGGCTACTGTGTAACAGAAATCTGTTACACTGAGTCCAACAGGAATGACAATGGATGCCTGCTGAGGAAGGTAGAATTGGTTCAGCGGTGCAAGTATGGACCAAACTTGTTGCACACGGAGTGGTACGTAGGAGAGGAAAAGAGATCCGAAGTATAATGCAATCTTTATAGTTTGACTGATATCATTGTTCGTAGAAATCGATCATAAATTGGTGAGAGAAAAGCGCAAATGTTTTTGGGGGAAGGCACAGATTTTACAATTCAAGTGGAAATTTTGAAAGAGTAAAAGTTAATATATTAGATTATGAAAGTCAGTTGATGTCAGTGGTTTGCCAGAGGATGATATTAAAAAAACTAATTTGTTTGCATAATGAAGAAATTATGTTTTTAATCTACATGAATAAAACTAAAGTTTCATGATATTCCATCTACCAAAATCTTTAGTATATTATTATTATAACGGTGTCTAGATGGAGTCAAAAGCCTCTTCGCGGGAGACAAGACATTGGCACACTAACCATTATTTACACAATACTTATTATACCTCTTAAATTCATTCACAGATGAAGCATTCACAACCATCTCTGGCAACGCATTCCACCCATTCACAACCCTCCAAGTAAAAATGTAGTCCTAACACCCTAGTTAACCACATTCTTACATAATCTCCAGGGAAGGTCCCTCGTTCTCTCCCTTCCTACACTAGTCTTAAAAATGTCATCAGTATCAATCCTGTAAAATCCTTTTAACAATTTATATGCCTCTATCATATCTCCTCTCCTACGTCTATCAACTAGTTTTTGGAGCCCACAGATCTTTAATCTATCCACGTAGGGAACATCCCACAGACCTGCAACAATCTTTGTAACTCGTCTCTGAATCCTCTCCACCATTTCCTCATCAGCAAGAAATCCAGGTTACCAGATCTGTGCTCAATTAATGCCTTATAAAGTGTAACAATAACTTCTTTATCCTTTTATTAAACAAAATATTTTATTAAATTAAATATCTTTTATTAAATAAAAGCAAGAAATCCGATCTTTATAATTAATATTGTCTGATTTATAAAATACTTAAACTCGTCCGACTTATCATAATAATCTACTTAAACTGCACACATCCTTTGAAAATTGCGTGAAAAGTGAACCGAAAGGTGATCTGTTCTTGCATATTGACAAATCAGAAGTGCTCACGTAAGCGAGTAACTGATACAGATGCCAAACAAAAACTAGCAAGACGGAGATGGTGTGTGGTCAGGAGGCTGTTGCTGATGTCAGAGCATTATTTTATGTTTAAACCATACTCGAACTTGATATCTTCTAAATGCAGATTATGTTGCCAGTGATGATATCCAAGATATGTAATAAAACCTCGCTGAAATTAAAAAGAGATGAAGGATGAAAAAGCAATAAATACTTCAATATTAATAATTTTTTGCCATTTTCAAAGTTCATTATCCTGATCACATCTGCAGTATGTTTACAAACATACACCGGAATTATCACTATCACATTATCTGTCACTACAAATATTCAGTACGAAAGTAAATAATGTTATATAAATATGCATAATAATTATATTCATAATGTATTTTATATTTTTCTCATAGATATTTGCAATGATTCGTTTAATGTGCAACAGACGTTTTTCTTATAAACAATATTGGTTATGGACCCTTTTTATATAAATATACATATTTGTTTCGGCATTTCATCATTTTCATTCATATTTCAATCTGTAGTTCATTTTAATTTACAAATTATATTTAGAGTTTAGTTTTTGTTAGCAGTAGAGAATGATGAATGGATTCATTTCAATTTTTCACTTTGCCATTTTTTAAATAGCAATGTGAAAATTATTTAATATAATAATTTATATTAAAATAATTTATATAACAATAATTATATTAAAATTTCCCATCTGTCGTATATGAATGACTTCAAGTTATATGGAAAATTGGCCCAACAAATACTCTTTACTAAACTCAGTTCGTATTTTCAGTTAGGACATCAAAATGGAATTTGGTTTAGATAAATGTATAGTTTTATGTATTACACGATGAAATATTAATGATACTAGCAAATTTAATTTTGATCAAGAGAAATATATTAAAACAATTTTCATCCGGCTAACTAACACTATAATACCTAGGAATATTAGAAGCCAGTGATATTCTCCACTAGAAAGTTAAAAACGTGCAGCATCAGATATAGAATTAGAAATATCCTGTAAACCAAATTAAATGGATTAAACACAATTAAAGCAATGCATTCTTGGGCTATACCAGTGATTCAATACACAGCTGGCAGAATATATTGGATAAAAGACGACCTGGACCGCAAAACTAGAAAACTAATGATTATGCATCATGCTTTACATCCACGAGTGATGTTGACCTGTTCTACCTACCAAGAAGAATAGGTGGGCGGGGCCTGCAGTAAGTGAGATAGACTGTGGAAGAAGAAGATATTAGCTTAAATAGTTACATTGACAATAGCGCTGAACAAATGCTTCAAGCAATTACACAAGATGCTCTTCTAAAAGCAACAAGAAACAAATCCGATTTCAAAAAAGGAACAACAAATAACCGATATATGCGCTTGAAAAATAAACCCTTGCATGGCCAATTTCATCGAGATACTGAAGGAAAAATTGACTGAACAAGAATTTTCAATGACTACAATATGGATATATTAAAAAAGAAACAGAAAGATTTATTCTAACAGCTCAAGAACAGGCATTACATACTAATGCAATGAAAGCAAAAATTTTGAACATCAGTAATAACAGCGAACACAGATTATGCAATCAGATAGATGAGACTGTAGAACATCTAATCAGTACCTGCAGCAAAATAGCTCAAACTGACTGCAAATACCGCCCTGATCAAGTTGCCAAAATAATTTATTGGCATGTATACAAAAAATATCTTTTTCCTACTTCTGATAATTGGTAGCAGCATAAAATAGAGAATGTATTGTAAGACGAAACTGCAAAACTTCTCTGGGACTTCAGAATACACAGTGATCGGCATGCATGCTCGCCCATTTTTTCTAATTTTACTTTCTCAGAAGAAGTAATTTAAACGGATCTCTCAACACTTTCTTAGGAGGTATTAAAATCCTTAGAAAAATAACGTCCGCTTTACGGATGGTTCATTAAAGAATAGCGTGGATTCGAAATATTAAATTCAAAGCAAGCAACCATTCACATTAACAAATCGTATATTCCTAACTTACCATTTAATAAACTGCAAATGCTTCTTGTTTACTTCGAAGACAAATGAGAAATGGAATATCCACCCAAGAGGACATGACGTCATTTGCTTCCTGTCTTTTGCGAAATAACCTTAAAGAGTAAAAAGTAAGATAACAGTAACGAATTGGGAGCGAGAGTAACTGATCATTTGCAGATACAGAAGGGCACATGATTGGGAGAATAACGGTTTTTTTCTGGTCCAGTAAAAAGTGACAATTCCAAGTGGTTTTTCGTTCCTTGTCTGCAAAATAAAATACACTATCCCCTTCTTTGGTGAGACCTGTGCAATGAACCGATATGAGGTGCGTAATTGGAATGGATTGCAATTGGATGTTGTGTGTGTGTAAAATCAGTGTGAATGTATTCGAGAACTAGAAAGACAGTTCATTCGGATCCTATTCCCGCCCTCAATGAGTCTCTGACTCCTTGCAGGTATCGTAATAATACGAATTGTTACTCCTTTTGAGTAATTCGCAGCAATACACCCAACATTTATCATTTATTTCTCGATTACATTATTTTTGATGCTTCTGTTTTACGGTGCATCGGATGATAACAGCAATAATTTACTTCGATGTTGATTACAATTTCAAAAAAGTCCCATTACTATCAGCAAAGCCTATTAAGCTTTAGCTTCTTGACGATTTCTTTATATCAAATCAAAATATAATACTACACGTGTTTTCACTATCCACTTACCCACTGCTTGACCAGTACACGTATCGTTCAAACCGAAGTTTTTCCATATAGAAAAGCACTTTCAGATTTCTTCAACAACTCGGAAAAAGCGAAGCCATTTCAAATTCCTGAATTAGCTGAATTGTATTACGTAATCAGCAAACTATTGAAGGAAGAGGTAACAGTATCACCGTTTAAAATCAGTCACCAAAAATGTTATGCTGTGCGGGTGTCATCTAAATTATACCAATATTCGGTTTAATCGTCGAACTGCTCGTCAATATGCGTGAATCACCATTGCGACATTTATTTAAATCTAGCCGACTTGTTCACAAATATAGTACAACGGTAAAGATCTCTTCCACTTCAGGCTGTCATCGACCTTTTCATGAATGATTGATGTAGGCCATATAGTATTAGAGCACAGTTTCATTCACATTATATCTTGTATTTCAACCCTATCATAAATAAATAGGGTTGGTTTGAAATATTGTAGTATGGAACGTTTAAATCTAATAAAAACTAACAAGTATTATTTATAATTATTTAATATAAGACATTTTTATAACCGAAACAAACATCTTACTCTTAACGTGATAAATTGCAAATTGCATATTATATTTCATATTACAAAGAAAGGATTTCTTTCTTCTTTGCTTTTGTCATAATGTGCTCAAAGCACATCATGACATGATTTTGCTTCAAATGACCATGAGAGCCTGCCGCTTAATTGGTGTAAATTTCAATCTTTCTAGCAAAGAAGTTATGTTTGTATTGTAAAAAATGCTCGCTTAGTTTTTCAGATTCCCTTTTGTGAAAACAGGTTACACTGTAAAGGGAAGAAATGGAGGACACACTGCGAGCATCGGTTTGTTGTGCAATCCAACTCAATATCAGTTCAATTTATTTTGAAAAATGTCAAAGTTGGGTTGCAATTATTCATATGGAAATTTCAGTGCTTATATTGATTCCTGTATTTATTTTTAGCAACGGAATTTGTATTCGTATTTTATAGGTTTTTCGTTGTTAATTTCAACAGAGAAATTTTCTTTCCAGTTTTTTTCGGTAAGATGAAGATTTTGATTCCATAGCAGTAATTTCTCAAGCATTTGTATGCAAAAGTAGTGATAAATATGTTTCATTATATTACACATAGCTATGGAAGTAATTAATAGAATTAGACATTTCAATTTCATTTCGAAGTTATTTTTAAACATCAGATATTCAACATCATTTCAAGCATCTCCTTCTATATTTTGGTTTTAATATTCGTGAGCGGAAAATTTAATAATTCTAGTTAACCTGGCTCCGTCACACAGTCCCCATTTAACCTATAAATGTCATCCACAACTCATTTTGCATTATCGCCATAGACAAATATATAGTCTCATTAACTTCGACTTAAAGGCATTCACTTGAATACCTTCAAGTCGAAGATAAATTTTATCTCCTGGTGTGAGATGAGTCTATCTCTCAGTATCTAGACGGGGTTACAGTTACCTTACTAATGTATTGTAACATTACATTCCGTGGTGAGAGTAATTCCGATAAAAAGATCTGAATTCTATAATAAAATGCAAGCAAGGTTTCAACGATGCATCCTTAAAATAGAAAAAAAATCAAACTGATATGAAAAAATGTCCTGCTCTTTCCATCGAAAGAGCAGGACATTTTTATACCAGTTCTCCCACTACACCCAAAATGTCACTTAATCAACAGGAAAATCACTAAACTGCTCGAAAATCTTATTGTACACTAGCACATAAGTACTGTGAGTTGACTCACTTGTCAGCGATATAAAATTTTCGTTATATAGTCCCTAATATAAGTTCTACATCTTTTCTACAGTTTTACATCATTTCTGAAAAATTAATGACAGAGTATGATGGCTGTCCTTCAGTCACACACACACACACTCACATGCACGCACACAAACACACATTTTTTTTCTTTCATGTTCACATTTCTAAAATAATTAATTACTAGCTATCACTGGTATCCTCTCACCCCTCAACCACACACACTTTTTATATATATACATAACTCATCCGAATATTCTGATTTGTCTAAAATTTAAGATCTCAAAGTTCATTACTTTTTCTAATTAAATGTTATCTTTATCACAATTTTAACCAGATTTTAACCAGAATAACTGAGCAAAATAAATAGTTAAATAAATAAATTGCGTGTGAATTCATTGTCACTTTAAAAAAAAAAAAATATTATATATATATATATATATATATATATATATGTGTGTGTGTGTGTGTGTGTGTGTATGTGTGTGTGTGTGTGTGTGTATATGTGTGTGTGTGTGTGTGTGTATATGTGTGTGTGTGTGCGTGCGTGTGTGGTCTTACTTGAGTACTTTTGATAATGCTTCCCACACGACAATCCAAACTTCACAGCTCACAAGTATAAAACCAATACTATAAATATAATATAAAATACTATAATATAATACTACAATACTATAATATAAAACTACTACTATAAAACCAATGAGTTGACGTTTTTGCAATGATTCTTGATTTTCACATGCAAAGAAAAAAATCTTACTAACTCTTCTTCCATATAGGTCCATCTAGAGATAAGATAGAGTATGTAATCCTTATAATTTCCCAGGGGGACAACCATCCATTACTGACGTCACGTGCAATGTTTGAAGTATGGAATACACGAATTTTCCCGTATAGGTATTTCATTCCTCTTTCTGACTATGGGAAGTTTTAGTTTAGACTCTTTCTAAATAATTAATTACACCCTATCCTTGCTGTCTTGTAGTGCTGTTCAAAGGGTATGCTTTCCCGGGGTTGTTTCCAATGCTTACTGATGTGACTAAGTGATTTTAGCATTCACGTGATTTTCTTGATTGTGACAGACATATTCTAATTTTTATTCAATTCCTGATCATGAAAAATTGTTACTCTAGTAAAATTAATGCTTAGATTTTTTTTTTAAAACCAATGCATATGTTTTGAGCATAGACATAAACACAAAATCTTTGGTTATGTTTCCAATAACAATTAAATGCACATGCTATTTTTCACGTTTTGGGCAACCAATATCTTTGCGTTCTGTTTCAAAGTTCCAAACATTAGGAATTACAGTAAAGTGTTATCTTTAAGATGAGCCATATCCGCTCTTTTGATCTTTGCATGGCGGGTGTGTAGTGGTATTGACAACAATGACACATGCATTCTAAGGATTTTATAATCACTTCTTGTTTTCCAGTAGATGGATTATTTGTTTACATTAGTGTAGTTACCAAGGTGTGGAATTTGACCTCATGTGAGCAATAAATTCTATGGTTATAGGATGTCATGTGTGTTCTCGTTGTCAGTTTTTCATTAGTTATGATTTTTTAGAAATACACATTTATGGAGATTCGGAGACATTGCTCTTATTTTCTGCTATTTTTGAAAATTTATTTGCTTTCAGAATTTGGCTAGTTCCAAGATGAGCCATTCTGGAGAGAAAGTAAGTTATGTTTCTTTTGTGTACTTTACTTAAGTTTAGTTTACTGTTGAGTTTACTTAAATGCAACAGTTGTCATTTGATATATTAACATAAGTAGAGGTTTTTAGTGACAATATTAGTGAATGTTTTGTCTAAGTTACTAATATAAGATTATAAGGTGTTTTGCAATGAAAAAAAAACATGTTCATGAAAATATTTCCAACTGTCTTGTGTTAAGTCAAATACCCATAAGCCATAATTCTTTGCTTGTTAGGGTGATTGGGAAAAGTTTTGGGGGCAGCTGGTTAGTAAAATTGTGTTAGAGAAAGGATCACGTAGTATCAAAATTGCAAAAACACCTTATGATGAGTAACATTTATTTATTTTCTAAAAAAGATCTCTAAAATCTAGAAAGTTTGTTTTTTAATAGCGATCATCTGTAATTCGTTATGTTGATGGTGATGGGATTGTCTATAATCATGTGCACATTTTTTGTAGAGGTTGATTTGAGAGATACATCTGCAGGAGAAAATGAACAACACACAGGTCATGGAGTTAGTCATTGTGTAACAGTCGGTGGTATGGCAGGAGGGAGCTGCAACCCTCCCAAAATTTATATCCACATTCTGGATGTGAAACTAATGTCTCGTCTTCTTCTTCTAGTACTGAATCCTCACTCTATGGGCATTTTTATACAGTTTTCGTGGGTCAGTCATGATTCTTTATCAAATATCAAACTCATCAAATGGAGTACCAAATTAGATTTCCTGACTTTGAACTCCTCCAACTGGAGTCGTTTTTCAAAATGTTTTGAGATATGCTTAATGAGATCATTCATCATTTATCGAGTTTAGCAACTTTTTCTCATGTTCGGTTGGATGTTAGTGCATCCAGTTTAGAAAGCAACATAAATTTATCATTTATTTTGCTTTGTGAATTAACTATCCAATGGATAGTTGATGCCTTCTATGCTGTCACCCAATTGAAACGTGAGTTCCTTCAGGCAAATAATCTTTCTATTGATATTGTACTTATTAATATCAATAACCTAGGTAAGGGAAGAACCAATGTGAAACACAGAATGATGCTTAGCCTGGATGAATTTCTGAAAATAAAAAGAGCTGTTGTGGAAATTACCAACAAAGACAATCTTTGCATGGCCCAAGCTCTTGTTCTGGGTGTTTTTGCACACATTGGTGATGCCAAAACATATAGACAAGTGGGATTAGATTGTAAAAATATACAAACAAAGAGGGCTATAACTCTTCACAAAATTGCAGGGGTTCAGCTCAGTTCTTGTGGTATTCAAGAAGGAGGTCTCTTTCAGAAGCATTTGACTCTGGAATACCAAATCATTATTTTTTCGGTAGTTGCTGATTTTTCTGTGGTGTTTCAGGGATTAAATGCCAAAAAACAGATCTGCCTTTTATTTCACTCTCCTCATCATGATTTTGTGTGTAGTGTGCCAGCTCTGTTTGGGGGTATCTATTATTGCCCCAGTTGTTTGCTAACAAAGAGTCTAACAGATTACAAATGCATAGATGTATAAATGTATGCATCTGCTGTTGCACAAATGTCCTTTATAGTATGCAGGACCTTCTTTTGTGTGAGTCATGCAATATATTTTGTCTACGGCAATGAATGTCTGAATTTGCACATACAAAATAATATTTGTTCAAAATTCTGTTGTTGCAGACAGTATTTAGTTACTTTCTCTACAGATAAGAGCCATGTCTGTCCACCTGAAAATTAGTCACCCCCTGCAAGTTGAAACAACCAATACAAAAATATTATGTGCAAACATTGGAGGTCTCAAATAAGCAAGTTTTCATGATCTATTTTGACACAGAAACTATTGGTAAAAATCATTGTCAGGTTCCAGTATTATGTATAGCTTATTTTGGTAGTCACAAACGTGAGTTCTTTGGTGAAAACTGTGTGGGTCTGAGAATGAGAATTTGAATGAGAATGTGGATGAGAATTTCTAGACGAGTTGTTTTCTGTCAAGAATATCATTAAAAGGGGACAAGTTGGTAGGATCCTTTGGACTCTCAATCCAAAATACGAAAATGTTCATGTGATTGCACACAATTTTCATGGTTTTGACAGGTATTTTATTTTGGAATATTTTTTTGCAAAACATTTCCAGCCCTGTGTAGTTTTTGATTGATCAGAGATACTTGCTATCTATTATGACCCATTAAACATCATATTTCTTGACATTATTTCATACATTAGGGTCTTTCTGAGGAAACTACCAGCCATGTTCAATCTCTCTGAAGTTCGTAAGTGTTTCTTTCCTCATAAGTTCCACACATCCAATTTTCTGGATTAACAGAGTGTCATCCCCAAACAATCGTATTTCCAGCCAGAATATGAACAAAGGTTCATCCTTACAGAGTTTGAGATTTGGTACAAAAATCGGCTAGACACCGAATGCTCTTTAAAATTGGAACTGTATGAAAGATGACATGCATGTTTTGCATGACAGTTGTAACACTTTTTGCACTCTCTTCATGAAGCTCACCCAGATTGACCTATTTCTTCATGACATAACAATTCCAAAAGTATGTTTGAGAGAATTTCTCCAGAACTTTTTAAAACCTAGCACTTTGGCCATACTTCCTGCTCAGGAGATACAGGGGGAAACATGCAAAGTCGAAAGGCTTTGGCTTGGTTCAAATGTCAAGAACACAACAGAACAACATAACCATACAACATGCATGTTCTGTTTTGGGGGGAGGAGTACACATCGGACCTTCATTTGTCGATGGAAAAAGTGGAAACATTATATATGAATTATCAGGTTGTTTCCACCATGGATGTCAAAAAGGTTACAGACCAAATACTTTCCAACCATACAGAAACACAAATATGAATCCCTTTTTGAGGAAACATAGGATCGCAGAAACGTTTTTCATAGGAAAGGATTCGATGTGATTTCAATTTGGGAATGTCAACTAAATACAGAAATTTCAGAAAACATAGCCATGAAAAACTTTATTGCTGCTCTTAAAATTCCAGATCCCATTTTACTCATAGTGATCTGCATGGCGGCAGAACCGACTACTACAAAATGTGTCAAAAAAACACAGCCAGAATGCGAATTTATTTGCTATTTGGACTTCAGTAGCTTTCATCCATGGGTAACAAAATATCAAGTATACCCTATGGGACTACCTGAAGTTATTCTTGATAATTTCAACTGTAGTTCTCAGGTATACTTTGGTATTTGCCATACAAAAGTGGAAGCACCTACTGAACTCTTTTTACTGGTGTTGCCTATCACATTGAATGAAAACTTAACCTTCCCCCTGTGCAGTATGTGTTGTTCTGAAATGGTCCCATTGTGCTCTCATACAGACTGATTGTTTACTGGTATTTGGTGCATTCCAGAATTAGATCTTGCCTATGCTCGTGGTTATAAAGTTTTATAATTTTACAAGGTGTGTCACCTTTCTAAAAAATTTGAAGGTGAACAAAATGTCTTTGCTCACTACATTGATACCTTTCTGAAGCTGAACTAGGAAGCATATGGATGGCCTGAAAGTAAAAACCAACAAGCTTATCTGGATGAGTTTTTGCTAAGAGAAGGTATTATGTTAAATAGTGAACACATTATTAAAAACCCTGGCAAGCCTTTACTTGCTAAGCTTTGTTTGAATTCCCGATGAAGAAGGCTTGACATGAGAATGTTAAGAAATAAAACCCAAGTGATTTCCTCTTATTAAGACCTCATAGAACTATTCCTAGATATCAGTAAAGTTATTCAACTTGCAAGGTTATTTTTGGAAGAACAGATGATGGTTGCCTCTTCTATTGAAGGCACCAAGCCTGAAAATTGGAAAGGGGATGCTGACATCTCTTCATTTGTAGCCGCCTATGATAGGACAAAGTTATATTAGGTCATGGAACCTTTGCATAGATGGCTTTTGTACACAGATACCGATTCTGTCATTTTCAGTGAAAAACCAAGAACCGAGTGATTACTCACCATTCACTAGTCAATACCTTGGGGAGCTAGGCAATGAAATCAATGGTGATGTTATTGTTGAATTTCTTACCACAGGCCCCAAATCTTATTCCTACAGAATGCTGCGGGGGGAGTAAGATTGTGACCAAATGCAAAGGTATTACTTTAAATTCTTGCTCAGTGGCCATTAATTTAAATGGCCACTGAGATTAAATCTGAAATCGATGCTAGCAGCAGTAAAGGAGGAGCCACAAAATATCCAAATTCCTGTGCCATATTTTGTCCATAGAGAAAAATGGAGCTGTCAACTCAAAACAACCTCTGTAACAAAAAGATTTGGATACACTTTTGCGAAGCGCATAATGTCAAAAGACACATGCAATTTTCCCTCTAGGTATTTTAAAGGACAATTACTTACATACCCCATAAGCAAAAGATGCCATCTATGGGACAGAAAACTAAACAACATTCTACCTGGAAGGTAAAAAAATTCCATGGTTGTTTCCCACACGACAATTTGCAGTGTTGTCCTTCTCTTTTGCAATTTTCACATTGCTGTTATTGTTTCTATTATTCCACAATAACTCTTTTTTGTTCATACATCATACATTTTTGTTCATATTATGTTTATAGATCTATTTACATGCATAATTTCAGGAGCTATTCAGTCAGGAAAAACAACCTTTGTGTTGTGTCTCATAGAATTGTAAACAACTAATCAAGCCACCACAGGAGCGAATCCTATACTGTTACAGTGAAAATCAAGATAAATTTAAAACAATTATCAACATAGAATTGGTGAATGTTTTGAAGTTACCTGAAATTTATTCAAATGTGAGAAATTTACTCATAATCGATGATTTGGTTCACCTGGCTAAGGACAGAATGGAAACAGCTGATACTTTCATAAAAGGTTCACATCACTGTAACCTCAGAGTCATTCTGCTGACATAAAATTAATTCAGGAACACACACATTTGCAGACAATTTCTCTCAATATCCATTATGTTATTGGATTTAAAAATCCCTGAGACTTATTAAAAAGTTCTCATTTAGCTTTGCAAGTGTTTCCAGGGCATTCAAGTGTGTTAACTGATATTTATAAAAATGACCCGGGACCACCACTCATATTTCATTGTAGACTTTAGATAGGAAACACCTGATATTTTACATCTACGCTCACGGATATTGCCAGGAGAAGAACCCAATACAGTCTTTTTCCCGAATGGCTGATAGATTCAAACGATATGAATAACTCATCAATTACTTATCTTATTATTCCTCTCCCAAACAGGCAAATGATGCTGTAAAACACTGTTACTCCCTCCAAATCATGACGCTATGTGAAATTTGCAAAAATATTATATCTGGAAATATACCACTAAATAATCACCAGAAGTCAAGTTTATGAAGGAAAACAAAATTATAAGAGCACTAAGCAACAAATCGGTTCCATTCATTACTAAAAGAAAATTGGATTTACAGCACGGAGGAGCACTGTTCCCATTATTAGGCAGTATCATTGTTCTTTTGTTGAGTTCATTTATTATAAAATGAATCGTATGTTTAAAACATTTATGCTTCTCCAACCACCAGAGCAGCCTGAGATGTATAATCTAGATGATGAGATGAGTGCCATTTAAAAAGGGGTAATCAAAATACAGATGAAAAAGTAAAAGCATATTTAAGTGTTTGCAGAACTCGTTAGGTTTGAAAAACCAACTGGCTCACAAAGAAGGAGAGCAACAGGAGCATCGGATGTCACATTATGAAAAAAAGCATCCGGGTCCTACAGTGTGCAATCAGAATACCAAGCCCCTTTCCTGTCAGCCATCAACATCAGTCACTCCCAATGAGGAAATGTTTCCAGTCCATTCCCCATCCAGATGAGAGCTCGAAGAGCCAATGCCAATTTCGTCTTTTTATCTCCCCGAAAACTGTGTGGGAATAATAAACTGGTGTGGAAAAAATAGTAAATGAAAAAAAAAAATTATTAGTTTTTATTTTTAGTAAATGATCTGTTACAGCATAAGTGACAACAATATCATTTAACCACAAATATAAATTTGTGGGTATCATCACTTAAAACCACACTATTGCCTACGTGAAATTTTGGTTTGGTAGCCTCCTTTTCAGTTCCGTACAAATATTTCCAAACACTATCCTCGGTGTGAAGGTTAACTTCCAAAGGAGCCTTACCGATAGTGCGGTGTGGGCTGAGGTTATAAGTAATGTACAAGGGTCGGAAATACTTTCGTATAACTTTTACTTTCATTATACATCATCCATTTGTAGATCTTTGTTGTCAATGTTATGATAAATCTTTCTGCAATGGGTGCATTCATTTTGCTCCTGGTCGTGTAGAAATGAATATTATGATTCTTAAATAATGCACGAACTTTCTTGTTGAAAAGAGTTTTTTTTGCAACAAAAAACCATATTCGAACGCACGAAAATCGGGAAAAACACTCAATGCATACAAGAAAGAAACACACTTCCCCATTCTTTTTTGCATGGGATGACATATCCGCCAAATCACATTGAAAAGCGTGTAAAAGTTTCGGATTGCGTTTAAACTTTCTTCTAATGGGTTTATGTCTCACATAAGTAGGCTGTTTTACTAACCAACTTTCCACTGTTTCATGTGGCAAATTTGTTTGTTTTCTGTAAATCTTTGATACTTTCAAAGCTAACTACTGTGGCAGGATTATAGTAATCTACTAACTGTTCCATCTCTAAGAATAAGATTTTTTCTTTGCATGCGAAAATAAAGAACCATCGCTAAACATCAGCTGCTTGTTTTTATTGTACTGCTGTTTATGTTAATGAGCTGCGAAATGTGTATAGTCATATGGGAAGCAGTATCAAAAACAGCCAATCACACATGTCTCATCAGTGAAATGTTTTACAACAAGATAAACACCACAGGCAAGGTGATGTCAGAAAAAAATTCCTCTTTCTGTATGTTAGAATCAGAAAGGTAACATTGGAAATAATATCTGTCAAATAAAATGTGTAAATTTAGATGAACAAATTAGTGTCATCGATATGTTATGCAAAATTATGTAAGAACACACACACACACACACACACACACACACACACACACACACACACACACACACACACACACACACACACACACACACACACACACACACACACACACACACACACTATATATATATATTTTTTTTAAGTCAAAGTGAAATCACACGAAATTTATTTATTTATTTATTTTGCTCAGTTATTCTGGTTAAAAACTGTAATAAAGATAACATTTAGTTACAAAAAAGTAATAAACTTTAATATCTTTACTTTTAGACAAATCAAAATATTCGAATGAGTTATGTATATGAAAAAATGTGTGGGGTTGAGTGGTGAGGGTACACCAGTGATAGCCAGTAATTACTTATTTTAGAAATGTGAACATCAAACAAAACATTTTGTGTGTGTGTGTGAGCTTGTGTCTGTGATTGAAGGACAGCCATGATACTCTGTAATTAATTATTCAGAAAAGGTCTAAAAGGTGCCTCCACTCTTGACTCTAAACTAAAAATTCCCATACTCAATAACAGGAAAGAAACACCCCAAAGCTATATTGGAAAATTTCCCAACACTTCCACAATCGAACCAAATATCCTCAGAATTCCATACTCTAAACATCACTTGAACCAAATACAATATGTAACATCAATAACGGTGGGTGTCACCCTGGGTAATTCCAAAGATTACTTATTCTATCTTATCTCTAACCAGTGCCCACAATCCCATAACCGAACAAAACACCCAACATGATATCACTGACATATATGTTCCCTAGAAAAATACTAAACCCATAATATCACGAATCCTTATCTTTAACCATTACCCACAATGCCATATGCAAACCATTCACTTATCTACATCTCATATCAACATACATCCATGATACTGACCTCGCTTCCCCCCATTCATCCTACCCCTATTGGGTTTAATGTGTCCCACCAATCATGACACGAGTCCTTATACATTAATATATCTTCCTTTTCCATTCAAATCAATAATATCAATTATATACAACTAACAAATTACGTCACTTATCCACATCTGATAACAACACACATCTAGGACACTGATGTCGCTTCTCCATTTATCCTACCCTGATTTAGTTCATAATGTCTCACCAATCATGACACGAAACATTATCTCTAAACATCACCCACAATTCCATATGCAAACAAAACAAATAACATGACGTGAATGACATATATGTTCTCCAGAAAAATTCCAAATACTCCAATCTCATGATGTCACGTACAGCAAAACATCACACACAATAACATCATCAACTCATCAGCCAATGACGTCACGATTATTTATTTGTCATTAGTGACCCCACTACTACTGTTGGATTCTCTTGCAATTATATAAACTTGAGTGTTTTCATTCTTTCTCATAAATATCTGTGAATCCTCTGTGTCGTCTGTTGGTAAAATGAGCGATGATTTTCTGTCTTCGTCTTTTTGTGGATATCAGTTAATAGAGGCGATATCTGTGGTTGCGACTTGAATGCCAATTTTGATGCCAATCAGTTGCACTATGTTGCAACTAATTAATAATAATTAATGTAGATGGTAATATATAGTTGCAGTTGAATAGGATTACATTTTTAACAGTATTTATAGTATAAGAATAATTTCTATATATATTACAATTTTTGCTTTTTATTTATTTAAGTGCTGTAACCTTTCAATATTTTTTTTTCTTTCAGTTGATCTCAGTTGAGATCTAATGTCACAACTTGCATCCTTGAAGCGTTTAGTAAGCTCATTAGTGGTTGACAACGGTTAGATATCTTTTATTAATTTGAGTGCTGTGTTGGATGTTAGCTGATGTTAAAATGGTCAAATGGAGTGGTCTAATATGTTATTGCATCTGTCTTGATGGTTCACATTTATTTTTATTTTGGCTTTTTTTAACTAATTAGGAGAGTTTTTTTCACTGTGGCAACCTTTCTGTGTCTTCTGAGCTTTTAATTTGTAACAGATTTGAAGATTATAAATTCCTCAAGAATATCTTTGCATCACTGGCCACAAAAATTAGTACTGTTTTTCTGATTTTGCTTTTCTTGTTTGGTACAACAGATTCTGGTTGAATGGTATTATATATTCTGATAGAAAGATTGGCATTTTGTCTTGAAATGCATTCAAGTCCTTGGCAACTGGTTTTTTCTGTCTGCGGGCTTTTTTTGAGATTGTTGCTTGTAAAATGAACTATGACTGGTCGCGGCAAGCCTTCTTTTTTTTTCTTTATATGGGAATTCGGTTTACGGTCTGAATCTCATTATGCTGTAGAGGGATGTCGATTGCATGGCCTAATTTTAAAACTATGTCTCTGAGGTTTTCTTTAGGTGCAGTTTCAGGAAGATCGTCTATATTGTTGCTGATTTAAACGTTCGTATTGTAGTTTTAGGGAATTAAGTTCTTGATAGAGTTCGGTTGTCTCTTTCATCAAATTGTGTCGCTCGCCTATCAGTTAGTGTGTTATTGCAGATTTTAATGTTTTTAACGTTTGCAAGACTTCTTTCACTGATAAATTATTATGTTTCACCAAATCCTCATATTCACTAGATATTTTTTTATTTGATCGTTCTGTTTTATAGTTCTTGTACAAGATCTACTAAGCTGGCTTTTATAGTCTCTAAACCATTTTCTATTAGTATGTTTATGGAGTTCAGATTACTGAACTCACCTGTATTGTTTTATTTGTTCAGTTCATCATCTGATTTTGCCTCCAGCATAATCGGCTGCGTTATAGATGGATGCCTTAGGTGCATGTCTTTATTCTCCCAGCAGAATAGACACTTCCAATCCTCCCGTGTTGCATTTATTTACGTTGCCAGGTTATTTCTGAAATGCTAGCACATGCAAATTGTAGTCTTCTATGGCATTTACTGCAGGTTATATGATTAAGCACTGTAACACTTCAATTCGAAGTGTAACAACTGAAGGATTGGATGATAAATCCATCAGGCTTTTGATGCACTTCATGAATCACTTTCTTCAATTGAGCAACTGTGATTGTCAAGATGGCAACCTACTTTGTTCTTTGCTCATTGTTGACCACAATCCTCTGTGTTCAATTTTAGGACTTCAAAATTTGGTTTCTTCTTAGCCAAATTCAGTGAATTTTATATCACTGTCTTCGTCATGACAAGTAGAGTTACTTAAGAACAGTTTCAAATTAAAAACAGGAGTTACAACCACTTTAAAACTGTACAAACAGGAGCAGCAATATTACTGTGTGCTTGTTGGTATGCCTGAGCAGCACTTTATAATATTAATAATAATAATAATTATTATTATTATTATTATTGTTTAATATTATAACCATCCCATTTTCCTTGTTTGTTATTGAATGAATAAAACATCTCGTATTTGTTGCATAGAAGATGTCACCTGTTTTTGTCTTATTTGTTAAAATAGCACATCCCATTTAGATCTTGTATATGTTACTTTTCATCTAGTTCCATTTCTTTACATTGATACTTCTTATACTGATTGTACCAAATTTGATCTCTGCTGATATTGAGTTGGGATTTGTTCCAGTAGCTGACTCTTTAGCTTTTTGCCTTTTTCCCTGAAGAAAACAAAGGGATCCTTTTTTTACCAGGTGAATCACCATCAGAGATGAAATTCCATCATGCGGTAGCATCACTATGAGTTATATTTTAAGCCAACACGAATAAAATTTGGTCAGTTAAATCCCAAATTGCTGGGTTCGTCCTCATCTGATCAGTATCCAGTATCGACAAAACAAGGAGAGGATTGGACATCAGGTAAGAATAGGTGGTCCACATTCCACAAAAGGATATGTGGAGGTCTCCTTCCAGTAATCCAGCCTAGACAATTAAGTGCTCCTCACACAGTTTTCTGAAGAACTCAATTCCCCTGATTCCATTTAAAATCATTCATATTCTGGTGCTAGTTATCTCTGTTTGGATTAGGATGGAGTTTGGCTAATCCTGATTTTCCCAAACGTTTCGGTTAAACTTCATGCACGCCCTTTGAGGAATAACGGGAATCTCGAAAACATTGAATAAAAATCTACCTGATATTAAATATATTTTTAAGCAGGCTGGACATAAGAAATTAAAAAGTATTCATGGAAAGAATTTGCTTAATATTCTGGGAAAAAGCACAAGAGTTTAGAGAAGATGGTGGATATGTAAGAAACTGAACTCTATTTGGATGTAGCTAAACAAAAGCGAGTGGAATGATTTGAAATTTTTACCGTAGATAAATGTGGGAAAAGGGTAAGCAAAATAGGTTGAAGAACACAAAAGAAGTTTGAAATGGAGGTAAAAATTCCACAAACTGGGAAATATCTGAAGATCAATTTTGTGAACTTATTAAAATCAGGTAACAATCAATAGAATACCATTAGAAATTATACACGAGGTATAAATGCACTTGAACAAAGTATGTGAAGGGAGAATAAGCAAGAGAAATTAAATTGTGGAAAGACAGTTGGAGTAGATGATATACAACCAGCAATTTCAAATGTTAAGTTATAAATGTTTTACTGTGGTGAAAACACTTAATTGAAAGAGAGAGAGTCGGAAAGAGAAGGCTGTATTCCGAATAATTTGAGCAGAGCTCTAGAAATATCCATCTCTAGTAAGAGTATCAAAACTGAATGCGAGAATTATAAAGTAATATACTTACTAAATAAACGAGGTAAGAATTCATCAGACATACCTGAGTATATGGTATGGAAATTTCAGAAAGAGAGAGACTTTGGAAAAACAAGTAGTTCAAAGATACGTAGAAATTGCAAAGCTTGTTTCTTTAGCTATTTTCCACCTTAATTTATATTCGTGCAATCATCTGTTATGTCGTTGTTTTCTCTGTATTATACCTTGTTCTACCTATAAATAGCCCTCTTTATAAATTACTGTTGTGCCTTTAAAATATTAATTCAGATCTATTTCCTCTTCAGATATTGGAAACATTTTTATTATGCTGTGCCAGCCAACATCCTATAACAGAAGAGACTCTTGTTCAGGAAAACAATTCTAAATTCAAAAGGGATACATATAATAATTAATGTTATGCTAACGCTGTGCAGATTCAGTTAGCAGTCGTCACCTGAATTTCATTAAGCAATAATATCTAATTCCTTCCTGCCAAAAGGTTCTATTTCATAAGTGGTAGTTTGAATTCGTAATCAGGCATAAACTCAGGTATAAGGTACAAACATGTTTATTGGAAAAACACAAAACAATTACAGTTAAGAAAATTCAATTACTCAATAGAACAAAACTCACTCTAAATTAAGGTTCATACTAAATCACAACAATGAATTTGACTACTGCAAGTTAAATCCTTCAATTAGAAAAAAGATAAGATTAAGTGTAAGCATAACACTACTAGGATATATTTCTTTTCACAAGTTATTCACAGAACATGCACTGAACACTTTCATTAATACTCTATCAATGACCATCTTAATTCTAAATTTCATTAGCCAAACCTCGCCATTCTCAATCAAAATACTGCCTATCAGCATTCTTCTTTGTTCCACGTGGTCTTATCTAATTCAATCAAATTCTCACTTAAAAGTTCTCTATTAGTGTCCTTAGTTACAGTATACACAAATTTCTTATTCTTCTAAGCGATTTTTAACATAGAATGAAATTCTTTACATTACTGGATCCTTTCAGATTTCATGCCGCCATCTCATGTAGAATCGGATTATCTTACTGTATAGTTATCGGCCGTCTTTGCGCCTGGCGATACACTACGCTTTTCTTTGAATCGTTTCCGGTCTGTGGCGTGCTGTCTACCACTCTGAGGAAATTTTCTCCGTTCTCCTCGATGGGACTTTATTCGAAGGTTCGATTCTGCATAGGCCATCATAACACGATCAGCTTCGCTTGGAAATCCTCAAGCGTTCTCCTCAAGAATAGGCCTCGTCGTCCAACATGACAGTATTTGACCCACCGCTCTCTCACGAATCCCCCGACAAACCTCCTAA